>NC_140588.1:741690784-742890784 GCF_964204655.1 Triturus cristatus | reverse complement strand
AATTATATCCGGCTGGTGGATCCCACATCGGCTACAGCTGCAGCTTCATCCCGCTAGTGATTTTTAACTACCAAAAAAGAGACTAAGGGCCATATTTATCTTTGTATTGCTGAGCCCTTGTATCACATATGGTGTCCCAAGCGCAACACAATCCTTAAGTCAGATTTACCAAGCAGCGCAAGGCCACTTTGCATGGCCCTGCGTTGCTTGGTAATTTGGAGTACCGCAAGGCAGCACAAGTCAATGCCTTGCATTACTCTGTCCTGAGAAGGTGTTCTATGGATGGAGCGTGGGTATTCCCACACAACCACAAATGGATTTTGGCACATTCCCAGATTTACCAAGACTGGTAATCCTGGAAATGCATCAAAATACTATGCCTTGCCAGGGGAGGTGCAACAAGGAGAAATATGTTTATTTCTTCTTGTTTTCTCCTCTTTCTGCAGCACATGAAGAAAAAGGAAAAAGCCTGTAATTATTGTTTTTGTGCAGGAAGGTGACTCTTCCTTACCAAAAACAATCCTACCTGAAAAACAGATACCCTTGCACCATGGCGTAAGGGTGCCTGGGTTGGCTCTAGGCTGTAGATTGTGCGCATGCAGAGACTGAGAGCAACAGTGCGCCATATATTGGTAAATATGGGACATTCCAGCCGTCTCCATGATGATCCTGCTGCATTGCGTTTTGTGAAATATTGATATATCTGGCCCTGGGTCCGGATGTCAAAATCTTCACTGTGACTTTGTTTAGCGGCTTCCCAGAAACAACGTCTCTGCATTGGACACTGGTGGTTGCCTTGTCCTGATGAACTTTACCTTCTCATACATTTTGTTTCAAAATTTCTTCAAAGGTAAACGTGGAACGGGCCACTTAATGTATCCAAGCTTCCTATCAATCACGGTAGGTTCTAACATTTGAGTTTGCCATAGTCTTATGCGACGAGATATCCCTAATTGGCACATTGATCTTTTAGGTCTATTTACAGCAGCTGTGATCCTCCTTGATCTCTCGGCAGCTGTCAACACCATATCCCACCACACACTGATCAAAAGACTCCACAACATCGGCATCCAAGTGGACGCACTCAGATAGATCACTTCTTTCCTCACTGGAAGAACCCAGAAGATCCACCTCCCACCTTTCACCTCAGATTCCAAGAAGATCAACTATGGTGTACCCCAGGGCTTATCCCTCAGACCCATGCTCTACAACACAGTTATGACCCCGCTTGCCAACATCATCAGATCCCATGTTCTCAACATAGTTCACTTGCCCATACTCCCTGCTTCTACTGAAGCAGAAGTTGACAACGCTCTTTCTTCCACATCCCAGCAAAGACCTGGAGCAGCCTCCTCCAGCACCTCCTGACCATCACCTCACTCCCAGAATTCCAAATGGCCCTCAAAACCTGGCTGTTCCAAAAAGCCTCCGGGGGCCTGGAAATGCCTGGATACCCTCTCGGGTGATTAGTAGTGCCTTTTAACTCTTGATTGATTGATTGAATAATGTATTAAAATCTACTCTATTTTCAAAAATAGTGTGAGATTGTTCTTGTGTTGTATTTTCACTTTATTTCTTTTTAAGTGCTGCATACATATTTTACTAATTGCCTGTAAGTTGAACCTGACTGCTTTTGTGCCACGCTACTAGAGGGTTAAGCACAGGTTAATTTTGTGATTTTTGTCATTCACCCTGACAAAGACTGTGGCTCGTGCTTGAGTATATTTCATCCCCCCTCAACATGCAACTCAAATTTTCACATACATTTTCAGTATATGGCTGAAAAAAAATCACACTTGGCAGCCATTATCATAAATCTCAGAATGCTCCATTTGACACTGTAGTAATTGGCAAGGTTCTAAACTTGACACCAGCCATAGCACACACCTGCCTTGTTGAGGGGTTGTTTAACTCTTACCCAATCACATCTATTCACTACTTAGCCCTATACTAGCAACAGTATGTTTTAGTGATCAGGCGCATTCATCCAGGTCTACCTTTGTATATCCATTCAACAAAACATTGTTACTTCAGCGTAAGCTTCAAGGCATGGCAGAAGCCTCCTATGAGGTCAGGCAATCCTAGTGCCAGTCCATAAATTCATCTTCTGATGTGTATAGAATTGGATTCCTAACTGCCTGTTTCTGTTTATGATGGTTCTGTTCTTTATTTCCACTGCCACCGGTTGCACTTGTTCCACTGGACGGAGTACATCCATCTTCTGATAGAAGCCTCTAGTGGCACAGTGGAAAATGACGGACTGCCAGCACAGTTTGATGATGGGGCCCAACATTTCATTTGTGCCACTTGCTGAACAGTTATACTAAGGTCCTGTTTTGAGTGAAGGGCAAGGGCATAGCAGCACATGTAGCAGTATGTTGTGCCAGGAATAACAGGAAGGACGCTGGTAGATGGTGACAACAGCGTGTAGGTTTATTTCAGCAAACTACAACATGTATGTTCGATATTAAGGCCCACGAGGAGCGGCGATGTCCGCTCGCCGCCAGCGCTCTCCGTCGAGTGTCTCCACCCCCCTCCGCGTCACGGAGCCGCCCGTCCCGATTGGACGGGGCGTCACGTGACACAGAGGGAACGAGACACTAGACCGTACAACATCTCCCCTTCAACAATATAACAGCAAAACGTTAATCATGTCATAACAAAGTCTTCAAAGCGCTTGGGCGCCCTAACAGATCTGGTAGGCCTCCTAGGAGTCACAAACCGAGGTTGCCCCTCGGCGCATGGCGTGCTACTATATCTGGTACCCTCCTGGACACCCTGGTTGCCTTCGCACTCTCGCACGGACTTCATTCCACTACGCCCACCGGCACCACTTGTCTCAACTCGCACCTCCTCATGACATGCTGATTCACCTCTGCTAGCTCTGTCAACAGGCGGGGTGTGCAACCGACCATTATCCGCCCGTTCACTCCTGCTCACAACCTCGTACTCTTGCCACTCAGGTACACTATCGTCATTCCTGGGCCCACTCGCACGGCCTCTATTCATAATGATGTTTTCCTGGCCTGCTTTGAGCTTGACGATGTCATCTTTGCTTCTCCATCCTCCACTTTCCAAACACACTGCCCCTTTCCTGACCTCCCGCACGCGTACAGGAGCTTGAAAGACTGACTCCCCCTTCATCACCTTATGCGGCTTCTTTACTAGGACCCAATCTCCCTGTTCCACCTCCTTAGCTTTGGCTCTATTCACGGTATCAGCGTACTTTTTTGCACACTCTTGCTTAGCCATGATTCGCTCCCTGACTCTCAGCGTCTTCTCATGTACACCCTCCGTGTCTTCTCGTACATCATACCACTCGTTGTATTTGGGGGTAAGCTCATTGGTGCACCGTCTCCCCCTCATCAAATAGAAAGGCGTGTGGCCTGTAACGGCATTTGGAGTGTTGTGGTAAGTGTGCACCTTGTCCGCGAGAAACATCTTTACATCCAAATTGGACGCAAGGGCTAGCTGGATTCCCTCTTTGAGGAACCTGTTCATTCTCTCCACCTGCCCATTGCTCTTCGGGCTGTACAATGGGGTCTTCTCCTGCTTGATCCCCGAGTGGGCGAGAAAATCCATCATCTTCTTGGATACCAGCTGGGTGCCGTTATCAGATACCATGACCTTCGGTTGCCCTTCTTGAGCGAAGATTTTTCGTAGCACTTGAATCACCCGGTCCGTGGTAACCTCTCGGACGAACTTGTACTGTATCCACTTGGAGTAATAGTCGGTGATCACGATGAGAAATCTGCAATCCTCCGGCAGCAGTGAAAACGGGCCCGCGAAGTCGATGGCGACCTTGCTCCATGGGCCAGCCGGAATCTCCACCCTCTGCAGCTCCCCTCTGCTGGTCTTCCAATGCTTGTCCGCCTTCAGACACTGCTCGCACCTGTCTATGAATTCGCAGACGTCGCTGGACATCCCTGGCCACCAGTAGTACATTTTCAATAGATTCTTGGTCGCGGTGCCGCCAGGGTGACCTTTGTGGGCAATCCTTATCAGTTTGCCCCTGAGACCTTCCGGAGGGACGAACAGCTCATGCCGTTTCAAGAAGCCATTCTCGAGGGTGAGTTCCGCGCTCACCTGCTGGAAGCTCCGGAGGGACCCGTGTAGATTCCGCACGGGAGGCCAATAGGATGTCATGTGGCCCATCACGGCGCGGAGAACCACGTCCTTCTCCTGAGAAGCGAGCCACTCCTCTTCAGATATGGAACCTTCGCACATCGTCGTGGCATCCACCAGTGCCACCACACACTCCGTATCGTCCAGGGACCCACCAACGTCCCCTGTCACGGGCAAGCGGGACAGGCAATCCGCTCTGCAGTTGAGGCCACCCTTGATGTGCCTGATCGTGAAGTGGTATTCCTGCAGCTTGGACAGTAGGCGCAGCAGCCGCGAACTGGCCTTCCCGTTACCACGGCCCTCGCCGGCCATCATGTAGATCAGGGGTTTGTGATCCGTGACGATTTCGAACACCTTGCCCCACAAGTAGTTCTTCAGTTTCTCCACCGCCCAGACACAGGCGAGCGTCTCGCGCTCAATGGTGCTGTAGTGCTTCTCGGCATCGCTCAGAGAGCGGGATATGAAGGCGATGGTGTTCTCCTTCTGCCCGTGGAACTGCCAGAAAACCGCCCCAATGCCCTTTGCACTTGCATCGACCGTGACCACATTTCGCAAGTCCTTGTTGTAAGGCTGCAGCACCGGAGCCTCTGCGATACCCCTCTTGACGGCCTCGAAAGCCGCGTCCTGCTCCGCTGCCCACGCGTACTTGACATTCTTCCTCAACAAGGCCCTCAGTGGCTCCACAGTGGTCGCGTACCCTTGCAGGAACTTCGAATAGTACTCACTGAGCCCCAGGAAAGACCGCAGTGCGTCCTTATCGCCAGGGCACGGAGCTTCTCTGATCGCCTTCACCAGGTCTTCTTTGGGAGCAATCCCATCCGGGGTCAACACATGCCCCAAGTATTCGATCTTGGACTCCATAAATTTGCATTTGTCCTTGGAGACTGTCATCCCCTTCTCACGCAAAACCTCCAGCACCTTGCCCAACACCACCAGGTGCTCTGCTTCGTCCTTAGTGTGAATCAAGATATCGTCCTGAAACGCTTCAACCCCCTCCATGTCACAGAACAAGAGATCCATCAACTTTTGGAACACCCCCGAAGCAGAGGCGAGTCCGAAAGGCAGCCGGACATACCTGTACGCCCCAAACGGAGTGACAAACGTGGTCAGCTTCTTAGAGCCTTCGGTGAGGCAGATCTGGTGGTACGTGGACTTCAGATCAATCAGGGTAAATAGGCGGGACCCGGACGTCGATGCCAGAATGTCCTGAATGTTGGGCAGGGGGTGACAATTGACTAGGATGTTGTTATTGAGGGAACGCAGGTCCACGCACAGACGGATGTCTCCAGTTCTTTTCTTCTTCGATACGACGATCGCGGACACCCATTCCGAAGCACCGGCACCTTCAATTACCCCTTCATTCTCCAACTTGTCCAGCACAGACTTGAGTTCCGCCCTGACAGATAGGGGCACAGTCCTGACCTTGTGCTTGATTGGCATCGCCCCCTCCTTCAGCTGTATGTCGTGCACGAAGCCTTTCACGCATCCTACTTCATTTGCGAAGACTGAGCTGAATTTTGCAAGAACTCCGGACAACCCACCCGGTTCATCGTCCGCCTGAATAGAATTGACCCAGTCAGCTCTGAGAACTATGGGATCCGCTGCCCCCGGGATTAGCATCACTCCCAACTTTGCCAGATCCTTCCATCCCACAAGGCTTCTCCCTTTCTCGGCCACGTAAATCTTGGTATTGATGACCCTCCCTTTGAAAGTGAGGGTATCGGGAAAGTACCCTTTCATCACTATATCCTGCTCCCCAAACGCTTTCGGGTTTACATCCGTCACACTCAATTGCACATCGTGCCACATCGCATCAAACGTAGTGTCGGAAATCAGGGTAATAGGGGAACCTGAATCAGCAGTGAACGGAAGCTCAACAGAGCCAATCATTACGGAGCCTATGGGCCCCTTCACTCGCCCATCCTCAGCATCAATAGATAGCACTATATCCCCCAGCGCCTCGAGATCACCTTCGCTCACAGAACTCACTTTCACACTGCTAGCTGGCTTCCTGGTCTTGCATACAGCAGCAAAGTGGCCCACCCTCCTGCACTTAGTACATTTCCTGCCCAGCGCAGGGCAAGCCTTACTGTCCGCCAAGTGATCTATCGCTCCGCACCTGAAGCAGGCGAACGGCTTCCTAACCGCCCCCTTATCATTCGCCCCTCTGTCAGGAGGCTTCTGAGCGGATTTGCTCCTGTCCTGCACATAAAACACATTGGCAGCGTGGCCAGTCTTGGCAAGTTCCTCTGCGGACACCAGGGATCTCTCGATGGCCTTCGCAATGGCCACCACCTCCTGAAGCGTAGGATCGCGGCATGTCAGTAATCGTTCCTGCACTTTCTTGGAGTGGCAGTAGAACACCACCTGGTCTCTGATGTAAGTGTCCGTCATGCCCGCAAATTCACAGTCTTGGGCCAGAACGCGCAAGCAGGCAATGTATTCCTCAATAGACTCCCCCTCTTCCTGCTTCCTAAGCGCGAACTTGTGGCGCCCCACCATGATGTTAGTCTCTTCAGCATACTGCAGCTCCAACCTCCTTACCGCCTCCTGGTACACGTTGAGCTGAGTGGTAACACCAGGCGGATTCACGAACACAGGCAAACTGTCGAAGACCTCTTGCCCAGCCTTCCCCAGCAGTCTGAACAGCAGCGCCTTCTTCCGCTCCGCCGAGTACCCCGTGCCATCAATGGAAACAATATAGTTCTCGAAAGCCCTCAACCAGCTTTTCCACTTCATGCATGGCTTGCCGGGAACCTCCAAGAATAGAGGCGGGACACAGATGTTGCCTCCGTGCGCCATTTTGAGCGCGCCCGGCACACGTGGCGCGGACGGCAGGCTCTCCCACGCAGCAGCAGGACCCAAAGCCTTGACGGTACGTAGGCACGAGGAGTGAGGATCAAGCAAGGCGCAGACACCGCTAGGCGAGACCCCACAGCAACAGAAGGTACCTGGCACTCAGGGCCGGAGACAGCAGCAACAGGCAGAAGCACGAGGCAGGGAGGCAGGCGAGACGGGCAGCAAGGCAGGCACTAGATGCAGCAGGGACGGACTTCAGCAGCAGACGCCCACGTGGGAGGACTCCGCTTCAATCAGCAAGAACAGGAGGGCATGGAGAGACACTCGTGGGCCCCACTTCCGGAACCCTCGTCGCCATTTGTTGTGCCAGGAATAACAGGAAGGACGCTGGTAGATGGTGACAACAGCGTGTAGGTTTATTTCAGCAAACTACAACATGTATGTTCGATATTAAGGCCCACGAGGAGCGGCGATGTCCGCTCGCCGCCAGCGCTCTCCGTCGAGTGTCTCCACCCCCCTCCGCGTCACGGAGCCGCCCGTCCCGATTGGACGGGGCGTCACGTGACACAGAGGGAACGAGACACTAGACCGTACAACACAGTACCTAGGCCTTTCTTACTATGCTTTCGCTGATTGATATGACTCACTCAGTAGTAACACAGTTGTGAAAATCCCGGTTTGTGGCTTTGTTTCTGTGGAATAAAGAATGCTTAGAGGGCAGCCATGATGTAACAGTCAGTCATACATTACGTTTTCACCACAAGCGTCATCTTATCAGGACAAATTACCTTGGAGCAGCCGAGAACTTTCAGGATGGTGAGACATTGCAGTGCTGGCACAGGTGGTACTTCCACTCCCTCGTGGTTTAGAGGCTCATCTACCAAACCTACACTGAGCATTCAAGCTTATTGTTCTTTACTTGTAGTTACCATATAGCGCTCACCAGCGGCGGCTCCTCCGTTACGGCGGAAGAGCGTTGCCCTACTGCTCTCTCAGCAGTGAAAACATGGAAAATAAAATAATAATGGAACATCTTATTATCATTTTATTTTCCTCACTGAGCCGAGTCTCGAGCGGGACGGGCCGGGCTATCCTAATGGACAGCAGCAGGGAGGAGGAGTGGTGCGCACTGCTACAAGGGCTCATGTCTCTTTTTCCTGGCCGCCTTAGGATGACCAAACCGACATGCGGACTTAGATCTCTCCACCCGAGCTGTGCTGCACAGCTGGGTGGAGAACAGACACAGACTCCTAGGACCTGACTGAGCATCAAACCAGACCACTCAGACTAATACCAGCGCTTCTCTCATGCTGGATATTACCAGCATGAGAGCAGCGCCTGGATTGGTGTAGGGAGCCTGGGAGTATGTGCATGGAGTGGTGGGAGTCAAGAGGAACAGATGCACAGAAAAGCACCAAAGTGGTGGTATTTATTTATTTTCTACTTTGTCTCCCCTGCAGTGCCTCCTATGCTTCTCCCCATTCTGCCCTCCCACTTGTATTTCACATCAGCCACCACTGGCACTCTACAGCAGCACTGTATTTAAAACTACTTAAATGCAATGTTTTGGCACAGTTTTCTGATTTTGTTACCTCATGTGATCTGCTTGTTCCTGTTGTTTTGCTGTTGTATAGGTCTTATAGGCATTTCTGTCATATCAACATGTGTTCTGATTTTTTGCAAAAATACCCCACATCTTGGTCGGAATTGAATTGCTGCTTCATTAGTTTTCATCCTTTTGAGCTGCTCTGTCTCTCAATAAAGAGCCAACTGAAACCATCAGACAAGCTGCTGCACTGTGCCAATAAACTGACTCAACACTTTAGCACAGTCTTCTTCACAACAAATCTGTTAGATCTCAACACCTGCTTACAGTGCCTTTTCTTAGGACCTTGGGCTACTCCTCACTTGCTTGACTTGGACAGATCTGGTCAGGCTACTCTCTTACCTCAATTTGTGAGGCCCCTAAAGTGCTTACTACTTCGTGCCATTGGGGTCTCATGATACCTCTGCAGAATGCACCAGGAAAATCTCCGTTTTAGCTCAGATTACTGGAGGGCCTCTTTAGAAGTGGACTCTCACTGACTCCTTCAGCCTCAGATGCACTGGCATTAGGAGACATGATTTGATGATCAATTTTTAGTGTGGTTGTGCAGAGCCTACTTATATAAATCTGGCATCTGCCTAAAGCAAATCTCCTTACTATTTCTAAGTACCAAATCCGGCTCACCACTAGACCCTATGCCTGCCAAAATTACGGCTACTTTGTCAGATTCGCTCGCCAGTCCTATTTGTGCTATCCTTAATAAGTCACTAAAGGATGGTGTTCTTGCGGCGGAGTGGAAGGCAGCCCAGGTCATTCCCATTAAGAAAAATGCGAAACTGTCACCGGAGGACTATACCAATTACAGACCCATTTCACTGCTCCCCCTTCACAGTAAACTCCTGGAAAAACACATCAACAAACATCTTTCCGCGTTTATTGAATCTTCCCAATGCTTAGACGAATCACAATCCGGTTTCCGTCCAAAACATAGTACGGAGACCACATTAGTGGAGGTCATAGACAACATCAGAATGGCAGCAGATAAGGGTCAGGCAGTGCTATTGGTCCTGCTTGACCTGTCTGCTGCCTTCGACACCATATCTCATCAGGTCCTCATCACCAGACTCGAGGAGATGGGTGTAAGAGGTAAAGCGCTTGGTTGGCTGACTGATTTTCTGACCAACAGGACGCAAACTGTCAATCTAGGTCCCTTTAGCTCGTCCACCACCAGGATCAGCAAGGGGGTTCCTCAGGGCTCTTGTTTGAGCCCTACATTGTTCAATGTCTATGTAGCCCCCTTGGCAGGATACCTCAGACGGCTTGGGTTTAACCCCATATCCTATGCCGATGACACGCAACTTTTGATGTCTTTCGACAAAGCAAATCCGCTTACCCGGGACTTGTTTTCCGAGGGCATGAAAGGAGTTGCGCAGTGGATGAGGGAAAATTATTTACAGTTAAATTCTGACAAATCAGAAATCATGTTGTTTGGAGAGGCAAAACTGAGATGGTCCCCTAGTTGGTGGCCTGAGGAATTGGGCTCTGCCCCGTCCCCCAAAGATGTTGTAAAAGATCTGGGTGTACGCCTGGACAATGATCTTACTTTAGAAGAACATGTTAACAGTACCGCCAACACCTGCTTTCATACCCTCCGCATGTTGCGTAAGGTCTGTCCCTTCCTTCCCTTATCTACCCGTAAATCTTTGGTTCAGTCACTGATTATCAGTAGATTGGACTACTGCAATGCCCTGTTAATCGCAGCAAAAGAAAAATCTCTATGCAAACTGCAGGTGGTCCAGAACACCGCTGCCCGATTAGTAAATAACGCACTTCCCAGGACCCCCTCTGCTCCTTTACTCCACGACCTCCATTGGCTCCCCATAAAAAAGAGGGTCAGATTCAAAATCTGTTGCATGGTTTTTAAATCCTTGCACAACTTGGGTCCTGGCTACTTTGCTCGGAAACTGGTCAGGTACATTCCGACTAGATTACTGAGATCCAGCCAACTTGCATACCTGCAAATCCCTCGCATAAAACTAGCCCGGATGGGTGGTAAAGCGTTCTCCTATCTGGCACCCCGCTACTGGAATCTCCTCCCATTACATCTTCGCCAATGTACCAATTTGGGGGTCTTCCGGAAATTACTGAAAACGCATCTTTTCTAATCAGTTTCCCTCAGTGGCCAATCAGCAGTCTAAAGCGCAGAGATACCCCGTATGGGGTGATTCGGGCGCTATACAAAACCCATAAATAAATAAATAAATAAGGAGCAAGCCTAATTTAGCTTTAAACAGGATTTGTCAAGATGACTAGAGGATGAAAAGAATGGACCATGAGAAATTACATCATGGCTATGAAGAATCCTGGTCACACCAACTCTGGTCTCATGTAGTTTACAAGGACAGCACACTATAGGTACCCTGACCTTTGATGGCTCATGATGTTATGTTGTGTTATGTTATATTATGGTATGTGCCTGTACCCCTTTCAGAGGGTCACCGGGCATGCTAGGACTACTGGGCCTAACTGTGGGGGTTGAGGCCTTTTTGGTACTGATGTCCTGGGGCAAAACCTACTATAAATTTGGAGAAACTAGACCAAATACTCCTGCACTTGACTAGAATGGTCCGAGCACCCGAAGTCTTTCTCGGGAGGAGGTAGGTACAAGATAGTGAACACAGGCTCAGAACTCAACATGCTCGCAGCAGCAGCAATGAATCATTGTCCAGCCAAATACTTACCTTTATGAAAAAATATTCTTTAATTTTTCTACCGCGATCGTCACAAAGGAAATATACGACATCCACAAACAATTGCACAGTCCTCCCATGAGTTCGAGGCTCTAGTATTTTCTTTGGGGGCTACCTATTCCACTCCCGCCTCACGTTAGTAATCATGGTTATTCCCTCTTCACTATTGGTAACATCCAGATTATGCCCCACTGCTAATCCAAGTCTCAGGTGTGTAGTACCACTCTAACTTAAAGTCAAAAGTGTTCCAGCGTTAAAGGGCTACTTTTAGCAGCAAGTTCCCCTGGGACGGACAGGCTCAAAACCAATCTTGCCCACACCTACAGGTAAGTAGTGTTCAGAGTTCCTTAGTGTGCCCCATACACAGGTGCTCGCAGTGGCTGCCTTTGAGTTCAGATGAGTTGGCCACACGTGGCACCAGCGACGGCACTCAGTGGGTCAGGTCTCTAACTTGCGGTCGCACTCCTGAAGAGACCGGAGGATCTCTTCAGCTTCTCCTTATGGGTAAGAGTTCGGTTGGTATTCAGATGGAGGGTGGCTATGACTATCCTGTCTGGTGTCCCTCGCCTGTGTGATGTTGCGCAACGGTGCATTCGCTTCTCCCGCAGGGGCAGTACAAGTCGCAGTCTTTGGTGATCTCAGTGATCCCCTCTGGCTTATAGGGTCACTGCAACTCACAGTCCACAGGCTCCCACCTGATCAGCATGGTGATATTCTCCATTGTGGGCTCTCTTGGCATATGGAGTCACAGCCTCGCTACTGCACAAGGTTACAACCCTTACCACACTGCAGTCTTTCCCACAGTGGCCCCTCCTTGCATACAGTATTGCTGCCATGCTACCGGACAAGGCTACGTTCCTTACCACACGGCAGTCTTTTACATGGTGGCTCCTCCTTATATCTGGGGCCGCAGCCTCGCTACTACACATGGGTCTCTGCCTGATCGTTGCAGAACAACACATGGCTGAATTCATGCTAGCCCTCTCCTGGTGTACGGGGGTTGCCGTCTCTGTACTGCACATGGGAAATGACCCGATGGGTGCAGCAGCTATTTCCACATACATGGAGTCCACTAGACAGGGCTGCCCACTGGACCTCACTGCCTCCAGTGCTCTCCTCTTCCTCAAAGGGCACACTGGTCATGGCAACCATGCAGGTACTGGTGCTCTAGAGCACATGGTCTTGGATTCCCTGTGTGATGCCCCCTCACCCAGAAGGGATACTAGCAGGGCTGGGGCCCCAGTCCTGGTCATAGGCAGAAGTCTTGCAAAGCTTCCTCTCCTCATACAGCACGCCCGGCTGCTTGGCAGATTACAATCTTTAGGGTCTCAAACTCCCCTTCTTACAGTCCATTTTCGGGTATCAAATCTGATTTAGCGTCTGAGTCTTTAAAGTGGTATGTTGGGGTTCTGCTTCTTTTGAAGTATCCATTCCTCTGCTCCCTCTTGAAAAGCAGTTTGTCTCAGCTGGAGTGTCTTCAAAGCTTCCACAACACAGGGCCTGGGATTGACTAGAGGGGGTGACTAGAGTTCACATCTGGATGGCATCCACAGTAAAATGTGCATCAAAATGTTAGCTCAGGGCTCCCAGCCCTACTTTTCATGATTCTCTTATCAGTCCCATCACCTTTCTGAGATGCGCCAAGGCCCCTTCCTTGTGACCTCTCGCTGAATCAAAGAGCACCCTTTCAAGTAAGTGCACAGGGGAAGCCTCGCCTATCCCATTCCATTGTCTTTCCAGGGGGATCTCTCTATCTTCTCTTCATGTTTCACCATGCAGGCCTCCCAAAATGAAAGCCAGAGCCCTCCATGTATTGGACCACCATAGGCACACATACACACAGTGAATGTGTACAGCATACACGTACTGCACAGTACTGTAACCTCCATGTACTGTACCAGTCATAGGCACACATACATTCAGCGCATGCGTTTAACATGCACGCACCACACTCATCAGGTATTGTACCACTCTCAGTACACAGCACATGCAGCACAAGCTCCCATAGAGCAATGGGAGTTTGCGATCGCACCATGTGTGGTCACATCTTAATATGGTGTACGGACCCGCCCGCATCACAAGCTCTCATAGAGAATGGGAGTTTACGACTGCACCATGTGCGGTCACATCATAATATGTGTACGGAACCGCCGACCTATGGTCGGTTGGATACCACGCCGAAACGGTGTCGGGCAGACTTACGTCTGCCCAACATCCTAATTAGGGCCTTAGTGCCTAGCTTGTGAAGATTATGGAGATAGCTTTCTACCCTAATAAAACCTTGTGCAAATACATTACAACAACTGTGTGAGACATGCAGCGTGGCTGTGCCCCCCAATCAAACTTTTGGTTGAGTTATATTATAGGGGGGCTGAGGTGGCACTGGAGGGAGGCATTCAAGGCACTGAATTTATTTGAAGCAGAGAACCCCCGAAATTTAGTGAGCGTTATACTTGCTGGCAGCTGGTACCCCTACCAGAATCAGAGAACACGTCGATGTTTCCCCAGGGTAGAGGCAGGGTGTGGCGTTAACTGTAAGGTTTGCAGGGATAGAAGGTGGCCAGTGTGGCTTGTGACTTGAACATCAACAGAGCTCCTTCAGTTTCTGTGGGGTTTAGCTTGACACCTGCTCTTGATTCTCTGTTGGCCTGCTGATACATGTGAGGAGTGGTTCAGTTACTAAGTGTAGCATGGGTGTGCGAGTCTCCAGTTGGCTCGACCTGGGCCTTTGGAGTTGGTTCCAGGGAGTACCTGGGTAAACGATGAAATTAAAGAATCCACTCTCTGAGTGTGCAATTCCTTCTACCCCCCACAAAACCCTAAATTTAAAGAAATCCATCTGTGGAAATAGAAACTCCTGGCAGAAATGTCATAAACCTCACTCCTCTATTTCCAATTTTTTACAGAAGTTTCCTAAAGTTAACTCTCATGAATTAGCTGAAGCATCTAGCTATTCTCCACCTGTGACTCCATCTGTGGTTGCTCCCTTTCTGACCCCTGCCCAGCCATGTTCAAGCTCAAAGCTAGCCCGTGATCTCTCGAGACTTCAGCAGTTATCAGAGTCTATAAGGGCTTGGACATTAAGCGTACGGTACTACCCTTAGAGGAAATATAAGCAGCAGCTTCCTTAGTTCCTAATTGTGGGAGCAACCTCTTGATAGTGATATTGGAGAATATCTTCCAACTCCCTCCCAGGAGGCTGGTCATGCGGGGGTCTTTGTGTAGAACTAGAAGCATCTTCTGGAAGTGTAATCTGCGATACAGCGGTCAAAGGTGAGGACATGTTGCTGTTAGTAGTCTCTAGGGATACCTTTACTCATAAAAGTAAAAGTGACAAGTCCCACGCCCTAGAAACTGCGCAGGAATGATGTAGAAATTACGTGTGACAGCCCTTCCCGGAACTGGATTGGTGTGGGGGTGTGTCACATGGGCGGTGACAGAATTTGAGCATGTGTACATGCCTGTGTTACGGTGTTAACAGTGTATTTAGAGTTATGTAAAAAATGTATACCTAACTGTGTGTGTGTGTGTGTGTGTGTGCATGCCCAAAAGTGCCTTTGCCCAAGAGGGAATTCCCTGGGCCTTTTTAAAACTGTGCCTGCAGAGCTGTGACAGATGTAGTCTCAGCAAGAGGAGCTGTGAATAATCAGACATCCTAAGTCCCCAGCCCCAACGGCTTCGTGGCTGCCTAACATTGGGGTTTGTTGCGCAGAGGTGTTTTTTAAAAGAAGAAGGGCCCGATTCACAAAAGTAATCTGAGACAAAATCCTAACTGTACGACTTTCGGTATTCACAAAAGGCATTTAGCAGTAGTAAAGTTAGGATTTCTAATTTCACTACTACTACTAAACTGAGACAAAATCCTAACTTTACGACTTAGTAGAAGTTAGGATGTTTCTCAGTTTAGTAGTAGTAAAGTTAGGATTCCTAACAATACTACTACTAAACGCCTTTTTGTGAATACCGAAAGTCGTAAAGTTAGAATTTTGTTTCAGACTACTTTTGTGAATTGGGCCCAGAAGTGTCTTTCTTTAGAAGCAGCTATGCCAATTATGAAAAGCCTCCCTGACAAAGGTGCTAGAATCAAACTATCCACAACAGGTCTCTAAAGGAGTTGCAGCTGTTAAAATGTTAGAGTGGGAAACCCTTGTAAGGATCGCAAGGCATGAAGTGAAAACACCTCGGACAAAGGACAGCTTTCCAGGCAGGGCTCTGGCATGTGGATGTCAAATTGATAAAGTGTCAGGGTCTGTAAGCAGAGCAGGGTTAAGAAGAGGAAAGAACACAAGCAGGGGATGGGTCCAAACTTTCCCAGGAGAATCTGAAACAGGATAACACGTCCCAGACCAAGCCTTTAGACCTCTCTTTAATAAAGGTTGTTATGCCGCAGAATAAACCCATCACACCCCCAGATCTCTAAAGGTCTAACAGCTATGGTGTCTGTTGTAAAAGCTCTGAACAACTCCAGACCCCGAAAGTGAATCGTCTCTCGAGAAAAACCCTTAAGAAAAAGCAAGTGGGCCCTGAGTTACAAGTAGAACCACTAGAAGGTACCTTAAGCAAGGCCGTTACACCGCAGCCCCATTCCCATACCCTGAAGGACTCTATAGTTTCAAAGTATGTCATGGCCCATGTAGATGTGCTCCCCCTAGGGGAACCCCCAAAACCTGCTATAAACAGTGCTAAGAGGCTTAGGGACACCACGCATGAAAATGATCAACCCTTAGGAACACCTTATACTGACAGCATAGGGTGTCTCAAGGTCCTGGCCGAGTTGGTGGACAGCATTGATAGACCCTTAGAAGCCGTGCATGGGGGGCTTTCTAACATGGACAATGGGGGGTTGCATATGGCAGTTAGACACACACCTGACCATAACCCCGACAATTCCTTCACTGCAGCGGCCCTTGATTATTTTGACCAGCATTTAAACTCCCCACACCATGGGCCCGATTCACAGAACTAACTTAAGACAAAATCCTAAACTTACTACCATTTTGGTATTCACAGAAGATACTTACTCATTTTGGTATTCACAGAAGGCACTTACTCATCAATGAGTAAGTGCCTTCTGTGAATACCAAAATGAGTAAGTTACTCAAAATGAGTAAGTTACTCAAAATGAGTAAGTGCCTTCTGTGAATACCAAAATGAGTAAGTGCCTTCTGTGAATACCAAAATGGTAGTAATTTTAGGATTTTGTCTTAAATTAGTTCTGTGAATCGGGCCCTATAAGTCTCCTATTACCCCCCCAGGAGCATATGACCCAACCAGTCCTGCGTCCAGTGTCAAGCCCACAGCCCCTTCTCAACATACCCCAATACCAGTATGGGCTGGAGCGGCTGTCCAAATCAAAGTTTGGATGTCGTATCTAGTGAGGAGCCGTCCTTGGAAGCCCCAGGGTCCTTGTATTGGGACCCTATTTCTTTGAACCCGCCAGGCCCCCATTACAGAATGGTGTTGTGGAGGAAAGCCTGAGAGCCGCCCCGGGGGTTCTACAGGGCAATATATAACCCGGACCTGTGTTCATCCTGAATTCCCCACAATATGATTCCATAGACCCAAAAGAGGTACTAGGGGTGCAGGTGAAAGATATACAGATGGTGGTCAGAAAACTAAAACGGCAAGTGAAGGCCATGACCTTAAAACTGTGGAAGGCGGGAAGCTGTGACAGGGTCATGGCGGAGGCATAGCGGAAGATACTGCAAAGGGTTGGGCTGTGTAAAAGTGTGATCCTACAAGCATGTCAATCAACAGCGTCTGACATAGGGATTCTACCGGCATGACTAGGCCTACGTTTTCCCATAAAGATCTCCTATTCCACAGGTATTAATAAAAGTACACAAAATCAAAATATAATAATAAGGTACACACTATATTGACTCTGTGCTTCATACAGTGGCTCAAGCATAAAAAGTGCATAGAACCCCTCAAACAGAGTCTTGCAGTTTCACGACCAACGCCCGAAACATAGAAATCATTACCCAGCAGCCGTCAATACATAAGCTCAGGGAGGGAAACAGTGTTTACAACGCTGTTGTTACCACTCAGGTAGATAACAACGAGGTCGTTACAATGACCGCGTTGTTAGCACGCGTGGCTTTACAACGCAAGTCGTTTCTACGATTTGCGCTAGGTGGCGTGCAACACCAGGGAATGTGTTGGATTTTAAATCCAACACATTCCCTGCTGTTGCGCTAACTGGAGTAGGAATAGTAATTTATACTATTCCTAAGTCCAGCTCGCCATCTAGCGCAAGTGGTAGAAACGACTTGTAATGTAAAGCCATGCTTGGTAATAACGCGGTCGTTGTAACAGCCGCGTTGTAACCTACTACGGGGTAATAGATGGCATAGTAGCGTCATACATTCGCTCAGGGGAGAACATCCTGAGGGTTGGGTGTTTGAAGCGCTCAAGGGGTAGAGCTGCAATACTCCACCACCAGGAACACACAGAAGGGTCGCAGGTAGGGCTTGCAGCAGAGGCCTCTACAAGTACGTCGCTCACAGTCACAAACCGTACTGTTCACATGGGCTGGGGAAGGTTACCTAAAAAAAGAGTGGGCCCATAAAAAGCTAAAGTAGGCTAATAGCGCTAAGCAGCGTAGGCTTTTTTGTTAAGTAAACTAAAGAAAGCCAGAATATACGCTACACAGTGGATTAAAACCCCCCCAGAGCACATACTAAGCCAGAATCCCCAAAATGATACAACAGCGAACTCCACAGCCAATCCAATTCCTCAAGCTGAGGATTCAGAGGCAGTGTTTTTAGAGAGCGTTAGAAGTTACAGTGCTACTGTAGAGAGATTTAACGCTACAAAACACTATGAGGAATTTAGGTTTGTTAACCTGCACCAGATAAGGTCCTCTGATCATGGGGATTTAGCTATTCATCAAGCTGTGCAAATGCTTATAGAAAGGTTGTTACGCAATGTGGGTCCTAATGATTTCTTCTAACTACGCTTCCAGGGGCAGGGTCTTGACTGTCCTTTGTTCACCAAATGGACAGTGATATGTTTGACGCTGTGGAATTTCAAGAAAACCTTGTGAGGCTTTTACAGAGTAAGGCTATACTAGTCGCCCTTGGCACTTTCAGAGTCATTACCCTCATTGTACGGGCCTTGAGGAGGGTGTTTCCCGACCTTCAAAGAATGTGCTGTACAGCAAAATCATTGGTAAGAAACAATGTTGGCTGCTCAACTTTAACAATGGAGCGGGCAGCACCTGTCTGGCAGCCAGCATCGTGGGGTTGCTCCTGGGTCACAACACACCCGATGCGGTCTTCATGTCTAGAGCGGCTGAAGTCCATGAGGTGCTTGAAATACCTCCAGACCGCATGGTCGGCTTTGGCGACATAGGTATTTTTGAGAATTATTTCTCCGTTACGGTGAAAGTTCTTTATCACAACTGTTCTTGGAAGTACTTTACAACTTGGGAACATGTGAAAAACAAGACTGTATATGTCCTCCACCACGAAAACCACTTTTATGGGATCTTGAACCTTAAAGGTTTTCTAGGAGCCAACTACGTGTGCACACGTTGCGATCACATATACAACACTAAGGCATATAATCAGTGTGAAATGCACTGTAAGATGTGTCATAGGGACGGTTGTGTCATAGACACCGCCCTGAAGGTGAGGTGTCGTCCCTGTAGGCTGTTTTGTCGCTTGCAAGAATGCTTGAGCATACACAACAATGATGTTAGATGCATCCCTAAAATGGATTGCTGTGAGTGTGGTAAGTATGTGGCAACAGATCAACAATGCAAAGGCATGAAATGCCCAAGGTATCATCCTCCTTTTAGGGCAGGAACCAATCACTGGTGCTACATGGTTAAAGGGCGGCCACAGACCCAGAGGCGGGGCTCGGGCTCTATTTCCTTGGACCTGTCTATTCTCGCCTCGGTGCCTATTCTAATCACGGGCCCCACGCTGCAACTCTGGGCAATAGCTTGCTTAGCCTCCACACCGGCCCCAACAGCGCTAAGGATGCCTGTCTTCACCCAGGGGGTGCCCAGGAGTGGACACTTCACAGGGAAAGCCAGGAGGGGTTCCACAGCGGTATGAGTATCAGCGCCAGGAAACCGCAAAGGCGACACTGCAAGGTGGCCGTCTGGTGACAGTGCGCTCTATAAGTACCTTGACATTTACATTTACATTTACATAGTGTTCGATATAGAGTGTACACAGGAGACTGGGGTACACCAACCTAACTATATTTATGCACACCATCTAACTTCCGATGACAACTAGGAGTTTAAAGGGCACTCGTGCATGGCTGATGTCCTTAACACATTCATTCAAACAAGTTCAAAGGGTATACCATGGTAGCCCATACCTCGAAAGCATACTACTCCTTCTTTATTTTGCAAAATATGATTCACAAAAAGATACACGTAGAACTTATCACCCAGGGTTCTAAACTGATGTTGCTAATGGTGGTCCCGTTACAAATAAGGTTCAAAGACCCCCTGAATTTCCTACCCATGAAATTGAGCAAGCGGCCAAAAGCCTTTGGTTTTCCAGGATGTAAAGGCTGTTTTCCACATTTTTTTAAATACCTGGGCCAACCAGAATTATGTGGGGCCCATGTCGCCTCCTGTCAGCTACAGTGTTGAGTATAGGATGCCTGCCAAAAAAGAGAGCTTTCTTCAATGGTATCCTGAAAACCTAAAAAATTAGCTTCATTTCCAAACAGAATTGAAAGCTTATTGTCAGGCTGATGTTACAATCCTGCAAAAAGCATGCAACCTCTTCAGAGATGTTGTGGTGTCTATGACTAAGAAAGTTAGGGTCTTGAAGCCCAACACCCATCAAATTACAAAAACCATAGAATACGTCGACCCATTTCAAAACATCCCTTTGGCTTCCATCTGTACGTCCATCTACAAACACATGCTTTTAAGACCCAAAGTTATCGCTCTAGTGCCGCCAGACCTCAATACCGGTAAACAGAAACGTTATTCAACCCCCTCTTTCCAATGGCTCATGTAAGTCTCTGAAAAGGAAGACATACAAAATTCAACACACCTTACAGGGGGGTGAATACCACCTGGGACCTTATTACCTGGATGGGTACGCCGTAATTAAGGGGGTGCCAACGGCCTTTGAATGAAACGGCTGCTTTTACCACGACTGTCCTCAGTGTTACAAACCTAATAAGGTTAACAGACTGATAGGTACCACATTTGAACACTTACACAGGCTTACTCTGATGAAGGCACAATATATTGAACAAGCATTTGCAATGCAATAGGTCTCGCATTCACGCGAGTTTGAGCTATTGGCATTGTAATTGACAATTACTTTTATTTATGTTTTGGTTTTTAAAACATAAATAAAAGGCCTTGTCATTTACAATGCCAATAGCTCTAAATCTCGCAATTGCGAGACCTATTGCATTGCAAATGCGTGTTACAAAATGTGACGTTTACTGCACACATTTTAAACATTCTGCCTCCACCAAATGACGCTGCAGGACGCCCGGGATATAACGTATGCTGACTGCAGAGACAAAGACATGTGGTTTGTGTGATATGCAACCCAACCCAAGCCTAGCTGAATACAGTGTGGTTTATCAGAGCCATATATTTTAGCGTGTGCGGTTCTGCTGCAGTCTGTAATTTGAAGCGGAGGGATGTGCCACTCAAAAATGAACGCAGATGGAAACAAACATATACACTGCCGAAGAGCGACACAGACAAAATCGCAAACACTCTGGTACTATGTAAAGCTGAAACCAAAGGCATGCGCCTCGCCACAAAGAGAATACCCATATGCCATTCACGGCAAAACTACAAAGAATGCAGAACCCCAGGCTCGACAAGCGGCTCACATCTCCTCTCGCCTATGCAAAAAAAAAAAATAGTAAATAAAAACCACAAAAAGAAGAGCAAGTTGGGCGCGAAGAGACTTACTCAAGTTCGGCAGACAGGATCGGCGATAAGTTTGATGATGTCTCAAAATTAAAAGACTGCATGTCATGGCTCAATACGTGTTTTTGTTTTTTAAAATCTTAATTTATACTTGTTTTCCATCCAATATAAATATGCCAAAGCTGGTTTAAGATAGTGAGTCGATTTAAGAAACAAATATTTTATTAAAGTGATATCGAAAATATCCTGGTGAGGATGCAACATGTAATAAGATCTAATATACACTAGTGCCTTCATGGAAAAAACTAAAATTATAGTTTGTTGCTTTTTCTCTTTCTAATGCGTTTCTTAACAGATTATACTGATTAGTAAATGCATTTTTGTAACCAGTGTGCACATTCACCATTGTATAACATGAGCATGGTAGAACTAAAAAGATGTCCTTTACCGCTCGGACTGCCCCTGCCCCTCCCCCTCGCATGCATTTTTCTGCTGGGTCTTCTCATGAGATAACTTGCTGGGGAATTGTTGGAATAATGTATGACCCATGTTTATTCATTAGCATGGCGATTACCCCATGAAATCCCGCCTCAGCCAATGACCTCTGCACTGATACCGCAAGGACCACCAGCTACTGTGGCGAGAGTCATATATGATATGCAATCTGCACGCTTCAATGATATTTTCTGATGAGCAAGTGACAAACGTGACAAATTGGACAAAGACAATTTATGTGCATTGAGGTCAGTGGCTGACCCCATTCGTTTCAATTACTGTAACTGCACCTCTGAAATGTAATTTAAGTCGTAAAAGGGAAACGCATTATTGCCCGAGACGGATTCCATAAAGGCGCCTTGCTGATGTAAACAAAGTAGAGATGGGTTGCTGTCTTCTCGACTGATGCTTAAATTGTAGTTATAGCGTTTACTACCCCCTGGTGAGGCTCTGTCTCCCTGAAAATCTGCAAAAATGTGATTAATATGTGTGGGGGGGGGCTGTTGAACAAACACAGTAATAGGCTGTCTTGAGGAGACGCGACATTAACAGCAACCAAACTGAGGAAGCCCGTGCAGAAATAACACTGTGCTGTTTTAAATCGAAATATATTTGATGGGGGCACATATTTCAGGTCGTGCTGAGAGTCGTTTCATTTTCGTGTAGCACTACGTAAAACATGCATTGCTAGTCTTTTACAGTGACCAGTGTGTGAACTATGATATGTACTCAACTCAAGATATTAAATGCGGGGGTGCTGTAAACCATTCGCCATTATTTAAAGTTTTCAGCTCTCGCAAACCAACAGATCCCGAGACGTTAAGGGCTGCTTTTTATGGGATGCTATTCTGTGTTATTGCGTTTCTAGCAGTAATAACCCTGTATCGCTCCAGGATGTGTTCTCCGTTATGAGTGCAAGTGTGGTCTCGAGTTCTTTCTTTACTCTTACAAATTCCACCGCATCTCGGCACGACAAAATTGTTGTGCGTAGCACCGTCCCCTACCTGGGTGCATCCTATTATGGATTGCCACTTGCAGAACTGGAGTCTTGTTGTTCTCGAGCCCGCGAGAGTGGGGGGTGGCAGTGAGTCACTGCATGCCTGTCATGATCGTAAAACGCAGCTCAGATTTTATGTCAGAGTCAAACAGAAAATGGATTACAGCGCTGCAAAACGTCCATAAAGAGGGAACTGTACTGCCATCTCTTCGCTTGAAAGAGTTCACCCGCAGATAAGAGCTCCAAAGCCTTCCTTTTGAACACAAGTAGAGAAGAACTGTAAAAAATCCACTTTAAAACAATGCGTTCATTTCAGTTTAGGCACAGCAGGAATAAATCTCCCATTACGCATAAACCGGCAAGAAAAGAAAGTGCGTCTTAACTACGGCGAAGAGGGAGAGGAGGGGGGCCACGCCCCCAACCATTTGTCGGCAGGGTCTGACACGTCCATCAGGCAATTAAGTGCGAGCCAAGAAGCGGAAGAAAACTGTAGTTAGGTGCCTCTGCCTCGGGACTACACGGAAGTGATCATAGGGCCACCAGCCAACAGAAATCAAGAAAACAACAGCAATGCTAAACTTAAACCAATCAAGAGGGGCAGGAGAAATTAGACAGAGGTGAAGCCAAAATATAGATTATTTTAAGTCTCGCTGAGACAGCGCATGCAGTGCATGCGCTGCCAAACACGAGACCTAAAAATGTGGCATTGGTCTGAGGTCCCTTTAGGAGCATGAGTGGTTAGTTATACTAACATACAGAACTCTGCTCTTTCCTTAAGAGTTGTGATTTACAATAGCCTCTGGAGCTCCGCGATGCCTTATTCGGGAGTCATACAAACGCATACAGCTGTACAGGGCCGCTGGTGAGGGTGAGAAAATACATTACTACGATTTCACTAGTCTGTACCCATTTGTGAACAGAATGAAGGTATACCCCTTAGGGCACCCCACAATCATATAGAGAGATTTTAAGCCCATATCTGAATACTTTGGGCTAGTCAAATGCCAAATCTATCCTCCAGTACAGCTTTGCTTTCCTGTGTTACCATACAGTCGATGGTAAGCTGCTGTTCCCCCTCTGTCGAGCATGTGCTGTGAGTAAAGAGGATAGTGTGTGTAGACATACTGAAGAACAAAGCATGCTCACAGGGACCTGGTGTAGCATCGATGTACTTAGAGAAAGGCTACAGGCTCGGCAAAGTACACGAAGTGCGGCATTTTAAGAGGACCACAACACAACTATTTTCCCCATACATCAATTTGTTTCTCAGAAACAAGCAGGAGTCATCAGGGTATACCGACTGGTGTACTAGTCAAGATGCAAAGAAAAAATACATCGATGACTACTATGCTCATGAGGGTATACGTTTATGCCCTCACTTGATAGAGGTCAACCCGGCCAGATGACAGTTAGCCAAACTCTGCCTCAACTCCTTATGGTGAAAATTCGCCCAGCGTACAAACCTGTCAAATACGACCATAATAACCGATCCTGACGAGCTGTTTAAGTATCTTTTTGCCCCGTGTTACGAGGTCTCCAGCTGCAAGTTTATCGTTGATGGGTCCGCGGCTGTGTGTTGGTAATACACAAAAGAGTGCCCACAATGTGTAACAACATAAACATCTTCAAAGCGTGCATCACGACCGTACATGTGTGTCTAGAGCTTTACAGGGTTATGGATAAACTACAGGACCGCTGTTTGTATCATGATACCGATTGTGATTTTTGTGAGTAAACCAGGGGATGAAGACCCCCCACTAGGTGATTTTCTGGGTTATCTGACCAGTGAACTTGCTAAGGATGAATATATAGTTGAATTCTCCTCATCACGACCTAAGACCTACTCTTACCAAACAAACAACAACAAAGTGTGTATGAAGGTCAAAGGTATAACATTAAATATCAGCAACAACCTAAAAATACATTTTGACAGTCTGAAGGATCTGGTGCACAAATACGCGGCATCAGCCGACTGTGTTAAGGCTAAAACCTTAGTTGTGAATCAGCCCTGCATAGTCAGATCCAAAAAGAAGTGGGAAATTACATCCCAGCCCTTACATAAAACCTTACGTGTTGTTTTCAAAAAAAGGGTCCTGACTGCGGATTATAAAACACTGCAGTCAGGTTATTAGACACATTAGAGAGGCCGTCCCCTACACTATGGACACCAGATTACAGCATCCGTTCTCCTACATGTTAGCAGGTCCCTCAAACTGCAGCAAAAGCTACTTTATAAAAAAGCTTTTAGAAAATGCTGCTGGTGTTTTATCCCAAACAGCTTATAACATTGTGTAGCTTTATTATGTTGGCATGATCTTTATACCGAACTATCCCGAAGTTTCCCACATATCAGGTTTATAGAAGGTATACCTAATAATCCCAACGACGATGAGCTGCTATCACCGATCCTTGTAAACATGATAATTGTCGATCACCTTATGCGTGATGGTGGGAATCATCCTGAGTTAGAGAAAGCTTTTACTCAGTATTCACACTACCACAATCTAAGCATATGCTACATTGTGCAGAACTTGTTTTACAAGGGTAAGAACAGTTGCTCTACAGCTCTCAATGCCTCATACCTTGTTTTATTTAAAACCCCCATGACAAACAGCAAATATCCATCATAGCTAAACAGATGTACCTGGGAAACGCACAGTTCTTCATGGAGAGCTTTAACAACGCTACAGCAAAACCCCACAGCTACCTGTTGGTCGACTTAAAAAATAACACTCTAGAAGACTACAGACTGATGTAGTGATATTTCCCCCCCTGATCTCCCAGTCGCTCACACACCTAAGACCAAGCCCAGAGCCTATAAAAAGACACGTTGAAGACTTTTAGTGACATTTACAGTCCTGACTTTATAATATGTCTCACTGTCTACGACGCAATTTAGCTCTCCTGAAAATGCTGTACAATCGACATTGTATGTGTATTCTGAGAAAGTAAGCACAAGTGACTGAGTGAAAGATACCGTATTGTTTTCCACGATACCTGAGGAATCAGTGTTGTCATGTTCAATGGTTGCCAGAAACGACATACACCACTTTAGAGCACAGGGGGGTGGTAGTGGCACCATATACCTAGCTGTTCTAATGACTGACTCATCCTGTGGGGGTGTCCAGGGTCTGTCTGCACACCAAGTCCTCAGTTTAGTTCATCCAAAACGCGGAGGTCCTGGGGGGTCCTAGGAAACTACACGGGCTAGCTGGGCTATACGAACATGTCCCTTGCCTTCGGCTCTGGCCTTTAACGCTGGAACGGGCATTTAATGGCTATATTGTATGTAGTAGTTAAAATTCAATATATTGATACTTTGATGATGATAGTGTGGTCTTCTGTGTTTTCTTTGTTGATATTTTTGACTTCACCTACAAAGTTTAAAGTCAATATTTGTGTGCTTGATATATCTATCTGGTGATATCTTTATCGCCTATATTTTCGCCAGTGATAGTTCAGCAGACAACAATTTGTAGTATGTCTGTCCAATTTATTAAATGGTATTCATTACTGCAATGAAGAAAACATCAATTTGTTTTATCTTCTATAGCATCTGACAGTTTGGAACATATATTTTCCCATCTTATTTATGACTCAGACCATCCTAAGAACAGTAGCTCAAATGACAGCTGAATGTTAGCTAGTACCACAGTAATTCAGTGCATTAATGCACAAGCAGCACAAACAATATATTGGGCCTCATTGCGATGAGACCCGGAAAGCCTCCAAATGAAGGTCAGAGGCTTTTCCGGGTCTCATTGCAGGTTTCACTTTCGACCGATGCATTATGATGCAAGCGGTCGAAAGTGAAACTGAACAGTCATTCCGGCTGGATTCCGATGGGCTCAAGGAGCCCGATGGGCAGTCGGAGGTCTACCCGTAATCCTATAGATGGCCTTTCCTCCGTAGGGATTACGATGTCAGTTTCCAACAGGCTTTTTATGTTGGGCTATCTGACATGGAAAGCCTGTGGGAAACCGACATTGGGGGCCACTAGCATGGCTGCCTTCATGTTGTGCCTCTGGTTGGGGGCCAAGGGGGCACCTATGGTGCCCCTGTTAATCCCAGCATTATGTGGCAGGCACCCTGAGGTGCCTGCCACGTTGTGCAGGGATAACCAGATTCTCCCATTTCTCTATAATAGCTTGTGCTATGGCCGGTTTACGTCTGCAGCACAAACCTCCCATAGTTAAATGGGAGTATGTGACCGCACCATGTGCCGTCGCATTGTAATGCTGCTATCCCGATTGCGCAACGGTGTCAGGCGGACATCGTAATCAGGGCCATAGTCTGAAAAGTTAAAAAAAGATTAATATGATTGGTCAACAAATTATCTTTATCTACAATGATTAAAAAAATGAGGAACTTCCAAGAGCACAATGTTAACAGAAAAACAGAGCTGCTTCCTTGGTAAAAGTCTCTGAACTCTATGAAAGTATGGAAGTAAAGAATGATAAATTGGTGCGAGCCAATAACCCAAAATAAATAAACTACCTCCTCAAATGTTGTATTAATATTAAATATATCATAGCCATCATGATCTAGAATAAAAAATACTCTTTTTCCTACTTTCTACCACTGCTTCTTGATTTTCCCTAGGGAAACCTTGCCCCAATGCCACCTCTGCAAATCAAAAAGGCAGTTCGCAGTCCTACTTCTCCATCCCTTTTACTGTATTTTGGCAATAACTCAACAAATTCCCAATTTAATGCTCTTTCCCTTAATCTCCCACCAAACCACAGTTCACACCTTTCCCAAGAGTACATCATCTTAAGGTAATTTTAAAATGTGGTATGTACATTTTCTCACTGTTCTGCCCTTATGGTGTTGATGATGAAGATGATGATGATGATTATGATGATGATTATTATTATTATTATGATATAATCATTATCATCATCATTATGTTTTAATGGTCTGCTAAAAATATTTTGTCAACATATTCTGCATGTGAAATTGTTTTTTTTTCCGAGTATGTATCTCTCTGTCACAATATTTCCCTATATTATTTCTACTTTGAAAAATCATGATGACTGTTTTTCTTATTTATTGGTTTGGGTTTCTTAGGTATAAATTAGACATAATGGGGCTGATTAGGATGTCGGTGTGACCGCCCCCTACAAGCCACCAGTGGTGGTCCCACTAACATCCAACAGAGAGGTCCAACGATGCATTTTGATGTGGTCTGTCAGACATTGTATTCCCTACAATAGGGGCGGTGTCTGCTCAGGCACCGGTATAGGGATTACAATGTCCCTTTCTGACAGCCTTTTCATGGCAGTTCAACCGCAATAGAAAGGCTCTCGGAAAGGGACTTTCCTGGCCTTTGCTATTGGGCCCAGAGGGCAGAGTGGTGCCCCCCAAAAAATCCATGCACCATGTGCCAGGCACCACATAGTGCCTGGCACATGGTGCAGGGATATTTCTAAACATGCCTTTTGTTAGAGTCGGGGATCTCTGGTTGGCGCAAGGTTGCCCTTGTGTCAAGCAGGAACCCTCTCCTCCACGTCAGGGCGCAGGATAACCCCTCGCGAATGACCCTTGCTCACCCTCTAGGTGCGTGGCGTGAGCAGCCAAGGCGATTCCTCAGGCGTTGTTGGTTAAGCACTTACAATCGTACACACAGTAAATACATCAATCCCCCCAGAAACGGACACCAGACTTGGATATATATAAAAATACGATTCTTTATGTAAAAATAGGTATATATATCTCAGCAGACTTATCACAAGACCAATAACGTTTTCGCTAGGCCACCAGGTTGTAAAGCAGGCAAATGTTCTTTGTTCGTAGCTTCAAATGGATACTTTGTAGTCTCTTGCAAATGTTACTTGTGGTTCCAATACTCACAGAGATCGACTCCTGCGAACGGGGAAATAAGGCGTTGCGGGCCCCGAGCCCGATGCTGGAACTTCTTTCGTGATGAGGAGAGTCGGCACAGGTCGGTGCGACTCTCGGCTTGGGAAGTGTTCTTGGGTCCTCAATCAGCAGGTGTGGGCACGTAGGCAGGCGCGGCCAGCGACCCTTTAGCACGGCGGTGCAGGAGGGTCTCCACAGCGGGGGCGGCGCGGCCTGAGATGTCCAGGGATAGCGAAGCGGGGTCGCAGGGCACTGTCAGTGCAGCGGGATGACCCGGCGTAGATCACAGTCGTCGGACGGCTTCCGGCGGGAGGGGTGATAGCGCGGTCAGCGCGCTCCAGTAGCAGGCGGTGACAGGGATGCAGGCGGCCTGGCCCGGGGACAGAGAGCGGCTCTGGACGGAGCGGGGCTCTCACGGGTTTTGAGGCAAGCAAGCTTCTGAGTGTCACGGCCCTAGGAGGGGCGGTGAGGGGCGCAGTCTCTTTTCCAGCGGGATGCACACACGGCTCGAATTGGAGGATGAGCAAGAAGCACAGAGAACCCACTGTTCCTGGGGTTCAGTTCAGGGGGCAAGCTCAGATCAAGCCCTTGGAGAATGTTCAAGCACAAAGTAGCAAAGTCTTTTCAATAAGTCTCTTCCTCTCCTTTCTCAGCAAGGCAAGCAGCAGGCCAGCTCCTCCAGCGTCTTCTTCTCCTTCTAGTCGGGCAGAGGTTCTTTGTGGTAAACAGGATCCCGATTTCTTAGGAGCCAGGCTCCTACTTTTATACCATGATTCTTTTGTTCTTTAGCGCCAGGGGGCCTAGGCCTGGCTCAGTCCAGTTCTGGAGCACTTTGTTATGGTGACTCTGCTCTTTCCTTTCAGCAGCAGGGCAGAGACATCAGCCGCCCCACAGGGGGTGGCGCCGGCTTTGTGGTGGCAGAGCACAGGTCTATTCAAGAGTCAAGGTGTACTCCTCCCACCCATCCAGGTGTAATCTCTCTACCCACCACCTGGCAGCCAACCTGTCTCTGGGGATCCCCCCACCCTGCTCCTTACTGTTGCTGGGCAGAACACACACACATACAGCAGAGGCGGACTGAGATGGTCAGGTCAGTAAATACTAACTTTCTAAAAGTAGTATTTACAAACCCAGGATATTAAAATAAACTTGGCTAGAAGAAGTATTTTATCATCCTGAGTTCAGGCATACTAAACTTGACACTTCTACCATGCTCTCTGAGTCCACTGGGGTCACAGCGTTGGCGTGATCCCGGCAGCCCATTCTGGCCTATGGAGAGCAGGTAGCCTTCAATAGTGAAAAACGGAAATGGCTGTAATTCACTACTAAGACATGCCACACACATCAGGGCATGTCCTACCTTATGCCTACAATGCACCCTGCCCTTGGGCCTACCAGAGGGGTGGCTAATATGTAGGTAAGGGAAGGTTTAGGGACTGGCAAGTGGGGGCACTTGCGCAGTCAGCGCGACGGTCCCGGACCGCGCACAGGGTCTGCGGTGGCAGGCCCTAGACACACTTTACAAGGCCGCTTCCGTGGGTGGCGCAACCAGCGCTGCAAGCCCACCAGCAGCATTGGCATTCACGAGCCCTGGCACCCCTGGGGCACTTTACTGGGGACTGACAGTGAATCCAATAAACCAATCGTGGACATCAATAACAGGTACACTTTACCTAGGGAGCACTTGCACTGCGGCACGGATTAGCCGTGGCGCAGTGCCCTGAGCGGACAACACCAGCAAAACAATCGAGGCACACCATCAAAAAGTGGAAGGGAAACTCACGCCAAGGTGCCAGGTCTAACACGTGTCCCCTCCAGCTGAAATGTGGGGAGAACTACCCTTGCCCAGGGGGTTCCTCGTCACTAAGGCGGAAATACCTGGACAGACCGTCAGCGTTGGCGTGATCTGTACCAGGACGGTGTTCCACCGTAAAGTCCATACCCTGTAGGGAGATGGACCACCTCAACAGCTTCGGGTTTTCACCCCTCATTTGCATCAACCATCTGAGGGGCCTGTGGTCCGTCTGAACCCGGAAGTGAGACCCAAACAAGTAGGGTCTTAGCTTCTTCAGCGCCCAGACCACAGCAAATGCTTCTCGCTCAATTGCACTCCACCTACTTTCCCGTGGAAGTAACCTCCTACTGATGAAGGCTACGGGTTGGTCCCAGCCCTCCTCAGTCATCTGTGAAAGAACAGCCCCTACACCATGCTCTGAAGCGTCTGTCTGCACTAGGAATTCCCTGGAGAAGTCAGGGGCCAAGAGCACGGGCGCCGTGCACATGGCAGTCTTCAGGGTGTCGAAAGCTTTCTGACAGGTGTCAGTCCAAATCACGTTCCTGGGCTGCTTCTTCGAAGTCAGCTCTGTCAAGGGGGCAACGATCGTTCCATAGCCCTTGACAAACCTCCTGTAGTACCCAGTGAGCCCCAGGAAGGCCCTCACTGCGGTCTGCGTCTTGGGGGGTTCCCAAGCCAGGATGGTCTCAATTTTGGGTTGCAAGGGTGCCACCTTGCCACTCCCCACTTGGTGTCCCAAGTACACCACGGAACCCTGCCCGATCTGGCACTTGCTTGCCTTGATCGTGAGGCCTGCTCGGCGCAGCGCCATCAACACTTCCCAGAGGTGGCGCAGGTGTTCAGGCCAGGTGGCACTGAACACTGCGATGTCATCCAGGTAGGCGGCACTGAACGCATCCAGCCCAACCAGTACCTGGTTGACCAACCTCTGGAAGGTGGCAGGGGCATTCTTCATCCCAAATGGCATGACTCGGAACTGGAAGTGCCCATCTGGGGTAGAGAATGCTGACCTCTCTTTGGCCCCATCGGTCAAGGCGATCTGCCAGTACCCAGACGTTAAATCAAACGTACTGAGGAACCGGGCAGCCCCCAGCCGATCAATGAGCTCATCAGCTCTGGGGATGGGGTGCGCGTCAGTCTTCGTGACTGAATTGAGTCCTCTGTAGTCCACACAGAACCGGAGTTCAGGTGTGGCTCCCGGCGCAGCAGCCTTTGGGACCAAGACCACGGGGCTGGACCAAGGACTGCTGGAGGACTCAACCACCCCTAGCGCAAGCATTTTGGAGACCTCCTCCTTAATGCAAGCTCTGACCCTGTCAGTTACCCTGTAAGCCTTGTGCTTTACAGGTAAGCTGTCTCCTGTGTCCACATCATGGACGCACCAATCTGTGACACCAGGAACCAGGGAGAATCGGTCGGAAAATTGTCCCAGCAAGTGGCGGCAGTCTTCCTGTTGTTCGGGCGTCAGGGTGGGTGAGAGGTTAACTCCATCCACTGACCCATCTTTCTCAGAGGCCACTAAGAGGTCAGGAAGAGGCTCGGTCTCCTCTTCCATTCCATCATCAGTGGCCAGCAGCATGCCCACTTCGGTCCTCTCTAAGTGGGGCTTAAGGCGGTTAACATGTAGGACCCTCAAAGGGTTCCTGGGAGTCTGCATGTCCACCAAGTAGGTGATAGGACTTTTGCGCTCCACAACCTCAAATGGACCGGTCCACTTATCCTGAAGTGCACACGGCTCCACTGGGGCCAAGACCCACACCTTTTGTCCAGGTTGAAGCTCGACCAGAGTGGCATTCCGGTCGTACCACCGCTTCATCTCCTCCTGGCTGGCTTCCAGATTTGCCTCAGCAAGTTGCCTGAAACGCCGAGTCTGGTTTCGGAAGGCCAGCATGTAACTATATACATTCTGGGGAGGTTTCCTGGGAGATTGCTCCCAGCCTTCCTTTACCAAACTCAGAGGTCCTCTTACCGGGTGACCATACAGAAGCTCAAAGGGGCTGAATCCTAGAGACTTCTGCGGCACCTCTCGGTAAGCGAAGAGCAGGCATGGCAAGAGGACGTCCCACTTACGCCTCATTGGACCGTCCAGGCCCATGATCATGCCTTTGAGGGTTCGGTTGAATCTCTCAACCAACCCATTTCCTTGGGGGTGGTAAGGAGTGGTGAACTTGTAAGTTACCCCACACTCCTTCCACAGGGATTTCATATATGTGGATATGAAATTGGTCCCCCTGTCGCTCACCACCTCTAGAGGGAATCCCACTCGGGAGAAAATTCCCATCAGTGCCCGTCCCACCACGGGGGCCGTCACTGTCCTCAGAGGGATGGCTTCAGGGTACCGGGTGGCATGGTCCACCAAGACCAGGATGAACCTGTTGCCCAGGGCTGTCTTGGGGTCCAGAGGCCCCACAATATCAATACCCACTCGTTGGAATGGTGTACCGACCACAGGGAAAGGTTGCAGGGGAGCCTTGTGCTTCCCTCCGCTCTTACCACTTGCCTGGCAAGTCTGACAGGTTCGGCAGTAGGAATCTGAATTCTTGTGCATTTGGGGCCAGTAAAAGTGGGTGACAAGCCTGTCATAGGTCTTGTCCATCCCCAAATGTCCTGCTAACGGCACATCATGAGCCAGCCCCAGTAGGAAGGTTCTAAACTTCTGGGGTACCACCAGCACACGGGCTGACCCAGGTTCAGCAGCCTTAGGCTCGGAATACAGGAGGTCACTCTCCCAGTACACGTAGTGTGTTTTGGCCTGAACACCATTGGCCTGGTCTGCAGCCTGTTGCCGCATACCCACGAGAGAAGGGCATTCTTTCTGCTCCCTGCAGAATTCCTCCCTGGAGGGACCTCCTTCTTGCTGCCAATGGGTCAGCTCAGGCAGATCTCCCAGTTCGGCAATCTGTTCCCCGGTAGGCTCCAGAGCATCCCCCTCAGGGTCTACTTCCTCCTGGGCCGTGGGAACTTCGGGGGCCGGTTTCCCGCGCCTCCTGCGCCTTCTCCCTAAGGCCGGTTCCTGGACCTCTCCCTCAGGCTCCAGGACCCTCTCAACACCCCTACTGGCTGCCATGGACCGGGTGGTCACGCACGCCCAGTCGGGTAGACCCACCATCCTCAGATGCGTGGTCTTCTCCACCTTCTCCCAAGGGGAACTCTCCAGGTCGTTCCCTAGCAGACAGTCTACAGGCATGTCAGTTCTCACAGCGACTTGTAGAGTACCAGAGACCTCCCCCCACTCAAAGGGAACTTGAGCCATTGGACAACGACTCTCTACGTTGTCAGCATTGACAACCCTACAGTAGGCATTGGGTACAATCTGCTCTTGAGACACCAGGTGTTGCCTCACCGAGGTCACGCTGGCTCCTGTATCTCTAAGAGCCTCAACCTTCTTTCCATTGATGGTCACCACCTGCCCATATTTCTTAGTGTTAGAGGGCAGGTAGGTTACAGGGACCATCTCACTGTCTCCTAGCGAGACTAGGGTCATCTGCCCGGGACCCCCACCCTCCTGGACTGCTACTTCCTCCCCAAAGTTAACACTAGCTACTTGCCGGGGTGGAGCACCAGTGGGTGCGGTCTTACCAAACAGGCGACACTTCGGATCAGAGGCAATGTGACCCGGGTCACCACACTTATAACAATTGAAGGGCCCCTTTGGAACAGGTCTACCTGTCGGGGCCCCGTTCTGCTGCGGGGGTGGGGGAGGCTGAGAACCCTTCTGCTGGTTCCCTTGGGAATTACTTTGGGGGCCTTTTTGGAACCCCTTCTGTTTACCCTTGTCCCCCCCACTCTTCTGCTGGGGACCCTGCCCACCTTTGGCGGAGTCTCCCACTTGACCCTTGTGGACCCTGGTGCTGAGCCAGCGGTCCGCCTCCTCAGCAAGCTTCCTCGGGTTGGACAGCTTGCTATCGATCAGGTGCTGGCGTAGCTCAGGAAAACATTGACTGGACAAGTGCTCCCATGCAATTAAATCAAGCAGCCCTTGATAATCATTCACTTTGCTACCCTTCACCCAACCATCCAGCGCTCTGCAGAAAAAGGTCACATATTCCACATACGTACTCTCAGGGATCTTCTTGGTCTCCCTGAACCTCTGTCTATATAGCTCAGGAGTTAACCCATACCTGGTCATTAAAGCTTCCTTCATATGGGGGTATGAGGTCTGGACTTCTAAGGGCAAATCTAACAGTGTGTCCCGCCCTTCCGCAAGGAACCTTCCCCACAACCCCGCTCCCCAGTCTTTCTCAGGGACCCGGTGTGAGGACATGGCCACCTCGTAGGCTCTAAACCACTGCCCTATGTCATCCTTTCTAAAATACTCCTTTACTACATCTTTGGGGATGTACACCTTGGACTCTACCTGCGCTGGTGGAGCGCTGCCACCAGAAGGAGCGGTGTCCAAACTTTTCGCCTTCAGCTCCAACTCCTTCAATCTTATATCATGATCCATTTGGCGTTGTTGTGCCTCCAGGGCCAACTTCTGCTTTTCCATTTCCATTTGTCCTGCCAACCTTGCCATCTCCATTGCATGCGCCCTGTCGGCTGCCCTGTCTGCCAGCTCCTCTGGCGACCGGACTCTGCTGGGTTCCTCAAGGTTGTCGGGTGGAACGATGTCCCCCGCATTCCGTGGGTCTCGTGACTCCTTCCAGGCTCTCAACGCCTTGGTGTACTGGGTCTTCCTCTTGAATCCAGCATGGGGGACTCTGAATTTTACACTGTAGCCTTTCAATTGCTCCATCGTGTAGCCTCCCAGTCTCTCCCAATCCACCTCATCTATTCCAGAAATCACGGAGAGCGCTCTTCCAGCAGAGAGTGAGCCAGGCATGGTTGCAGTAATGGCAGATGTCTCAACAAAGTTCAACAAATAAAAAACCTGTGGCTGCGTTATTTGGTCTGCTCTCACTATCTGGTGATTAATAATTCACTGTATGCAAATTACAAGTGCAAATCCGAAATCCCAACCGCTGCCAACAATGTTAGAGTCGGGGATCTCTGGTTGGCGCAAGGTTGCCCTTGTGTCAAGCAGGAACCCTCTCCTCCACGTCAGGGCGCAGGATAACCCCTCGCGAATGACCCTTGCTCACCCTCTAGGTGCGTGGCGTGAGCAGCCAAGGCGATTCCTCAGGCGTTGTTGGTTAAGCACTTACAATCGTACACACAGTAAATACATCAATCCCCCCAGAAACGGACACCAGACTTGGATATATATAAAAATACGATTCTTTATGTAAAAATAGGTATATATATCTCAGCAGACTTATCACAAGACCAATAACGTTTTCGCTAGGCCACCAGGTTGTAAAGCAGGCAAATGTTCTTTGTTCGTAGCTTCAAATGGATACTTTGTAGTCTCTTGCAAATGTTACTTGTGGTTCCAATACTCACAGAGATCGACTCCTGCGAACGGGGAAATAAGGCGTTGCGGGCCCCGAGCCCGATGCTGGAACTTCTTTCGTGATGAGGAGAGTCGGCACAGGTCGGTGCGACTCTCGGCTTGGGAAGTGTTCTTGGGTCCTCAATCAGCAGGTGTGGGCACGTAGGCAGGCGCGGCCAGCGACCCTTTAGCACGGCGGTGCAGGAGGGTCTCCACAGCGGGGGCGGCGCGGCCTGAGATGTCCAGGGATAGCGAAGCGGGGTCGCAGGGCACTGTCAGTGCAGCGGGATGACCCGGCGTAGATCACAGTCGTCGGACGGCTTCCGGCGGGAGGGGTGATAGCGCGGTCAGCGCGCTCCAGTAGCAGGCGGTGACAGGGATGCAGGCGGCCTGGCCCGGGGACAGAGAGCGGCTCTGGACGGAGCGGGGCTCTCACGGGTTTTGAGGCAAGCAAGCTTCTGAGTGTCACGGCCCTAGGAGGGGCGGTGAGGGGCGCAGTCTCTTTTCCAGCGGGATGCACACACGGCTCGAATTGGAGGATGAGCAAGAAGCACAGAGAACCCACTGTTCCTGGGGTTCAGTTCAGGGGGCAAGCTCAGATCAAGCCCTTGGAGAATGTTCAAGCACAAAGTAGCAAAGTCTTTTCAATAAGTCTCTTCCTCTCCTTTCTCAGCAAGGCAAGCAGCAGGCCAGCTCCTCCAGCGTCTTCTTCTCCTTCTAGTCGGGCAGAGGTTCTTTGTGGTAAACAGGATTCCGATTTCTTAGGAGCCAGGCTCCTACTTTTATACCATGATTCTTTTGTTCTTTAGCGCCAGGGGGCCTAGGCCTGGCTCAGTCCAGTTCTGGAGCACTTTGTTATGGTGACTCTGCTCTTTCCTTTCAGCAGCAGGGCAGAGACATCAGCCGCCCCACAGGGGGTGGCGCCGGCTTTGTGGTGGCAGAGCACAGGTCTATTCAAGAGTCAAGGTGTACTCCTCCCACCCATCCAGGTGTAATCTCTCTACCCACCACCTGGCAGCCAACCTGTCTCTGGGGATCCCCCCACCCTGCTCCTTACTGTTGCTGGGCAGAACACACACACATACAGCAGAGGCGGACTGAGATGGTCAGGTCAGTAAATACTAACTTTCTAAAAGTAGTATTTACAAACCCAGGATATTAAAATAAACTTGGCTAGAAGAAGTATTTTATCATCCTGAGTTCAGGCATACTAAACTTGACACTTCTACCATGCTCTCTGAGTCCACTGGGGTCACAGCGTTGGCGTGATCCCGGCAGCCCATTCTGGCCTATGGAGAGCAGGTAGCCTTCAATAGTGAAAAACGGAAATGGCTGTAATTCACTACTAAGACATGCCACACACATCAGGGCATGTCCTACCTTATGCCTACAATGCACCCTGCCCTTGGGCCTACCAGAGGGGTGGCTAATATGTAGGTAAGGGAAGGTTTAGGGACTGGCAAGTGGGGGCACTTGCGCACTCAGCGCGACGGTCCCGGACCGCGCACAGGGTCTGCGGTGGCAGGCCCTAGACACACTTTACAAGGCCGCTTCCGTGGGTGGCGCAACCAGCGCTGCAAGCCCACCAGCAGCATTGGCATTCACGAGCCCTGGCACCCCTGGGGCACTTTACTGGGGACTGACAGTGAATCCAATAAACCAATCGTGGACATCAATTACAGGTACACTTTACCTAGGGAGCACTTGCACTGCGGCACGGATTAGCCGTGGCGCAGTGCCCTGAGCGGACAACACCAGCAAAACAATCGAGGCACACCATCAAAAAGTGGAAGGGAAACTCACGCCAAGGTGCCAGGTCTAACACCTTTTATTCATTGAGGCTTGTGCTGCAGCCCTTTTCTGGGTGCAAGCACAAGCCTCAATGCAAAAAGGCATGTTTCAACTGCCTTCATGGCAGACGGATCGAAATTAGGAGGTCGGGACACTGCCTACTTGTTGGGCGGTTCCGATCCAAAACATGGCGGTCGGGCGCTCTTCTGACCGCCATTTTAATCAGCCCCAATGTCTTGATAAGAGCTAGAAATTACAAGTGGGTTTTTCCTATATTGTATTGTTCCAAGAACCTTGAGGAAGTCAAGCTTCAACTCATCAAATTTCGATTGTTTATTTTAACATTCAGGTGGATATGGCCTAGCAGTTGCTGAGCAATTAATTTCACAGCAGGACCAACTCTAAAAAGACCATGGTTGACCTCATTTAGAAATCTCATTCACACACATAAAAATGCTCACGTGGAATATTACACATAATAGTTATGATTGGCTAGCAATAGCTCAAGTATTTCCATCTATCACTCTGTTGCTGTGCAGAGGTTTTGCTGTTATAGAGGTATGCGTGGCTGTAAAACAACAGCTTGTTGTATTTTGGGCACTTAAGATGTACTTTAACATATGTCAACAATAACAACCAACCATACAAAAGCACGCTTCTGGTTGCTTTTTTCTTTCTTCAAAGAAATTATGGCCTAGCAGTGTCACTGCCCTGTTCTTTTTGAGGTGGTTAGAAACAAACTTGAAAGTTTGAACGGTATCCAGTCAAATAGAATTGCCAGTGATTACAGTTAGTTCAAGCTTTTGTTTCAATCACCTATTTACTCTGTAAATGAGGTACGTGTATATTACAATTAAAATGTAGAACACATTATGCACATTCCAACTAACCTGAATTTCGAAGGTATTTTTCTCAAATGTCGTAGTCAAGGTAAAGGATTCTGGGAAAGTGTGATAACCAGAGATAATGGTCCTAATGTAGTTAAAATAGTTTTATATCATTTTGCTGTCTTTTTAACCCCTTGAATGCTCATGGCGAGCCCAGCTCGTCATGAGGCACAGTGGAGCTGTGCTCATGACGAGCTGGGCTCATCACAATGGTCGTGCCACTCCCATGTGTAATTGATTCCCCGCCTGTGCGGGAGAATCAATTAGTGGGTGGAGTCGTGATGAGCCCAGCTCGTCATGAGCACAGCTCCACTGTGCCTCATGACGAGCTGGGCTTGTCACGAACACAGCGCTGACGCCGCCGTCCCCCCCGCACCGCGGGGAATTACCCCCGCGGTGAAGGGGTTAATACGTTTGGAATCTTTTATTGATGATTTAAGATATGTGGTATGGAATGTGCGGGAATGTGGTGGGAGATGTGCTGTGAATACAAAAAAGCATATTCCGGAGGCATGGCTACCGCACCGAAATAAGATTGTGCCTTAAGTAGGAGTTCCTGATGAGCATGACCGACTTTGGCATGAATTTGCAAATCCACGGGGCTCCTGACCAACAAACCAGATGGTGACAAATGATGGGGGAATTGGAGTCAGGGTGGGAGCTGTCACTGGCCTAGGTAGCTGCTGAAATGTGGTGATGGTGGTCCTGGGCCATTCCAGCTGTAAAACAGTTGTGAGGCCTGGGTAGGAAATCCATGCAACCAGGTACAAAACTGGAATGCCTGCCGCAGGCCAGGGAGTAGTAGAGCCCTATCTGACTGAACATAGGCAGCACAGGTGCTGGACATCCGATAGCTGCATTGAGGTCTGGTGAAGCTGAACATCCACATTGACATGGAGGTACCGGGCGGCGTCGGGTTCCTGAAATCCCTCCGGTGAACCCCAACAGCGGTTCGTCAAGTGTGGGCACCTTCCAGGGAAGGAGGGAGAGGGCCAAGTTTGGGGCCATCCAAATATTTAACTGACCACGACCCAGCAGGTTTCAGGCCATCAGAAAATAAAAAGAGGCACAAGCAGAAATTGGTCACAACACAACTGGAGGACCAGCTGGAGGACCGGCCAGTGAGACATTTACAGACAAGCTGGTGAGACCTAGTTGGTGTCTGCACCACCAGACCACCGGGAACACTTTTTACTTACATTGAACGTGAGGGGAGAGACCTCCTGGATGAACAAGCAGATGATTTTGGATAAAGGGAATGAAACATGCCACCCAACAAGTGCAACTGGCTTTCTAATTCAGTGTTGATGAATGTAACTAAGCCCTTACATTAGACATCTGACCCCTGTGGCTCTGGGAAGCCCACTCCAACAGCAGTAGGGTAAGAAATTGTATTGATAGTTGCAAAGGATGTGAGTCCTTCACAAGTAATAAGTCCACAATTGTCTTTTTACTTGGAACCAAATATCCCATTGGAGCACTTAACTGTTTTAGGGTAGCACAGCAGAGCAGGACAGTTTCTATGAAGGGGAGGTAGTTAGTGTGAGTTAGTAACAATAATGCTATTTAATAAATTGCTGTCCAGCCTTGACTGTGGCGGCCTCCCACAGCTTTTGCCTCCTGGTGGCTCAAACGTTATGCAGAAGAGAGGCCTGCCCTTGACTTGCGATCGCTCTGCCGTGCCCAATTTTATTTATTTAAGGTATTTGTAAAGTGCTCCCTCAGCCTCTGAGGAATTTCCCGTTGCCAGACCTTAAACTTACTCAACTCTAACCATACAAGAATCATTATAGTGGAAACAGTCAAGTCTTCAACATTTTCTGAACATTTAACAAATCCAACATCAAAAGTAAATTTATATCAAATTATTCCAGTGGGCAGCTGCCAAAAAAGTTTAAGGAGTGATCACCCATTCTGGATTTCTTAATGTGCCTACTATATCTCAATGCCTGATTAGCGGATTCCACATTGGGTAACTCTATCATGAAGAATTGCTGGACCATTCTAATAAGGTGTTCTATGCATGTGACAAACTAATCTAAAAGTTCCTCTCTTGCGATTGGAAGCTAATGAAGAGAATTAAGACGGTCCGAAACAGAGCTCCTGATAGGCCAATTCAATCTTGCCACTGCATTTTAATTAGACTAAAGGTACGTGAACAAAAAATCTAACTTGCCGACATACAACGCATTCCCATAGTCAAGTCTACTCATAATCAAGGCTTGTACTATATTCTTTTGCAATGCTACTGGGATCCACCAAAAAAGTCCATGAAGTGTGCTTAGAAATCCAAAGCAGCTCCTAAACCGCATTTATTTGATACTGCATTCAAAGAAAGTTGCAATCAGGAAAACAAAATTCTTTAACACCCTTTTAGGCCTGGATGCAGGAAATAACAAAGAAGGCCACCGGGAGCCATTCCAAACTTTGCGGGTTACGAAAAAGCAACATTTCTGTTAAGACTATGTGCCTGCAACCACTCAGCTACTTTTAAGAGGCAGCATTTCCAATTTCCTTAAATATCAGTATTTGTTTCATCAAAGAAGATAACCAGCTAAGTATCATCAGCATAAATATTGATCTGGAAACCCCACGCCTTAACAATGCTCGCCAAGGGTGCCAAATAAATATTAAACAAAGTGGGACTTAGGAAGGATCCTTGAGGAACACCACAATGCAATCTCTGAGGGTTAGACTTAAAAGGGGGCAGTTGTAGTGAATTAGATCTGTTTCTCAAAAATGAGCTAAATTACGCAATGTAGAATGCAGGGCAGTTTCATAAGGCCTCCCTATAAGGGTGTACAGCTCCTGAGCTAAGGCCTTGTCGTGTGTGCGACCAGAAGTAAAGCAGCTTAGGGGGTCCTAGTTACCTGTTGACCCTCACTGGGACAAGCTGCCAGGCGGCAGTGCCAGGGGCTGAGTGTTCCCCTGGGGGACAAGCCATTGGTGAGCCTGCTTGCACTGTCGAGGTCTGAGGATCATGCCAACGGGACCTATGGCCAGACCCTAACACTTTCAGCTGACACCTCCAGGGATACTCGCTGCCTGGTCTGCAGCGGACTCAGCTCCTGGGCTGTCCATGCCCTCCCCTAGAGGGGGAAAGGGCAGGCCCGCCACCTCAATACCTCACACCATGGTCAAGGACAAAACGGCCCCCCCAGCAGAGCAAGCTGGACAAATCTGCCAACCCGATTCCACACAATGGCGACCATAACAGACATGCCAGGGATTCCCAACCAAGCACAGCAATCAACACTATTGCCTTGCTGCAAACCATTCATGACTCCAGAGCTGCCTGGAAATCAAAATTGGGGAGGTGGGAATGGACATGTCACTGCTTTGCCAGGACTTGTGCAATATGACAGAGTTAAAGAAGCAGAGGACCCCATTTCAACCCTGGAAGACACTGTGGTCACCCTCCAACCAATAGTCTGAAAACTGCAATCCCTGATTCTGAACTTGCTCCTAGGCTGGAAGACTCTGAAGGGGGATCATGGCTAAATAACCTACGCATCATGGACTTCCAGAGGGAGCTGAGGGCCCCCACCTAGAAGCATTTCTTGAAGGATGAATCTGAACTTTTTACCCATTGACCAAATATCCCCCTGCTTCCTTGTGGAGCAAGCTCACAGGGCTCTTGTACACGGGACCCCTTTGGGGTCCCCATCGGGCCATCATCGCCCGATTTCTGAATTATCGGGACCCCTACCTTATCCTTCTAACAGTGAGGGCAAAGGGCGAAACCTACTTTGAATTGACACTCTTGCTAATTTTCCCGGACTACATCCGGATGTTACAGAATCAATGCAGGTCCTTTGACCAAGTGAAGCAAAAACTATGAAAATCAACTACATGATTCTCTTCCTTGTCAAACTCAAGGTTATATTTGAAGATAAAATGCTGTTCTTTATCCACCCTGACGAAGCATGAGAATGGCTCAAGGAGCACCCCTGAGGCGGAGCACCCCCCTTCCCTAACGAGTGTGAAAGAGTCAAAGCAGATGTAGGAGAGTTGGATCTGCTTCACATGGTTACCCCCACTTTTTGCTGCTGTAACACTGTTGTTCGACTTTAGTCTGGCTGGGGCCCTGCTATTCAGGACCCCAGCCTAGCTGCTTCCTCTCTAAATTGATTCCATGTACCTTAGGTACACCACAGATTGGATTCTGTGGTGCCCTTAAAAAGTCCCTAGTATATGGTATACCCTGTACCCAGGGCATAGGTACAGCAGAGGCCTACAAGGGGCTGAAGCATGTATTATGCCACCCCAGGAAACCCCTCCAAAATGACACCACAGGTCTGCTACTGCAGCCTGAGTAAGGTGGTGCTTGCACCCCTTACAGAGATATAAGTTCACTATATCTCACCTATCACTGCGCATAGAAACCTGTTAGTCACCCCTATGTCAGGCCTTATCAATCAAGAAGGAAGGATGCTTGGTTATATGTGAGAGGGTGCCCAGGCATGAGCTGAGCCCCTCTGCAGCCTTCAGAATCTATCCTCCGGGGTTGTCAGTTGTGCAGCCTGACCATATACTCTTAAGTGCATTATAACTAAAACGGTTAATGCTAACTTTGGACTGGCTGTACGGAAACATGTCGTGTTTTGTGTCAAACACCTTGGAATCATAGCCCTACATCAATAACTGGTGTGAGAATATGGTTCCACCCTTCTAGAGGGAGAGACATGACAGCACCGGTATACCTGGTACCAACTTGAAAGAGCCCTGGCATCACAAAATAGATGCTGCAGCCACAGACACGGGTCTGGCCTCCTGCTGCTGACCGAAACTTTGGCAGGGGAGGCCTGGACAATAGGTTTCCTGTCACAGGGAGGTGTAACCACCTCCCAGACAGGCTGATGTGTATTTGGGCTGGTTGGGAGCACTCTCAGAGTGCTTTGAAGTCCTGCACTGGGGGCACATTTGGTGTCCCTGTGCATAGTCCAACTCAAACCGGTTCAGGGGCTTCCAGCTCCTGCTCTGGCGTGAAACTGGACAAAGGAAATGGGTGTAGCCACCCCTCTTTCCAAACCCTCCCATAGGTGGGACCCCAGAGTTAGTCCAAACCCTTCCTTAGGTATAATAACCAAACTGACAAAAGGTGACGGACTCAAGTGGTAGCACCTCACTTCCAATCAGTTGCTGCCTTGTCAGGCTGTTAGTGCACAAACTCTCCAGCACCATTCACCTAGTGGTGCCTCAGTAACAAAATCTGACCAATAATTTACATTGAATGGAGGTGCACTAAACATAGACGCAAAGTCCAAAAGTTGTTTTATACTTTTCTTTGTTTAATTTTTATTTCAAGTAGATAGATACAAAAGCCACAGCCAACGCGTTTCGTTCCCTTCAAGATATAATTTCTTAACGGAACTTCTTCAGGGCTCAAAGTGACAGCAAATTAAATGCAGGTTTTAGAGTTTCAAATTTGGCGAGTAAGTAGTTTGTTCAACTTTAAATTGTAACTTATCCAGAGATCAGAAGAAATTCAGATAGGTCGTGGATGGTCTGATTAAAGCTAAAAATGCCATTCGTCGAGGTGTACAATATTTAGATCCAATTGGATGGTGATTTGCCCAGATTCATAATGAGAATCTGTACTGTTTCTTTAATTCTGTTCATATAGCAGATTTTCAAAACGTCATCTATAGTGGATGCTCAGTTTAATATCAGTATATTTATTAAAAAACACCTTATTAAGCGTTCTTCAATCACTTCCAGATTCTCCGACCTTAGGTATAAGTAAGGAACCCCTGGCAACAGGACTTTAGATATCCCTGGACGAAACTCTGCAACTTAATCCTGGAACTTCGACGCTCTATTCAAGATTAGAGGACTGAAGAAATCTCCCTTGGGGTCAAGGAGTGACTCCCCTGCTTGGCAGGCACCAACACAGCATTTGCTGGTCTGCATCTCTGAAGCTCCCAACGGACTCCGAAGTATCTGCAGCCCAGGAAGAGGATTTCCAGACATCTCAGAGACCAACCCGAGTCCCCAGCAAAGCTGAGACCTGCAGCCCTCGTGAGTAACGTGGAACCGGAAATCCTGGTCACCATACACATTTGTAAGTGTTTTGACTTCTCGATGTCTCTTGAAGTCGTGCTTTGGGTTACGTGTAGACCAAGCCCAGAGCACCAACTGCACCGAAAATTGTGGGCCTACACTCCACAAGTGTTCCATGAGCCCGCTTCTTGCATTTCAGCTCGAGGCTCCTTCGCAATCCCTGGTCCGTTGACTGGTGGGTCCCTGTGAAGGCAACTTTGATTTTCCTTGGGCTTCCCTGGTTGCTCCAGATGTGCCCTGACTCCCCACCGCGTGGTGAGTCCCTCAGACCTTGCTGGTCTGCACCAAAGCATCTTTCTCCTTTCTGCATAGGTTACTGTGGCCAAGGCTTGTTGTGTCCAATCCGGGCACCTACACTGCCGCACTCAATATCCTTTGTGGGACAGCTTGAATCCAGTTCCTGGTCATCCTCGACGCTTCCTGGTCCTCGTGGCTGAAGACTTAAGCTTCACCTCCTTCACCTGAAATCACCCGACATCGGTGGGAATTCGCCTATCGTGCCCCTGGTCACTGGCTAGTGACCCAGACTCTGTCCCCTCTGCTTTTAGGTTCTTCTCGACTTCGATCCAGGCTTGGATCTCTTTGGACACTTCACATCTTCCTGGCAGCAGCACTTCTTTGCCAGCTCCCATTGAAAACGACGACGCGACCCGACACCATTTGACACCTATGCACCTGGCTTACCTGGGTGAGGTAACTCGAGTTCTCCAGTGCTCCCGTGGATGTTGACCCTAGAAATTCCTAAGTCGAAAAGGGTTTGGTCCTTACTCATCTCTAAGTGTCCCTAATTTTTAAAAACCTAACTGCAACTTTCCCCATAGAAGCTAATGGGAGCTCCCGGCTGTGTTCTCACACTGCACCCGTGGGTCCCCTGTGTCACTACCTTGGGTGGTTCCTTGGGGTCCCAGTGATTCTACAGGCTTTAAGCCTTGTGTCTAGTTAAGTCGTGGTTCTTATACCACTATTTTAGTAAATGGTTTGGCTCGCCCCTAGGGCCTGACGTGTATTTGTGCTATTTTACTGTAATATTTGAAGTGTAACTTATGTGTTTGGACCTCTAAAGAGACTAGTAGGGTATGTTTAGAAATAAATACATATATTTTATATTTATACCTGGCGTGGTTCCCTTTCATTTGGTCATTCAAGAGATTATAGACTGGTCAAAGAAGCTGCTTTACATTCCTTCAAGACTTAGCCTGAAGGCTGCTCTCCATAGCTACCACTAGGATAGCTTTCAATAAAGGTTGTCTTTAACCTATCATCAATAAGGGGTTGTTTGGACTGGTGCAAGGTGCCCAGTATAATTAGTGGACAACATATACCAGGCAACTTCACAGCGGATTCCAGTTTGCTGCCACACTGGTGCCAGAAAACGCAGGTGCTGATGCTCATGTTGAGCGGTTCCAAAGGAATCCTCGGACTTGGGGGCACCTTTGGCGCTGCCTCAAGGGACCGGCACTACTCAAACACTGACAAAATTAGTGTTTCCACTGGCCCGTGTCCTGACTGACTGGTAGACAACACCTCCACATGCGCACCCATTCGGTCCATCAGTTTGGCTGCTCTGCGGTGCTCCTCTGAGGTGTTCCGAGTTGTTAATGTTAAATTCTTTGGATCGACAGATGCATGCAAGGGAAAGTGTTGGGAGGGGAGGTGATTGATTGCTGGTTTTCTACATGGGTTAGTTCTACGGTTAGTAGGCAGGCACCACAGACGACTTCCCTCTCATTAGAGCACACCAAACAATAGATTTCCAAAGCCATGGGTTCCCTCTCAAAGTCCTTAAATAGAACATAAATGGACTCCTATACCAAATTGAACAAGGTGCTGTGCTTCAATATGTGAAACAGCTGTCACCTGCCATCCCCTTCCTACAAGAGATCCATCTCATGGGTTCCAACTGCCCCTTCCTGGCCAGATATGGGTGTACAAAGGTTTTCCACATAGGCTTCACTAGGGGGTTGCGAGGAGTAGTCATTTTGGTCCTGTAGACATCCCAGGTCCACATTCTTAGCTCCCAAACAGACACACTGGGCCGCTTTATTCTCCTGAGCAGAATCCTGGTGAGAAAGCCCCTGGTGGTGGGCATTGTATAAACCCCACCAGCTTTAATTCCCTCCAAGACCTCTCCACGGCCCTGCTTTGAGCTAATCCTGACACCCTGCTACTGGTGGGGACTTCAATGCAATTATGGACAAATCCCTAGACACATCCTCCATTGCTCCATCTTCCATATCCCTCATCCTTCAGAAATGGGTGACCTCCTTGGGTCAAAGCCAAATTGGGATTAGTGGATAACTGGTAGCACTAGCACCTGTCTTAAATAGCATTCGCTCATTGCTCACTTTCACACAAAAGTCACTTTCGACTGAATTACTTCTTTATTTTAAGACAGACTTGCTGTTCCTAGTCTCAAACGTTTGCATATTACCCCGGGCGCTATCCGAACATGTCCCAATGGATATAGAGATAGGACTGATGGCTCTTGCAACCCCAGGGATATGGCGGTTTTACACTTGGTGGCTGAGAGAGAAGTCATTGGTTGAGCTTCTTCGAGAGGTCATATCAGATGATTTTGAGCTTAACCAACTCTCAGTAAACGCCTGACTACCATGTGAGAGGCCTTCATGACGATCATAAGGGGTCGCGCCTTTGCAGCGGTCTGAGGCAGGAAACGAGAAATGGATGACAAGATTGCCTAGATAGAATGCCAAATCCTCACAAGGACACAGCTTCAAAGGGCATAAACCCAGAAGCTTAACAGAGCTTTGATAGGCTATTCCAGTCTCCTAGGCAGGTACTCATAGAGAACGACCCGCACCTGCAGCACTCACTACCTCATATCTTTATGAATACAGCAACAAATAGGATGAACTGGAGTACCCATGTGGTCCAAGCAATTTGTACCCCAGAGGGTAAATTGGTCCAGACTTCGGCAGAGATAGTGGAGGCTATACTGAGTTCTCTACGGACATAAGCCACCGCCAGCTCAGAAGCAGGCTTGCCCCATCGCCAATGATATTCCCATTCATACACTCTCATCCTCACAATGAGCTGAGTTAGAAGCTTCATTCTCTCTTGAATAAATTCAGGCAACCATTCTATCCTCCCTAGCTGGTAAGCATAATGACTTTTTTGCTTCACGTTGAGTGTAAACTCATTGCTAAAGTTCTGGCCACTAGACTATTAAGGTTCTTCCCTTGTCCATGAAGATCAAAACAGCTTCATGTCCTGCAGGGTTATCCATCATTCCTTACAAGTAGCTCTCCCTCTACTCAATTGCAGGGCCCAGTGGCCCTGCTACTGGTCGACTATGAGAAGGCTTTTGATAAATTCCACTGGCCTTTCATGTTCTGCATCCTGTGCCATATGAACCTGGTACCAAAGTTTTTGACTCTGATCGGGACCCTTTGCGACTCCTCCAGTGCACATGTGTGTGTCAATGAGACCCATTTCCGATCCAAAGAGGCTCAAGACAGGGATGCCTATTTTGCCCCTCCTGTTTGCATTGGTCATAAAACCCATGCATCTTGCATTCAGGCTGATGCCCAGCTCCAAGGTTTTCACTTGGTGTTCTACTTTCTGCCGACAATATGCTGCTTTCCATCCAATCCCCACACATCACCCTATCATGTCTAATACATATGCTAGAGGCATACAGAGATGCAATGCGTGTGAGTGTAAATTGGAGCTTAATATGATATATCTATCTGACGGGTCCAGCCCCTTCCCTGATGCCAAACGTGATGCTACAAGTAACCCCTGAGCCCATTTGGTGCCTGGGCATAAATAAAACCTGAGACCCACATACTCATTCCCTTCACAGGTAGGATACACAAAGACTTGACACAGTGGGCTCGCCTCCCACTCAATCTAATGTGACGGGTATCTCTTAATAAGATGAAAGTACTTCTTCTCTACCTATATGATCTACAAAACTACCCTTTCACGCTTCCCCCATCCTTGTCTTCCAAAGTGAGGTCAGAGGCAAAGAGATTCTATTGGGAAGGTAAATCACTCAGGGTCGCCTATAGTAAATGTACTGCCATAGTGATGGAGGCAGGCCTCTGGGCCGCCGACCTCTGGCTGTACTATGGGCCACTCAGATGATCCCATTGGGAGATTGGCTCTTCGCAACTATCTCAATGTGGCCTGGAGCTTGGAACTTGTGACACTTGAGCACTGAAGGGTTCACAACCTGGCACCCCCCAGTGCCAACCTATGGCAACTGCATACCACCTCCCTGTTCCAGATCTCCAGGGTCTTTCTTCAATGCTAGAAGGATGCCTTGGTGGCCATCAATTTGATGGGGAACCAGCGTCCCTCCCTCTGTTTTGGTGTGATAGTTGATTGAGGCAGGTCTCCTGTCTGCCTAGCTTCCATGGGTAGGACCTCATCAGGACTTGCACATTGGTAGTCTTGTGGTGCCATGACCATATAGTGCCCTTTGACCAGCTTAAGACAGAACTTGGGGTGTGCACTTCATAATTTTTCAGATACCTACAGATCAGACATGCGTTTGATGCACATGGTGATACCCTGAGGGCGGTAGCTGAATTCAACCCCCTAGAGGCTAAGCAGGCCGATGGTTCGCAAAGGTATCTCTAGACTTTACAGATCCACTAATCAGGCTTCACAAAGCGTGCATCAAAGACATCGGGGAATTGGAGGACTACGACTGGTGAGAGGCCAAAAGGGTGGCCAGGCTCCTAGCAAACCTGGCCACACTCAGAATGATTCAGTTCAAATGCTTCCATTGTACGTGCTACAGCCCTGAGAGCTTATGGAAGATGGTCAGGGCCAACTCCTCTCCACTGTTGGTGTTGCAATAACCCCATGGGTACCTTTTCAGAACTTGTTTTATCCTGCCCGAGCATTAACGCATACTGGGCTGCAGTACAAACTAGGATCACACCTCTTCTTCACACCACGGAGGCCCTATGCCCCACGGTAGCCCTACTACTGGGAATTATGGAAGGGTGGCCACAGAATGATCACTCATCAGCCCCTCTTTTTAAGCTTGGGCTACTTGGTAGTGAAACATGATATTGCACATAGCTAGAGGCCTTAGGAGCCATTCAGGTTGGCAACTTGGGAGGCCAGGATAGACTGTTGCCAAGGAATGAATGGAAAAAGACATGTATAATTGGAGAAGCTGTGCTGTCAAATACAAAAAGTATAACTTGTGGTAACTTGAAACAGTGCTCGACAGTGAATAATATACTTCTATGTAACCGTACTAATAGCAGATTACTTGGAAACTATGTTTGCCATCATATATGTATTATGTGCATGGTTATTTCTGTTACCTGTTTTACCATGCTTTGCAATGCAATAAACAGATTTATAAAAAAAATACTGTCCAGTCAGTTCTTTTTCTTATGAAAATGACAACATCCTTTATTACAAACACACTACTAAACACTATGCATTATATTACACATATGTATTTAATCAGGTAGGTGAAAATACCTTTGGTGACACCCTCATAACACATTACACACCTAGTGGGTCCTGAAGCCTATAATCACAGTACCCTCACACATACAAGATGTAATATTGATATATATGGGGGTGTCATTATCAATAAGGCAGACCTCCTGGCTTTGTCAGGTTGTGGCCACATCAGTAAAAGCAACAACATGTTTTACTTAATCAATGCAACACCACTGAAATCAATAGGGACAGTACCAATATGCAATACATGTTAAAACCCTCCATTGAAGTCAAAAGGGAAGTACCATTGGTTCATTTCATTAATTAATCTATAAACATTGCATTGTTGACCCATTAAAATGTGTCCCAGTGTCTTTCTTTTACTTTTACTGTGCTGCTACATCAGCTTTAGGAACAATTAAATGGGGGGCCCGCATGCTCAAACCATGTACAAAAGTACATTATCTAGGAGTGCTTGCAAAACTGCACAACTGCCTTTCTGGTTATGTATACTATGATCTGGGAGACTTATGGTAACCTGGGACTTATGGTGACTTTGGTGGAGGAGTAGACTGCTGCAATTCCTGTAGCCTCCTAATCCACTGTGATAACATTGGTTGTGCCTCTGCCTTTCCCGAGGCATCACAGAATTACAAATTTGCAAATTAAAGACACTTCCAAGGGCTTATTGAGCATTCCTTTGCCCAGCTATGCATATCATACTATTGACATTTGTGCCATATTCCCTTTCCAAATGAGGCCTCACCTCACCATCCTTTTTCTTTAGATATCAGGGGCCTACTTTATCAATGTTTTGTGTTGCCCTTGCACCATGCATGGCGACTCAAAACCTAGATTCAGATTTACCACGCCAAGCAAGGCAACCCTAAATGGTGCTCTGTGGCTTGGTGAATCTGATGTAACACAAGGAAGCGCAAGTTGCTGCCTCGGGTTACACTGCATGGTGGGGGCCTTACATGGGTGGAGTGTTGGTGTTTCCATACATCCATCCATGTATTCTGATGCATTCCCAGATTTATAGACACTAGTAGACCTGGGAATGTGCCAGAACTGTACGCCTTCCCACTAAGGGTTCAACAAGGAGAAATATCTTTCTTCTCCTCATTGTTTTTGCTTTCTAAGTGAAGAAAACAGTACTGAAGCACACAGAGCAGTCCAATGAATATGATGTATAGCCAGTTATAAAGTTCAAAGATTTGTTTATCATTTTTATTCTTCCTAGTGTTATTCACATTTCTTGCGTCAAAGACGTAATATCCAATACAGACAGGCAACCGACACGTGTTTCGTCACAGAGATGTTTTCAAGCCTGAATTGAACAAAAAGTGCCATTCTTCTGGACGGTATAACGGCAAGGTATTCCCTCACAGTATTGTGTCCTTTGTTCAAGGCAGTATATGCACCAAGTAATGCTGACAGTTGTCAAGAGCCGTTACTTAATGGAGTAGGTATCAGTATTGCGTACTTTCTTCCACGCAGTGTATGTACCAAGTCATCAAGAGCTGTCTGGTAGTGGAGCAAGTATCTACCCAGGACGGTACATGTATAAAATCAGACAAGACATGACAAGTTCAGGCCCCTGAATTTTTTCAGGGACTTTATTCTGCATACTGATGCCTCAAAGCATGGTGTGGGGCTGTTCTTTCACAGCTTAATGATGAGGGACTAGACCAACCTGTAGCTTTCATCTCTTGGAGGTTACTTCCAAGGGAGCAAATGTGGAGTGCTATTGAAAGGGATGCCTTTGCTGTGGTTTAGGTACTGAAGAAGCTGATACCATAACTGGTTGGGCTCAACTTCGATTCAGACAGAGCACAGGCCCCTCAGATGGCAAATGCAAATGAGGGGGAAAAATCCAAAATTGTAGAGGTGTTCCATCTCCCAACAGGGAATGGACTTAACAGTGGAATACCAACCTGGGATAGACCACACCATTGCTGATGGCCTCTCCAGGTTTTTCTGCCTTAGTGAAGAGAACTCCCAGTAGGTTGGCTAGTTCTACCCACTTTCAGCTGGGGTGACACATGTTAGACCTGTCAGCCTTAGAGTGTTCTTCCTCCAAACCTTTTGCCTGCTTGCCTCCAAATTTTGCTGACCTCGGTTTTGTTGGCCTTAGGACTCTGCACTTTACCACTACTAACCAGTGCTAAAGTGCTTGTCCTCACTCCCCTTAACATGGCTTGATTGAAATATACCTAATTGGCATATTTAATTTACTTGTTAGTCCCTTGTAGAGTGGTATACCATATACCCAGGACCTATGAATAAATACTACCGGTGGGCTTGTAGCACTTATGTCCCACCCACCTAAGTAGTCCTCTAAACACCTGCCATTGAGGCCTGAATGCATTGTAACATTGCCATGTTGACTTGACATTTAAAACCACGTGCCAAGCCTTAAACACCCCGTTTATTATAAATAAGTCACCTCTAAGTTAAGCCCTAGGTAGCACAAACGCCATGGGTGCCATTTAAGTAAATGGTAGAACATGTGCTTTTAAGTTTTATATGTTCTGGTGCTGGAAAACTCCTAGTGTTGTTTTTCATTTCTATGAGGCCCACCCCCCTCATAGGATAACATTGGGGATTCCTTATTACTTTTAATAAGCTGTTATTCATCATTGAGAGGAGATAGATCTGTCATGTGTAAACCTATGGAATTGTAATGCTAAATACTCTTTAGTGGAAAAGTCAGATTTTTGCTACTATTTTGAAAATGCCACTTTTAGAAAGTTAGGCATTTTCCTGCTCTTAGCATTTGATGCCTGCTGACTGTCCCTGATCACTTGTCTGGGGTGGTTGACAGCTGGGCTGTGGGTATTCCCACTAGACATCCACACACAATGGCAGCTTAGGTGTGACTTGATGGGCCATCCAGGGAGAATGGGAGGGAGGATCTGGGAGCAGCCTGACACTTACACCTGAATAGGCGTTGTCCTGCCCCCACACAAAGTGCTACATAGCCCCCTGTAGTTATTATTGAGCTATGACAGGAAGGGCAGACCTCTGGGCACCTCAAAGACCTTTCGTTGAAGTCTCCTCCACTTCAAGAGCACAACTGGGTATAAGTACTTGACCTCCGACACCACCAAGACATTACACTTCTGGACCTGTAACCACTCTGGAAGGAGGACTGCTGTTCTGAGGGACTGCCACTCTGCTGCACTACTGCTCTGGAAACTCTGCTGCCTTGCTGTGTTGCCCTGATGACTGCTGCCTTCTCTTGCCTGGGTGAATAACACAGGACCTACATAACTTTAATTCAAGTTGTTTTCATTGATTTTTCAAGAAAGGAACAATAATAAAGTGAAATCACAGTAATAATAACATAAATAACAATAATACTGACATATGATAAAAACACGGGAAAAATTTACAAAAGAAGAAAAAGGACATCAAGTTATCGAGGTGCGTTGCAATAGGAAATGCAGTTATATTAGAGAGGTATAGGTGGACTATGAATATCACAGTCTAAATTCGATCTATGATAAAATTATATTACAGGTGTACAATAGAAGCCTTAACAAATTGTCTACGATACATTATAGGTACGGTGTTTATGTGTTGGAATGCCGTGAGATGGGTATCATGGTAGGTCAAATGTGAAGGAAAAGGCACCGAGGGACCTCCATAGTTTCCTATATGAAGTGAGCCAGGGAGAGGAATGTAGGGAGATGTTGTCCGCCCCTTTAAGGAAGGACAACCAATCTTGCCACATCACTTCAATCTACCTACATCACTTTAATCCAGAGTGACTCCAAGGGCTAGTTGGGTGGTCTCCTGATCCAAAGTCTCAGGGACAAAAAAGACTTCCAGCCACCCTGTTCCTGCAGCTGAACCATTGGAAGTGGGCATAAGGTGTTTGCTCCAATGGAACTGATGCATCCTCTGAAGCAAAATCAGAATCAACGAATCACCACTGTTGTAGGAACAGATTTGGTGCATCGGTTTCGGAACCGTACTCATTGCCTTTAGAACCGCTGCATCTCGGAACCGACTTACCATCGCTGTTGTTTGGAGAAAATCAATGCACCACCCCTACTGCATGGGGAAAATCAATGCATCACCTCTGCTGCAGGATCAACACCGACGCATCTCTCGACTGCACACAGCATCCTCATCAATGCAACCAGGATTAAGGAATTTTATTTCAACAGGCCTTATGGGGTCCCAGTGTGCAGCTCATGCTCCATTGAGGTAGGCCTAAACTTTTGATTTTGTCTCAGTCTGGCACAACCAGATATCCCTAGTAAGCGCTTCTTGCTTCTAAGCGCTGTTTTGCAGTTTATTCTTTAAAGATTCATATCTCAAATTCTACTTATTGGATTTTTGCCATGTTAGTATTGTCTTATTTATTACATTGGGAGCTAATTTTCTAACCTTGTGAGGAAGCTTTTTGTGTGGTGTTCTTACTGTTGACTGTTTGAGCGTTGCACAAATACTTTACACATTGCCTCTTAAATTAAGCCTGACTGCTCTGTGCCAAGCTCCCAGAGGTTATGCACCGGTTAATGTAAGGTGTGTTTGTTGCTTACCCTGACTAAGATTGTGGTTACAGTGTGACCAGGGTTTATATCTCAGTCATTCAGGAACCCAATTTATAACAGCTCAATAATCCTTGCTTCCTGAGTTTTATGGGAATCGCAGTAAGGAGAGGAAAGTCACTAGATATAAGGAAGAGAAAGTAGTATTTTCAGAGGAGGCACTGGCCTGCCAATTGTAACACAGCTACCTTGCTTTCTCTCTTCTAGTTTGTAAAACAACTGAAAATCATATTGGGTACATTCACAGTGGAACTAAGCAATAGGAAGCAAAAACTAATTTCCGTGTGGTGCAATCAAGAATGCAAATTAAAAACAATATATTAAAAGAGTTCCTATATCATCACATGCTTGAGTAACAAAACATCAGGAGGCATATTTACAAGGAAATGTCAGAGCGCGGGGCTGTGTCAAATTGGAAGGGCTTCGCTCCCACATTTCCAAAATGCAGGTATGCGCTGTATTTACCAAAATACGGCGCGCCCCTATGTTTTCCCTGGTGCTGGCGCTAAAATTAGCTGCCTAGCGCCAAAGCAGACATCCTTGCACCATAGTGCAAGGGTGCTTGCTTTGAAGGTAATGATTGTTTATGTGTAGGAAGGTGTCCCTTCCTGCACATAAACAATTAATAGTGGCGATTTGTAACTTCTATGTGTGCTGCATTTTGCAGCAAACATCGAAGTGGCAAATCGTCATTATTTAATGATTGTTTATGTGCAGAAAGGGACACCTTCCTACACATAAACAATCATTGATGGTGTTTTGCTCTTTCTATGTGTGCTGCAGAATGCAGCATCCAAAGAAAAAGCAAAAACGAGGAGAAATTAAAAAGAATCTCCTTCTAATGCCTTCTACTGCATGGCGTTAGTTTTTGGTGCTGCCTCAGATTTACACATCTTTGTAAATCTGTGGCACCGTCAAAATGCAATGGGTGCTGCAATGGAATGCCCACAACAACACTGCTTGTAAAGGGGCCATATTTACACGGCGGCGTTAAGCCACTCAAAGTGGCTTAGCACTTCTTTGTAAACGTGGAGAAGGACATAGGGCCACCAGAACGTTGCTAAAAGTGACATTGTGGTGGCGCTATACCCTTCTAAATATACCCCTAAGTTTCTTACAAGGAATGTATCAAGATTAAAAGAAATCTGACCGTGAAGGGCATAGAAATAAACTGAAAATGGCATTGGAACGCATAACTCCCAGCAGTTTCGCTACTTGGTGATAGTGGGTACTAATCAGCTTTATGGTGACCCCATATAAAAAAACACTCCAAGCATGTGTCATTTGCATTTGTCTTATGACCTCTACAGAGGCTCTAAGGGGCATATTAACAAGGGCCGGCGATAAATATCGTAAAGCGCGCTTAGCGCTTGCATATTTATCGCCGGCTATCTCTGGAATTTATCGCCCAGTTTGCGCGTTATTAACAACGCGCATCGCCGAGGCGATAAAAATTCCAGAGATAGTTGGGATATCGCCGTTTTCCATGGTGGAAAACGGCGATATCCTAGATGATAGGGCCTGTGGTTTTAGCCACAAAATCCACCCCCCACGTTAAGTATGCCTTAGTCAGGAATTTAACAGACGTTAAATTCCTGCGTTAAGGCATACTTAACGCGATTTTAAAAATCGCTACCCTCCCTTGTTAATATCGTGAAGCTGCCTTCGCGATATTTTCCCAAGGGAGTCTTGTCAGGCACGCCTCCTTTGCATCTCATTAGCGATGCGATCGGAGGCAGCGATATGAAATTATCGGCGGTTTTGCGTCCGTTTTCGGGCGAAAAGCGGCGATAATTTCATCGCCTTATCAGCAAAGACACGCTATCACGTGTCTTGCTGACTTAGCACCCGTTTGCAGCACGCCTCCAATCGCATCGCTAATGAGATGCAAAGGAGGCGTGCCTGACAAGACTCCCTTGGGAAAATAACGCAAAGGCAGCTTCGCGATATTAACAAGGGAGGGTAGCGATTTTTCAAATCGCGTTAAGTATGCCTTAACGCAGGAATTTAACGTCTGTTAAATTCCTGACTAAGGCATACTTAACATGGAGGGTGGATTTTGTGGCTAAGACCACAGGCCCTATCATCTAGGATATCGCCGTTTTCCACCATGAAAAACGGCGATATCCCAACTATCTCTGGAATTTTTATCGCCTCGGTGATGCGCGTTGTTAATAACGCCCAAACCGGGCGATAAATTCCAGAGATAGCCGTCGATAAATATGCAAGCACTAAGCGCGCTTTGCGATATTTATCGCCGGCCATTGTTAACATGCCCCATAGTTCCTTGCAGAGTGGCCTAAAGCCCTTGATTTAGTGTGGGCTATACTCTTCAATGTTTGGAATTGTCATATTAGTGTTCAATTCATGGAGACGAACTTTCATTACTTGACCTGATAGTCATAGTCTGCCATAGTGACCAATGATCAAGACTTATTAACTCAAAGTAGTTGTATTTGGAAATAGATGTTCTCTATTTTCAGGGTTGCCTGATTACTATAAGTTTTCAGAGGATAAGTTTTGTAAGAACTTGCAAGTCAATGTAATCTGGAAACCTTAATAAGAAACAGCTGCTCTTTTTTAATATGTGCAATGTGGTCATTGGATCTTTTAATGGATGCGTTTCTCTAAAACCCACGCAAAGGTGTAAAAGTGAAATATCACCACAAGTTCTCGTCTGAGATTGTATCCCTGATCTTTGGAAACTGGGTCAGAAATGTCTGTAAGCAGCACAGCATTCCCTAATACCTGCTAGTGTTGTAGGGCCGATTTAGAGTCCGTAACAAATCGAACCGAGTATGGACTGTCTGAGAAAGGGTATTAGACCACATGCGCTATTGACAGTAGACAATTTGATATCAAGATTTTTCCACTCGTGGTTTTTCAGCCATGAACAAAAAGCAGTAAAGAACCCCACAACTTAGGAAAAAACACTACCAGGGTGAAGGAGATATTAGGTTTTTTTTGTTTCTTTTTGGGAAACAAAGTCGCTTTTTGGGAGCTTTTTTTCTGAAAAACACTAAAGTTTGCTTTATGGGGTTTGGCCACACATTAAACTTTTAGTATGTTCCCATAAGCCACCATGGCAGAAGCTTCTTTGAAGGCACAAAGAGCACCACGAGGCAGGCAGTGAGCTCACAATTTAGAGGGGCTTTTGATCCCCAGTGGAGGAGGGTGTTGACCTGCAACATAGTAATTGATCGTTGACTGCCTTCCAGGTCCTAAATCAGGCCCTTAGATTGGAAGTCTCATAATGTGACATAAGTGGTGAGGTTCGTCTGATTAAAGTAATTTCACCTCAAAAGATGGCCCTTGTTTTGGGGCTTTTTTTTAAAAGTTGCTCAGCTTATGCATTTGTAAAAGTCAGCGGGACATTTGTTTGTAATGTATGAGATGCTGCCAAATTTTTATACCCTTCAGGCCTCAATCTTGATTAACAGTTTTCGAACATTACTCTTTTTTTCATAACTTCAATTACAAAGAAAAAGGCCCGACATAACTCCCTTGTGAAGGTTCTTTACGTATTGATAGGTAATTCATTGTGTCTCTAATTTTTGATTACTAGAATGGGTCCCCTTCCATTCATAAACAACTGTAAATGTAGTTCCTTGGAAGTTGTGTTATGTATTTAGCTACTGAATACTTGGCATCCTGATGTTGTTATCTTTCTGTCTTCCTGTGGACTGGCAGCAGCTATTTCCTGTTGACCTTGTCGTTGAAGCAAATTGCTTATAATACTTGTTTCCTGGATTTTATGGAAATCGTAGTACCGCAAGAAGAGTCCCTAAACATAAGAAAAGAAAGTTGTTATTTCGGAGGAGGCGTGGCTTGCCATTTGTAGCACAGCCACCTTGCTTTCTCTCCTCCTGCTTGTTAAACAACCGATGATCATAATAGATGGATTCATACTGGCATTAAGCAAAATGAAGAAGAAACACATTTAACTGTGGTGTAATTGATAACTGCAAATAAAAAAGAAATATGTAGAAAGCTCATATATTGCTTTTAGAATCAATATCATCACATGCGTGAGTTATAATAGAATTAAGTTGCTTTCTTAAAAGGAATGCATCAAGATGGAAAAAGTCTGACTTTGGGAAGGGCATAGGAAATAACTGAAAATGGCATTGAAACACTTAAACTCCCAGCAATTCCACACCTTTGTGATAGTGGGAAGTAATCAGCTTCATGATCGCCTCAATTAAAACAAGCATTGGCATAGCCAATAGGTCTCCCCTTTGGGACCGTATAAGTGTTTAGCCATGCAACACTTGATGTTTTTGCACCAAGGATATTGTACTGGATAACTAAACACTTATAAGGTCCCAAAGGGGAGACCTAGTGGATATGCCAATGCTTGTTGTTTTTTTTAAAGGAAAAGCAGTGCCATCAGGCTCTGGCTGCCACTTAGTCCATCACATCTCACGTAAACGCTGCAGCCATCTTTGAGAGAGGTAGAGAGAGGTAGAGAGAGGTAGAGAGGTAGCGGTAGAGAGGTGTAGAGAGGTAGAGAGGTGTAGCGAGGTAGAGAGGTGTAGAGAGGTAGAGAGAGGTAGAGAGAGAGAGGTAGAGAGAGAGGTAGAGAGAGAGGTAGAGAGGTAGAGGTAGAGGTAGAGAGGTAGAGGTAGAGAGGTAGAGGTAGGGAGGTAGAGAAGTAGAGGGAGGTAGAGAGAGAGGTAGAGAGAGGTAGAGAGGGAGAGAAAGGAAGAGAGGTAGAGAGAGGTAGAGATGTAGAGAGGTAGAGAAGTAGAGAAAGGTAGAGAGGTAGAAAGAGGAAGAGAGAGGTAGAGAGAGAGAGGTAGAGGTAGGGAGGTAGAGAGGTAGAGAGGTGGAGAAGTAGAGAGAGGTAGAGAGAGCGGTAGAGAGGTAGAGAAAGGTAGAGAGGTAGAGGTAGAGAGGTAGAGGTAGGGAGGTAGAGAAGTAGAGAGAGGTGGAGAGAGAGGTAGAGAGAGGTAGAGAGGTAGAGAAAGGTAGAGAGGTAGAGAGAGGTAGAGAGGTAGAGAGAGGTAGAGAAGTAGAGAGAGGTAGAGAGGTAGAGAGAGGAAGAGAGAGGTAGAGAGAGAGAGGTAGAGAGAGGTAGAGAGGTAGAGAGGTAGAGAGGTAGAGGTAGAGAGGTAGAGGTAGAGAGGTAGAGAGGTGGAGAAGTAGAGAGAGGTAGAGAGAGAGGTAGAGAGGTAGAGAAAGGTAGAGAGATAGAGAGAGGTAGAGAGGTAGAGAGAGGTAGAAAAAGGTAGAGAGAGGTAGAGAGGTAGAGAAAGGTAGAGAGGTAGAGAGAGGTAGAGAAGTAGAGATAGGTAGAGAGAGGAAGAGAGAGGTAGAGAGGGAGAGGTAGAGAGAGAGGTAGAGAGGTAGAGAGAGGTAGAGAGGTAGAGAAAGGTAGAGAGGTAGAAAGGTAGAGAGAGGTAGAAAGGTAGAGAGAGGTAGAGAGGTAGAGAAAGGTAGAGAGGTAGAAAGGTAGAGAGGTAGAGCGAGAGAGGTAGAGAGAGAGGAAGAGAGAGAGAGGTAGAGAGGTAGAGAGAGGTAGAGAGGTAGAGAGAGGTAGAAAAAGGTAGAAAGAGGTAGAGAGGTAGAGAGAGGTAGAGACACAGAGAAAGAGAGGTAGAGAGAGGTAGAGAGGCAGAGAGAGGTGGAGAGGTAGAGAGAGGGAGAGAGGTAGAGGTAGAGAAGTGGAGAGGTAGAGGGAGAGGTAGAGAGGTAGAGGTAGAGAGAGAGGTAGAGAGAGGTAGAGAGAGAGAGGTAGAGAGGTAGAGTTAGAGGGAGAGAGGTAGAGAGGTAGAGAGAGGTAGAGAGAGAGGTAGAGAAAGATAGAGAGAGAGGTAGAGAGAGGTACAGAGGTGTAGAGAGGTAGAGAGGTAGAGAGAGGTAGAGAGAGGTATTGAGGTAGAGAGAGATAGGTATAGAGGTAGAGAGAGGTAGAGAGGCGGAGAGAGGTAGTGAGGAAAAGAGGGGTAGATAGGTAGAGAGGTAGAGAGATAGAGGTAGAGATGTAGAGGTAGAGAGGCAGAGAGAGGTAGATAGGTAGAGAGATGTAGAGAGGTAGAGAGAGGTAGAGAGGTAGAGAGAGGTAGAGATAGGTAGAGAGGTAGAGAGGTAGAGAGAGGTAGAGAGGTGGAGAGGTAGAGATTGGTAGAGAAAGGTAGAGCGGTAGAGAGAGGTAGAGAGAGGTAGAGAGGCAGAGAGGTAGAGGTAGAGAGGTAGAGAGAGGTAGAGAGAGAGGTAGAGAGGTAGAGAGAGGTAGAGAGGTAGAGAGAGAGAGGTAGAGAGAGAGGTAGAGAGGTAGAGAGAGGTAGAGAGGTAGAGAGAGGTAGAGAGAAAGGTAGAGAGAGAGGTAGAGAGAGAGGTAGAGAGGTAGAGAAAGGTAGAGAGGTAGAAAGGTAGAGAGGTAGAGAGAGAGGTAGAGAGTGTGAGAAGTTGGCCTGGTATATGCTGGTCACTAGTTAAAGTGGCCACATGTAGTGTTTCATGTCTCGTTCTGCTTTGTCGTGTGCCTCTTTGGTTTTGTCATCATGAGGACAAAGCAGAACGAGAACATGTTTACCTTTAAATGGTGCAGGCTCATGTACTCTGTCACGAGGTAGAGAGGTAGAGAGAGGTAGAAAAAGGTAGAGAGAGGTAGAGAGGTAGAGAGAGGTAGAGACGCAAAGAGAGAGAGGTAGGGAGAGGTAGAGAGGTAGAGAGGCGGAGATAGGTGGAGAGGTAGAGAGAGGGAGAGAGGTAGAGGTAGAGGTAGAGAGGTAGAGGGAGAGGTAGAGAGGTAGAGGTAGAGCGAGAGGTAGAGAGAGGTAGAGAGAGGTAGAGAGGTAGAGTTAGAGAGAGAGAGGTAGAGAGGTAGAGAGAGGTAGAGAGAGAGAGGTAGAGAGAGATAGAGAGAGAGGTAGAGGTAGAGGTAGAGAGAGGTACAGAGGTGTAGAGAGGTAGAGAGGTAGAGAGAGGTAGAGAGAGGTATTGAGGTAGAGAGAGATAGGTATAGAGGTAGAGAGAGGTAGAGAGGTAGAGAGAGGTAGTGAGGTAAAGAGGGGTAGATAGGTAGAGAGGTAGAGAGATAGAGGTAGAGATGTAGAGGTAGAGAGGCAGAGAGAGGTAGAGAGATGTAGAGAGGTAGAGAGAGGTAGAGAGGTAGAGAGATGTAGAGAGGTAGAGGGAGGTAGAGAGGTAGAGAGAGGTAGAGAGGTAGAGATTGGTAGAGAAAGGTAGAGCGGTAGAGAGAGGTAGAGAGGTAGAGAGGTAGAGAGAGGTAGAGAGGCCGAGAGGTAGGGGTAGAGAGGTAGAGAGAGAGGTAGAGAGAGAGAGGTAGAGAGAGAGGTAGAGAGGTAGAGAGAGGTAGAGAGGTAGAGAAAGGTAGAGAGGTAGAAAGGTAGAGAGAGGTAGAAAGGTAGAGAGAGGTAGAGAGGTAGAGAAAGGTAGAGAGGTAGAAAGGTAGAGAGGTAGAGCGAGAGAGGTAGAGAGAGAGGAAGAGAGAGAGAGGTAGAGAGGTAGAGAGAGGTAGAGAGGTAGAGAGAGGTAGAAAAAGGTAGAAAGAGGTAGAGAGGTAGAGAGAGGTAGAGACACAGAGAAAGAGAGGTAGAGAGAGGTAGAGAGGCAGAGAGAGGTGGAGAGGTAGAGAGAGGGAGAGAGGTAGAGGTAGAGAAGTGGAGAGGTAGAGGGAGAGGTAGAGAGGTAGAGGTAGAGAGAGAGGTAGAGAGAGGTAGAGAGAGAGAGGTAGAGAGGTAGAGTTAGAGGGAGAGAGGTAGAGAGGTAGAGAGAGGTAGAGAGAGAGGTAGAGAAAGATAGAGAGAGAGGTAGAGAGAGGTACAGAGGTGTAGAGAGGTAGAGAGGTAGAGAGAGGTAGAGAGAGGTATTGAGGTAGAGAGAGATAGGTATAGAGGTAGAGAGAGGTAGAGAGGCGGAGAGAGGTAGTGAGGAAAAGAGGGGTAGATAGGTAGAGAGGTAGAGAGATAGAGGTAGAGATGTAGAGGTAGAGAGGCAGAGAGAGGTAGATAGGTAGAGAGATGTAGAGAGGTAGAGAGAGGTAGAGAGGTAGAGAGAGGTAGAGATAGGTAGAGAGGTAGAGAGGTAGAGAGAGGTAGAGAGGTGGAGAGGTAGAGATTGGTAGAGAAAGGTAGAGCGGTAGAGAGAGGTAGAGAGAGGTAGAGAGGCAGAGAGGTAGAGGTAGAGAGGTAGAGAGAGAGGTAGAGAGAGAGGTAGAGAGGTAGAGAGAGGTAGAGAGGTAGAGAGAGAGAGGTAGAGAGAGAGGTAGAGAGGTAGAGAGAGGTAGAGAGGTAGAGAGAGGTAGAGAGAAAGGTAGAGAGAGAGGTAGAGAGAGAGGTAGAGAGGTAGAGAAAGGTAGAGAGGTAGAAAGGTAGAGAGGTAGAGAGAGAGGTAGAGAGTGTGAGAAGTTGGCCTGGTATATGCTGGTCACTAGTTAAAGTGGCCACATGTAGTGTTTCATGTCTCGTTCTGCTTTGTCGTGTGCCTCTTTGGTTTTGTCATCATGAGGACAAAGCAGAACGAGAACATGTTTACCTTTAAATGGTGCAGGCTCATGTACTCTGTCACGAGGTAGAGAGGTAGAGAGAGGTAGAAAAAGGTAGAGAGAGGTAGAGAGGTAGAGAGAGGTAGAGACGCAAAGAGAGAGAGGTAGGGAGAGGTAGAGAGGTAGAGAGGCGGAGATAGGTGGAGAGGTAGAGAGAGGGAGAGAGGTAGAGGTAGAGGTAGAGAGGTAGAGGGAGAGGTAGAGAGGTAGAGGTAGAGCGAGAGGTAGAGAGAGGTAGAGAGAGGTAGAGAGGTAGAGTTAGAGAGAGAGAGGTAGAGAGGTAGAGAGAGGTAGAGAGAGAGAGGTAGAGAGAGATAGAGAGAGAGGTAGAGGTAGAGGTAGAGAGAGGTACAGAGGTGTAGAGAGGTAGAGAGGTATAGAGAGGTAGAGAGAGGTATTGAGGTAGAGAGAGATAGGTATAGAGGTAGAGAGAGGTAGAGAGGTAGAGAGAGGTAGTGAGGTAAAGAGGGGTAGATAGGTAGAGAGGTAGAGAGATAGAGGTAGAGATGTAGAGGTAGAGAGGCAGAGAGAGGTAGAGAGATGTAGAGAGGTAGAGAGAGGTAGAGAGGTAGAGAGATGTAGAGAGGTAGAGGGAGGTAGAGAGGTAGAGAGAGGTAGAGAGGTAGAGATTGGTAGAGAAAGGTAGAGCGGTAGAGAGAGGTAGAGAGGTAGAGAGGTAGAGAGAGGTAGAGAGGCCGAGAGGTAGGGGTAGAGAGGTAGAGAGAGAGGTAGAGAGAGAGAGGTAGAGAGAGAGGTAGAGAGGTAGAGAGAGGTAGAGAGGTAGAGAGCAGTAGAGAGGCAGAGAGAGAGAGAGGTAGAGAGAGAGGTAGAGAGAGAGGTAGAGAGGTAGCGAAAGGTAGAGAGGTAGAAAGGTAGAGAGGTAGAGAGAGAGAGGTAGAGAGAGAGGTAGAGAGTGTGAGAAGTTGGCCTGGTATATGCTGGTCACTAGTTAAAGTGGCCACCTGTAGTGTTTCATGTCTCGTTCTGCTTTGTCGCGTGCCTCTTTGGTTTTGTCATCACGAGGACAAAGCAGAACAAGAACATGTTTACCTTTAAATGGTGCAGGCTCATGTACTCTGTCACGAGTATACTGCAGTTTAGAACTGGTGTTAGGTTTCAAATGTGGTGTACGTTATGAGAAACAGATTTGGTGTTGACTTCGGACAGGACGCGATTGACATGTCCGGTTGAGTAATTCAATGAATTATTCTTCATTAATTCTTCATCTAAGTGTATTCACTACACAAACATTTTGGGGACTTGGGACTCAACCGGAGCGGATCCACGCAGATTTCTTCATTTTCCTCATAGTTTTGATTCATCGGTGATGAAGTAATTGCATCCTGGTTTCCCTCGGTGGTGTCATGTTTGTGCTCCAATTTCATTGATTCTGTTTTAATTGACCCGTCGCTTCGAAAATTCATTACGGAGTGTTACGATTTAATTGGCCGATTCCCTACGCACCTCCTTCACTCCCTGTTCGTGTGCATCCTGCTGTTTAGCTAAGATTGCACTTTGTCTGCCACGGAAGTGAAGGTAAAGCGTTTCCAGATTTATTGAATAGTCCGGCGATTGAGCATTCCTCAGACGTTTTCCTCCACGACGGAGTCACCGTTATCACGCATCCTTGGCGGTGATTTCGGCTTCAACATTCTCCACGGAGGCAGCGGTAAGAGGGATAATACATTATTCGTTGTGGGAAGGAAACTGACGAACCTGCTAATGGAACTGCTATCAGCACCCTTCGTAAGCAGCGCTTTTTATGACTTGTAAAACAACGCGCGCATAATTGAAAGTGCATGTGACTTTGCCAGAAATATATTGCACAATATTCTTCAATTCCCGATAAGTTGGAACTTATTTCCTTATATATTATCTTTCTTTGAGTGACTCATCAGTAAGTAATTCAATTCTGAGCGCTCAAGGAACAGTTTCAACAGTGTGATTCTGTTTTCTATACATATAAATGACAATTTCATAGCCAATCAACATCAAGTTTCGTACCTATCACAATCAGAAGATTTTTGCCAATCCATCTTATAAAATTGCACTGCAAACCTTCATGACATAATCTGGAAACCCTACAAGCATTCTTTTCAGGAAGTCAAGTTAAAAAAATCACATAGAGTCTACCATTGAACAATTGGTAGCCAGACTTTCATCTCAATACTAGTCTGTTGTTACTCACTATAGTGTCAATAATTTGTACCTTTCCTAATATTTACACAGCAATTTTATTTTTGATGGTCTCATTGTAACACTATTTTTCCTACAGGTTCAAAGGTTAAAATTTGCAGCCTTATATTGTCATGGCTACTCCAGTCAACAATATCACAGTTAATCCACCAAAAGAGTTTCTATGTGTTCCCGGTGATCCTCCTGTTCCATGGTTACAGTGGAATGAATACTTTATTAATTACTTATTCACCATTGAGCATGCTAATAAATTATCTGCGGACAGGAAAAAGGGTTTATTGATGCACAGTCTAGGCCCAGAGGGTTTAAGGGTCTACAATAAGTTAAATAAAGAAACAGTAGCTGGTGAAGATAACATGTTCAACCAAGCTATCAGACAACTTGATAATTATTTCTCCCCAAAAGTACTTATTGGTGTCACTCGTTTTAAATTTTTTAAGAGGAAACAACTTAAGTATGAAACCTTTGATGATTTTGTAACCGCTCTTCAAAAACTAGCCATTGATTGTAGATTTGGGGCTATTGAAGAAGAATTAATTAGAGACCAGGTAGTAATGCATGCATATGATTCCTCCATTTAAGATAGATTGTGGGTAAATGGTGACAATGCACTTAAGGATGTATTAGCGATTGCTAGGAAGGCAGAACTGTCAGGAAGGTGCGCCAAAGCACTTAAAAAAGAATGTACTGATGGTCCTCAGCAAGAAACTGTAGCCAGAATTGTTTCCAATCGTAGTAAAGACAAGTCCTCTAAATCCTTGGTAAAAAACAAATTGGTGATGGCTAGGAAGGATAACATTTTCAAATGTTATCGTTGTGATAGCAAGAACCATTTGGCCAATGATAAAAGTTGTCCTGCTATTCAGCAGAGATGTTCTATTTGTAAAAAAGTGGGCTATTTCAGCAAAGTTTGTCATGCTAGGAATCTTAAAAGAGAACAAGTTAAATGTATTGAAGAAAGTTATCCTTCTTCCAATAATGAAGATAGTGAAGATGATTCTCCTAACCCCATGAGTAATGTGGTACTCAACATTATCCACAACAATGATTCTAGTAAAACAATGTGTCATGTCTCTTTAGGTGGTGTAAACATATGCATCGCAGCTGAGTCAGGCTCTCCTTTCACCATAGTAAATGAGTCAGTGTGGTCAGAAAAATTTGTCATGAAGTTGGGTTCTAAATTGTCTCAAGCTGATATTGCACCTTTAAGTTACAACGGTGAGCCAATTGACCTTTTGGGTTGCAGGGAGTTGGTTTTCAGATTTAAGAACAGAAGTGCCTTGTGTAAACTCTTATGTGTCAAAAAAGGGTCCTTCTGTGCTAGGGTGGAAAGACCAAAGGAAACTTGATATTATTTTAGACCCCAATGGGATTGAACAAGTTCTTGTAGTAAATGAAGGGGAATCCCTAAAGAAAGTATTATACAAAAAGTTTCCTGAAGTGTGTTCTGGCAAACTAGGGAAATTAGAGGGTTTTGAACATCTCATTCGTCTCAAACCTGATGCATCCCCAAAAGTTTATAAAGTACGTAATATACCTTTTTCAGTTAGAGAAGAAGTTGAGAAGGAACTTGGAAACTTAGTAGAAAAAGGTGTAATTGAACCAGTTGAAGCCTCCCAGTGGGTTTCTCCATTGGTCGCAGCCAGGAAATCCAATGGAAAACTCAGATTATGTATTGACTTAAGCCATTTAAATGACAAGATTTTGATTGATTAGTTTCCCCTGCCAAAAATAAATGAAATGATCACAAAGTGTAAGGGGATGAAAGTTTTTTCTACAATTGATTTATCTCAGGCTTACCATTAGATTCCTTTGGTTGATTCGTGTAAACACTTAACAGCTTTTATTTCTCACATAGGATGTTTCCAGTACACAAGGATGCCTTTCGGGCTAGCTTCCGCGGCCGCAGTATTCCAACGCCTAATGTTCAAAATATTTGGGCATTTAAAGTATGTACTTATATTTCAGGATGACATTTTGATTATGGGCAAGGATAATCATGATCACAAAGAAAAGTTATTTTTTGTATTGTCTTTGTTAAAGAAGTACGGTCTAACCATTGAACCTTCTAAGTGTAAGTTTGCTGCCAATACTGTAACTTACTTAGGCCACAAAATTAGCGCCTCTGGGATCCACCCCAAGGCCAAGTTACTCTTTGCAATAACTGATGCTCCCAGTCCAAAAAACAAAGATGAGGTAAAATCCTTTTTGGGACTGGTAGAGTTCTTTTCTAAATTTGTGGAACATTTTTCTAGTAGACCTTTCTATATTAGAGAACTCCTAAAATCAAAGAGTAGTTTCACATGGTGCAGTCTATGCCAAGAAGAGTTTACTGATATCAAAAATGCAATAATTTCAGCTCCGGCACTTCAAGGCATTGACCCTCTGGGAAAAAACATAATCACTGCAGACGCAAGTGGTACAGGTATAGGTGCTGTTTTTTCACAGGTGGACAATAGCGGTGTAGAATCCATTGTGGCTTATGCTTCAAGATCCTTGTCCCCAGCTGAAACTCTGTATGCAGTGATCGAACGAGAAGCACTTGCCTGTGCTTGGGCACTAAAACATTTTTGTACATTCATTTGGGGAAATGAACTCACTATCAAGTGCGACCACAAACCACTTGTTAAAGTTTAAAAAAATGTTGGAATGATAAATGTGTCTTCTGGGTTAGCTCGTATCTCAATGAGACTTCTAGACTTTGTATACAAAGTTGAATACCTCCCTGGAAGAAAAAATGCGGTTGCAGACTTTCTGTCACGGTGGCCAGTCCAAATGATAGAGAACCAGGAAGATCTTATGGACAGTGTACAAGTTGCACTACTGTGGGATCACTGTATGGATTCGTTCAAAAAAGATGAATGGGATGAGGCCCTATCCACTGATGATTGCTTAAAGAGGGTCTTGGAATTTGTTACTAGTGGATGGCCCCGTAAGCTAGATGTTAGTGACATTAAACCTTTTTGGGAGGTCAGGAACGAGTTGCCCATTTTAGATGGTGCTTTGATGAAAGGTGATAAGGTCGTTCCTCCTTCAGCTTTGAGAGAAAAGATTCTCATTTTGTGTCATGAGGGACATTTGGGTATTTCAAAAACAAAATGCATAGTGAAAAGTAGATTCTGGTGGGGTGGTTTGGATATCTCTGTAGAGAGGTTAGTAAGAGACTGCAATTTGTGTTTTACTGCTGACAAGACCCTTAAAACCCTCAGACCTCCCATGAGTGATTTTTTATGCCCTAATGCACCTTGGGAGAGTTTTGCTGTAGATATCACGGGTCCTATTGATGGTTCAGAAAAATATATCATCTCCATGATGGATATTTTTTCAAAATGGCCTGTGCTCAAGATTATCAAAAAGATAGATACAGAAACTGTTATCACATTCTTTGATGATGTTTTCACATCAGAAGGTACTCCGGCTAACATTATCAGCGACAATGGTGTACAATTTACTTCAGAAACCATGACTCATTATTTATCTAAGTGCGGTATTGCACACAAAACCACTTCTTTATATAATCCAAGTGGAAATGGGTTAGTTGAAAGGTACAACAGGGTTTTAAAGGGCGCAATTCACTTAGCATGTCAAAATAATGTTCCCTGGGAAATTCAAATCTTTAAAACCTTATGGCCATACAGAGTTGCCGTTGCTGATTCAACAACATTTTCCCCATTTGAGCTCATGAGGGGCAGGAAATCAAAAGCTAAATGGTACCCTGGTTGGATTAAAAATTCTGGTGAAGTGTATTGGTCTTCTGTTAAGGTTAAAAATAACTTATCCATCAAACATGACAAGTATAAAAAATTCTATGATGCTAAACATAGTACCAAAGATGTCAGACTCTCTGTTGGTCAATGGGTCAGAATCAGAAAACCTGGTTTTACGAAGAAAGGAGTCAGCAAATTCTTCCTTCCTCAGCGTATAGTTGCTTTAAGGAAAAATGCTGTTGTTTTAGATGATGGAAAGTGTTGGAGCCTGAAGAGAGTTGCATTATGTAACGCTCCCAAGTTTAACAGTTCGATCACTGCTCAATCCAGCGTGATAAATGACTCAGTTGAAGCTCCTTGTCAGCTTCATGTTGTTAAAAAAAAAAGTGGTCAACATGCTTGGTCTCAAAGTGTGGATGTCAATGCTAGAGCTAAAAGAATCATCAAACGTCCTGTTTCTTTGAGCGACTATGTATGTGAATAATTTTTTATGTTTTGTATAAAGGAGGAAATGTGTAGTGTTTCATGTCTCGTTCTGCTTTGTCGCGTGCCTCTTTGGTTTTGTCATCACGAGGACAAAGCAGAACGAGAACATGTTTACCTTTAAATGGTGCAGGCTTGTGTACTCTGTCACGAGTATACTGCGGTTTAGAACTGGTGTTAGGTTTCAAATGTGGTGTACGTTATGAGAAACTGATTTGGTGTTGACTCCGGACAGGACGCGATTGGCATGTCCGGTTGAGTAATTCAATAAATTATTCTTCATTAATTCTTCGTCTAAGTGTATTCACTACACCACCTTGCACCAGTACAATTCGACTCTTATGGTTGATAGGTTTAAGATAACCTTTTAAAGAAAGCTATCCTAGTGGTAGCTGTGGAGAGCAGCCTTCAGGCTAAGTCTTTAGAGGAATGTAAAGCAGCTTGTTTTACCTTATAATCTCTTGAACTACCAAATGAAAGGACACCACACAGGTATATATATTTAAAATATATATGTATTTATTTCTAACACACTCTACTAATCTCTTTATGAGATTAAAGTCAGGAACATATGCACAAATCAACGTTTCACAACAAAGTAAGCACTTATATGGCTGGGGCCCTAGGGGCGTACCAGACCATATACTAAACAAGAGGTATAAGAAGAACGACTTGAGAGGGGGAGAAGGCCTAGGGCCTTCAGAAGCACTGGGGCCTCACTAATCCACCCAAGGCAGGTAAGTAAAGGACCCACGGGAGACGCATGCAGTGTGAGAACACAACCGCGGATCCCAATATACTTCAATGGAGCAAGTCGTGGTTGGAATTTTGAAGTTTTAGGATACTTTGGGAGAGTCTACAAGCACGTCACTTACAGGGTAAGTAGTTCTAGAGCCAACACACACAGGAGCACCGGAGTGCATGAGTTACCTCACCCAGGGAAGCCGGGTGCATAGGTGTCTTTTGGTGTCGGGTCACGGCGTCGTTTTCAATAGGAGCCAAAGAAGACTTGCTGCTTGTGAAGACAGGAGAAGTGTCCGGTGGAATCCAAGGATGGATTCAGAAGGAAGACCTGAAAGCAGAGGAGACAGTGTTCAAAGTCACTTGCCAGTGACCCGGGCCCAGAAAGATGGATGCCCACAGTCGTCGGGTGATTTCAGGTGATCACAGGTGTCTTGACTCTTCAGCCACGAGGTCCAGGAGGCATCGACGAGGACCAGGAGCTGGATTTGGCGTGTTCCACAAAGTCTGCAGCTTACTGCGGTGTCGGCACTCGGATTGAAGACAACAAGCCTTCATAACAGGAAGTCTTCTGGAAAATGTAAAAAGTCAGTGGTGCAGACCAGCAAGGTCTGAGGGACACACCCAGTGAGGGTAAGTCAGGGCAGGCCTGGAGCAACCAGGGGAGCCCTTTGGTTCTGTAGAAAGTTCTTCAGGGGACCCACAAGCCAACCAGCAAGGGATCGCGAAGATGCCTCAGGAGGATTTCCTTCACAGGAGCCCACGGTCACTCGGGACAAGGTAGGCCTCTGATTTTCGGTGGAAATCCTGCTGGAGGCCTGGACCACACATGGACCAATGCACAAGTTCATAGAATGTTGAGAAGGGGTAGCACTTGACAATATTGCATGTTACCCGTGTATTGCTGTTCCTCGTCACTCGTGGGGTCCACTTGCCTCAGCTTCACTGGAGACTCACGATGGCCTTGGAGAAGTCAGGAAATCCACTTCCGGGGCTGCAGAGACTTCGGACTCCAGCAGGAGCGGGAAAGTTTGCGACCGTTGATTCAAAGTTTTTGACTCCAAGGGAGATTCTTCAGTCTTCCAAAGGTAGTGGAACGTCGAAGGGCCAGGATTCTTCTTCAGAGCATCATCCAGGGATATCTAGTTTGCAATGGCAAGGGTTCCCTAACTTATACTAAAAGAAATGGAGGGACTAGCTCAATGACCCCTCCTATGGGAGGGTCAGGGGAGTGGGTGGCTACACCCACTTCCCTTTGTCCAGTTTCGCACCAGAGCAGGGGCAGGTAGCCCCTGAACCGGTTTGAGCTGGCATATGCACAGAGGAGCCTACTGCTCCCCCAGTGCAGGACTTCAAAGCACTCTAGGAGTGCACCCACCCATCCCCAATACACTAAATCCTGTCTGGAAGGTGATGACGCCTCCCTGTGACAGGATACCTATTGTTGGGCCTCCTCCACTGCGAGTTTCGGTCAGCAGCAGGAGAGCAGCCCAGTGTCTGTGCTGGTGGCATCCATTTTGTGATGCCAGGGCTCTTTCAGGATTCTACCGTGTTCCCACAGTAGGTACATGTCTATCCCTCTTGAAGGGTGGGATCATACTCCCACACCAGTTAATGGTGTGGAGGTATGATTCCAAAGTGTTTGACACCAAACATGACATGTTTTGATGCAGCCATCCAAGAGTTAGTATTTACCGCGAGGTTATAATGCACTTAAGAGTATATGGTTTGACCGCATCCACAAACAGCCACAGAGAATAGACTCTGCGAGCTGCAGAGGGGTCCTGCTCAGGCAGAGGCACCCCTTTACATGGAAACCAAGCACCCTGCCCTCAGGATTGATATGGCCTGCCTTAGGGGTGACTGATAGGTTTATATGTGTGTGTAAGGTGAGATATAGTGAACCTATACCTCAGTGAGGAGTGCTAACACCACCTCACACAGGCTGCAGTAGCAGGCCTGTGGTGTCAGATTTAGTCTGCTTCCCAGGGGTGGCATTATACATGCTTCAGCCCCTGGTAGGCCTGTGAAGTACCTATGCCCTTGGTACCTAAGGTACCATATACTAGGGGCCCATAAGGTACCACAGTATTCAATCACTAGTGCAATGTAATATGCACTCCAAGTTGTTTAGAGAGAACAGAGAGGCTGGGACCCTGATTAGCAGGGTCCCAGCCAGACTATAGCCAGAAACCAGTGTTAACATCAGAATAAAAGTGGGGGCAACATAAGTGCAGATCCTACTCTCCTACAGAGAGAGAGAGGTAGAGAGTTAGAGAGTTAGAGAAAGATAGAGAGCTAGAGAAAGGTAGAGAGAGGTAGAGAGGTAGAGAGAGGTAGAGACACAGAGAGAGAGAGGTAGACAGAGAGAAGTAGAGAGAGGTAGAGAGGTGGAGAGAGGTGGAGAAGTAGAGAGAGGGAGAGAGGTAGAGGTGGGGAGAGAGGTAGAGAAGTAGAGAGGTAGGGGAGAGGTAGCGAGGTAGAGGTAGAGAGGTAGAGAGAGAGGTAGAGAGGTAGAGATTGAGAGAGGTAGAGAGGTAGAGTTCGAGAGAGAGATAGAGAGGTAGAGAGAGAGGTAGAGAGAGAGAGGTAGAGAAAGAAATAGAAAGAGAGAGGTAGAGGTAGAGAGAGTTAGAGAGGTGTAGAGAGGTATAGAGAGGTAGAGAGAGGTATTGAGGTAGAGAGAGATAGGTATAGAGGTAGAGAAAGGTAGAGAGAGGTAGAGACATAGAGAGAGGTAGTGAGGTGGAAAGGGGTAGATAGGTAGAGAGATAGAGGTAGAGATGTAGAGGTAGAGAGGTAGAGGTAGAGAGGTAGAGAGAGATAGAGAGGTAGAGAGAGGTAGAGAGGTAAGGTAGAGAGGTAGAGAGAGGTAGAGAGGTGGAGAGGTGTAGAGAGGTCGAGAGGTAGAGAGGTAGAGAGAGAGAGAGGTAGAGAGGTCGAGAGAGGTAGAGAGTTAGACAGAGGTTGAGCGGTAGAGAGAGAGAGGTAGAGAGAGAGAGGTAGATCTAGAGAGGTAGAGAGAGGTAGAGAGGTAGCGAGAGAAAGGTAGAGAGGTAGAGAGAGGTAGAAAGATGTAGAGAGGTAGAGAGAGGTGTAAAGAGGTAGAGGTAGAGAGAGGTACAGATAGGTAGAGAGAGGTAGAGAGAGGTAGAGATGTAGAGTGAGGTAGAGAGGTGGAGAGAGAGAGGGAGAGAGAGAGGCAGAGAGGTAGAGAGGTAGACTAGAAGAGAGAGGTAGAGAGGTAGAGAGAGAGGTAGAGAGGTAGAGGTAGAGAGAGAGGTAGAGAAGTAGAGAGAGGTAGAGAGAGAGGTAGAGAGAGAGAGAGAGAGAGAGAGAGAGAGAGAGGTAGAGAGTTATAGGTAGAGAGGTAGAGAGAGAGATAGAGAGGTAGAGAGAGGTAGAGAGAGGTAGTGAGGTGGAGAGGGGTAGATAGGTAGAGAGATAGAGGTAGAGATGTAGGGGTAGAGAGGTAGAGAGAGGTAGAGAGGTAGAGGTAGAGAGGTAGAGAGAGGTAGAGAGGTAGAGAGATGTAGAGACGTAGAGAGAGGTAGAGAGGTAGAGATTGGTAGAGAAAGGTAGAGCGGTAGAGAGAGGTAGAGAGGTAGCGAGAGGTAGAGAGGTAGAGGTTGAGAAGTAGAGAGGTAGAGGATGAGAGGTAGAGAGGTAGAGAGAGAGGTAGAGAGAGAGAGAGGTAGAGAGAGGTAGAGCGGTAGAGAGAGGTAGTGAGGTGGAGAGAGGTAGAGAGAGAGGTAGAGGTAGAGAGGTAGAGATAGGGAGGTAGAGAAGTAGAGAGAGGTAGAGAGAGAGGTAGAGAGAGGTAGAGTGGTAGAGAGAGGTAGAGAGGTAGAGGTTCAGAAGTAGAGAGGTAGAGGTCGAGAGATAGAGAGAGGTAGAGCGGTAGAGAGAGGTAGTGAGGTGGAGAGAGGTAGAGAGAGAGGTAGGAGTAGAAAGGTAGAAAGAGAGAGGTAGAGACAGAGGTAAAGGGAGAGAGAGAGAGGTAGAGAAAGAAGTAGAGAGAGAGGCAGAGAGGTAGAGAGGTAGAGAGGGGTAGAGAAAGGTAGAGCGGTAGAGAGAGGTAGCGAGAGGTAGAGAGGTAGAGGTAGAGAGGTAGAGGTAGGGAGGTAGAGAAGTAGAGAGAGGTAGAGAGAGAGGTAGAGTGGTAGAGAGAGGTAGAGTGGTAGAGAGAGGTAGAGAGGTAGAGGTTGAGAGGTAGAGAGGTAGAGGTTGAGAGGTAGAGAGGTAGAGAGAGAGAGAGAGGTAGAGAGGTAGAGAGGTAGAGAGAGGTAGAGCGGTAGAGAGAGGTAGTGAGGTGGAGAGAAGTAGAGAGAGAGGTAGGGGTAGAAAGGTAGAAAGACAGAGGTAGAGAGATAGGTAAAGGGAGAGAGAGAGAGAGAGGAAGAGAAAGAAGTAGAGAGAGAGAGGCAGAGAGGTAGAGAGGTAGAGAGGGGTAGAGAGGTAGAGGGGTAAAGAGAGGTAGAGAGATGTAGAGAGGTAGAGGTAGAAAGGTAGAGAGGTAGAGGGGTTGAGAGAGGTAGAGAGAGAGAGAGAGGTAGAGAGAGAGAGAGAGAGAGGTAGAGAGGTAGAGAGAGGTAGAGAGTTAGAGGTAGAAAGAAAGGTAGAGAGGTAGAGGTAGAGAGGTAGATAGGTAGAGAGAGGTAGAGAGGTAGAGACAGGTAGAGATAGATAGAGAGAAGTAAAGTGGTTGAGCGAGGTAGAGAGGTAGAGAGAGATAGAGAGAGAGGTAGGGAGGCAGAGAGAGACAGAGAGGTAGAGAGGTAGAGGTAGAGAGAGAGAGGTAGAGAGAGAGAGAGGTAGAGAGAGAGAGGGAGAGAGAGAGAGGTAGAGAGAGAGAGGTAGAGAGATGTAGAGAGAGAGTGGTAGAGAGGTAGAGAGATAGAGTTAGAGAGGTAGAGAGAGGTAGAGAGAGGTAGTGAGGTAGAGAGAGCTAGAGAGGTAGAGAGAAAGAGAGTTAGAGAGAGAGGTAGGGAGGTAGAGAGAGGTAGAGAGGCAGAGGTACAGAGGGAGAGTGTTAGACCTGGCACCTTGGCGTGAGTTTCCCTCCCACTTTTTGATGGTGTGCCTCGATTGTTTTGCTGGTGTTGTCCGCTCAGGGCACTGCGCCACGGCTAATCCGTGCCGCAGTGCAAGTGCTCCCTAGGTAAAGTGTACCTGTAATCGATGTTCATGATTGGTTTATTGGATTCACTGTCAGTCCCCAGTAAAGTGCACCAGGGGTGCCAGGGCTTGTGAATACCAATGCTGCTGGTGGGCTTGCAGCGCTGGTTGCGCCACCCACAGAAAGCGGCCTTGTAAAATGTGTCTAGGGTCTGCCACCGCAGACCCTGTGCGCGGTCTGGGACCGTCGCGCTGACTGCACAAGTGCCCCCACTTGCCAGTCCCTAAACCTTCCCTTACCTACATATTAGCCACCCCTCTGGTAGGCCCAAGGGCAGGGTGCATTGTAGGCCTAAGGTAGGACATGCCCTGATGTGTGTGGCATGTCTTAGTAGTGAATTACAGCCATTTTCGTTTTTCACTATTGAAGGCTACCTGCTCTCCATAGGCCAGAATGGGCTGCTGGAGTCACTACACGCTGTGACCCCAGTGGACTCAGAGAGCATGGTAGAATGTCAAGTTTAGTATGCCTGAACTCAGAATAATAAAATACTTCTTGTAGTCAAGTTTATTTTAGTATCCTGGGTTTGTAAATACTACTTTTAGAAAGTTAGTATTTACTGACCTGGCCATTTCAGTCCGCCTCTGCTGTGTGTGTGTGTTCTGCCTAGCAACAGTAAGGAGCAGGGTTGGGGAATCCCCAGAGACAGGTTGGCTGCCAGGTGGTGGGTAGAGAGATGACACCAGGATGGGTGGGAGGAGTACACCTTGACTCTTGAATAGACCTGTGCTCTGCCACCACAAAGCCGGCGCCGCCCCCTGTGGGGCGGCTGATGTCTCTGCCCTGCTGCTGAAAGGAAAGAGCAGAGTCACCATAACAAAGTGCTCCAGAACTGGACGGAGCCAGGCCCAGGCCCCCTGGCGCTAAAGAACAAAAGAATCACGGTATAAAAGTAGGAGCCTGGCTCCTAAGAAATCAGAATCCTGTTTTACCACAAAGAACCTCTGCCCGACTAGAAGGAGAAGAAGACGCTGGAGGAGCTGGCCTGCTGCTTGCCTTGCTGAGAAAGGAGAGGAAGAGACTACTGAAAAGACTTTGCTACTTTGTGCTTTAAACATTCTCCAAAGGCTTGATCTGAGCTTGCCCCCTGAACTGAACCCCAGGACCAGTGGGTTCTCTGTGCTTTTGCTCGTCCTCCGATTCGAGCCGTGTGTGCATCCCGCTGGAAAGAGACTGCGCCCCTCAACGCCCCTCCTAGGGCCGTGACACTCAGGAGCTCGCCTGCCGCAACCCCGTGAGAGCCCCGCTCCGTCCGGAGCCGCTCTCTGTCCCTGGGCTAGGCCGCCTGCGCCCCTGTCACCGCCTGCCACTGGAGCGCGCTGAACGCGCTATCACCCCTCCCGCTGGAAACCGTCCGACGACTGTGATCTACGCCGGGTCATCCAGCTGCACTGACCGTGCCCTGTGACCCCGCTTCGCTATCCCCGGACATCTCAGGCCGCGCCGCCCCCGCTGTGGAGACCCCCCTGCGCCGCTGTGCTGAGGGTCGCTGGCCGCGCCTGCCTACCTGCCCACACCCGCTGATCGAGGACCCAAGACACTTCCCAAGCTGAGAGTCGCACCGACCTGTGCCGACTCTCCACATCACTGAAGAAGTTCCAGTATCGGGCTCGGGGCCCGCAACGCCTTATTTCCCCGTTCGCAGGAGTCGATCTCTGTAAGTACTGGAACCACAAGTAACATTTGCAAGAGACTACAAAGTATCCATTTGAAGCTACGAACAAAGAACATTTGCCTGCTTTACAACCTGGTGGCATAGCGAAAACGTTATTGGTCTTGCGATAAGTCTGCTGAGATATATATACCTATTTTTACATAAAGAAGCGTATTTTTCTACATATCCAAGTCTGGTGTCCGTTTCTGGGGGGATTGATGTATTTACTGTGTGTGTGATTGTAAGTGCTTAACCACCAACGCCTGAGGAATCGCCTTGGCTGCTCACGCCACGCACCTAGAGGGTGAGCAAGGGTCATTCACAAGGGGTTATCCTGCGCCCTGACGTAGAGGAGAGGGTTCCTGCTTGACTCAAGGGCAACCTTGCGCCAACCAGAGACCCCCAAGTCTAACATTGTTGGCAGCGGCTGGGATTTCGGATTTGCACTTGTAATTTGCATACAGTGAATTATTAATCACCAGATAGTGAGAGCAGACCAAGTAACGCAGCCACAGGTTTTCATTTTTGAACTGTTGAGACATCTGCCATTACTGCAACCATGCCTGGCTCACTCTCTGCTGGAAGAGCACTCTCTGTGATTTCTGGAATGGATGAGGTGGATTGGGAGAGACTGGAAGGTTACACAGCGGAGCAATTGAAAGGCTACAGTGTAAAATTCAGAGTTCCCCATGCTGGATTCAGGAAGAAGAACCAGTACGCCAAGGCGTTGAGAGCCTGGAAGGAGTCACGAGACCCACGGAATGCGGGGGACATCGTTCCACCCGACAACCTTGAGGAGCCCAGCAGAGTCCGGTCGCCAGAGGAGCTGGCAGACAGGGCAGCAGACAGGGCGCATGCAATGGAGATGGCAAAGTTGGCAGGACAAATGGAAATGGAAAAGCAGAAGTTGGCCTTGGAGGCACAACAACGCCAAATGGATCATGATATAAGATTGAAGGAGTTGGTGCTGAAGGCGAAAGGTTTGGACACCGCTCCTTCTGGTGGCAGCACTCCACCGGTGCAGGTAGAGTCCAAGGTGTACATCCCCAAAGATGTAGTAAAGGAGTATTTTAGAAAGGATGACATAGGGCAGTGGTTTAGAGCCTATGAGGTGGCCATGTCTTCACACCGGGTCCCTGAGAAAGACTGGGGAGCGGGGTTGTGGGGAAGGTTCCTTGCTGAAGGGCGTGACACACTGTTAGATTTACCCTTAGATCTCCAAGCCTCATACCCCCATATGAAGGAAGCTTTAATGACCAGGTATGGGTTAACTCCTGAGCTATATAGACAGAGGTTCAGGGAGACTAAGAAGATCCCTGAGAGTACGTATGTGGAGTATGTAACTTTTTTCTGCAGAGCACTGGATGGTTGGGTGAAGGGTAGCAAGGTGAATGATTATCAAGGGCTGCTTGATTTAATTGCATGGGAGCACTTGTCCAGTCAATGTTTTCCTGAGCTACGCCAGCACCTGATTGATAGCAAGCTGTCCAACCCGAGGAAGCTTGCTGAGGAGGCGGACCGCTGGCTCAGCACCAGGGTCCACAAGGGTCAAGTGGGAGACTCCGCCAAAGGTGGGCAGGGTCCCCAGCAGAAGAGTGGGGGGGACAGGGGTAAACAGAAAGGGTTCCAAAAAGGCCCCCAAAGTAATCCCTAAGGGAACCAGCAGAAGGGTTCTCAGCCTCCCCCACCCCCGCAGCAGAACGGGGCCCCGACAGGTAGACCTGTTCCAAAGGGGCCCTTCAATTGTTATAGGTGTGGTGACCCGGGTCACATTGCCTCTGATCCTAAGTGTCGTCTGTTTGGTAAGACCGCACCCACTGGTGCTCCACCCCGGCAAGTAGCTAATATTAACTTTGGGGAGGAGGTAGCAGTCCAGGAGGGTGGGGGTCCCGGGCAGAGGACCCTAGTCTCGCTAGGAGACAGTGAGATGGTCCCTGAAACCTACTTACCCTCTAACACTAAGAAATATGGGCAAGTAGTGACCATCAATGGAAAAAAGGTTGAGGCTCTTAGAGATACAGGAGCCAGCGTGACCTCGGTGCGGCAACACCTGGTGTCTCAAGAGCAGATTGTACCCAATGCCTACTGTAGGGTTGTCAATGCTGACAACATAGAGAGTCGTTGTCCAATGGCTCAAGTTCCCTTTGAGTGGGGGGAGGTCTCTGGTACTCTACAAGTCGCTGTGAGAACTGACATGCCTGTAGACTGTCTGCTAGGGAACGACCTGGAGAGCTCCCCTTGGGAAAAGGTGGAGAAGACCACGCATCTGAGGATGGTGGGTCTACCCGACTGGGCGTGCGTGACCACCCGGTCCATGGCAGCCAGTAGGGGTGTTGAGAGAGTCCTGGAGCCTGAGGGAGAGGTCCAGGAACCGGCCTTAGGGAGAAGGCGCAGGAGGCGCGGGAAACCGGCCCCCGAAGTTCCCACGGCCCAGGAGGAAGTAGACCCTGAGGGGGATGCTCTGGAGCCTACCGGGGAACAGATTGCCGAACTGGGAGACCTACCTGAGCTGACCCATTGGCAGCAAGAAGGAGATCCCTCCAGGGAGGAATTCTGCAGGGAGCAGAAAGAATGCCCTTCTCTCGTGGGTATGCGGCAGCAGGCTGCAGACCAGGCCAATGGTGTTCAGGCCAAAACACACTACGTGTACTGGGAGAGTGACCTCCTGTATTCCGAGCCTAAGGCTGCTGAACCTGGGTCAGCCCGTGTGCTGGTGGTACCCCAGAAGTTCAGAACCTTCCTACTGGGGCTGGCTCATGATGTGCCTTTAGCAGGACATTTGGGGATGGACAAGACCTATGACAGGCTTGTCACCCACTTTTACTGGCCCCAAATGCATAAGAATTCAGATTCCTACTGCAGAACCTGTCAGACTTGCCAGGCAAGTGGTAAGAGCGGATGGAAGCACAAGGCTCCTCTGCAACCTTTCCCTGTGGTCGGTACGCCATTCCAACGAGTGGGTATTGATATTGTGGGGCCTCTGGACCCCAAGACAGCCCTGGGCAAGAGGTTCATCCTGGTCTTGGTGGACCATGCCACCCGGTACCCTGAAGCCATCCCTCTGAGGACAGTGACGGCCCCCGTGGTGGGACGAGCACTGATTGGAATTTTCTCCCGAGTGGGATTCCCTCTAGAGGTGGTGAGCGACAGGGGGACCAATTTCATATCCACATATATGAAATCCCTGTGGAAGGAGTGTGGGGTAACGTACAAGTTCACCACTCCTTACCACCCCCAAGGAAATGGGTTGGTTGAGAGATTCAACCGAACCCTCAAAGGCATGATCATGGGCCTGGACGGTCCAATGAGGCGTAAGTGGGACGTCCTCTTGCCATGCCTGCTCTTCGCTTACCGAGAGGTGCCACAGAAGTCTCTAGGGTTCAGCCCCTTTGAGCTTCTGTATGGTCACCCGGTAAGAGGACCTCTGAGTTTGGTAAAGGAAGGCTGGGAGCAATCTCCCAGGAAACCTCCCCAGAATGTATACAGTTACATGCTGGCCTTCCGAAACCAGACTAGGCGTTTCAGGCAACTTGCTGAGGCAAATCTGGAAGCCAGCCAGGAGGAGATGAAGCGGTGGTACGACCAGAATGCCACTCTGGTAGAGCTTCAACCTGGACAAAAGGTGTGGGTCTTGGCCCCAGTGGAGCCTTGTGCACTTCAGGATAAGTGGACAGGTCCATTTGAGGTTGTGGAGCGCAAAAGTCCTATCACCTACTTGGTGGACATGCAGTCTCCCAGGAACCCTTTGAGGGTCCTACATGTTAACCGCCTTAAGCCCCACTTAGAGAGGACCGAAGTGGGCATGCTGCTGGCCACTGATGATGGAATGGAAGAGGAGACCGAGCCTCTTCCTGACCTCTTAGTAGCCTCTGAGAAAGATGGGTCCGTGGATGGAGTTAACCTCTCACCCACCCTGACGCCCGAACAACAGGAAGATTGCCGCCACTTGCTGGGGCAGTTTCCCGATAGGTTCTCTCTGGTTCCTGGTGTCACAGATTGGTGCGTCCATGATTTGGACACAGGAGACAGCTTACCTGTGAAGCACAAGGCTTACAGGGTAACTGACAGGGTCAGAGCTTGCATTAAGGAAGAGGTCTCCAAAATGCTTGCGCTAGGGGTGGTTGAGTCCTCCAGCAGTCCTTGGTCCAGCCCCGTGGTCTTGGTCCCCAAAGCTGCTGCGCCGGGAGCCACACCTGAACTCCGGTTCTGTGTGGACTACAGAGGACTCAATTCAGTAACTAAGACTGACGCGCACCCCATCCCCAGAGCTGATGAGCTCATTGATCGGCTGGGGGCTGCCCGGTTCCTCAGCACGTTTGATTTAACGTCTGGGTACTGGCAGATCGCCTTGACCGATGGGGCCAAAGAGAGGTCAGCATTCTCTACACCAGATGGGCACTTCCAGTTCCGAGTCATGCCATTTGGAATGAAGAATGCCCCTGCCACCTTTCAGAGGTTGGTCAACCAGGTACTGGTTGGGCTGGATGCGTTCAGTGCCGCCTACCTGGATGACATCGCAGTGTTCAGTGCCACCTGGCCCGAACACCTGCGCCACCTCTGGGAAGTGTTGATGGCTCTGCGCCGAGCAGGCCTCACGATCAAGGCAAGCAAGTGCCAGATCGGGCAGGGTTCCGTGGTGTACTTGGGACACCAAGTGGGGAGTGGCAAGGTGGCACCCTTGCAACCCAAAATTGAGACCATCCTGGCTTGGGAACCCCCCAAGACGCAGACCGCAGTGAGGGCCTTCCTGGGGCTCACTGGGTACTACAGGAGGTTTGTCAAGGGCTATGGAACGATTGTTGCCCCCTTGACAGAGCTGACTTCCAAGAAGCATGCCAGGAACGTGATCTGGACTGACACCTGTCAGAAAGCTTTCGACACCCTGAAGACTGCCATGTGCACGGCACCCGTGCTCTTGGCCCCTGACTTCTCCAAGGAATTCCTAGTGCAGACAGACGCTTCAGAGCATGGTGTAGGGGCTGTTCTCTCACAGATGACTGAGGAGGGCTGGGACCAACCTGTAGCCTTCATCAGTAGGAGGTTACTTCCACGGGAAAGTAGGTGGAGTGCAATCGAGCGAGAAGCATTTGCTGTGGTCTGGGCGCTGAAGAAGCTAAGACCCTACTTGTTTGGGTCTCACTTCCGGGTTCAGACGGACCACAGGCCCCTCAGATGGTTGATGCAAATGAGGGGTGAGAACCCAAAGCTGTTGAGGTGGTCCATCTCCCTACAGGGTATGGACTTTACGGTGGAACACCGACCTGGCACAGATCACGCCAATGCTGACGGTCTGTCCAGGTATTTCCGCCTTAGTGACGAAGAACCCCCTGGGCAAGGGTAGTTCTCCCCACATTTCAGCTGGAGGGGACACGTGTTTGACCTGGCACCTTGGCGTGAGTTTCCCTTCCACTTTTTGATGGTGTGCCTCGATTGTTTTGCTGGTGTTGTCCGCTCAGGGCGTTGCACCACGGCTAATCCGTGCCGCAGCGCAAGTGCTCCCTAGATAAAGTGTTCATAATTGGTATACATGATTGGTCTATTGGATTCACTGTCAGTCCCCAGAAAAGTGCACCCGGAGTGCCAGGGCTTGCGAATGCCAATGCCGCTAGTGGGCTGCAGCGCTGGTTGCGCCACCCACAACAGCGGTCATGTCAAATACGTCCTGGGTCTGCCACTGCAGACCCCGCGGGCAGTCTCGTACTGTCCCGCCGGCTGGGCGAGTGCCCACACTTGCCAGCCTCCAGAACCTTCCCTTAGCCTCATGTTAGTCACCCCTATGGTAGGCCCGCGGGCAGGGTGCGTTGTAGGTGTAAGGTAGGACAAGCCCTGATTGTGTGGCCTGTCCTAGTAGTGAAGTACCGCCATATTCGTAGTTCACTATTGCAAGGCTACCTGCTCCCCTTAGGCCAGATGAGCTGCCGGAGTTATTACATCCTATAATCCCAGCAGGCTCGGGGAACATGGTAGAGCGATATGTTTAGTATGCCTGAACCCGGAATGATAAAATACTTCTTGTAGCCAAGTTTATTTTACTATCCTGGGTTTGTAAATACGACTTTTAGAAAGTCAGTATTTACTCGCTTAATCATTCAGCCGCCTCTGCTGTGCGTGTATCTGACTGTCTGGGCCATGTGAGTGACAGGGCTGGGGGGGATGACAGGTAGCGAATGGCAGGAGGACACCTTGGTGGGAGTGCCCCTTGGACTCTGAATAGGGCAGTGCTCCACGACCACAATGCTGGCTCCGCCCCCTGGGGAGCAGCTGATGACTCAGCCTGCACCTGGCCAGGACGGGCGAAGCGCTGTCCACAAGGTGCTCCTGAAAGTACTTGTCCCCTGAATGCCGGCTCCACCTCCTGTGGAGCGGCTGATGTGCCTGCCCCTCACACTGAAAGCAGAAGTCAGGATACCCCCAACAAAGTGCTCAGGACTGAGAACGGTTATGCGAAGGCCCCCCTGGCCTGAGATAACAAAAGAAATGTGGTATAAAAGTAGGAGCCTTGCTCCCAAGAAATCAGAATCCTGTTTTACCACAAAGAACCTCTGCCCGACTAGAAGGAGAAGAAGACGCTGGAAGGACTGGCCTGCTGCTTGCCTTGCTGAGAAAGGAGAGGAAGAGACTTGCTGAAAAGACTTTGCTGCTTTGTGCTTTAAACATTCTCCAAGGGCTTGATCTGAGCTTGCCCCCTGAACAGAACCCCAGGACCAGTGGGTTCTTTGTGCCTTTGCTCGTCCTGAAACTCGAGCCGTGTGTGTATCCCGCATGAGGAAGACTGCGCCCCTCATCGCCCCTCCTAGGGCCGTGACACTCGGGAGCCTGCCTGCCTCTGCCCCCCTTGAGAGCCTCGCTCCGACCGGAGTCGCTCTCTACCCCGGGCTAGGCCGCCGGCACCTCTGCCACCGCCTGCTATTGGAGCGCGCTGAAGCACTATCACCCCTCCCGCCGGAATCCTTGTCCGACGATCGTGATCCCCGCCGGGTCCCCAGTTGCACGGACCGTGCCCTGTGACCCCGCTTCACAATCTCGACCTGAGATCAGGCCGCGCCGCCCCCGCTGAGGAGACCCCCGCACTGCCGTGCTGAGGGTCGTGGGCCGCGCCTGCCTGACTACACGCACCCGCTCAAGAGGATCCAAAGGTGCCCCCATCACTGCTGAGTCGCACCCTCCCGTGCTGACTCCCAAAAGCGACAACACGTTCTTAAAAATTCCAGTATCGGGCTCGGGGCCCGCAACGCCTTATTTCCCCGTTTGTAGGAGCCGATTTCTGTAAGTACTGGAACCACAAGTAACATTTGCGAGAGACTACAAAGTATCTAATTTGAACCTGCAAACAAAGAACATTTGCCTGCTTTACAATCTGGTGGCATAGCGAAAACGTTATTGGTCTTGTGATAAGTCCGCTGAGATATATATACCTATTTTTACATAAAGAAGCGTATTTTTCTACATATCCAAGTCTGGTGTCCGTTTCTGGGGGGATTGATGTATTTACTGTGTGTGTGATTGTAAGTGCTTAACCAACAACGCCTGAGGAATCGCCTTGGCTGCTCACGCCACGCACCTAGAGGGTGAGCAAGGGTCATTCACAAGGGGTTATCCTGCGCCCTGACATACAGGAGAGGGTTCCTGCTTGACACAAGGACAACCTTGCGCCAACCAGAGACCACCAAGTCTAACATCCCTTCTCAAGTCGTTGTTCTTAAGTCTCTTTTTTAGTATATGGTCTGGTACGCCCCTAGGGCCCCAGCCATATTTGTGCTTAATTTATTGAGAAACGTTGATTTGTGCATATGTTCCTGACTTCTAATCTCATAAAGAGATTAGTAGAGTGTGTCTAGTAATACATACATATATATTTGATAGATATGCCTGTGTGGTGTCCTTTCATTTAGTGATTCAAGAAATTATAAGGTAAAACAAGCTGCTTTACATTCCTCTAAAGACTTAGCCTAAAGGCTGCTCTCCACAGCTACCACTAGTATAGCTTTCTTTAAAAGGTTGTCTTAAACCTACTACCATAAGAGTCGAATTGTACTGGTGCAAGATGTCCACTTTAACTAGTGAACAGCATATACCAGGCCAACTTCTCACATTGGTGGGCAACGTGTGGGATTCCAGCTTGCCATTGTTTTACCAGAAAATCTCTATTTGAATTACTAACTGAAAACCACTATAGGTACTCAAGGTACATATAAAGTCAAGCTTAGTATCAATAAGTTCTACTGAACTTAGAGCTGTGTGTCAAGGGATAGCACACATTTTCTACAGCTCAAGTTAGGATCAGTAGGCCACAAACGAGTTTAGGTAGTACAATACTGCACAACACTAGAATGTCCTCAAAGGGTGGAACCAGTGGATCCACCCAGCCTCAGTATAAGGACATGACTTTCTTTGACTTGAAAGCCATGTGTGCTGCAAGGCACCTGAAGCTAGGACAGCGTCCGTCCACACTACACCTGATAGATCTGCTGACAGCAGATGATCTTAGATTAGCTCTAGGAGCTAATAGGTCTGAATCAGAGGGTGAGTCAATTACAGTGTGTTGTAATCTCAGTTCTGTATCAAATGGTATGCTCCGCACACCCCTCTGTTTCCCACCATGTTGGTATGTCCCTTGAGAGGTGACAGTAGAATGTTGAGGAGAGCTCTCCAGTTCTGGAGAGTGGATGACAGGAAATAAATGCTTTACTTACCTCGTCTTCTTGGCTTCATGGTTTTCTTCAAACTACAACACTGGCGACGTCTCTGCGCAGGGGGCAGCCTGTCATCTCCCCTTTCGTTACATTCTCTCCGGATTTGCTAAAAAGGACGACAGCAAAACTGTTGGGGCAGTTTGACTACACGACGAACCTACGCGAGGAATCGCAGCAACGGGTTCCTTGACAGCCTTTTCATGGTGCTCTCCGCTTATCCTGTGGTATAAACCCTCCGTGGAACTTCTGTCTCCTCAGCTGAGGAAGGCTTCTGCCTTCGTTTCATCCAGTCAGCGGCGCTGAGCTCAACACGCTTCTGCTATCCCCAGGCGCGTTGACACGAGAGGAGTGTACGTCCTTGGGGTTTCCCCTCAGTCAGCTGGCAAGTTCCGTCTTCGCAGCAGGAAAGTTCATGCCCTCGCCTCATCGAGTTCAGCGGCCGTGAGGGTGACACGCCTCCTGTCAGTTGCCGGCGTTTCAGCTGTTCCAGCCGGTACCACGGTGAAGCTGGAAGTCGACACGCCCCCTGTCAGTCCCAGCGCTTCAGCAGTTTCGAGCCGATACCACGGCGAAGCTGTGAGTCGACGCCTCTCGGCAGATCACCGGTGTTCCAGTCAACATCAGCCAGGTCCTGCCTCTGTGAATCGGGAGGTCACCGATCATCGGTTTCTGTGCAGCGATCTGCCAGCCAGGGAGATAATTCGTCTTTTAAAGTAAGACCTTTCCGTTTACATTGTTTGCTTCCACTGTGATAGGCACACATTCCACGTGCCTTATGGAGTTACTGTGAGGCGCACCCAAAGAAGGAGATAGTATCCCTGCTTCTTGTACTACAGTGCGTTTCTGTTCTGTGATGCGCACACACACTGTAAGCTACGCTATTTAAAGTCTCCTCAGCAGGGTTTTCCCCAGAGTCTGGCAATCTATCAGAAAGAAAGAGGAAGTCGTATTTAAAGCAAATTCCCTCTAGATCTCACCTTATTACAGCGTTACAAGGGGATTAGAGTGACTTGGAGTATCCCCTACACAAGGCTCTGTTAGAGTGGGTTTAGCAAGCGGGTGATTGTCCGCAGGGTGTATTCCCACACCTGCCAGGCAAGTTACGTCAACCAAGTACCCTCCATCTCTCACAATATGGGTACGCCTGGGATGAGCCAACCGCCCTCATTTTTAAATGACTGTGGTGATCCAGAAATACACTGGAAGGACTGGACTAAGCTGTTCGAATCCTATTTGATTGCGATGGGTGGAGAAAGGTTTTCTCCTTTGCGTAAACAACACATACTATTGCATAATTTGGGGGTGCATGGTCGTAAAGTTTACGAAACTTTACCCGAGCCTGAACTGGAGGAAGAGGACGATGCTGATGTGTACGACCTGACACTGATGAAATTAGAAATTCATTTTGGAGACAAAGTCAACGTGGTGCTTTAACGCCACAAATTCTTTAGCAGAGTACAAGGAAAGAGCGAATCCATCAATAATTACATAGCGGCTCTTAGAGGTTTGACGCAATTGTGCGACTTTGGGGAGCTTAATGATTCTTTAATAAGAGACCAACTAGTAAGATGTACTAACAGTGGGAAAGTCCAAGAAAAATTACTTGCAAAAAATCCGTCCTTAAAGGATGCCGTTGCCATTGCCCAATCTATTGAGCACACGGCCAAGTGTGTTAAAGAAATGAAAGCAAAGGAAGAAGTGGTCGCCCCCATTCAATGTGAAGAGGTTGATGGAGAAGTGCTAAAGGTGCATAATAGGGAAAGTGCGAAAAATCTATCCGTCCACAAGGAAGGTCAAAATTTGAAATGTTACAGGTGTGGAAGCAGCAACCACTTAGCTAATAGCCCATTTTGCCCAGCACGCAGTATTATGTGTAAAAAATGCAATAGAAGAGGGCATTTGGCCAGAGTATGCAGGGAGGGGACGAGTAACACTTCCAGGGTCAGCAATCCCAGTGGAGAAACACAGGCAAGATTCGTTTTCCAAGTCAAGGACAGTGATGAAACGTCCAAGCCCAACTATCCCAAATGTGTAATACATATAGACAACAAAGCCATTGAAGTGTTTGCTGATTCGTGTTCCCCGTATACTCTCATAAATGAAAAGGACTTCGAGGAAATCCTAGGTTGCAGCAAAAACATGCTACATCCTCCTGACATTACTCCTGAGGGGTACACCAGAGACCCCATTCCCCTAGTGGGGATGTTGAATAGCCACATAGAATTTAAAGGAAGATCTATGATGGGAAAAGTGTATGTGGTTGTAAAAGGGGCGAACCTTTTGGGATGGCAGCACCAAAAAGTACTAGGCATCATCCTTGATCCAAATAACAAAGAACAAGTCATTTTGGTAGACACCCTTGACAACAAGGAATGCTGTCGTCTACAAAAGGCCTTTCCTGACCTGTTTACAGAAAAACTAGGAAAATTGAAAGAGTTCCAGCACAAAATCAAAGTTAAGAAAGGCGCAAAACCAGTAGTTCATAGGGCGCGCCCTGTGCCGTTGCGCTTGCGAGAAGTTCTGAAAAACGAGCTGGACAAACTATGCGACATGGGGGTTATACAACCCATTGATGCATCTGAATGGTTGGCTTCCCTGGTGTTAGCGTCTAAGGCCAACGATAAGGGTATCCGCGTGTGTGTTGACTTACGCAGCCTAAACGACAACATCTGGGTGGAGAGGTTTCCTCTGCCCAACATAAATGAAATGTTGAGCACAATGGGTAAAGGGTGTTTTTTCTCAGTCATCGATTTGTCCATGGCCTACCACCAAGTCGAGTTACACCCTGATTCTAGACCGCTAACGGCGTTTTCTTCGCCGTTTGGTGCTTACATGTTTGTAAGGATGCCGTTTGGTTTAGCCTCGGCGGCATCCATCTTCCAGAAAGTGATGCAACAAGTGTTGGATGGTGTCAAAAACACGTTGTGTTTCCAAGATGACATTTTAATGTATGGGGCTACGGAAGAAGAACATGATGCCGTTTTTAACACAGTTTGTCAAAGATTGACCAGGGCAGGTTTAACCGTGAAACTGGAAAAGTGTAAAATTAAAGTGGACTCAGTTGACTATTTGGGTCATACTATTTCCAAAGATGGTTTCAAACCAAAGTATAGTTTGGTCCAAGCAGTTATGGACGCCCATGATCCTACCAACAAGGAAGAACTTAAATCGTTCCTGGGTCTTGCTGAATACATGTCTAAATATGTAAGGAACTTTGCTGACATGTGTGATGAGTTGCGTGACATGCTAAAAAAAGAGAAGGAATTTCTGTGGGAAGAAAAACACAGCATGGCGGTTAAGGCAATAAAGAAGAGCATTCTTGAGTCACCTGCGTTGGGCGCATTCGACCCATGCAAGAAAACGGTCCTGACCACAGATGCTTCCAACAAAGGGTTGGGAGCAATGCTATCTCAACATGAACAAGGGAAGGTCACTATTATTGCATTTGCATCACGGTCGCTCAACTCGGCGGAGAAGAACTATTCCGTGATTGAGAGGGAGGCTTTGGCGTGTTTCTGGGCAGTGAACCATTTTAAATTTTTCCTGTGGGGGATACAATTTGTTATACACACTGACCACAAGCCTTTGACCTTCATGTTTTCACCAAAAAATATACACAACAATTCCCCACGCATTGCTAAATGGGTCCTGGGGTTACAAAACTATTGCTTCAAAGTAGAGTATTTGCCAGGTCCTAAGAACGTAATTGCAGACTATTTGTCAAGGTCACCCCTGCAGGAGTATGCAAAAGAGGAAAAGTTGGACGCTCCTATTTTTTCCATGCATCTCTCTTCTTTGTCGAAGGAAGAGTGGGAGAGAAGCATGGCGGGGGACAAGGAAATGAGCATCCTCAGAGAGTTAATTCTCAATGGTTGGCCTGAACACCGTTCTCAAGTTCCAGAAGAAGTAAAGGATTTCTGGGAAGTGAGATATGAACTATCAGTTATGTCGGATATGATACATAGGGGGAAAAGAGTTGTTCCACCTGGCAGCATGAGAAACAAAATAATTGACCTGGCCCATGAGGGCCATTTGGGGAGGAGCCTGACCAAATGCAAAGTCAGGAACGATTTCTGGTTTCCAAAGATGGACTCCATGATTGAAATTAAAGTAAAGGAATGCAATAGCTGTGCAAGTAGTGATAAGAGCAAGGTTGCACGTAAGACACCCTTATCCCCTGTAGAGGTGCCAGAAGTTCCTTGGACCAAATTGGCAGTCGACATAATTGGTCCCATGGAAGTTCTTGGCACCCAGAAGAGGTTTATGTTTGTATTGGTGGACTACACATCACATTGGGTAAACGTAAAGTTCACACCGCAGACTACCACGAGTAACCTCATCACATTCTTGAAGAATGTATTCGTGTATGAAGGTATTCCGGCAACATTGGTTACTGACAATGGAGTGCAGTTTACCTCAGAGGCCATGACCACTTTTCTCGAAGAGTTAAACATAAAACACGAGAGAACTGCACTCTATTGTCCGAGAGCCAATGGGTTGGTGGAGAGAACTAACAGGTTCATAAAAGAGCACATTCAGTTGGCCATTGCTATTGGGTTCAACGTGGAAGATTCCCTGAGAGAGTGCATTTGGGCATACCACACTACCCCCAATCTGGTCACGGGAGTGTCTCCTTTTGTTAACTTAAGGGGAAGGGAACCGTGTACCAAACTGGTCCCGCACTGGCTGGGGGGTGGAAAAAAGGTGAACCCAGACCTTGGGGTCAGTAAGCAGCTGAGGTCCCAACATCAAAGTAGGTACAAGGGTTGGTATGATCATAGTCAGGGAGTCAAAACACAAGAGTACACGAGGGGTACCACTGTGGTCGTGAAGAAGCCCACACATGTACAACCTGGGTTGAGCAAGTATCAGACACAACAAAAAGTGGATAAAGATTGCAAGAATGTGGTACGCCTAGAGAATGGTCAGACGTGGAGTAAGGACAGAATCGCTGTGTCATCTCAACTGTAAGTTGGTGTATTAGCCATGCCAAAAATGTATATGTCATGTTATAGTTTCTCTTAATACATATATAGGGAGATGTGTTGTAATCTCAGTTCTGTATCAAATGGTATGCTCCGCACACCCCTCTGTTTCCCACCATGTTGGTATGTCCCTTGAGAGGTGACAGTAGAATGTTGAGGAGAGCTCTCCAGTTCTGGAGAGTGGATGACAGGAAATAAATGCTTTACTTACCTCGTCTTCTTGGCTTCATGGTTTTCTTCAAACTACAACACAGTGTCTGGGTCAGATGATGAAAATCAAGATGACCAGGGCTCTGTGGTTGAAGGGCCAGATCCACAAGGATCTGAATAGGACAGAGGAATTCTCCCTAGGAGAACTGACAAGGTGGAGGAAAGGCCTAGGTCCCTTTCTAGGGAGTCTGACCATTCCTATAACTCTGGCAGAGCATCTGTCCAGCAGAGGAACTCCTACTTTACTAGAAGGGAGACCTCCTCTGACAGAATGTACAAACTGCTGTAGTATGAGGAAGCAAGGTTTGCCCTCAAAACCAAGCAGCTGGCATTAGACAGGCCTTTGAGCTCCAGAGAGCTTCTAGAAGAGAGGGGTTAGAACCCCCTGGTGGCAGCAACAGTGTCCCAAGAGTAGAGAATACATTCCAGACCATAGGAATCAGAGCAAGGTTAGTCCTCCCTACCAGAGTGGGGATGATATCCACAAGTGGATAACTGCTATGGAAAGGGCCTGTAGAGTACAACAGGTCCACCAAAAACAGTGGGCAGCAATCGTGTGGCTCTCCTTTTCAGATAAAGGTAGAGACAAGCTCCTCACTGTTAGAGAAGAGGATGCTGATGACTATGAAGTCCTGAAGAGTGCATTGATAGATGGGTTTGGCTTAACCACTGAGCAGTACAGGTTCAAGTTCAGAGACACCCAGAAGCCACAGACTCAGGACTGGACTGACTTTGTTGATTGTGCAACCAAGGCTCTGGAGGGTTGGGTGGTTGGCAGTAGGGTGACTGATTTCAAGGGATTTTATAATCTAATGATGAGAGAACAGATCCTTAATAATTGCCAGAACCAGTTGTTGCATCAAAACCTGGTGGACTCTGGTCTGACCTCTCCCCAAGAATTGGGAAAGAAGGCAGACAAATGGGTCAGAACCAGGGTGAGGGAGAAAACCCAGAACCAAGGGGGTGGCACTAAGAAGCAGGATTCTAAGGGCTCTGACAAAGGTGGGGATAAGTCAAAACACCAGAAGTCTTGACAAGGGCCCCAAAAATCTGCATCTGGTGGGGAGTCACAATCCAACAATGGAAAAGGCCAAAAGAAGCCCTGGTGCAAATTCTGTAAACAGAAAGGGCACTGGACATCTTATTGTAACGGGGAACAACCTTTACAACGCAACTTTTACAACGCACTACACTTACAACGCATTTTTTACAACGCAACATCCACTACAACGCATTCCATTACATAGCATGACACTGCAACGCATTTTTAAAAACTACCTTTGCAACGCATTCCATTACATCGCATACTACCTTTACAACGCATACCATTACAACGCATAATATTACACTACACTATCCAACACTTACCCTACTGTTGCACCCCCTGGAGTTAGATTAGTAATTTTTACCCCTATACTATCCAACACTTACCCTACTGTTGCACCCCCTGGAGTTAGAATAGTAATTTTTACCCCTATACTATCCAACACTTACCCTACTGTTGCACCCCCTGGAGTTAGAATAGTAATTTTTACCCCTATACTATCCAACACTTACCCTACTGTTGCACCCCCTGGAGTTAGAATAGCAATTTTTACCCCTATACTATCCAACACTTACCCTACTGTTGCACCCCCTGGAGTTAGAATAGTAATTTTTACCCCTATACTATCCAATACTTACCTTAAATGCAATTTAATATTATGCGTTGTAATGGTATGCGTTGTAAATGTAGTATGCGATGTAATGGAATGCGTTGTAAAGGTAGTTTTTAAAAATGCGTTGTAGTGTCATGCTATGTAATGGAATGCGTTGTAGTGGATGTTGCGTTGTAAAAAATGTGTTGTAAGTGCATGCGTTGTAAAAGTGTGCGTTGTAACGACATACATCCGATTGTAACAAGTCCAAAGACCAAACCACCACCACTCCTGCCCCTAAGGCAACTGTTCCCCCTAGATCAGCTACTGGTGGAGGTGGTACTCAGAATAAGGGTGCAGTAGGGTTGACCCTGGGTTCTGAAGTGGACTCTGGCCTAGTCAGAGTTCCCACTCAGGAATTGCTGATTTGTGATGGAGACATTGATATGTCCTTCCTAGGGAGCCCCAGTAATCTGGGCAAATACAAACAGCAGCCTGTAATAAATGGCAAACAGGCTTTGGCATTCAGGGACACAAGTGCTAGTGTCACCATGGTGGCAGAGGATCTTGTGGACCCTGGGCAGATCATCCTGGGTGAAATGTACCAGGCAAGCAATGTCAGGACCAACCATAGTCTGGCAGTTGTGAATTTCTCCTGGGGAGGGGTAACTGGCCTCAAGAAAGTAGTAGTCAGTGCAGACCTCCCTGTAGAATGTCTATTGGGCAATGATCTAGAGACTTCAGCTTGGTCTGAAGTAGAGTTATGGACTCATGCTGAGATGTTGGGCATCCCTGCAGAGGTATTTGCTGTGACCAGTTCACAGGCCAAAATGCATCAAACTGAACGAGCTCTGGATCCTGAAAATATGGACCAGGTGCTTCCCAAGAAGAGGAGCAGTAGGGTCAAGGCAGTGCCTCCCCCTCTATCTCAGATCACAGATTCACCTCTTGAGGGAGGAGCAGCAGATCCTGAAGAAGGAGCTGCCCCAGAGGGACTTGAGCCTGATCAGGTTGAGTTCTTGGGGGCAGGGGGCCCTTCTAGGGAAGATCTGAGTAAGGAGCAACAGTGCTGCCCCTCTCTTGAACCCCTCAGACAGCAGGCTGCTGCTGAGGCTGCTGGGAGTGCTAGTGGGTCCAATAAAGTTTATTGGGATGAGGGACTCCTATATTCTGAGGGTAGAGACCCAACCCCTGTAGCCACCAGGAGGTTGGTAATACCTCAGAAGTTTAGGGGGTTATGTTATGTTATGTTAAGGCGATTTCTAAAGCGCACAATTAACCGAAGGTGTCCTGGCGCTAGTTACTTCTCTTTAGGCAAGGCCAGGGCAGGCAGGTTATTTATCAAAAGGCCAGGTCTTTAAATCCTTTCTAAAACTTAGCAGATTATTGGCAGTTCTCAAATGAAATGGAAGCTCATTCCAGGCCTTTACGGCCCTAGCACATGATATCCCTTTGGCAGGTCACTTTGGCCAAAACAAGACCTGGGGCAGGCTTTTTCCACATTTTCATTGGCCACATATGTCAGAAGACACCAAGGAGTTTTGTCGCTCCTGTGTCACTTGCCAAGGCAGTGGCAAGTCAGGTGGCACAACAAAGGCCCCCCTGATAACACTACCTGTGGTGGGGGTACCCTTTGAAAGGGTAGGGATTAACATTGTTGGTCCTCTTGGCCCTCCAACTGCATCTGGGCACAGGTTTATCCTGGTGGTAGTTGCTCATGCCACCAGGTACCCAGAGGCCATTCCCCTGAGGACCACCACAGCCCCTGTGGTGGCAAGAGACCTTATTGGAGTTTTCTCCAGAGTGGGTTTCCCAAAGGAGGTCATATCTGACAGAGGCCCCAACTTCATGTCAGGATATCCAAAAGCAATGTGGAAGGAGTGTGGTGTAACTTACAAATTCACCACCCCCTATCACCCACAATGCAATGAGTTGGTTGAACCTTTCAACAAAACCCTTAAGGGAATGATTAAAGGACTCCCAGAAAAGCTTAGGCAGAAAATGGGACCTTTTTCTTCACTGCCTTCTGTTTGCATACAGAGAGGTTCCACAGAAGGGGGTTGGCTACAGCCCATTTGAACTTCTGTTTGGGCATCCTGTAAGAGGTCCATTGTGTTTGGTAAAGGAGGGCTGGGAGTTACCTCTCAAACCCCCTAAACAGGATTTGATGGACTATGTACTTAGTCTCCGCTCCAGGATGGCCGAATACATGAAGAAGGCAACCAAAAACCTGGAGGCCAGCCAAGAACTACAAAAACCTTGGCATGACCAAAAGGCTGTGCTTACTGTGTACCAGCCAGGGCAGAAAGTGTGGGTGTTGGAGCCTGTGGCCCCAGCAGCCCTCCAAGACAAATGGAGTGGTCCCCATACAATTGTTGAGCAAAAGGGAGAAGTCACCTATCTGGTGAATCATGGGACTCCCAGGAGCCCCCTGAGGGTGCTCCATGTCAACAGATTGAAACCATATGGTGACAGGGCTGACATGTGCTTTCTCATGGCAACTGATGAGGAACAGGAGGAGGAGAGTGACCCTCTCCCTGACCTGCTCTCACAGAACCCTGATGATGGGTCAGTAGATGGTGTTGCTTTGGCAACTCTTGGCTGACCTCCAGGTTTTTGGTTGCCTTCTTCGTGTATTCGGCCATCCTGGAGCGGAGACCATGTACATAGTCCATCACATCCTGTTTGAGGGGTTTGAGAGGTAACTCAGAGCCCTCTTTTACCAAACATAATGGACCTCTTACAGGGTGTCCAAACAGAAGCTCAAATGGGCTGTAACCAACCCCCTTCTGTGGAACCTCTCTGTATGCAAACAAAAGGCAGGGAAGAAGAGGTCCCATTTCTGCCTAAGCTTCTCTGGGAGTCTTTTAATCATTCCCTTGAGGGTTTTGTTGAAGCACTCAACCAACCCATTGCATTGTGGGTGATAGGGGGTGGTGAACTTGTAAGTTACACCACACTCCTTCCACATTGCTTTCAAATATTCTGACATGAAGTTTGTAGCTTTGTCAGAGATGACCTCGTTTGGGAAACCCACTCTGGAGAAAACTCCAATGAGGGCTCTTGCCACCACTGGGGCTGTGGTGGTCCTCAGGGGAATTGCCTCTGAGTACCTGGTGGCATGATCCACTACCACCAGGATCAATCTGTGCCCAGATGCAGTTTGAGGGTCAAAGGGACCAACAATGTCCATCCTTACCCTTTCAAAGGGTACCCCCACCACAGGTAGGGGTATCAGGGGGGCCTTTGTTGTGCCACCTGCCTTGACAGGTGACACAGGAGCGACAAAACTCCTTTGTGTCTTCTGACATATGTGGCCAATGAAAATGTGGAACAAGCCTGTCCCAGGTCTTGTTTTGGCCCAAGTGACCTGCCAAAGGGATATCATGTGCTAGGGTCAAGAGGAACCCCCTAAACTTCTGAGGTATTACCAACCTCCTGGTGGCTCCAGGGGTTGGATCTGTACCCTCAGAATATAGAAGTCCCTCATCCCAATAAACTCTATGGGACCCACTAGCACTCCCAGCAGCCTCAGCAGCAGTCTGCTGTCTGAGGGGTTCAAGAGAGGGGCAGCACTGTTGCTCCTTACTCAGATCTTCCCCAGAAGGCCCCCCTGCTTCCAAGAACTCAACCTGATTAGGGTCAAGTCCCTCTGGGGCAGTTCCTTCTTCGGGATCTGCTTCTCCTCCCTCAAGAGGTGAATCTTGTGTCTGAGACAGGGGGGAAGGCACTGCCTTAACCCTACTGCTCCTCTGCTTGGGAAGCATCTGGTCCATGGTTCCAGGATCCAGAGCTGGTTCAGTGTTATGCATTTTGGCTTGTGACCTGGTCCCAGCAAATACCTCTGCAGGGATGCCCAACATCTCAGCATGAGTCCATAACTCTACTTCAGACCAGGCTGAAGTCCCAAGATCATTGCGGCGAATTACCCCTCCCAAGGAGAAATTCACAACTGCCAGACTATAGTTGGTCCTGACATTACTTGCATTGGTCACCTGGTACATTTTGCCCAGGATAATCTATCCAGGGTCCACAAGATCCTCTGCCACCATGGTGACATTAGCACCTGTGTCCCTAAATGCCAAAGCCTGTTTGCCATTAATTACAGGCTGCTGTTTGTATTTTCCCAGATTACTTGGGCTCACTAGGAAGGACATATCAATGTCTCCATCACAAATCAGCAATGCCTGAGTGGGTACTCTGACTAGGCCAGAGTCCACTTCAGAACCCAGGGTCAACCCTACTACACCCTTATTTTGTGTACCACCTCCTCCAGTAGCTGAATTGGGGGGAACAGTTGCCTTAGGGGGCAGGAGTGGTGGTGGTGGTTTGGTCTTTGGACTTGTTACAATCAGAAGTCCAGTGCCCTTTCTGTTTACTGAATTTGCACCAGGGCTTCTTTTGGACTTTTCCCTTGTTGGATTGTGACTCCCCACCAGATACAGATTTTTGGGGCCCTTGTGAAGACTTCTGGTCTTTTGACTTATTCCCACCTTTCTCAGAGCCCTTAGAATCCCGCTTCTTCGTGTCACTCCCTTGGTTCTGGTTTTTCTGCCTCACCTTGGTTCTGACACATTTGTCTGCCTTCTTTTCCAATTCTCGGGGAGAGGTCAGATCTGAGTCCACCAGGTATTGATGCAACAACTGGTTCTGGCAATTATTAAGGATCTGTTCTCTCATCATTAGATTATACAATCCCTTGAAATCAGTAACCCTACTGCCAACCAGCCAACCCTCCAGAGCCTTGGTTGCACAATCTACAAAGTCAGTCTGGTCCTGAGTCTGTGTCCTGAGTCTGTGTCTTTTGGGTGTCTCTGAACTTCAACCTGTACTGCTCAGTGGTTAAGCCAAACCCATCTATCAGTGCACTCTTCAGGACTTCATAGTCATCAGGATCGTCTTCTCTAACAGTGAGGAGCTTGTCTCTACCTTTAGCTGAAAAGGAAAGCCACAAGATTGCTGCCCACTGTTTTTGGTGGACCTGTTGTACTCTACAGGCCCTTTCCATAGCAGTTATCCACTTGTGGATATCATCCCCACTCTGGTAGGGAGGAACAACCTTGCTCAGGTTCCTATGGTCTGGAATATATTCTCTGCCTCTAGGGACACTGTTGCTGCCACCAGGGGGTTCTAACCCCTCTCTTCTAGAAGCTCTCTGGAGCTCAAAGGCTTCTCTATCTAATGCCAACTGCTTGGTTTTGAGGGCAAATCTTGCTTCCTCATACTGCAGCAGTTTGTACACTCTGTCAGAGGAGGTCTCCCTTCTAGGGAAGTAGGAGCTCCTCTGGTGGACAGATTCTCTGCCAGAGTGATAGGAGTTGTCAGACTCCCTAGAAAGGGACCTAGGCCTTTCCTCCACTCTGTCAGTTCTCTTAGGGAGAATTCCTCTGTCCTTTTCAGACCCTTGGTGTGAGAAGTTGGCCTGGTATATGCTGTTCACTAGTTAATGTTGCACCAGTACAATTACCTTGCACCAGTACAATTCGACTCTTATGGTAGTAGGGTTAAGACAACCTTTTAAAGAAAGCTATCCTAGTGGTAGCTGTGGAAAGCAGCCTTCAGGATAAGTCTTTAGAGGAATGTAAAGCAGCTTGTTTTACCTTATAATCTCTTGAATTACTAAATGATAGGACACCACACAGGTATGTATATCAAATACATATGTATTTATTACTAGACACACTCTACTAATCTCTTTATGAGATTAGAAGTCAGGAACATATGCACTAATCAACGTTTCACAATAAATTAAGCACTTATATGGCTGGGGCCCTAGGGGCGTACCAGACCATATACTAAAATAGAGACTTAAGAACAACGACTTGAGAAGGGATAAGGCCTAGGGCCTTCAGAAGTGCTGGGGCCTCACTAATCCACCCAAGGCAGGTAAGTAACAGACCCATGGGAGATGCATTCAGTGTGAGAAAACAACCGCGGATCCCAACTGACTTCAATGGAGCAAGTCGCGGTTGGAATTTTAGAGTTTTAGGATACTTCGAGAGAGTCTACAAGCAAGTCACTTACAGGGCAAGTAGTTCTAGAGCCAACACGCACAGGAGCACCGTAATGCTGGAGTTACCTTACCCAGGGAAGCCGGGTGCATAGGTGTCTTTTGGAGTCGGGTCGCGGCGTCGTTTTCAATGGGAGCCAAAGAAGACTTGCTGCTTGTGAAGACAGGAGAAGTGTCCGGTGGAATCCAAGGCTGGATTCAGAAGAAGGAAGAACTGAAAGCAGAAGGGACAGTGTTCAAAGTCACTTGGCAGTGACCCGGGGCAAGGAAGCTGGATGCCCACAGTTGTCGGATGATTTCAGGTGATCACGGGTGTCTTGACTCTTCAGCCACGAGGTCCAGGAGACGTCGACGACAACCAGGCACTGGATTCGGCGTGTGCCACAAAATCTGTAGCTTACTGCAGTGTCGTTGACCAGATTGGAGCCAACAAGCCTTGGTAACTGCAAGTCTTGTGGAAAGGACAAAAAGTCAGCGGTGCAGACCAGCAAGGTCTGAGGGACTGACTCAGTGACGGTAAGTCAGGGCAGGACTGGAGCAACCAGGGGAGCCCTTTGGAACTGTAGAAAAGTCTTCTGGGGACCCAAAAGCCAGCCGGCAAGGGATCGCAAAGACGCCTCGGGAGGATTCACTCAACAGGGGCCCACGGTCACTCGGGACAGGGTAGGCCTCTGATCTTTGGAGGAAATCCTGTTGGAGGCTTGGACCACACGTGGTCCAATGCACAAGTTTGTAGAGCCTCGTGAAGGGGTTGCACTCGAAAATAGTGCATGGTACCCAGGGATTGCCGTTCCACTTGCCTCAGCGTCGCTGGAGACTCACGATGGCCTTGGAGAAGTCAGAAAATCCTTTTCCTGGGCTGCAGGGACTTCGGACTCCGGCGGGAGCAGGAAAGTTTACGACCGCTGAGGCAAAGTTTTGGTGCCTGTCAAGCAGTGGAGTCACTCTTTGACTCCAAGGGAGATTCTTCCTTCTTCCAGAGGTAATGGAACGTCAAAGGTCCAGGATTCTTCTTCAGAGTGTCGTCCAGGGATATCTAGTTTGCAATGGCAAGGGTTCCCTAACTTATACTAGAAGGAAGGGAGGGACTAGCTCTATGACCCCTCCTATGGGAGGGTCTGGGGAGTGGGTGGTTACACCCACTTCCCTTTGTCCAGTTTCACGCCAGAGCAGGGGCAGGTAGCCCCTGAGCCGGTTTGAACTGGCATATGCACAGAGGAGCCTACTGCTCCCCCAGTGCAGGACTTCAAAGCACTCTAGGAGTGCACCCACCCAGCCCCAATACACTAAACCCTGTCTGGGAGGTGGTCACACCTCCCTGTGACAGGATACCTATTGTTGGGCCTCCTCCACTGCGAGTTTCGGTCATCAGCAGGAGGGCAGCCCAGTGTCTGTGACTGGTGGCATCCATTTTGTGATGCCAGGACTCTACAGGATTCTACAGTGTTTCCAAAGTAGGTACATGTATATCCCTCTAGAAGGGTGGGATCATACTCCCACACCAGTTACTGGTATGGGGGTATGATTCCAAAGCGTTTGACACCAAACATGACATGTTTTGATGCAGCCATTCCAAAGTTACTATTAACCGCAAGGTTATAGTGCACTTAAGAGTATATGGTTTGACCGCATTCACAAACAGACCCAGAGAATAGACTCTGAGAGCTGCAGAGGGGCCCTGCTCAGGCAGAGGCACCTCCTCACGTGATAACCAAGCACCCTGCCTTCAGGATTGATAGGGCCTGCCTTAGGGGTGACTGATAGGTTTAAATATGTGTGCAGGGAGAGATATAGTGAACCTATATCTCAGTGAGGAGTGCTAGCACTACCTCACCCAGGCTGCAGTAGCAGGCCTGTGGTGTCAGATTTAGTCTGCTTCCCAGGGGTGGCATAATACATGCTTCAGCCCCTGGTAGGCCTGTGAAGTACCTATGCCCTTGGTACCTAAGGTACATATACTAGGGCCTCATAAGGTACCACAGTATCCCATCACTAGTGCACCTAATATGCACTCCAAGTTGTTTAGAGAGAACAGAGAGGCTGGGACCCTGATTAGCAGGGTCCCAGCCAGAATATAGCCAGAAACCAGTGTAAACATAAGAAAAAAAGTGGGGCAACATAAGGTGCAGAACCTACTCTCCTACACAACCCCCCCCCCAAACGCAGGGACACTAAACTAACCTTGACCAGTTGAGTCTTCGTGTTCTAAGTGGAAATACCTTGAGAGTCCATCTGCATTGGCATGTTGGGTCCCAGGTCTATGTTCCACTGTATAGTCCATCCCCTGTAGGGAAATGGACCACCTTAAAAGTTCTGGGTTTTCACCTTTCATCTGTTTGAGCCATAGGAGGGGTTTGTGGTCAGTCTGAATTATGAAGTGAGTGCCAAACAAGTATGGCCTCAGCTTCTTCAGGGCCTACACCACAGCAAAGGCCTCCCTCTCTATAGCTGACCAACGTTTCTCTCTTGGGGTCAGCCTTCTGCTAATAAAAGCTACTGGCTGGTCTTGACCTTCATCATTCAGTTGAGACAGTAAAGCTTCCACACCCAGCTCAGAAGCATCTGTTTGGACAATGAACTTTTTGGTGTAGTCTGGACTCTGTAAGAGGGGGCAGTGCACATGGCCTGCTTTAGGTCTTCAAATTTCTTCTGACAGCTAGCTGTCCACTGACCCTTTTTTGGCATTTTCTTTGAGGTAAGATCATTCAAGGGGGTCACTATAGATCCATATCCCTTTCAAACCTCCTATAGTACCCAGTCAGGCCTAAGACGGCTCTCACCTGTGTCTGGGTGGTTGGAGCAACCCATTCCATGATAGTTTGGATTCTGCTCTGTAAAGGCTGAACCTGGCCTCCACCAACAAGGTGGCCCAGGTACACAACCTTACTCTGCCCTATCTGGCACTTAGTGGCCTTGATAGTGAGGCCTGCTTTCTGCAGAGCCTCCAAAACATTTCTGAGGTGGACCAGGTGATCCTGCCAGGAGGAACTAAAGACAGCAACATCATCAAGATAAGCTGAGCAATAACTTTCCATCCCTGCCAGAACTTTGTTCACCAACCTCTGAAAAGTGGCAGGTGAATTTTTCAATCCAAAGGGCATCACCACAAAGTGGTAGCACCCACCAGGGGTTGAAAATGCTGTTTTGGCTTTTGCATCATCAGCTAACCTGATCTGCCAGTAGCCAGCTGTTAGGTCAAATGTACTTAGATACTTGGCTGAAGCCAAAGTATCAATCAGCTCATCTGCCCTTGGTATGGGATAGGCATCAGTCCTGGTGACTGTATTGAGGCCTCTGTAGTCTACACAAAACCTCATTTCTTTCTTACCACCTTGGATATGAGGTTTGGGTACTAGGACTACTGGACTAGCCCAAGGGCTATCTGAAGGCTCAATCACACCCAACTCCAACATTTTCTGGACTCCAGTCCTGATACAGTCCCTGACATGGTCAGATTGCCTGTAGATTTTACTCTTGACAGGCAGACTGTCTCCAGTGTCCACCTCATGGGTGCACCAGGAAGTCTGACTAGGGTCAGGCTAAACATATGTCTGTACTGCTGCTGAACTTGTCTTCACTCAGTTTGCTGATGGTCAGTGAGGCTGCTTGCCAAAGCAACACCATCTACTGACCCATCATCAGGGTTCTGTGAGAGCAGGTCAAGGAGAGGGTCACTCTCCTCCTCCTGTTCCTCATCAGTTGCCATGAGCAAGCCCATGTCAGCCCTGTCAACATATGGTTTCAATCTGTTGACATGGAGCACCCTCAGGGGGCTCCTGGGAGTTCCAAGATTCACCAGATAGGTGACTTCTCCCTTTTGCTCAACAATTGTATGGGGGCCATCCATTTGTCTTGGAGGGCTGCTGGGGAAACAGGCTTCAACACCCACACTTTCTGTCCTGGCTGGTACACAGCTAGAACAGCCTTTTGGTCATGCCAAGTTTTTTGTAGTTCTTCGCTGGCCTCCAGGTTTTTGGTTGCCTTCTTCATGTATATGGTCATCCTGGAGCGGAGACCAAGTACACATTCCATCACATCCTGTTTGGGGGATTTGAGAGGTAACTCCCAGCCCTCCTTCACCAAACATAATGGACCTCTTACAGGATGCCCAAACAGAAGTTCAAATGGGCTGTAGCCAACCCCCTTCTGTGGAACCTCTCTGTATACAAACAGAAGGCAGGGAAGAAGAAGGTCCCATTTTCGCCTAAGCTTTTCTGGGAGTCCTTTAATCATTTTCTTAACGGTTTTGTTGAAACGTTCAACCAACCCATTGCATTGTGGGTGATAGGGGGTGGTGAGATTGTAAGTTACATCACACTCCTTCCACATTGCTTTTAGATATCCTGACATGAAGTTGGTATCTCTGTCAGATATGACCTCCTTTGGGAAACCCACTCTGGAGAAAACTCCAATGAGGGCTCTTGCCACCTCAGGGGCTGCGGTGGTCCTCAGGGGAATGGCCTCTGGGTACCTGGTGGCATAATCCACTACCACCAGGATAAATCTGTGCCCAGATGCAGTTGGAAGGTCAAGGGGACCAGCAATGTCAATCCCAACCCTTTCAAAGGGTACCACCACCACAGGTAGTGGTATCAGGGGGGGCCTTTGTTGTGCCACCTACTTGCCACTGGTTTGGCAAGTGACACAGGAGAGACAAAACTCCTTGGTGTCTTCTGACATATGTGGCCAATGAAAATGTGGAACAAGCCTATTCCAGGTCTTGTTTTGGCCCAAGTGACCTGCCAAAGGGATGTCATGTGCTAGGGTCAAGAGGAACCCCCTAAACTTCTGAGGTATTACCAACCTCCTGGTGGCTCCAGTGGTTGGATCTCTACCCTCAGAATATAGGAGTCCCTCATCCCAATAAACTTTATGGGACCCACTAGCACTCCCAGCAGCCTCAGCAGCAGCCTGCCGTCTGAGGGGTTCAAGAGAGGGGCAGCACTGTTGCTCCTTACTCAGATCTTCCCTAGAAGGGCCCCCTGCCCCCAATAACTCAACCTGATCAAGCTCAATTCCCACTGGGGCAGTTCTTTCTTCAGGATCTGCTTCTCTTCCTTCAAGAGGGGAATCTGTGATCTGAGACAGAGGGGAAGGCACTGCGTTAACCCTACTGCTCCTCTTCTTGGGAAGCACCTGGTCCTTATTTTTAGGATCCAGAGCTGGTTCAGTTTGATGCATTTTGGCCTGTGAACTGGTCACAGCAAATACCTCTGAAGGGATGACCAACATCTCAGCATGAGTCCATAACTCTACTTCAGACCAGGCTGAAGTCTCTAGATCATTGTCCAATAGACATTCTACAGGGAGGTCTGCACTGACTACTACTTTCTTGAGGCCAGTTACCCCTCCCCAGGAGAAATTCACAACTGCCAGACTATGGTTGGTCCTAACATTGCTTGCATTGGTCACCTGGTACATTTCACCCAGGATGATCTGCCCAGGGTGCACAAGATACTCTGCCACCATGGTGACACTAGCACCTGTGTTCCTGAATGCCAAAACCTGTTTGCCATTTATTACAGGCTGCTGTTTGTATTTGCCCAGATTACTGGGACTCACTAGGAATGACACATCAATGTCTCCATCACAAATCAGCAATGCCTGAGTGGGTACTCTCACTAGGCCAGAGTCCACTTCAGAACCCAGGGTCAACCCTACTACACCGTTATTCTGAGTACCACCTTTACCTGTAGCTGAACTAGGGGGAACAGTTGCCTTAGGGGCAGGAGTGATTGTGGTTTGGTCTTTGGACTTGTTAGAATCTGAAGTCCAGTGCCCTTTCTGTTTACAGAATTTGCACCAGGGCTTCTTTTGGCCTTTTCCCTTGTTGGATTGTGACTCCCCTCGAGATGCAGATTTTTGGGGCCCTTGTGAAGACTTCTGGTCTTTTGACTTATCCCCACCTTTCTCAGAGCCCTTAGAATCCTGCTTCTTAGCGTCACCCCCTTGGTTCTGGGTTTTCTGCCTCACGCTGGTTCTGACCCATTTGTCTACCTTTTTTCCCAATTCTTGGGGAGAGGTCAGATCAGAGTCCACCAGGTATTGATGCAACAACTGGTTCTGGCAATTATTAAGGATCTGTTCTCTCATCATTAGATTATACAATCCTTTGAAATCAGAGCCTTGGTTGCACAATCTACAAAGTCAGTCCAGTCCTGAGTATGTGCCTTCTGGGTGTCTCTGAACTTCAACCTGTACTGCTCAGTGGTTAAGCCAAACCCATCTATCAATGCACTCTTCAGGACTTCATAGTCATCAGCATCCTTTTCTCTAACAGTGAGGAGCTTGTCTCTACCTTTATCTGAAAAGGAAAGCCACAAGAGAGCTACCCACTGCTTTTGGGGGACCTGTTGTACTCTACAGGCCCTTTCCATAGCAGTTATCTGTTGCTGCCACCAGGGGGTTCTAACCCCTCTCTTCTAGAAGCTCTCTGTAGCTCAAAGACTTCTCTGTCTAATGTCAACTGCTTGGTTTTGAGGGCAAATCTTGCCTCCTCATACTGCAGCAGCTTGTACATTCTGTCAGAGGAGGTCTCTCTTCTAGGAAAGTAGGAATTCCTCTGGTGGACAGATTCTCTGCCAGAGTGATAGGAGTGGTCAGACTCCCTAGAAAGGGACCTAGGCCTTTCCTCCACTGGGTCAGTTCTCTTAGGGGGAATTCCTCTGTCCTGTTCAGATCCTTGTGGATCTGGCCCTTCAACCACAGAGTCCTGGTCATCTTGATTTTCATTATCTGACCCTGTAATTGACCCACCCCCTGATTCAGACCTATTAGCTCCTAGAGCTAATCTAAGATCATCTGCTGTCAGCAGATCTATCAGGTGTAGTGTGGAGGGACTCTGTCCTAGCTTCAGGTGCCTTGCAGCACACATGGCTTTTAAGTCAAAGAAAGTAATGTCCTTATACTGATGCTGGGTGGATCCACTGGTTCCACCCTTTGAGGACATTCTATTGTGTGCAGTGTTGTACTACCTAAACTTGTTTGTGGCCTACTGATCCTAGCTTGAGCTGTAGAAAGGGTGTGCTATCCCTTGACACACAGCTCTAAGTTCAGTCGAACTTATTGATACTAAGCTTGACTTTATATGTACCTTGAGTACCTATAGTGGTTTTCAGTTATTAATTCAAATAGAGATTTTCTGGTAAAACAATGGCAAACTGGACTCCCACACGCTGCCCACCAATGTGAGAAGTTGGCCTGGTATATGCTGTTCACTAGTTAAAGTGGACACCTTGCACCAGTACAATTCGACTCTTATGGTAGTAGGTTTAAGACAACCTTTTAAAGAAAGCTATCTTAGTGGTAGCTGTGGAGAGCAGCCTTCAGGCTAAGTCTTTAGAGGAATGTAAAGCAGCTTGTTTTACCACATAATCTCTTGAATTACCAAATGAAAGGACACCACACAGGTATGTATATCAAATATATAGGTATTTATTACTAAACAACTCTCTACTAATCTCTTTATGAGATTAGAAGTCAGGAACATATGCACAAATCAACGTTTCACAATAAATTAAGCACAAATATGGCTGGAGCCCTAGGGGCGTACCAGACTATATACTAAAAAAGACACTTAGAGATAACGACTTGCAAAGGACATGGCCTAGGGCCTTCAAAAGCGTTGGGGCCTCACGAAACCTCCCAAGGCAGGTAAGTAAAGGACCCACGGGGGACGCATGCAGTGTGTTAACACAGCCGTGAAGAGAAAGAGGTAGAGAGGTAGAGAGGAAGAGGTAGCGAGTTAGAGAGGTCAAGAGGTAGAGAGAGAAAGGTAGAGTGAGAGAGGTAGAGAGAGTGGTAGAGAGGAAGAGAGAGGTAGAAAGAGAGAGGTAGAGAGAGAGGTAGAGAGGTAGATAGAGGTAGAGACATATAGAGAGAGGTAGAGAGGTAGAGAAAGTGAGGTAGAGAGAGAGGTAGAGAGGTAGAGAGAGGTAGAGAGGCAGAGGTAGAGAGGTAGAGGTAGAGACAAAGAGAGAGAGAGGTAGAAGGTAGAGAGAGAGCAGTAGAGAGAGGTAGAAAGAGAGGTAGAGAGAGAGAGATTGAGAGACAGGTAGAGAGAGAGAGGTAGAAAGGTAGAGAGGTAGGGAGGAGTAGAGAGGTAGAGAGATGTAGAGAGGTAGAGAGGTAGAGAGGTAGAAAGAGAGGTAGTGAGGTAGAGAAAGGTAGAGAGTTAGAGATATGTAAAGAGGTAGAGAGAGGTAGAGAGAGGTAGAGAGGTAGAGAGTGGTAGAGAAAGATAAAGAGGTAGAGAGAGGTAGAGAGGTGTAGAGAGGTAGAGGTTGAGAGGTAGAGAAGAAGATAGAGGTAGAGAGAGGCAGAGAGGTAGAGAGGTAGAGAGAAGTAGAGAGGTAGAGAGAGAGGTAGAGAAAGAGGTAGAGAGGTAGAGAGAGAGAGGTAGAGTGAGAGAGGTAGAGAGAGTGATAGGGAGGTAAAGAGAGGTAGAGAGAGAGGTAGAGAGAGAGGTAGAGAGGTAGAGAGAGGTAGAGAGTTAGAGGTAGAGAGTGAGGTAGAGAGGTAGAGGAAGAGAGGTAGAGAGAGGTAGAGAGGTAGATAGAGGCAGAGACAGGTAGAGAGAGTTAGAGAGGTGGAGAGATGTAGAGAGGAAGAGAGAGAGGTAGAGAGAGAGGTAGGGAGGTAGAGAGAGAGAGGTAGAGAGAGAGGTAGAGAGGTAGAGAGAGGTAGAGAGGCAGAGGTAGAGAGGTAGAGGTAGAGACGTAGAGAGGTAGAGGTAGAGAGGTAGAGATGTAGAGAGAGAGAGAGGTAGAGAGAGAGAGAGGTAGAGAGACAGGTAGAGAGAGAGAGAGGAAGAAAGGTAGAGAGGTAGAGAGGGGTAGAGAGGTAGAGAGATTTAGAGAGGTAGATAGGTAGAGAGGTAGAGAGAGAGAGGTAGAGAGATAGAGAAAGGTAGAGAGGTAGGGAGATGTAAAGAGGTAGAGAGAGGTAGAGAGAGGTAGAGAAAGATAGAGAGGTAGAGAGAGGTAGAGAGAGAGAGAGAGAGAGGAGTGTAGAGGTAGAGAGAGGTAGAGAGGTAAAAAGAGGTAGAGAGGTAGAGAGGGGTAGAGAGGAAGAGAGGTAGAGAGGTAGATGTAGGGAGGTAGAGAGAGAGAGAGAGGTAGCAAGAGAGGTAGAGAGAGGTAGAGATTTAGAGAGAGGTAGAGAGAGAGGTAGAGAGGTAGAGGTAGAGAGAGATAGGTAGAGGTCGAGAAGTAGAGAGAGAGGTAGAGAGGTAGAGAGAGAGAGGCAGAGAGAGGGGTAGAGAGAGAGGTACAGAGGTGGAGAGGTAGAGAGAGAGGTAGAGAGAGGTAGAGGGAGAGGTAGAGAGGTAGAGAGAGAGGTAGAGAGGTAGAGAGAGAGGTAGTGAGGTAGAGAGTGAGGTAGAAAGGCAGAGAGAGGTAGAGCAAGAGAGGTAGAGAGAACGAGGGAGAGAGTGAGAGAGAGGTAGAGAGAGAGAGGTAGAGAGAGGTAGAGAGGTAGACAGGTGTAGAGGTAGAGGTAGGGAGGAAGTGAGGTAGAGAGAGGTAGAGAGAGGCAGAGAGATGTAGAGTGGTAGAGAGAGGTAGAGAGGTAGAGAGAGAGGTAGAGAGGTAGAGAGAGGTAGAGAGGTAGAGAGGTAGAGAGAGAGAGGTAGAGAGATGTAGAGAGAGAGAGAGGTAGAGAGAGAGGTAGAGAGGTTGAGAGAGGTAGAGAGTGAGAGGTAGAGAGGAGAGAGGTACATGTAGAGAGGTAGAGATAGGTAGAGAGGTACAGAGGTAGAAAGAGGTAGAGAGAGGTGGAGAGAGATAGTGAGGTGGAGAGAGGTAGCGAGAAACAGAGGCTGAGAGAGAGGTAGAGATGTAGAGAGAGGTACAGAGAGGTAGAGAGGTAGATAGAGTGTTAGACCTGGCACCTTGGCGTGAGTTTCCCTCCCACTTTTTGATGGTGTGCCTCGATTGTTTTGCTGGTGTTGTCCGCTCAGGGCACTGCGCCACGGCTAATCCGTGCCGCAGTGCAAGTGCTCCCTAGATAAAGTGTACCTGTAAATTGATGTTCACGATTGGTTTATTGGATTCACTGTCAGTCCCCAGTAAAGTGCACCAGGGGTGCCAGGGCTTGTGAATGCCAATGCTGCTGGTGGGCTTGCAGCGCTGGTTGCGCCACCCACGGAAGCGGCCTTGTAAAATGTGTCTAGGGTCTGCCACCGCAGACCCTGTGCGCGGTCCGGGACCGTCGCGCTGACTGCGCAAGTGCCCCCACTTGCCAGTCCCTAAACCTTCCCTTACCCACATATTAGCCACCCCTCTGGTAGGCCCAAGGGCAGGGTGCATTGTAGGCATAAGGTAGGACATGCCCTGATGTGTGTGGCATGTCCTAGTAGTGAATTACAGCCATTCCCGTTCTTCACTATTGAAGGCTACCTGCTCTCCATAGGCCAGAATGGGCTGCCGGGATCACGCCAACGCTGTGACCCCAGTGGACTCAGAGAGCATGGTAGAAGTGTCAAGTTTAGTATGCCTGAACTCAGAATAATAAAATACTTCTTGTAGTCAAGTTTATTTTAATATCCTGGGTTTGTAAATACTACTTTTAGAAAGTTAGTATTTACTGACCTGACCATCTCAGTCCGCCTCTGCTGTATGTGTGTGTGTTCTGCCTGGCAACAGTAAGGAGCAGGGTTGGGGAATCCCCAGAGACAGGTTGGCTGCCAGGTGGTGGGTAGAGAGGTGACACCTGGATGGGTGGGAGGAGTACACCTTGACTCTTGAATAGACCTGTGCTCTGCCACCACAAAGCCGGCGCCACCCCCTGTGGGGCGGCTGATGTCTCTGCCCTGCTGCTGAAAGGAAAGAGCAGAGTCACCATAACAAAGTGCTCCAGAACTGGACTGAGCCAGGCCCAGGCCCCCTGGCGCTAAAGAACAAAAGAATCATGGTATAAAAGTAGGAGCCTGGCTCCTAAGAAATCAGAATCCTGTTTACCACAAAGAACCTCTGCCCGACTAGAAGGAGAAGAAGACGCCGGAGGAGCTGGCCTGCTGCTTGCCTTGCTGAGAAAGGAGAGGAAGAGACTTACTGAAAAGACTTTGCTACTTTGTGCTTGAACATTCTCCAAGGGCTTGATCTGAGCTTGCCCCCTGAACTGAACCCCAGGACCAGTGGGTTCTCTGTGCTTCTTGCTCATCCTCCACTTCGAGCCGTGTGGGCATCCCGCTGGAAAAGAGACTGCGCCCCTCATCGCCCCTCCTAGGGCCGTGACACTCAGAAGCTCGCCTGCCTCCAACCCGTGAGAGCCCCGCTCCGTCCCGAGCCGCTCTCTGTCCCCGGGCCAGGCCGCCTGCATCCCTGTCACCGCCTGCTACTGGAGCGCGCTGACCGCGCTATCACCCCTCCCGCCGGAAGCCGTCCGACGACTGTGATCTACGCCGGGTCATCCAGCTGCACTGTCCGTGCCCTGCGACCCCGCTTCGCTATCCCCGGACATCTCAGGCCGCGCCGCCCCCGCTGTGGAGACCCCTCCTGCACCGCCGTGCTAAAGGGTCGCGGGCCGCGCCTGCCTACTGGCCCACACCTGCTGATTGAGGACCCAAGAACACTTCCTAAGCCGAGAGTCGCACCGACCTGTGCCGACTCTCCCCATCACGAAAGAAGTTCCAGCACCGGGCTCGGGGCCCGCAACGCCTTATTTCCCCGTTCGCAGGAGTCGATCTCTGTGAGTACTGGAACCACAAGTAACATTCGCAAGAGACTACAAAGTATCCATTTTAAACTACGAACAAAGAGCATTTGCCTGCTTTATAATCTGGTGGCATAGCGAAAACGTTATTGGTCTTGTGATAAGTCTGCTGAGATATATATACCTTATTTTTACATAAAGAATCGTATTTTTATATATATCCAAGTCTGGTGTCCGTTTCTGGGGGGATTGATGTATTTACTGTATGTATGATTGTAAGTGCTTAACCAACAACGCCTGAGGAATCGCCTTGGCTGCTCACGCCACGCACCTAGAGGGTGAGCAAGGGTCATTCGCGAGGGGTTATCCTGCGCCCTGACGTGGAGGAGAGGGTTCCTGCTTGACACAAGGGCAACCTTGCGCCAACCAGAGATCCCCGACTCTAACATTGGTGGCAGCGGGTGGGATTTCGGATTTGCACTTGTAATTTGCATACGGTGAATTATTAATCACCAGATAGTGAGAGCAGACCAAATAACGCAGCCACAGGTTTGTAATTGTTGAACTTTGTTGAGACATCTGCCATTACTGCAACCATGCCTGGCTCGCTCTCTGCTGGAAGAGCGCTCTCGGTGATTTCTGGAATAGATGAGGTGGATTGGGAGAGACTGGAAGGCTACACGATGGAGCAATTGAAGGGCTACAGTGTAAAATTCCGAGTTCCCCATGCTGGATTCAAGAGGAAGAACCAGTACACCAAGGCGTTGAGAGCCTGGAAGGAGTCACGAGACCCACAGAATGCGGGGGACATCGTTCCACCCGACAATCTTGAGGAGCCCAGCAGAGTCCGGTCGCCAGAGGAGCTGGCAGACAGGGCAGCCGACAGGGCGCATGCAATGGAGATGGCAAAGTTGGCCGGACAAATGGAAATGGAAAAGCAGAAGTTGGCCCTGGAGGCACAACAACGCCAAATGGATCATGATATAAGATTGAAGGAGTTGGAGCTGAAGGCGAAAAGTTTGGACACCGCTCCTTCTGGTGGCAGCACTCCACCAGCGCAGGTAGAGTCCAAGGTGTACATCCCCAAAGATGTAGTAAAGGAGTATTTTAGAAAGGATGACATAGGGCAGTGGTTTAGAGCCTACGAGGTGGCCATGTCCTCACACCGGGTCCCTGAGAAAGACTGGGGAGCGGGGTTGTGGGGAAGGTTCCTTGCGGAAGGGCGGGACACACTGTTAGATTTGCCCTTAGAAGTCCAGACCTCATACCCCCATATGAAGGAAGCTTTAATGACCAGGTATGGGTTAACTCCTGAGCTATATAGACAGAGGTTCAGGGAGACCAAGAAGATCCCTGAGAGTACGTATGTGGAATATGTGACCTTTTTCTGCAGAGCGCTGGATGGTTGGGTGAAGGGTAGCAAAGTGAATGATTATCAAGGGCTGCTTGATTTAATTGCATGGGAGCACTTGTCCAGTCAATGTTTTCCTGAGCTACACCAGCACCTGATAGATAGCAAGCTGTCCAACCCGAGGAAGCTTGCTGAGGAGGCGGACCGCTGGCTCAGCACCAGGGTCCACAAGGGTCAAGTGGGAGACTCCGCCAAAGGTGGGCAGGGTCCCCAGCAGAAGAGTGGGGGGGACAAGGGTAAACAGAAGGGGTTCCAAAAAGGCCCCCAAAGTAATTCCCAAGGGAACCAGCAGAAGGGTTCTCAGCCTCCCCCACACCCGCAGCAGAACGGGGCCCCGACAGGTAGACCTGTTCCAAAGGGGCCCTTCAATTGTTATAGGTGTGGTGACCCGGGTCACATTGCCTCTGATCCTAAGTGTCGCCTGTTTGGTAAGACCGCACCCACTGGTGCTCCACCCCGGCAAGTAGCTAGTGTTAACTTTGGGGAGGAGGTAGCAGTCCAGGAGGGTGGGGGCCCCGGGCAGATGACCCTAGTCTCGCTAGGAGACAGTGAGATGGTCCCTGTAACCTACCTGCCCTCTAACACTAAGAAATATGGGCAAGTAGTGACCATCAATGGAAAGAAGGTTGAGGCTCTTAGAGATACAGGAGCCAGCGTGACCTCGGTGAGGCAACACCTGGTGTCTCAAGAGCAAGTTGTACCCAATGCCTACTGTAGGGTTGTCAATGCTGACAACGTAGAGAGTCGTTGTCCAATGGCTCAAGTTCCCTTTGAGTGGGGGGGGGTCTCTGGTTCTCTACAAGTCGCTGTGAGAACTGACATGCCAGTAGACTGTCTGCTAGGGAACGACCTGGAGAGTTCCCCTTGGGAAAAGGTGGAGAAGACCACGCATCTGAGGATGGTGGGTCTACCCGACTGGGCGTGCGTGACCACCCGGTCCATGGCAGCCAGTAGGGGTGTTGAGAGGGTCCTGGAGCCTGAGGGAGAGGTCCAGGAACCGGCCTTAGGGAGAAGGTGCAGGAGGCGCGGGAAACCGGCCCCCGAAGTTCCCACGGCCCAGGAGGAAGTAGACCCTGAGGGGGATGCTCTGGAGCCTACCGGGGAACAGATCGCCGAACTGGGAGACTTGCCTGAGCTGACCCATTGGCAGCAAGAAGGAGGTCCCTCCAGGGAGGAATTCTGCAGGGAGCAGAAAGAATGCCCTTCTCTCGTGGGTATGCGGCAACAGGCTGCAGACCAGGCCAATGGTGTTCAGGCCAAAACACACTACGTGTACTGGGAGAGTGACCTCCTGTATTCCGAGCCTAAGGCTGCTGAGCCTGGGTCAGCCCGTGTGCTGGTGGTACACCAGAAGTTCAGAACCTTCCTACTGGGGCTGGCTCACGATGTGCCTTTAGCAGGACATTTGGGGATGGACAAGACCTATGGCAGGCGTGTCACCCACTTTTACTGGCCCCAAATGCATAAGAATTCAGATTCCTACTGCAGAACCTGTCAGACTTGCCAGGCAAGTGGTAAGAGCGGAGGGAAGCACAAGGCTCCTCTGCAACCTTTCCCTGTGGTCGGTACGCCATTCCAACGAGTGGGTATTGATATTGTGGGGCCTCTGGATCCCAAGACAGCCCTGGGCAACAGGTTTATCCTGGTCTTGGTGGACCATGCCACCCGGTACCCTGAAGCCATCCCTCTGAGGACAGTGACGGCCCCCGTGGTGGGACGGGCACTGATGGGAATTTTCTCCCGAGTGGGATTCCCTCTAGAGGTGGTGAGCGACAGGGGGACCAATTTCATATCCACATATATGAAATCCCTGTGGAAGGAGTGTGGGGTAACTTACAAGTTCACCACTCCTTACCATCCCCAAGGAAATGGGTTGGTTGAGAGATTCAACCGAACCCTCAAAGGCATGATCATGGGCCTGGACGGTCCAATGAGGCGTAAGTGGGACGTCCTCTTGCCATGCCTGCTCTTCGCTTACCGAGAGGTGCCGCAGAAGTCTCTAGGGTTCAGCCCCTTTGAGCTTCTGTATGGTCACCCGGTAAGAGGACCTCTGAGTTTGGTAAAGGAAGGCTGGGAGCAATCTCCCAGGAAACCTCCCCAGAATGTATATAGTTACATGCTGGCCTTCCGAAACCAGACTCGGCGTTTCAGGCAACTTGCTGAGGCAAATCTGGAAGCCAGCCAGGAGGAGATGAAGCGGTGGTACGACCGGAATGCCACTCTGGTAGAGCTTCAACCTGGACAAAAAGTGTGGGTCTTGGCCCCAGTGGAGCCGTGTGCACTTCAGGATAAGTGGACAGGTCCATTTGAGGTTGTGGAGCGCAAAAGTCCTATCACCTACTTGGTGGACATGCAGACTCCCAGGAACCCTTTGAGGGTCCTACATGTTAACCGCCTTAAGCCCCACTTAGAGAGGACCGAAGTGGGCATGCTGCTGGCCACTGATGATGGAATGGAAGAGGAGACCAAGCCTCTTCCTGACCTCTTAGTGGCCTCTGAGAAAGATGGGTCAGTGGATGGAGTTAACCTCTCACCCACCCTGACGCCCGAACAACAGGAAGATTGCCGCCACTTGCTGGGACAGTTTTCCGACCGATTCTCCCTGGTTCCTGGTGTCACAGATTGGTGCGTCCATGATGTGGACACAGGAGACAGCTTACCTGTAAAGCACAAGGCTTACAGGGTAACTGACAGGGTCAGAGCTTGCATTAAGGAGGAGGTCTCCAAAATGCTTGCGCTAGGGGTGGTTGAGTCCTCCAGCAGTCCTTGGTCCAGCCCCGTGGTCTTGGTCCCCAAAGCTGCTGCGCCGGGAGCCACACCTGAACTCCGGTTCTGTGTGGACTACAGAGGACTCAACTCAGTAACGAAGACTGACGCGCACCCCATCCCCAGAGCTGACGAGCTCATTGATCGGCTGGGGGCTGCCCGGTTCCTCAGCACGTTTGATTTAACGTCTGGGTACTGGCAGATCGCCTTGACCGATGGGGCCAAAGAGAGGTCCGCATTCTCTACACCAGATGGGCACTTCCAGTTCCGAGTCATGCCATTTGGGATGAAGAATGCCCCTGCCACCTTACAGAGGTTGGTCAACCAGGTACTGGTTGGGCTGGATGCGTTCAGTGCCGCCTACCTGGATGACATCGCAGTGTTCAGTGCCACCTGGCCCGAACACCTGCGCCACCTCTGGGAAGTGTTGATGGCTCTGCGCCGAGCAGGCCTCACGATCAAGGCAAGCAAGTGCCAGATCGGGCAGGGTTCCGTGGTGTACTTGGGACACCAAGTGGGGAGTGGCAAGGTGGCACCCTTGCAACCCAAAATTGAGACCATCCTGGCTTGGGAACCCCCCAAGACGCAGACCGCAGTGAGGGCCTTCCTGGGGCTCACTGGGTACTACAGGAGGTTTGTCAAGGGCTATGGAACGATCGTTGCCCCCTTGACAGAGCTGACTTCCAAGAAGCAGCCCCGGAACGTGATTTGGACTGACACCTGTCAGAAAGCTTTCGACACCCTGAAGACTGCCATGTGCACGGCGCCCGTGCTCCTGGCCCCTGACTTCTCCAGGGAGTTCCTAGTACAGACAGACGCATCAGAGCATGGTGTAGGGGCTGTTCTCTCACAGATGACTGAGGAGGGCTGGGACCAACCCGTAGCCTTCATCAGTAGGAGGTTACTTCCACGGGAAAGTAGGTGGAGTGCAATTGAGCGAGAAGCATTTGCTGTGGTCTGGGCGCTGAAGAAGCTAAGACCCTACTTGTTTGGGTCTCACTTCCGGGTTCAGACGGACCACATGCCCCTCAGATGGTTGATGCAAATGAGGGGTGAAAACCCGAAGCTGTTGAGGTGGTCCATCTCCCTACAGGGTATGGACTTTACGGTGGAACACCGTCCTGGTACAGATCACGCCAACGCTGACGGTCTGTCCAGGTATTTCCGCCTTAGTGACGAGGAACCCCCTGGGCAAGGGTAGTTCTCCCCACATTTCAGCTGGAGGGGACACGTGTTAGACCTGGCACCTTGGCGTGAGTTTCCCTCCCACTTTTAGATGGTGTGCCTCGATTGTTTTGCTGGTGTTGTCCGCTCAGGGCACTGCGCCACGGCTAATCCGTGCCGCAGTGCAAGTGCTCCCTAGATAAAGTGTACCTGTAAATTGATGTTCACGATTGGTTTATTGGATTCACTGTCAGTCCCCAGTAAAGTGCACCAGGGGTGCCAGGGCTTGTGAATGCCAATGCTGCTGGTGGGCTTGCAACGCTGGTTGCGCCACCCACGGAAGCGGCCTTGTAAAATGTGTCTAGGGTCTGCCACCGCAGACCCTGTGCGCGGTCCGGGACCGTCGCGCTGACTGCGCAAGTGCCCCCACTTGCCAGTCCCTAAACCTTCCCTTACCCACATATTAGCCACCCCTCTGGTAGGCCCAAGGGCAGGGTGCATTGTAGGCATAAGGTAGGACATGCCCTGATGTGTGTGGCATGTCCTAGTAGTGAATTACAGCCATTCCCGTTCTTCACTATTGAAGGCTACCTGCTCTCCATAGGCCAGAATGGGCTGCCGGGATCACGCCAACGCTGTGACCCCAGTGGACTCAGAGAGCATGGTAGAAGTGTCAAGTTTAGTATGCCTGAACTCAGAATAATAAAATACTTCTTGTAGTCAAGTTTATTTTAATATCCTGGGTTTGTAAATACTACTTTTAGAAAGTTAGTATTTACTGACCTGACCATCTCAGTCCGCCTCTGCTGTATGTGTGTGTGTTCTGCCTGGCAACAGTAAGGAGCAGGGTTGGGGAATCCCCAGAGACAGGTTGGCTGCCAGGTGGTGGGTAGAGAGGTGACACCTGGATGGGTGGGAGGAGTACACCTTGACTCTTGAATAGACCTGTGCTCTGCCACCACAAAGCCGGCGCCACCCCCTGTGGGGCGGCTGATGTCTCTGCCCTGCTGCTGAAAGGAAAGAGCAGAGTCACCATAACAAAGTGCTCCAGAACTGGACTGAGCCAGGCCCAGGCCCCCTGGCGCTAAAGAACAAAAGAATCATGGTATAAAAGTAGGAGCCTGGCTCCTAAGAAATCAGAATCCTGTTTACCACAAAGAACCTCTGCCCGACTAGAAGGAGAAGAAGACGCCGGAGGAGCTGGCCTGCTGCTTGCCTTGCTGAGAAAGGAGAGGAAGAGACTTACTGAAAAGACTTTGCTACTTTGTGCTTGAACATTCTCCAAGGGCTTGATCTGAGCTTGCCCCCTGAACTGAACCCCAGGACCAGTGGGTTCTCTGTGCTTCTTGCTCATCCTCCACTTCGAGCCGTGTGGGCATCCCGCTGGAAAAGAGACTGCGCCCCTCATCGCCCCTCCTAGGGCCGTGACACTCAGAAGCTCGCCTGCCTCCAACCCGTGAGAGCCCCGCTCCGTCCCGAGCCGCTCTCTGTCCCCGGGCCAGGCCGCCTGCATCCCTGTCACCGCCTGCTACTGGAGCGCGCTGACCGCGCTATCACCCCTCCCGCCGGAAGCCGTCCGACGACTGTGATCTACGCCGGGTCATCCAGCTGCACTGTCCGTGCCCTGCGACCCCGCTTCGCTATCCCCGGACATCTCAGGCCGCGCCGCCCCCGCTGTGGAGACCCCTCCTGCACCGCCGTGCTAAAGGGTCGCGGGCCGCGCCTGCCTACTGGCCCACACCTGCTGATTGAGGACCCAAGAACACTTCCTAAGCCGAGAGTCGCACCGACCTGTGCCGACTCTCCCCATCACGAAAGAAGTTCCAGCATCGGGCTCGGGGCCCGCAACGCCTTATTTCCCCGTTCGCAGGAGTCGATCTCTGTGAGTACTGGAACCACAAGTAACATTCGCAAGAGACTACAAAGTATCCATTTTAAACTACGAACAAAGAACATTTGCCTGCTTTATAATCTGGTGGCATAGCGAAAACGTTATTGGTCTTGTGATAAGTCTGCTGAGATATATATACCTTATTTTTACATAAAGAATCGTATTTTTATATATATCCAAGTCTGGTGTCCGTTTCTGGGGGGATTGATGTATTTACTGTATGTATGATTGTAAGTGCTTAACTAACAACGTCTGAGGAATCGCCTTGGCTGCTCACGCCACGCACCTAGAGGGTGAGCAAGGGTCATTCGCGAGGGGTTATCCTGCGCCCTGACGTGGAGGAGAGGGTTCCTGCTTGACACAAGGGCAACCTTGCGCCAACCAGAGATCCCCGACTCTAACATAGAGGTAGAGAGAGGAAGTGAGGTGGTAAGAGGTAGACAGGTAGAGAGAAAGAGAGGTAGAGAGATAGAGAGAGGTAGAGAGGCAAAGGTAGAGAGGTAGAGGCAAAGAGGTAGAGAGGTAGAGGTAGAAAAGTAGAGAGAGAGAGGTAGAGAGAGGTAGAAAGGTAGAGAGGTAGAGAGGGGTAGAGAGGTAGAGAGGTAAAGAGAGGTAGAGATGTGTAGAGAGGTAGAGAGGTAGAGAGAGGTAGAGCGAGGTAGAGAGAGAGAGAGGTGGAGAGAGAGGTGGAGAGAGGTAGAGAGTTGGAGGTAGAGAGAGAGGTAGAGAAGTAGAGGTAGAGAGGTAGAGAGGTATAGAGAGATAGAGAGTTAGAGAGGTAGAGAGGTAGAGAGGTAGAGAGAGGTAGTGTGGTGGAGAGAGGTAGAGAGAGAGAGGTAGAGATTGAGAGGTAGAGATAGAGGTAGAGAGAGAGGTAGAGAGAGAGGTAGAGAGAGAGAGGTAGAGAGGTAGAGAGGGGTACAGAGGTTGAGCGGTAGAGAGAGGTAGAGAGGTATAGAGAGGTAGAGGTAGAGAGAGGTAGAGAGGTAGAGAGAGGTAGAGAGAGAGAGGTAGAGAGAGAGAGGTAGAGAGAGAGAGGTAGAGAGAGAGGTAGAGAGAGGTAGAGAGGTAGAGGTATACAGGTAGATGTAGAGAGAGAGAGGTGGAGATAGAGGCAGAGAGGTAGAGAGAGAGATAGAGAGAGGTAGAGAGGTAGAGAGAGAGAGAGGTAGAGAGAGAGGTAGAGATGTAGACAACGATGTAGAGAGGTAGAGGTAAGTAGAGAGGTAGAGAGAGATAGAGAGGTAGAGAGAGGTAGAGCAAGGTCGTGAGCTAGAGAGAGGTAGAGAGGTAGAGAGATGTAGAGAGGTAGAGAGATAGATTTAGAGAGAGAGGAATTGAGAGGTAGAGAGGTAGAGAGAGAGGTATAGAGGTAGAGGTAGAGAGGTAGAGATGTAGAGAGAGGTAGATAGAGGCAGAGAGGCAGAGAGAGGTAGAGAGAAAGATGTAGAGAGAGAGAGAGGTAGAGAAAGAGGTAGAGAGGTACCGAGAGAGGTAGAGAGGTAGAGAGAGGTAGAGGGGTAGAGGTAGAGAGAGAGAGGTAGAGAGAGAGATAGGTAGAGAGAGAGGTAGAGAGAAAAGTAGAGAGAGATGTAGAGAGAGGTAGAGAGAGGTAGAGAGGTAGAGAGGTAGAGAGAGGTAGAGAGTTAGAGGTAGAGAGAGATTTTGAGAGGAAGAGGAAGAGAGGTAGAGAGAGCTAGAGAGGTAGAGAGAGATAGAGAGGTAGAGTGGTAGAGAGGTAGAGAGAGGTAGAGGCAGGTATAGAGAGGTAGAGAGGTGTAGAGGTAGAGGTAGAGAGGTAGCAAGAGGTAGAGAGATAGAGAGAGGTAGAGCGAGGTAGAGAGTAGAGAGAGAGGTGGAGAGAGGTAGAGAGTTGGAGGTAGAGAGAGAGGTAGAGAGGTGGAGGTAGAGAGGTAGAGAGGTATAGAGAGATAGAGAGTTAGAGAGAGGTAGAGAGGTAGAGAGAGGTAGAGAGAGAGGTAGTGTGGTGGAGAGAGGTAGAGAGAGAGAGGTAGAGATTGAGAGGTAGAGATAGAGGTAGAGAGAGAGGTAGAGAGACAGGTAGAGAGAGAGAGGCAGAAAGGTAGAGAGGTAGAGAGGGGTAGAGAGGTAGAGAGATTTAGAGAGGTAGATAGGTAGAGAGGTAGAGAGAGAGAGGTAGAGAGATAGAGAAAGGTAGAGAGGTAGGGAGATGTAAAGAGGTAGAGAGAGGTAGAGAAAGATAGAGAGGTAGAGAGAGGTAGAGAGAGAGAGAGAGAGAGAGAGAGAGGGGTATAGAGGTAGAGAGAGGTAGAGAGGTAAAAAGAGGTAGAGAGGTAGAGAGGGGTAGAGAGGAAGAGAGGTAGAGAGGTAGATGTAGGGAGGTAGAGAGAGAGAGAGGTAGCAAGAGAGGTAGAGAGAGGTAGAGATTTAGAGAGAGCTAGAGAGAGAGCTAAAGAGGTAGAGGTAGAGAGAGAAAGGTAGAGGTCGAGAAGTAGAGAGAGAGGTAGAGAGAGAGAGGCAGAGAGAGGGGTAGAGAGAGAGGTACAGAGGTACGGAGAAGGAGAGGTAGAGAGAGAGGTAGAGAGAGGTAGAGGGAGAGGTAGAGAGGTAGAGAGAGAGGTAGAGAGGTAGAGAGAGAGGTAGTGAGGTAGAGAGTGAGGTAGAAAGGCAGAGAAAGGTAGAGCGAGAGAGGTAGAGAGAAAGAGGGAGAGAGGGAGAGAGAGGTAGAGAGAGAGAGGTAGAGAGAGGTAGAGAGGTAGACAGGTGTAGAGGTAGAGGTAGAGAGGTACTGAGGTAGAGAGAGGTAGAGAGAGGTAGAGTGGTAGAGAGAGGTAGAGAGGTAGAGAGAGAGGTAGAGAGGTAGAGAGAGGTAGAGAGGTAGAGGTAGAGAGGTAGAGAGAGAGAGGTAGAGAGATGTAGAGAGAGAGAGAGGTAGAGAGAGAGGTAGAGAGGTTGAGAGAGGTAGAGAGTGAGAGGTAGAAAGGTAGAGAGGTAGATGTAGAGAGGTAGAGAGAGGTAGAGAGGTACAGAGGTAGAAAGAGGTAGAGAGAGATGGAGAGAGATAGTGAGGTGGAGAGAGGTAGAGAGAAACAGAGGCTGCCAGAGAGGTAGAGAGGTAGATAGAGGTAGAGAGAGGAAGTGAGGTGGTAAGAGGTAGACAGGTAGAGAGAAAGAGAGGTAGAGAGATAGAGAGAGGTAGAGAGGCAGAGGTAGAGAGGTAGAGGCAAAGAGGTAGAGAGGTAGAGAGAGAGAGGTAGAGAGAGAGAGGTAGAGAGAGAGAGAGAGAGAGAGAGGTAGAGAGAGGTAGAAAGGTAGAGAGGTAGAGAGGGGTAGAGAGGTAGAGAGGTAAAGAGAGGTAGAGAGGTGTAGAGAGGTAGAGATAGGTAGAGCGAGGTAGAGAGAGAGAGAGGTAGAGAGAGAGGTGGAGAGAGGTAGAGAGTTGGAGGTAGAGAGAGAGGTAGAGAGGTAGCGGTAGAGAGGTAGAGAGGTATAGAGAGATAGAGAGTTAGAGAGGTAGGGAGAGGTAGAGAGAGAGGTAGTGTGGTGGAAAGAGGTAGAGAGAGAGAGGTAGAGATTGAGAGGTAGAGATAGAGGTAGAGAGAGAGGTAGAGAGAGAGGTAGAGAGAGAGGTAGAGAGGTAGAGAGGGGTACAGAGGTTGAGCGGTAGAGAGAGGTAGAGAGGTAGAGGTAGAGAGAGGTAGAGAGGTAGAGAGAGGTAGAGAGAGGTAGAGAGTGAGAGGTACAGAGAGAGGTAGAGAGAGGTAGAGAGGTAGAGGTATACAGGTAGATGTAGAGAGAGAGAGAGAGAGAGAGAGAGAGAGGTGGAGATAGAGGCAGAGAGGTAGAGAGAGAGATAAAGAGAGGTAGAGAGAGAGAGGTAGAGAGAGAGGTAGAGATGTAGACAAAGATGTAGAGAGGTAGAGGTAAGTAGAGAGGTAGAGAGAGATAGAGAGGTAGAGAGAGGTAGTGAGGTAGAGAGTGGTAGAGGCAGGTATAGAGAGGTAGAGAGGTGTAGAGGTAGAGGTAGAGAGGTAGCAAGAGGTAGAGAGATAGAGAGAGGTAGAGTGAGGTAGAGAGAGAGAGAGGTAGAGAGAGAGGTGGAGAGAGGTAGAGAGTTGGAGGTAGAGAGAGAGGTAGAGAGGTAGAGGTAGAGAGAGGTAGAGAGGTAGAGGTAGAGAGGTAGAGAGCGGTAAACAGGTAGAGAGAGGTAGAGAGGTAGAGAGAGGTAGAGAGGTAGAGAGAGAGGTAGAGGTAGAGAGGTAGAGAGAGGTAGAGAGGTTGAGAGTGGTAGAGAGGTAGAGAGCAAAGTAGAGAGAGAAATAGAGAGGTAGAGAGGAAGAGGTAGAGCAGTAGAGAGGTAGAGGTAGAGAGGTAGAGGTAGAGAGAGAGGTAGGGAGAGGTAGAGAGGTGGAGAGGTAGAGAGGGGTCGAGAGAGGAGGTAGAGAGGTAGAGAGAGGTTGAGAGGTAGAGAGAGAGGTAGAGAGAGAGAGGTAGAAAGAGAGAGGTAGAAAGAGAGAGGTAGAGAGAGAGTTGGAGAGGTAGAGAGAGGTAGAGAGAGAGAGGTAGAGAGAGGTAGAGAGGTAGATTGAGGTAGAGAGAGAGAGTTAGAGAGAGAGGTAGGGAGAGGTAGAGAGGTAGAGAGGGAAATGTAGAGATAAAGAGAGGTAGAGAGAGAGGTAGAAAGAGAGGTAGTGAGGTAGAGAGAGGTAGAGAGACGTATAGAGAGAGATAGAAGTAGAGAGGTAGAGAGAGCTAGAGAGGTAGAGAGAGGTAGAGAGGTAGAGGTAGCGAGGTAGAGAGAGGTAGAGACGTTGAGAGAGGTGGAGAGAGGTAGAGAGGTAGAGAGAGAGAGAGAGAGTTGAGAGGTAGAGAGAGGTAGAGAGGTAGAGGTAGAGAGGTAGAGAGGTAGAGAGAGAGAGAGCAGTAAAAATAGGTAAAGAGAGAGGTAGAGAGGTGGATTGGTAGAGAGGTAGAGGTAGAGAGGTAGGGAGAGAGAGGTAGAGATTTAGAGAGAGGTGGAGAGGTAGAAATAGAGAGAGAGAGGGGGAGAGGCAGAGAGAGGTAGGGAGGTATAGAGAGGTATAGAGAAGAAGAGAGGTAGAGAGAGAGAGGGAGCGAGAGAGATGGAGAGGTAGAGAGAGAGGTCAAAAGGTAGAGAGAAGTAGAGAGGTAGAGAAAGTTAGAGAGAGAAGTAGAGAGAAAAATAGAGAGGTAGAGAGGAAGAGGTAGAGCAGTAGAGAGGTGGAGGTATAGAGAGAGATAGAGAGGTAGAGGTAGAGAGAGAGAGGTAGAGAGGTAGAGAGAGGTAGTGAGGTAGAGAGAGGGAGAGATGTAGAGGTACAGAGAGAGGTAGAGAGGTGGGTTGGAAGAGAGGTAGAGGTAGAGAGGTAGGGGGAGAGAGGTAGAGATTTAGCGAGAGGAAGAGAGGTAGAGATAGAGAGAGAGAGAGGGAGAGAGGTAGAGAGAGGTAGGGAGGTATAGAGAGGTAGAGAGGTAGAGAGAAGAAGAGAGGTAGAGAGAGAGAGGGAGAGAGGTAGAGAGAGAGATGGAGAGGTAGAGAGAGGTCAAGAGGTAGAGAGAGGTAGAGAGAAGTAGAGAGGTAGAGAGAGGTAGAGAGAGAAGTAGAGAGAGAAATAGAGAGGTAGAGAGGAAGAGGTAGAGCAGTAGAGAGGTAGAGAGAGAGATAGAGAGGTAGAGGTAGAGAGAGAGAGGTAGAGAGGTAGAGAGAGATGTAGTGAGGTAGAGAGAGGTAGAGAGAGGTAGAGAGGTAGAGGTAGAGAGAGAGCTAGAGATGTAGAGAGACGTAGAAAGGTAGAGAGGGGTCGAGAGAGGAGGTAGAGAGATAGAGAGGTAGAGAGGTAGAGAGAGGAAGACAGGTAGAGAGAGAGAGGTAGAGAGAGAGAGGTAGAAAGAGAGAGGTAGAAAGAGAGAGGTAGAGAGAGAGAGTTGGAGAGGTAGAGAGAGGTAGAGAGAGAGAGGTAGAGAGAGAGAGGTAGAGAGAGAGAGGTAGAGAGAGGTAGAGAGAGGTAGAGAGAAGTAGAGAGGTAGAGAGAGAAGTAGAGAGAGAAATAGAGAGGTAGAGAGGAAGAGGTGGAGCAGTAGAGAGGTAGAGGTAGAGAGAGATAGAGAGGTAGAGAGAGAGAGAGGTAGAGAGGTAGAGAGAGAGGTAGTGAGGTAGAGAGAGGTAGAGAGAGGTAGAGGTAGAGAGAGAGCTAGAGATGTAGAGAGACGTAGAGAGGTAGAGAGGTAGAGAGGGGTCGAGAGAGGAGGTAGAGAGATAGAGAGGTAGAGAGAGGAAGACAGGTAGAGAGAGAGAGGTAGAGAGAGAGAGGTAGAAAGAGAGAGGTAGAAAGAGAGAGGTAGAGAGAGAGAGTTGGAGAGGTAGAGAGAGGCAGAGAGAGAGAGGGAGAGAGAGATAGAGAGAGGTAGAGAGAGAGGTAGAGAGGTAGAGATAGGTTGAAAGGTAGATAGGTGTGGAGAGGTAGAGGTAGAGAGGTAGAGAGAGGTAGAGAGGTAGATAGGTAGAGAGAGAGAGTTAGAGAGATAGGTAGAGAGGTAGAGAGAGAAATATAGAGAGAAAGAGAGGCAGAGAGAGAGGTAGAGAGAGCGGTAGAGAGGTAGAGGTAGAGGGTAGGGAGAGGGAGGTAGAGATTTAGAGAGAGGTGGAGAGGTAGAAATAGAGAGAGAGAGGGGGAGAGGCAGAGAGAGGTAGGGAGAAGAAGAGAGGTAGAGAGAGAGAGGGAGAGAGAGAGATGGAGAGGTAGAGAGAGAGGTCAAGAGGTAGAGAGAAGTAGAGAGGTAGAGAGAGGTAGAGAGAGAAGTAGAGAGAGAAATAGAGAGGTAGAGAGGAAGAGGTAGAGCAGTAGAGAGGTAGAGGTATAGAGAGAGATAGAGAGGTAGAGGTAGAGAGAGATGGGTAGAGAGATAAAGAGAGGTAGTGAGGTAGAGAGAGGGAGAGAGGTAGAGGTACAGAGAGAGGTAGAGAGGTGGGTTGGTAGAGAGGTAGAGGTAGAGAGGTGGGGGGAGAGAGGTAGAGGTTTAGAGAGAGGAAGAGAGGTAGAGATAGAGAGAGAGAGAGGGACAGAGGTAGAGAGAGGTAGGGAGGTATAGAGAGGTAGAGAGGTAGAGAGAAGAAGAGAGGTAGAGAGAGAGGGAGAGAGGTAGAGAGAGAGATGGAGAGGTAGAGAGAGAGGTCAAGAGGTAGAGAGAGGTAGAGAGAAGTAGAGAGGTAGAGAGAGGTAGAGAGAGAAGTAGAGAGAGAAATAGAGAGGTAGAGAGGAAGAGGTAGATCAGTAGAGAGGTAGAGAGAGAGATAGAGAGGTAGATGTAGAGAGAGAGAGGTAGAGAGGTAGAGAGAGAGGTAGTGAGGTAGAGAGAGGTAGAGAGAGGTAGAGAGGTAGAGGTAGAGAGAGAGCTAGAGATGTAGAGAGACGTAGAAAGGTAGAGAGGGGTCGAGAGAGGAGGTAGAGAGATAGAGAGGTAGAGAGGTAGAGAGAGGAAGACAGGTAGAGAGAGAGAGGTAGAGAGAGAGAGGTAGAAAGAGAGAGGTGGAAAGAGAGAGGTAGAGAGAGAGAGTTGGAGAGGTAGAGAGAGGTAGAGAGAGAGAGGTAGAGAGAGAGGTAGAGAGAGGTAGAGAGAAGTAGAGAGGTAGAGAGAGGTAGAGAGAGAAGTAGAGAGAGAAATAGAGAGGTAGAGAGAGGTAGAGAGAGGTAGAGAGAAGTAGAGAGGTAGAGAGAGGTAGAGAGAGATGTAGAGAGAGAAATAGAGAGGTAGAGAGGAAGAGGTAGAGCAGTAGAGAGGTAGAGGTAGAGAGAGATAGAGAGGTAGAGAGAGAGAGGTAGAGAGGTAGAGAGAGAGGTAGTTTGATAGAGAGAGGTAGAGAGAGGTAGAGGTAGAGAGAGAGCTAGAGATGTAGAGAGACGTAGAGAGGTAGAGAGGGGTCCAGGGAGGAGGCAGAGAGATAGAGAGGTAGAGAGAGGAAGACAGGTAGAGAGAGAGAGGTAGAGAGAGAGAGGTAGAAAGAGAGAGGTAGAAAGAGAGAGGTAGAGAGACGGAGTTGGAGAGGTAGAGAGAGGTAGAGAGAGAGAGGGAGAGAGAGATAGAGAGAGGTAGAGAGAGAGGTAGAGAGGTAGAGATAGGTTGAAAGGTAGATAGGTGTGGAGAGGTAGAGGTAGAGAGGTAGAGAGGTAGAGAGAGGTAGAGAGGTAGATAGGTAGAGAGAGAGAGTTAGAGAGATAGGTAGAGAGGTAGAGAGAGAAATATAGAGAGAAAGAGAGGCAGAGAGAGAGGTAGAGAGGTAGAGGTAGAGAGGTAGAGGTAGAGAGGTAGAGAGGTAGAGAGAGGTAGAGGGAGAGGTAGAGAGGTAGAGAGAGGTAGAGAGGTAGAGAAGTAGAGAGAGGTAGAACGAGAGAGAGAGAGAGGCATAGAGAGAGAGAGGTAGAGAGGTAGAAAAAGCTAGAGAGGTAGAGGTAGCGAGAGAGGTAGAGAGGTAGAGGTAGCGAGGTAGAGAGGTAGAGAGAGGTAGAGAGGTAGAGAGAGGTAGAGAGAGAGGTAGAGAGAGGTAGAGAGATGTAGAGAGGTAGAAAAGTAGAGAGAGGTAGAAAGAGAGAGAGAGAGGTAGAGAGGTAGAGGGAGGTAGAGAGGTGGATTGCGAGAGAGGTAGAGAGGTAGAGGTCGAGAGGTAGGGAGTGGTAGAGAGAGAGGTAGAGAGGTAGAGGTAGAGAAAGAGAGGTAGAGAGAGAGGTAGTGAGAGAGGTAGAGAGAGAGAGGTAAAGAGGTAGAGAGGTAGAGAGAGAGGTAGGGAGGTAGAGAGAGAGAGGTAGAGAGAGAGGTAGAGAAAGAGGCGGAGAGAGAGAGGTAGAGAGAGAGAAGTAGAGAGAGAGATGTAGAGGAGAGAGGTAGTGAGGTAGAGAGAGGTAGAGGGAGGTAGAGAATTATAGAGAGGTAGAGAGGTAGAGAGATAGAGAGGTAGAGAGGTAGAGAGAGAGGTAGGGAGGTAGAGAGAGAGAGAGGTAGAGAGAGAGGTAGAGAAAGAGGTGGAGAGAGAGAGGTAGAGAGAGAAGAAGAGAGAGAGATGTAGAGGAGAGAGGTAGTGAGGTAGAGAGAGGTAGAGAGGTAGAGGGAGGTAGAGAATTATAGAGAGGTAGAGAGGGGTTGAGAGAGGAGGTAGAGAGATAGAGAGGTAGAGAGAGAGGTAGAAAGAGGGAGGTAGAAAGAGAGAGGTAGAGAAAGAGAGTTGGAGAGGTAGAACGAGGTAGAGAGAGAGGTAGAGAGAGGTAGAGAGAGAGGAAGAGAGAGAGGTAGAGAGGTAGAGATAGGTTGAAAGGTAGATAGGTGTGGAGAGGTAGAGGTAGAGAGGTAGAGAGAGGTAGAGAGGTAGAGAAAGAGAGTTAGAGAGATAGGTAGAGAGAGGTAAAGAGGTAGAGAGAGAAATATAGAGAGAAAGAGAGGCAGAGAGAGAGGTAGTGAGAGCGGTAGAGAGGTAGAGGTAGAGAGGTAGAGAGAGGTAGAGGGAGAGGTAGAGAGGTAGAGAGAGGTAGAGAAGTAGGGAGAGGTAGAAAGAGAGAGAGAGAGAGGTATAGAGAGAGAGAGGTAGAGAGGTAGAGAGAGCTAGAGAGGTAGAGGTTGCGAGAGAGGTAGAGAGGTAGAGGTAGAGAGGTAGAGAGAGGTAGAGAGGTAGAGAGAGGTAGAGAGAGAGGTAGAGAGGTAGAGAGAGGTAGAGAGGTAGAGAGAGGTAGAGAGATGTAGAGAGGTAGAAATGTAGAGAGGTAGAGAGGTGGAGAGAGGTAGAGAGGTGGATTGCTAGAGTGGTAGAGAGGTAGAGGTAGAGCGGTAGGGAGTGGTAGAGAGAGAGGTAGAGAGGTAGAGAGGTAGAGACAGGTAGAGACAGGAAGAGACAGGTAGAGAGAGGTAATTTGGTAGAGAGAAATAGAGAGAGAGGTAGAGAGTGAGGAAGGGAGGTAGAGAGAGGTAGATGTAGAGAGGTAGAGGTAGAGATTTAGAGAGAGAGACGTAGAGAGAGAGGTCGAGAAGGAGGTAGAGAGAGAGAGGGGGTAGAGAGAGAGATAGAGAGAGAGAGGTAGTGAGAGGTAGAGAGGTATGGAGAGGAAGAGGTAGAGAGAGGTAGAGGGGTAGCGAGGTAGAGAGTGATAGAGCGATAGAGAGAGAGATATAGAGACAGAGATAGAGAGAGGTAGAAAGGTTGAGAGGGGTAGAGAGGTAGAGGTAGAAACATAGAGAGAGAGAGGTAGAGAGAGAGGTAGAGAGATAGAGAGAGAGGTAGAGAGGTAGAGAAAGAGATGTAGAGATTTAGAGAGAGGTAGAGCTAGAGAGAGAGAGGGAGAGAGGTAGAGAGGTAGAGAGAGGTACAGAGAGGTAGAGAGAGGTAGAGAGGTAGAGAGAAGAAGAGAGGTAGAGAGAGAGAGAGGTAGAGGGAAAGCTAGAGAGGTAGATAGGTAGAGAGAGGTAGAGAGGTAGAGGGAGAGAGGTAGATAGAGAGGTAGAGAGGTAGAGAGAGAGGTAGAGAGAGGTAGAGGGTGATAGAGAGGTAGAGAGAGAAATAGAGAGGTAGAGAGGAAGAGGTAGAGGTAGAGAGAGGTAGAGAGAGAGAGATAGAGAGGTAGAGAGAGAGAGGTAGAGAGGTAGACAGAGATGTAGTGAGGTAGAGAGTGGTAGTGAGAGGTAGAGAGGTAGAGGTAGAGAGAGGTAGAGAGTGGTAGAGAGGTAGAGAGAGAAGTAGAAAGAGAAATAGAGGTAGAGAGGAAGAGGTAGAGCAGTAGAGAGGTAGAGGTAGAGAGAGGTAGTGAGAGAGGTAGAGGTAGAGAGAGAGGTCGAGAGGTAGAGAGAGGTAGAGAGGTAGAGACGGGTCGAGAGAGGAGGTAGAGAGATAGAGAGGTAGAGAGGTAGAGAGAGGTAGAGAGAGAGAGGTAGAGAGAGAGAGGTAGAAAGAGAGAGGTCGAAAGAGAGAGGTAGAGAGAGAGAGTTGGATCGGTAGAGAGAGAGAGTTTGAGAGGTAGAGAGAGGTAGAGAGAGAGAGGTAGAGAGAGAGGTAGAGCGGTAGAGAGGTAGAGAGAGGTAGAAAGGTAGAGAGGTGTGGAGAGGTAGAGGTAGAGAGGAAGAGAGAGGTAGAGAGGTAAGGAGAGGTAGAGAGGTAGACTGAGGTAGAGAGGTAGAGAGAGAGGTAGAGAGGTAGAGAAAGAGATGTAGAGATTTAGAGAGAGGTAGAGCTAGAGAGAGAGAGAGAGGGAGAGAGGTAGAGAGGTAGAGAGAGGTAGAGAGAGGTAGAGAGGTAGAGAGAGGTAGAGAGGTAGAGAGAAGAAGAGAGGTAGAGAGAGAGAGGTAGAGGGAAAGGTAGAGAGGTAGATAGGTAGAGAGAGGTAGAGATGTAGAGGGAGAGAGGTAGATAGAGAGGTAGAGAGGTAGAGAGAGAGGTAGAGAGGTAGAGAGAGGTAGAGGGTGATAGAGAGGTAGAGAGAGAAATAGAGAGGTAGAGAGGAAGAGGTAGAGGTAGAGAGAGGTAGAGAGAGAGAGATAGAGAGGTAGAGAGAGAGAGGTAGAGAGGTAGACAGAGATGTAGTGAGGTAGAGAGTGGTAGCGAGAGGTAGAGAGGTAGAGGTAGAGAGAGGTAGAGGTAGAGAATGGTAGATAGGTAGAGAGAGAAGTAGAAAGAGAAATAGAGGTAGAGAGGAAGAGGTAGAGCAGTAGAGAGGTAGAGGTAGAGAGAGGTAGTTAGAGAGGTAGAGGTAGAGAGAGAGGTCGAGAGGTAGAGAGAGGTAGAGAGGTAGAGAGGGGTCGAGAGAGGAGGTAGAGAGATAGAGAGGTAGAGAGGTAGAGAGAGGTAGAGAGAGAGAGGTAGAGAGAGAGAGGTAGAAAGAGAGAGGTCGAAAGAGAGAGGTAGAGAGAGAGAGTTGGATCGGTAGAGAGAGAGAGTTTGAGAGGTAGAGAGAGGTAGAGAGAGAGAGGTAGAGAGAGAGGTAGAGAGAGAGGTAGAGCAGTAGAGAGGTAGAGAGAGGTAGAAAGGTAGAGAGGTGTGGAGAGGTAGAGGTAGAGAGGTAGAGAGAGGAAGAGAGAGGTAGAGAGGTAAGGAGAGGTAGAGAGGTAGACTGAGGTAGAGAGGTAGAGAGAGAGAGAGTTAGAGAGAGAGGTAGAGAGGTAGAGAGAGGTAGAGAGAGGTATAGAGAGAGATAGAGGTAGGAGGTAGAGAGAGGTAGAGAGGTAGAGATGTAGAGAGAGGTAGAGAGGTAAAGAGTGGTAGAGAGGTAGAGAGCAAAGTAGAGAGAGAAATAGAGAGGTAGAGAGGAAGAGGTAGAGCAGTAGAGAGGTAGAGGTAGAGAGGTAGAGGTAGAGAGAGAGGTAGAGAGAGGTAGAGAGGTGTAGAGGTAGAGAGGGGTCGAGAGAGGAGGTAGAGAGCTAGAGAGAGGTTGAGAGGTAGAGAGAGAGAGGTAGCGAGAGAGAGGTAGAAAGAGAGAGGTAGAAAGAGAGAGGTAGAGAGAGAGTTAGAGAGGTAGAGAGAGGTAGAGAGAGAGAGGTAGAGAGAGGTAGTGAGGTAGAGAGACGTATAGAGAGAGATAGAGGTAGAGAGCTAGAGAGGTAGAGAGAGAAATGTAGAGATAAAGAGAGGTAGAGAGAGAGGTAGAAAGAGAGGTAGTGAGGTAGAGAGAGGTAGAGAGACGTATAGAGAGAGATAGCGGTAGAGAGGTAGAGAGAGATAGAGAGGTAGAAAGAGAGGTAGAGAGGTAAAGGTAGCGAGGTAGAGAGAGGTAGAGACATAGAGAGAGGTGGAGAGAGTTAGAGAGGTAGAGAGAGAGAGAGAGAGTTGAGAGGTAGTGAGAGGTAGAGAGGTGGAGGTAGAGAGGTAGAGAGATAGAGAGCGGTAAAAAGAGGTAGAGAGAGAGGTAGAGAGAGGTAGAGAGGTGGATTGGTAGAGAGGTAGAGGTAGAGAGGTAGGGAGAGAGAGGTAGAGATTTAGAGAGAGGTGGAGAGGTAGAAATAGAGAGAGGGAGGGGGAGAGGCAGAGAGAGGTAGGGAGGTATAGAGAGGTAGAGAGAAGAAGAGAGGTAGAGAGAGAGAGGGAGAGAGAGAGATGGAGAGGTAGAGAGAGAGGTCAAGAGGTAGAGAGAAGTAGAGAGGTAGAGAGAGGTAGAGAGAGAAGTAGAGAGAGAAATAGAGAGGTAGAGAGGAAGAGGTAGAGAGGTAGAGGTATAGAGAGAGATAGAGAGGTAGAGGTAGAGAGAGAGAGGTAGAGAGGTAGAGAGAGGTAGTGAGGTAGAGAGAGGGAGAGAGATAGAGCTACAGAGAGAGGTAGAGAGGTGGGAAGGTAGAGAGGTAGAGAGGTAGAGGTAGAGAGGTAGGGGGAGAGAGGTAGAGATTTAGAGAGAGGTAGAGAGGTAGAGATAGAGAGAGAGAGAGGGAGAGAGGTAGAAAGAGGTAGGGAGGTAGAGAGAGGTAGAGAGAAGAAGAGAGGTAGAGAGAGAGGGAGAGAGGTAGAGAGAGAGATGGAGAGGTAGAGAGAGAGGTCAAGAGGTAGAGAGAGGTAGAGAGAAGTAGAGAGGTAGAGAGAGAAGTAGAGAGAGAAATAGAGAGGTAGAGAGGAAGAGGTAGAGCAGTAGAGAGGTAGAGAGAGAGATATAGAGAGGTAGAGGTAGAGAGAGAGAGGTAGAGAGATAGAGAGGTAGAGGTAGAGAGAGAGAGGTAGTGAGGTAGAGAGAGGTAGAGAGGTAGAGGGAGGTAGAGAATTATAGAGAGGTAGAGAGGGGTCGAGAGAGGAGGTAGAGAGATAGAGAGGTAGAGAGGTAGAGAGAGGAAGACAGGTAGAGAGAGAGAGGTAGAGAGAGAGAGAGGTAGAAAGAGAGAGGTAGAAAGAGAGAGGTAGAGAGAGAGAGTTGGAGAGGTAGAGAGAGGTAAAGAGAGAGAGGTAGAGAGAGGTAGAGAGAGAGAGGTAGAGAGAGGTAGGGAGAGGTAGAGAGAAGTAGAGAGGTAGAGAGAGGTAGAGAGAGAAGTAGAGAGAGAAATAGAGAGGTAGAGAGGAAGAGGTAGAGCAGTAGAGAGGTAGAGGTAGAGAGAGATAGAGAGGTAGAGGTAGAGGTAGAGAGGTAGAGAGAGAGGTAGTGAGGTAGAGAGAGGTAGAGAGAGGTAGAGAAGTAGAGGTAGAGAGAGAGCTAGAGATGTAGAGAGACGTAGAGAGGTAGAGAGGTAGAGAGGGGTCGAGAGAGGAGGTAGAGAGATAGAGAGGTAGAGAGAGGAAGACAAGTAAAGAGAGAGAGGTAGAGAGAGAGAGGTAGAAAGAGAGAGGTAGAAAGAGGGAGGTAGAGAGAGATAGTTGGAGAGGTAGAGAGAGGTAGAGAGAGGGAGAGAGAGATAGAGAGAGGTAGAGAGAGAGGTAGAGAGGTAGAGATAGGTTGAAAGGTAGATAGGTGTGGAGAGGTAGAGGTAGAGAGGTAGAGAGGTAGAGAGAGGTAGAGAGGTAGAGAGGTAGATTGAGGTAGATAGGTAGAGAGAGAGTTAGAGAGATAGGTAGAGAGGTAGAGAGAGAAATATAGAGCGAAAGAGAGGCAGAGAGAGAGGTAGAGAGAGCGGTAGAGAGGTAGAGGTAGAGAGGTAGAGGTAGAGAGGTAGAGAGTGTTGGACTTGGCCCTTTTTGCAGGGTCATCCCTAAACTTTTTGCCTTCCTCCGGTATTTTTTCTGACCTGGTGTTGGCTGTTTTATGACTCTGGGCACCTTACCACTGCTGACCAGTGCTAAGGTGCATATGCTCTCCCTATGGTAAAATGTATACATTGATTGGTGTCATGATTGGTTTATTGGATATACTGTCAGTCCCCAGTAAAGTGCACCAGGAGTGCCAGGGTTTGTGAATGCCAATGCTGCTAGTGGGCCTGCAGCACTGGTTGCGCCACCCACAGAAGCGGCCTTGTAAAATGTGTCTAGGGTCTGCCACTGCAGAACCTGCGTGCAGTCTGGTACTGTCATGCTGGCTGGGCAAGTGCACACACTTGCCAGCCTCCAAACCTTCCCTTTGCCTCATGTTAGTCACCCCTATGGTAGGCCCACGGGCAGGGTGCATTGTAGGTGTAAGGTAGGACAAGCCCTGAGTGTGTGGCATGTCCTAATAGTGAATTACAGCCATTTTCGTTTTTCACTATTGCAAGGCTACCTGTTCTCATTAGGCCAGATGAGCTGCTGGAATTATTACACCCTATAATCCCAGCAGGCTCAGGGAACATGGTAGAGAAATATGTTTAGTATGCCTGAACTCAGAATAATAAAATACTTCTTGTAGTCAAGTTCATTTTAATATCCTGGGTTTGTAAATACTACTTTTAGAAAGTTAGTATTTACTTGCCTAACCATTTCAGCCCGCCTCTGCTGTGTGTGTATCTGACTGTCTGGGCTATGTGAGTGACAGGGCTGGGGGATGATAGGTGGTGAATGGCAGGAGGACACCTTGGTGGGAGGTGGGAGTGCCCCTTGGACTCTGAATAGGGCTGTGCTCCACCCCCACAATGCTGGCTCCGCCCCCTGGGGAGCGACTGATGACTCAGCCTGCACCTGGCCCAGGAAGGGCGAAGCACTGTCAACAAAGTGCTCCTGACTGTACTTGTCCCCTGAATGCTGGCTCCACCTCCTGTGGAGCGGCTGATGTGCCTGCCCCTCACACTGAAAGCAGAAGTCAGAGTACCCCCAACAAAGTGCTCAGGACTGAGAGCAGTTATGCAAAGGCCCCCCTGGCCTGGAAGAACAAAAGAAATGTGGTATAAAAGTAGGAGCCCTGCTCCTTGAGAATCAGAATCCTGTTTTACCACAAAGAACCTCTGCCCGACTAGAAGGAGAAGAAGACGCTGGAAGGACTGGCCTGCTGCTTGCCTTGCTGAGAACGGAGAGGAAAAGACTTGCTGAAAAGACTTTGCTGCTTTGTGCTTTAAACATTCTCCAAGGGCTTGATCTGAGCTTGCCCCCTGAACTGAACCCCAGGACCAGTGGGTTCTTTGTGCCTTTGCTCGTCCTGAAACTCGAGCCGTGTGTGCATCCAGCTAGAGAAAGACTGCGCCCCTCATCGCCCCCTCCTAGGGCCGTGACACTCGGGAGCTTGCCTGCCTTTGTCCCCGTGAGAGCCTCGCTCCGACCGGAGTCGCTCTCTGCCCCCGGGCTAGGCTACCTGCTCCTCTGCCACCGTCTGTTACTGGAGCGCGCTGAAGCGCTATCGCCCCTCCCGCCGGAATTCCTCTCCGACGATCGCGCTCCCCGCCGGGTCAACAGCTGCACGGACTGTGCCCTGTGATCCCGCTTCGCTATCCCAGACTTGGATCAGGCCGCGCCGCCCCCGTTGTGGAGACCGCCGCACCGCCGTGCTGAGGGTCGTGGGCCGCGCCTGCCTGAGTGCATGCACCCGCTGACGTAGGATCCAAAGGTGCTCCCCCTAATCATCAGAGTCTCACTGACCCGTGCCGACTCCCAAAGAAACGGCAACGTTCCTCAAAGTTCCAGTATCGGGCTCGGGGCCCGCAACTCCTTATTTCCCCGTCATCAGGAGCCGCGGTAGGGTCCGGGCCGATTTCGGACAGGAGAGAGAGGTAAGCGCGACGAAGCGCACCGAAGGGCTAGGACTGGCCTAAATCACCTGAAGGTAACTGGAACCCCAAGTAACATTTCTAAGAGACTAAAGAGTATCCATTTGAAACTACAACAAAGAACATTTGCCTGCTTTACAGTCTGGTGGCATAGAGAAAACGTTATTGGTCTTGTGATAAGTCTGCTGATATATATATACCTATTTTGTCATAAAGAAGCGTATTTTTTTTCATATCCAAGCCTGGTGTCCATTTGTGGGGGGATTGATGTATTTACTGTGTGTATGGTTACAAATGCTTAACTAACTAACGCCTGGAGAATAGCCTTGGCTGCTCACGCCACGCACCTAGAGGGTGAGCAAGGGTCATTCCAAAGGGGCTATCCTGCGCCCTGACCTGGAGGAGAGGGTCCCTGCTTGACACAAGGGCATACTTGCGCCAACCAGAGACCCCCAAGTCTAACAGAGAGGTAGAGAGAGGTAGAGGGAGAGGTAGAGCGGTAGAGAGAGGTAGAGAGGTAGTGAAGTAGAGAGAGGTAGAAAGAGAGAGAGAGAGAGGCATAGAGAGAGAGAGGTAGAGAGCTAGAGAGAGCTAGAGAGGTAGAGGTAGCGAGAGAGGTAGAGAGGTAAAGGTAGCGAGGTAGAGAGGTAGAGAGAGGTAGAGAGGTAGAGAGAGAGGTAGAGAGAGGTAGAGAGAGGTAGAGAGATGTAGAGAGGTAGAAAAGTAGAGAGAGATAGAAAGAGAGAGAGAGAGGTGGAGAGGTAGAGGGAGGTAGAGAGGTGGATTGCTAGAGAGGTAGAGAGGTAGAGGTCGAGAGGTAGGGAGTGGTAGAGAGAGAGGTAGAGAGGTAGAGGTAGAGAAAGAGAGGTAGCAAGAGAGGTAGTGAGAGAGGTAGAGAGAGAGAGGTAAAGAGGTAGAGAGAGAGGTAGAGAGGTAGAGAGATAGAGAGGTAGAGAGGTAGAGAGAGAGGTAGGGAGGTAGAGAGAGAGAGGTAGAGAGAGAGGTAGAGAAAGAGGTGGAGAGAGAGAGGTAGAGAGAGAGAAGTAGAGAGAGAGATGTAGAGGAGAGAGGTAGTGAGGTAGAGAGAGGTAAAGAGGTAGAGGGAGGTAGAGAATTATAGAGAGGTAGAGAGGGGTCGAGAGAGGAGGTAGAGAGATAGAGAGGTAGAGAGGTAGAGAGAGGAAGACAGGTAGAGAGAGAGAGGTAGAGAGAGAGAGGTAGAAAGAGGGAGGTAGAAAGAGAGAGGTAGAGAAAGAGAGTTGGAGAGGTAGAAAGAGGTAGAGAGAGAGGTAGAGAGAGGTAGAGAGAGGTAGAGAGAGAGGTAGAGAGGTAGAGATAGGTTGAAAGGTAGATAGGTGTGGAGAGGTAGAGGTAGAGAGATAGAGAGGTAGAGAGAGGTAGAGAGGTAGAGAGAGAGAGTTAGAGAGAGAGAGTTAGAGAGATAGGTAGAGAGAGGTAAAGAGGTAGAGAGAGAAATATAGAGAGAAAGAGAGGCAGAGAGAGAGGTAGAGAGAGCGGTAGAGAGGTAGGGGTAGAGAGGTAGAGAGAGGTAGAGGGAGAGGTAGAGAGGTAGAGAGAGGTAGAGAAGTAGAGAGAGGTAGAAAGAGAGAGAGAGAGGTATAGAGAGAGAGAGGTAGAGAGAGCTAGAGAGGTAGAGGTAGCAAGAGAGGTAGAGAGGTAGAGGTAGAGAGGTAGAGAGAGGTAGAGAGGTAGAGAGAGGTAGAGAGAGAGGTAGAGAGGTAGAGAGAGGTAGAGAGGTAGAGAGAGGTAGAGAGATGTAGAGAAGTAGAAAAGTAGATAGGTAGAGAGAGGTAGAGAGGTAGAGAGAGGTAGAGAGGTGGGCTGCTAGAGAGGTAGAGAGGTAGAGGTAGAGAGGTAGGGAGTGGTAGAGAGAGAGGTAGAGAGGTAGAGGTAGAGAAAGGGATCACTGACAAAATATCGAAGGTCAAAAAATCGACCTACAAAAATATCGGTACAGAGAGCTAGAGAGGTAGAGGTAGAGAGAGAGGTAGAGGTAGAGAGGTAGAGAGAGGTAGAGAGGTATAGAGAGGTAGAGAGAGAGGTAGAGAGAGGTAGAGAGATGTAGAGAGGTAGAAAAGTAGAGAGAGGTAGAAAGAGAGAGAGAGAGGTAGAGAGAGGTAGAGAGGTAGAGGGAGGTAGAGAGGTGGATTGCTAGAGAGGTAGAGGTCGAGAGGTAGGGAGTGGTAGAGAGAGAGGTAGAGAGGTAGAGGTAGAGAAAGAGAGGTAGAGAGAGAGGTAGTGAGAGAGGTAGAGAGAGAGAGGTAAAGAGGTAGAGAGAGGTAGAGAGAGAGGTAGAGAGATAGAGAGGTAGTGAGAGAGGTAGGGAGGTAGAGAGAGAGAGAGGTAGAGAGAGAGGTAGATAAAGAGGTAGATAGAGAGAGGTAGAGAGAGAGAAGTAGAGAGAGAGAGGTAGAGAGATAGAGAGAAAGAGGTAGAGAGAGAGAGGTAGTGAGGTAGAGAGAGGTAGAGAGGTAGAGGGAGGTAGAGAATTATAGAGAGGTAGAGAGGGGTCGAGAGAGGAGGTAGAGAGATAGAGAGGTAGAGAGGTAGAGAGAGGAAGACAGGTAGAGAGAGAGAGGTAGAGAGAGAGAGGTAGAAAGAGGGAGGTAGAAAGAGAGAGGTAGAGAGAGAGAGTTGGAGAGGTAGTAAGAGGTAGAGAGAGAGAGGTAGAGAGAGGTAGAGAGAGAGGTAGAGATAGGTTGAAAGGTAGATAGGTGTGGAGAGGTAGCGGTAGAGAGGTAGATTGAGGTAGAGAGGTAGAGAGAGAGAGTTAGAGAGATAGGCAGAGAGAGGTAGAGAGGTAGAGAGAAATATAGAGGGAAAGTGAGGCAGAGAGAGAGGTAGAGATTGCGGTGGAGAGGTAGAGGTAGAGAGGTAGAGAGGTAGAGAGAGGTAGAGGGAGAGGTAGAGAGGTAGAGAGAGGTAGAGAAGTAGAGAGAGGTAGAAAGATAGAGAGAGAGAGGTATAGAGAGAGAGAGGTAGAGAGGTAGAGAGAGCTAGAGAGGTAGAGGTAGCGAGAGAGGTAGAGAGGTAGAGGTAGAGAGGTAGAGAGAGGTAGAGAGATAGAGAGAGGTAGAGAGAGAGGTAGAGAGGTAGAGAGAGGTAGAGAGGTAGAGAGATGTAGAGAGGTAGAAAAGTAGAGAGAGGTAGAAAGAGAGAGAGAGGTAGAGAGAGGTAGAGAGGTAGAGAGAGGTAGAGAGGTGGATTGCTAGAGAGGTAGAGGTAGAGAGGTAGGGAGTGGTAGAGAGAGAGGTAGAGAGGTAGAGGTAGAGAAAGGGATCACTGCCAAAATATTGAAGGTCAAAAAATCGACCTACAAAAATATTGGAGCAAAAATATCGATGTCAAGAATATCGACATTCTATCTACAACATGGTAAGTACAAAAATATCGAAAATAAAATATCGATGTCAAAAATATCGTTAAAAAATTATGTAAAATAAATGAAATAATACTTATGAATAAAATAAACATAATTAAATATATTTTATAATGTTTAAAATTAATAATTAATATATATAATTTAATAAAACATTAATTAAACATAGACATTTATGTGCCGATTCCGATCCTGTAAAACCCGGGTACGAATGGTCGTACGGAGCGTATTCTCCGTACGACTCGTACCCGGGAAATCCTCCTTACAAACCAGCAAGTACGAATCATACAGAAATACCATTTCCGTACGATTCGTAAAAAACTACGTGCGGCTAAAAAATACACACCATTCTGATCAGGGACATCGCGTACATGACCTCCGGATGGAGTCAGGCAGCGTTTTACGGACCAGCAAGTACGATTCGTGCCTACGTCACTCCGCACAGCTCATTTTTTACGGCAGCCAAAAACTCCCGGGAAATTGAGGACGACACGAAGAAGGAGCACCGGTACGCGACGGACAGCCATGAACCCCATCCTACGTGTCATCCCAGCCCTCCTAGCCTACGACCTGGCGCACCGAAACCGCTGCGCACGCTGCAGAAGGTCAGAACAACACCCAGGGGCAAAGGGGGGGCGAGGGGCAGGAAACATAACCTCTACCTAATTTAAAAAAAACATATTCTGTACATACATTACCTCCAGGGTCTGGTCCCTTCGGGGGGCATGTCCACCAGTCCCTGCATCCCGCTACAACGGCAGTGGGCGTGTACGCATACCCGTCACCACTACAATGGTGGTACGGGCCATACCCACGTCCTCAGAGTGTGGGTACGGCCCATACCCCCATTGTAGTGGTGATGTAGGGGTACGCGCCGTACCCACGCCCTCAGAGGGTGGGTACGGCCCGTACCACCATTGTAATGGTGATGTAGGGGTACACGTGGTACGGGCCGTACCCACGCTCTGAGGGCGTGGGTACGGCACCTACCCCTACATCACCACTACAATGGTGGTACGGGCCGTACTCACGCTCTGAGGGCGTGGAGGTGAGTCCTTCAGCAGGACCTGGGCGATCCTCCGGGTCCAGCACCGGATATCCTGCAACCGTTTTCTCACTTGTGCTAGGCGCCGACTGCGACCCTCAACCGATCTCACTGCCCTGACGGCCTGCTTCCAGATCTCCCCCTTGGCGTAGGCAGTTACCTGTGAGGATGACAAAGTGAGACAACATCCCTACACCTGCTCCATGTCAGAGAGACACACATTTGAACATCTTTGAAATGTTGAACAGGGCATAGGATGCTGCCAAGGAATTGCATCTTAGTCATATGGACATTGGCCTCTGTGGAAGCCCCAATGCACTACATGGCATGTAAAGTACACAGGTGGCATGAGGGGTGCGACACACTCCATGAACATGGCACACACTGTGCATCACAAGAGACACCAGGCTGATGGACAGCACCCCAAGCAGTTACATACCCCAGGCCACTGACGCAACCTCAGCAGAGTACACAGACACACACAGGCACAGATCAATCACATGCCATTGGCAACAGCGGATACAAACCTCACTCTGCACATGAGCCACTTGCCTGTGGGGGGTGACAGGTGTGGGGCTAGCTCAGCGAGTCAGACACACAGCAGAGCTTACTTCTCACATCAGATGGGTAGAGCTGTTGCCTCCTCCATGCAGTTGTGGTGTAACACTTCACATAGACACTCACCAACATGACAAGGAACATTCACAAACATCAATGTCCAGGGGGCTTACACATCACTTGGACACTCTCACCACAGCTCCACTCAACTCAGACACACCTGTGACACCAGGGGGACCACTGAATCACCTCAGGACAATAGACAAAAAATGCCACAAAGGATTAGCCAGGCTGAATGTGTCATGCACTATGTAGTGAATGTCACAGTAAGCACAATGCAAGTGAGGAGTGCACACATGAACTACATCATGCTCTGCATGGGAGACATAAGCCATCCCACCCCCCCTGGGACCCACTCTAAACAACATTGCATGTCTGTCACACCTGGACACAATGCCAGAAGTGACAGTCACAAAAAAGGTGCACAGTCAAAGCTAGTGGAGTCAGCACTCACCTGCTCCCCTGGTCTCCCATACAGGCTGGGGTACTGTGAGAGTATGACATCCATCAATGCCTCATTCTCCTCCTGGGTGAATGGCTGGGCCCTCTCCACAGACCTTGACATGGTGCCAGAGGAAGCACAGACAGCAGCAGTGGAAGGTTGTGCAGGCAAGTGCCCTCTCATGGGTTCTGCCTGACTTATCTCTGCCTTGCTGAGTGATTGGTCAGACTCATTTGCATCCTACGTTTCTTCCAATCCCTTTAAACATACACCAGTGACAGCATTTGCATGGTTCAAATTAGCAGCATCATGTCAAGTCAACAACCACTTTGCAACAATGTATTTTGTAGCCAACTGACTTTTCAAGGCCACCTGATGGAAAGATTTGAACAGAAAACTCGGTATCCATGACAACCAGCATGCATTTATGGCCTAAAACTTGTCCCTTATGTGTCCCCTATGTAATTTTCAAATCCCCACACAGGTACGGTGCGTTTCACACGTACACGTAGGCACTGGGAGTACACGTACGTGTACACGTACGTGTAGGCACTGGTAGTACATGTACGTCTACTACCTCAGTACACGTACGTGTAGGCACTGGTAGTACATGTACTACCTCAGTACAGGTACGTGTACAACTAGTGCGTACACATACGTGTACTACCTCAGTACACGTACGTGTACTCCCAGTGCCTACGCGTACATGTACTGAGGTAGTACACATACGTGTACTACCAGTGCCTACATGTACGTGTACACGTATGTGTAGGCACTGGTAGTACACGTACGTGTACAACTAGTGCGTACACATATGTGTACACATACGTGTACTACCTCAGTACACGTACGTGTACAACTAGTGCCTACACATACGTGTACTGAGGTAGTACACGTACGTGTACGCACTAGTTGTACACGTACGTGTACTAAGGCAGTACACGTACGTGTGTACGTCCCGTAACACGCGTGCTCCTACAGCAACACTACTATAGGGATACGGACCGTACACACGCCCTCAGAGCGTGTGTACGGTGCGTTTCACACGTTTACACCGGTGATAGGGGGCGCAAATCCATGGAGGTCTCAGACTCGCACAAGACTGTACATCAAGTCATTGTCATTTATGTCCTTCATGTGCAAGGCCTAGGTGTGTCAGGCAGTGATATTGCACATGTCTCCTCATGTTTGAGCACAATAGATGTGTGATGACCTGTGTACACATGTCATGTGTGATTTGGCACTATGTGGCACACTTCCCCTTCACACTTTGCACATGTGTGCATGTAGTCCAAACGTGTCAAGCACAGCATCACTGGTATGGCACAGTCACCAACACCCGCAACTGTCGCCTGATGCCAGGGACAGGGACACTAATAACTGACATAGAACGACCAGCGTGCCACGATGTAACTATGTCATGTGTGTGTCATGTGTTCCCATGAGCTGGCAGTTGATGTCCCGTCAACTGCATCTGCTGTTGCTGCATCCAACATGTGACGGTGTGTAGATGGGCATGGCACACATCTACACACACCATGCCACATGTGCAATCCCACGTAACGTCTGTCTGTATGCATTGAACATGGCATTTTGACATGAGGACATATCTGCGTTGTCTCAATGTCTGTGTTTTCAGTTTTCCCGTGTACCCCTTCATCGCAATGTGTGTGATCTGTACATTTGACCTTCCATGTGACCTGTGCGTCTAGCTTGCCGTCAGCTGTCTGTATGAGATGATATCCTTCAAATGCAGATATGTGGATGTATGTCACTCCTGTGATGTCTATGGCTGTTCACTTACACTGGCCCACAGCTTGTTTTAGGGCATGTCATGTAGACTTGCCAATCAACGGTTGTATCTGGCTTTTCGTAGGAGTATCACCTGGCTGGCATACGTGTCCTGGATGTATTGCACAGACCAGACTCTGTATTAAGCAGATGTGTATTAGCAGTTGAGCATGTGGTCACTTCATTGATATTGATGTTGTTATGTTCTCACTCTTCGTTATTCATTCCAATTTTCTGCAGGGCACCGCCTCTCCCCCGACCAATGCCAGACTTGGCTGCCATGAGGGAACGTGACTGCATAAGACGTTACCGATTCTCTCAACAGTTGATTGAGGACTTGACCGCCAAGCTGGCACCACACCTCCAACCGCGACACAGGTATCCTACAGCGCTGACCCCCAAGATGAAGGTGATGGCAGCCCTACATTTTTTTGCCACCGGTACGTTTCAATTCACCATAGCTGATGTCGGTGGCATGTCTCAGACGATGTTCAGCCGTGTCCTGCATGATGTTTTAGAAGCCATGTTGGGGCACCTGGATGAATTCATCCATTTTCCGACTCCTGAGCAGTTGACAGGTGCCAAGGGTGATTTCTATGCCCTGGGAGGGATGCCCCATGTAATTGGGTCCATTGATGGGACACATGTGGCTTTGGTACCACCACAGGCACAGGAGGTAGCCTATTGCAACCGTAAACATTACCACTCTATTAATGCCCTTGTGGTGTGTCTTGCTAACATGCTGATTTCCCATGTCTGTGCACGTTTTCCAGGGTCAGCACACGATGCCTACATCATGAGGCGTAGCAGGGTGCCACAAATGATGCTGTGGCTGCACAACGAACAAGCATGTCTTGTTGGTAGGTATACTCTGGTTGTCCTGTGTGTTGCGGTATCTTTGTATCTTACGGCATCTCCGGACCCACTTCTTCACATGATGTTTCCATGTATGGGACTCTGGCTATCCCAACATGCCATGGCTGATGACGCCTCTCCGCAACCCAAGATCAGCTGCAGATCACCGTTATAGTAATGCACACAGGCAGACCAGGCGAGTGATTGAGAGGACGTTTGGCCTCCTGAAGAGCCGATTCCGGTGCCTTCACAAGACAGGCGGGTCCCTCCCATATGCACCGGCAAAGGTCTGCAACATCTTCCTCGTGTGCTGCATGCTGCACAACATGGCAGTGGAGAAGGCAGTGCCACTCATCCTGGATCCGGATGAGCTGGAACATCCACCCGTGGAGGATGAAGGGCTTGGTCACGAGGCAAGTGAGGAGGAGGAGGACATCCGGAGTCAGCTCATATGCAACTTCTTCTCATGATGGTGAGTCACTGGGTCTGAGTGTGCACGCTTGGAGCCTTGTGTGGCAGGTGTTGCAATGTGTGTGTCCAGCTGACTGTATGCTAAGTGACTTAGAGGTGTGTTCTGATGTGTCACTCGAGTGATGATGTAATTCCACACATTTTAGCTGAGACACTAAATATTGAATTAGCATGGTGACAACATTATTCATGTAGAGTAAATGACCATGCATGCGGATAACAATATTTTCGCTGTCTCCTTGTGTGTCTGTCATCCCCAGGGTCTTGCGCATGTGGTCTGCTCGTGTCATCGTTGGCCTCCTGATATTCCTCATGAGTATTGCAACGTGTGCTGAATCAGCGTTCCATGCACGGACATGTTGAAAAGACATTTTGGGTAAGGATTGCAGCAAGGCATTTTGGGGGTGTTACGTGTTTTGAATGTGTGGGGACTGTTCCTGTGCATGTTGTGTTACCATGCATACATGTCGACTCACCATGGGGCACATTACATGTAGCATGACTCCCATGAACTGATAGTCACCCTTCGTGACAGTCATTTGTAATGGTTTGTGGATTCTGAGGAAGGCATCAATGTGTGTAAAACTTCAATCAGACACATACAGGATGCTACGGGTGGACATAGTGTGGGACATCCCCATAGGAGGCTCACTGGGGAATTGCAGCCTCTCCGTGTGCAGCAGGGGGTGTTTGGCCTACCTCCTTCACTTGTGTGCCAGTTCATTTGGATTTACAACATCTGTGTTGTGAAGGGGGTGTCCAGTGTAGGTTCCACATGTTCAGCCAAATGACCTGTGAGTCTGTTCATATTGATGGATTTCCCTTAGTGTGAGCCTGAGTAATAAAGGTGTTCCTCACACTCCAAGGTGCCTCATCTCTGTCAATGCAGGTCTCTTGCCAATTTGCATGCGGCATCTCTGGCATAGTTGTCAAAGATAGTGCATAGGAGTCTATGTGTAGTTTAGCAACATGCATGCAGTTCTTCATGGATTGGAATCTGTATTGTGCATGAAGTCCATGGTTGTGTATGTATTTGGGCATGTTGGTCCCCACAACGGGCTGTCAACACCTGCTGAGGGTGTGTCTCCTGTGCGCAGCATGGCCTTCTGTGTCTTGATCCTGTGTCAGTCATCTTTGGTGATTGTACATCCATTTTCTCGGGGTGTGCCATGGGTGACCGGACACTCCTTCCTTTACATACGCCTGTTGCAGTTGTCCTTTCTGACATCCTTGTCTTTGTATGCAACTCTTGGCATACTTTCCAGGGCATGGTGCCTGCTGCTACAGCCCCTGCAGCAAGGGCCCACAAAGTAGCGGGATTCGGCAACACACACGCCTCAAAGATGCTCCTACCTGCCTCCCTCCACCCATTCATTTGGCTGTCCTCATCTTGTCTGTGCCACTGCTGCGGCCACGCGGTGCCAAAGGCAGGACCGTCAGCACATGCAACGTGCACATTGCATGACCCTCATGTCCTTGCATGACCCACATCACATTACAGTCTGATGTTGTAGCCACCCTCCAAGCAATGTCTATCCAAAACTCAACCGCCTGCTCTCAGGCATACCCTAACCGCACACACAACACCTTTGCAAGCTGAGTGTGCAACTCCAACTGCCTACACAGCACTGTCACACCAACCAGATCATGTCCCTCCTGCTCCACACAGGCTCCCTCCACCGGCAAGGCCATGGGAGTGGGACTCAAGCCTTCAGCCTGTGGTATAGTGTTGTCATCTGGCACATGGCCCAGGGATCTTCTCTCAGCGTGTCAATCTTCAATGTGTCCAGGACCCACCTCTCCACCGTCACATGCGCACACAACCTCCACATCATGTCGTATGCCATTGACACCCAGGTGCTCCTCAGCCTCACCAAAGACGCAGCCATTGCCAGTTCCAACATTCAACAAGGCATGAGGTCCGTGGATGAATGGCTGAACATCAGCCAACTGAGGCTGGACTTGTACAGGACTGAGGTAATCATCTGAGGATTGTCCCCTTACAGCTGGCTCAACTCCTTGTGTCCCACCCGCAGGGGCCCTACACAAGCACCCAGTGGCCATGCACACAAGATGGTGTGCATCATGGATTTGTCACTCACATTTGCCATGCAAACCACCAGCATCTGTACCTCATGCTGCAACACCCTCTGCATGATGCACATGATCCTCAGATAGATCCACTCCAAGGAAAGACAGACCATCCCCCAGGTCCATGACACCAGCCGTGTCAACTACTGCCCCGCCCGCTAAGGAGCAAGTACATTCAAACTCACGGGAAAGTTGTCCACATCCAGGGTGCATCTGCACAACTCAGCTTCAACATCCCGCACCCCATCAACATCACCGTCCACCTGAGATAACTGCAAGGGATCACTGTGTGCTGCAGGATGACCTTCACACTCCTCACACACACTCAGGAGGCAGTCAACAACCCCATACCCCAAAATCAACCTTGTACGTCTGTCATCCAAACCCCGTTGACCCAACTCTATGCATCCGAACTTGGCCTGGACAACATTCTTCACATCCACAACACTCCAGCATGAAGGAGATGGTTCTCACGCCTGGACAAACATACATGGGACTCCCTCCCAGGGAACCTCCACATGAGCCATGACCTCTAGGCCTTCATCATCCTCTTCCTGATTGGTGTGTCCGCACAGTATTTCAAGCCCCCCCTCAGCAGCTTGAGGCCATCACGGGTGAGTATTGGGATCCCAGGCTGTATCGAATGATACATTGTGACCCATGTGTGTCCTGTACCGAACTCAGATCCCAGGGTATGGATGGCTGGAGTTAGTTCAACACTCAGGCATAGTTTGACATTTACACACACGTATGTTGTGGACTAATGCAGAATGACAGCAACATCTCATGACAAATAAATAGTTTTATTGTTGGTGGGGTGCGTGTTTTGGTAGAAAAAATAAGGGGCTCTACCGGGTAAATAGAATCTAAAGTTCACAGGGGGAGATGGGATCCTTGGCATTTGAAGTCATCAGAGTCCAGACCACAGTGTTGGTCATCATTGGTCAGACTGTGACCAGCAAGTCCATGTGGCAGAGAATGTCATCAATGATGTGCTGCTGTTGCGCATGAAGGCCAGGTGCCAGGCCAGGTGACCTGGGAGATGTGGATGGTCCGCTGCCTCTCACGGTCTTTTCCGTGGATGACCCACCTTCCACCGGGGACCCTCAGATGCAGGCCTTGACGATGTTTGGGAGGCTCCGTCGGACGAATCCTCCTCCTCCTCCTCCTTCCCTGTGGCTGGTGCTGGTCTGCGCCTGGTGTCACAGGGAGGGTTGCCCATGTTGTCGGTGATCCGACAGAGTGAATGGCTCATGTCCCTTTGCACCGCCAGGAGCTCAGCCAGTCTTGCCTCCATCCGTCCTTGGTGTTGTTGTTGACTGGCGTGTTGCTCGGCCTGCTGATTCTTAATGTCTGTGAGGGTCGCCACTACCTGACTGATGGCCCTGGTGTCACGCCGGTATGCCTCCATGATGTTGCGTACGTGTGACATACCGGTCCCTTCAGCTGTCTCGTCAGGTTCTCGCCTCCGCCTGCCTCCACTCCCACCACCCCTGCCCACACGAGCCTGGCCTGCCGTTGGGGGCACATCGGGTCTACGGGACCCCTGAGGGATGGCAGTGTCGGTGTTGTCTGCCTCCTCCTGGGTGCCCGGCGAACCTTGTCCCTCCAGGTCAGACTGGCTCAGTTGTTCAGTGTGGGCAGGGCTCCTGGGTGTCTCCTGGGATGTGGCAGTAATGGGGGTGGTGGTTGGCACAGATGTACCTGAAGCAGGTGCTGCAGGGGCTTGGACACCGGAGGGGCCAGGTGGGTTGGGGTCATCTGCGGAGTGTTTTGAGGTGTCGCTGCCGGTGGGATCAGGTTCCTCCCAAGCCTGGGACTGTGATTCTTCCCGCCCATTGTTGGGGGGCGATCCGTGACATTGCCCTGTGTGTGAGAGAGAGACAATGTTAATGCTGTTTCATGCGACATCCATGTTTCATACATATTCTAGTTGCCACAGTTCCTCCAGGTAGTTGTATGTGCCTAGCATTCACATCAATGTTCACTTGTGGATGGGTATGTTGCAGGGGACTGATTGAAATGTTCTCCTGTGTGTTTGACATGTCGAATTTGGACTTGGATGCTTTTTTGGCTGTGGCTTGATCTTGTTGTGTCACATGTCCATTGTGAGAGTGGGTGGCTCCATTGGCTGCCCCGGGGGTGTGTGCTTGCGTAAGGGGTGAGTGATCATCCCTCAGCCCGACGCTGTTCAACATCCACATGGCCCCCCTCTCACAAGTGGCCCGCCACCACAACCTCAAAAACATCTCCTATGCCGACGACACCCAGCTCATCCTCTCCCTCACCAAGGACCTTCACACCGCCAAAACCAACATCCACGAGGGTCTGAGGGCCATCGCCGACTGGATGCGGAGCGGCCATCTGAAACAGAACTCAGACAAGACGGAGGTCCTCATCCTCGGACCCACACCCTCAGCCTGGGACGACTCCTGGTGGCCGATCGCTCTGGGGACATCACCGACACCCACCAAACACGCACGCAATCTAGGATTGATCCTCGCATCCTCCCTCTCCATGTCCAAGCAGGTCAACGCCGTCTCCTCCTCCTGCTACGACACCCTACGCATTCTCCGCCGGATCTACTGGTGGATCCCGACCTAAACAAGTAGAACAGTGACACAGGCCCTCGTCAGCAGCTGACTGGACTATGCCAATGCACTCTACGCAGGACTCCCATCCAAACACCAACGGCGGCTACAACGCTTCCGAAACGCCTCCGCACTACTGATCGTCAACGCCCCCTGCCACAGCCACATCACCCCCCTCCTGAGTGACCTGCACTGGCTCCACATCGACAAGAGGATCACCTTTAAGCTCCTCGCCCACGCACACAAGGCACTCCACACCGCCGGACAAGCCTACCTGCACATCAGACTCAGCTTCTACACCCCCACCCACCAGCTCCGCTCCAGCATCCTCGCCCTCGCAGCTGTCCCTCGCATCCAACGTACGCCCGCCTGCAGCAGATCCTTCTCCTACCTCACCGCAAAGACCTGGAACACCCTCCCAACCCACCTACGACTGACCCAAGACCTACTTGCCTTCAGAAGACTCCTCAAGACCTGGCTCTTCGAGCAGTGGTGGAACCCCCCCCCCTCAGCGCCTTGAGACCCTGACAGGTAAGTAGCATGCCTTACAAGTACCCTGATCGATTGTTGATTGATTGACGGTGCCTGCTGGTGGGTGTGGTGTGATTTGGCAGTGGGTCTCCCAGGTGATGTATCTGTCCCCCCATGGCGCATGCTGCCATGTCAGTGAGTGTGAGTTCCTGTCCTAGATATCTGAGCTTGTTGTGTTTGTGTTCGAGTTTGCAGTTGTCACAGGAGGGCCTTGTGCTGCCTACATCAGGGCCAAGTGTCAGCTACCTTGTCAGTACTTTGCCAGGCCCTGTGCATTGCACATGGTGCATGGGTATGTACCAGGGCCATATGGGCTGAGGGCAATGGTGTCTGTTTCTGAGTTGTACAATATGTTTAGTGATCCCCACCCTCCCAGCATCCCGGACATCCTGTCTTGGGTTTGTGGTTTGTGTAGGCTGGGACATGGCATGGCCTTGCTTTGTGCATGGGGCATACTCATGTTAGTGGCATGAGCGTTGTTTTTGAGTGTGGTTGTGTCCGGTGAGGGCTTGGGGGTAGGTGAGTGCATTTCTTGTAGTTGGGGTGTGGATGCCATTCCCCCCATGTTACGTAAGTTGTTTGTGTACTCACCAGGCTCTCGAACTCCTTCTACTCTGTGTACTCCCACCGGCGGAAGCAGGGCCATCACCTTCTCCTCCCAGGGATGGTAATGTACCGGTCTGCGGGGCAGCCCACCTCCTGTGATGTTACTCTGGGCGTAGTCCTCGTTCATTTTGCGCTTGACTGCCCTCCGCAGATTGTACCACCTGGCTTGGCATTCATTCCTGGTCCTTCAGATGGGCGCAACAGCATTCACCCGATCGACGATCCTCTGCCACAGGCGTGTTTTTTCAGCTATGCTGGTCTGTCTGACCAATGTTCCAAAGAGCTGTGGCTCGACTCTGATGACTTCGTTGACAAGGATGTCCAGCTCCTCCCTTGTGAACTTTGGATTCTTGTCTGTGGGCCTGGTGTGGGGTGTGGGTGTGGATGGTTGTGGGTGTGAATGTGTAGGTGTGTGTATGTGTAGAGGGGGTATGTGTGAAGGAGGTTGTGTGAAAGGTGTGTAAGTTAAGGTGTATGGGTGCAGTTGTTTGTGTGTGATGTCTGTCAGCAGTGCGTCTGTTGCAAAGGCTCATGGTCTGTGAGTGTGGGCCCTTTTTATTGGTCCATTTGTGGGTGTGGCTGGGTTTGAACTTTTGGTGGGTGTGTTATAAGAGGTGGTTGTGAGTTTGGGCCTCTGTTTGCCTGTTTGGATGTGCCAGGTCAGTCTTTTAGATGTTTTTAGTCCTGTAGACGTGTTTTGTGGTGTTGTGCGAGTCGACTTGACCCTCCTTGTGCTGTTTTACAGTGTCCTGGTTCAGTATGAGTCGTTTCCGCGTATGTAAGGTGCGTACATACGCTATGTTGTTGTACAGTGATCACATATGCAATGGTGTTGTAAAATTCGTACATACGCGATGCTGGGGTAAGGTGTTGGTGTACGGTGCGTCCAAGTACAGGGCTGGGGTGGGGAGTACGGGGCGTACATACGCGGGTGCTGGGGTGGGGGTACGGCGCGTACATACGCGGGTGCTGGGGTACGGCGCGTACATATGCGGGTGCTGGGGTGGGGGGTACGGCGCGTACATACACGGGTGCTGGGGTGGGGGTACGGCGCGTACATACGCGGGTGCTGGGGTACGGCATGTACATACGCAGGTGCTGGGGTGGGGGGTACGGCATGTACATACGCGGGTGCTGGGGTACGGCTCGTACATACGCGGGCGCTGGGGTATGGCACGTACATACGTGGGTGCTGGGGTGGGGGTACGGACGCGAACATGCGTGGGTGCTGGGGTGGGGGTACGGCGCGTACATATGCGGGTGCTGAGGTACGGCACATACATACGACGGTGCTGGGGTGGGAAGTATGGCGTGGATATGCGCGGGTGGGGTGGGGGGGCCATACGACTCGTACCCCGGGCCCAAGTGTACCCGGGGTAGGGATCATACAAAGTTCGCTCCGTACGGGACGTTTTCTATACGCTTGTGTATTCGGGACGCCGGTACGGATCGGACTTGTGCGCTCGGACTTCAGTTTTCCGACTCGAACGTAAAACTGTCCGGGGACGTCTCGTAGACCTTTCCCGATACGATTCGTATGTATTTTTACAATACGAATCGTACTTTGCCGTTTGTACAGGACTTGTACGACTCGTACGTAAAAAAATACGGATACGAGTCGTACGGTAATTTTTTATACCGGATCAGAATCGGCACCATAATATATAATATATATACTTACTTAATAATTAGTTTTAATAATTATTTAATAACTTATAAATTATTAAAAAATACTATAAATTATCAATACATCTATACACATAAAACAATAACATGAATAAAAATTTAATAATTACGTTTAACAAATTACAAAAATTACATTTAATTTGAATATTTTTAATTATTAATTATATATTACATTAGCTAAAATAATATACAAAATATTAAATATCAGAGAGAATAAAACTACTACTCCAACTCCAACAAAAACAACAGTAAGGAAAATGTTGGATAGCGTAGGGCTAAAAATTACTATTTCCACTCCAGGGAGTGTAACAGTAGGGAAAGTGTTGGATAGCATAGGGGTAAAAATGACTATTCCAACTCCAAAGAGTGCAACAGTAGGGAAAGTGTTGGATAGCGTAGGGGTAAAAATGACTATTCCAACTCCAGAGAGTGCAACAGTAGGGAAAGTGTTGGATAGCGTAGGGGTAAAAATAACTATTCCAACTCCAAAGAGTGCAACAGTAGGGAAAGTGTTGGATAGCGTAGGGGTAAAAATGACTATTCCAACTCCAGAGAGTGCAACAGTAGGGAAAGTGTTGGATAGCGTAGGGGTAAAAATAACTATTCCAACTCCAAAGAGTGCAACAGTAGCAAAAGTGTTGGATAGCGTAGGGGTAAAAATTACTATTTCAACTCCAGAGAGTGCAACAGTAGGGAAAGTGTTGGATAGCGTAAGGGTGAAAATTACTATTCCCACTCCAGACATCGCAACAGTAGGGAAAGTGTTGGATAGCGTAGGGGTAAAAATTACTATTCCAACTCCAGAGAGTGCAACAGTAGAGAAAGTGTTGGATAGCGTAGGGGTAAAAATTACTATTCCCACTACAGAGAGTGCAACAGTAGGGAAAGTGTTGGATAGCGTAGGGGTAAAAATTACTATTCCAACTCCAGTGAGTGCAACAGTAGGGAAAGTGTTGGATAGCGTAGGGATACAAATTACTATTCCAACTCCAGAGAGTGCAACAGTAGGGAAAGTGTTGGATAGCGTAAGGGTCAAAATTACTATTCCAACTCCAGAGAGTGCAACAGTAGGGAAAGTGTTGGATAGCGTAGGGGTAAAAATTACTATTCCAACTCCAGAGAGTGCAACAGTAGGGAAAGTGTTGGATAGCGTAAAAGTTAAAAATAACATACTTATAAATAAAATAATTATTTAAAATAATTATTGATTTAATTATTAAATAACTCTAAATTATTTACAAATACTAATAAATAATTATTACAAACACAACTATCAATGAATAATTAATTAGCAATAAATTAATAATAAATACCAATAAAGAATAATGAATAAACATTAATTACAACATAATAAATATTGAACAATAAAATATTTTTCATAACAAAAAACATATTAATTATTAAAAAGTAATTACCAATTAAAATATATTGAACAATTAAATATTTGTTATACCCAAAAAGAATCATTATTAAACATTAATTACCAGTTAAAAAATATTGAACAAATACATATTTGTTATACCCAAAAATATTAATCATTAACCATTAATTACCAATTAATAATTACTTATCAATATATTAATTAGAAATTTCAATAAATAATATTTAATCATATTTAATTACCAATTAATTATTAATAAGAAATACATTATTTTTCATAACCAACATATTATAATCTAATATATTTACCAATTAATAATTAATATCCAATAAATTAATTATCAATACCCAACAACAAATTTAATAATTACTTAATTAGATTTCAATTACTTCCAAAACTATTCCCCTATAAACGCATGACACACTCCAATAATAAAATAATACACTTAACATAATTTTCAATTAATCAATTAATTAAAACTACTTACCAATTAATACAAATTAATTACCAATTAATAATTAATTAACAATAATATAATTATCAATACCAATAAATGAAAATAAATTATTACTTAATTACAATTAAATTACTTCCCACCCTATTCCCCTTTAAACCCACAACCCGCTACAGAACTTAACTGCAAAAATTATTTAAAATTAATTAATAATTCCTAAAAATTTATAATTAATTTCATATAATTAAATTACTTCCCACCCTATTCCCCTATAAACCCACAACCCGCTACGGTACTAAAACACAAAATTGACTTAAAAAAACATAATTAACATATAAAAATTGTATACATTTATTTTAAAACCAGTAGAACACTTAGCAAAAAACATATAACTAATACATATTAAATTAATATTAAAATACATAACAATAATATAATTATCGATATTAGTAACATCGATATATTTGATTTCGATATTACTAACTTCGATATATATATATAAAAAAAAATCGATATTACTTACCTTAGGGTCGATATTCTGTCCATAGATATTCTTAACACCGATATACTGTCCCTTCAATATTCTCAACTCGATATTAGTGTAGGTCGATATTTAATTTTCGATATTTTGACTGCCCACCAGAGAAAGAGAGGTAGAGAGAGAGGTAGTGAGAGAGGTAGAGAGAGGTAGAGAGAGAGAGGTAAAGAGGTAGAGAGAGGTAGAGAAAGAGGTAGAGAAGTAGAGAGATAGAGAGGTAGAGAGGTAGAGAGAGAAGTAGGGAGGTAGAGAGAGAGAGGTAGAGAGAGAGGTAGAGAAAGAGGTGGAGAGAGAGAGGTAGAGAGAGAGAAGTAGAGAGAGTGAGGTAGAGAGAAAGAGGTAGAGAGAGAGAGGTAGTGAGGTAGAGAGATGTAGAGAGGTAGAGAGGTAGAGGGAGGTAGAGAATTATAGAGAGGTAGATATAGAGAGGTAGAGAGGTAGAGAGAGGTAGAGAGGTAAAGAGAGGTAGAGAGTGAGAGGGAAAGAGAGAGAGAGGTAGAGAAAGAGTTAGAGAGGTAGAGAGAGGTAGAGAGGTAGAGAGAGGTTGTGAGGTAAAGGTAGAGAGGTAGAGAGAGAGAGGTAGCGAGAGAGAGGTAGAGAGATAGAGGTAGAGAGAGAGGTAGAGAGGTAGAGAGAGAGATATAGAGAGGTAGAGAGATTTAGAGAGTTAGAGGTAGAGAGAGAGGCAGAGAGGTAGAGTGGTAGAGAGGTAGAGAGAGGTAGAGAGAGAAGTAGAGAGAGAGGTAGAGAGGTAGAGAGAGGTCGAGAGGTAGAGGTAGAGAGGGAGAGAGGTAGAGAGAGAAAGGAAGAGAGAGACGTAGAGAGAGAGGTAGAGAGAGGAAGAGAGGTAGAGAGAGGTAGAGAGCTAGAGAAGCAGAGAGAGGTAGAGAGAGAGAGGTAGATAGAGAGATAGGTAGAGGGGTAGAGAGAGGAAGAGAGGTAGAGAGAGGTAGAGAGATAGACAGGTAGAGAGGTAGAGATAGAGAGAGAGAGAGAGGTAGAGAGGTAGAGGTAGAGACAAAGATAGAGAGAGAGGTAGAGATGTAGAGAGAGGTAGAGAGAGAGAGTAGTAGAGAGATGGGTAGAGAGGTAGGGAGAGGTAGAGAGAGAGGTAGAGGTAGAGGGGTATACAGGTAGAGAGAGGTAGAGAGAGAGGGAGAGAGGTAAAGAGATAGAGAGGTAGAGATTTAGAGAGAGAGGCAGAGAGGTAGAGAGAGAGAGAGAGAGAGAGGTAGAGAGGTAGAGAGAGATATAGAGAGGTAGTGAGGTGGAGCGAGGTAGAGAGAGAGAGGTAGAGAAAGAGGTAGAGAGGAAGAGAGAGGTAGAGAGGCATAGGTAGAGAGGTAGAGGTAGAGAGAGAGAGGTAGAGAGAGAGGTAGAGAGAGAGGTAGAGAGAGAGAGATAGAGAGATAGGTAGAAAGAGAGAGGCAGAGAGGTAGAGATGTAGAGTGGTAGAGAGGGGTAGAGAGGTAGAGAGGTAAAGAGAGGTAGAGAGGTGGAGAGATGTAGAAAGGTAGAGAGGTGTAGAGAGGTAGAGGTAGAGAGGTCGAGAGAGGTAGAGAGAATTGGAGAGCTAGAGAGAGGCAGAGATGTGCAGAGGTAGAGAGGTAGAGAGAGAGCGGTAGAGAAAAAGATAGAGAGGTAGAGAGGTGGAGAGAGGTAGAGAGAGAGTGGTAGAGAGAGAGGAAGGGAGGTAGAGAGCGGTAGAGAGGTTGAGGTAGAGAGGTAGAGGTAGAGAGGTAAAGGTAGAGAGGTAGAGAGAGAGAGAGGTAGAGAAAGAGAGAGAGGTAGAGAGGTAGAGAGAGGTAGAGAGATGTAGAGAGAGAGAGAGAGGTAGAGAGGTAGAGAGAGTTGGAGAGCTAGAAGTAGAAAGAGAGGTAGAGGGGTAGAGAGGAAGAGAGGTAGAGAGAGGTAGAGAGAGGTATGGAGAAGTAGAGAGAGAGGTAGAGAGAGGTAAAGAGAGAGGTAGAGAGAGAGGTAGAGAGAGACGTAGACAGAGACAGGTAGAGAGGTAGAGAGAGGTAGAGAGAGAGCTGTAGAGAGAGAGGTAGACAGAGACAGGTAGAGAGGTAGATAGGTAGAGATAGAAATATAGAGAGAAAGAGAGAAAGAGAGACAGAGAGAGAGGTAGAGAGAGCGGTAGAGAGGTAGAGGTAGAGAGGTAGAGAGGTAGAGAGAGGTAGAGGGAGAGGTAGAGAGAGGTAGAGAGGTAGAGAAGTAGAGAGAGGTAGAAAGAGAGAGAGAGAGAGGTATAGAGAGAGAGAGGTAGAGAGAGCTAGAGAGGTAGAGGTAGCGAGAGAGGTAGAGAGGTGGAGGTAGAGAGGTAGAGAGGTAGAGAGAGGTAGAGAGAGAGGCAGAGAGAGGTAGAGAGGTAGAGAGAGGTAGAAAGATATAGAGAGGTAGAAAAGTAGAGAGAGGTAGAAAGAGAGAGAGAGAGGTAGAGAGAGGTAGTGAGGTAGAGAGAGGTAGAGAGAGGTAGAGAGGTGGATTGCTAAAGAGGTAGAGAGGTAGAGGTAGAGAGGTAGGGAGTGGTAGGGAGAGGGGTAGAGAGGTAGAGGTAGAGAAAGAGAGGTAGAGAGAGAGGTAGTGAGAGAGGTAGAGAGAGAGAGGTAAAGAGGTAGAGAGAGGTAGAGAGAGAGGAAGAGAGGTAGAGAGATAGAGAGGTAGAGAGAGAGGTAGGGAGGTAGAGAGAGAGAGGTAGAGAGAGAGGTAGAGAAAGAGGTGGAGAGAGAGAGAAGTAGAGAGAGAGGTAGAGAGATAGAGAGAAAGAGGTAGAGAGAGAGGTAGTAAGGTAGAGAGAGGTAGAGAGGTAGAGAGAGAGAGGGAGAGAGAGAGAGGTAGAGAAAGAGGTAGAGAGGTAGAGAGAGGATGTGAGGTAGAGAGAGGTAGAGAGAGGTAGAGAGGTGGATTGCTAAAGAGGCAGAGAGGTAGAGGTAGAGAGGTAGGGAGTGGTAGGGAGAGGGGTAGAGAGGTAGAGGTAGAGAAAGAGAGGTAGAGAGAGAGGTAGTGAGAGAGGTAGAGAGAGAGAGGTAAAGAGGTAGAGAGAGGTAGAGAGAGAGGAAGAGAGGTAGAGAGATAGAGAGGTAGAGAGAGAGGTAGGGAGGTAGAGAGAGAGAGGTAGGGAGAGAGGTAGAGAAAGAGGTGGAGAGAGAGAGAGAAGTAGAGAGAGAGGTAGAGAGATAGAGAGAAAGAGGTAGAGAGAGAGGTAGTAAGGTAGAGAGAGGTAGAGAGGTAGAGAGAGAGAGAGGGAGAGAGAGAGAGAGGTAGAGAAAGAGGTAGAGAGGTAGAGAGAGGTAGTGAGGTAGAGAGAGGTAGAGAGAGGTAGAGAGGTGGATTGCTAAAGAGGTAGAGAGGTAGAGGTAGAGAGGTAGGGAGTGGTAGGGAGAGGGGTAGAGAGGTAGAGGTAGAGAAAGAGAGGTAGAGAGAGAGGTAGTGAGAGAGGTAGAGAGAGAGAGGTAAAGAGGTAGAGAGAGGTAGAGAGAGAGGAAGAGAGGTAGAGAGATAGAGAGGTAGAGAGAGAGGTAGGGAGGTAGAGAGAGAGAGAGGTAGAGAGAGAGAGTTGGAGAGGTAGAGAGAGGTAGAGAGAGAGAGAGGTAGAGAGAGAGGTAGAAAGAGAGGTAGAGAAGTGGAGAGGTGTAGAAAGGTAGAGAGGTGTAGAGAGGTAGAGGTAGAGTGGTCGAGAGAGGTAGGGAGAATTGGAGAGCTAGAGAGAGGCAGAGATGTGCAGAGGTAGAGAGGTAGAGAGAGAGCGGTAGAGAAAAAGATAGAGAGGTAGAGAGGTGGAGAGAGGTAGAGAGAGAGTGGTAGAGAGAGAGGAAGGGAGGTAGAGAGCGGTAGAGAGGTTGAGGTAGAGAGGTAGAGGTAGAGAGGTAAAGGTAGAGAGGTAGAGAGAGAGAGGTAGAGAAAGAGAGAGAGGTAGAGAGGTAGAGAGAGGTAGAGAGATGTAGAGAGAGAGAGAGAGGTAGAGAGGTAGAGAGAGTTGGAGAGCTAGAAGTAGAAAGAGAGGTAGAGGGGTAGAGAGGAAGAGAGGTAGAGAGAGGTAGAGAGAGGTATAGAGAAGTAGAGAGAGAGGTAGAGAGAGGTAAAGAGAGAGGTAGAGAGAGACGTAGACAGAGACAGGTAGAGAGGTAGAGAGAGGTAGAGAGAGAGCTGTAGAGAGAGAGGTAGACAGAGACAGGTAGAGAGGTAGATAGGTAGAGATAGAAATATAGAGAGAAAGAGAGAAAGAGAGGCAGAGAGAGAGGTAGAGAGAGCGGTAGAGAGGTAGAGGTAGAGAGGTAGAGAGGTAGAGAGAGGTAGAGGGAGAGGTAGAGAGAGGTAGAGAGGTAGAGAAGTAGAGAGAGGTAGAAAGAGAGAGAGAGAGAGGTATAGAGAGAGAGAGGTAGAGAGAGCTAGAGAGGTAGAGGTAGCGAGAGAGGTAGAGAGGTAGAGGTAGAGAGGTAGAGAGGTAGAGAGAGGTAGAGAGAGAGGCAGAGAGAGGTAGAGAGGTAGAGAGAGGTAGAAAGATGTAGAGAGGTAGAAAAGTAGAGAGAGGTAGAAAGAGAGAGAGAGGTAGAGAGAGGTAGTGAGGTAGAGAGAGGTAGAGAGAGGTAGGGAGTGGTAGGGAGAGGGGTAGAGAGGTAGAGGTAGAGAAAGAGAGGTAGAGAGAGAGGTAGTGAGAGAGGTAGAGAGAGAGAGGTAAAGAGGTAGAGAGAGGTAGAGAGAGAGGAAGAGAGGTAGAGAGATAGAGAGGTAGAGAGAGAGGTAGGGAGGTAGAGAGAGAGAGGTAGAGAGAGAGGTAGAGAAAGAGGTGGAGAGAGAGAGAGAAGTAGAGAGAGAGGTAGAGAGATAGAGAGAAAGAGGTAGAGAGAGAGGTAGTAAGGTAGAGAGAGGTAGAGAGGTAGAGAGAGAGAGGGAGAGAGAGAGGTAGAGAAAGAGGTAGAGAGAGGTAGAGAGGTGGATTGCTAAAGAGGTAGAGAGGTAGAGGTAGAGAGGTAGGGAGTGGTAGGGAGAGGGGTAGAGAGGTAGAGGTAGAGAAAGAGAGGTAGAGAGAGAGGTAGTGAGAGAGGTAGAGAGAGAGAGGTAAAGAGGTAGAGAGAGGTAGAGAGAGAGGAAGAGAGGTAGAGAGATAGAGAGGTAGAGAGAGAGGTAGGGAGGTAGAGAGAGAGAGGTAGAGAGAGAGGTAGAGAAAGAGGTGGAGAGAGAGAGAGAAGTAGAGAGAGAGGTAGAGAGATAGAGAGAAAGAGGTAGAGAGAGAGGTAGTAAGGTAGAGAGAGGTAGAGAGGTAGAGAGAGAGAGGGAGAGAGAGAGAGAGGTAGAGAAAGAGGTAGAGAGGTAGAGAGAGGTAGTGAGGTAGAGAGAGGTAGAGAGAGGTAGAGAGGTGGATTGCTAAAGAGTTAGAGAGGTAGAGGTAGAGAGGTAGGGAGTGGTAGGGAGAGGGGTAGAGAGGTAGAGGTAGAGAAAGAGAGGTAGAGAGAGAGGTAGTGAGAGAGGTAGAGAGAGAGAGGTAAAGAGGTAGAGAGAGGTAGAGAGAGAGGAAGAGAGGTAGAGAGATAGAGAGGTAGAGAGAGAGGTAGGGAGGTAGAGAGAGAGAGAGGTAGAGAGAGAGGTAGAGAAAGAGGTGGAGAGAGAGAGAGAAGTAGAGAGAGAGGTAGAGAGAGAGAGAGAAAGAGGTAGAGAGAGAGGTAGTAAGGTAGAGAGAGGTAGAGAGGTAGAGAGAGAGAGGGAGAGAGAGAGAGAGGTAGAGCAAGAGGTAGAGAGGTAGAGAGGTAGAGAGAGGTAGAGAGGTAGAGAGAGAGAGGGAGAGAGAGAGAGAGGTAGAGAAAGAGGTAGAGAGGTAGAGAGGTAGAGAGGTAGAGGTAGACAGGTAGAGGGAGAGAGGTAGAGAGAGGTAGAGAGATAGTGGTAGAGAGAGAGGTAGAGAGAGAGATATAAAGAGATTTAGAGAGTTAGAGGTAGAGAGAGAGGCAGAGAGGTAGAGGTAGAGTGGTAGAGAGGTAGAGAGAGAGGTAGAGAGGTCGAGAGGTAGAGGTAGAGAGAGAAAGGAAGAGAGAGAGGTAGAGAGAGAGGTAGAGAGGTAGAGAGAGGAAGAAAGATAGAGAGAGGTAGAGAGAGGTAGAGAGCTAGAGAGGCAGAGAGAGGTAGAGAGAGAGAGGTAGATAGAGAGATAGGTAAAGGGGTAGAGAGATGAAGAGAGGTAGAGAGAGGTAAAGAGGTAGACAGGTAGAGATGTAGAGATAGAGAGGTAGAGAGGTAGAGGTAGAGACATAGATAGAGAGAGAGGTAGAGATGTAGCGAGAGATAGAGAGAGAGAAGTAGAGAGATTGGTAGAGAGTTAGGGAGAGGTAGAGAGAGAGGTAGAGGTAGAGGGGTATAGAGGTAGAGAGAGAGGGAGAGAGGTAAAGAGATAGAGAGGTAGAGATGTAGAGAGAGAGGCAGCGAGGTAGAGAGAGAGAGAGAGAGAGAGAGAGGTAGAGAGGTAGAGAGAGAAATATAGAGAGAAAGAGAGGCAGAGAGAGAGGTAGAGAGAGCGGTAGAGAGGTAGAGGTAGAGAGGTAGAGGTAGAGATGTAGAGAGGTAGAGAGAGGTAGAGGGAGAGGTAGAAAGGTAGAGAGAGTTGGAGAGTTAGAAGTAGAAAGAGAGGTAGAGGGGTAGAGAGGCAGAGAGGTAGAGAGAGGTAGAGAGAGGTATGGAGAAGTAGAGAGAGAGGTAGAGAGAGGTAAAGAGAGAGGTAGAGAGAGAGGTAGAGAGAGAGGTAGGCAGAGACAGGTAGAGAGGTAGAGAGAGGTAGAGAGAGAGCTGTAGAGAGAGAGAGGTAGACAGAGACAGGTAGAGAGGTAGATAGGTAGAGATAGAAATATAGAGAGAAAGAGAGGCAGAGAGAGAAGTAGAGAGAGCGGTAGAGAGGTAGAGGTAGAGAGGTAGAGAGGTAGAGAGAGGTAGAGGGAGAGGTAGAGAGAGGTAGAGAGGTAGAGAAGTAGAGAGAGGTAGAAAGAGAGAGAGAGAGAGGTATAGAGAGAGAGAGGTAGAGAGAGCTAGAGAGGTAGAGGTAGCGAGAGAGGTAGAGAGGTAGATGTAGAGAGGTAGAGAGGTAGAGAGAGGTAGAGAGAGAGGCAGAGAGAGGTAGAGAGGTAGAGAGAGGTAGAGACATGTAGAGAGGTAGAAAAGTAGAGAGAGGTAGAAAGAGAGAGAGAGAGGTAGAGAGAGGTAGTGAGGTAGAGAGAGGTATAGAGAGGTAGAGAGGTGGATTGCTAAAGAGGTAGAGAGGTAGAGGTAGAGAGGTAGGGAGTGGTAGGGAGAGGGGTAGAGAGGTAGAGGTGGAGAAAGAGAGGTAGAGAGAGAGGTAGGGAGGTAGAGAGAGAGAGGTAGAGAGATAGAGAGAAAGAGGTAGAGAGAGAGGTAGTAAGGTAGAGAGAGGTAGAGAGGTAGAGAGAGAGAGGGAGAGAGAGAGAGAAGTAGAGAAAGATGTAGAGAGGTAGAGAGAGGTAGAGAGGTAGAGAGAGGTAGAGAGGTAGAGAGAGAGAGGGAGAGAGAGAGAGAGAGGTAGAGAAAGAGGTAGAGAGGTAGAGAGAGGTAGAGAGGTAGAGAGAGGTAGTGAGGTAGAGGTAGAGAGAGGTTGTGAGGTAGAGGTAGAGAGGTAGAGAGAGAGAGGTAGAGAGAGGTAGAGAGAGGTAGAGAGATAGAGGTAGAGAGAGAGGTAGAGAGAGGTAGAGAGAGAGATATAGAGAGATTTAGAGAGTTAGAGGTAGAGAGAGAGGCAGAGAGGTAGAGGTAGAGTGGTAGAGAGGTAGAGAGAGGTAGAGAGAGAGGTAGAGAGGTCGAGAGGTAGAGGTAGAGAGGTAGAGAGAGAAAGGAAGAGAGAGAGGTAGAGAGAGAGGTAGAGAGGTAGAGAGAGGAAGAAAGATAGAGAGAGGTAGAGAGAGGTAGAGAGCTAGAGAGGCAGAGAGAGGTAGAGAGAGAGAGGTAGATAGAGAGATAGGTAAAGGGGTAGAGAGATGAAGAGAGGTAGAGAGAGGTAGAGAGGTAGACAGGTAGAGATGTAGAGATAGAGAGGTAGAGAGGTAGAGGTAGAGACATAGATAGAGAGAGAGGTAGAGATGTAGCAAGAGGTAGAGAGAGAGAAGTAGAGAGATTGGTAGAGAGTTAGGGAGAGGTAGAGAGAGAGGTAGAGGTAGAGGGGTATAGAGGTAGAGAGAGAGGGAGAGAGGTAAAGAGATAGAGAGGTAGAGAGGTAGAGATGTAGAGAGAGAGGCAGCGAGGTAGAGAGAGAGAGAGAGAGAGAGAGAGAGAGGTAGAGAGGTAGAGAGAGAAATATAGAGAGAAAGAGAGGCAGAGAGAGAGGTAGAGAGAGCGGTAGAGAGGTAGAGGTAGAGAGGTAGAGGTAGAGAGGTAGAGAGGTAGAGAGAGGTAGAGGGAGAGGTAGAGAGGTAGAGAGGTAGAGAGGTAGAGAGGTAGAGAAGTAGAGAGAGGTAGAAAGAGAGGGAGAGGTATAGAGAGAGAGAGGTAGAGAAGTAGAGAGTGCTAGAGAGGTAGAGGTAGCGAGAGAGGTAGAGAGGTAGAGGTAGAGTGGTAGAGAGGTAGAGAGAGGTAGAGAGGTAGAGAGAGAGGCAGAGAGAGGTAGAGAGGTAGAGAGAGGTAGAGAGATGTAGAGAGGTAGAAAAGTAGAGAGAGGTAGAAAGAGAGAGAGAGAGGTAGAGAGGTAGAGAGAGGTAAAGAGAGGTAGAGAGGTGGATTGCTAGAGAGGTAGAGAGGTAGAGGTAGAGAGGTAGGGAGTGGTAGAGAGAGGGGTAGAGAGCTAGAGGTAGAGAAAGAGAGGTAGAGAGAGGTAGAGAGAGAGAGGTAAAGAGGTAGAGAGAGGTAGAGAGAGAGGTAGAGAGATAGAGAGGTAGAGAGGTAGAGAGAGAGGTAGGGAGGTAGAGAGAGAGAGGTAGAGAGGGAGGTAGAGAAAGAGGTGGAGAGAGAGAGAGAAGTAGAGAGAGAGAGGTAGAGAGATAGAGAGAAAGAGGTAGAGAGAGAGAGGTAGTAAGGTAGAGAGAGGTAGAGAGGTAGAGGGAGGTAGAGAATTATAGAGAGGTATATATAGAGAGGTAGAGAGAGGTAGAGAGGTAGAGAGAGGTAGAGAGGTAGAGAGAGAGAGAGAGGGCGAGAGAGAGGTAGAGAAAGAGGTAGAGAGGTAGAGAGAGGTAGAGAGGTAGAGACAGGTAGTGAGGTAGAGGTAGAGAGGTAGAGAGAGAGAGGTAGAGAGAGGTGGAGAGATAGAGGTAGAGAGAGAGGTAGAGAGGTAGAGAGAGGTGGAGAGAGATATATAGAGAGATTTAGAGAGTTAGAGGTAGAGAGAGAGGCAGAGAGGTAGAGGTAGAGTGGTAGAGAGGTAGAGAGAGAGGTAGAGAGTTAGAGAGAGGTAGAGAGGTTGAGAGGTAGAGGTAGAGAGGTAGAGAGAGAAAGGAAGAGAGAGAGGTAGAGAGAGAGGTAGAGAGGTAGAGAGAGGAAGAAAGATAGAGAGAAGTAGAGAGAGGTAGAGAGCTAGAGAGGCAGAGAGAGGTAGAGAGAGAGAGGTAGATAGAGAGATAGGTAAAGGGGTAGAGAGAGGAAGAGAGGTAGAGAGAGGTAGAGAGGTAGACAGGTATAGATGTAGAGATAGAGAGGTAGAGAGAGAGAGGTGGAGGTAGTGCTGGAGCAGGGTTTTCTATTTAAACTCAAACTTCAGTTTATATTTTTATATGTCATAATTAAAATTACTAAGAACTAATTATTAAGTATTAATTTTGTTATGTGTTTTAACTAATCAACCTTACTAATGAAAGAATTACACGTGGGAATGCAATTGCATGGCTTAATTAATAAGTGAACTAAGATGGTGAGCAAATTAATTAAATAAGTGTGGCTAATGTGCTATTTGTTATATGTTTGCGCTTTAAAATAATATGCTTTAATGCTTTTTCATGTCGCAAATGGCTAGATAAATACATACACATAAGGGTATTAATGGGAATTAACACTGTATAATCAATACGATGTAGTAACGTTGTTTTGTGTTTCTTTTTAATTAAGTTGTCCATTCTGGCCCGTTGAGAAATGGCCGACATCTACAGCCTGCATTTGAGTAGATGAAATATGAAAGAGGCCTCTCTGAATATGGTTGAAAACATGACCTCGGCCTCTGTCTGAGCTGAAAGTTACGAAAGGACAGCAGCTCTGGGCTTGTCGCCAGATATCCTTGGAGGAGAACAATTGTCACAAATGAACATTTTGATAAACTTGCGGTGGCTTCACTATAATTCCGGAGAAGAGCATCCATGGATGTTGCGAATGTAGTTTGTGCTTCCTTTTTCCGTGATTTTATTTTTGAGATATTCGAGAGCGGAGATTTTTCTAAATGTTGCGAGCCAACATCCTTTCCTGCTCGCTCTGCTCAGCGGACGTTTAGAGCTTGTTTGTAACTTTTAATGTGTAAGTTTTGGTTTAAATATTGTTAGACTAGAGAGGGTCTAAGGCCACTTATTCCTGAACTTATGCTCAAGAGGATCGATGCTGATTGAGAGGATGGCGACTCAAGAGACTTTGATTCTTTCCTGAGAGACCTGTCCTGACCTAAGATACGACATTTAGCTACAATAGGTAATTATGAGAATAATGATTTTGCATTTGAATAACTTTTCATTTGAACTAATTTAGATAAAGTAATTTCTTGTTTGAATTTCAGTGTCGGTGGTTATTTCATTGTCATTTATTGAGATCTCAAATGTGTTTAAACTGTTTAAAATCATGACTCGAGACAAATCAATTAGGTTGCATTGACCTCAAATTAGATGCAGATTGATCAAGGAGTTCTTTCATATATTCAGTGTGGATAGAGTAATAGAATGAATGTTGGTGTGATGGGCCCTAGCGTATGATGAGTGTATGTGCGTATGACTGTGAAATTACTCTGTCCGTGGAAGTAGGGAGAATTTATAAGTTCTGATCTGCAGCAGTTTCCTGGTAGCAGTATGATGGTTTTGATTATTGTCTTGATCTGATGAATTGCTTGTACATAGGCTTTTTGGATTTATTGATTTATTGATTGATGTTGATACATGTACTATCACTAAATGTTGAAGTCGTCGTATTGAGTTATATGTAGTGTGTACGGCTTCTGGAACGTAGGGAGCTGGTGACGGTTCCGTAGTAGGGCAGAGGGAAGTGAGTGGTGCTCTCGGGAAAGACGGGATTGTTGGCCCTGTACGAATGCTGGGAAAAGCGTGTGACAATTGAAGTTGCGCGTCGCATTGTCTGGGTTCGATTCAGTGACATCGTCGTGTGTTACTACTAGAGACATATTTTCTGTATAAGAGAAGTGTGTATGGTAGCAAAGGTTATCTGTGAAACTCTTAAGTCCCAGGGATCCGTAAGGTTTGCCGTTAAAGCTTACTGCTGGAGAAGTAATAGGTGTTCTCTGAGCTTGTTTGAAGTACTGAGCAGAGGTAAGCGCTGCTTGGTTAACGTGTGTTATAATTCTGTAGCAGGACAGATTGTTCGCTGTTCTAGGGAAAGGCAGGATTCTGTGTAAATGTACTACATTTTCTGGTGTGAAAGTGCGTGAATGTATGAGCATTTAGTTAATTGTGAAAACTCTTTGGAACATTCCGGGAGGAAACAGTTAATGAATGCATGTTAGAAGGGCAGAGTAGAGGGACGTGCTACTGTGTCAACGAAAGTAATAATTCCGTAGTGGAGCAGAGGTAAGCGCTGTTCTAGAGAGAAGCGGGATTCTCGTGAGAAAGGTCTTTACTATTCTGTGGTTAGCGGAGCAGACAATGGAGATGTTTATATGTTGTAACTAATAGATTTGTAGAATCTGAAACAGAGTCTACCAAGAAGGCTTTGTAAAGGAGGGGTAGACGAGTGACAGGAGACAGGAGTAGACGCGACTGCAGCGACTACTGACGTCAGAAAAGACCGCGCTGTGATTGGACAGTGGGTTAGAACAGTGCTCGCGCTGTGATTGGTGCGTTGGTGTGAGCCGCGCAGGGATTGGAAGAAGTACAGGGTGACGTAGACGCTCCGGGATTGGTGCGTTAGTGTGAGTCGCGCTGTTATTGGACAAAAGATCGTACAGTTGCGAAAAGGACTAGAGGGTTGTGGTAAACGCGAAATGTATTACCAAACATAGGAAAAGAAGAAGAAATCCTTGTTCAGTAAAATTAAAAAGTGGTTTGACAAGGATAAGGACATAATAACTAGAGAAGGTGAATTACTACCTTCGACAAGAACCCCTGCATCCTTCATGGTTGCGAAATATGGGTATCATACCTGTATTTGGTTAGACAATTGGGCAAAGTACACTAAAGAGGATGGTGTTCTAGCGTTCCCGGAACATGGTTCATTTAATCTGGCCGTGTTGAGAAATTTACGGGGAAAAATGATGTGTCTAGAGCCTAGACCAAGGCCGACACAGTTTGAGGCATTGGTAGAATGGGAAGATGAGGTGCATGAGCGAGAAAAGCAGAGGAGTGGAGGTAACTATAGGTACATATTTGGGGAGGAAATATGATCGCGAAACTCATCATGATCGAATGAGGAGATGGCGAGATGCTAGTATGTCAGAGGGATTGTATCCTATGAGAACTGTTGATGAAACAGAAGGGAGGAAAGGTACGGAAAAGGTATCTGATGCAGAATTGAGGAGGTATGGGGCTAATGACTATGAGGATGAAGTCTTGGATGACATTATTTACAAGAGACCACCTCCATATAGACCAGAACCAGAAGTGAGAACACCAGTTGTTACACCAATAAGAGATACTTTGCAAACCATTAAAACAGAAGTTGCGACACCTGATTTGAAAAGTGGTAGCTCTTTTGCGGAAAGGGAAAGAGAGAGAGAGCGAGAGAGAGAGAATGCAATCGTAGATGAGAAAACAAGAGAATTAGCAAAAACCACATCTGAGTTGACAGAGAAAATCAGGGAGTTGACGAAGAATCTTGAAGCTGTTACAGTGCCTGTAACCATAGGTCCGGTTATGCCTATTTTTGATAAGCAAAGAATGGGTGAAAATGGTTTGACAGTTCCATATGTAGGAAATGGTTTGGTTGGTTCTCCGGGAGAGTCAAGAATGAGGACGGGAGAGAATCAGTTGAGACATACCATATGTGGTGGAGAGTCTAATGTACAGCCTAATTCAGGATTGAATACTGGTTGTGTGGAAAGAAATTTTATGATGGGAGGATCAATTTGGGAACCACAGAGGATGGTAGAACAAGGGAGTACAGAGAAAAAGTCTACAGAAATAATGGCTGAGGATTTGAATGATTGGTTGAAAGTTATTCAAAAGAAGGAGAAAGATTCTCAGGCAATTGATGTAGCTAGGTTGCGCATAGAACTGGAGGAACTTATAGCGGGAACAATTCCTACAGAAATGTTAAAAAATCATCATGATGGAGAGTTGTTATTCATGTGCAAGAGTATCACCTGGAGGGCTAAGAGTACACATGACAGGTTAAAAGGAATAGCGAGTGAAATGGGAGTTGACATGGATAAGGTGAAAGCTTTGCAGAAGCCTTACCGAGTGGATTTTTCTGACAAAGACATTGAGAATCTAAATGATGTTGGCAGAACAGGGCAGATTAAGGAAATGATTTCCTTATTGCGAAAATGGGGTGATGTGGAAAAATGGAAGGATAGGTGGTACAAGAAAAGAGAAGATTCAGTGGACAGGACTTACTCAGCATTCCCCATGAGAGAAAAGGAAAAAACAGTGGATGCTTATCCTATGAGAGAGATTCCTGGAGGAGGATATGTACATGTCCCATGGACTAGACAGGATATTTTGTCATTTACGAATGATTTTCCTCGACTGAGAGAAAAGCCTGTCGAGTGGTATAGGCAGGTAGACAGGTTTGTGAAATTGTCAAAAGTGCTGTGGATTGACCTGAATAGTCTGTTTGATATAATTGTTCCAGCAGACTTGTGGGCAGAGTGTAAAATAGTTGTAGATTGGCCTGCTAAGGAATACCCGAGAGATCAAAGAACAGGAGCTCCAGACCCAGAGGTAATGAAGAAGTATGAGCAGGTTATTGTGTTCCTGAAGAATAAGGTACCCCCTAAAGAGACAGATTGGGTTAAGATAGATCGAACGCATCAGGAAGCGAAAGAATCAGTTCATGCTTTCTATGAGAGGTTGATACTGGCTTTTAAACAGTTCAGTGGAGATGAACACCTGGGTGATAAGGATTTGAGTCATTTTGTATACAGATTTGTATATGGCTTGAGACCTGAAATCAGTGAAATGATACGTGAGCACACAGTTCATTGGCAGAGTAAGAAGATTGATGAAATCCTGAGACATGCAAAGTACTTCAGTGATGAAATTGAGGCGAAACAAAGAAAGCTGAAGGAGAAAGCAATGTGGGCACAGGTCAAAGTTGCAGAAAGACAAGAAGCACAGCTGGTTGAACAAGCAAATAATCCAGGAAATAGGTCTAGATATGGTACAGGAAAAGGAAAGGGGAATTTAGAAGAGGCGAAGAAGAAATTCCCGTGCCACAACTATGGACAATTGGGGCATTGGAGATCCGAGTGTACGAATCCATCATTAGTGAGTAATGAGAATAAATTCTTGAATCAACAGGTGCAGAACGACGGGTGTAATCATCAGCAGCAACAGCAGAAGGTTGTCAAGCAGCAGAATCAAGACCCAAAACCGCCCTTGCCGCAGAATAGAGGGTCCCAGAAATACGATAAGGACTCAGGATTCTACAATGATGAACAGGTAAACAAACCGAGATGTACAAACCCGGTACAGCAGTACTGGTTAAAGAATGAGGGTAGTGAGTCTGAAGGGGACTACTGACGGTGCCGAAGAGAGGAGGAAGAGTGCATACTTGGAGCAACTCTAGAAATAGACCAGGCAGGACCATTTGTAGATGGGAAAATAAATGGGGAAAGTGTTACTTTTGTAGTAGACACAGGAGCGACGAGATCAACTGTCAGGTCAGCAGATATAAGAAATCTTCCTCTCTCGGACGAAGGAATCCAAGTGGTTGGTGTAGCTAATACACAGATTAAGACTCGTCTTACTGAACCAGTAAGAGTAAGGATAGGGAAATTTTCAGATATGCACCGATTTGTGGTGTGCGACACTAGTCCAGTGAACTTGTTAGGTAGGGACTTATTGTGTAAAATGAATTGCACAATTTTTTGTACTCCGGATGGAATAGCTTTTGAGACACCAGATGAGGATGTTTTGTACAGGATGACTCTAGATAATAGAGAAAGTGAGATTGTTGGAACATATGCTGTATTTAATCCAGATGATTTGCCTCAAGAGTTGAGAAACACAGTAAAAGCAGTAGTCTGGGATTTTACTGGAGAAGATGTGGGATTGATGAATAATGTAGATCCGGTAAAGATTACAGTGAAAGAGGGAATCACTTATCCTAATATCCCACAATACAGACTGACACCAGAAATAATTGAAGGAATAACACCTATAATTGACAAGATGATTCAGCAAGGTGTTTTGAGAGAGTTACTGAGTAGCCCATGTAATTCACCAATAATGGGGCTGAAGAAACCTAATGGGAAGTTTAGAATAGTGCAAGATTTGAGAAAAGTTAACATAATTGTGGTATCATGCTGTCCCATTGTGCCAAATCCGTCAGTGATTTTGTATCAGATTCCTCATGATGCTGAATGGTACACAGTAATTGATTTGTGCCATGCTTTCTTTTCAATTCCATTGCATCATGACAGCCAGCCGATTTTTGCATTTCGGTTTGGACAGCGTATTTTGGCATGGTGCCGAATCCCACAGGGGTATACAGAGAGTCCTTCAATATTCAATCAGTTGCTGAAGAAATCATTGGAGAGTCTGACTATGCCTGAAAGCTCAGTACTGGTACAGTATATCGATGACCTACTTGTGGCATCGAAGACACGTGAAGCTTGTGAAGTAGATACCATAGCTTTATTGAATCATCTGGCAGATGGCGGATTAAAGGTATCTCCAGCCAAATTGCAATTTTGCAAGAAAGAGGTACATTATCTTGGTCACAATATTGAGAAGGGTCTAAGGAAAGTGACCATTGACAGGATAATTATCAGAGGAATGAGAGCCCCAATGACCCAGAGAGAGGTGAGAATGTTTCTGGGAATGGTGGGTTATTGTCGTCAGTGGATAAGTAATTTTTCCCTGATAGCAAAGCCACTGATTAAATTGACCAAAAGTGAAGTGAAAGACCCATTGGAATTGAATGCAGAACAAATGGTAGCATTTGAAGAATTAAAGAGCAGATTATGTGAAGCTCCTGCTCTAGGAATGCCAGACTATGAGAAGGAGTTTGAACTGTACTGTAGTGAGAGGAATGGATGTGCACTTTCAGTGTTAATCCAGAAACATGGACGTCTGAGGAGGCTGATTGCGTACTTCTCATCGACACTTGACCCAGTAGCTGTGGGTTTACCAGGTTGCCTGAAAGCAGTAGCTGCTACATGCAGAAGCTTGGAACAGAGTGAGGGTATAATAATGGGGTATCCTGTACGGGTATTCGTACCTCATGATGTGGCAATTCTTTTGACAAGAAGCAGAACTCAATATATGTCACATAGTCGGTTGACTAAATATGAGAAAATCATTCTGGGAGCATCAAACGTGACTCTTGAGAGATGTGTGAATGTGAATCCAGCGACACTTTTGCCAGATGCTGAAAATGTGAGTGTGAGAGATGATGTTGATCATGATTGCTTGGATGTGCTTGATTACTGTACAAAACCGAGACCAGACATAAGAGATCTGCCACTACCTGAGAGTGATCATGTGTTGTTTGTGGATGGATCGTGTCTGAGAACGGAAGAAGGTGTGCTGAGTGCAGCATATGCGGTGTGTAAAGTTTCAGAAGTTATGGAAGCTTCACCTTTGAAGGGAGTTAAGGCTGCTCAAGTAGCGGAATTGGTGGCACTGACAAAAGCTTGCAAGATTGGGAAAAATGTGAGAGTGACTGTAATGACTGATAGTCAGTACGGATTTGAGTGGTTCATGACTTCGGCCAGCTTTGGCTACAGAGAGGTTTCTTGACTTCAAGTGGAACTCCTATAAAGAATGCTGAAGTGATTGGGAAATTGCTTGAGGCAATACAGCTGCCTAAAGAACTAGCAGTTGTAAAATGTGCTGCTCATGGACAAGGAAATGATTTTGTTACTCTTGGTAATCGCTTTGCAAATGACATAGCACAGTATTGTGCAAAGAACAATCATTCGATTAACAGGGGAAAAGAGAAGGAGATGTCTTTTTGTTCAGTGATGTTTACTAATGTCCTGGAAACATGGGAGGAGGTGAAGCAGTTGCAGGATGAAGCAGGAGATGAGGAAATGAGGGATTGGATTAAAGCAGGTTGTGCACCAAGGGAAAAGGATCATGTTTGGATCTATAGAGATGGAAGACCAGTCATGCAAATTCCATGTTGTCAACAATGGCAAGAATGTATCATGGTCAGGGACATCTGGGGAGGGATGCTATGATTAGGTCCTTTAAACAGACCTGGTACAATGCAAAGTTCAGGCTGATTGCAGAGAGCATCTGTCAAAGATGTTTGATTTGTCAGCAGTTCAATACTGGAAAGAAAACAGTGGTGAGCCTAGGAACAATAGGCAGAGAAGGAGGTCCTTTTACCAGAATGCAAATAGATTTCATTGAAATGCCACAAGTCAATAGATTGAGGTATGTTCTAGTGGTGGTCTGTTTGTTCTCTAGGTGGGTGGAAGCATATCCGACTAGGAGAAATGATGGAATAACAGTGGTCAAGTTGCTGTTAAGAGAGTTGATTCCTAGGTACGGGTTCCCAGTGACAATTGAGTCAGACAGAGGAGGACACTTCTACAATGAGCTCATGAGTTTGATTTGTGAAGCATTGAGCATACAGCAGAAGCTACATTGTGCATACAGGCCAGAGGCTTCTGGCGTTGTTGAGCAGATGAATGGCACAATAAAAAACAGAATTGGTAAAATGTGCTTAGCCACTGGAATGAAATGGCCTGATGTCTTGCCTCTAGTGTTAATGACTATTAGATCTACTCCAGATAGAACTACAGGGTTGAGTCCACATGAAATATTAATGGGACGTGCAATGAGACATGCCTGTCAACAAGCTGATGACTATAACTGATGACATGATTTTGGATTACTGTAAAGGCCTGGCAGACGCAGTTCATTCTGTGTTTCACCAGGTTGGAGAAGATGCGACTACACTTGAAAAGAAGCAAGCCCATGATCCGAGCCCAGGGGACTGGGTGAGAATAAAAGTGCACAGAAGAAGAAATTGCTTGGTTCCAAGGTGGGGAAGGCCAAGACAAGTCATTCTAACTACGACGACTGCTGTGAAGTGTGCTGGAGTAAAGAACTGGGTTCATGCAAGTCATACTCTGAGAGTTCCAAACCCAAAGGATGGGACTGGGAAGGAGTATTTTGAAGAGTCAGATTCCAGTGATGATGCAGACACTGAAACAGTGAGAAGAAAAAAGAATCCTGAAAGGGGGGAAAGAGAGTCAGAAAGAGAGTCAGGTGATTCTTTTTTCTTACCAAGAGAAGCTTCAAGAGGAATTTTGCGAACCTCGGAAGAGAGTTCAGATTCTGGAAAAGTGCCTGAAGTTCCAACGAGCAGTGAAAAAGAAAAAGAGAAAGAAAGAAAATAAAGGAGCAATTCCACAGAGACTACACCTGAGTCAGATGAAGAGATTGAGAATCCACCTGAGACAACTTCTAAAGAAGTAGGGTCAGAAGAAGATAGAGAGGGACAGATTGCGGAAGACCCCCGAGGAGGTGTAGGGAATATTCGTGATAAGCTAGGTGAAGGGACAAGTAGACAGCAAGAAGATTGCGTGTCGGAGACCCGAGGAGGAACAGTAGCAGGGAAATCTCAATCGGTGGAGAAGAAGACTGTGGAAAAAGAGAGAATTGTTGATGAACAAGAGGCAAATGAGACAGAATCGGATGAGAGTGAGAATGAGATACCAGAGGGTCGAGTTCTGAGAAAGAGAACTTGGATTGGAGAAAGGAACAACAGAGAAGTGAAACAGAAAAGAAGTGTAAAAGGAGATCTTTGGCCTAACAAGATAAAGAGACTGAGGTATCGACTGACACGAGTGAATTCATCGAAAGCTGAACAGGTGAACGAGGTGTCAAGTCAAAATCAAGCGAAAGAGGAAGAACAAAAAGAACCAAAGGAACCAGAGGAGATCAAGAGAATCAGAAAACCCAACCAGAAGTATAGGTCACCGGAATGGACGTATGTGGCACTGTCTGAAGAAGAAGAAGAGGCAGAGAGTCAAGGAAATCCAGAGGGGACCTTACGGCGAGTGGTTGAGGAAGAGAAAACTGTTGGAATCTTGAAAGTTATCTTGACTGACATTGGAGAAGAGTCAGATGCTCAGGATATTGAGGATTTGATACAATTTGACGTTGCTGAAGAAGAAGTGAAGAGTGATGAAAATCCAAACTGAGTGAACAGAAGGAGTCACTTAGAGGAGAGTGAAGAGGAAGAAGTCTAAATTAACAGATTGTAATAATCTAGTGTTCTAGAGAATCAGTAGTGGAGTAGTAGAGGCTAAGTCAAAAGACACAGTCAAAGTAATAAGATGGCTAACACAGAAAATAATCAAAGTAGATGTACCTTTCTGAAAAGATGGTGCAGAATGTGCTGCTGCTGTACAGGATTATTAATGCTATTATGGAGTGTACTTGCTTTATTAGTTACTTTTAGAGTTACAATAGACACTTTTGGAATACATACTGAGAATATGACTAACGTAGAGAAGGGTTCACAAAAAGTAGTACCAACTAGAATTAGTAATATACACATACATAAGGATAGGTCAATTAATGATTTTTCTAGCAATGTTTTTTCAAAATTGTTGTATGAATACGTAAAGACAATGGAAGTAAGGGATTGCTACGTCTGTATGCAGTTACCTGCATCCGTTTCAGAGGGAGTTACTTATCATCATCTTCCAGCTACGTATGGAATTTCATGCAGTGTGTTGAGTAGTATTTTTTATTTGTTAGGGAAAATAGATTATGAGATGTCTAATAAGGATAACATTTTTGGGCAATTGCCTATGAATAAGAAACTGAATCCTGCTAAAGAAGCTAATATTTTTGGTGAGATTTTTATTGAAACAGAAGAATTAACATTAGATTACATTTTTAGAAACAATTTAACTTGTAGTTTGAAGGAAGAAGAAAAAGCTTTCCTAGACATGGTGGAGAAAAGGAGAACGAGCATGCATGAAAAGGCAGGAGGATATAAGATGAGTGAGACAGTGTGGGACATTGAGATGGGAAAAGAGTTGAAGAATGGGGCCAGTCCAACTTTGGCTTTAGATGCACCACAGAAGGGTAAACTATGCATTACCAGAAGGAAATCCCAATATGAAAATCATTTTGTTGGGACTAGTGAGTGTCATGATACATACTTTATTGCAACAGGATGGGGATTCAAGGGAGGAGAAGATCCAGTTTTCCCGAGAGTGTATTATATTTGTGGGAATAAGGCTTATTACAGGTTGCCTGACCATTGGTATGGCACATGTTATGTTGGCCTGGTCTTTCCAAAGATTTTTCATATGGATAGAATAGAAGATGCAGAACAAATTAATTTACTAACTCGCTTTAAAAGAGAAACTTGGTCAGAAATTGTAGGAGATATTTTTGGAGCTTTAATTCCAGCAGTGGGAATTTCATTAAATGCATATAGAATTCGAAAGCTGTCAACAGTGGTGGATCGCTTATCGACAAGCACCGCTGGAGGGTTTCTATTGGTGAATACAGAGATGGTTGCCTTACGTGCCATGTCTATGCAAAATCGACTTGCCCTTGATATTCTATTAGCAAAGGAGGGTGGAGTCTGTGGAATGCTGAAAGTTCAACATTGTTGCACTTACATTCCTGATGAAAGCAAAGATCTGAAGGTCTATAGCAAAAATATTACTGATTTGCATGAAGAATTAGTACCACTGGAAGCTGAAAGTATCTGGACTAGAATGGCTAATAAGATGATTGCTGTTAAGAATTTTATGGCTAAGATAGGTAGTACCATTTTTGGTAAAATATTATTTCCATTGACATGTGTGATTGTTGCTTTATTGATTCTTAGATTAGGGTGTTTATGTTGTAGAAATAGGAGGAGTAAAAAGAAAATAATAAAAGAAAATACTGAAAAGAGACAAAAGAGGTCAAAAAGAGACCCACAAGAAATAGAATTGGAAGAATTTAGAGAGAGCATGTATTTAGAAACGAAAAGAGATGATGAAAGAGAAACTGGTGTGTAATGTAAATGCAAAAAGACATTTTGAATTTCACCTAAGAAATGGGGACTACATTTTGGGTTGGATTTTTGTGGTGATGATATATCACCAAAGGGGGGATTGCTGGAGCAGGGTTTTCTATTTAAACTCAAACTTCAGTTTATATTTTTATATGTCATAATTAAAATTACTAAGAACTAATTATTAAGTATTAATTTTGTCGTGTGTTTTAATTAATCAACCTTACTAATGAAAGAATTACACGTGGGAATGCAATTGCATGGCTTAATTAATAAGTGAACTAAGATGGTGAGCAAATTAATTAAATAAGTGTGGCTAATGTGCTATTTGTTATATGTTTGCGCTTTAAAATAATATGCTTTAATGCTTTTTCATGTCGCAAATGGCTAGATAAATACATACACATAAGGGTATTAATGGGAATTAACACTGTATAATCAATACGATGTAGTAACGTTGTTTTGTGTTTCTTTTTAATTAAGTTGTCCATTCTGGCCCGTTGAGAAATGGCCGACATCTACAGCCTGCATTTGAGTAGATGAAATATGAAAGAGGCCTCTCTGAATATGGTTGAAAACATGACCTCGGCCTCTGTCTGAGCTGAAAGTTACGAAAGGACAGCAGCTCTGGGCTTGTCGCCAGATATCCTTGGAGGAGAACAATTGTCACAAATGAACATTTTGATAAACTTGCGGTGGCTTCACTATAATTCCGGAGAAGAGCATCCATGGATGTTGCGAATGTAGTTTGTGCTTCCTTTTTCCGTGTTTTTATTTTTGAGATATTCGAGAGCGGAGATTTTTCTAAATGTTGCGAGCCAACATCCTTTCCTGCTCGCTCTGCTCAGCGGACGTTTAGAGCTTGTTTGTAACTTTTAATGTGTAAGTTTTGGTATAAATATTGTTAGACTAGAGAGGGTCTAAGGCCACTTATTCCTGAACTTATGCTCAAGAGGATCGATGCTGATTGAGAGGACGGCAACTCAAGAGACTTTGATTCTTTCCTGAGAGACCTGTCCTGACCTAAGATACGACATTTAGCTAGAATAGGTAATTATGAGAATAATGATTTTGCATTTGAATAACTTTTCATTTGAACTAATTTAGATAAAGTAATTTCTTGTTTGAATTTCAGTGTCGGGTGGTTATTTCATTGTCATTTATTGAGATCTCAGATGTGTTTAAACTGTTTAAAATCATGACTCGAGACAAATCAATTAGGTTGCATTGACCTCAGATTAGATGCCGATTGATCAAGGAGTTCTTTCATATATTCAGTGTGGATAGAGTAATAGAATGAATGTTGGTGTGATGGGCCCTAGCGTATGATGAGTGTATGTGCGTATGACTGTGAAATTACTCTGTCCGTGAAAGTAGGGAGAATTTATAAGTTCTGATCTGCAGCAGTAGAGACATAGATAGAGAGAGAGGAAGAGATGTAGCGAGAGGTAGAGAGAGAGAAGTAGAGAGATTGGTAGAGAGGTAGGGAGAGGTAGAGAGAGAGGTAGAGGTAGAGGGATATAGAGGTACAGAGAGAGGGAGAGAGGTAAAGAGATAGAGAGGTAGAGATGTAGAGAGAGAGGCAGAGAGGTAGAGAGAGAGAAAGAGAGAGAGAGGTAGAGAGGTAGAGAGAGATAGAGAGAGGTAGTGAGGTGGAGCGAGGTAGAGAGTGAGAGGTCGAGAAAGAGGTAGAGAGGAAGAGAGAGGTAGAGAGGCATAGGTAGAGAGGTAGAGAGAGAGAGAGAGAGGTAGAGAGAGAGGTAGAGAGAGAGATAGAGAGAGAGGTAGAGAGAGAGGCAGAGAGGTAGAGATGTAGAGAGGTAGAGAGGGGTAGAGAGGTAGAGAGGTAAAGAGAGGTAGAGAGAGGTAGAGAGGTAGAGAGGTGTAGAAAGGTAGAGAGGTGTAGAGAAGTAGAGGTAGAGAGGTAGAGAGAGGTAGAGAGAATTAGAGAGGTAGAAAGAGGCAGAGAGGTACAGAGGTAGAGAGAGGTAGAGAGAGAGAGAGGTAGAGAAAAAGATAGAGAGGTAGAGAGAGGTAGAGAGGAAGAGGTAGAGAGTTAGAGAGGTAGAGAGAGAGAGAGGTAGAGAGAGAGAGGTAGAGAGGTAGAGAGGTAGAGAATTAGAGGTAGAGAGAGAGGTCGAGAGGTAGAGGTAGAGAGATAGAGAGGTAGGGAGAGGTAGAGAGGTAGATAGAGGTAGAGACTGGTAGAGAGAGGTAGAGAGGTGGAGAGAGGTAGAGAGAGAGGAAGGGAGGTAGAGAGCGGTAGAGAGGTCGAGGCAGAGAGGTCGAGGTACAGAGGTAGAGAGGTAGAGAGAGAGAGGTAGAGAAAGAGAGGTAGAGAGAGAGATAGAGAGGTAGAGAGAGGTAGAGAGATGTAGAGATAGAGAGAGGTAGAGAGAGGTGGAGAGTTAGAGGTAGAAAGAGAGGTAGAGAGGTAGAGAGGAAGAGAGGTAGAGAGAGGTAGAGAGGTAGAGAGGTAGAGAGAGGTATGGAGAATTAGAGAGACAGGTAGAGAGAGGTAAAGAGAGAGGTAGAGAGAGAGGTAGACAGAGACAGGTAGAGAGAGAGCTATAGAGAGAGAGAGGTAGACAGTGCCAGGTAGAGAGCTAGAGAGAGGTAGATAGAGAGCTGTAGAGAGAGAGAGATAGAGAAATAGAGAGGTAGAGAGAGATAGAGAGAGGTAGAGAGTGGTAGAGAGGTAGAGAGGTAGAGAGGAAGAGGTAGAGAGTTAGAGAGGTCGAGAGGTAGAGAGAGAGAGATAGAGAAGTAGAGAGAGGTAGAGAGAGGTAGAGAGGTAGGGAGAGGCAGAGAGATACAGAGGTAGAGAGAGGTAGAGAGGTAGAGAGAGAGAGGTAGAGAAAGAGGTAGAGAGATAGAGAGAGGTAGAGAGGTAGAAAGGAAGAGGTAGCGAGTTAGAGAGGTCGAGAGGTAGAGAGAGAAAGGTAGAGTGAGAGAGGTAGAGAGAGTGGTAGAGAGGTAGAGATAGATAGAAAGAGAGAGGTAGATAGAGAGGTAGAGAAAGGTAGAGGGTTAGAGGTAGAGAGAGAGGTAGAGAAAGAGAGGTAGATAGAGAGGTAGGGAGGTAGAGAGAAAGAGAGGTAGAGAGAGGTAGAGAGGTAAAGAGGCAGAGGTAGAGACGTAGCGAGAGAGAGGTAGAGAGGTAGAGAGAGAGCAGTAGAGAGAGATAGAGAGAGGTAGAAAGAGAGGTCGAGAGAGAAAGGGGTAGTGAGACAGGTCGAGAGAGTGAGGTAGAAAGGTAGAGAGGTAGAGAGGATTCGAGAGGTAGAGAGATTTAGAGAGATTTAGAGAGGTAGATAGGTAGAGAGGTAGAGAGAGAGGTAGTGAGGTAGAGAAAGGTAGAGAGGTAGAGATATGTAAAGAGGTAGAGAGAGGTAGAGAGTGGTAGAGAAAGATAGAGAGGTAGAGAGAGGTAGAGAGGTGTAGAGAGGTAGAGGTAGAGAAGAAGAGAGAGATAGAGAGAGATGGAGAGAGAGGTAGAGAAAGAGGTAGAGAGGAAGAGGTAGAGAGAGGCAGAGAGGTAGCGAGAAGTAGAGAGGTAGAGATAGAGAGGTAGGGAAATAGGTAGAGAGGTAGCGAGGAAGAGGTAGAGAGTTAGAGAGGTAGAGAGGTAGCGAGAGAGAGGTAGAGTGAGAGAGGTAGAGAGAGTGGTAGCGAGGTAAAGAGAGGCAGAGAGAGAGGTAGAGAGAGAGGTAGAGAGAGGTAGAGAGTTAGAGGGAGAGAGAGAGGTAGAGAGGTAGAGGAAGAGAGGTAGGGAGAGGTAGAGAGGTAGATAGATGTAGAGACAGATAGAGAGAGGTAGAGAGGTGGAGAGATGTAGAGAGGAAGAGAGAGAGGTAGAGAGGTAGAGAGAGGTAGAGAGGTAGAGAGTGGTAGAGAAAGATAGAGAGGTAGAGAGAGGTAGAGAGGTGTAGAGAGGTAGAGGTAGAGAAGAAGAGAGAGATAGAGAGAGGTAGAGAGGTAGAGAGAAGTAGAGAGGTAGAGAGAGAGAGGTAGGGAAAGAGGTAGAGAGGAAGAGGTAGAGAGAGGCAGAGAGGTAGAGAGAAGTAGAGAGGTAGAGAGAGAGAGGTAGGAAAAGAGGTAGAGAGGTAGCAAGGAAGAGGTAGAGAGTTAGAGAGGTCGAGAGGTAGAGAGAGAGAGGTAGAGTGAGAGAGGTAGAGAGAGTGGTAGCGAGGTAAAGAGAGGCAGAGAGAGAGGTAGAAAGAGAGGTAGAGAGGTAGAGGAAGACAGGTAGGGAGAGGTAGAGAGGTAGATAGAGGTAGAGACAGGTAGAGAGAGGTAGAGAGGTAGAGAGGTGGAGAGATGTAGAGAGGAAGAGAGAGAGGTAGAGAGGTAGAGAGAGAGACAGGTAGAGAGGTAGAGAGAGGTAGAGAGGAAGAGAAATAGAGGTAGAGACGTAGAGAGGTAGAGGTAGAGATGTGGAGAGAGAGAGGTAGAGAGAGGTAGAGAGAGAGAGAGGTAGAGAGACAGGAAGAGAGAGAGAGGAAGAAAGGTAGAGAGAGGTAGAGAGAGGTAGGGGCCAATTCACAGAACTAACTTAAGATAAAATCCTAAACTTACTACTTTTGGTATTCACAGAAGTTAGGATTTTGTCTTAAGTTTGTCTTAAGACAAACTTAAGACACACTTAAGACAAACTTAAGACAGACTTAAGACAGACTTAAGACAGACTTAAGACAAACTTAAGACAAACTTAAGACAGACTTAAGACAGACTTAAGACAGACTTAAGTTAGGATTTTATATTAAGTGTGTCTTAAGTCTGTCTTAAGTCTGTCTTAAGTTTGTCTTAAGTTTGTCTTAAGTCTGTCTTAAGTCTGTCTTAAGTCTGTCTTAAGTTTGTCTTAAGTGTGTCTTAAGTTTGTCTTAAGACAAACTTAAGACAAAATCCTAACTTCTGTGAATACCAAAAGTAGTAAGTTTAGGATTTTGTCTTAAGTTAGTTCTGTGAATCGGGCCCGTAGAGAGGTAGAGAGTGGTAGAGAAAGATTGAGAGGTAGAGAGAGAGAGAGAGAGAGGGGTAGAGAGGTAGAGAGAGGTAGAGAGGTAAAAAGAGGTAGAGAGGGGTAGAGAGGTAGAGAGGTAGAGGTAGAGAGGTAGATGTAGAGAGATAGAGAGGTAGAGGGAGGGAGAGGTAGCGAGAGAGGTAGAGAGAGGTAGAGAGGTAGAGATTTAGAGAGAGGTAGAGAGAGAGCTATAGAGGTAGAGAGAGCGGTAGAGAGAGGTAGAGAGAGAGAGGCAGAGAGAGGGGTACAGAGGTAGAGGGTAGAAAGGTAGAGAGAGAGGTAGAGAGAGGTAGAGGGAGAAGTAGAGAGGTAGAGAGAGAGGTTGAGCAGTAGAGAGAGAGGTAGTGAGGTAGAGAGTGAGGTAGAAAGGCAGAGAGAGAGAGAGGTAGAGAGAGAGAGGTAGACAGGTGTAGAGGTAGGGGTAGAGAGGTAGCGAGGTAGAGAGAGGTAGAGAGAGGTAGAGAGAGGTAGAGTGGTAGAGAGAGGTAGAGAGGTAGAGAGAGAGGTAGAGAAAGAGGTAGAGAGGTAGAGAGAGGTAGAGATAGAGAGGTAGAGAGAGAGCGGTAGAGGTAGAGAGAGAGGTTGAGAGGTAGAGAGGTACAGGTAGAGAGGTAGAGAGAGGCACAGAGGTACAGAGGTAGAGAGAGGTAGAGATAGGTGAGAGAGATAGTGAGGTGGAGAGAGGTAGAGAGAAACAGAGGGTGAGAGAGAGGTAGAGACGTAGAGAGAGGTAGAGAGGCAGAGGTAGAGAGGTAGAGAGAGGTAGAGAGGTAGAGAGAGGTAGAGAGAGGAAGTGAGGTGGTGAGAGGTAAAGAGGTAGAGAGAAAGAGAGAAAGAGAGGTAGAGAGGTACAGAGAGGTAGAGAGGTACAGAGGTAGAGAGAGGTAGAGATAGGTGGAGAGAGATAGTGAGGTGGAGAGAGGTAGAGAGAACCAGAGGTTGAGAGAGAGGTAGAGATGTAGAGAGAGGTAGAGAGGCAGAGGTAGAGAGAGGTAGAGAGGTAGAGAAAAGCAGAGAGAGGAAGTGAGGTAAAGAGGTAGAGAGAAAGAGAGGTAGAGAGGTAGAGAGGTACAGAGGTAGAGAGAGGTAGAGATAGGTGGAGAGAGATAGTGAGGTGGAGAGAGGTAGAGAGAAACAGAGGGTGAGAGAGAGGTCGAGACGTAGAGAGAGGTAGAGAGGCAGAGGTAGAGAGAGGTAGAGAGGTAGAGAGAGGAAGTGAGGTGGTGAGAGGTAGAGAGGTAGAGAGAAAGAGAGGTAGAGAGATAGAGAGAGGTAGAGAGGCAGAGGTAGAGAGGTAGAGGCAGAGAGGTAGAGAGGTAGAGGTAGAGAAGTAGAGAGAGAGGTAGAGAGAGGCATAGAGAGAGGTAGAGAGAGAGGTAGAGAGACAGGTAGAGAGAGAGGTAGAAAGATAGAGAGGTAGAGAGGGGTAGAGAGGTAGAGAGGTAAAGAGAGGTAGAGAGGTGTAGAGAGGTAGAGAGGTAGAGAGGTAGAGAGAGGTAGAGCGAGGTAGAGAGAGAGAGAGGTAGAGAGAGAGGTGGAGAGAGGTAGAGAGTTGGAGGTAGAGAGAGAGGCAGAAAGGTAGAGGTAGAGAGGTATAGAGAGATAGAGAGTTAGAGAGAGGTAGAGAGGTAGGGAGAGGTAGAGAGAGAGGTAGTGAGGTGGAGAGAGGTAGAGAGAGAGGTAGGGAGAGAGAGGTAGAGATTGAGAGGTAGAGCTAGAGGTAGAGAGAGAGGTAGAGAGAGAGGTAGAGAGAGCGAGGTAGAGAGGTAGAGAGGGGTAGAGAGGTTCAGTGGTAGAGAGAGGTAGAGCGGTATAGAGAGGTAGAGGTAGAGAGGTAGAGAGAGGTAGAGAGGTAGAGAGAGGTAGAGAGAGGTAGAGAGAGAGAGGTAGAGAGAGGTAGAGAGAGATGTTAGAGAGGTAGAGGTAGAGAGGTAGAAAGAGGTAGAGGTAGAAAGGTAGAAAGAGGTAGAGAGGTAGAGAGAGATAGAGAGGTAGAGACAGGTAGAGAGAGGTAATTTGGTGGAGAGAGGTAGAGAGAGAGAGGTAGAGAGAGAGGTAGGGAGGTAGAGAGAGGTAGAGGTAGAGAGGTAGAGGTATAGAGGTAGATAGGTAGAGGTAGAGATTTAGAGAGAGAGAGGTAGAGAGAGAGGTAGGGAGAGAGGTCAAGAGGGGGTAGAGAGAGAGATAGAGAGAGAGAGGTAGAGAGAGGTAGAGAGGTATGGAGAGGTAGAGGTAGAGAGATAGAGAGAGGTAGCGAGGTAGAGAGTGGTAGAGAGATAGAGAGAGAGATGTAAAGAGAGAGGTAGAGAGGTAGAGAGGGGTAGAGAGGTAGAGAGGTAGAGAGAGAGAGGTAGAGAGAGAGGTAGGGAGATAGAGGGAGAGGTAGAGAGGTAGAGAGAGAGAGGTAGAGATTTAGAGAGAGGTAGAGAGGTAGAGATAGAGAGAGAGGGAGAGAGGTAGAGAGGTAGAGAGAGGTAGAGAGGTAGAGAGAGGTAGAGAGAGGTAGAGAGAGAGAGGTAGAGAGATAGGTAGAGAGAGAGAGGTAGAAAGGTAGAGAGGTAGAGAGGGGTAGAGAGGTAGAGAGGTAAAAAGAGATAGAGACATGTAGAGAGGTAGAGAGGTAGAGAGAGGTAGAGCGAGGTAGAGAGAGAGGTGGAACGAGGTAGAGAGTTGGAGGTAGAGAGAGAGGTAGAGGTAGAGAGGTATAGAGAGATAGAGAGGTAGAGAGAGGTAGAGAGGTAGAGAGGTAGGGAGAGGTAGAGAGAGAGGTAGTGAGGTTGAGAGAGGTAGAGAGAGGTAGAGAGGTAGGGAGAGAGAGGTAGAGAGAGAGGTAGAGAGAGGTAGAGAGGTAGAGAGAGGTAGAGAGAGAGACAGAGAGAGAGAGGTAGAGAGAGAGGCAGAGAGGTAGAGAGAGAGGTAGAGAGGTAGACAAAGATGTAGAAAGGTAGAGATAGGTAGAGAGGTATAGAGAGATAGAGAGGTAGAGAGAGGTAGAGCGAGGAAGTGAGGTAGAGAGAGGTAGATCGAGAGAGAGATGTAGAGAGGTAGAGAGAGAGATTTAGAGAGAGAGGTAGTGAGAGGTAGAGAGGTAGAGAGAGAGGTATATAGGTAGAGGTAGAGAGGTAGAGAGAGGTAGAGAGGTAGAGAGGTAGAGAGAGGTAGAGAGGTTGAGGTAGAGAGAGAGAGAGGTAGAGAGAGAAAGAGATAGGTAGGGAGAGAGAGGTAGAGAGAGAGAGGTAGAGAGAGGTAGAGAGAGAGGCAGAGAGAGGTAGAGAGGTAGAGAGGTAGAGAGAGGTAGAGAGTTAGATGTAGAGAGAGATGTAGAGAGGTAGAGGAAGAGAGGTAGAGAGAGGTAGAGGCAGGTATAGAGAGGTAGAGAGGTGGAGAGGTAGAGGTAGAGCAAGGTAGAGAGCTAGAGAGAGATGGAGAGTTATCGAGGTAGAGAGAGGTAGAGAGGTAGAGAGAGGTAGGGAGTTAGAGGTAGAGAGAGGGGTTAGCGAGGTAGAGAAGTAGAGGTAGAGAGGTAGAGAGAGGTAGAGAGGTAGAAAGAGATAGAGAGGTAGAGCGGTAGAGAGATAGAGACAGATAGAAAGAGGTAATTTGGTAGAGAGAGGTAGAGAGTGAGGAAGGGAGGTAGAGAGAGGTAGATGTAAAGAGGTAGAGGTATAGAGGTAGAGAGGTAGAGGGGGAGAGGTAGAGAGGTAGAGAGAGGTAGAGAGAGGTAGAGAGGTAGAGAGTGATAGAGAGGTAGAGAGAGAAGTAGAGAGAGAAATAGAGAGGTAGAGAGGAAGAGGTAGAGCAGTAGAGAGGTAGAGGAAGAGAGAGTTAGAGAGAGAGAGTTAGAGAGAGAGAGGTGGAGAGAGAGGTAGTGAGGTAGAGAATGGTAGAGAGAGGTAGAGAGGTAGAGGTAGAGAGAGGTAGAGAGCGGTAGAGAGGTAGAGAGAGAAGTAGAGAGGAATAAAGAGGTAGAGAGGAAGAGGTAGAGCAGTAGAGAGGTAGAGGTAGAGAGAGGTAGAGAGAGAGAGGTAGAGAGGTAGAGGTAGACAGAGAGGTAGAGAGAGGTAGAGAGAGAGGTAGAGATGTAGAGAGAGAAAGGTAGAGAGAGAGACAGGTAGAAAGAGAGACGTAGAAAGAGAGAGGTAGAGAGAGAGTTGGAGAGGTAGAGAGAGAGAGGTAGAGAGGTAGAGAGAGGTAGAGAGAGAAAGGTAGAGAGATAGGTAGGGAACGAGGTAGAGAGGTAGAGAGAGGTAGAAAGGTAGAAAGGTGTGGAGAGGTAAAGGTAGAGAGGAAGAGAGAGGAAGAGAGAGGTAGAGAGGTAGAGAGAGGTAGAGAGGTAGATTGAGGTAGAGAGGTAGAGAGAGAGAGAGAGAGAGAGGTAGAGAGAGGTAGAGAGGTAGAGAGAGAAATGTAGAGAGAAAGAGAGGTAGAGAGAGAGGTAGAAAGAGAGGTGGAGAGGTAGAGAGAGGTAGAGAGAGGTAGAGAGAGAGATAGAGGTAGAGAGGTAGAGAGAGCTAGAGAGGTAGAGGTAGAGAGAGAGGTAGAGGTAGAGAGGTAGAGAGAGGTAGAGAGGTAGAGAGAGGTATAGAGGTAGAGAGTGGTAGATAGGTAGAGAGAGAAGTAGAGAGAGAAATAGAGAGGTAGAGAGGAAGAAGTAGAGCAGTAGAGAGGTAGAGAGAGGTAGAGAGGTAGAGGTAGAGAGAGAGGTAGAGAGGCAGAGAGAGGTAGAGAGGTGGAGAGGTAGAGAGGGGTCGAGAGAGGAGGTAGAGAGGTAGAGAGAGGTTGAGAGTTAGAAAAAGAGGTAGAGAGAGAGGTAGAAATAGAGAGGTAGAAAGAGAGAGGTAGAGAGAGAGAGTTGGAGAGGTAGAGAGAGGTAGAGAGAGAGAGGTAGAGAGAGAGGTAGAGAGAGAGGTAGAGAAGTAGAGAGAAGTAGAAAGGTAGAGAGGTGTGGAGAGGTAGAGGTAGACAGGTAGAGAGAGGTAGAGAGGTAGATTGAGGTAGAGAGAGAGAGTTAGAGAGAGAGGTAGAGAGAGGTAGAGAGGTAGAGAGAGAAATGTAGAGATGAAGAGAGGTTGAGAGAGAGGTAGAAAGAGAGGTAGAGAAGTAGAGAGAGGTAGAGAGACGTATAGAGAGAGATAGAGGTAGAGAGAGGTAGAGGTAGAGAGAGAGGTAGAGAGGTAGAGGTAGAGAGGTAGAGAGAGGTAGACAGGTAGAGAGAGGTAGAGAGGTAGAGAGAGGCAGAGAGGTAGAGAGAGAGGTAGAGGTAGAGAGGTAGAGAGAGGTAGAGAGGTAGAGAGTGGTAGATAGGTAGAGAGAGAAGTAGAGAGAGAAATAGAGAGGTAGAGAGGAATAGGTAGAGCAGTAGAGAGGTAGAGGTAGAGAGAGGTAGAGAGGTAGAGGTAGAGAGAGAGGTAGAGAGGGAGAGAGGTAGAGAGGTGGAGAGGTAGGGAGAGGTCGAGAGAGAAGGTAGAGAGGTAGAGAGAGGTTGAGAGTTAGAGAGAGAGAGAGAGGTAGAGAGAGAGGTAGAAATAGAGAGGTAGAAAGAGAGAGGTAGAGAGAGAGAGAGTTGGAGAGGTAGAGAGAGGTAGAGAGAGAAGTAGAGAGAGAGGCAGAAATAGAGAGGTAGAAAGAGAGAGGTAGAGAGAGAGAGTTGGAGAGGTAGAGAGAGGTATAGAGAGAGAGTTAGAGAGAGAGGTAGAGAAGTAGAGAGAAGTAGAAAGGTAGAGAGGTGTGGAGAGGTAGAGGTAGACAGGTAGAGAGAGGTAGAGAGTTAGATTGAGGTAGAGAGGTAGAGAGAGAGAGTTAGAGAGAGAGGTAGAGAGAGATAGAGAGGTAGAGAGAGAAATGTAGAGATAAAGAGAGGTTGAGAGAGAGGTAGAAAGAGAGGTAGAGAAGTAGAGAGATGTAGAGAGACGTATAGAGAGAGATAGAGGTAGAGAGAGCTAGAGAGGTAGAGGTAGAGAGATAGGTAGAGAGGTAGAGGTAGAGAGGTAGAGAGCGGTAAACAGGTAGAGAGAGGTAGAGAGGTAGAGAGAGGTAAAGAGGTAGAGAGAGAGGTAGTGAGGTAGAGAGTGGTAGATAGGTAGAGAGAGAAGTAGAGAGAGAAATAGAGAGGTAGAGAGGCATAGGTAGAGCAGTAGAGAGGTAGAGGTAGAGAGAGGTAGAGAGGTAGAGGTAGAGAGAGAGGTAGAGAGGGAGAGAGGTGGAGAGGTGGAGAGGTAGAGAGAGGTCAAGAGAGAAGGTAGAGAGGTAGAGAGAGGTTGAGAGTTAGAGAGGGAGAGGTAGAGAGAGAGGTAGAAACAGAGAGGTAGAAAGAGAGAGGTAGAGAGAGAGAGTTGGAGAGGTAGAGAGAGGTAGAGAGAGAGAGGTAGAGAGAGAGGTAGAGAGAGAGGTAGAGAGGTAGAGAGACCTAGAGAGGTAGAGGTAGAGAGAGAGGTAGAGAGGTAGAGGTAGAGAGGTAGAGAGAGGTAGACAGGTAGAGAGAGGTAGAGAGGTAGAGAGAGGTAGAGAGAGAGGTAGAGAGGTAGAGAGGGAGGTAGAGGTAGAGAGGTAGAGAGAGGTAGAGAGGTAGAGAGTGGTAGATAGGTATAGAGAGAAGTAGAGAGAGAAATAGAGAGGTAGAGAGGAATAGGTAGAGCAGTAGAGAGGTAGAGGTAGAGAGGTAGAGAGAGGTAGACAGGTAGAGAGAGGTAGAGAGGTAGAGAGAGGTAGAGAGAGGTAGAGAGGTAGAGAGAGAGGTAGAGGTAGAGAGGTAGAGAGAGGTAGAGAGGTAGAGAGTGGTAGATAGGTAGAGAGAGAAGTAGAGAGAGAAATAGAGAGGTAGAGAGGAATAGGCAGAGCAGTAGAGAGGTAGAGGTAGAGAGAGGTAGAGAGGTAGAGGTAGAGAGAGAGGCAGAGAGGTAGAGAGGTGGAGAGGTAGAGAGAGGTCAAGAGAGAAGGTAGAGAGGTAGAGAGAGGTTGAGAGTTAGAGAGAGAGAGGTAGAGAGAGAGGTAGAAATAGAGAGGTAGAAAGAGAGAGGTAGAGAGAGAGAGTTGGAGAGGTAGAGAGAGGTAGAGAGAGAGAGGTAGAGAGAGAGGTAGAGAGAGAGGTAGAGAGGTAGAGAGAGGTAGAAAGGTAGAGAGGTGTGGGGAGAGAGAGGTAGAGAGGTAGATTGAGGTAGAGAGAGAGGGTTAAAGAGAGAGGTAGAGAGAGGTAGAGAGATAGAGAGAGAAATGTAGAGATAAAGAGAGGTAGAGGTAGAGGGGAAGAGAGAGGTAGGGAGATGTATTGAGAGAGATAGAGGTAGAGAGGTAGAGAGAGCTAGAGAGGTAGAGGTAGAGAGAGAGGTAGAGGTAGAAAGTGGTAGATAGGTAGAGAGAGAAATAGAGAGGTAGAGAGGAAGAGGTAGAGCAGTAGAGAGGTAGAGGTAGAGAGAGGTAGAGAGGTAAAGGTAGAGATTGAGGTAGAGAGGCAGAGAGAGGTAGAGAGGTGGAGAGGTAGAGAGGGGTCGAGAGAGGAGGCAGAGAGGTAGAGAGAGGTTGAGAGTTAGAGAAAGAGGTAGAGAGAGAGGTAGAAATAGAGAGGTAGAAAGAGAGAGGTAGAGAGAGAGAGTTGGAGAGGTAGAGAGAGGTAGAGAGAGAGAGAGGTAGAGAGAGAGGTAGAGAGAGAGGTAGAGAAGTAGAGAGAGGTAGAAAGGTAGAGAGGTGTGGAGAGGTAGAGGTAGAGAGAGGTAGAGAGTTAGATTGAGGTACAGAGGTACAGAGAGAGAGTTAGAGAGAGAGGTAGAGAGAGGTAGAGAGGTAGAGAGAGAACTGTAGAGATAAAGAGAGGTTAAGAGAGAGGTAGAAAGAGAGGTAGAGAAGTAGAGAGAGGTAGAGAGATGTATAGAGAGAGATAGAGGTAGAGTGAGCTAGAGAGAGAGAGGTAGAGAGGTAGAGGTAGAGAGGTAGAGAGAGGTAGACAGGTAGAGAGAGGTAGAGAGGTAGAGCGAGGTAGAGAGAGGTAGAGAGGTAGAGAGAGAGGTAGAGGTAGAGAGGTAGAGAGAGGTAGAGAGATAGAGAGTGATAGATAGGTAGAGAGAGAAGTAGAGAGAGAAATAGAGAGGTAGAGAGGAATAGGTAGAGCAGTAGAGAGGTAGAGGTAGAGAGAGGTAGAGAGGTAGAGGTAGAGAGAGAGGTAGAGAGGGAGAGAGGTAGAGAGAGGTCAACAGAGAAGGTAGAGAGGTAGAGAGAGGTTGAGAGTTAGAGAGAGAGAGGTAGATAGAGAGGTAGAAATCGTGGGGTAGAAACAGAGAGGTAGAGAGAGAGAGTTGGAGAGGTAGAGAGAGGTAGAGAGAGAGAGGTAGAGAGAGAGGTAGAGAGAGAGGTAGAGAGGTAGAGAGGTAGAGAGAGGTAGAAAGGTAGAGAGGTGTGGAGGTAGATTGAGGTAGAGAGAGAGAGTTAAAGAGAGAGGTAGAGAGAGGTAGAGAGATAGAGAGAGAAATGTAGAGATAAAGAGAGGTAGAGGTAGAGAGGAAGAGAGAGAGAGACGTATTGAGAGAGATAGAGGTAGAGAGGTAGAGAGAGCTAGAGAGGTAGAGGTAGAGAGAGAGGTAGAGGTAGAAAGTGGTAGATAGGTAGAGAGAGAAATAGAGAGGTAGAGAGGAAGAGGTAGAGCAGTAGAGAGGTAGAGGTAGAGAGAGGTAGAGAGGTAGAGGTAGAGAGAGAGGTAGAGAGGCAGAGAGAGGTAGAGAGGTGGAGAGGTAGAGAGGGGTCGAGAGAGGAGGTAGAGAGGTAGAGAGAGGTTGAGAGTAGAGAAAGAGGTAGAGAGAGAGGTAGAAATAGAGAGGTAGAAAGAGAGAGGTAGAGAGAGAGAGTTGGAGAGGTAGAGAGAGGTAGAGAGAGAGAGATGAAGAGAGAGAGGTAGAGAGAGAGGTAGAGAAGTAGAGAGAGGTAGAAAGGTAGAGAGGTGTGGAGAGGTAGAGGTAGACAGGTAGAAAGAGGTAGAGAGTTAGATTGAGGTAGAGAGGTAGAGAGAGAGAGTTAGAGAGAGAGGTAGAGAAAGGTAGAGAGGTAGAGAGAGAAATGTAGAGATAAAGAGAGGTTGAGAGAGAGGTAGAAAGAGAGGTAGAGAGAGGTAGAGAGACGTATAGAGAGAGATAGAGGTAGAGAGGTAGAGAGAGCTAGAGAGGTAGAGGTAGAGAGAGAGGTAGAGGTAGAGAGGTAGAGAGAGGTAGACAGGTAGAGAGAGGTAGAGAGCTAGAGAGTGGTAGATAGGTAGAGAGAGAAGTAGAGAGAGAAATAGAGAGGTAGAGAGGAATAGGTAGAGCAGTAGAGAGGTAGAGGTAGAGAGAGGTAGAGAGGTAGAGGTAGAGAGAGAGGTAGAGAGGGAGAGAGGTGGAGAGGTGGAGAGGTAGAGAGAGTTCAAGAGAGAAGGTAGAGAGGTAGAGAGAGGTTGAGAGTTAGAGAGAGAGAGGTAGAGAGAGAGGTAGAAATAGAGAGGTAGAAAGAGAGAGGTAGAGAGAGAGAGTTGGAGAGGTAGAGAGAGGTAGAGAGAGAGAGGTAGAGAGAGAGGTAGAGAGAGAGGTAGAGAGGTTGAGAGACCTAGAGAGGTAGAGGTAGAGAGAGAGGTAGAGAGGTAGAGGTAGAGAGGTAGAGAGAGGTAGACAGGTAGAGAGAGGTAGAGAGGTAGAGAGAGGTAGAGAGAGAGGTAGAGAGGTAGAGAGGGAGGTAGAGGTAGAGAGGTAGAGAGAGGTAGAGAGGTAGAGAGTGGTAGATAGGTATAGAGAGAAGTAGAGAGAGAAATAGAGAGGTAGAGAGGAATAGGTAGAGCAGTAGAGAGGTAGAGGTAGAGAGGTAGAGAGAGGTAGACAGGTAGAGAGAGAGGTAGAGGTAGAGAGGTAGAGAGAGGTAGAGAGGTAGAGAGTGGTAGATAGGTAGAGAGAGAAGTAGAGAGAGAAATAGAGAGGTAGAGAGGAATAGGTAGAGCAGTAGAGAGGTAGAGGTAGAGAGAGGTAGAGAGGTAGAGGTAGAGAGAGAGGGAGAGAGGTAGAGAGGTGGAGAGGTAGAGAGAGGTCAAAAGAGAAGGTAGAGAGGTAGAGAGAGGTTGAGAGTTAGAGAGAGAGAGGTAGAGAGAGAGGTAGAAATAGAGAGGTAGAAAGAGAGAGGTAGAGAGAGAGAGTTGGAGAGGTAGAGAGAGGTAGAGAGAGAGAGGTAGAGAGAGAGGTAGAGAGAGAGGTAGAGAGGTAGAGAGGTAGAGAGAGGTAGTAAGGTAGAGAGGTGTGGGGAGAGAGAGGTAGAGAGGTAGATTGAGGTAGAGAGAGAGAGTTAAAGAGAGAGGTAGAGAGAGGTAGAGAGATAGAGAGAGAAATATAGAGATAAAGAGAGGTAGAGGTAGAGAGGAAGAGAGAGGTAGAGAGACGTATTGAGAGAGATAGAGGTAGAGAGGTAGAGAGAGCTAGAGAGGTAGAGGTAGAGAGAGAGGTAGAGGTAGAAAGTGGTAGATAGGTAGAGAGAGAAATAGAGAGGTAAAGAGGAAGAGGTAGAGCAGTAGAGAGGTAGAGGTAGTGAGAGGTAGAGAGGTAGAGGTAGAGATTGAGGTAGAGAGGCAGAGAGAGGTAGAGAGGTGGAGAGGTAGAGAGGGGTCGAGAGAGGAGGCAGAGAGGTAGAGAGAGGTTGAGAGTTAGAGAAAGAGGTAGAGAGAGAGGTAGAAATAGAGAGGTAGAAAGAGAGAGGTAGAGAGAGAGAGTTGGAGAGGTAGAGAGAGGTAGAGAGAGAGAGAGGTAGAGAGAGAGGTAGAGAGAGAGGTAGAGAAGTAGAGAGAGGTAGAAAGGTAGAGAGGTGTGGAGAGGTAGAGGTAGACAGGTAGAAAGAGGTAGAGAGTTAGATTGAGGTAGAGAGGTAGAGAGAGAGAGTTAGAGAGAGAGGTAGAGAAAGGTAGAGAGGTAGAGAGAGAAATGTAGAGATAAAGAGAGGTTGAGAGAGAGGTAGAAAGAGAGGTAGAGAGGTAGAGAGAGGTAGAGAGAGAGAGGTAGAGAGAGAGGTAGAAATAGAGAGGTAGAAAGAGAGAGGTAGAGAGAGAGAGTTGGAGAGGTAGAGAGAGGTAGAGAGAGAGAGGTAGAGAGAGAGTTAGAGAGAGAGGTAGAGAAGTAGAGAGAAGTAGAAAGGTAGAGAGGTGTGGAGAGGTAGAGGTAGACAGGTAGAGAGAGGTAGAGAGTTAGATTGAGGTAGAGAGGTAGAGAGAGAGAGTTAGAGAGAGAGGTAGAGAGAGGTAGAGAGGTAGAGAGAGAAATGTAGAGATGAAGAGAGGTTGAGAGAGAGGTAGAAAGAGAGGTAGAGAAGTAGAGAGAGGTAGAGAGACGTATAGAGAGAGATAGAGGTGGAGAGAGGTAGAGAGAGAGAGGTAGAAAGGTAGAGGTAGAGAGGTAGAGAGAGGTAGACAGGTAGAGAGAGGCAGAGAGGTAGAGCGAGGTAGAGAGAGGTAGAGAGGTAGAGAGAGAGGTAGAGGTAGAGAGGTAGAGAGAGGTAGAGAGGTAGAGAGTGGTAGATAGGTAGAGAGAGAAGTAGAGAGAGAAATAGAGATGTAGAGAGGAATAGGTAGAGCAGTAGAGAGGTAGAGAGGGAGAGAGGTAGAGAGGTGGAGAGGTAGAGAGAGGTCAAGAGAGAAGGTAGAGAGGTAGAGAGAGGTTGAGAGTTAGAGAGAGAGAGGTAGAGAGAGAGGTAGAAATAGAGAGGTAGAAACAGAGAGGTAGAGAGAGAGAGTTGGAGAGGTAGAGAGAGGTAGAGAGAGAGAGGTAGAGAGAGAGGTAGAGAGAGAGGTAGATAGGTAGAGAGGTAGAGAGAGGTAGAAAGGTAGAGAGGTGTGGGGAGAGAGAGGTAGAAAGGTAGATTGAGGTAGAGAGAGAGAGTTAATGAGAGAGGTAGAGAGAGGTAGAGCGATAGAGAGAGAAATGTAGAGATAAAGAGAGGTAGAGGTAGAGAGGAAGAGAGAGGTAGAGAGACATATTGAGAGAGATAGAGGTAGAGAGGTAGAGAGAGCTAGAGAGGTAGAGGTAGAGAGAGAGGTAGAGGTAGAAAGTGGTAGATAGGTAGAGAGAGAAATAGAGAGGTAGAGAGTAAGAGGTAGAGCAGTAGAGAGGTAGAGGTAGAGAGAGGTAGAGAGGTAGAGAGAGAGGTAGAGGTAGAGAGAGAGGTAGAGAGGCAGAGAGAGGTAGAGAGGTGGAGAGGTAGAGAGGGGTCGAGAAAGGAGGTAGAGAGGTAAAGAGAGGTGAGAGTTAGAGAAAGAGGTAGAGAGAGAGGTAGAAATAGAGAGGTAGAAAGAGAGAGGTAGAGAGAGAGAGTTGGAGAGGTAGAGAGAGGTAGAGAGAGAGAGAGAGGTAGAGAGAGAAATGTAGAGATAAAGAGAGGTTGAGAGAGAGGTAGAAGGAGAGGTAGAGAGGTAGAGAGAAGTAGAGAGATGTATAGAGAGAGATAGAGGTAGAGAGGTAGAGAGACCTAGAGAGGTAGAGGTAGAGAGAGAGGTAGAGAGGTAGAGGTAGAGAGGTAGAGAGAGGTAGACAGGTAGAGAAAGGTAGAGAGGTAGAGAGAGGTAGAGAGAGGTAGAGAGGTAGAGAGAGAGGTAGAGGTAGAGAGGTAGAGAGAGGTAGAGAGGTAGAGAGTGGTAGATAGGTAGAGAGAGAAGTAGAGAGAGAAATAGAGAGGTAGAGAGGAATAGGTAGAGCAGTAGAGAGGTAGAGGTAGAGAGAGGTAGAGAGGTAGAGGTAGAGAGAGAGGTAGAGAGGTAGAGAGGTGCAGAGGTAGAGAGAGGTCAAGAGAGAAGGTAGAGAGGTAGATAGAGGTTGAGAGTTAGAGAGAGGGAGGTAGAGAGAGAGAGGTAGAAATAGAGAGGTAGAAAGAGAGAGGTAGAGAGAGAGAGTTGGAGAGGTAGAGAGAGGTAGAGAGAGAGAGGTAGAGAGAGAGAGGTAGAGAGAGAGGTAGAGAGGTAGAGAGAGGTAGAAAGGTAGAGAGGTGTGGGGAGAGAGAGGTAGAGAGGTAGATTGAGGTAGAGAGAGAGAGAGTTAAAGAGAGAGGTAGAGAGAGGTAGAGATATAGAGAGGGAAATGTAGAGATAAAGAGAGGTAGAGGTAGAGAGGAAGAGAGAGGTAGAGAGACGTATTGAGAGAGATAGAGGTAGAGAGAGCTAGAGAGGTAGAGGTAGAGAGAGAGGTAGAGGTAGAAAGCGGTAGATAGGTAGAGAGAGAAATAGAGAGGTAGAGAGGAAGAGGTAGAGCAGTAGAGAGGTAGAGGTAGAGAGAGGTAGAGAGGTAGAGGTAGAGATTGAGGTCGAGAGGCAGAGAGAGGTAGAGAGGTGGAGAGGTAGAGAGGGGTCGAGAGAGGAGGTAGAGAGGTAGAGAGAGGTTGAGAGTTAGAGAAAGAGGTAGAGAGAGAGGTAGAAATAGAGAGGTAGAAAGAGAGAGGTAGAGAGTGAGAGTTGGAGAGGTAGAGAGAGGTAGAGAGAGAGGTAGAGAGAGAGGTAGAGAGAGAGGTAGAGAGAGAGGTAGAGAGAGAGGTAGAGAAGTAGAGAGAGGTAGAAAGGTAGAGAGGTGTGGAGAGGTAGAGGTAGACAGGTAGAAAGAGGTAGAGAGTTAGATTGAGGTAGAGAGGTAGAGAGAGAGAGTTAGAGAGAGAGGTAGAGAAAGGTAGAGAGGTAGAGAGAGAAATGTAGAGATAAAGAGAGGTTGAGAGAGAGGTAGAAAGAGAGGTAGAGAGGTAGAGAGAGGTAGAGATAGAGAGGTAGAGAGAGAGGTAGAAATAGAGAGGTAGAAAGAGAGAGGTAGAGAGAGAGAGTTGGAGAGGTAGAGAGAGGTAGAGAGAGAGAGGTAGAGAGAGAGTTAGAGAGAGAGGTAGAGAAGTAGAGAGAAGTAGAAAGGTAGAGAGGTGTGGAGAGGTAGAGGTAGACAGGTAGAGAGAGGTAGAGAGTTAGATTGAGGTAGAGAGGTACAGAGAGAGAGTTAGAGAGAGAGGTAGAGAGAGGTAGAGAGGTAGAGAGAGAAATGTAGAGATAAAGAGAGGTTGAGAGAGAGGTAGAAAGAGAGGTAGAGAAGTAGAGAGAGGTAGAGAGACGTATAGAGAGAGATAGAGGTAGAGAGAGCTAGAGAGAGAGAGGTAGAGAGGTAGAGGTAGAGAGGTAGAGAGAGGTGGACAGGTAGAGAGAGGTAGAGAGGTAGAGCGAGGTAGAGAGAGGTAGAGAGGTAGAGAGAGAGGTAGAGGTAGAGAGAGGTAGAGAGGTAGAGAGTGGTAGATAGGTAGAGAGAGAAGTAGAGAGAGAAATAGAGAGGTAGAGAGGAATAGGTAGAGCAGTAGAGAGGTAGAGGTAGAGAGAGGTAGAGAGGTAGAGGTAGAGAGAGAGGTAGAGAGGGAGAGAGGTAGAGAGGTGGAGAGGTAGAGAGAGGTCAACAGAGAAGGTAGAGAGGTAGAGAGAGGTTGAGAGTTAGAGAGAGAGAGGTAGAGAGAGAGGTAGAAATAGAGAGGTAGAAACAGAGAGGTAGAGAGAGAGAGTTGGAGAGGTAGAGAGAGGTAGAGAGAGAGAGGTAGAGAGAGAGGTAGAGAGAGAGGTAGAGAGGTAGAGAGAGGTAGAAAGGTAGAGAGGTGTGGGGAGAGAGAGGTAGAGAGGTAGATTGAGGTAGAGAGAGAGAGTTAAAGAGAGAGGTAGAGAGAGGTAGAGAGATAGAGAGAGAAATGTAGAGATAAAGAGAGGTAGAGGTAGAGAGGAAGAGAGAGGTAGAGAGACGTATTGAGAGAGATAGAGGTAGAAAGGTAGAGAGAGCTAGAGAGGTAGAGGTAGAGAGAGAGGTAGAGGTAGAAAGTGGTAGATAGGTAGAGAGAGAAATAGAGAGGTAGAGAGGAAGAGGTAGAGCAGTAGAGAGGTAGAGGTAGAGAGAGGTAGAGAGGTAGAGGTAGAGAGAGAGGTAGAGAGGCAGAGAGAGGTGAAGAGGTAGAGAGGGGTCGAGAGAGGAGGTAGAGAGGTAGAGAGAGGTTGAGAGTAGAGAAAGAGGTAGAGAGAGAGGTAGAAATAGAGAGGTAGAAAGAGAGAGGTAGAGAGAGAGAGTTGGAGAGGTAGAGAGAGGTTGAGAGAGAGAGAGGTAGAGAGGTAGAGAGTGGTAGATGGGTAGAGAGAGAAGTAGAGAGAGAAATAGAGAGGTAGAGAGGAATAGGTAGAGCAGTAGAGAGGTAGAGGTAGAGAGAGGTAGAGAGGTAGAGGTAGAGAGAGAGGTAGAGAGGGAGAGAGGTAGAGAGGTGGAGAGGTAGAGAGGGGTCGAGAGAGAAGGTAGAGAGGTAGAGAGAGGTTGAGAGTTAGAGAGAGAGAGGTAGAGAGAGAGGTAGAAATAGAGAGGTAGAAAGAGAGAGGTAGAGAGAGAGAGTTGGAGAGGTAGAGAGAGGTAGAGAGAGGTAGAGAGAGAGAGGTAGAGAGGTAGAGAGGTAGAGAGGTAGAGAGAGGTAGAAAGGTAGAGAGGTGTGGGGAGAGAGAGGTAGAGAGGTAGATTGAGGTAGAGAGAGAGAGTTAAAGAGAGAGGTAGAGAGAGGTAGAGAGGTAGAGAGAGAAATGTAGAGATAAAGAGAGGTAGAGAGAGAGGAAGAAAGAGAGTTAGAGAGGTAGAGAGAGGTAGAGAGAGGTAGAGAGATGTATTGAGAGAGGTAGAGAGAGCTAGAGAGGTAGAGGTAAAGAGAGAGGTAGAGAGGTAGAGGTAGAGAGGTCGAGAGAGGTAGACAGGTAGAGAGAGGTAGAGCGGTAGAGAGAGGTAGAGAGAGGTAGACAGGTAGAGAGAAAGGTAGAGAGAGAGAGAGTTGGGAGGTAGAGAGAGGTAGAGAGAGAGGTAGAGAGAGAGGTAGAGAAGTAGAGAGAGGTAGAAAGGTAGAGAGGTGTGGAGAGGTAGAGGTAGACAGGTAGAAAGAGGTAGAGAGGTAGATTGAGGTAGAGAGGTAGAGAGAGAGAGTTAGAGAGAGAGGTAGAAAGAGAGGTAGAGAGGTAGAGAGAAGTAGAGAGACGTATAGAGAGAGATAGAGGTAGAGAGGTAGAGAGACCTAGAGAGGTAGAGGTAGAGAGAGAGGTAGAGAGGTAGAGGTAGAGAGGTAGAGAGAGGTAGACAGGTAGAGAGAGGTAGAGAGGTAGAGAGAGATAGAGAGAGGTAGAGAGGTAGAGAGAGAGGTAGAGGTAGAGAGGTAGAGAGGGGTAGGAGGTAGAGAGTGGTAGATGGGTAGAGAGAGAAGTAGAGAGAGAAATAGAGAGGTAGGGAGGAATAGGTAGAGCAGTAGAGAGGTAGAGGTAGAGAGAGGTAGAGAGGTAGAGGTAGACAGAGAGGTAGAGAGGGAGAGAGGTAGAGAGGTGGAGAGGTAGAGAGGGGTCGAGAGAGAAGGTAGAGAGGTAGAGAGAGGTTGAGAGTTAGAGAGAGAGAGGTAGAGAGAGAGGTAGAAATAGAGAGGTAGAAAGAGAGAGGTAGAGAGAGAGAGAGTTGGAGAGGTAGAGAGAGGTAGAGAGAGAGAGGTAGAGAGAGAGGTAGAGAGAGAGGTAGAGAGGTAGAGAGGTAGAGAGGTAGAGAGGTAGAGAGAGGTAGAAAGGTAGAGAGGTGTGGGGAGAGAGAGGTAGAGAGGTAGATTGAGGTAGAGAGAGAGAGTTAAAGAGAGAGGTAGAGAGAGGTAGAGAGATAGAGAGAGAAATGTAGAGATAAAGAGAGGTAGAGGTAGAGAGGAAGAGAGAGGTAGAGAGACGTATTGAGAGAGATAGAGGTAGAGAGGTAGAGAGAGCTAGAGAGGTAGAGGTAGAGAGAGAGGTAGAGGTAGAAAGTGGTAGATAGGTAGAGAGAGAAATAGAGAGGTAGAGAGGAAGAGGTAGAGCAGTAGAGAGGTAGAGGTAGAGAGAGGTAGAGAGGTGGAGGTAGAGAGAGAGGTAGAGAGGCAGAGAGAGGTAGAGAGGTGGAGAGGTAGAGAGGGGTCGAGAGAGGAGGTAGAGAGGTAGAGAGAGGTTGAGAGTTAGAGAGAGAGAGGTAGAGAGAGAGGTAGAAATAGAGAGGTAGAAAGAGAGAGGTAGAGAGAGAGAGTTGGAGAGGTAGAGAGAGGTAGAGAGAGAGAGGTAGAGAGAGAGGTAGAGAGAGAGGTAGAGAGGTAGAGAGAGGTAGAAAGGTAGAGAGGTGTGGAGAGGTAGAGGTAGAGAGGTAGAGAGAGGTTGAAAGTTAGATTGAGGTAGAGAGAGAGAGTTAAAGAGAGAGGTAGAGAGAGGTAGAGAGATAGAGAGAGAAATGTAGAGATAAAGAGAGGTAGAGGTAGAGAGGAAGAGAGAGGTAGAGAGACGTATTGAGAGAGATAGAGGTAGAGAGGTAGAGAGAGCTAGAGAGGTAGAGGTAGAGAGAGAGGTAGAGGTAGAAAGTGGTAGATAGGTAGAGAGAGAAATAGAGAGGTAAAGAGGAAGAGGTAGAGCAGTAGAGAGGTAGAGGTAGAGAGAGGTAGAGAGGTAGAGGTAGAGATTGAGGTAGAGAGGCAGAGAGAGGTAGAGAGGTGGAGAGGTAGAGAAGGGTCGAGAGAGGAGGCAGAGAGGTAGAGAGAGGTTGAGAGTTAGAGAAAGAGGTAGAGAGAGAGGTAGAAATAGAGAGGTAGAAAGAGAGAGGTAGAGAGAGAGAGTTGGAGAGGTAGAGAGAGGTAGAGAGAGAGAGGTAGAGAGAGAGTTAGAGAGAGAGGTAGAGAAGTAGAGAGAAGTAGAAAGGTAGAGAGGTGTGGAGAGGTAGAGGTAGACAGGTAGAGAGAGGTAGAGAGTTAGATTGAGGTAGAGAGGTAGAGAGAGAGAGTTAGAGAGAGAGGTAGAGGTAGAGAGAGGTAGAGAGGTAGAGAGAGAAATGTAGAGATGAAGAGAGGTTGAGAGAGAGGTAGAAAGAGAGGTGGAGAAGTAGAGAGAGGTAGAGAGACGTATAGAGAGAGATAGAGGTAGAGAGAGGTAGAGAGAGAGAGGTAGAGAGGTAGAGGTAGAGAGGTAGAGAGAGGTAGACAGGTAGAGAGAGGTAGAGAGGTAGAGCGAGGTAGAGAGAGGTAGAGAGGTAGAGAGAGAGGTAGAGGTAGAGAGGTAGAGAGAGGTAGAGAGGTAGAGAGTGGTAGATAGGTAGAGAGAGAAGTAGAGAGAGAAATAGAGAGGTAGAGAGGAATAGGTAGAGCAGTAGAGAGGTAGAGAGGGAGAGAGGTAGAGAGGTGGAGAGGTAGAGAGAGGTCAAGAGAGAAGGTAGAGAGGTAGAGAGAGGTTGAGAGTTAGAGAGAGAGAGGTAGAGAGAGAGGTAGAAATAGAGAGGTAGAAACAGAGAGGTAGAGAGAGAGAGTTGGAGAGGTAGAGAGAGGTAGAGAGAGAGAGGTAGAGAGAGAGGTAGAGAGAGAGGTAGATAGGTAGAGAGGTAGAGAGAGGTAGAAAGGTAGAGAGGTGTGGGGAGAGAGAGGTAGAAAGGTAGATTGAGGTAGAGAGAGAGAGTTAAAGAGAGAGGTAGAGAGAGGTAGAGAGATAGAGCGAGAAATGTAGAGATAAAGAGAGGTAGAGGTAGAGAGGAAGAGAGAGGTAGAGAGACGTATTGAGAGAGATAGAGGTAGAGAGGTAGAGAGAGCTAGAGAGGTAGAGGTAGAGAGAGAGGTAGAGGTAGAAAGTTGTAGATAGGTAGAGAGAGAAATAGAGAGGTAAAGAGGAACAGGTAGAGCAGTAGAGAGGTAGAGGTAGAGAGAGGTAGAGAGGTAGAGGTAGAGACAGAGGTAGAGAGGCAGAGAGAGGTAGAGAGGTGGAGAGGTAGAGAGGGGTCGAGAGAGGAGGTAGAGAGGTAAAGAGAGGTGAGAGTTAGAGAAAGAGGTAGAGAGAGAGGTAGAAATAGAGAGGTAGAAAGAGAGAGGTAGAGAGAGAGAGTTGGAGAGGTAGAGAGAGGTAGAGAGAGAGAGAGGTAGAGAGAGAAATGTAGAGATAAAGAGAGGTTGAGAGAGAGGTAGAAAGAGAGGTAGAGAGGTAGAGAGAAGTAGAGAGATGTATAGAGAGAGATAGAGGTAGAGAGGTAGAGAGACCTAGAGAGGTAGAGGTAGAGAGAGAGGTAGAGAGGTAGAGGTAGAGAGGTAGAGAGCGGTAGACAGGTAGAGAGAGGTAGAAAGGTAAAGAGAGGTAGAGAGAGGTAGAGAGGTAGAGAGAGAGGTAGAGGTAGAGAGGTAGAGAGAGGTAGAGAGTGGTAGATAGGTAGAGAGAGAAGTAGAGAGAGAAATAGAGAGGTAGAAAGGAATAGGTAGAGCAGTAGAGAGGTAGAGGTAGAGAGAGGTAGAGAGGTAGAGGTAGAGAGAGAGGTAGAGAGGGAGAGAGGTAGAGAGGTGGAGAGGTAGAGAGAGGTCAAGAGAGAAGGTAGAGAGGTATAGAGAGGTTGAGAGTTACAGAGCGAGAGGTAGAGAGAGAGGTAGAAATAGAGAGGTAGAAAGAGAGAGGTAGAGAGAGAGAGTTGGAGAGGTAGAGAGAGGTAGAGAGAGAGAGGTAGAGAGAGAGAGGTAGAGAGAGAGGTAGAGAGGTAGAGAGGTAGAGAGAGGTAGAAAGGTAGAGAGGTGTGGGGAGAGAGAGGTAGAGAGGTAGATTGAGGTAGAGAGAGAGAGTTAACCCCTTCGGTGCTCATGACGGAATGGTTCCGTCATGACCCACGGTTGAGCTGTGCTCATGACGGAACCATTCCGTCATGACCACGCCTGCGCAAGATTCCGTCAGCACAGCGGCGGAATCTGCGCAGCATCGAAGGGGTTAAAGAGAGAGGTAGAGAGAGGTAGAGATATAGAGAGAGAAATGTAGAGATAAAGAGAGGTAGAGGTAGAGAGGAAGAGAGAGGTAGAGAGACATATTGAGAGAGATAGAGGTAGAGAGAGCTAGAGAGGTAGAGGTAGAGAGAGAGGTAGAGGTAGAAAGTGGTAGATAGGTAGAGAGAGAAATAGAGAGGTAGAGAGGAAGAGGTAGAGCAGTAGAGAGGTAGAGGTAGAGAGAGGTAGAGAGGTAGAGGTAGAGATTGAGGTCGAGAGGCAGAGAGAGGTAGAGAGGTGGAGAGGTAGAGAGGGGTCGAGAGAGGAGGTAGAGAGGTAGAGAGAGGTTGAGAGTTAGAGAAAGAGGTAGAGAGAGAGGTAGAAATAGAGAGGTAGAAAGAGAGAGGTAGAGAGAGAGAGTTGGAGAGGTAGAGAGAGGTAGAGAGAGAGAGAGGTAGAGAGAGAGGTAGAGAGAGAGGTAGAGAAGTAGAGAGAGGTATAAAGGTAGAGAGGTGTGGAGAGGTAGAGGTAGACAGGTAGAAAGAGGTAGAGAGTTAGATTGAGGTAGAGAGGTAGAGAGAGAGAGTTAGAGAGAGAGGTAGAGAAAGGTAGAGAGGTAGAGAGAGAAATGTAGAGATAAAGAGAGGTTGAGAGAGAGGTAGAAAGAGAGGTAGAGAGGTAGAGAGAGGTAGAGATAGAGAGGTAGAGAGAGAGGTAGAAATAGAGAGGTAGAAAGAGAGAGGTAGAGAGAGAGAGTTGGAGAGGTAGAGAGAGGTAGAGAGAGAGAGGTAGAGAGAGAGTTAGAGAGAGAGGTAGAGAAGTAGAGAGAAGTAGAAAGGTAGAGAGGTGTGGAGAGGTAGAGGTAGACAGGTAGAGAGAGGTAGAGAGTTAGATTGAGGTAGAGAGGTACAGAGAGAGAGTTAGAGAGAGAGGTAGAGAGAGGTAGAGAGGTAGAGAGAGAAATGTAGAGATAAAGAGAGGTTGAGAGAGAGGTAGAAAGAGAGGTAGAGAAGTAGAGAGAGGTAGAGAGACGTATAGAGAGAGATAGAGGTAGAGAGAGCTAGAGAGAGAGAGGTAGAGAGGTAGAGGTAGAGAGGTAGAGAGAGGTAGACAGGTAGAGAGAGGTAGAGAGGTAGAGAGAGATAGAGAGAGGTAGAGAGGTAGAGAGAGAGGTAGAGGTAGAGAGGTAGAGAGAGGTAGAGAGGTAGAGAGTGGTAGATGGGTAGAGAGAGAGAAGTAGAGAGAGAAATAGAGAGGTAGAGAGGAATAGGTAGAGCAGTAGAGAGGTAGAGGTAGAGAGAGGTAGAGAGGTAGAGGTAGACAGAGAGGTAGAGAGGGAGAGAGGTAGAGAGGTGGAGAGGTAGAGAGGGGTCGAGAGAGAAGGTAGAGAGGTAGAGAGAGGTTGAGAGTTAGAGAGAGAGAGGTAGAGAGAGAGGTAGAAATAGAGAGGTAGAAAGAGAGAGGTAGAGAGAGAGAGAGTTGGAGAGGTAGAGAGAGGTAGAGAGAGAGAGGTAGAGAGAGAGGTAGAGAGAGAGGTAGAGAGGTAGAGAGGTAGAGAGGTAGAGAGGTAGAGAGAGGTAGAAAGGTAGAGAGGTGTGGGGAGAGAGAGGTAGAGAGGTAGATTGAGGTAGAGAGAGAGAGTTAAAGAGAGAGGTAGAGAGATAGAGAGAGAAATGTAGAGATAAAGAGAGGTAGAGGTAGAGAGGAAGAGAGAGGTAGAGAGACGTATTGAGAGAGATAGAGGTAGGGAGGTAGAGAGAGCTAGAGAGGTAGAGGTAGAGAGAGAGGTAGAGGTAGAAAGTGGTAGATAGGTAGAGAGAGAAATAGAGAGGTAGAGAGGAGGAGGTAGAGCAGTAGAGAGGTAGAGGTAGAGAGAGGTAGAGAGGTGGAGGTAGAGAGAGAGGTAGAGAGGCAGAGAGAGGTAGAGAGGTGGAGCGGTAGAGAGGGGTCGAGAGAGGAGGTAGAGAGAGGTTGAGAGTTAGAGAGAGAGAGGTAGAGAGAGAGGTAGAAATAGAGAGGTAGAAAGAGAGAGGTAGAGAGAGAGAGTTGGAGAGGTAGAGAGAGGTAGAGAGAGAGAGGTAGAGAGAGAGGTAGAGAGAGAGGTAGAGAGGTAGAGAGAGGTAGAAAGGTAGAGAGGTGTGGAGAGGTAGAGGTAGAGAGGTAGAGAGAGGTTGAAAGTTAGATTGAGGTAGAGAGAGAGAGTTAAAGAGAGAGGCAGAGAGAGGTAGAGAGGTAGAGAGAGAAATGTAGAGATAAAGAGAGGTAGAGAGAGAGGTAGAAAGAGAGGTAGAGAGAGCTAGAGAGGTAGAGGTAAAGAGAGAGGTAGAGAGGTAGAGGTAGAGAGGTAGAGAGAGGTAGACAGGTAGAGAGAGTTAGAGAGGTAGAGAGAGGTAGACAGGTAGTGAGAGAGGTAGAGAGAGGTAGAGAGGGAGAGAGGTAGAGAGTTGGAGAGGTAGAGAGGGGTTGAGAGAGAAGGTAGAGAGGTAGAGAGAGTGTTAGACCTGGCACCTTGGCGTGAGTTTCCCTTCCACTTTTTGATGGTGTGCCTCGATTGTTATGCTGGTGTTGTCCGCTCAGGGCACTGCGCCACGGCTAATCCGTGCCGCCGTGCAAGTGCTCCCGAAGTAAAATGTACCTGTAATTGATGTCCATGATTGGTTTATTGGATTCACTGTCAGTCCCCAGTAAAGTGCACCAGGGGTGCCAGGGCTTGTGAATGCCAATGCTGCTGGTGGGCTTGCAGCGCTGGTTGCGCCACCCACGGAAGCGGCCTTGTAAAGTGTGTCTAGGGTCTGCCACCGCCGACCCTGTGCGCGGTCCGGGACCGTCGCGCTGACTGCGCAAGTGCCCCCACTTGCCAGTCCCTAAACCTTCCCTTACCTACATATTAGCGACCCCTCTGGTAGGCCCGAGGGCAGGGTGCATTGTAGGCATAAGGTAGGACATGCCCTGATGTGTGTGGCATGTCTTAGTAGTGAATTACAGCCATTTCCGTTCTTCACTATTGAAGGCTACCTGCTCTCCATAGGCCAGAATGGGCTGCCGGGATCACGCCAACGCTGTGACCCCAGTGGACTCAGAGAGCATGGTAGAAGTGTCAAGTTTAGTATGCCTGAACTCAGGATAATAAAATACTTCTTGTAGTCAAGTTTATTTTAATATCCTGGGTTTGTAAATACTACTTTTAGAAAGTTAGTATTTACTGACCTGACCATCTCAGTCCGCCTCTGCTGTGTGTGTGTGTTCTGCCTGGCAACAGTAAGGAGCAGGGTGGGGGGAATCCCCAGAGACAGGTTGGCTGCCAGGTGGTGGGTAGAGAGGTGACACCTGGATGGGTGGGAGGAGTACACCTTGACTCTTGAATAGATCTGTGCTCTGCCACCACAAAGCCGGCGCCACCCCCTGTGGGGCGGCTGATGTCTCTGCCCTGCTGCTGAAAGGAAAGAGCAGAGTCACCATAACAAAGTGCTCCAGAACTGGACTGAGCCAGGCCTAGGCCCCCTGGCGCTAAAGAACAAAAGAATCATGGTATAAAAGTAGGAGCCTGGCTCCTAAGAAATCAGAATCCTGTTTACCACAAAGAACCTCTGCCCGACTAGAAGGAGAAGAAGACGCCGGAGGAGCTGGCCTGCTGCTTGCCTTGCTGAGAAAGGAGAGGAAGAGACTTACTGAAAAGACTTTGCTACTTTGTGCTTGAACATTCTCCAAGGGCTTGATCTGAGCTTGCCCCCTGAACTGAACCCCAGGAACAGTGGGTTCTCTGTGCTTCTTGCTCATCCTCCAATTCGAGCCGTGTGGGCATCCCGCTGGAAAAGAGACTGCGCCCCTCATCGCCCCTCCTAGGGCCGTGACACTCAGAAGCTCGCCTGCATCAAACCCGTGAGAGCCCCGCTCCGTCCCGAGCCGCTCTCTGTCCCCGGGCCAGGCCGCCTGCATCCCTGTCACCGCCTGCTACTGGAGCGCGCTGACCGCGCTATCACCCCTCCCGCCGGAAGCCGTCCGACGACTGTGATCTACGCCGGGTCATCCAGCTGCACTGACCGTGCCCTGCGACCCCGCTTCGCTATCCCCGGATATCTCAGGCCGCGCCGCCCCCGCTGTGGAGACCCTCCTGCACCGCCGTGCTAAAGGGTCGCTGGCCGCGCCTGCCTACGTGCCCACACCTGCTGATTGAGGACCCAAGAACACTTCCGAAGCCGAGAGTCGCACCGACCTGTGCCGACTCTCCACATCACGAAAGAAGTTCCAGTATCGGGCTCGGGGCCCGCAACGCCTTATTTCCCCGTTCGCAGGAGCCGATCTCTGTGAGAACTGGAACCACAAGTAACATTTGCAAGAGAACTACAAAGTATCCATTTGAAGCTACGAACAACGAACCTTTGCCCGCTTTACAACCTGGTGGCATAGCGAAAACGTTATTGGTCTTGTGATAAGTCTGCTGAGATATATATACCTCATTTTTACATAAAGAATCGTATTTGTATATATATCCAAGTCTGGTGTCCGTTTCTGGGGGGATTGATGTATTTACTGTGTGTATGATTGCAAGTGCTTAACCAACAACGCCTGAGGAATCGCCTTGGCTGCTCACGCCACGCACCTAGAGGGTGAGCAAGGGTCATTCGCGAGGGGTTATCCTGCGCCCTGACGTGGAGGAGAGGGTTCCTGCTTGACACAAGGGCAACCTTGCGCCAACCAGAGATCCCCGACTCTAACATTGGTGGCAGCGGTTGGGATTTCGGATTTGCACTTGTAATTTGCATACAGTGAATTATTAATCACCAGATAGTGAGAGCAGACCAAATAACGCAGCCACAGGTTTTTAATTGTTGAACTTTGTTGAGACATCTGCCATTACTGCAACCATGCCTGGCTCATTCTCTGCTAGAAGAGCGCTCTCCGTGATTTCTGGAATAGATGAGGTGGATTGGGAGAGACTGGAAGGCTACACGATGGAGCAATTGAAAGGCTACAGTGTAAAATTCCGAGTTCCCCATGCTGGATTCAAGAGGAAGAACCAGTACACCAAGGCGTTGAGAGCCTGGAAGGAGTCACGAGACCCACGGAATGCGGGGGACATCGTTCCACCCGACAATCTTGAGGAGCCCAGCAGAGTCCGGTCACCAGAGGAGCTGGCAGACAGGGCAGCCGACAGGGCGCATGCAATGGAGATGGCAAAGTTGGCCGGACAAATGGAAATGGAAAAGCAGAAGTTGGCCCTGGAGGCACAACAACGCCAAATGGATCATGATATCAGATTGAAGGAGTTGGAGCTGAAGGCGAAAAGTTTGGACACCGCTCCTTCTGGTGGCAGCACTCCACCAGTGCAGGTAGAGTCCAAGGTGTACATCCCCAAAGATGTAGTAAAGGAGTATTTTAGAAAGGATGACATAGGGCAGTGGTTTAGAGCCTACGAGGTGGCCATGTCCTCACACCGGGTCCCTGAGAAAGACTGGGGAGCGGGGTTGTGGGGAAGGTTCCTTGCGGAAGGGCGGGACACACTGTTAGATTTGCCCTTAGAAGTCCAGACCTCATACCCCCATATGAAGGAAGCTTTAATGACCAGGTATGGGTTAACTCCTGAGCTATATAGACAGAGGTTCAGGGAGACCAAGAAGATCCCTGAGAGTACGTATGTGGAATATGTGACCTTTTTCTGCAGAGCGCTGGATGGTTGGGTGAAGGGTAGCAAAGTGAATGATTATCAAGGGCTGCTTGATTTAATTGCATGGGAGCACTTGTCCAGTCAATGTTTTCCTGAGCTACGCCAGCACCTGATTGATAGCAAGCTGTCCAACCCGAGGAAGCTTGCTGAGGAGGCGGACCGCTGGCTCAGCACCAGGGTCCACAAGGGTCAAGTGGGAGACTCCACCAAAGGTGGGCAGGGTCCCCAGCAGAAGAGTGGGGGGGACAAGGGTAAACAGAAGGGGTTCCAAAAAGGCCCCCAAAGTAATTCCCAAGGGAACCAGCAGAAGGGTTCTCAGCCTCCCCCACCCCCGCAGCAGAACGGGGCCCCGACAGGTAGACCTGTTCCAAAGGGGCCCTTCAATTGTTATAGGTGTGGTGACCCGGGTCACATTGCCTCTGATCCTAAGTGTCGCCTGTTTGGTAAGACCGCACCCGCTGGTGCTCCACCCCGGCAAGTAGCTAGTGTTAACTTTGGGGAGGAGGTAGCAGTCCAGGAGGGTGGGGGTCCCGGGCAGATGACCCTAGTCTCGCTAGGAGACAGTGAGATGGTCCCTGTAACCTACCTGCCCTCGAACACTAAGAAATATGGGCAAGTGGTGACCATCAATGGAAGGAAGGTTGAGGCTCTTAGAGATACAGGAGCCAGCGTGACCTCGGTGAGGCAACACCTGGTGTCTCAAGAGCAAATTGTACCCAATGCCTACTGTAGGGTTGTCAATGCTGACAACGTAGAGAGTCGTTGTCCAATGGCTCAAGTTCCCTTTGAGTGGGGGGAGGTCTCTGGTACTCTACAAGTCGCTGTGAGAACTGACATGCCTGTAGACTGTCTGCTAGGGAACGACCTGGAGAGTTCCCCTTGGGAAAAGGTGGAGAAGACCACGCATCTGAGGATGGTGGGTCTACCCGACTGGGCGTGCGTGACCACCCGGTCCATGGCAGCCAGTAGGGGTGTTGAGAGGGTCCTGGAGCCTGAGGGAGAGGTCCAGGAACCGGCCTTAGGGAGAAGGCGCAGGAGGCGCGGGAAACCGGCCCCCGAAGTTCCCACGGCCCAGGAGGAAGTAGACCCTGAGGGGGATGCTCTGGAGCCTACCGGGGAACAGATTGCCGAACTGGGAGATCTGCCTGAGCTGACCCATTGGCAGCAAGAAGGAGGTCCCTCCAGGGAGGAATTCTGCAGGGAGCAGAAAGAATGCCCTTCTCTCGTGGGTATGCGGCAACAGGCTGCAGACCAGGCCAACGGTGTTCAGGCCAAAACACACTACGTGTACTGGGAGAGTGACCTCCTGTATTCCGAGCCTAAGGCTGCTGAACCTGGGTCAGCCCGTGTGCTGGTGGTACCCCAGAAGTTCAGAACCTTCCTACTGGGGCTGGCTCACGATGTGCCTTTAGCAGGACATTTGGGGATGGACAAGACCTATGACAGGCTTGTCACCCACTTTTACTGGCCCCAAATGCACAAGAATTCAGATTCCTACTGCCGAACCTGTCAGACTTGCCAGGCAAGTGGTAAGAGCGGAGGGAAGCATAAGGCTCCTCTGCAACCTTTCCCTGTGGTCGGTACGCCATTCCAACGAGTGGGTATTGATATTGTGGGGCCTCTGGACCCCAAGACAGCCCTGGGCAACAGGTTCATCCTGGTCTTGGTGGACCATGCCACCCGGTACCCTAAAGCCATCCCTCTGAGGACAGTGACGGCCCCCGTGGTGGGACGGGCACTGATGGGGATTTTCTCCCGAGTGGGATTCCCTCTAGAGGTGGTGAGCGACAGGGGGACCAATTTCATATCCACGTATATGAAATCCCTGTGGAAGGAGTGTGGGGTAACTTACAAGTTCACCACTCCTTACCACCCCCAAGGAAATGGGTTGGTTGAGAGATTCAACCGAACCCTCAAAGGCATGATCATGGGCCTGGACGGTCCAATGAGGCGTAAGTGGGACGTCCTCTTGCCATGCCTGCTCTTCGCTTACCGAGAGGTGCCGCAGAAGTCTCTAGGGTTCAGCCCCTTTGAGCTTCTGTATGGTCACCCGGTAAGAGGACCTCTGAGTTTGGTAAAGGAAGGCTGGGAGCAATCTCCCAGGAAACCTCCCCAGAATGTATATAGTTACATGCTGGCCTTCCGAAACCAGACTCGGCGTTTCAGGCAACTTGCTGAGGCAAATCTGGAAGCCAGCCAGGAGGAGATGAAGCGGTGGTACGACCGGAATGCCACTCTGGTAGAGCTTCAACCTGGACAAAAGGTGTGGGTCTTGGCCCCAGTGGAGCCTTGTGCACTTCAGGATAAGTGGACAGGTCCATTTGAGGTTGTGGAGCGCATAAGTCCTATCACCTACTTGGTGGACATGCAGACTCCCAGGAACCCTTTGAGGGTCCTACATGTTAACCGCCTTAAGCCCCACTTAGAGAGGACCGAAGTGGGCATGCTGCTGGCCACTGATGATGGAATGGAAGAGGAGACCGAGCCTCTGCCTGACCTCTTAGTAGCCTCTGAGAAAGATGGGTCAGTGGATGGAGTTAACCTCTCACCCACCCTGACGCCCGAACAACAGGAAGATTGCCGCCACTTGCTGGGACAGTTTTCCGACCGATTCTCCCTGGTTCCTGGTGTCACAGATTGGTGCGTCCATGATGTGGACACAGGAGACAGCTTACCTGTAAAGCACAAGGCTTACAGGGTAACTGACAGGGTCAGAGCTTGCATTAAGGAGGAGGTCTCCAAAATGCTAGCGCTAGGGGTGGTTGAGTCCTCCAGCAGTCCTTGGTCCAGCCCCGTGGTCTTGGTCCCCAAAGCTGCTGCGCCGGGAGCCACACCTGAACTCCGGTTCTGTGTGGACTACAGAGGACTCAATTCAGTAACGAAGACTGACGCGCACCCCATCCCCAGAGCTGATGAGCTCATTGATCGGCTGGGGGCTGCCCGGTTCCTCAGCACGTTTGATTTAACGTCTGGGTACTGGCAGATCGCCTTGACCGATGGGGCCAAAGAGAGGTCAGCATTCTCTACACCAGATGGGCACTTCCAGTTCCGAGTCATGCCATTTGGGATGAAGAATGCCCCTGCCACCTTTCAGAGGTTGGTCAACCAGGTACTGGTTGGGCTGGATGCGTTCAGTGCCGCCTACCTGGATGACATCGCGGTGTTCAGCGCCACCTGGCCCGAACACCGGCGCCACCTCTGGGAAGTGTTGATGGCTCTGCGCCGAGCAGGCCTCACGATCAAGGCAAGCAAGTGCCAGATCGGGCAGGGTTCCGTGGTGTACTTGGGACACCAAGTGGGGAGTGGCAAGGTGGCACCCTTGCAACCCAAAATCGAGACCATCCTGGCTTGGGAACCCCCCAAGACGCAGACCGCAGTGAGGGCCTTCCTAGGGCTCACTGGGTACTACAGGAGGTTTGTCAAGGGCTATGGAACGATCGTTGCCCCCTTGACAGATCTGACTTCCAAGAAGCAGCCCAGGAACGTGATTTGGACTGACACCTGTCAGAAAGCTTTTGACACCCTGAAGACTGCCATGTGCACGGCGCCCGTGCTCCTGGCCCCTGACTTCTCCAAGGAGTTCCTAGTGCAGACAGACGCTTCAGAGCATGGTGTAGGGGCTGTGCTCTCACAGATGACTGAGGAGGGCTGGGACCAACCCGTAGCCTTCATCAGTAGGAGGTTACTTCCACGGGAAAGTAGGTGGAGTGCAATTGAGCGAGAAGCATTTGCTGTGGTCTGGGCGCTGAAGAAGCTAAGACCCTACTTGTTTGGGTCTCACTTCCGGGTTCAGACGGACCACAGGCCCCTCAGATGGTTGATGCAAATGAGGGGTGAAAACCCGAAGCTGTTGAGGTGGTCCATCTCCCTACAGGGTATGGACTTTACGGTGGAACACCGTCCTTGTACAGATCACGCCAACGCTGACGGTCTGTCCAGGTATTTCCGCCTTAGTGACGAGGAACCCCCTGGGCAAGGGTAGTTCTCCCCACATTTCAGCTGGAGGGGACACGTGTTAGACCTGGCACCTTGGCGTGAGTTTCCCTTCCACTTTTTGATGGTGTGCCTCGATTGTTTTGCTGGTGTTGTCCGCTCAGGGCACTGCGCCACGGCTAATCCGTGCCGCCGTGCAAGTGCTCCCGAAGTAAAATGTACCTGTAATTGATGTCCATGATTGGTTTATTGGATTCACTGTCAGTCCCCAGTAAAGTGCACCAGGGGTGCCAGGGCTTGTGAATGCCAATGCTGCTGGTGGGCTTGCAGCGCTGGTTGCGCCACCCACGGAAGCGGCCTTGTAAAGTGTGTCTAGGGTCTGCCACCGCCGACCCTGTGCGCGGTCCGGGACCGTCGCGCTGACTGCGCAAGTGCCCCCACTTGCCAGTCCCTAAACCTTCCCTTACCTACATATTAGCGACCCCTCTGGTAGGCCCGAGGGCAGGGTGCATTGTAGGCATAAGGTAGGACATGCCCTGATGTGTGTGGCATGTCTTAGTAGTGAATTACAGCCATTTCCGTTCTTCACTATTGAAGGCTACCTGCTCTCCATAGGCCAGAATGGGCTGCCGGGATCACGCCAACGCTGTGACCCCAGTGGACTCAGAGAGCATGGTAGAAGTGTCAAGTTTAGTATGCCTGAACTCAGGATAATAAAATACTTCTTGTAGTCAAGTTTATTTTAATATCCTGGGTTTGTAAATACTACTTTTAGAAAGTTAGTATTTACTGACCTGACCATCTCAGTCCGCCTCTGCTGTGTGTGTGTGTTCTGCCTGGCAACAGTAAGGAGCAGGGTGGGGGGAATCCCCAGAGACAGGTTGGCTGCCAGGTGGTGCGTAGAGAGGTGACACCTGGATGGGTGGGAGGAGTACACCTTGACTCTTGAATAGACCTGTGCTCTGCCACCACAAAGCCGGCGCCACCCCCTGTGGGGCGGCTGATGTCTCTGCCCTGCTGCTGAAAGGAAAGAGCAGAGTCACCATAACAAAGTGCTCCAGAACTGCACTGAGCCAGGCCTAGGCCCCCTGGCGCTAAAGAACAAAAGAATCATGGTATAAAAGTAGGAGCCTGGCTCCTAAGAAATCAGAATCCTGTTTACCACAAAGAACCTCTGCCCGACTAGAAGGAGAAGAAGACGCCGGAGGAGCTGGCCTGCTGCTTGCCTTGCTGAGAAAGGAGAGGAAGAGACTTACTGAAAAGACTTTGCTACTTTGTGCTTGAACATTCTCCAAGGGCTTGATCTGAGCTTGCCCCCTGAACTGAACCCCAGGAACAGTGGGTTCTCTGTGCTTCTTGCTCATCCTCCAATTCGAGCCGTGTGGGCATCCCGCTGGAAAAGAGACTGCGCCCCTCATCGCCCCTCCTAGGGCCGTGACACTCAGAAGCTCGCCTGCCTCAAACCCGTGAGAGCCCCGCTCCGTCCCGAGCCGCTCTCTGTCCCCGGGCCAGGCCGCCTGCATCCCTGTCACCGCCTGCTACTGGAGCGCGCTGACCGCGCTATCACCCCTCCCGCCGGAAGCCGTCCGACGACTGTGATCTACGCCGGGTCATCCAGCTGCACTGACCGTGCCCTGCGACCCCGCTTCGCTATCCCCGGATATCTCAGGCCGCGCCGCCCCCGCTGTGGAGACCCTCCTGCACCGCCGTGCTAAAGGGTCGCTGGCCGCGCCTGCCTACGTGCCCACACCTGCTGATTGAGGACCCAAGAACACTTCCGAAGCCGAGAGTCGCACCGACCTGTGCCGACTCTCCACATCACGAAAGAAGTTCCAGTATCGGGCTCGGGGCCCGCAACGCCTTATTTCCCCGTTCGCAGGAGCCGATCTCTGTGAGAACTGGAACCACAAGTAACATTTGCAAGAGAACTACAAAGTATCCATTTGAAGCTACGAACAACGAACCTTTGCCCGCTTTACAACCTGGTGGCATAGCGAAAACGTTATTGGTCTTGTGATAAGTCTGCTGAGATATATATACCTCATTTTTACATAAAGAATCGTATTTGTATATATATCCAAGTCTGGTGTCCGTTTCTGGGGGGATTGATGTATTTACTGTGTGTATGATTGCAAGTGCTTAACCAACAACGCCTGAGGAATCGCCTTGGCTGCTCACGCCACGCACCTAGAGGGTGAGCAAGGGTCATTCGCGAGGGGTTATCCTGCACCCTGACGTGGAGGAGAGGGTTCCTGCTTGACACAAGGGCAACCTTGCGCCAACCAGAGATCCCCGACTCTAACATAGAGGTTGAGAGTTAGAGAGAGAGAGGTAGAGAGAGAGGTAGAAATAGAGAGGTAGAAAGAGAGAGGTAGAGAGAGAGAGTTGGAGAGGTAGAGTGAGGTAGAGAGAGAGAGGTAGAGAGAGAGGTAGAGAGAGAGGTAGAGAGGTAGAGAGAGGTAGAAAGGTAGAGAGGTGTGGAGAGGTAGAGGTAGAGAGGTAGAGAGAGGTTGAAAGGTAGATTGAGGTAGAGAGAGAGAGTTAAAGAGAGAGGTAGAGAGAGGTAGAGAGGTAGAGAGAGAAATGTAGAGATAATGAGAGGTAGAGAGAGAGGTAGAAAGAGAGTCAGAGAGGTAGAGAGAGGTAGAGAGACGTATTGATAGAGATAGAGGTAGAGAGCTAGAGAGAGCTAGAGAGGTAGAGGTAAAGAGAGAGGTAGAGAGGTAGAGGTAGAGGTAGAGAGGTAGAGAGAGGTAGACAGGTAGAGAAAGGTAGAGAGGTAGAGAGAGTTAGAGAGAGGTAGACAGGTAGAGAGAGAGGTAGAGAGAGAGAGAGTTGAGAGGTAGAGAGAGGTAGAGAGAGAGGTAGAGAGAGAGGTAGAGAAGTAGAGAGAGGTAGAAAGGTAGAGAGGTGTGGAGAGGTAGAGGTAGACAGGTAGAAAGAGGTAGAGAGGTAGGTTGAGGTAGAGAGGTAGAGAGAGAGAGTTAGAGAGAGAGGTAGAGAGAGGTAGAGAGGTAGAGAGAGAAATGTAGAGATAAAGAGAGGTTGAGAGAGAGGTAGAAAGAGAGGTAGAGAGAAGTAGAGAGACGTATAGAGAGAGATAGAGGTAGAGAGGTAGAGAGACCTAGAGAGGTAGAGGTAGAGAGAGAGGTAGAGAGGTAGAGGTAGAGAGGTAGAGAGAGGTAGACAGGTAGAGAGAGGTAGAGAGAGATAGAGAGAGGTAGAGAGGTAGAGAGAGAGGTAGAGGTAGAGAGGTAGAGAGAGGTAGAGAGGTAGAGAGTGGTAGATGGGTAGAGAGAGAAGTAGAGAGAGAAATAGAGAGGTAGAGAGGAATAGGTAGAGCAGTAGAGAGGTAGAGGTAGAGAGAGGTAGAGAGGTAGAGGTAGAGAGAGAGGTAGAGAGGGAGAGAGGGAGAGAGGTAGAGAGGTGGAGAGGTAGAGAGGGGTCGAGAGAGAAGGTAGAGAGGTAGAGAGAGGTTGAGAGTTAGAGAGAGAGAGGTAGAGAGAGAGGTAGAAATAGAGAGGTAGAAAGAGAGAGGTAGAGAGAGAGAGTTGGAGAGGTAGAGAGAGGTAGAGAGGGAGAGGTAGAGAGAGAGGTAGAGAGGTAGAGAGGTAGAGAGAGGTAGAAAGGTAGAGAGGTGTGGGGAGAGAGAGGTAGAGAGGTAGATTGAGGTAGAGAGAGAGAGTTAAAGAGAGAGGTACAGAGAGGTAGAGAGATAGAGAGAGAGATGTAGAGATAAAGAGAGGTAGAGGTAGAGAGGAAGAGAGAGGTAGAGAGACGTATTGAGAGAGATAGAGGTAGAGAGGTAGAGAGAGCTAGAGAGGTAGAGGTAGAGAGAGAGGTAGAGGTAGAAAGTGGTAGATAGGTAGAGAGAGAAATAGAGAGGTAGAGAGGAAGAGGTAGAGCAGTAGAGAGGTAGAGGTAGAGGGAGGTAGAGAGGTAGAGGTAGAGAGAGAGGTAGAGAGGCAGAGAGAGGTAGAGAGGTGGAGAGGAAGAGAGGGGTCGAGAGAGGAGGTAGAGAGGTAGAGAGAGGTTGAGAGTTAGAGAAAGAGGTAGAGAGAGAGGTAGAAATAGAGAGGTAGAAAGAGAGAGGTAGAGAGAGAGAGTTGGAGAGGTAGAGAGAGAGAGAGGTAGAGAGAGAGGTAGAGAGAGAGGAAGAGAAGTAGAGAGAGGTAGAAAGGTAGAGAGGTGTGGAGAGGTAGAGGTAGACAGGTAGAAAGAGGTAGAGAGTTAGATTGAGGTAGAGAGGTAAAGAGAGAGAGTTAGAGAGAGAGGTAGAGAAAGGTAGAGAGGTAGAGAGAGAAATGTAAAGATAAAGAGAGGTTGAGAGAGAGGTAGAAAGAGAGGTAGAGAGGTAGAGAGAGGTAGAGAGACGTATAGAGAGAGAAAGAGGTAGAGAGGTAGAGAGAGCTAGAGAGGTAGAGGTAGAGAGAGAGGTAGAGGTAGAAAGGTAGAGAGAGGTAGACAGGTAGAGAGAGGTAGAGAGGTAGAGAGAGATAGAGAGAGGTAGGTAGAGAGGTAGAGAGAGAGGTAGAGGTAGAGAGGTAGAGAGGTAGAGAGTGGTAGATAGGTAGAGAGAGAAGTAGAGAGAGAAATAGAGAGGTAGAGAGGAATAGGTAGAGCAGTAGAGAGGTAGAGGTAGAGAGGGAGAGAGGTAGAGAGGTGGAGAGGTAGAGAGGGGTCGAGAGAGAAGGTAGAGAGGTAGAGAGCGGTTGAGAGTTAGAGAGAGAGAGGTAGACCGAGAGGTAGAAATAGAGAGGTAGAAATAGAGAGGTAGAGAGAGAGAGTTGGAGAGGTAGAGAGAGGTAGAGAGAGAGAGGTAGAGAGAGAGGTAGAGAGAGAGGTAGAGAGGTATAGAGAGGTAGAAAGGTAGAGAGGTGTGGAGAGGTAGAGGTAGAGAGGTAGAGAGAGGTTGAAAGGTAGATTGAGGTAGAGAGAGAGAGAGTTAAAGAGAGAGGCAGAGAGAGGTAGAGAGGTAGAGAGAGAAATGTAGAGATAAAGAGAGGTAGAAAGAGAGTTGATTGATTGATTGATTGGGGTACTTATAGAGCGCAACTATCACCCTACGGGCATCTTGGCGCTTGCATTGGGAACCCGTCCTGGTTTTTCCCTGTAAGATAACCCGTACTGGGCATCCCCAAGGTGAAAGCCAGGCATCCCGCCGCGGGGGGCCGTTGTGGAGATTAAGCAGGCTTGTTGCCCAGAGCTGCATAGTGTAAACTCGTGCTTAGAGTGGGCACCGAAGCGAGAATTATCGAGTCCGTGGACAATTGGGTTCTGGACCCTGCCGTGTCGGGAATCGAACCCAGGTCCCGGGCCTGATCTCTGCTTCAGGGTATGCCTCCTCTAACCAGTGAGCTACACTTCTCCACTTTAGAGAGGTAGAGAGAGGTAGAGAGACGTATGGAGAGAGATAGAGGTAGAGAGGTAGAGAGAGCTAGAGAGGTAGAGGTAAAGAGAGAGGTAGAGAGGTAGAGGTAGAGAGGTAGAGAGAGGTAGACAGGTAGAGAGAGAGGTAGAGAGAGAGAGAGTTGAGAGGTAGAGAGAGGTAGAGAGAGAGGTAGAGAGAGAGGTAGAGAAGTAGAGAGAGGTAGAAAGGTAGAGAGGTGTGGAGAGGTAGAGGTAGACAGGTAAAAAGAGGTAGAGAGGTAGATTGAGGTAGAGAGGTAGAGAGAGAGAGTTAGAGAGAGAGGTAGAGAGAGGTAGAGAGGTAGAGAGAGAAATGTAGAGATAAAGAGAGGTTGAGAGAGAGGTAGAAAGAGAGGTAGAGAGGTAGAGAGAAGTAGAGAGACGTATAGAGAGAGATAGAGGTAGAGAGGTAGAGAGACCTAGAGAGGTAGAGGTAGAGAGAGAGGTAGAGAGGTAGAGGTAGAGAGGTAAAGAGAGGTAGACAGGTAGAGAGAGGTAGAGAGGTAGAGAGAGATAGAGAGAGATAGAGAGAGGTAGAGAGGTAGAGAGAGAGGTAGAGGTAGAGAGGTAGAGAGAGGTAGAGAGGTAGAGTGGTAGATGGGTAGAGAGAGAAGTAGAGAGAGAAATAGAGAGGTAGAGAGGAATAGGTAGAGCAGTAGAGAGGTAGAGGTAGAGAGAGGTAGAGAGGTAGAGGTAGAGAGAGAGAGGAAGAGAGGTAGAGAGGTGGAGAGGTAGAGAGGGGTCGAGAGAGAAGGTAGAGAGGTAGAGAGAGGTTGAGAGTTAGAGAGAGAGAGGTAGAGAGAGAGGTAGAAATAGAGAGGTAGAAAGAGAGAGGTAGAGAGAGAGAGTTGGAGAGGTAGAGAGAGGTAGAGAGAGAGAGGTAGAGAGAGAGGTAGAGAGGTAGAGAGAAGTAGAAAGGTATTGAGGTGTGGAGAGGTAGAGGTAGAGAGGTAGAGAGAGGTAAAGAGGTAGATTGAGGTAGAGAGAGAGAGTTAAAGAGAGAGGTAGAGAGGTAGAGAGAGAAATGTAGAGATAAAGAGAGGTAGAGAGAGAGGTAGAAAGAGAGGTAGAGAGGTAGAGAGACGTAGAGAGACGTATTGAGAGAGATAGAGGTAGAGAGGTAGAGAGAGCTAGAAAGGTAGAGGTAGAGAGAGAGGTAGAGAGGTAGAGGCAGAGAGGTAGAGAGAGGTAGAGAGGTAGAGAGAGGTAGAGAGAGGTAGACAGGTAGAGAGAGAGGTAGAGAGAGAGAGAGTTGAGAGGTAGAGTGAGGTAGAGAGGAAGAGGTAGAGAGGTAGAGAGAGAGAGAGGTAGAAAGAGGTAGAAAGAGAGGTTGAGAGAGGTAGAGAGGTAGAGAGGTGGATTGGTAGAGAGGTAGAGAGGTAGAGGTATTGAGGTAGGGAGAGAAAGGTAGAAATTTAGAGAGAGGTAGGGATAGAGAGAGAGAGGGAGAGAGGTAGAGAAACGTAGGGAGGTATAGAGAGGTAGAGAAAAGAAGAGAGGTAGAGAGAGAGAGAGGGAGAGAGGTAGAGAGAGAGATGGAGAGATGGAGAGGTAGAGAGAGAGGTCAAGAGGTAGAGAGAGGGAGAGAGAAGTAGAGAGGTAGAGAGAGGTAGAGAGAGAAGTAGAGAGAGAAATAGAGAGGTAGAGAGGAAGAGGTAGAGCAGTAGAGATGTAGAGGTAGAGAGGTAGAGGTAGAGAGAGAGAGGTAGAGAGGTAGAGAGAGAGGTAGTGAGGTAGAGAGTGGTAGAGGGAGGTAGAGAGATAGAGGTAGAGTGAGAGGTTGAGAGGTAGGGAGAGGTCGAGAGGTAGAGAGGGGTCGAGAGAGGAGGTAGAGAAGTAGAGAAAGGAAGAGAGGTAGAGAGAGAGAGGTAGAGAGAGAGAGGTAGAAAGAGAGAGGCAGAAAGAGAGATGTAGAGGGAGAGAGTTGGAGAGGTAGAGAGAGAGAGGTAGAGAGAGGTAGAGAGAGAGGTAGAGAGAGAGGTAGAGAGAGAGGTAGAGAGGTAGAGAGATAGGTGTGGGAGGTAGAGGTAGAGAGGTAGAGAGAGGCAGAGAGGTAGAGAGAGGTAGAGGGGTAGATTGAGGTAGAGAGGTAGAGAGAGAGTTAGAGAGATAGGTAGAGAGAGGTAGAGAGAGAAATATAGAGAGAAAGAGAGTCAGAGAGAGAGGTAGAGAGAGCGGTAGAGAGGTAGAGGTAGAGAGGTAGAGGTAGAGAGGTAGAGAGGTAGAGAGAGGTAGAGAGGTAGAGAGAGGTAGTGGGAGAGGTAGAGAGGTAGAGAGGTAGAGAAGTAGAGAGGTAGAGGTAGCGAGAGAGGTAGAGAGGAAGAGGTAGAGAGAGGTAGAGAGGTAGAGAGATGTAGAGAGAGAGGTAGAGAGGTAGAGAAAGGCAGAGAGATGTATGGAGGTAGAAAAGTAGAGAGAGGTAGAAAGAGAGAGTTCGAGGTAGAGAGGTAGAGAGGTAGAGAGAGGTAGAGAGGTGGATTGCTAGTGTGGTATAGAGGTAGAGATGTAGAGAGGTAGAGATAGAGAAAGAGAGGTAGAAAGAGAGGTAGAGAGGTAGAAAGAGGTAGAGAGAGAGGTAGTGAGAGAGGTAGAGAGAGGTAGAGAAAGAGAGGTAAAGAGGTAGAGAGAGGTAGAGAGAGAGGTAGGGAGGTAGAGAGAGAGGTAGAGAGAGAGGTAGAGAGAGAGAAGTAGAGAGAGAGAGGTAGAGAGATAGAGAGAAAGAGGTAGAGAGAGAGAGGTAGTGAGGTAGAGAGAGGTAGAGTGGTAGAGAGGTAGAGGGAGGTAGAGAAGTATAGAGAGGTAGATATAGAGAGGTAGAGAGAGGTAGAGAGGTAGAGAGAGGTAGAGAGGTAGAGAGAGGTAGAGAGAGAGAGGGAGAGAGAGAGAGGTAGAGAAAGAGGTAGAGAGGTAGAGAGAGGTAGAGAGGCAGAGAGAGGTAGTGAGGTAGAGGTAGCGAGGTAGAGAGACAGAGGTAAAGAGAGAGAGGTAGAGAGATAGAGGTAGAGAGAGAGGTAGAGAGAGGTAGAGAGAGATATATAGAGAGAGGTAGAGAGAGAGTAGAGAGAGGGGAGGTTAGAGAGGTGTAGAGAGGTAGAGAGAGATAGACAGAGGTAGAGAGGTAGAGAGGTAGAGAGAGAGGCAGAGAGGTAGAGGTAGAGTTGTAGAGAGGTAGAGAGGTAGAGAGAGGTAGAGAGAGAGGTAGAGAGAGAGAGGTAGCGAGTTAGAGAGAGGTAGAGAGGAAGAGAGAGAGAGGTAGATAGAGAAAGAGATAGAGAGAGGGAGAGAGGTAGAGTGAGGTAGACAGGTAGTGAGGTAGAGATAGAGAGGTAGAGGTAGAGAGGTAGATGTAGAGAGAGATAGAGTGAGAGGTATAGAGGTAGAGAGAGGTAGAGCGAGAGGGAGAGAGGTAAAGAGATAGAGAGGTAGAGATGTAGAGAGAGAGAGAGAGAGAGAGAGAGGTAGAGAGGTAGAGTGGTACAGAGAGGTAGAGTGAGAGGTACAGAGATAGGTAGAAAGAGAGAGGTAGAGAGAGAGAGGTAGAGAGAGAGAGGAAGAGAGAGATAGAGAGAGGTAGAGAGAGAGAGAGAGGTGTAGAGAGGTAGAGGTAGAGAGGTATAGAGGTAGGGAGAGGTAGAGAAATAGAGAGAGGTAGAGAGGTAGAGAGAGGTAAAGAGAGAGGTAGAGCAAGAGGTAGAGAGGTATCGAGAGCTAGAGCGGTAGAGAGAGGTAGAGAGGTAGAGGTAGAGAGGTAGAGAGGTAGAGAGAGAGCGGTTGAGAGAGAGAAGTAGAGAGAGAGAGGTTGAGAGAGAGAGAGAGGTAGAGAGAGGGAGGTAGGTAGAGAGGTGGAGAGAGGTAGAGAGGTAGAGAGGTAGAGAGAGAGAGGTTGAGAGAGAGAGGTAGAGAGAGAGAGGTTGAGAAAGAGGTAGAGAGAGAGGTAGAGAGAGGGAGGTAGGTAGAGAGGTAGAGAGAGGTAGAGAGGTGGAGAGAGAGGTAGAGCGGTAGATAGAGGTAGAGCAGTAGTGTGAGAGAGGTAGAGAGAGAGAGGTAGAGAGATAGAGGTAGAGAGAGGTAGTGAGGTAGAGAGAGGTAGAGAGATATAGAGAGAGGTAGAGAGATTTAGAAAGGTAGAGAGAGAGGCAGAGGGGTAGAGGTAGAGAGAAATAGAGAGAGCGGTAGAGAGGTAGAGAGATGGGTAGAGAGGTAGGGAGAGGTAGAGAGAGAGGCAGAGAGGTAGAGTGGTAGAGGTAGAGAGGTAGAGAGGTAGAGATAGGTAGAGAGAGGGAGAGAGGTAAAGAGATAGAGAGGTAGAGATGTAGGGAGAGGCAGAGAGGTAGAGAGAGAGAGGTAGAGAGGTAGAGAGAGAGGGGGAGAGGTAAAGAGATAGAGAGGAAGAGAGGTAGAGAGAGAGGTAGAGAGAGAGGTAGAGAGGTAGAGAGAGAGGGAGAGAGGTAAAGAGATAGAGAGGTAGAGAGAGAGGCAGAGAGGTAGAGAGAGAGAGTTAGAGAGAGAGGTAGAGAGGTAGAGAGAGGTAGAGAGAGAGGTACAGTGAGAGGTACAGAGAGAGGTAGAGAGAGAGAGATAGAGGTAGAGAGGTAGAGAGAGAGAGAGGTAGAAAGAGAGAGGTAGAGCAGAGAGAGGTAGGGAGAGAGAGGTAGAGAGAGGTAGAGAGAGAGATGTAGAGAGGTAGAGAGGTAGAGAGAGGTAGAGAGGTAGAGAGGTGTAGAGAGGTAGAGGTATAGAGATAGGGAGAGAGATAGGTAGAGAGGTAGAGAGAGAGGTAGAGCAAGAGGTAGAGAGGTAGAGAGGTAGTGAGAGGTAGAGCAGGAGAGAATGGTAGAGAGGTAGAGGTAGAGAGGTAGAGAGAGAGAGGTTGAGAGAGAGAGGTAGAGAGAGAATGAGGTCGAGAGAGAGGTAGATAGAGAGGTAGAGAGATGTAGAGAGATGTAGAGAGAGAGAGGTAGAGAGAGGTAGAGAGGTAGAGAGAGGTTTAGAGGTAGAGACAGAGAGAGAGGTAGAGAGGCAGAGAAAGATATAGTGGTAGAGAGAGGTAGAGAGATAGAGAGGTAGACAGAGGTAAAGAGGTAGAGGTAGAGAGGTAGAGGTAGCGAGGTAGAGAGGTAGATGTGGAGAGGTAGAGAGAGAGAGGTAGAGAGAGAAGTATAGAGAGAGAGGGTTAGAGAGGTGTAAAGAGGTAGAGGTAGAGAGGTATAGAGGTAGGGAGAGGTAGAGAGATAGGGAGAGGTAGAGAGGTAGAGAGAGGTGGAAAGAGAGAGGTAGAGCAAGAGGTAGAGAGGTATCGAGAGGTAGAGCGGTAGAGAGAGGTAGAGAGGTAGAGGTAGAGAGGTAGAGAGAGAGAGGTTGAGAGAGAGAAGTAGAGAGAGAGGTTAAGAGAGAGGTAGAGAGAGAGGTAGAGAGAGGGAGGTAGGTAGAGAGGTAGAGAGGTAGAGAGAGAGAGGTTGAGAGAGAGAGGTAGAGAGAGAGGTAGCGAGGTAGAGCGGTAGATAGAGGTAGAGAGGTAGAGTGAGAGAGGTAGAGAGAAAGAGGTAGAGAGATAGAGGTAGAGAGAGATATAGAGAGAGGTAGAGAGATTTAGAAAGGTAGAGAGAGAGAGGCAGAGAGGTAGAGGTAGAGAGAAATAGAGAGAGAGGTAGAGAGAGAGAGAGAGGTAGAGAGATGGGTAGAGAGGTAGGGAGAGGTAGAGAGAGAGGCAGATAGGTAGAGTGGTAGAGGTAGAGAGGTATAGAGGTAGAGATAGGTAGAGAGAGGGAGAGAGGTAAAGAGATAGAGAGGTAGAGATGTAGAGAGAGACGCAGAGAGGTAGAGAGAGAGAGGTGGAGAGGTAGAGAGAGAAGGGGAGAGGTAAAGAGATAGAGAGGTAGAGAGGTAGAGAGAGAGGCAGAGAGGTAGAGAGAGAGAGAAGTAGAGAGGTATAGAGAGAGGGAGAGAGGTAAAGAGATAGAGAGGTAGAGAGAGAGGCAGAGAGGTAGAGAGAGAGAGTTAGAGAGAGAGGTAGAGAGGTAGAGAGAGGTAGAGAGAGAGGTACAGTGAGAGGTACAGAGAGAGGTAGAGGTAGAGAGGTAGAGAGAGAGAGGTTGAAAGAGAGAGCACCGAGGTGGGTTTTTTGATACACCACTACACACCGAGGTCCTAGTTTCCTGCGCATAGTTCTGTGTATGTGCAGAATCCCTGCAACAATACTTAGTGCCCTGATGAAGGTCGAAATTATCTGAGTTTTTCTTCCACCTAAACGCATGTTGGCACTATTCTGCTGTATTTTACGAAGCCTATTTTTGATACCTATATAGACCATTACAATAATGTCATTGTGTACATTGAACAATGTTTTTAACTTGTGGATTGAATGAGTTCTTCTTTGAATGACTGGGTATGGTTGATTGGATGTATGAGTGTGATGTTCTATATGGATCATGGTGATGGGGAGTCTGAGATATGTATATAAAAACTAAAGTGCTGTCCTCAAATAATGAATATGTATAAAAATGAAAATAAAATTGTTTTGAATAGGTCTGTCTCATGCTATTAATTACTGAGGTATACCTTATTTATAGAAACTGAGAAGTCTGTCTTTTTTGCATTTGTGTTCTCTATTTTGATGAATACTTTGCAAACAATATCCTTTAAATGGTACTGTGAGCAATTTGGTTGTTGGTCGAGTGGGGAGTTAACTCTTCTCAAGCAACAGCGTAAAGCTATGTCAGGGTGAACAACATAAGTCACAAATATAACCTGTACTTAACACGCTGGTAGCTGAGCAACAAAAACAGTGAAGCTTAACTTAAAGGCAATGTGTTATGCAGCACACAAACAGTAATAAAGTGAAAACACAAGACAAAGACATGAAAAATCCCACAGCATTTTGGAAAAATAGAATACATTTTATTAAATAATTTGATACCAAAGCAACAAACATCCAATCAGTAAAACTGGAGTTATGAATTTGTAAAGTTTAAGTTAAAAACTAGCACCTAAAAGATTAAGGCCCCAATAGTAGACATCTAGCTGCGCAAGACTGGGCCATAATAAGAAAATACAGCTGACTGAGGACCAGCACTGATCAGATACAAGAAGTGGATTGGTCCCAGTTGGCATTTATCTTCAGAATTAAAAATAAATTTAGTGGAAAATATCTGAGGAGGTAAAGTTCAGCAGGGCAAGACTGCAGGCGGTGTCTGTGAAGGAGGTGTGATTGTTAGGGAGCCGCTGGACAAAGTTGTAATGAAGATTTCTGTGTTCGGACTTAGGGGTCTATTACGATGGCAGACGAACAAAGTCCACTCGCCACGGTAACGGAATGCGGGACCATTCGCCAGGGGTGCGGCGGTCCCGCACCTGCAATTAGAATGACACCGCTACCGTGGCGGTGGCATCCCCCAATCCCATCATTGTGGTGGGCGAAGCTCACAGCACCGCCCACCACAATGCTGGGAATGCACGTTGTGCATTGACATGCACAGGGTGACAGGCTCCGCGTGGTGCCTGCCACTTTGTCCATGCCACTGCAGGGGGGTACCATAGGTACCCCCATGTGCACCCCCCACCCCCCCAACACCCTGGTGGCCCGCTACCGGCCCCCAACAGCGAAGACAGCATGCCTTTCCATGGCGGCAACACCGCCATGGAAGGACTGCTTTCCGCTATCATCATAATATGGATGGCGGTATCTTGCAGACACCGCCACCATATTATGCATGTTTATGAAAAGCGGTGGGCGGTCTTTCCGTCCGCCACGGACCCCCCAGCCATCTTATTATGGCGGGGGTCTTTGAAGTGTGGATGGCGGGTGGATCGCCCCCGCCGGGCCATCGGTGACTATCGCCGGCCCGGCGGGGGTGATCCGCCCGCCATCCTAATGGGCCCCTAAGTCTCTTTTTTTAGACGAGGAAAAGCTCCAGGAGGATGAAGATGCAAGCTGAAACCAATGAGGGCCCTATAAGGCTTCATACCCACTCTGAGAAGGACTGCTGAACAGGATTTGCTGCTGCGCAGAAGAACGTAGTAGGAGCTGCCATGAAGTCAGGCTGACCGGTGATGCACCTTGGATGGACAAGCAGGTAGGTCCCAGTCTCCTCTCAGTTCTCAAAGCACTTTTTAACCAAAAATATTCTAAGTCCCAAGTTTTGCATTTTGGCTAGTTGGCCACCTTTAGCAACACTTCCAAGGGTCTAGGACTGGAAAGGCACCAGAGAGCCAGGACTCACTTAGGCTGGGTTTAGGTGCGGGTTCAAGATGGTAGGATAATTTTCTGTCCCTGAGCCTCTGATCGGATGGCCAGCCAATGTCGTGTGGTTCCTATAAGCCTGTCTAGGATCTGCACGTTTAGACAACATACACTATATGGTTGGTGTCAGACTGATTCTAGACACCCCTACCAGCTATGTTAGCCTGTATACCAGCTAGCTCACAGTGCCACTAGAAACACCTCTTACCAAGGAGAGAATAGTTATTGGCAACTATCGAACATGATAACCCTTTCCCATCAGGGATCGTGGAAACAGTGTACTACTTTTCGCTAAGTCACTCGTGCTCCCTTTGTCTCAGAGATATACACAGAATAAACGGTGGGGACGTTTTTCAATAATCATTTATTGAGCCAGCGTCATTCTAATGTAAAGTAGGTGTGCTGAGACAACCATTAGGCAGTAACAGATATAAATGATTATAAGCTCTACCAGAGAAAAAGGATGGTAGAATTCTACCTTTGTGCAAAAACAATGAATACAGGCAAGTTTATAAAATACATGACAGTAAAGTGCATACTCCTACGATGCAATCCTAACTAGATGTACCTAAGTGTACCTAACATGTATATAGGTGTATAAGCCAAGAAGCCCTCTAGGATAAGTTAACCCCATTACCTGAAGTGAGTGACTGTGGGGCCCTGTCTTGGTCTCGAGATGGACACCCCGCAAGGGGTGTCAGACCACTGCAAGCTGGAGTGTGCAGGAGCCTCAGCATCTCGCGTCAGTGTGTAGGCATGGAAGTCCCTCTTCTTCTGACTATTTCAGCAAGAATACTCATGCATAATGAATGAGACTTAAGCTTTTTGGAGAAAACCCCATGTCATCTTTGGACATTATCATACTTGGGTAAAAGGTCAGTACTAAGAACCGTTATGCAGTGTAATGGTAGAGAAGGATATATGTGAAAGGTGAGGTGACTACCTGAGCCTATATTAGGGTACCTAAATGGAACATAACACCAACTAACCCTTGGAGTATCTCTGATAGGCCTGGGTCCAGGAAGTGGAACAGGGCTTAAGCAGTGGGGCATGTCTATGAGGTTATAAGGCAGGCTTGAAGCAGCAGAGGAGTCCTGGGTGCAGCAAAGCAGTCTTTTGAAGCACACAGCAGACCACAGCCGCAGGCAATCCTCCGTGAGTTTTTACACAGGTCTAGAAAGTGAACTGAAGATTCTGTCTGAGGGTCCCTTTTAGGTTTTGCCAGCACAGTGCTTGCACTGTGCTTGTGAAAATCTGGTATTTAATATATCTTAAAAAGGGGCTCTTATCACTTCCCAAAGCTGAATTACTGTGTTCATTCACTTAGCGTGGAACATTTCTTTTGTTAACTTCCCCTTACGCAGGTTAGCACTCTCCAGTGAGTTGGTTGTGGCCAGGCCCTGTGGCCAATTCTCACCGTACAATTCCAAGGGCTGATCACTGAGCCTCGCAGAAGGCTACTCCCTGCATCCAACCCCACTCTGTGCATGATATGTGGTCATAGAGTCCAGACCATCCACCAGGGACCATTTAAGTCACGCACCATGATAATTAATAAGGGAGTGCCCTAGGACTCTTGTCTTAGCCCCACACTGTTTGACATATATGTTGCTCCTCTTACATACATTATAAGAGCCCATGGTTTCATACCTATCTCATATGCGGACGGGACTCAGCTTCTGCTAACTTTTGAAAAAGATTTGACTGAGACAAGAGACCATTTTATGAATGGGATGAAATCTATCACAGCCTAGATGGCCACTAATTTTCTCCAGCTAAATAGTGGAAAGACTGAAATCATGCTTTTCGGTGCCGCTCAACGGTTATGGTCCCCTGAAAGGTGGCTACCTGAATTGGGAGTGCCACCTATTCCAAAATCCTCAGTGGAAAATCTGGGCATTCAATTTGACCAGTATCTAACTATGAAAGACCAGGTGATGTTTACCACTGGCACCTGCTTTCATATTATGAGGCTACTACGAAGAGTTTTCCCAATGCTCCCACTTGCAGTAATCAAGACCCTATTCCAGGCGCTGGTGATTAGTCACCTGGACTATGGCAATGCTCTTCTGGATGCAGTAGACACATTTCTCCTGGATAAACTCCAGGTGGTTCAGAATACTGCGGCTCGACTAATTAACAACCTACCTGCAAGATCTGCCTTGGTTTCTTTACTACTTGCACTACACTGGCTGCCAGTGAGGAACCTAATCACTTTTTAAATCTGCTGCCCAGTGCTCAAAGCGCTTACGGCAAGGGACCCAGTTACTTGATGGAAAACGTATCCACTATAGACCAATAAGGTCTTTAAGATCCACAAACAAATCACTACTTACTAAACCATGTATCAAGAAACCCCGCTCAGGAGGCCGTGCATTTACATTTCTAGCCCCCTACCTGTGGAATAAACTAACCATACACCTACAAGAATGTACTGCCCACAACAATTTTAGGAAATTATTAAAAACTGAATTGTTTTAACATTCTAGGCCACTGCCGATGTTTTTGTTCCTGCTGCGCTGGGATATCCCTTTGGGGGTGATTCATGCGCATTACAAAAAACTAAACTAAACTAACCTTAAGAGAGTGCCGCCAATGGTATTTCTATCTACATGATTGTAAATATTTGCAATTATTGCATAGTATTTAGTAGCCCTTTTATATGTAATAAAAGTAATTTTCCTTTTTATAATAAAAAAGCTCTGAGTTGACATTAATGTGTCAAGTGTTTGTGTACCATAACCGTGAGCTGACGTTACTAGCCCACACCTTCCCCCCCCCCCCATATTAGGCCTTGGACTGTTCTGCTTCACTACACTGAGAGAGTAAAGTGCTACAATGGGGTACCTGGTTCACATTAAAGAGGAATTTGCAGACTAATCACTTGTGAATGACTCACATACTTCACAACTAATATCCCAATACCTCACAGTTACTAAGTAAATGGGGAAATAAATTCTTGTGTAAGTGCGTGAGCATTTTGGCACATGATTTGAACAACAGTTAAATTCTGTTTTCAGACTTCCTTCTCCTTTCTCTAGATTGAACAAGTTAAGCAGACGTCACAAGGTAAACATTAACATTTGGCAGAGTTCAAGTTATATCAGTAAATGCAAAGATACATGCTCTTTCATACTTTCTCCAAGTTCCCATTTAATTTCTTTCATTTCTCTTGTGAAAAGCCAAAATGCCAAAGCTGTACTTTCCATGAACCAGTCTTCTCTCAGTATATGACTTTATATTACTTTATATTATGAGGTATATCCTCAATGTCATTTCTTACATGAGATACCAGCAAGTACACTGTGAACGGTTTGCATCGTTTTCACTGAATTTCATGAAAAATATATTGAATTAAAACGAATTTTCGAGATGTCACCACCTTTTTACGGTAAACATGGAGAAGGCTGTTACAGAACTAATTGTGTCTGACGTCTTGCAGTTTGATTCTTCCAATACATGTTACATGCTAAGATAAACCAATGGCAAGAATTTATTTCTGGAGTTTACAAATTGGCCTCCATGATCATGAATTTCCCACGTGCTTCCCAAACCAATACTCTAGATTATTGGAAGTCCAAGAGTCATGAGACGGCATAATGTAGTCACATACAATTCTAACGTCCTGACCTTGGAAAGGCTGCAGCTCACAGTGTTGAGAATGGGCAGGGGATTTTGACAAGCCATTATGTAACAGAATGCGGTACAATATTTGATCATTTAGGGCCATATGTAGGTAGCATACAAGTTACCACTTCTTAAATACCGAACTTTACCGATTCGGTATTTAAGAAGTGGTAACTCGTATGTAGGTAATCATTCCGTAAATATTACCGAATCGGAGAAATTCGGTAATTACCGAATCGGTATTTACCGAATCGGTAATGAGGCTTACCTTCCCATTGATTGAATCAATGGGAAGGTATGCCTCATTACCGAATCGGTAAATACCGATTCGGTAATGGGGGTTGCACATTCAAGGGTGGCAGGGTGTCACATTGACACCCTGTTGCACCCCTGATTCCTGCATGTGTGCACGTGGCGCACATACATGCCCTAAGGGCATGTATGTCTGCCACATGGCACTGTTAGTCTAGCAAAATATTGCTTTTTGCAATGAATTCGGTATTTAGCACCAACATATATTTGGTGCTAAATACCGAATTATTTTCCCTACACATCACTCATTTGAGTGTTACCTACATCTCATTTCAGGATTCGGTATTTACCGAATCGGTAAAATTACCGAATCGGTAATTTTACCGATTCGGTAAATTACCGAATCCTGAAATGTTCCCCCTACATAGCAAAAGCCTAAATACCGGTCGGTAACGGTATATTTACCGAAAATCGGCCGTTACCGACCGGTATTAGGCTACCTACATTTGGCCCTTAGTGATGCCCAATGGTGGTATAAAAAAATAGGAGGGTAAATAAGAGGTCAAAAGAAGGTGATATCAAAATGCCCAGTCCAACGGATTGGGGGTTAGAGGTGTGTACAATTTGGGAAAATCTTTTATGCGTAATTATTTAAAATGTCAGAACCTATGTGAAATACAAATTTAGCAATTAGCGCTATATTTGATCAGAAAATCCATCCTTGTGTCAACTTTGTGTGCAAGGAGGCATTTGGGGCTAATAAAATAACACAAAAACACAATTGCTGCAAAGAGTCACACCCATTCTGTTTGCATCCGACTGCACTAGAAGTTATGTATCACAGCATAATGGGGAAAATATCAGGAACTTTGTGCAAAAGGTGTAACAGAAAGTGCCTGAAATTATATGAGGATACGCCAGTGTAATGAACATTTCCCCACGGCCTAGTCAGGGTGGGCCTCACAAAGTCTCCCCGCTTCGTTTATGTCATTTGTCTTTAAATCAGGAACTGATTTTTCTGAAAAACAAAGCGCCCATCTCAGTGAATCCTCCTTCATGTATCCACCTAGGTCATACGATACCTAGGGACTGATTACGAGTTTTTTGGACAGGGTTACTCTGTAACAAATGTGATGGACATCCAGTCAGCTAAATTGCAATTCCATTATATCCCATGGAACTTGTAATACAGCGGATCGAATTTCTGTTACGTATGTGACGGAGAATCCCACCCACCAAGATCCAAATCAGGCCCTCAGAGAGGCTGAAATCCAGCCATTCCTCACAGTTGCCTCTCACCTGCGGAAGCAAACCCCCAAACGCAAGCAGATTTTGATACATTGAAAAACACACACTCCAAGGAATCTAATGGCAACTATGTCCATGCATTTGCAAGACTTTGAACGTCACACATTATTTAATTAGTCTATTGGCACCCATCTAGCACCACGGGATAAGAGTGAGGTGTACTTGCAAACAGAAGTGGGTCAACAGAAAGCAGGACAGTTCTATTATCATAATCACATGCTCGATTTCAAAAACGCAGTCTAATGTTTGTTTTTTAACTGGAGAGTATAAAAGGATCTAGCATATCGACATCGAACAACTCATCCATAGCATCCTATCGCAAAATCACACCATTTTAAATTAGAGCATGTCTGCTGGTTTCGTGCCCAAAAGTACTTTCGAGCAGCATTATGACCCAGATTCTGTTATAGATGCATATGTGAGCCCCGAAAGTCCATTCGCTCAAGACGTAACGCTTCAAGTACTACAAGACCTGCAAAGAGCGTTCACCCCGAGTAGGTAAACCTTTCGCATACTTCGGCTTTGTGGGGCTTTTAAAATAGCTTTTAAAATGCATCATTCTGTTTGTAGCTCCTATTGAGCAGGAGCAATCTGAGAAGACTGACAGAAACTAAGAAGCAATAACACACATATATCCCTCCCAGCACTAACTGTGCAGCAAAGTATTTTAATGATAGAACAAACTGAGCAGGAGCCACAGTGGCAAGGAATATGGAAAGCACATACTGTTTGCAGCAACATTTTTGCATAATTTTGAGAAAACTGCAAAATTATACTTTACTTATTAAAAATGCCCATTGGGGATTCTTGAGTGGAGATTTAATGTGAGTGTATCCCTCTCATTCAGACGTTTCCTGAGATATCGCGAAGGAAAGTGCTTTGAGTTCTATTTGCGTTTTTCCGCATACTTTTTAATCCCACAGTCTTTCAAAAAGGTATACTTGAATGAAAAGTTATTTCTGTGTCACCATTAGAAAGCATGCTTGATGGTTTAATATTTTGGGGATAGACACAAAATCAAACAAAACTTTCATTTCACATTATTGTTGTGGTTAAACATTGAGGGGCATATTATCAGGCCAGGCGATAAAATGATCACCGCTTTAGCGGCAGAAAACTGCCACTAAAACGGCGATAATGGGCTTGATAATATGCTCTATAGAATTCTAATTGAAGCTCAGGTTAGATGTCCTTCACATCTAACATGGGTTTCAATTGGAATTCCATAGAGCATATTATCAACCCCATTATCGCCGCTTTAGCGGCAGTTTTCTGCCGCTAAAGCGGCAAAAATGTTATCGCCTCTCTTGATAATATGCCCCTGTAAACTTTCTGGGGCATATTATCAAGCACTGCGTTAAAATTATCGCCGCTTTAGCGGCAGAAAACTGCCGCTAAAGCGGCGATAATGGGCTTGATAATATGCCGCAGAGAATTCCCATAGAAGCCCATGTTGACACCAGAACATGGGCTTCTATGGGAATTCTCAAGGGCATATTATCAAGGCTATTATCGCCGCTTTAGCTGCAGTTTTCTGCCGCTACAGGGGCGATAATTTTAACACCGTTTCTTGAAAATATGCCCCTCTGTTTGTTGCAATCTATCGAAAAAAAGTAAGGGGCATATTATCAAGACAGGCGATAAAATTATCACCGCTTTAGCGGCAGAAAACTGCCGCTAAAATGGCGATAATGGGCTTGATAATATGCTCTATAGAATTCCAATTGAAGCCCAGGTTAGATGTCCTTCACATCTAACATGGGCTTCAATTGGAATTCCATAGAGGATATTATCAAGCCCATTATCGTCGTTTAAGCTGCAGTTTTCTGCCGCTAAAGCGGCGATAATTTTATCGCCTGTCTTGATAATATGCCCCTAAAAGTACAAAAAAATGTCAAGTTGAGTAAAAGAGTTACGTTAGACCTAATTAAATATGAAAGTATTTCATTTACATTTCAAAGGTTACAAGTACATTCAAGAAAAAGTCACTGATTAAACAAAATAAAAAACAATTTGAAGTTACAAAATGTGGGGCTCGATGTGGTGTCAGGGAAGGTTCAATGTTGTGGAGTTAGGCAATGGTAAAATACATTGTAAACGAACCTTGAAGATGTAGTGTTGATGCACTGTAATAAATGCAGTTCTTTGTAGATGCAGTAACGAAGAGAACAATACATTGACAAAATCCCGGCCTTGGCTACGGACAGCCATTAATTATGCAAGTATGCCATCATGGCATGAATGTGGATCTCTTAATATTGACATCCAACTTCCAGTCTAGTATAGCTAGAGGATTTCTAGTATCCATTAAAATAGCATAGGAATGGCTAGTGTCTAAGCGTAACACAGTAAAGATGGACAATATCTTTTGTGGATCTAATATTTCCTTGCCAATGGCCAGCCAAGTTGGAGAATTTGAGTCACTTCAGGGAACTATTTGGTCTACTAACCTACAAAAGCGACGGTCTGTACAAGTAAGCATTTAAAAAGCCCAATTACCTCGCCAGGAAAAGTTTCTTCACAAAGATCCTTGCCCTCTTTTAAAAACAGAACTTTAGTAATATAAAAAACGTCTTTGGGGAAGCTCAGAGAGACATGTTCATTAAGCAGTCATTAAGCAGTTAGTAACAGTGGTTAGCATCATCTCCACTATTTCTGTGACACTCTGCCATGTCTGTGACACTCGGCCAATTCTTCCAATTTGATAACATTTAGTTATTGTTCATTTTTTTATTATTTTGTACTGTGCTATCAAGGTTTTCTGAGACCCAAATCCCAACATATTAGGAAATCTAAATTAGGGTAACATTGAGTAAAGGAAGAGGCAGGACACATTAGTGATGACCTTCTCCATGCCCAAAGCTTTCAAGTGACAATACCATATTCACACTAACACTCGCTTGAAATCAGGGATACAAGAGCCCCCATCCCCCCCGAAAGAATCAGGTTACCTTATTAATGCCCGTTCCCTGGTCAAAAATAACATAGCCTTTAGAGACTTCGTATCCCAAAGAAAACCCTCTTGGGTCTTCGTAACGGAAACGTGGGGTTCGGACTCAGCTGGCCCTGATTTGCTTAATGCTCTCCCTGACGGCTACACTATGGTAAGACAGGACAGAGAGGGCCGAAAAGGGGGCGGAATTGGCATTATATATAAGACTGCTTTTACCTGCCGTATGGAGTCTCTTCCCTCTCCTCATAATACTTTTCAGGCTATGTTTTTCTCTCTCAGTTCCTCTCCCTCAGAAAATTTTTCAGGGATTCTTATCTATAGACCTCCAGGCCCCAGATCCTCGTTTTGTTCTGATCTTTTGGAAGTTATAGAGCCTTTTCTTAGCAGGCCCTCCCTTACTATTCTTGGGGATTTTAATTTCCACCTGGAAAATAGTAATTCCAGTGATACGTCATCTCTTGTGGATCCATTGGCCTCTTTTAATCTACTTCAAAATGTTTCTTCCCCCACTCACATTGCCGGTCACACATTGGATGGGGTGTTTACGAATGACTCTAGGTTAGAGGTGGGTCCACTTCTTCCTCTCTCCTGGACTGATCACCATGCAGTCTCCATGAAATTCTCTTACTGTACCTCTTTTGCTCTCAGAAAAGACACAAACTGTTGGGTGCAGAAGAGAAATTTCCGGAGCCTGACTGACCAATCCCTGGGCCCCTTTATTGCTAATTTCGAGTCTTTTCCCTCACAGGATATCGACTCATCAGCACGGGAACTTGCGAATACCATTGCGAAGGCAGTGGACTCCCTGGCTCCCCTTAAATCAGTATACTGTGCTAGGAAACGTCCTACGGCCCCTTGGTATTCTGACTCCCTTAGAACTCAGAGGCAGGTATGCAGGAGGCAAGAAAGGCTTTGGAGATCCCAGCCCGATGCCGAAGGTCGGACCAAACATAGAAAGCTTCTTAAAATCTACAAAGCGGCGGTGCTGGACGAAAAACAATCTTATTTCTCCAACCTCACCTCCTCTCTTACCTCCCCCGGAGACTTGTTTAAAATTGTGGACACCTTATCTCTTATTCATCACCCTGACCCTATAGTCCCCTCACAAGAACTCTGTGATCAAATTTCCTCCTTTTTTCACACTAAAATTTTAAATATTCACACAGCCCTCCAGGCAGATAATCTTACACGGCCTTTCCCCTCGGTTTTGGGGAATACTGTTCCCCCTGCGGAAACTTATTCCAGTTTTCCTCCTCTTACAGCCCTGGACCTAGAGAGACTTTTGGACTCCCTCAAGTCAGGTTCGCCTCTTGACCCCTGCCCGCTTAAAATCTTAAAAACTTGTAAGGCTACCTTAATGCCCCCCATGCTGGCAGTCATGAATAGGGCCATATCCAGTGGGACTTTTCCATCCTCCTGGAAAACAGCCATTGTAAAGCCCCTTCTGAAGAAGACCACCCTGGACCCTGAGGCCTTAAAAAACTTTCGCCCCATTTCTCTGCTTCCTGCTCCGGCCAAGATGTTGGAGGAACACCTGAATTTCCATCTTAGCTCCTTTCTGGATAAAACCCGCCAGCTTGATCCATCTCAGCATGGTTTCAGAAGGGAGCACAGCACTGAGTCAGCCCTTACGGTGGTGGTTAACAACATCCGCGCCAAGGTCGATAGGGGTCAGACTACGCTGCTGATCCTGCTCGACCTCACCGCGGCTTTTGACACCCTGTCCCCCTCCATCTTGGCCTCCCGTCTCAGTGATATGGGGGTGGAAGGTCTGGCCCTCAGTCTGCTTACCTCCTTCCTCAGTAACAGGGAGCAAAGGGTCAAAATGGGTGACTTCCTCTCCACTGCCAACCTTTGCATTGTGGGGTCCCACAGGGCTCTTCCCTGAGCCCGACTCTTTTCAACGTTTATGTGGCCCCACTTGCTAGGCTTGTTAGATCTTTTGGTCTGGAAGTACTCTCGTACACCGATGACACCCAAATTATGGTCTCCCTGTCTCAATCCATTGGATCTACAACCCTAAATTTTAGGAACTGTATGGAGGCCGTGGCAGGCTGGATGACATCTAGCTTCTTAAAATTGAATGGGGAAAAAACTGAGATTCTGGTGTTCGGGAGTAATAACAAGGTGTGGTCAGCCGACTGGTGGCCATCGACTCTGGGAATCTGCCCCCAGCCCTCCCTGGCTGCCCGTAACCTGGGAGTCCTATTTGACACCTCTCTTACCTTTGACAAACAGGTAAATAGGACTGTTTCCACCTGCTGTGGGGTTTTAAGTGTGTTGAGAAAGCTCACCCACTACCTCACGCCCGACGCCCGGAAACTAGTCAAGGTTGCTCTTTTATCTTCGCGCCTCAACTATTGTAATGCCCTCTACCTCGGGATGAACAACAAACTGGTCCACCGGTTGCAAGTGGTTCAGAATGCGGCAGCAAGGTTCGTTGTTAATGCCCCTAGGCATTCCTCTGGAACCACGATCAGGAAACATCTCCACTGGCTACCGGTGTATGCCAGGATAAAATTCAAAACTCTGATCCTTATTCATCGGGCTCTCCATGACGCAGGGGCCGAGGGCATCAGGTCTCTCCTGTCCTACTACACCCCAGGCAGGGCTCTGCGATCCACTAGTCTAAAGCTGTTAACCGTCCCCCGGGTTGTGAAGGCAAGGTGGGGAGGCAGGGCCTTTTTCGCCCTTGCCCCCAGACTTTGGAATGAGCTTCCCCTTGACCTTAGGAATCAGGTATCCCCTATTTTGTTTCGTCGAGCACTTAAAACTCTGCTTTTCTCTGAGGCCTATCCCTAATGTTTCTTTCCTGCTACTTGACTGATTGTTTTTCCATCTTCTGCGCCTTGACGCCCTTGGGCAAAGTAGCGCAATACAAATCCCTTATCAATCAATCAATCAATCATCATCTTTTCCCTTTCTAAGACATGGTAAGACAGGCATGCCACTGTTGCTTTTCATAAACATGATCTGGGATGGATGAACTAAACAGAGAATGAATGCTTTAAAGTGAGTTGCTAAAGTCTTGGCGTAGATTGGGCATTTCAGTGTTGTTAACAAGATGGGCATACATCTTTTAGGTTCAGGGTTGTTAACAAGATGGGCATTCAGCTTTTAGGTTGAAAAACGTGTTTGTAGATTTCATCCCTCTCAATCAGCCTGTTCATTTTACCATCATCACTAAGCATTTGTAGGTCAAAGCTTTTCAGATAAGGCGTACATGGTTCATGAGGAGACAAAGGAATTATTATCGCCACCACAACGTCACCTATAGTGACGTTGTGGTGGCGTTAGGGGCTGCGCCTTATGTACAAGGCAGAGTTAAACCACTTAACGTAAATAATGCATTTCTACTTATTTCGCCAACTTAAGACCAGTTTTTACCTGCCCACCCCTTTCACACTAAGCATAGCGTGACAGGGGGCCTTATGTACAAGGCAGAGTTAAGTCACAGGTGTTAGAAAACAACACCCATTTATTTTGACAAGGGTGGTGTACTTAAGAGGCAGCCCCAAAATTAAGACCAGGTAAAAACTGGTCTTAAGTTGGCGAAATGAGGAGAAATGATGCATTTCTCCTCATTTCGCCAACTTAAGACCAGTTTCTTCATGTGTTCTGCCTTGTGCAGCATGCATGGAAAACGCAAAATGCCATGGTTTATTAAGTACAGGAAGGTGTCCTTTCCTGTACATAGACCAACCTTTTTTTAAAATGCCATTTTGTCACTTTCATGTGTGCTGCATGAAGCAGCACACATGAAAGTAACAGAATGGCATTTCTAGGATTGTTCATGTGCAGGAAGGGACACCTTCCTACACAAAAACAATCCTCCCCTGCACGCAGACACCCTTGCACTCTGATGCAAGGGTGCCTGCTTTGGCGCTAAGTTGCTAAACTTAGCGCCATCTCAGGGGGAAACGCAAGGCTGCACCATATCGTTGTAAATATGGTGCAGCCTTTTTTCATTTCAGAAGGGGAGGAGAGAGGCGTTAAGCTAGGAAGGCTGACGCCTCTCTCCTCCGCTTCCTTGTACATATCCCCCTGATACTATGACACTGGCTCCATTGTAAATAGTCATTATGGGTTTCCCCTTGTTGCTATTTGGGATCTGCTTATTCTTCAAGTACGGGGCAATGCTTTTCCTGTTACATATTTTTTTCTTTTTAAAGTGTCATCCAAACATTAACTCTCCAACTTATGAACCGATTATATTTTATTTATATTTTACTTTCTTAATATCTTCCAATTTAGAGGGATCCATAGTCAGGATTTGCAACTTCTCAACTTGTTTTCCCTGCTTTAATGATGATAGTTATATTCTATCTTTCTGATAAGTCAAGTCAAGAAAATCTTTATTCGATTGTTATTATACCAATCATAAAAGCATATACATTAACATAGATAAAAATGTCATAATAAACATTCATAATATAAAAACTATTAACAGATAACACTATTTAATAAACATTCATAATATAAAAACTATTAACAGAGAACACAATTTACAAAGTAAGAATCAATAAGAATTTTTTAAGACCAATATTATCTAGAGAGGACTTGCCCATGCACTTACAGGACCTTAAATGACATGCATTTCCTCTGCTGAATCGACCTTTTTAAAAACTTTGCTACCCTCCACGCAATATGGTCATCTACCAGTAGCTACAGCCAAATGAAAGCTGGGAGGCATTGTCCTATACCTTGACGTTTTAAAAGTGGAAGTATCCACACTTTCCTCAACTCTACTTAAAATCTACCAAATAAAAAACAAGTGAATCGTGGACTGCACAGAATAATTATCACAGGGGCAGAATATCAAACTTCGGGACCAATCGTTCATGTTTGGTATTGTCAATAATGTATGAACGTTACCCAGGGTGAATCTTGTGAGGAGCGTCCTATCAAAAGCTTCTGGTACAAAGGAGAAATAAGGCTCCAACCCCATGCGTTAACTGATGTTGCATAACGCTAGGTTTTGCCATTTTCCCTGTCACCCTTAGAGAGCCCAATAATTGGAGGCCCTCCAATTTTAAGGCCTTTCTCGACACTGATATCATGTAGTGGGGTTAGAAAAATATTCTGGGTGACCTAGGTCCTTCATAAAGCTGCATATAAACCTAACCCAAGGGATCTTTACAGCCCCATCCAAACTCAGACTATCTTGTAGGATCTCTCTGTTGAACTTAGTCTGCTCCTTGGTCCATATACAATGCCACAGGAGTACGGGTTCCAATTTAATAAGATCAGATATAAAAGTGAGACCCAGCTCCTCATGGCAGACAAAGGAGGACTTACTAGGGGGGGGGGGCAGACAAAATGTATTGCAAGAAGAATTCTCCACCAGCTGCATACTCCAGCCCCATACATTGCGGTTGTGATACATTTTGCTTTCCCTTGACTCCCCTGGCGGCTTCCTCCCCAGTTTCTTAGCAAAAGAGGCTAGGGCTGAGGTTGTTCTAGTGAAAGCAAGTTTTTTAGTATTTAACATCTGGGACCAGGTATCATTCTGATTAAATAAAATCCCAAGATATGAGAAATTCCTGGTTGTAGTTATCTTGTTTCCATCCAGAAACATTTCCCTGACCCTCTGGAACCCGTTACCGCATTTCATGATAAACGTTTTAGAGAAATTAACACTTAAACCTAGGTCTTTCATAATATCATTAAAGCTATCCAAAACCCTTTGCAAACCATTCTGTGTGCATGCCAAAAGGACTGCATCATCCGAGTGTAGAAGGGCTGGGATGGGTTGCCCTCCAGCTTGGGGGAAGTCTTGTCCCTGTTTGAGCAGTGCATCACCAAGACCATTTGTATACAAATTAAAAAGGAAAGGGGCCAGGACACATACCTGCCTGACCCCTCTCCTAATGGGGAATGATTCATTACACTTCCCGCACAGGCTGTAACGAACACTAGCAGAGGCTCCACAGTAGAGACGCTGCAAAAAGGCTATAATGTTTGGATCTACCCTCATGACTGCACGGACCTCCCACAGTCTCACGCGCCTCACAGAATCGAAGGCTGCGGTAAAGTCCACAAACGCCAGGTGCGAGGAACTTTTTTTTTGCTCTGATGTATCTACCAATTAGAATAGATACATTTTGACTTTGTTCGATGGTACCTGGCAGAGACACTCTAGGTGAGACTAATAGAGTGCGAGCGTATCAGCGAACTGTGTTTTATTTTTCCTACGTGCTTTTCATGAACTTTTAAGCAGAAACGAAAAAATCCTTTTAATTGTAATTTTAAACTGTGTTCTTTTAAAAGCCCCTGCGTGATTTGCACATGTGAAGTTTTCTATGTGAAATTGGCAAGCTTACCGTTCTTTTGCCCGCCCCGGTCCATCCCGGCTGTATGCCGTTTGTTATGGAGGGCATGGCAGAGCGTGATAGGACACACTACTTCCGGGCTGGTCGGCAGAGGCGGGGCTTCCGCCGGACTGCCTTCAAGTTACCGAGTTGTTCGCCACCGTGCAAAGACACTCTAGGTGAGACTAATAGAGTGCGAGCGTATCAGCGAACTGTGTTTTATTTTTCCTACGTGCTTTTAATGAACTTTTAAGCAGAAATGAAAAAATCCTTTTAATTGTAATTTTAAACTGTGTTCTTTTAAAAGCCCCTGCGTGATTTGCACATGTGAGTTTTCTATGTGAAATTGGCAAGCTTACCGTTCTTTTGCCCACCCCGGTCCATCCCGGCTGTGTGCCGTTTGTTGTGGAGGGCGTGGCAGAGCGTGATAGGACACACTACTTCCGGGCTGGTCGGCAGAGGCGGGGCTTCCGCCGGACTGCCTTCAAGTTACCGAGTTGTTCGCCACCGCGCAGAGACACTCTAGGTGAGACTAATAGAGTGCGAGCGTATCAGCGAACTGTGTTTTATTTTTCCTACGTGCTTTTAATGAACTTTTAAGCAGAAACGAAAAAATCCTTTTAATTGTAATTTTGAACTGTGTTCTTTTAAAAGCCCCTGCGTGATTTGCACATGTGAAGTTTTCTATGTGAAATTGGCAAGCTTACCGTTCTTTTGCCCGCCCCGGTCCATCCCGGCTGTGTGCCGTTTGTTGTGGAGGGCGTGGCAGAGCGTGATAGGACACACTACTTCCGGGCTGGTCGGCAGAGGCGGGGCTTCCGCCGGACTGCCTTCAAGTCACCAATGTGCTCGCGACCGCGCAGCGGACGCGCGCAGCGGGCGCGCCTAAGGCAAGCCTGTCTGCGCCCGTCCGCGCCGGACCGGGACCTAGGGCCATAAACCCTGAAACAACTGGACCAATAACAAGGATACAATACTCCAAAAACGCATTACTGGCTCTACGGACAACGGCTAACACTGTCTGCAGACATACCACTAATGTGGAAAATATGGAGCCCGTATGCGTACACTGTAAAAATAGACTGCTACATAGAATGCCTTCACATAAAGAAGCTAAAACACAACTCGCTCTTTTAAATTGCAGGTCTCTAATCAAACACAGATATGAGATAGGTGATCTCATTACGGAGAAACGTATTGATGTCCTATTCCTGACAGAGACATGGCTCAATGAACATGCAATGCCCGACATTAAAGATGCTGTCCCCAAGCAATACTGTATAGTTAGACAGGATAGAGAGGGCCAAAGAGGAGGAGGGATCACCATTAGAGAGAACATATCATGTGAAATCAAACCAGCAGGTTTAGAAAAATGTGAGGCTCTCTTTTTCACCCTGTCCACTGAAATAGGTAATACCCTGACGGGGTTCCTCATATATCGCCCTCCGGGCCAGTCAACTCAGTTTGTGGCCAGTCTGGAGGACAAGATAGTACACCCAGCGCTGAGGCATAATAAATTGTTGATTCTTGGAGACCTAAATTTACATTTTGATGATACTGACAACAAAGAAATAAACAAATAAAGGATAACCCATGCATCCTCTGATATTGCCATCTCAATTGAGGGACCGGTGCCGTCTAATAAGATGGGGGCCCTTACTGCTCTCCAAAAAGCCGCACTGTCTTTCTGCTGGGCCGCTGTATGGATGGTTTCCCAAATTTCCTGTTTCAACATGTGTTTCCTGTCGGCTATAGCCCACTTGTACTCTCGCCCGTCTGGCCCTGTTGGGGGATTTAGGTTGCCTGTGTATTTCATGTTTCAAATCCGTGAGGGCTTGTGTACATTTTTTATCAAACCACCCAAATTCTTTGTGTTTGCTACAGTGCTTTACATGGAGTAGACTCCTCACCTCATTAGATATAACTAAAAAAGAATGTACAATACTATCACTGGAGGACGACTAACTCAAACATATATCAAAAGCCAGTTTGCAATTCGTGATTAATTTCTTGAGCATTACGTCAGGGTCCACTTTAGACCATCGTAAAGAGTAGCCATTTGTTCTGCTCAATTCTAGGTTACCTATGACTGGATGATTTTGTCTAGACTTCCTAGTTCTTGGGGGAGGCAGTTTCACCTCTTAGCAGAGCGGAAAGTGGTCGCTCATTGGATTATCCCTGACCTTGATAGAAGACACCCTGGGTGCAAATGAACATGACACCAGGATGAAATCAATAGTTGACGCTAGTCCTTTTCCATTGAAAGTATGTGGCATGGATACAGGGGGGAATAAAAATCATTCACAAAACCCAAGTCATTAGCAAATAACAACTCGTTGAACAAATCACCCGTCATAGTATGACAAAAATGGGTGATGCGTGCCCCTTCCACCAGTTAAAATCCCCCAACAAGATTATCATACAATCTTTTGTATCCATCTTACAGCTGTTGGTCAAAGCCCCAATTAAATTCCTAACCACTGTTCCCAGCAGTTGCCCAGGTGGAAAGTTATTATAAAGGTTGACCAAAATCATACGTTGTGTTGCACTCGTAAAAACACACAGTATGTGGTAATAGCAATCCTCCGCACATAGAACTATTCTTACAATCACCGATCTATTAGAAATATAAGTGCAAAGACCACCCTTAGGTCTCCCTCCCAAACCCTTTACCGCGTTGGTGTTTAAGGTTTTAAAACCGTTTATGTGAGTTGGGTCTAAGCACCACGTTTCCTGCAATACCAATATATCGTTATTTGCTATAACCTCACCCCATGCCGGATCTTGGATTTTAGATCGCAGCCCCGCGATATTCCATGAAGAAATCCTCCAAATAGGGGCTGCGAGGGTAGGGGGTGGACATAATGGGGACAGTGCTGATGGAGTGTTCTGATCAACACAACTTAACACCTGTGGGCTAATGAGGAACACACCTTGTTCTGGCCTCTGTAACAGATACGCTAAATCACGTCTCTCCCTGTAGGGTCAGTTTTCATCTGCATGTGGGGAACCGTCTTCCCTGGAATGATGCAATCCAAACCCAGGTGCAACTGCTGAGGGGAAGGGGTCAGTCAGTCTATGTCTTCCAGGTTGTTAAGGGCCTCAAACCGATTGTTGGTTGGGACAGCATAGCTGTGCCGTGAAGGCCCCGAACAGAAACCCTCCTCCAGGGGATACTGGGATGTTATAGGGGGTTGGTAGAAAAAACCTAGGGGGACAACATTAATCCCATTACACCTGGCCAGCCAGTTTCCCGGCCTTTCTATAATTGTTCTGACCAGGGTCGGGGATCTAAAGGACAATACTACACAGTCTCCAGGCAAGATTTTATTAAATGGTCCGACCCACCCAATCTGCAGTGCCATCTTAAATCCGGTAAAGAGATTGGTGTTCAAACCTGTTTTCCCACTCAAAAAATGCAGGTCTTTATTTCGGAGAGTCGACCAATGCTCGACCACTCCTGTTGGCAATGGGGGGACATTTGCCAGCACTACAGTGAAAGGAGTTGCTTCCGGCGGGAGATGCAATACTCCTAAACCCTGAGTACTGCCCCAAACGGGCTTACGGGAGCCCGGCCTGCTTTGATTATGGCCCCCTATGCCTCCATTCCTCTGATCTTCTGTACAACTCATAAAGCCCTAGCTACCTACAGTTACCCAGTTAGGAACAGATCTAGAATTGTCGTGCTTAGGGTGAGGCGCCTCTGTCCGTGTTACCAACCCTGGTGCTGCTTTAACACCCCGGGGAATAAATAGTGCTAGGTCACCTTGTGATACTTGGGTTGGGGGAAAGAGTATAATCATGATTTAATTCACTCACGCTAGTCGTATTTTCTCGACCATGTGTTTTTTGCCTGTTGGAGCCCTGCCCCTTTCTTCTTTTCGTGGGAGGGGCAATAGACCTCGCTTGATTATTTTTAACTTTTTGAGCCCTAGTAATGACATTGGGTCTGTGTAGGCCAACATGTGATTCCCGTGCCTCCAGAGGATTAGGGTTTTCTCTGTCTGTTACTGGGGAATGGGGCAAAGTGAGTACCTCAGGGTCAGAAACTTGTGCCTTGTTAGTTTCCTGTACAAGCGGTAGCAAGTGAGACGGGGCTGCCAATGGCTCAAGCAAAAGTTTACGTTCTGTTAAAGCAATTTCATGCATTAGAGCGGATTCAGCCCTCAACAAAAAAGCATCTAGGGTACCCACAACCCCCTACCCTGTTAGCGACTTACGTTTACTCATCGCAGGTCCCCTCAAAATAACAAAGGATAGGGTATAAACCAATCACGGTACCACGCTGATAAAACAAATTACTGCAATTTTACAGCAGGCTCTACATAAAAAACAAGACAAAAATGTTAATAACGTGGGTCGGGCCGGGTTCTTTCGACCTCTGATGGGCTCAGACGGGCCAGCCCTTGGCCCGGATTTGCCCGGGCACGGCCTGCGCGCGTCCCACGCCCCGGGGATCGAGGCAGCGCTTTATAGTGCGATGGACATGCCTCCCCCCACGGCAGTTGATGATGATTGGGGTAGTGTCGTGCACCCTGGGACTCCGAGTCCCACTAGGGTGTAGCAGTGCTGAGGGCACAAACAGGAATTGCAGCAGGATCGGTAATGCAGAGGTCGGCCACCCGCAGCCCAGGCAAGAGGAGTTCCAGCAGGAAAAGTAGCTTGGATACTAAAGAGAGTCACTAGCGCGTCCCACTCATTTCTCTAATTAGTATTCTACATAAGGTGGTTTTTAGAGTGCTTCACAGGATCGGCGGAGATGAACATGTGTCAGAATTTTCTTTGAGAATAGGTTTAATGTTACTTGACATAAGAGATAGAGTGCTATTGTTTTCTAGCATCTCTGCATTCATTGTTTACAGGAATAATTGGATGCCAAAATAATAGGATTCTGAGATACAAGTATGATCTCAAATAATAATGTTTTTGGTTTGACTACACTTGTCATGTGAAATTCCCAAAGTTACAACATTATGCCACTTCACGTAATTATGCACCATTTGCAGTAAAGGAATTTTAGTGTAAGCGCCATTCACAGTAAACATTTACTGCAAAACACTAAAATTATGTTATGGCCAAAATGCAAGTGGCTAATGCTCAGGCCATTTGCATTTTTTGTGAATTATTTTTTACCTCAAAGTGTTTCATTATATCGAAAAATACCACGAAGGATGCATTTCGTGCTAAAATGTTGAAACAAATGACAGATTTGCTTTTCATACAGTTAGGCATAGTTTTTAGTCTTTTCCTGTCAGAGGCAATAAACTCAGCCACAAAATGGGGTACCGTTTTTATCAGGGAAGTGTAGGAACGATGGGTGGTAGGAATTTTGTGGATCCCCACAGAAAATCCGTGATTTTAGCCAACATTTGAGGCTTGCATGGCATTGTGAAAAGACAACCTATTGGGATCCACAAAGGTCATCCTGGACTCCTCTGGATGTCTATAATTCCCACTTTGGTGGCAGAGTTCAGGCCCAAATACTGAAGCTAGCAATACTGCTAAAAGGGGTCAATTTGCAAGTCAAAATCTTGATGTTCGCTTGTTGCATTTTGGCCGCTTTTCATGTCACTGATAAAAGACGCAGCCACACAACTAGGGAAAAACTTTTATTAAAAGAAATTTGGGAACACTGATTGTAGAACAGCTGTAATTATCAATTACATGTATCTTCATTTTTGACTTCCTCATGTAAGTCATTGTGCAAGAAAGGACTTAGGACTACTAAATTGAGAAAAATCCTAATTTTAAGACTTTCGGTATTCACAGAAGGCATTTAGGAGTCCTAAAGTTAGGAGTCCTAACTATACTACTACTAAACTGAGAAAAATCCTAATTTTAAGACTTTCGGTATTCACAGAAGGCATTTAGGAGTCCTAAAGTTACGACTCCTATCTTCTGTGAATACCGAAATGAGTAAGTGCCTTCTGTGAATACCAAAATGAGTAAGTGCCTTCTGTGAATACCAAAATGGTAGTAAGTTTAGGATTTTGTCTTAAGTTAGTTCTGTGAATCGGGCCCGATGAGATGATAGACGGAGTGGTGAAACTTTTCAGACACTAACCCCCAGTCAAAGATCTGGGTTGAATCCATCATCGTTCTTTAGCAGACTTTGTCACCCCAGGTCAGACCCAGCCATATGGAAATTAATCTTTACCCGGTGCCTCATGGGAACAGTCAAGACTAAACTGTCAAGTCAGGTCTTCCCTGGACCGGAAACAAGCATCCTGGGACTGGTTTCGGGGTAACACACCTCATCAGCCAGGCTAGCTTGAATCCAGTGGCAAAGTGAGCAAGGGGCCCACTTCTGGGCATACCCCGCCAACTTAGGGTGAACAAAGCAAACACAAAGAGATGATGGACGGAGCGCTGAAACTTTTCAGACACTCACACCCAATCACAGATCTGGGTTGAATCCATCATCGTTTTTTAGCTCACTTCGCCACCCCAGTTCAGACCCAGCCATATGCAAATCAGTCTTGACCCCCTGCCTCATGGGAACAGTCCAGAACGAACTGCCAAGCCAGGTCTTCCCTGGACTGGAAACAAGCATCCTGGGGACCGGTTTGAGGGTAACAACTCTCATCAGACAGGCTAGCTTGAATCCAGTGGCAAAGTGAGCAAGGGACCCATGTCTGGGCAGACCCTGCCAACTTAGGGCGAGCAAAGCAAACACAAAGAGATGATGGACGGAGTGCTGAAAATTTTCAGACACTCAACCCCAGGCACAGATCTGGGTTGAATCCATCATCATTCTTTAGCTCACTTCGTCACCCCAGTTCAGACCCAGACATATGCAAATCAGTCTTAGCACTGTGACTCATGGGAACAGTCCAGACCGAACTGCCAAGCCAGGTCTTCCCTGGACCTGAAACAAGCATCCTGGGACCGGTTTGGGCTAACACCCCACATCAGCCATGCTAGCTGGAATCCAGTCGCAAAGTGAGCAAGAAACCCACATCTGGGAATACCATGCCAACTTAGGGCGAACAAAGCAAACACAAAGAGATGATGGACGGAGTGCTGAAACTTTTCAGACACTCACCTCCAGTCACAGATCTGGGTTGAATCCATCATCGTACTTTAGCTCACTTCGCCACCTATGTTCAGACCTAGCCATATGCAAATCAGTGTTCACCTTCTGTCTCATGGGAACAGTCCAGACTGAACTGCCAAGCCAGGTCTTCCCTGGACCTGAAACAAGCCTCCTGGGACAGGTTTCGGGGTAACACCACTCATCAGCCAGTCTAGACTGAATCCAGTGGCAAAGTCAGCAAGGGACCCACATCTGGGCATACTCTGCCAACTTAGGGGGAACAAAGCAAACACAAAGAGAAGATAAACAGAGTACTGCAAGTTTTCAGACACTCACTCCAAGTCACAGATCTGGATTGAATCCATCATCGTTCTTTAGCTCTCTTTGCCACCCCAGCTCAGACCCAGACATATGCCAATCAGTCTTGGCACTGTGCGTCATGGGAACAGTCCAGACCGAACTGCCAAGCCAGGTCTTCCCTGGACCAGAACCAAGCATCCTGGGACCGGTTTCAGGATAACACCCAACATCAGCCAGGCTAGCTTGAATCCAGTGGCAAAGTGAGCAAGGGACCCACATCTGGGCATACCCTCACAACTTAGGGTAAACAAAGCAAACACAAAGAGATGATGCAAACTTTCAGACACTCACCCCTAGTCAAAGATCTGGGTTGAATCTCTCATCGTTCTTTAGCTCACTTTAACACCACTGTTCAGACCCATCCATACGCAGATCAGTCTTGACCCTGTGCCTCATGGGAACAGTCCAGACCAAACTGCCATGCCAGGTCTTTCCTGTACTGGAAACAAGCATCCTTCGACTGGGTTCAGGGTATCACCCCTCTTCAGCCAGGCTAGCTTGAATCCAGTGGCAAAGTGAGCAAGGGACGCACGTCTGGGCATACCCTGCCAACTAAGGGAAAACAAAGCAAACACAAAGCGATGATGGACGGAACTCTGAATCTTTTCAGACACTCAGCCCAGTCACAGATCTGGGAGAATCTATCATCGTTCTTTAGCTCAATTCGCCACCCCAGGTCAGACCCAGCCATATGCAAATCAGTCTTGACCCTATGCCTCATGGGAACTGTCCAGACCGAGCTGCCACGCCAGGTCTTCTCTGAACCAAAAACAAACATCCTGGGACTGGTTTCAGGGTAACACCCCTCATCAGGCAGGCTAGCTTGAATCCAGTGGCAAAATGTGCAAGGGACCCACGTCTATGCATACCCTGCCAACTTAGGGCAAACCAAGCAAACACAAAGAGATGATAGATGGAGTGGTGAAACGTTTCAGGCACTAACCCCCAGTCAAAGATCTGGTTTGAATCCATCATCATTCTTTAGCTGACTTTGTCACCCCAGTTCAGACCCAGCCATATGCAAATCAGTCTTGACCCTGTGCCACATAGTACAGCCCAGACTGAACTGCCAAGACAGGTCTTCCTTGGACCAGAAACAAGCATCCTGGGACTGGTTTCTGGGTAACACCCCTCATCATCCAGGCTAGCTTGAATCCAGTGGCAAAGTGAGCAAGGGACACACGTCTGGGCATACCCTGCCATCTTATGGCAAACAAAGCAAACACAAAGTGATGATGGACGGATCGCTGAAAACATTTCAGACACTCACCCCTAGTCACAGATCTGTCTGACAAGGGCACCACAGGCTGGACATTTTCTTCTCAAAGACACACGGAAACAGCGTTGCTGCTGCTGAGAAGCTCCAAGTAGGAAAACCTGTTTCTACAGCCTAGCAAAGTTGTGCTTCGGGAAGATAGCCTTGGCAGGTTTCTCCCGGTCCACAGGATGTCTTGAAGTCCAAAGGATTTCAGAGGTTATAAGACACAGTTAGACACAGTCAAGTGTCCCAGGACGTAAAGGACAGCTCTTGGAGGTCAAGACTCACTCTAGCTGAGGCCACCAGAATGGTGTAGGTGAAGTCCAGTTGCTACTAGTAGCTGGACACTTCGGAAAAAAGCCTTAGGCCACCTTGTGGTGTCCCTGTAGCCAAAGAGGAGGCTAGCCATCTGACCCCCCCCAGGGGCAGAAAGCCAGCTAGACAATCAGGTAATATTTTTTATTTACTGTTTGGGAGGGAATGGCCTCCATATGCATTGTCTGAGGCTCCCTTCTCCCCATGCAGCTGAGTCTTTCTGCTCTGACTGGAGAGTGGATAGGGATGTTTAATCCCAAACTGGTTCCCAACCTGGAGGGGTAGAAGCTAGAAACCTGGGAAATTTAGGTGGACAAAGAAAGGAGTGACCCCTGTGACCATAGCCCTGTGCTCTTATCTTCCATGGGCAAAATAGTCTTTTTGCCAACTTAATTGAGCGGATATGGAATGTTTCCCCAAATTTTCCCCAGTCCTTCAGGGAATATTTAGCATTTTCTGTTGGGGGGAGCTCTTCTGAAACTTTCCAAAACACTTGGAAACATGTAACTGTCCCCCATTGAAAAAGCCCTCAGTGGACCCCTAAAAGCTCACCAACTACAGGCCGATCTCAGCTGCTACCATTCCTGCCCAAGGTCTTTGAGAAAATCATCAACATACGTAGCACCAAATACCACAACAACCACCAAATCCTCTCTAACACTCAGTCTAGTTTCAGATCCAACCACAACAGGGAAAGGGCCCTCATCGCCACCAAGGATGGTATGTCTCTAGATGGAGGAGACATGGCAGCCCTCATCCTCCTGATCGACAAAACGCCATGTACTGAGATCAAGTTCAATGCCTGCATGACTGAAATCACTGACTGAATAAAGACCAACTGTTTGAAGTTGAACACCGACAAGACTGAAATTGCGATCTTCAGGGAGAGAGCACTTCACCAAAGGACTCTGCCTGGACTTCAACAGAGTTAGAACAAACACCCACCCTCACCACCCACGCCAAGAATCCTGGGATCGTCATTGACGGCAAACTCACCATGACTGCCCAAGTCAATGCCATAATCATCATATGCTTCCATACCCTGAAAATGCTGAAAAAGATTTTAAAATAGCTCCCAATCAGCCCCTAAAAAACATAACACACACTGTTGCCTCAAGCAAGCTGGACTAGATGAACACCTTCTATGACAGAATCACCCCTAAACTCACAAGAAGGCTTCCGGGCATTCAGAACTCAGCAGCCAGAATCACTCTCAAATTCCCATGGCACATTTATATTACCCCACATCTGCAGGAGCTCCACTGGCTCCCCATACCAAACAAGCACAATTCAAACTTCTCACCCACACATTCAAGGTCCTACATAATACTGGCCCAGCATCCCTCAACAATCGTACCTGCATTCACAAACCTTCCAGACACCTTTCATCTAGACTCTCACTTGCACATATGCCACGCATACAGAAAACCAGATTTCCAGGGGTCGAGCCTTATACAGTGCCCTAAAGAATTGAATGACATGTCGCTAGATATAAGAGCCTCCCCCTCACTTCTAGACCTTGGTGAGAAGCTGAAGACCTGGGTTTTTTGGTAGTCCCACTAGGCTCTAGATTTTCCTAGACTCACACCGTCTCGATGCCAGGATACCCTCCTGGGGGATAGAGCTCTCAACTAATCTGCATAACATAACAGACCAACAGTGAATGTTTTTATCTATTATTTTGGGGATGGCGAACTTCCCTGGGCATGGGTCTGTACTCCTCCCCCAGCACAAAAGTCCTCTGTGCCTCAGGGGGGATAGAGGGCTTTTACCCCAAGATGCCTACCTATGGGTCAGAAATCCCACTATACTACCAGCAAATATTTGTATTTATTGTTTGAGGGAGAACCCCATGTGTATGAACCTGTGCTTCCCCCAACTCTGGTACAAGAGTTTTTCTGCCTCTCACAGGGGTGGGTAGGGGTGTACACACCGAATCTGCTCACAGAAGGACACAAAGCACACTAGAACACACAGGAATATTTGTATTTACTGTTTGGGGTGAGTCTTGTACTCCCATCCACTACTGGGCATTAGAACCTTTCGGCCCCTGGGGTCAGATAGGGGGTGTTTACCTTTATCTGCATCCCTGATGAGGGACAAAATGCCCACTGGACCACTAGGGAATATTTTTGTTAATTGTTTGGATGGTGGTGCACCTCTTGAAGGGAGTGACCCGATTATGGTTATCTGGGTCACTCGTGACCACCTCTCTGCCTATCATACAAATATAGAGTCGGTCACACAGTAGAAAATACAAACCAATGTATTTATTCAGATACACTCGAGTGGAGCCCAGTCTGCCCAGTCTCCTAGGATCGCTGCAGAGAGACTGACATCAGCAAACATGGAGATACATTATGTACAATCGCGAACCAATGAAGGTACGTCTAGAATGGAATTTTCCAGGCTAATGCAGCTACACAAAAAAGTACAGAAGGATAAGTTTCGATCCTGAGACCAGGCACACATTATCTCTTACTCAAAGTTGTTCCATTCGTGCCTACTGCTAGACTAGTGGGAGAAAGCATCTACCTAGTGGGAAAGGTATGCGCTATTAAGAACAATGTATTCATTAGCAAAGAAAGGCCCAAACTTGGAGGAACAAAACTTACCAAAGCTGCATTTCATGGAGAGAGAGATTATTTTTCATCATGGTTCAAAATGGCGGACAAACATAAAATGGTGCAGCGAATGCTAACCTACATAGAACAATATATAATCAACACAGCGAAAACATTTTTATTCTAACAGACCCCTCAATTAGCATGAGCTAACTATTTTCTGTTACTATCAAGAGACGTATAACATTTTACAAGGATAAGAGACATCCCTTTAAGGAGTTGTTCATATAGTCAGTACTCAAAGATACCCTCATCGATCTGCATCATATCATCAATATCTTTTTGTAACATAGTCACATAATTAGTATCATGAACTGAAATTTTCTGTTTCGGGGTGAGAACATTGCCACAATAGGTGCAACAAGCTGCAAGACAGTGTATACAGAGACAACAGGTAAACAAAATACCAGCAACCACAGCCAAGAAAGCGAGGATCTTCCAATCCCATGATGTTGACGTATTCCAAAACCACCCCGACAGAGTCCAAGTACCTGTTTCTTGGTGTATGTCAGCTGATATTCTATGCAATTTTTGAAAAGCAGTATAGACATTGGGAGCGTTATCAGGTATATAAACTCAACAGCTACTTCCGATGCCGCGACAGGCCCCTACCCTATCTGCAAGTATAACGTCTAACACCATCCTGTTCTGCACAGTGACTAATCTCGTAGCCTGAAGCTCAGCAGTGATATTTGTCATTATCCCAGCAGTTGTATTGATAACCCCTTCAACAACTCTCGTTAACTGAAGAACTTGAAGGGTATTAGCCATGGGGCCCCAAGAAGGTAGTAGACCCTTCATAGCGTCTGTGCGGTGGTGTCTGTCTGATCTATATCCTTTGTGTCAACAACCCTTTTGGCTCGGGTCAGGAAAGTACTTCTACATTGCAGCTGACAATTTTTATGATAATTAGATGGGGCAACATATACAGGGGGTAGGAAAGAGAGCAGAAAGAGAGCTTGTGACCTACAAACAAAATAGACATTACGGGGCAGAATCAAAAGCAGACTATTTGTTGTATTCAGCTTTTAGGTGAAATTACATTTACTCTCTCACAACTTTATCTTCCCAGTCCCCTGGACACAAAAACTAGCTTTCGTATTGACCACTGACACAGGCATTGGCTTATCTTCAGTAAGATTTCGACTTTGGAAGGATTGGAAGTACTCAGACGTGTTAAACCATTGGAAATCAGCCAATTCCATTCTGAACCATGCATTGTTTGTTACCTTACGGTACATGTTCAAACAAGACTTTGCGTTTTATAATGGGAAGAATAGGGCTATTACAAACAATAGCAGTCATCTCCTCAACCACTCCTTTCTCAATCAAATCCTGTACAATTTACAATAAAGCTCACTCACTTGCCTGCAGTATTTTGTAAGGGGGAATGCGAGGTAAAATAGCGTTGTTTTTAACTTGGATCGAAACTGGCGATATCTGTAACCGTCACACATCGGTGTCACCAGTCGTCCACAGAGTGGGCGGCACATCTTTGAACTCAGCAGGAAGGGGCGCATCTCTGGACAGACACTGTTTATCGCGTACTAGATCTGGACCCATTGTCATGTAAACACCTGCCAGGGAGCAATCAATTGTAGCATGCAATTTCTTCAACGAGTCCAAACCCATCAACTTTTCTTCACAATCAGAGGTATAAATAAATGGCGAATCCACAGTGAAAGGACCAATAGTCAACGCAAGAGGTTTTGAAATGAGGCTTACAACTGGTACACCAGAAAATCTAGGGCCCCTTTTCCTGCTGGTCCTATAGGGGTAAACCATGTACAACAAGGAGCTAAGGGGGTAAAAGAACAGGTCGCCCCCCACTCAAACAATCAATAACATCAAAGGACCTGATCGAAATGACCGGTGATAAACTTTCAACAGTGGCCCCTTCAAACTTAAAAAGTCATCCTAATTGACATGACCAAATAGCGGCTATCTTTATACCGTTTGAATAAAGGGTCCTGGATCACCTAAATCTTTATAAAACTAGATTGTGTCTGTATATATTGTCTCCCCTGCTCTCTCCCTACCAACAGTGTAAGAGAAAGATAAACATGCAAAAGTTAAAAATTAGTGAAAAAGGATGACAGGGCCTCAGGGGGAGTAACACCATGGGAGTTAGCAGACTGGTACTCGCCTGCATCCTCAGGTTCTCAACATTAGCAACTGCCACCCTATAACAGAAATGATGTATAATGTGAAAAGAATAAGAAGAATGCTACGTATGAAATCTTGACACCGGTAAACTAATCCGGGCCAAGAATAATGTCAACCCTAAAAGGAGTGCCGGGGTCTAGTCAGAAACCGCGCCAATCCTGGTTAAAAAGGAGCTAAACACCATTAGCTATCTAACTTTTTATTCCATGCTGTGTGTTTGCTCACTTAAAAAAAAAGCCAACATGTTTCATTGCCTCAGAGAACTTGCGGCAATTTCGTCAGGGCAAGGGTCAACTAGCCACACTGCACCATTATGTATCCATTTTTTTGTTTTTTATTTTATCTGCACCTGGGGGAGACAAAAATAAACAAAAAACAACCATTCATCAATCAGCACCAAATAAAATCTGATATTATATTGTGCTTGTGAAAGTCACCTGAAACAAATGGGTATATTTACCAAACTGTCGCCCTCCATTGGCATACCTATACCCCCCTGATTTTTGGGTTCGATTTGTGTGTGAGTGTACCAGTCCACTCTTTCGCTGGCTGCCAAATAAACTGCATGTACGTCATTCTATGGAGAAAATTACATAGAAACCAGCATCATGTTTGTATAAGTGCATTCAACTATACCCTCCAACATAGTTCATTATCGTACATTAGTCCAGGGAAAGCCTTGTGCAGGGTTCATTGAGCAATGGTGAATGTAGAGGTATCTCTTTCTCAAATACAACATTAGTTAAGCTTGCTGCTTCTCGAGATATAAAAGCTGCCTAAACGAAATGCCCCCATGAGCATATTAGGCGTATCGCATTACATATTTCGATATTTCAATATGTATGCGCTAACGTATCCCGATTAATACACAGCCTCCATCAATGCCCGACTCGTTTATTCAATAATTGTCCGCTCACCTGGTCAGCCCGAGTACCCGGCATTCACTCAGCCTCTCAATAATGCACAAAACTGCCCGTGTCTTTAATGCGCGACACATCGCGTTCGCGCATGCGTCTTTCCTTATTTTATACTTTGTCAGTATCGAGGGGAACGGCCGCCATGTTATGTAAGTGTTGCCCTCGATTACCTACGCTATTGAAATACACAGTCAATTGTAAGTGATTTATCTCCGATATTTTGAATCCCAAAAATTGCTCTCTCTGTCCATACCAAGTGAGCCTGTTATCTGAAACAAGTAACCATAATGGAATATCCATACACACACTATTCCGTCAATATTACGATTTACATATTAAAAATGAGTTGTGAGTCTCACAATTAGTTGACAGAAGAGTGACTAGTTCTTGACCTTGTGCTTTCCATAAACAACTGATACGGGAGTGTATCACCAAGAAACACATTTTCTTTTTAAAGTTTATTCTTTGCAAGTTTGCTACTTCATGAGCTCACTCAAATACAGTGCTTCAAATCACAGTTCTAGACTCCACATGTGACAGGGCAGTGAATCCCTAGAGCTGTGACCGGCAAGTCCATGTAAAGGTGAACAACACAGATATGTTAGCTGGTGCATCTATTTCATACATATCTCAGTACGAAACCCAAACTGTGTATCTGTATACTGAGAGGAGTGTTGGAAGAAGTGGGCCATGGCTGCATATTCGTCGAACTGCCACCTTGTTCCATTCAATGAGGTCGTTCAGCCCCTGTTGGTCCACCCCCTCCCGATAAATCCAGCGTGCTTCTTTTGTACTCAGCCTTGTTTCCATGTTATATTGATCACCCACAAGCCTTTCCGAAACTACCCATCGTACATCCTTGGGATTATGTTTGAATGCTCAAAAGTGTTGCACGAGCTTCATGGTCAATTTACCTATTCTCAAGGTGCTGAGATGTTCCTGTATCCTAATCTTGACCTTATGTGTCGTGAGACCGATGTAGTGGAGTCCACATGGACATGTGAGTCTATAGATAACATTTGGAGTGTTGCAATTACTGAACCTGTTAAGGTGCCAGATCTTACCTCCCACCAAGGTGACACTTTTAACAGATTCAGTGAACTCGCAAACTGAACAACCCCTACATTGATAGTGTCCCGAGGGTATACCTGTATCTCTGGTTTCTTGTGTGGGTCGTGAGTGGATCAAGCGATCTCGCAAATTGGTAGATCGCTTAAAAGCAAATCTAGGTTGAGGCATTATCATGGTGGAAGTACTCAACAAGTGCCAGTGTTTTCTGATTATTTGCCTGATTTTTGTCGAGAGTGGTCCGAATGTAGTGACCACTGGGATACAGTCCCCATTATTCTTAGGTGTTCTTTCAAGTAGCGCAGAGCGTGGAGTGTTAAGAGGTCACTTTTTGGCTCACTTAATAACTTTCCTAAGGTATGCTCGCTCTTCCAGTTTACGGGACAGATCATCTGCTTGCTCTATATATACCTCAGTAGAAGAACAGTTTCTGCGGTATCGCAAAAACTGTCCTACGGGTAAATTGTCCCGAAGGGCCCTGGGATGATAGGACCTGTAATGTAATAGCGAGTTCTTGTCTGTTTGCTTTTGGTGAACATTAGTGGCTAGTTTGTAATTTTCAGCCTTAATGTCCAAATCCAAATAGGTCGCTGTTGACCTATTAATAGTCCATGTGAACTTTAAACAATCATCAAGGTTATTAAGCCAATTCAAAAACATGTGGAGATCAACTTCGATACCTGTCCAGATGCATAACACATCATCAATGTATCTCTTCCAGAGGACAATGATCCTCTGGAAGAGATTGGTGGTATGATTGATGTGGTTTGCTTCAAACTGGCCCACATAAATGCAGGCCAGACTGGGGGCGAAGGTAGCCCCCATTGAAGTCCCGGACACCTGCAGATACATCTGGTCCTTGTATGTGAAAAAATTCTGCATCAGGGCCAGTTCTACACATTGCAGAACAAATGTCTGTGGAACATCATAGAACCATTCGCACCCCCTTAGGGCGCGTGCTGCTGCCACAAGTGTTGCTTCCTGAGGGATGCTGGTATATAATGATTCAATGTCGATGGTAACTAAAAACTGTTGCTCAGGATCATATTCAACATTCTCCAATATTCTCAAGACATCTGTAGTATCTTGTACATAAGAGGGATGCGTAATAACGCATTCCCTCAAGAAAAAGTCAGAGAATTGGGACAAGGGTTCTAGCAATGATTGAATGCCCGATACTATTGGGCGACCAGATGGAGGCCTTTGGGCTTTGTGTATTTTTGGAACGATATAAAAAGCAGGTACCCTAGGTTTGTCATTAATCAAGAATCTACCTCTTTCGATGTAAGCCATTTGTTCTCTTTAGCCTCCGTGACCATTTTGATAATGGTCATCTGGAGGTTTTTGGTAGGGTCTCTTATCAGTGGTCTGTAACTTTGACGGGCCCCCAGTTATCTAGCCACCTCGGTTTCATAATCTCGGGTGTTCATCACCACCACCGCCCCGCCCTTGTCGGCCAGTTTGATGGTGATGGCATGATTGTTCTGTAAGGACTGGATGGCCTGCCAGTCAGAACTCGTCATATTGCTACAACAAGAACCCTGCTGATTTTGTTCCAGATTAGAAATCTCTTGTAGTATTTTTTGCTCAAATACTTGCCCCTCTGGGCCAACGGCATTCATGGAGGGGCAAAATTGTGAGGGACGTCGCAGATTTGTTGAGAATACTGAGGGAACATCTTGTTCCTTACCCTCAAAAAACTTCTTGAGTTTGATCTTTCTCATAAGTCCATATATTTCCCCACAAAGTTTAAAGCTGTAATGTTTAGGGGTCGGGACATACCCTAGGCCTTTATTTAAAACCCTGTGTTCATCCTCAGTCAGTTGATATTCAGACAAATTCACCACTATATCATTATCGCTCAGGGCTATAGAAGTGTCCTGCCCCGACTGCGTGTAATCCTGGGTGAAAATGTCTGCCATGTTGTGATCGAATTTTGACGTGCCCGTCCTCTCCCCCTGCCCCTGTGACTGGCCCCTCTCTGATCTGGTGGATGCTGTCTTAAAAAAGTCCGGAACAAGACACCTAGATCTTCGTTCGTCCTATCTTCAGTGTTGAATCTCACCCTTTGGTTTGAAATGGATGTTTGACCACTATAGTCATCTTCTTCACTGCTCGTATTCTCGAACATCCAATTTAGAGGGGTGCGTCTCCCCTGTTGTCGCCCACCCATAGGACCCCGAGTATATGATGTTTGTTCTGGAAGTTGTTGATAATAATGATCTTCTACATAGGGGAATGCCCATTCATGGCTAAATCTATCCAAATTCCTTTTTAGGCCTTTAATTTTTTGATTCACCGTGTATGTTTGGTATTCCCTTAAATCATTCTGGATCTGGGCAAGTTGTTCTTTAGTGTCTTTTATGGTGGTATCTGCTTTTAGGGCTTCCTCCAGTTTTAATATTTATTTCAAGAGTTCTTCACTCAGTCTCTTGGCCGTATTAATAATGAGGATAAGCCAGTCCCGGGTGCGCTTATTGGCTATATAGCTCCAGTCCACCCGGAACCTCTTATCCTCCAATAAGATTTTAGGCTCTATACCAACCAAGAGACTAGCTGGGGCTGCTCCTGTTTGCAGGTACTCGGTCATTAATGCCCCATGAAGCGCTATTCTGACCTGGCGTTTTTTGGTGTTAGATCATTTTTCCCACTCCTCCCTGGCTGTTGAGGTCCCACTTAGAGGAGCATTCGGAAGTAAAGATGTCCCTGCCAAAATAGAGGCAATGTGTTCATCGGTAAAAGCCAAACAGAACTTATCCATACTGAATGTTCTGATTTGTCCAGGTGACCAAACACACTTGCACGATAAAATAGTGCTGACTGGGAACGATCTTCTAAAACAGTGGAAAATTCCACTTATTTGAAGAAAAACTAAAAAGCTCTCATGGCTAAGCTGCCGTTCTCACAACCATGTACAACAAGGAGCTAAGGGGGTAGAAGAACAGGTCGCCCTCTACTCAAACAATCAATAATATCAAAGGACCTGATCTAAATGACCGGTGATAAACTTTCACCCCATCAAACTTAAAAAGTCATCCTAATTGACATGATCAAATATCGGCTATCTTTATACCGTCTGAATAAGGGGTACTGGATCACCTAAATCTTTATGAAACTAGATTGTGTCTGTATATATTGCCTCCCCTGCTTTCTCCCTACAAACAGCGTAAGAGAATTACAAACAGTGTAAGAGAAAGAAAAAGATGCAAAAGTGAAAAATTAGTGAAAAAGAATGACAGAGCCTCACAGGAGTAACACCATGGGAGTTAGCAGACTGGTACTCGCCTGCATCCTCAGGTTCTCATCATTAGCAACTGCCACCCTATAACAGAAATGGTGTATAATGTGAAAAGAATAGGAAGAATGCTACGTGTGAAATCTTGACACCAGTAAACTAATCCGGGCCAAGAATAATGTCAACCCTAAAAAGAGTGCCGGGGTCTAGTCAGAAACCGCGCCAATCCAGGTTAAAAATGAGCTAAACACCACTAGCTATCTAACTTTTTATTCCATGCTGTGTGTTTGCTCACTTAATAAATAAGCTAACATGTTTCATTGCCTCAGAGAACTTGCGGCAATTTCGTCAGGGCAAGGGTCAACTAGCCACACTGCACCATTATTTATCCATTTTTTTGTTTTTTTATTTTATCTGCACCTGGGGGAGACAAAAATAAACAAAAAACAACCATTCATCAATCAGCACCAAATAAAATCTTATATTATATCGTGCTTGTGAAAGTCACCTGAAACAAATGGGTATATTTACCAAACTGTCGCCCTCCGTTGGCATACCTATACCCCCCTGATTTTTGGATTCGATTCGTGTATGAGTGTACCAGTCCACTCTTTCATTGGCTACCAAATAAACTGCATGTACGTCAGTCTATGGAGAAAATAACATAGAAACCAGCATCATGTTTGTATAAGTGCATTCAACTATACCCTCCAACACAGTTCATTATCGTACATTAGTCCAGGGATAGCTTTGTGCAGGGTTAATCGAGCAATGGTGAATGTAGAGGTATCTCTTTCTCAAATACAACATTATTTAAGCTTGCTGCTTCTCGAGATATAAAAGCTGCCTAAACTAAATTCACCCATGAGCATATTAGGCGTATCGCATTACATATTTCGATGTTTCAATATGTATGCGCTAACGTGTCCCGATTAAAATGAGTCGTGAGTCTCACACTTAGTTGACAGAATTGTGACTAGTTCTTGACCTTGTGGTTTCCATAAACAACTGATACAGGAGTGTATCACCAAGAAAAACATTTTAGTAACAGTGCACCAATCTCACATCACCCTAAACTAACTCCCTTGGTACTATGGCAAAGTACACCCTAACTTACACAGTCCATCCCTGGCTAATATAAATTCTCCTTTGGTGCACTATTCCTCAGCCAAGGATGCAGATTGTACCTGGTGACTCCAGGCACAGAGTGATCAACAAACAGCAGCTCCTTAATAGCTAGTATTTCTGGTGGGACCGCTGCATTTAGCACTTCATCATTCTCTGCATCCGTTTGCGTCCAGGTTAGTTTAGCATCACTGAAGGGGACAAACTGAGGCACTGGCTTGCACTCAAGAGTCCCCAACTCCCTCCTTGACCCACTGGTCATAAGGCAACGACAGGGGCACTCGTTTACAATGAGTGCCATGCACCCAATTATTTCAGCCAGTGACCTTGACTGCAGTACGTGTAGCTAGAAGGACCTGTTCTGGCCCCTTTCAGCGCTGCTCCAAACTCTTCTTCTGCTGAACGTTGCGCACAAGGATCCAATCACCAGGCGGGATATCGTGTCTGGACCCCTCTGGTATATCTGGCTGGGTTTCCCGGACCTGTTGGTGAATAGAACACACATTTTCAGTTAACTGGCACAGGTAGTGTATTCACAATGGGCATTTAATATCTGAGGACCTACGAGGGTGCGGGACGCCCCAGACACTTTTTGGGCGTCCAAACACGGCCTCGTACGGTGACAATCCTGTCCTAGAATGTGCTGTGGTTCTTGTCGACAAAAGAGCTAATGGTAAAGCATCTGGCCACTGTAACACTGTTGTCTCTTTGCTGATTTCAGTTTGAGAGTACCATTGTACTTCTCAACCTAATCTGCTGACTCTGGGTGGTTTGCAGCATAAAACTTCTGCTTTATGTGTGGTAAATAAAATTCCTTTACCGGGACTTAATTTGATACAGAAACATAATAAAATAGCTCAGTAAAATGAGAGGCAGAATCCGTGGTATTAGAGGTTCGGAATGGGCTTTATTCCAATGGACGATTATAATTGGTTGCTCCAAGTTCCATCACCACGGGGGTTCAGGAAGTGAAGTACATACTTTATTGACAAGAAATGATTTTTATAGAACATTCATTACAATGAAGCAAATACAGTAGGCGTAACAATTGATAAGGAAAATGACGATTTACATGCGTAACCGAAAATGGGTGTAATAAGGAGTAAAAAGGAACATAATTGGTTATGATGTCACATATAGGTGGATCTATAAGATAATACTCGGCATAGATGCGCGCGCAGCAGCATGACGTGTAATTGACGTGCAACTAGGGGGTGAAGGGGACTTGACATTTAGCTCTACGTGTGGAGACAAAAAGTCTAGGGGGTCAAGTCAACCTAATCCCAAATCATATCTAACATCCTATGTTTAAAGAACTATGTTATCCACAAAAGAAGGACTCTCGGACAGAATCTATTCTATACTGACTGTGCGTGCGTGTACAAGCGTCTAAGTGTCTACACTGAATGCGAGGGGGTAGGAATATTCCATGGTAACGGGGCTATGAATTACTTGCATGAGGACAGAGAAGCCGAGCCTTTGCTCAGTAGCTGGAAGAATGTTTACTTAATTTGCTAGACAGGAATGCATCGGCTAAGGAGTGAAGCAGATAATTCGAAGGTGAAATACAGTTCTTGGCAGAGAATAGGCTGATGTCAGGCTTCATGAGCCGCGCAGAGAATGAGACAAAGTTCATGGTCACAGATGCAGGCTCAGACTCGAGTTTTCAGAGGCAGAAGGCAAGAGGAGTTTGATGACAGAATCAGGGCCTACTTGCCTGGACTGTATTGGCATAAGTGAACCATACAAAGCCGGTGGCCTTTCATATTTAGGAATGGAATATCCGGCCTATTCATGGCGGATCTGACAGAGGACATGTTGACGGTGGACGCACATGTATTTGCGTCTTCATAACTAGAACTGGAGGGAACATACATGTACTTGTGACATGCACATAGAACCGTTGGGGTCCAAGATAGGGGACATAACTGACCAGAAAAATCCATATTTCCACATTCCCTCCTTGTCCCCTACTTGCCCGTTAAGAGATATCAATCTTCATCAATCCATTGATCTGTTCATATAACATCATTTGTTCTTCTTTCTTCTTCCGTGATGAATGAAATCTTGGTGGTGGAATACACGATGTGGCACACAGACCACAAATCGCTGGTCCACATTGTAGACATAGACAGCAACTGAATAGTATGAGAAGGCCAATACCTAGGAAGGATAAAACTCTCCATCCCCAGGCTGATATCACACTCCAAAACCAACTGGACCAAGTCCAAGTGCCTGGGTTCTGGTGTATCTGGTTTACAATCTTATGAAGGCGAGTGATGGCTTTATATACTGATGGCGAATTTTCTGGTATGAATACGCAGCAGCTTGATCCGATGACCCTACAAGCTCCGCCCCTATCAGCCAGGATGACGTCAAGGACAAGACGATTTTGAAGCACAACAATCCGCATAGCAGACTGCTCTTCTGTTAAATTGCCTAAGGCGGAAATAGTCTCATTCACTACTGCTTCAAGGGTTCTAGTTAATCTACGTATCAGCTTACTATTAGTAACAGTACCTATATAGGGAAAGATGCCTTTATTGAAATCTACATACTTGTCCCATGCCGTCTCAGTATAATCGACAATTGGGAGATCTCTCCGCTCTCTATTGTGTACTAAATGAATATTTCTGTAATAATCAGGAGGAGCTAGGAAAACAGGTGGCAAAAGGAATGCAATGTAGCAGGTACCATCCCAATCTAGAGGTAGACGCATATATGCAGTCTGACCACATATAAAGTAGGAGTGGCGATAAGCTCTAAATGAAGATTTGCCTTGATCACTGAATTCTACTATAGTAGTGCATTTACTATGGCCCATATGTATGGAACCAACCTTTCTTACACACAATTCACCCTTCGCTGGGAATACTGACATGGTGGGTAAGACTAGTTCAACTTCGGATTCGACATTTAGAATCATGAGATTAGGTGTAAAATTACCTAATCCATATACTTCATTTTCTAGATCAGTTCCTGTTCTTTTGGGGCGACCCTCCTTGTCAGGGTAGCAGACCTTGAGTAAAACTAGGTTCAGGTTTCCCCATACCCAATGATCTTGGTAAACTGCTGTGTCTGAGTCTATGGAATTGATTAAACTAAACCATGCTCCACAGGAGCCATTATGTGTAAACGGATGTGGAAAGAAAGGCAGGACTCCTTCATAATTCTGATAGGGAGGGAGCCGGCCACACACCCAACAATTAGTGGCATTACTAGTCTGATGGGAATGATGTAACATACTAATGAAAGTGTTATTGCGCAGCGCAAGTCTATAAGACAATTCATGCGGAGGTAAATCACTAAAAGAATGTTCAGTAGTAACATTGTAAACATGTCTAGAAATAGGGTAATATATGTGCAACAATATACTTGCAGTAATTATTAAAAGACTCAAGAAAAACAAGATTAATAATGTCACTATGCAGTGGCTACGCAGTGATTTACAATACGCCTGTCGTTTCAACATTTTCCGGGTGTTTTCTCTACTCAGGTCCAAGGGATACATGTCAGAGACAATTCAACCGCTTCACCTTGGAGAGGACTTAAACAATCAAATTGCTCGACTGGTTGGGCCTAAGCTTTAGTTTATAGTGTTCAGAGTTGCTCTGTTCAACAAAAGGAAGTTTTGAGTCAATGGGTGAAGACACACGAGGTGGGCTGTTTACATCTGCAGGAAGTCCATGAAATTTCTTGATATGACTTGAATGAATCCAGCCTTTCCTGCCCTCGATCTTCACGGCTGTTCTTGTGGTCAGCAGGACCAACTTGGGTGACTTCCACCTGGGCTCCAGCTGAGTCTTTCGGTCGAAATTCCTCACAAGTACGAGGTCCCCCGGAACTACGTCGTGGGGTTTCACCTCAGTGTTGTCGGGAAAGGCTGCAGCTACCTGTGAACGACAAGATTGTAGTGCAGACATCAAGGAAGCCAAGTAATCTGTGAGCATATTACAGTCAACATCAGTTATTTTGCGTGGTATGGGCGTCCCCCACATATTTGGTGGTCTGCCGAAGATCACCTCATACGGGGATAGCCCTGTTCGAGAGTGTGCTACCATTCTCATGTAAAAGAGTGCAACTGGTAATGCTACTACCCAGTCGACACCTTTCTCTCTGCATATTTTGGACAATCTGATTTTCAGTATCTGATTATGTCTTTCTACGAGACCTGCTGCCTCGGGGTGTCAGACACAGTGGAATTTCCACTGATATCCTAACAGAAGTGAAACATGTTTCATTAATTCGGATGAGAACGGCTGGCCGTTATCTGAGTGAACAACACGTGGTAAACCGTATCGTGGGAAGAATTCTCGAACCAACTGTTTGGCAGTAGTCGGGGCAGTGTAATCTGAAACCGGGTATGCCTCTGTCCAACGGGACAGAGCGCAGACAACTACGAGAACATATTTGAATCCTCGACATCGTTCCATCTGGATATAGTCCATTTGGAGTACTTCAAAAGGGTGATTAGGAGGATGAAATCCACCCTGTTCTACGGGAACGCTTTTTCCTGGGTTAAACTGACAACAGATCATACAGGTACGGACCTTTTGTTTGGCTGCTGCTCGTAAATGTTTATTGAACCAAATGTGTTGAATGCTGTCTAGCATAGCTTTTTCTCCGAGATGTGCTGGACTATGTGTAGTGTTAATTATAACTTGGACCATTGAATCAGGAAGGAACCATACAGACTTTTCCTTCATCATCCATCCTTGGTCCGTTTGGATCCCTCCTAATTCAGTCCATTTCTTTATTTCGTCTGGTGTAGCATGTGTCTGTATGTCAATCACGTCAAGAGTAGGATCTTTAACTGTCATACAATGTGTCGGTATCGGGACTATTGTCTTTGTCATGTCGGAGGTTTGAGTTTGAGCAGTCTGTTTAGCTGTTCTGTCGGCTAGATCATTGCCTTGGGAAATGATATCAGTAACCTTCGTATGAGCCTTACATTTCATAATTGATATTGCAGTGGGTAGATGTATTGCATCTAATAAGGCATGAATGAGGGGTCCGTGCTGAATGTGGGCACCGTGGGAAGTTAAATAACCTCTCTCTCGCCACAGCACGCCGAAGTCATGTACAACTCCGAATGCATAACGTGAATCAGTGTATATGTTGACTTTTTTATTCGTGGCTTGAATACAGGCTTGTGTCAGAGCGATGAGCTCTGCGGCTTGAGCTGACAAGGTATTTATACGATTAGCTTCAATGACTTCAGTATCTGTTGTGACTGCGTAAGCAGCCACTAACTCTCCTGTATTTGTTCTCATACATGAACCATCTACATACAACGTCAGGTCTGGATCTGACAATGGGACATCGGTTAAGTCTTGTCTGGGTTTTGTCGTTATAGTAATGACTTCAATACAGTCATGGGCTAGTGGGTCTGTTCCTATTACAGGTAAAAGTGTGGCAGGATTCAATGTGTTACAACGTCTGATTTCTATATGTGGCTGAAACAATGTAAGTTCGTACCCTGTAAGTCGCGCTATAGTCAAGTGTTGTGTTTGCGTTCTATTTACAAGAACCTCTACTGCGTGTGGTACTTGAACTGTCAATGGATGGCCTAACACTATGGCGTCGCTTTGTCTGATTGCTAAAGCTGTTGCTGCCACTGATTTCAGGCACGCAGGCAAAGCCTGAGCTACGGGATCTAATGTACTAGAAAAATAAGCACATGGTTTGTGTGCTCCTGCTTGTTCCTGTGTGAGTACTGACAAGGCAGTACCTTCGCGTTCTGTAACAAAGAGTGTAAACTGTTTTCTGTAACATGGCGTTGCTAAAACAGGTGCTTGACATAAAGCTTTCTTTAGCCTTTCAAAAGCTTGTGTATGTTCCTGAGTCCAAGGGAGAACAGTCGATGTGGCTGCCTCCTGTGTTGTCAACTGAATGAGTGGTTTTGCTAGAAATGCATACTGAGGGATCCACTGCCTACAATATGAAGTGAGGCCTATGAAAGCCCGCACCTCCTTTTGCGTCTTGGGTATTGGCATGTTAACTATTAACTGAATGCGGTCGGGTGTAAGCTGCCTTCCCTCCTTGGACAGCGAGTGTCCAAGGTAAACAACTCGCTGGACACAGAATTGCAGCTTAGAAGGGGACACCTTGTGCCCCTTTTCGGCTAGAAATTGTAAAACTGTCAGTGATGCTTTTTCACATTCCGGTTCGCTTCTCGCGGTGATCAGCAGATCATCGACATATTGGAGCAGAGCAGTGTTAACTGGCATGTGGATACTATCTAGTTCTCGTTTCAGTGCTTGGCTATAGATGCTGGGGCTTTCTGTAAATCCTTGAGGTGCGCGTGAGAATTTAAAGCTACGCCCATTTAAACTAAATCCGAACAAATATTGGCTTTCCGGATCTATTGGGACGCTGAAAAAGGCATTCTTGAGATCAATTACAGTAAAGAATGTTGCTTCGGAATCAATAGCTGTCAGTAATGACGAGATATCTGGGACCACAGGAAATTGTGGCACAATGCATTTGTTTAACTCGCGCAGATCAATAACCAATCGATAGACTGGCGGGGCCTTCGGATCTGTTCGTTTGAGAATCGGAATTATCGGTGAATTACATACATTGGAGTCTGTTTCCACAACTACTCCTTGGGCAATGAGCTCGTCAATGATTTGTAGTAAAGCCACTACAGCATCTGGTGGTAACTTGTATTGTCGCATTCGTGGTAGCACCACTCCTGCCTTTAATGTGACTCGATATGGTGTAATATTCATGCAACCAACATCAGTAGGGCCTTGTGCCCATAGATGTGTAGGTAAAGTCTGCAGTCGGGGATCCATGTCTCTAGACACATAGTGACCTTTAAAATCACGTAAAAACAACCTTACTCCTTCCGGAGAACAACATATTATGGCTCCTAGAGCTTTCAGTGTTTTTATTCCTAACAAGTTTTCTGGACATGATTTAGTAAGCAATAAATCTGTAGTTCGGGTCAGAGGTCCTATCGTAAGTGGAAGTGGCTGTGACACTTCATTAACAATAGGTTTTCCTGAAAAACCAAGGGAAATATTCTGAGAGCCTGAGAGGGGTGCCCCTGGAACTTCACTACGTTTTATAGTTGTTCGACTTGCCCCTGTATCAAGTAAAAATTTTCTATCTTGGCCTAATAATTCACTATGTACATAAGGTCCTTCTTGATCTACTGGGATTTCAATAAGGGGTAAGTCAATTTCCCTCTCTAGGCTTTTTCATGCCTAACGCTGATACTCAGGATATTCATACTGTGCGGTCTGATACATTTGTCGTGTTGTGGTTTGTGTGGCAGCAGCAGGCAGCGCTGGTGCAGCTGGCACAAACTGTATTGGCTGTTGTGCGGCTGGCATGGCCTGTGCATGCTGCGGAGCTCCTTGTTCATTCTGATCTTGTCTGAGTGGCCGTGATCTTTCTTGTGTTTTACCTATGGCGATATTATGTTTTAAAACTGGACAATCGTGTACGTAATGACCTGGCTTTTTGCAATAATTGCATGTCCCTTTCACAGGTCCTGCTGAATCGGAATGTGTTATACCCTTTTTATGTCCTTCAGCTGGAACTGTCTGGGAAACTAGCATTTTCATTTTCGTGTCTTTCATGCGTCTGTGTTCATGTTCTTGTTCCTCTCTAATTCTATTGTGATGGTACTGTAACATTTGTAACATTTGTGATGGAGTGTTACCTTGCCAGGTACTCTCGAATTTTAATACTCTATTCTTTACTTGGGGCAGGGCATTTTCTACTAATTTTGTTACAAACAGATGCGGGTATGATTCACTACTTGCTTTTATGCCACTATTTATACCAAAACATTTTTCAAATCGGGCATAGTAATCACTAGTGTCTTCATCTTGCTTCTGCTTACAGGCTGAAATTGTACCCCAATCTTCCTTTTTCGTAGTCAATAAACGTGGCAGTACCTGTACTAGTAGACCTGGTAATGCTTTAGTTTTATCCCCAAGTCCTGCTCCTGCAGTTCGGGCCTTTTCTTCCGCTTCTAACACTGACCATTCTATCTTTTGGTCTCCTACCTCCCACTCTTTTTCCTTGAGTTTCTCATAAATACCAGCAGGCATCAATACCTTTAATATTGTCATAATGTCGGGATAGGTATACTCTCCCATGAGTAACATGTCTTTAATTTCTCGGTGAAAACCCGCTGGATCTTTGTCATGACTTGGTACCACTTTCTTCATTTGTAACAATTCTATTTTCGATATGGGCGTATATACAAATACGCGCTTAAACTCGTTGTCCTCGCCTTTTATTGGGTGCACTTCTCGTAAGGGATTCTGTCTATCCATGTAATACGTGGTTCTTTCCTTGACGGGCAATGAGACATGCTCTGAGCATACAAAAAGAATATACTGCTTTCTTGATTCTAGAATTTCTTTAATTAATTTAGTACCTGAACCTCTCCATTTATTCATAAGCAATTCAGTCAATATGTCAGGTAAGGGACCAGGGTCCGAATGCTGACTCCGATATAGTATAATGAGTTGTTGAATCATATAAATCCCAGCTAACCTCTGTTCATCTGGGGTGAGATTCAAAAATGTGCGTGCTACTGTATCATCACTATATTTTCCGGGACTGTCCACCCAATGGACAGCTGCCCTGGCTAAATCTTGTTCATCCATAGAATCGAGAAAATGATAACCCCTTCGTTCTCGGAGTAGTTTGTCGGCGGTTTGGAACGAATGCTCGTTAGACCTTATATTAATTATAGGTATTTGGAAATTCCTGTTATTATCTGGACATATCGGACGTATCGAGTCAGTAAGGCATCTATTACTATTACAAGATCTTCCTCTACCTACATAGGCTATGGTGTCCGACTGTCTCGCGGGCAGTCCTGACCCTATCTCCTCGCTTTGTTCGAACTCGTCTACCTCTAATCTTTCTTCGTGTAGGCGTTCTATTTCTTTACGGATCTTTCGGCACATGGCTATTATACAATTTTTCTTATCATGTCTCCCTTCTGATATATTCTGGCTCCATCTGGTAAGAATTTGCATTGCTTCCGGGTCTACCCCCGGTCGGTCTTGATTTCTGATCACACAATTTATGAGGAAACGTAACAGTTCCCCCTGTATCTCTACTTTCTGGTATTCCATAGCTCTGTTAATACATTCTGGATCTCGCCCTGTTTGGACAAAATGATATATTTTATCTAGATGCGCAGTCATTCCTGGTAACTTCCCTAAATACACTGCGGCTCGTCTGATACGCAATGATGCCAGGGTCATTTCGTCCTCTTTACCGGGCACAGGGTCATATCTACAATCTATAAGAAGTTCCTTAAGCGTACGGGCACTTATGAGTTTGGGTGTACGTGGATGTGCTGACTCTTGAAAAGTAAGTTTATTTATTCTGGGTGGCGTAGAAAAAATATTGGTAGCACCTCCCGTAGCCCCATCTGGGGTGTCGGGTGTGAAAGGATTCGTTGAACGTGACACAGCAACTATAGGTGTGGACACAGCTATAGAAGTAGCTGTAGGAACAGATGTAGAAACAGATGTGCTTGCCGGAACTTGTGACTCGATCTGTTGCTGTAGAGATACTGGTACTGGGTCTTGGCGTTGAACCTCACTGGCATGCGGTCTATGTGGGGCGGAATTAGCATATTCGGGAGCTGCGTCATCTAAATACGAGGAAAGAAAAACATCTTCTGCGGTTCTAGGATGCCCCTTAGGATGTACCTTTATTGGGAATAATGGGGTTGGCAAGTCTTTCGGTATCTCTGGAGTAGCCTTAGGTAATCCTTCGGCTAGAAGGGGATACATACCATTCATAAGGGCATTTCTTTGTCTATCTACCTGTTCTGATTTCACTCGGATACCTTCCTCAATTAATAGATTTTCTCGAACTTTATTTGAACTCTCTTTATTCTTTTCTTCCTGTCGGAGTGCTTTTTCTGTACGTCTATGAGATTCTTTACGCCATAACTCAACGGCGTCTTTCTGTGACTGTCTGACTTTCCTTTTCCATAACTCTTCCTCGACTTTCATGATGCACTCTGCATCCCAGGTCCCCGCTGCGGGCCACCTCTGACTTTCTGGTAATTCCTTGGTATAGTCTACCCATAAATCAAGGAATAATATAGCGTCTAAGCCATGTTTGTGATACATGAAGTGCCCTGGAGTGTCCCTAGGAGGAATAGGGACGGCTTCTTCGAGTACCCCTTTTCTAGTAGTGATCTGTCTTAATTTCGAAAAGAGCGGCATATTGACAACTGATCCGATACTTAATCTTGAACACACTTAATACAAAAGCACAATAATGAACAACCATTCATACCACAATATGCAGGACGTTTAACACATTAAACATTAAACATTAAACATTTTTTTTTTTTTTTTTTTTAACCTTTAAAATAACCAACAATGATGATCGTCTGCATAACTAATCACCAAGCTTAATTCTTGACAATAACTAGATACTTCGGAATACTTGATATACTGCTAAACAGTACATATACACTGCTAAAACAGTGCAGACCGGATTTGTGTACCCAAACCCGTCTTGACCGGCACAACCTATGTGCACGTCAGAAATGCCTCCCCAGTAATGGTACTCACCGGGTAGCTTCGGAAACGGAAGGCCTCGGCAAACTGAACTTGAACCGGACTGGACTCGACTCGACTCGTCGGAAACTGGACTCGACTTCGAACTGGTGGGCCTCTGTATACCTCGGATCTTGCTCTCTCAGCTAGGCTCTGGTCGGAATACTTCGCACTTCTCACCGCCTCGTCTGGGTGTTGATCGCAGCCTCAGTCGCCCCCGCTTGACCGGAGGGAGATACAGGAAATCCTGCTGGTACGCGTTATTGTCCGTCCAGCTGTGGCAGGAGACCGGGCCTGCAACTCACCGCCGGCGCGTGAGATGAGAAAGTGTCCCTGTTCGGGCGCCATTCATGTGGTAAATAAAATTCCTTTACCGGGACCTAATTTGATACAGAAACATAATAAAATAGCTCAGTAAAATGAGAGGCAGAATCCGTGGTATTAGAGGTTCGGAATGGGCTTTATTCCAATGGACGATTATAATCGGTTGCTCCAAGTTCCATCACCACGGGGGTTCAGGAAGTGAAGTACATACTTTATTGACAAGAAATGATTTTTATAGAACATTCATTACAATGAAGCAAATACAGTAGGCGTAACAATTGATAAGGAAAATGACGATTTACATGCGTAACCGAAAATGGGTGTAATAAGGAGTAAAAAGGAACATAATTGGTTATGATGTCACATATAGGTGGATCTATAAGATAATACTCGGCATAGATGCGCGCGCAGCAGCATGACGTGTAATTGACGTGCAACTAGGGGGTGAAGGGGACTTGACATTTAGCTCTACGTGTGGAGACAAAAAGTCTAGGGGGTCAAGTCAACCTAATCCCAAATCATATCTAACATCCTATGTTTAAAGAACTATGTTATCCACAAAAGAAGGACTCTCGGACAGAATCTATTCTATACTGACTGTGCGTGCGTGTACAAGCGTCTAAGTGTCTACACTGAATGCGAGGGGGTAGGAATATTCCATGGTAACGGGGCTATGAATTACTTGCATGAGGACAGAGAAGCCGAGCCTTTGCTCAGTAGCTGGAAGAATGTTTACTTAATTTGCTAGACAGGAATGCATCGGCTAAGGAGTGAAGCAGATAATTCGAAGGTGAAATACAGTTCTTGGCAGAGAATAGGCTGATGTCAGGCTTCATGAGCCGCGCAGAGAATGAGACAAAGTTCATGGTCACAGATGCAGGCTCAGACTCGAGTTTTCAGAGGCAGAAGGCAAGAGGAGTTTGATGACAGAATCAGGGCCTACTTGCCTGGACTGTATTGGCATAAGTGAACCATACAAAGCCGGTGGCCTTTCATATTTAGGAATGGAATATCCGGCCTATTCATGGCGGATCTGACAGAGGACATGTTGACGGTGGACGCACATGTATTTGCGTCTTCATAACTAGAACTGGAGGGAACATACATGTACTTGTGACATGCACATAGAACCGTTGGGGTCCAAGATAGGGGACATAACTGACCAGAAAAATCCATATTTCCACATATGTGAGAAACCATCACAAATTATCTGAATGACCTTGGCATTAAAATGACTCCTGTTATCACTCCAGATCAAACGGGGCAAGCCGAAACGGGGAAAGAACTCCTTCAGGGGTACCTTTGCAGTCATAATGGCTGTATTGTCTTTAGTGGGGTAATCCTAATTTAGTAAATGCACAGACAACCAGCAACACATACTTCAAGTTATTGACCCTATCTAACTCAATATAATCCATCTGAAGGACCTCAAAAGGGAAAGTGGGTGGTGTAAATTACCAGGTGGTGTAGGGGTACTCTTCCCAGGATTATGCATCATGCACACCATACAGTATTTCACTGAATGTGCAACAGTTTTTGAAATGTTGTAATTCTACCATACAGGTGTCAAAGCAGGCAAAAGTCAATATAAGGTAAACGTGTTGGATCTTTGTACCATGGGAAGTAAGGAACCCTCTCTCAGCCCAGAGTCACTCAAAATTGTGCACGACCCTGAAGGCATACTGGCTGTCAGAATAAAAATTGACAACCAGTCCCTCGTTCAATTCACAAACTCGGATAAGGGTAGCTAACTCAGCTGCTTGGGCTGACTGATACAGGACTCGTGATGTCTCTATGACTGTGCGCAATGTGGTGATAGCATGAGCAGCAGTTGTAGTGCCATCTGGTAATTTAAAACTAGAGCCATCGACATATAGTTCCCCTTGGGAGTCAGATAGGGAAACATCAGTCAAGGCTACCCTTCCTTTCATCTCCTCTTCCGTTCGGAAGGCACAATCATGTTTATCAATTTCATCATTCTCAGAAGGGATGGGTAGTAACATGGCTAGGTTCAGAGTGGCACATCGTTTGATCGTGATATGTTTGGCAAACTGCGTTAATTCATAACCTTTCAGACGTGCATTGGTGAGGTGCTGTGTCTTTGTCTTCTTCAAAAGAGTATCTACAGCATGGGGTACCATGACTGTGAGGTCAGTATCATGTATGAGTCCAACAGATTGTCTTATCGAGACAGCCATAGCCGCTACCGCTCTTAGACAGCTCGGGAGGGCTTGTGTGTCAGGATCAAGCACATCAGAGAAATAAGCACACAGCCGTTGCTTATCTCCGAATTTCTGCGTTAAAACAGAAAGTGCGTAACCAGCCATCTCATGAACATATAATACAAAGGATTTGGCGTAGTTAGGGGTACCAAGCACTGGAGCCGAACAAAGCACAGTTTTTAGTTGCTCTGTATCTGAAGCGATGAGCAAGTCATTGACATACTGAAACAATACATTACCTGTGGGAAGCGACAAAGAATCCAACTGACCTTTCAATGCCTGACTATAGATACTCGGACTCTCTGTATAGCCTTGAAGAGGGTGACAGAACCTAAAACTTCTACCTGCTAAGGTGAACCCAAACAGATATCTGCTATCAGGATGAATAGGAATACTGAAGAACACATTTTTCAAATCAATGACAGAAGAAGGAATCATTGTCAAAAGAGTAGTAATGTCAGGGACCATAGTAAACTGAGGAACCAAAATCTTAATAACTTCGCGCAAATCAATCATAAAATGATAAACATCTGCAAGATCATCAGAGGAACCTGAAGGTGTCCATTTTAGAATGGGAAGAATAGGGCTATTACAAACATTAGCAGTCGTCTCCTCAACCACTCCTTTCGCAATCAAATCCTGTACAATTTGAAATAAACTCACTCACATGCCTGCAGTATTTTATATTGAGGGATGCGAGGTAAAATAGCTTTGTCTTTAATTTGGATCGAAACTGGCTATATTTTTAACAGTCCCACATCTGTGTCACTAGTCGCCCACAGAGTGGGAAGCACATCTTTAAACTCAGCAGGAAGGGGCGTATCTTTGGACAGACACTGTTTAATGCATACTACATCTGGACTCATTGTCATGTAAACACCTGCCGGGGAGCAATAAATCGTAGCATGCAATTTCTTTAACAAGTCCAAACCCATCAACTTTTCTTCACAATTAGAGGTCAACAAAAATGGGGCTTACAACTGGTACACCAGAAAAACTTACAGACACATTAATATGGCCAGACAGAGCCGCCCGAGGGACCATGAAACGAGAAATAGAACTGTTTGTTTCACCTGTATCCACCAAAAACTCCTTAGTTGAGCCATGCAAATCTGCAGTAACATACGGACCGTGTTGATCTACAGGAATCAGAACTGGTCCCTCACTCTGTCCTGGCTGTCCTAGCTGTAAGACATTCCTGTCACCTCATCTGTGTCATAATCATCATGATAATACTGTCCGCCCCGAGGGTCATCAAAATAGTTATGATCAGAGCGACCCTGCAAGGCCACAGCATTTTGAGCCCGGTCCGTTCCACCAGCTCCACGACCCTGTCCACGAGAACCTAGTCCTCTTGGGACCGCCACCTTCTGCAAAAGCACAGGAAACTTGCTACACCAGTGTCCCTCCTCTTTACAATCTGCACACTGATTTGACCCTAAAGGCGTAGTATTTGGCTGCCTGCTCCTGCGTGGAAGCTGTCGGGCCAAACCACCACGTCCTCCACCAGTCCCTCTAGAAGCCTGCTGCAACAACACCTTTGTCTTCAAATCATTGTGCTTCTTCTCTGTCCTCTCCTTATCCTCATTTTCCCTATGCTCATGTGCCATATTCAAAATAACAGAAGGGGAAGAGGTGGACCAGGTGCTTTTGGAAGCTTGCAATCAAGTCGCAATCTCAGGAAACAAATTAGAAACAAATCTATTAACAAACAACCGAACACCTCCCTCAATAGACAAATCCTGCCCACTATAATCCAGAAACACACCTTCAAACGGGATGAAAAAATAAGACAGTCTTCTTTCTTTGGGTGACAAGCCGTTAACTTGCCCCAATCAACCTTCCTCAGTGGAGAAAGAGAATGCATATGCTAATGATACAGCCGGGCAAAGCAAGTCTCTCTGCTCTAGGCTTATCACCTGGCTTCCATTCCTGATCCCATACTTCAATTTGGTCCCAGGTACCCCCCAACTCTGCACCGCGGTCTTGAGTATGCACTTGCCTCCAAATATAAACCGGAACAAGAAGACCAAAAAACATTTCAATATCAGCCATAGTCATCACAGTGGAGGAGGCCGCTTCAGTCAATTCTTTATAATATGCAGTTGGATTCTTCCTACGGTCAGGTAACTGAGTCTTAAGAGACAAAATTTCCCTCCTTTCCCATGGAGAATAAACCTATTGTTCTTGGAAACAGGCCGCCACTCCAGGTCTAGTGACAACACTGTGCTCCATTAACTCTGGTATTTCGGGGTGATATATGGGATGAACCTCTTGCATCGGAAACTGAGATACTGGAATGGGCTCTTCTCAGGTAGCCTACCCCGATAAGCAACCAATGTTGCAACACTACCGAAAACTTGACCAGGCTCCATATAACATATACATGATCTCTAATACCACATAAAATCTAAGGTGCTGCATCGTTGAAACACTGCTCCCAAAGACTAATCAGAGTAGCAGTCATATGCTTTAGGGCATGCTGTTGTACAAAGGGCTCATAATCTTTCATCACACTCCAAAAATCTTCCACTCTATAAATGGGGTTTTGGGCCCACTGCGCAGCCTGGTTAGCCACTACCTTTTTCTCTGCATCTCCCATCTCAGATCGCACATATGGACCCATGCATGCTTTAAATTTCGTCTAGTCTCTATCCTCAAATTCACGTACTGGTGTCCCACTACTCAGTAGTATCGGGGGTGGATGAACACAGTGGGGGTAGCAACAGAAGTAACAGGCACTAACTTCGCTGCTGGCCGCATCACAGGTGGAAGAGCTGGCGAGAGAGACGCTGAAACAATAGGTGTGGCAGGGATACTAACAGTCATAGTTGCCACAGACGGTAAGGACAAAGAAGGAACAGGAGGTGCCGTGGCCAAAGCAGTTCGATCAACAGTAACAGAAGAAGAAACAGCAGAGACAGAAGAAACGGGTGGCTAGGACTTTGAGTAAAGAGCGGGATATATCCTCTGTGGGGCATGTGGAGGTGGGGATCGAGTATCAATCAATCTGTAATCGAAATCTCCTATCTTCACATTCAAATCAATTCCTATCTCTTGTTTCACTCTATAATGTGCTACAGTTGTATGTTGCATTCTCCCCTCTCGCGCCTCCTTTTCCAACTTTAATTGTCTCTGTTTAGACTCCTTTTGCCACGTTCGAAGAGAATGAAATATAGACTGCCTACTTCGCTTTGCAAACAATTTTTCGTGTAAAAACCCAATTTTTCTTCCATCATAAGTGCCCGTCAACAGCCACCGCATCTCGGCATTGTCCCTCGTATATTTGTGCCATAGCGTACTAAACATAATAGGGCCAAGGCCATGCTTCACATTCATAGCAACATTCGGAGTGCCTTCTCCACAAAAAAAAACAGTTTACTTATTCCAGGCATTCTCAAAAGAAATTCATTACTTATGCCTGGCAAAGTATTTGCAATCGCTTTTCACCAAAATCGGTCCTCAGATCGTGCCAAATACAAACCAAAATGGTACCATATCCACAAAGACCTAAAACAAAGTCACCTGATGCATGCAAGTCAAACAAATGTATTCTCCACTTCCGACTCTTTGGATCAAATGGTCAGATCCAAGGGTTTCGCTGTTCTGGACTCCAGTCGGGATGACCGCTGGGCGAGGCACCATCCGGCAGGACAGAAGGGACAGCTGCGAGTACAGGAACTCTCTCATGCAGGGATCCCTGATCCGTCCGTCCGTCTGACCCGACGATGGCTTCGACTCCCCACCCGTCCACAGGAGGAGATGGGCCACTCACCTGATGGAGTCCCTGTTCGGGCATCAACTGAAGGAAGTCGCCTGATTAGGGTCAACCAAGTCACTCACGACCACCTCTCAGCCTTCCATACAAATGTAGAGTCGGACAGACAGTAGAGAAGACAAACCAATATATTTATTCAGATACTCTAGAGTGGAGCCCAGTCTGCCCAGTCTCTTAGGACTGCTGCAGAGGGATTGACATCAGCAATGTGGAGATATATTATGCACAATTCAAAACCAATGAAGGCACGCCCAGTATGGAATGTTCCAGGCTGATGCAGCTACACAAAGAAGTACAGAAGGATATGTTTCGATCCTGAGACGGGGCACACACTATCTCTTACTCAAGGTCATTCCGTTTGTGCCTATTGGTAGACTAGTGGGAGAAAGCCTCTATCTAGTGGAAAAGGTATGCGCTAATATTCATTAGCAAAGCAAGGCCCAACCTTGGAGAAACGACACTTACCAAAGCTGCTTTTCATGGAGAGAGAGATTAGTTTCGATCATAGTTCAACATAGTTCAAAATGGCAGACAAACATAAAATGGTGCAGAGAATGCTAACTTACATAGAACAATACATAATCAACACAGCGAAAACATTTTTATTCTAACACTCTCCTGGGATGGGATTTTGATCTCCTTCCTCCTGGGCACAAGAGTCCTTCTGCCCTTCCTGGGAGGAGATGGGGTATTTACCACCTCTGGAGGAGAAAGCCCACACTACTACCATAGAAGGATTTTATTTTATGTTTGGGTGGGAGTGCCCAGCCCTGGCTTGAGACTATGCTTTTCATCATTCCCAGACACAAGAGTCATTCTTCCATGGGGGGAAAACTGTGGGGATAATCTCTAATCAGGCCTTAGGGGAAGGAAATACAGTAGACAACCAGGGAGTTATTTATTGGTGAGGAATGCCCCTAGGTCAGGAATGCATCTAGGCACTGAAGTATGACCCACCATTCCTGCGCACAACAGTCTTACTCCCCTGGGGCAAGAAAACACACTAGACACCAGAGAAAAAATGGTACTGGTCACACTAAAATGGTGGCCCAAAAAGTCATTGGGCTGTGCCCCACCAAAAAATGCTCCAAAAATGTCTTTAGGGCCCTGTTAGTCCTGTCATCCTCAGGGTGGTCTTCCGCCAACTTTTTGCCTACTTACCAATACTTTTTTTGCTTCATTAGGTCTCGCCTGAGACAGCGCTTTAGCGCTGCTCTCGCGAGAGCTTTTGTAAAAGGGGGATCTGGAAGTGCAAACAGTGCTTTTCAGGCCTCCAAATACAGTGCATGTGTGCCGGGCGCGCGCACCATTTGGCAGCCTGAAAAGCACTGCCTGATCACTTCGCGGCCCCTTTGATGTCCTCAGTGAGCCGCGCGACCACTGAGGACATCAAAGTGCACACCATTTGCCACCCCCTTCCTGCTTGTTATTGTTTCCTTTGATCCCTATCTTTCCCTTTCTCAATCTCACCCTCTCCCTGCCTTTTACAACTGCGGCCGCACCACTGTGCCCGCCCCCACTCCCCCCTCCCACTCCCTCCTCGTCAACTTCAGTGCCTGCTTGTCTTCTCTTTTAGCAGCCTCTGCTCCCTGACACTATGCTTGCCTGGGGACATGGATTGAGTGTGGCGTTAAGTTTGAAGTGAGAGCCACAGGAACTTAAAATTATTATTTTTCACTGTATCCTACCTAGCAGTTTATTATCTAACTCTGCTCCTCCTGCTGACTGACATTATCTTTCCTGGCTCACATTTGTGTTGTTTTATATATTCCACGTTTATGTGGGTAACTTCAGCTCCAATGTTAATTGACACCTGTAATTTGTAGAGAAAATGTAACATTTTATTTCGGCTGATAGTCAGTGCAGTGATGGTAACACTGTTCTTTAGTGATCTTTATGGTATTCTTGGAGCGCAAGAGGCGCCTGGGTTCTCGAGCTCCCGAGATAGCGCTTCTCCTACTGCGCAAGCTCCTTCTCTTGCGGGTCCCTGAAGGCGCCTCGAAGTCCACGCATCTTGATTCAGGCGCTAAGGTGCTTTGTATTCTTTGCACAAGAGGCGCCTTGGTTCTCGAGCTCCAGTTAGAGCCTCTCCTACAGCTTTAGCTCCTTCTCTTGCAGGCCCCAGAAGGCGCCTCGAAGTCCACGCACTTGATACAGGCGCTAAGGTGCTTTGTATTCTTTGCACAATAGGCGCCTTGATCTCTCTTCATCTTGAAATATGCAACCCCGCTCTACGATAGTAACCGGGAAATTATAAGTCACAGTTCAAAGTTGTTTTCATCACCCGCTCTCCCTCTCTTTTTTCCTGCCTCCGCCGTTCTTTTTCTCTCCAGCTATCTATTACCTCCTGTCGCACGCCCGTCCTCCTCTTCACCTGCCTTCCTTCTCTCACACTTTCCTTCCCCCTTCTTTACGTCTCTCCTGCTCTTTCCCCTATCTGCCTCTTCTCTTCTCTCCCACTCTTAACATCCCCCCCCCTTTCCAGGGGCTTAATTTTCACAGGTGTCTCACGGAACGCTTATTATACGTCGCTCGTTTTTCATTTTCTGCCCCCTCTCTACCTCCCTCTTGCTTTCATCACCCGCTCTCCCTCTCTTTTTTCCTGCCTCCGCTGTTCTTTTTCTCTCCAGGAGTCTATTGCCTCCTGTCTCACGCCCGTCCTCCTTTTCACGTGCCTTCCTTCTCCCACGCTTTCCTTCCTCCTTCTTTCCATCGCTCCTGCTCTTTCCCCTAGCTGCCTCTTCTCTTCTCTTCTCTCCCACTCTTAACCTCCGCCCCCCCTTTCCCTGGGATTAATTTTAACTGGTGTCTTACGGAACGCCTAATATCAAAAATTATGTCAACAAGCAATTTTACGTGTAAAACATATACCATGTGATAGTGCTAGTAAGCTATCAGTTTCAAAGAGCAATTAAGCAGTAACGTTGTGTAAACTGCATAGATTTAAAAATATTTCCTCCGAAATCTTAAACATATCCTGATATTAAACTAGTATCCTGTTACTAATGAATTTAAAGCTTCATTTGCTTGTTTAGGGCTGTCCTCACTTGGGATGTCTTTACAGCCAGCCTTTTTGCTTGTACACACGTCCCTAGTCTGTAGACATGTTAGATCAACAGATAAGGCCATGGAATGTCTCCAGGGTGGACTCTGTTTAGTTTCACCACAGCCCCTCCCCCCCCACCCCGCCTTAGGCTATTTCTAGGCAGTCAGACGAGGTGTTTGTAAGAGGCCGCGTCTCCTATGGTGCGTTTATAATGCATATGTGTTTGGCTTCACAAAAGCAAACAAAAGCCCCAGCACGCCTGGCAGCGCCACTGTAGCCATACAGGGGTTTAATTTAAAGTGGTATTTGCCGGGATGCTTTGCAGCAAAAGGCATTTACACATGCCATGTACCATGCGATAGGGCGGTTTATAAATGGGCTTTTAAACTCAAAGTTTTTTGGGGGCTTGCTTTTTGTAGTGTGCATTCTTCTCTCTCAGCCCTACCCTTGACTATCTTCTTTAACGCGCCGTCCTGGTAGGGTTGGGCTGGGCTAAAATACAGATGTAAGTAGGCCTAGTGAAAGGTAAGGGAAACATTGTGGCACGCGTGAGCACTTGCCTCTGACGCGCATATGAGTGCGTTTCAACTGTGTACCATTAGTAGCGCGCTGTGCGTTGCCTTTTCCAATGTTGTCTTGGGTGTACATTTTTATAAAAACGGCCCTCTTTATAACACAAATCACGTTGCCGCGTGGCACAGTGCCTGCTGTCGCCGTCCCATTGGCATTCGCCGTGTTAGCCTCAGAAGGGTCGGAGGGTACACCACTGTGCAGCCTGCATATTATATGCAAATTACAGTAGTGAACACTGAACTCGCGCATCTATCCTAACAGTTGCAATAATGCATTAACTTATTAGAAATAACTATATGCAGAGCACTATTTAAGGTAAGATGCGCTTCCTGCCTTTGGCAGAAACAACTTTAAAAAACTTCCTTACAGCCTTCTTTTTACCATCCCATCCGAACCTCTATACCATAACACAAATCATTACATTGTGCATTACTGTCACTGCCACCACATCCCTCCTCAAGCAGCATACATAATTTGCGCTACAGGCCGCCAGATCCTGCAGTGCGATTCCTTCAGTGGAAATGCCTACAGACGAATTCACACTCAAACATCACCATTTCGCTACCATCCACCTAGCCATCTGCAGGTTGCTGGCGCCACATCAATTAACCTACTAAACTTCACCAAAGAACCCAACAATTAACAGGACCAACCGCCATCTAAACAAAAATAGTGCTACTAACACCCTCCTGCTAATGTTTTCGCTACTTCCCCATTCACACCATGACTGGCTCCATCTTGCCCTAGCCAGGATCTCTCTTCATCCTGAAATATGTAACCCCGCTCTACGATACTAACCGGGAATGGATAAGTCACAGTTCAAAGTTGTTTCCATCACCCGCTCTCCCCCTCTTTTTTCCTGCCTCCGCTGTTCTTCTTCTCTCCAACACTCTATTACCTCCTGTCGCACGCCCGTCCTCCTCTTCACCTGCCTTCCTTCTCCCACGCTTTCCTTCCCCCTTCTTTCCGTCTCTCCTGCTCTTTCCCCTAGCTGCCTCTTCTCTTCTCTCCCACTCTTAACCCCCTCCCCCTTTCTAGGGGCTTAATTTTAACGTGTGTTTGACGGAACACTTATTATTAAAAAGTATTAGCAGTTACAATCAGATAAGTAAGTTTTACAAACTCTGGTATACATTTTTCAAAACTGTAGAAAATTCTTTGGGCTTCAATAAAAATGACTTGTTAATTCAGGTATTCCTTGATGCAGTCGTTGTTGCCATGTATGTGGAGTACAGCCTAGCTGGGAAACAACTGAGCGCTGCGTTGATGGCTTTGGCAGAAGGGAAGCCTCATACTACTGTTAAAGTTTACTCAAGGTGCAGCTCAAATCCTGGGAAACTTCCACCTTCTAACAACAAAGAGATGTACATTTTAGTTGTTACGCTTTCTTCCCCCCCCCATCTTTTCCACACAAATCCTTTAGAAACTTCCAGTGTGTGTGTGGGCTAGGGGCGGGCAGTGACTCTGAGCCCCAAATCATAGCGTGCTTTTGCCAGCCCTAGGTCATGTAGCCAGGATCTCTCTTCATCCTAAAATATGCAACCCCGCTCTACCATAGTAACCGGGAAATTATAAGTCAAAGTTCAAAGTTTTCCATCACCCGCCCTCCCCCTCTTTTTTCCTGCCTCCGCCGTTCTTTTTCTTTGCAGCTGTCTATTGCCTCCTGTCGAAAGCCCGTCCTCCTCTTCACCTGCCTTCCTTCTCCCTCGCTTTCCTTACCCCTTCTTTCCGTCTCTTCCGCTCTTTCCCCTAGCTGCCTCTTCTCTCCCACTCTTAACCTCCCCTCCCTTTCCATGGGCTTAATTTTAACAGGTGTCTCACGGAACGCCTATTATGCGTCGCTCTTTTTTCATTTTCTGCCCTCTCTTTACCTCCCTCTTGCTTTCATCACCCACTCTCCCTCTCTTTTTTCGTGCCTCCGCTGTTCTTTATCTCTCCAGCAGTCTATTGCCTCCTGTCACACGCCCGTCCTCCTCTTCACCTGCCTTCCTTCTCCCACGCTTTCCCCCCCCCCCTTCTTTTGTCTATCCTGCTCTTTCCCCTAGCTGCCGCTACTCTTCTCTCCCACTCTTAACCTCCAACCCCCCTTTCCAGGGGCTTAATTTTAACAGGTGTCTTACGGAACGCGTATAATCAAAAAGTATGTAAGTAATCAATTTTACATGTAAAACATACCATGCGATTGTGCGGGTAAACCATCTGTTTCAAAAAGCAATAAAGCAGTCCGATTGTGTGAACTGCGCAGTTTTAACTGGTTTCATATTACCGATTCTTTTAGAGGGCTCCCAACATGCACCTGTATAAGGCCAGCTCCATGCCCCAGTGCCCCCAGACATCTAATTAGCTCTTAACATGCTCAAAGTGCACACTCACCATTTAGGTAAGTGTGCAGACGAAAAGTTTTAGCGGGACTGGTGAATCTACAGCTAGGCCAGACATAGTCTAGAACATATGCTCTGCCCCCTCTCTACCTCCCTCTTGTTTTCATCACATAACACTCAGTACCACATAATTACACACCACGTAATTACACTATACTAAATGCACCATAAATACACTCCACATAATACCTCTAAGTACCACATAATCACACAACACAATTACACTCTACTCAATGCAACATAAATACACTCCACATAAAACCACTAATTAAACTACACACCACATAATTAGACTACACTCAATGCAACATATATACACTCCACATAATTACACTGTCCTCAATGCAACACAAAATACCACTCACTGCCACATAATTGTGTTGTAAATTAAAGCAGAATGTGATTAAGCATTTACTGAAAACATTAATGCTTCCCCTTTTATCGTGTTTCCTTCACTACGTTGGCCGAAGTCCGGACTCCATTTTGTATCATCACGCTGCCACGTGTTTGCCACGAGGAGAGTCTGACCTCTGTGTTAGTTGCTCTTGTAATCTGCCTAGCAACAGTTTATAAATAGCCCTCTTGTCCATCTGGCGCATGCCCAGACTTGACCACATCTGTTATAATTAGCTTTGCTTGACCATGTGTTTTCGCGGGCTCAAGGAGTGTGTTAGCTCCGCCCATGTATTGATTCAGTATCGAGAATGACCCTAAATGGTAATGTTCTTCGACTTCATGTGGTATCCACCCACTCATGAGCCCCTCTGTTGTGTATAAAAGGGGACTGTGTACGCAAGTTCTTTGTGCTACTCCTTGCAATACTGAAGAGTGTTGTGTGGATTGTAGGACCACCCTTAAGGGTTAATAAACGTTGTTTTTGTACTTTGCAGTTTCCGTGCCAACTTCCTTATAGATTTCGTTACAGAAGAGCGAACCCTTGTCTCTTGCGGGCCTAGCTGGGGCTTGTATTCATCAATTGGCGCCCGTCACGTGGGGCTCATCGGCGACTCGGATGCTCGAAGGACTGGTCGCGACGAAGGTGAGGAGTTTGGCCGGGGACGTGATCACTGCCAGCGGCGTCTTAGCCCTGGCATCCCGAGGTTTTTCTTCCTTCCCTTCCGAGCTGACCGTCTGGGTGGCGCCGGTCATCGACTGAGACCTCTTCTGTCGGTCCTGCCGTGAGAGCCGTTTGGGCGATTGTGGAGCTTGGCAGTTGGAACCTGGACTCTTGATTGGTAAGAACCGTTGTACGGTACTTGCTCCGAGTTTTGAAGCCTGGTCTGGCTATTTGAGTTTGATTGATGGTGACTAGTCATATTTTGAATTTGTCTTTGTGAAAATATATGCGTTGCAACACATATAGGCAGGTAATGTGGAGAAATTTCTCCGGAGCTGTGTAAACTTGGAACGGCGCAACGATTAAGTGCCATTTTTCTTGATAATACTGCATATTTTGCATTATTCCTAGCATGCCTGCTTTTAGCGCACTCCGTAAGTGGTGCTGCTGTTTGGGTAACCGGTTGAACCTCGAGGAATCTGCTCCAGCTCCCCCAGAGGGGACTCCTAATAGGGATATGTACGTGAAGCATGGTCTTTCTTCCATAATGTACAGCACGTTATGGAGGAAATACACGAAGAAGGATCCTGAGTTGCGATGGCCTTTGTATGGATCGTTTGATATATGTAAGATTGAGTATGTGGAACAGTGTATGTGTAAGCGACGTGCTCGTCAGGATATGTTTGAGTGTGTGCGATTATGGGTGAAGGAAGTGCGTGAGCGAGAGAAGCGTGAGAAAGCGCTGTTTGATAAAGAGCAACGAAAGAATGATCATGTGCGAGCACAAGAAGCAAAGCGTCGGGAGGACAAAGAGCAGACGGATAGACAAGAGAAAGAGCGTAGGCTACAAGTTTCGGGTCAATATGTTGTTCGCCAGCCGCTTTATCCTGTCCTTAATAATCCTGATGATGATTTTTATTTGCTAGATCGCTCTCCGCCCCCTTATGTTGGCGCATCCGCTCCGCGGCCGCAAGATTCTGACCCGGCTTCGGGTAAGGTAGACACACGGTCCATGCTGCCGGCCGAGCAAATGGCTGAGCTTCGGCAAATTTCCTTCCGTGCGCTTAAAGGCAAGGTATCCATGGAGGAATTATTTCAAATTTGGGGGCCATGGCAGGAGAGAGATAAAGTGTATTTTCTGGGTCATTTCGCGGATGAAGTGATTAATGCTTTCCGAAAATATTCTCATGTTTTTGAGCCTGACGAAGTGTCTTCGGATGCCAGAGCAATACGTAACGGTGCTTTTTCTCCCTCTAAGGCTCCTGAGGCGGCTCGGCGGCTGTTCGCCTTGCGGGACGAGGTGCTGGCCCTTCGAGAGAAAGCACGCCAACGAGCGGAGGAGGAAAAGCGGTCGGATTCAGTTGCGGCAGGGGGCCACCCATCCACCTTCCAGTCAGATAAGGATAATGTAGTGCATGCTAAACCGATGCGAGAGGCGGCACCTTTGTATGTCCCTCCGAAAGGAGCAGGGACTAGCTCGGACATTAACTCCGCCGATGCTGGGGGATATTTTGTGTACAATTGGGTTTATACTCCTTGGCATAGGGCCGATGTTATGGCGTTAAAGAATGCATTGCCTGACCCCCGCAAGAATCCAGCGGCCTTCTATGAAGAAGTCGAGGGGGCCTTGAATTCTTGCATTATGACCTTAGCGGATATAGATCTGTTCTTTGGCCTTATTCTACCACCGGACACGTGGCGGTCAGTCCGAAAGGTGGAGGATGCAGTTGCTTTTAAGGCCCGGTGGTCTGAGCTTGAGGATGAGGATAGGGAACGGAAGCCCGCACAGAAACCACCCCAGAATATTCTAGATCTCCCTGCTGCTATTGTGGCTAAATTGAAAACAATAATCCCCCCTAAAAAGATTGACTGGAATATGTTAGCGGCATGTAAGCAGAAAGTTGATGAGTCAGTTGCAGATTTCTTCACGCGCTTCGAAGAAACGTTCCATGACTTTAGTGGCCAGTCGCTTACCGACGACACAGGCCGCCACCTTTTCGCGGACAAATATGTGGCCAATCTGCTGCCGGCAGTTGCGGCCCGGTTAAAAGCGAGTGAGAGTTCTTGGTCCTCCGCGACACCGACGGCCCTTCTGACCATCGCTCAGTATTATGAGCGTCAGGAGCACGAGGCGAAGGGCCAGGAGGAGAAGAAATCGAAAGATCTCAAAACCAAAGTGATGTTAGCACAAGTATATGGCCCGCCCCGCCGGGGTAATAATAATAGGGGAAGGGGCGGATCTTATGGTCCCCCTTCGGGCCGATCTGATTTGAATAAGAACCAATGTGCGTACTGTAAGCAGTTGGGCCATTGGGCCAGGGAGTGCCCAGCATTGCGTGCTTCGCGGCAGGGGCACACTCCGGGTGGCCAGAGAGGTAGAGGGGGCTTCTCGAACTTTAGAGGGAATTCTAACGATAATGTCCGTTTCGACACTGCTGGACAGCACCGAGATAGCTCAAACGTTTTCGATCGCCAGCATCAGTATCATGTATCGGACATCGATCACTCGGGATATCATGATTCTCAGCATGCATAGGAATGCGTTGGATGGGGGTCTGAATCAGTTGAGGTGCCGGTCGATCAGACGGGTCCTTATGTATCGGCTGAGGTTTTAGGTTCTACTGATCAGTTCCTCGTGGATACAGGAGCGACACGTAGTGCATTGTCTAGGTACTTGGTTCCGGGGGCTCCCCCATCCGGCTCAATGGTTACATCGGTAGGGTTTGACGGTACACTCTCCCGAAGCCCTCTTTCACAGCCCCTTGCATTTAAGGTTGATTGTTTTTCTGCGCCCTGTCCGTTCCTGCTTGCCCCGTATACACCGGATAACATTTTGGGCCTTGACATGTTAAAACACTTTAGGGCTACAATTCGCTGTTCCCCTGAGGGTGTGAGGGTGATTCTAAATGACAACTACCCCCGATCTGGGCGGATGTGTACGATCTCAGAGGATGCGTTGTTGGCTACCCTCCCCCGCGCTTTATGGGCGACTTCGGACACAGATGTGGGACAAATGGTGATTCCTCCGGTCCACATTAGTGTCCAGGAGGGGGCGGTGCTACCACGCCTCCCACAGTATCGTATTTCCCAGGAGGGCGAGGAAGCTCTCATACAGATTGTGCAGGATTTGATCGCAGTAGGAGTAGTGGAAGAAGTTCCCTATAATATCTGTAACAGTCCGATTCTCCCTATTCTGAAAAAGGACACGGATGCAAAGGTCTATCGGTTCATAATTGATTTGAGGGAGGTAAACAAGATCGTGATACCTCAGTACCCGGTGGTTTCCGATATCACGACGTTGCTTACCTTGGTCCCGCCTACGGCGACCGTGTTCTCAGTGATTGATTTGAAAAATGCCTTCTTTTCTATTCCCATTCACCCTGATAGCCGATTTCTTTTTGGGTTCACACTAAACAACAGATCTTATCGTTTTTGTAGAATTCCCCAGGGCTACACAGAAAGCCCTAGTATTTACAGTCAGGCTTTGAAACGACAGTTGGACTCCTTTGTTTTACTCGAGGGGGTCGCCCTCATTCAATATGTCGATGACATCTTGTTGGCGGCTGACACCCTGGAGTTGTGCGAGACAAGCACGCTATCCCTACTTTCCTTTTTAGCCTCCCACAATCACAAGGTCTCTAGGAAGAAATTGCAATTCTGTAGACCAAAGGTGACTTATTTGGGTCACCTTTTGTCTAAGGAGGGGCGTGCACTCACACCAGATCGTATCCAAGTAATCTTGGACACACCGAGGCCATCCACGCAGAAGGATGTGCGTGCATTTTTGGGCCTCGTTTCTTTTTGTAGACAGTGGATACTGGGGTTTTCACACACGGCTAAGCCATTACTAGCCCTCTTGACAAAAGATACGCCTATCCCAATCCCTTGGTCAGATGAGTGTGATGCTGCTTTTCAGCAATTGCGACAGGCCCTTTGTTCAGCACCAGTGTTAGGGACCCCTGATTATGCGAAACCCTTTTCGTTGTATGTGCATGAGAAAGATGGATGTGCATTATCAGTTTTAGTACAGATGCATGGTGATAAGCAACGCCCTTGTGCATACTTTTCGGCTGTACTTGATCCTGTCGCCCGCGCATTGCCAGGGTGTTTTCGCTCGGTTGCGGCGACAGCTGTGTCAATACGCCAAAGTGAAGGAATTGTATTGTCCCATAAACTGTTGGTGTTAGTTCCCCATGCTGTTGATGCCTTGCTTAATCAAACAAAGACGCAGCATTTGACCAGTGCCCGTTTAACGGGATATGAGTTGACGCTTTTGGCTCCTCATATTACGTTGAAAAGGTGCGTGACATTAAACCCGGCCACATTGTTGCCATACCCCGAGACCCAGCCGGAGGCACAGAAAGCGCATGATTGTATTCTTGTGACTGAGGAACAAACAAAGGGTCGTATTGATCTCCAGGATACGCCCTTTTCAGAGGTAGATGGAGAATTATGGGTAGATGGATCATGTCTGAAGCTACCAGATGGTACGGCTTCAGCAGCGTATGCAATTACCACGTTGCGGACGATAGTGGAGACAGCACGCATACCACAGAAATCAGCTCAAGCAGCGGAACTGATAGCGTTAACACGAGCGTGTGAGCTCAGTACAGGATTGTGTGTGAATGTTTACACAGATAGCCGCTATGCCTTCGGAGTAGCGCACGATTTCGGCCTACTCTGGAAGGAGAGAGGGTTTCTAACGTCACATGGGGTACAGATAATGCATGGGGAGTTAGTCCACAATCTTCTAACTGCATTGACATACCCGAAGAAAATTGCCATTGTTAAGTGTAGTGCGCATAGGAAAGTAGTTGATAAAGTTGGAGAAGGGAATGCGTTAGCAGACCGAGTGGCACGGGAGACTGCGATGCAGCCCGGTACTACTGCCATGTATGTAGTGAAATCACAGGTGGAGAGATGGCGTGATGCAAAGGAAGAAGTGCGAGAAATACAAAGGACCGCTTCTGATAAAGAGCGGGAGCAATGGGCTAGCGAGGGAGAGTTGGATGACGAGGGTTGTTGGAGAAATAAACAGATGGATAGATGGAAGTTACCCACGGCTTTTGTACAACCTATGGTTCAAATGGCACATGGGCTAGCACATGTTGGAGCTTCCGCAATTGTGAAATTGCTCACCCAAGTCTGGGAGCATCCAGAGATTGCTAGCACAGCAAAGAGGGTGGTGCAGACCTGTATGATCTGTCTGAAGTATAACCCAGGGAAAGGCACGCGAACTCCAGCAGGAGGATTTGCGACGCCCACTGCACCCTTTGAGGTTCTGCAGATGGATTACATCCAGCTTGAGCGCTGTAACAATTTGAAGTATGTTCTAGTAGTGGTTTGCGCCTTCAGTAAATGGGTTGAGGCGTACCCTACGAAAGACAATACTGCAATGACCACGGCGAAGCTACTGCTAAAAGAGTTTTTCCCTCGATACGGCGTCTGTAGACTTCTGTGGAGTGATAATGGCCCTCACTTTGTAGCGGATGTTATAAAGTATGTCTTGAAGGGCCTAGGCATCACCCAGAAGTTCCACGCCGTGTTCCACCCTCAGTCTGCAGGACTAGTCGAGAAGTATAATGGTACGTTGAAGCTTAAGATCGCCAAAATCCAAGCTTCAACATCTTTGACCTGGCCGGACGCCTTGCCACTGGCGTTATTGTCAATTAGGTCGGTGCCACACTCTCGAACCGGCCTTACACCCTATGAGATTGTATTTGGACGCCCAATGAATATTTGGGGTCCACCAAGACCTAAGGCTGTGTATGATGTACCTTGTGTGATGATGAGTGATTATCTGGCACAGTTAACGGATAACTTGGTTTCTATTCATCAACAGGTCCGAGAGGCGCTCCCTGATCGGTCTACTGGTGAAGGACATGGTCTCCGGCCCGGAGATCATGTGATGATAAAGGTTTTCGACAGATCGAACAGTTTGGAGCCGAGATGGGTCGGACCTGAGCAAGTCCTTCTTGCAACGAGGACGGCAGTGCGAGTCTCGAACAGGAAGAATTGGATTCATTCCTTGCACTGTCGAAAGGTACCGCCCGGATTGGTGGAGTCTGCCGTGCTGACCGATCAACGAGAAGTCCTAGCAGCAGAGACAGGCTGTGCTGCGGGGCCAAACGACACTGAGGAGCTCTTTTCGGACCACACGACTTCTGGAGGAAGGCGATATCATCTGCGACCAAGGAAGTGAGGTTTCCAGCACCGGGACATACTGTCAGAACGGCCCTTGGGTTAGTGAAACGGAGAGCCGATGAGGCAAGGGGGGGGGATCAGCCCTGCATTAGTGTAGTGACACCCGTCTTGGCCCGCTGGTGAAGAAATCAACCGCTGCCCAAGGGGAAGAGTTCTGACAGACCTTTTTAGTTACAGGAAGATATCAGGGTACTGTTTCTTTTTGACATGGAGACGAAGAAAGTCCTTTGTGCGTTGGGGTTCATGCTAACAATAGCTATTGTTGGCATAACAACATGGTTTGTGGAGGAGGTCACACCTGCTCGGAAAACACTTGTGTTGACGACTCCGGTGCCTGCGGAGCACTACTTTTATACATTGCCGTATCAAGAATTGAAGCATCGACAGTCCTACTTGAATAACACTTTCATTCAGATGCTGCATCATACCCACGTTGCTACGAACGCTACGAACTGTTGGATATGTGGGATGATGCCAGCCCATCAGAAGAAAGGAGGTACGCCATTCATACCACTTCCTTTCTCTCATAATGGCTCTTGTAGAGCATGGTACACTTTGTTGTTTGCTACTCGGAAACCGACAGTGGGACGATTGCTTTTCAGACTTAATAAAGAATGTCATCAGGACAGAAATGGATATCCACAAGCAAATGGAACAATTTGGGAATGGGAAGAGTACCGACCGGACAATGAATCCATTCCCTATATCTTCACGAATACCAGAGACACTGTGGGGAAGGAAAAATTTGTGATCCAAGTGGCCCAAGCCCAAGCGGACCTGTGTGTCCAGAGTGTGGGTTTTATCCCTGTTGGTGTCAGTGATTGTATAACCGTATTAAACATCGATGGGCTGAACAACAGCACCTTCCTAGCATCCCATAATACCTATTTCGTATGTGGAAATAAAGGTTATTACCGTTTGCCGGCTGGGTGGTCTGGGGTATGCTATGTATCATTCCTATTACCTCCTGTATTTCTAGCACCCGCGTCATATCATAAGGATTTGAAGTTGTTGAATAATGTGACTGTAAATAGATATAAACGTACTTTATCGATTGATGATGTGGATCAAACTGATACTAGCTTGCAACAGTATATTGATTTCAACTTAGGACTGTTTTTCTTTGTTGGAGCTGCTTTGAATAGTAGGAAGATCCGGAGATTAACGAGAGTGGTAGAAGCTGTGACTAATCAGACTGCTGCTGCTCTTGGGAATCTTACGGAAGAATTACAGATAACCAGGATTGTTGCATTGCAGAATCGTATGGTATTGGATGTGATGCTAGCTGATCGAGGAGGAGCCTGTAAAATTATTGGAAGCAGCTGCTGTGTGTTTATCCCTGATCATACGCCATCTGTTTATAGCGCTATTAATAAACTGCATAAAATAGCAGCTGAAATCCACACAGAAAACGGCACTTGGTCCTTTTCTGGATGGTTTTGGGCGTTGGTTACTGCTTGGGGTTGGAAGGTTCTAACCGGTCTCTGTATTATCATAGCAATTCTGTTCTTTCTCTGTATGTGTATTCAATGTGGACCATTGTGCTGTTCCGTATGCATTTCATTTTGCATTCCAGATAAGAAAGCTATTGCCGATGTTGCCCGCCAGAAGGGTCTAGCTAAAGAGGTTAAAGGAATGATGATAATTGACATATACGATGATTATTCTTGGAAACCGGATGTCTTCAGTAAATGCTGAAAGGGTCGTCTGTTGTAAATTAAAGCAGAATGTGATTAAGCATTTACTGAAAACATTAATGCTTCCCCTTTTATCGTGTTTCCTTCACTACGTTGGCCGAAGTCCGGACTCCATTTTGTATCATCACGCTGCCACGTGTTTGCCACGAGGAGAGTCCGACCTCTGTGTTAGTTGCTCTTGTAATCTGCCTAGCAACAGTTTATAAATAGCCCTCTTGTCCATCTGGCGCATGCCCAGACTTGACCACATCTGTTATAATTAGCTTTGCTTGACCATGTGTTTTCGCGGGCTCAAGGAGTGTGTTAGCTCCGCCCATGTATTGATTCAGTATCGAGAATGACCCTAAATGGTAATGTTCTTCGACTTCATGTGGTATCCACCCACTCATGAGCCCCTCTGTTGTGTATAAAAGGGGACTGTGTACGCAAGTTCTTTGTGCTACTCCTTGCAATACTGAAGAGTGTTGTGTGGATTGTAGGACCACCCTTAAGGGTTAATAAACGTTGTTTTTGTACTTTGCAGTTTCCGTGCCAACTTCCTTATAGATTTCGTTACAGAAGAGCGAACCCTTGTCTCTTGCGGGCCTAGCTGGGGCTTGTATTCATCAATTGCATGCCACATAATTACACTGTACAAAATGCAACATACACCCCACATAATATCACTCAGTACCACATAATTACATACCACATAATTACACTCTACTCAATGCAACATAAATACAATCCTCATAATATCACTCAGTCCCACGTAATAACACTCCACATAATTACACTCTACTCAATACAATATAAATACACTACACATAACACCACTCAAAACCACAAAATTACACCACATATTTACACTCTACTAAATGCAACATACACTCCACATAATGCCACTCGCTGCCGCATAATTAAATGCCACATAATTACACTCTACTCAATGCAACATAAATACACTCCACATAATACCACTCAGTGCCACATAATTACACTCTACATAATTACTCTCCTTAATGCAATACAAAATACAGCTCACTACCACATAATTACATACTACATAATTACACTCTACTCAATGCAACATAAATACAATCCACATAATACCACGCAATACCACATAATAACACGCCACATAATTACACTGTACTCAATACAATATAAATACACTCCACATAACACTCAAAACCACATAATTACACCACGTAATTACACTATAATAAATGCAACATACACTCCACATAATACCACTTAGTGCCACGTAATTACATGTCACATAATTACACTCTCCTCAATACAACACAAAACACTTCGCATAATACAACTCAGTGCCACGTAATTATATGCTACATAATTATACTGCATTCAATGCAACATACACTCCAAATGATACCACTCACTGCCACATAATTACATGCCACATAATTACACTCTACTAAATGCAACATACACCCCACATAATACCACTCAATGCCACATAATTACATGCAACATAATTACACTATACTCAATACAACATATACACATAATATCACTCGGTGCCACGTAATAACACGCCACATAATTACAATATACTCAATGCACCATAAATACACACCACATAATACCACTAAGTACCACATAATCACACATCACAATTACACTCTATTAAATGCAACATAAATACACTCCACATACCACTCAGCGCCACTTAATTACACACCACATAATTATACTCTCCTCAATGCAACATAAATACACTCCACATAATACCACTAAGTAACAAATATTTACACGTTACATAATTACACACAATTCAATAAAACATAGACACTCCACATAATACCACTCACTGACACATAATTAAACACAACATAATTACACTATACTCAATGCAACATAAATACAATCCACAAAATACCACTCAATACCACATAATTACACGTCACATAATTACACTCTTTTTAATGCAACATAAATACACTACACATAACACTCAGTACCACATAATTACACACCACATAATTACAATACACTCAATGAAAAATAAATACACTCCACATACCACTCAGGCCACATAATTACACGCCACATAATTACACTCTACTCAATGCAACATAAATTCACTCAGTATAATAACACATAGCCAATAGGTCTCGCATTTGGGACCTTATAAGTATTTAGTTATGCAGCACAATATCCTTGGTGCAACAACATCAAGTGTTGCATGGCAAAACACTTATAAGGTCCCAAAAGCGAGACCTATTGGCTATGCCAATGCTTGTTTTTTTGTTGGCCTTAGAACGCTGTGCATTTTACCACTGCTAACCAGTGCTAAAGTGCATGTGCTGCTCTCCTAAACATTGCAACATTAGTCTATTCCTGATTGGCATATTCAATTTACAGGTAAGTCCCTTGTAAAGTGGTATACCATATACCCATGGCCTGTAATCTAAATGCTACTAGTTGGCCTGAAGCACTGGTTGCGCCACCCACACAAGTAGTCATTCAAACCTGTCTCAGGCCTGCTATTACAGGGCCTGTGTGTTCCACTTGGAACTTACACAAAGGCCACCCCTAAGGAAGGCCCTAGGTAGCGCTTTGGGCAGGGTGCTGTGTAAGTAAAGGTAGGACATGTACTTTTAAGTTTTGCGTGTCCTGGTAGTGACAAACAGCTAAATTCATTTTTCACTACTGCGAGGCCTACTCCTCTCATGGCTAGCATTGTGAATTCCTTAAAACACTTTTGAGCTGTAATACCTGATTAAAAAGGAGTAGCTAAATCATGTCCCATATCTTTGGAATGGCAATGGTTAATCCTCCTTAGTGGTAAAGTTGGACTTGACATTACTATTTTAGAAATGCCACTTTTAGAAAGTAGGCATATCTCTGCTCTTAACTTTGCTCTGTGTGCCTTGCACCCTGTCCCCCATACAGCAATGGCCTGGGTGGCAGCTACACTTTGTGCATTAACTCTAGACTGCCACAAACACAGGAAGGTTGGGTGTAACAGAGGACGTGTCTATATTCTGATAGCCTTCCTAGGCAGGAAGGGGGAGAGGGAGCTCACACTTACATCTTAATAAGCTGTGTCCTCTTTTCAAACAAAGGACTGATTACCCCCCACAGATAGCCTAGCAGACAGCGCTGGGATGAAAGGGAGCTTGTGTACTTCAAGGAGCTGGTTTGAAGTCACCCCCCATGTCAAAGCACATTTGGGTATAAGTACTGATGCTATGACCATACAAATTAGCACACTATTGGACCTGGGGGAACTCTGCAGGAGTAAACACCGCTGTGCTGTAAGGATTGCTACTTTGTCTTGACTGACTGTTCTGAGGAACTGTTTATCTGCTTTGCTGAGCTGCCCTGCTGCCAGTGGTCTCTGCAAAGCTGATGTCAAGGGCTGGACCCATCTCACTTGAACCCAGAGTGACTCCAAGGGCTTGCTGGCTTGCCTCCTGTTAAAAATGGGGGTCTCTAGTTGGCAGAGATAGGTACCTTTGATCAAATAGGGACCCTTGCTTCTAGTCAGGGTAAGGGGGGGATACACTTCTAAAATAACCCCTGCTCACCCCCTTGGTAGCTTGTAATAAGAAGACAGGCTTATCCCAGAGGCAGTGTGTAAAGCATTTGTGAACACATACAGTAATACAGTGAAAACACTACAAATGGACACCACACCAGTTTAAAAAAAAAAGTAATCTTTATCTAAACCAAACGACAAAAATCCACAATACAGTAATAAAAATATGATTCTTAAAAGGTAGAAATAGTTTAGTTCAAATTAAATTTCCGATGCGACTCTTTTCACACAAAGTACCTTGGATGCGCTGCTCACACAAACAAAAAGGGTCACAGGGAAGGTGATGTGTCGGTTCTTCACGCTCAGGGAAGGTGATGCGTCGGTTCCTTGCTCCGGGGGAAGTGATGCGTCAGTTCCTTACTGCTGCGCAGGGGAGGTGAGGTATTGGTTTGTAACTGGAGAGGAGGTGATGCTTTGGTTTCTTATTGCGTGGGGAGGTGAGGAGTCAGTTTCTTACTACATCCCCCAACAATGCGACAGACTTGGTGCCTCGATGCGATGAGATAATCTGGGACGATGCGTGGGTTATTTCAGCCGCACAGCAGGCCTTTGGTTGGAACCGGTGCGGTGATCTCAGACTTTGGAGATCGGTGCACTCGATGTGGCATGCAGTGATTCTTCGAGCCGTGGGCAGACACTGCGACAGCTCCTAGCAGCAAACAGACTCCAGAGGTCCAAAACAACAGCAGACACCTCTTAGCAGATCAGAACTCCCAGCAAGTAAGTTCAGAGGAACTGATGGTGAAGTCTTTGTGTCCCTGAGACTTCAGAACAGGAGGCAAGCTCCGTGTCAAGCCCTTGGAAATCTTCCTTAGTCAGGGGACACAGCAAAGTCCTTTTCCCTTTCCTTGGCAAAAAGTAGACACTGCAGGCCAACCCTAGACTGCAAACAGCTTAGCGGCAGTATTCCTCTTTAGCTTCTCCAGCTGTTCTCCTTGGCAAAGGTTCCTCTTGATTTCCAGAAGTGATCTAAAGGTCTGGACCCCAATATTTATAAAGCAAAATCCTTTGTTCTCCAGTGGCAGAGAAGTCCTGTGCTCAGTCAAAACCAGTTCTGTCCTCTCTGGTGCAACTTCCTGGCAGGAGGTAGACACAGCATTGTCCTTGGCAGACCAGGCTCATTCAGGTGAACGGAAATCTCCTCCCGTACTCTAAATGCAGCCCAGGCCTATTTAGCTCATCCCTGACTCATCCAGACTCTCTGGAGCCACTGCACCTCCCCAGCTACTGTCACTCCAAAGCCAGACAGTCAATACACATCCTAGCAGAGGCACACTGGATGGCTAAGCAAAAAAATACCTACTTTCTAAAAGTGGTATTTTCAAACATAGAATATAAAAAATCACCCTCAATAAAAGATGCATTTTAACATTCTGAGTTCAGGCATATCAAACTTTATTTTTCTATCTTGTTCCCAGTGGTAGTTATGCTTATAATGTGTTATAAACAACTCCCCATTTTATCCTATGGGAACAGATAGCCTTGCAATAGTGAAAAACTAAATTGGCAGTATTTCACTATCAGGACATGCCACATATACCAGGGCATGTCCTACCTTTCACATACACTGCACCCTATCCACAGGTGTACATTGGGCCTACCTTAAACGTGGCGAACATGTAAGAAAAGGCAAGGATAAGGCCTGGCAAGTGGGTGCACTTGCCAAGTCAACATGGCAGTACTAGATTGCACACAGGCACTGCAATGACAGGCCTGAGTTACATTTGCAGGCTGCTTATGTGGGTGGCACAATCAGTACTGCAAGCCCACTAGCAGCATTTGATAAACAGACAGTACACTGTACTAGGGACTGACTCGTAAATCACATAGCCAATTATGGAAACACCAATCCATAACAACAATTTACAAAGGGAGCACTTGCACTTTGGCACTGAACATCAGTGGCAAAGTGCCCAAAGCATCTAGACCAGCAAAAAGAAGTCCAACACAAAGCAAAAACACAGTAGGCAAAGGCAAAGGCAAAAAATGCAGGGGGAACTCACACCAATGGTGCCAGGTCTAACAGTATTTATAAGGAGTCTGCAGTGGTATATGCCAAGCGTGACACAGGCCATAGCACAATGGTGAGACCTAAACTAAGCGAGATGGCAGCCTCATGCAACCTGCTCAGCGACTTGACACAACACGCCCCAACTAAAGCCAACCATGATCCATGTATGGCCCCGGAGGTGACAGGGACCACAGATACATTTGCCATATTCCTGCAGCCCATCATGGAAAACAGATCCACTTTAGAATTAAAAATAGATGCAATTGTGGGTCAAACATTTGTGTGATGACCAGTTGAAGCTGATGGAAAGGACAATGAACACAGAAGCTGTGCTTAAATGATAAACCCTACAGTGCTAAAGGTGGGGTGTCAACTGGAATAATTTCAGGGCAGGGACTTAAGACCTGAGGAGGGGACTTGCCACGGAAGGCATCATTTGTGCATCTTATGAGTCCCTGAAAGAGCAGACGTGCCCAGTCTGGAGCTCTTCATGGAATAATGATAATAATAATAATAATAATAATAATAATAATAATAATAATAATAATAATAATAACAATAATAACAATAATAATAGAAATAAAACTGAAGTGGATCAACTTCCTTTTTTGGCTCTGCACACTCTAGGTACTTGCAGAAGATTGATAGATCTAAGCAATATAAGTGGTTGATAAGGCAGCAGCCTTTTTTGTAGGTACAAATGACCTTTCTGATTAAGGCCCTATAAGTGAGGACTAAGGCTTTATAGGGAATGTATTTGGCTATGGGAAGCCAGCAGAGTCTTTTCAAATAAGGGTTCATTTTAAGCCTCACACTCCTATGTTGAGACTCAGCATCAGTGCCAACAATTATGGACCCCCAAATGACTGAACAGGACAGGGCACAGGCAAGGTCCCAACACATGTCACAGACCACCCCTACACATGATGCAGCAAGCATTGTGCACTTGGATTAACTGGCAGCCTAGATGACCATGTGCAAGAGTGATTACACACAGACCAGGGAACACATGTCAAGGAGGGGAAGGGAGGAAGAACAGCCCCGGTTGACTTGGGGCAACAGGATATGCACTGCACATATAAACCCTGGCAGTATATCCATGCGACTGAGCACTTCCTAAAGCTGGTGACACACAACAAACACACATGTACCTACCCCCTCCTTGCTGCTGCCCCTCCTGTAACCGCCTATCCATGTCAGGGAAGACCACTGCCAGGACACGCCTCATCTGGTGGGTCAGTCGTCGACGCCCGCCATGGGGGCGTGGAGGTGAGTCCCCCAGCAGGACCCAGGCGATCCTCCTGGTCCAGCACCGGATGTCCTGCCAGCGTATCCTCACTTGGGGTAGGCTCCGACACCGACCCTCCACCGACATCACGGCCCTGACGGCCCGCTTCCATATTCTCCCCTTCTCGTAGGTGGTTACCTGTGAGGATGACAAAGTGAGACATCATCACTACACCTGCTCCATGTCACAGAGACACACATTTGAACATCTTTGCTTTTTTGAACAGGGCATAGTATGCAGACAACTCATAGCACCTTTGTCATAGGGACATTAGCCTCTGGGGAAGCCCACATGCACTACATGGCATTGAAAGTACACAGGTGGCATGAGGGGTGCAACACAATCACTGATCATGGCTCACACTGTGCATCACAAGCAACACAAGGATGATGGACAGCACCTCAAAGCAGACACATGCCCCAGGCCACTGACGCAACCTCAGCAGAGTAGACAGACACACACAGGCACAGAACAATCACCTGCCATTGGCAACAGCGGATACAAACCGCACTCTGCACATGTGCCACTTGACTGGGGGGTGTCACAGGTGTGGGGCTAGCTCAGCACGTCAGACATACAGCACAGCTTCCTTCTCACATCAGATGGGTAGAGCATATGGCTCCTACATGCAGCTGTGGTGCAACACTCCACATAGACCCTCACCCACATGACAGGGAACATTCACACACATCAATGTCCGGGGGCGTACACATCATTTGGACACTCTCACCACAGCTACACTCAACTCACACACATCTGTGGGTACAGTCACCTGTCACACCGGGGGGACAACAGAATCACATCAGGACTATAGAACTAAAATGCCCAAGAGGATTAGCCAGGCTGAATGTGCCATGCACCATGCAGTGATTGTCACAGTAAGCACAATGCAAGTGAGGAGTGCAGACATGAACTACATCATGCTCTGCATGGGAGACATGAGGCATTCCCCCCTGGGACCCACTCTAAACAACATTGCATGTCTGTCACACCTGGACACAATGCCAGAAGTGACAGTCACAAAAAAGGGGCACAGTCAAAGCTAGTGGAGTCAGCTCTCACCTGCTCCCCTGGTCTCCCATACAGGCTGGGGTACTGTGGGAGGATGACGTCCAGCAACGCCTCATTCTCCTCCTGGGTGAATGGCTGGGCCCTCTCCACAGACCTGGACATGGTGCCAGAGGAAGCAATGACAGCAGCAGTGGTGTGGAATGAAAGGTTGTGCAGGCAAGTGCCCTCTCATGGGTCCTGGCTGACTTATATCTGCCTTGCTGGGCTGTTTCATTTACAGGAGTACAGAGTGATTGGTCAGTCTCATTTGCATCCTACGTTTCCTCCAATCCCTTTAAACATACCCCAGTGAGGGCCTTTGTATGGTTAAAAATTTGAGCATGATGTGAAGTCAACAACCACTTTGCAACATTGTATATTGTCTCCAACTGACTTTTGCTGGCCACCTGATGAAAATTTTTGAACTGGAAACTCGGTCTCCATGACAACCAGCATGCATTTAGGCCCTTATACTTGTCCCTCATGTGTCCCCTATGTAATTTGACAATCCACACACAGGTACAGTGCGTTTTACACGTACCCTTACGGCACCAGTTGCACATAGCGTTTGACACGTCCGTGTACACACTGGTCATACACGTCCGTGTACGACCAGTGTGTACACGTACGTGTATGACCAGTGTGTACACGGACGTGTACACCGTGTACACACTGGTCGTACAAGTACGTGTACACACTGGTCGTACACGTACGTGTACACACTGGTCGTACACGTATGTGTACGACCAGTGTGTACACGGACGTGTACACACTGTTCGTACACGTACGTGTGTACGGTCCTTACACACACGCATACTCCTACGCTAACACCAATATAGTGATACGTACCGTACACACGCCCTCAGAGCGTGTGTACGGTGCGTTTCACATCTTCCACTGGTGATAGGAGGTGCACAGGACAGGAATGGAGGTCTCACACTTGCACAAGGCTGAACATCAAGTCATTGTCAGTGCAGTTCTTCTTGTGCAGGGCCTATGTGTGTCAGGCAGTGATATGGCACTTTTCTCCTCATGTTTTTGCACAATAGATGTGTGATGACCTCTGGACAGATGGCATGTGTGATGGGGCAACATGTGGCACACTTTCCCTTCACATTTTGCACATGTGTGCATGTAGTACAAACGTGTCAGTAACTGCATCACTGGTATGGCACAGTCACCGACACCTGCAACTGTCCCCTGATGCCAGGGACAGGGACACTGACACCTGACATCTCACTACCAGCGTGGGGCGATGTGACTATGTCGTGTGTGTCATGTGTTCCCATGAGCTTGCAGTTGGTGTTCCGTCAACTGCATCTGCTGTTGCTGCATCCAACATGTGTCTGTGCGTAGATGGCCATGGCACACATATACGCACGACATGCCACATGTGGATTCAGACGTTACGTGTGTCTGGATGGTTCAAACATGTTCTTTTGACATGAGGACATATCTGCGTCGTCTCCATGTCTGTGTTTTCTTTTTTCACGTGTACCCCTTCATCGCAATGATGTGAGCTGCTAATTTTTAATGACATGTGCCCTGTGCGTGTAGCTTGCCGCCAGCTGTCGGTATGAGATGACATCCTTCAAAAGCTGATATGTGGATGTATGTCACTCCTGTGATGTCTCTGGCTGTTCACTTACACTGGCCCACAGCTTGTTTCAGGGCATGTAATGTAGAACTTGACAATCAACGGTTGTAGCTGGCTCTTCGTAGGAGTCGCATCTGGCTGGCATACGTGTCCTGGATGTATTGCACAGACCAGACTCTGTATCTTGCAGATGTGTATTAGCAGTTGAACATGTGCTCGGTTTATTGACATTGGTGTTGTGATGTACTCACTCTTCGTTATTCCTTCCAAATTTCTGCAGGGCACCGCCTCTCCCCCGACCAATGCCAGACTTGGGTGCCATGAGGGAACGTGACTGCATACGCCGTTACAGATTCACCCAACAGTTAATTGGGGACCTGACAAACAGGCTGGCACCACACCTCCAACCGCGACACAGTTATCCTACTGCGCTGACCACCAAGATGAAGGTGATGGCAGCCCTACTTTTTTTTGCCACCGGTACTTTTCAATTCACCATAGCTGATGTGGGTGGCATGTCCCAGACCATGTTCAGCCGTGTCCTGCATGATGTTTTAGAAGGCATGTTGGAGCACCTGGATGAATTCATCCATTTTCCGACTCGTGAGCAGTTGACGGGTGTCAAGGGTGAGTTCTATGCCCTGGGAGGGATGCGCCATGTAATTGGGTCCATTGATGGGACACATGTTGCTTTGGTGCCACCACAGGCACATGAGGTAGCCTATCGAAACAGACAACATTATCACTCCATTAGTGCCCTTGTGGTGTGTCTTGCTAACATGCTGATTTCCCATGTCTGTGCACGTTTTCCAGGATCAGCACACGATGCCTACATCATGAGGCGTAGCAGGGTGCCCGAAATGATGCTGCAGCTGCGCAACGAACGAGCATGTCTTGTTGGAGGGTAGACTCTGTTTGTCCTGTATTTAGCGGTATCTTTGTATCTTACAGCTTCTCCTGACCCACTTCTGTACATGATGTTTCCATGTAGGGGACTCTGGCTATCCCAACATGCCATGGCTGATGACGCCTCTCCGCAACCCCAGAACACCTGCAGATCACCGTTACAACAACACCCATGGGCAGACCAGGCGAGTGATTGAGAGGATGTTTGGCCTCCTGAAGAGCAGATTCCGGTGCCTTCATAAGACAGGCGGATCCCTCCCATATGCACCGGTCAAGGTCTGCAAAATCTTCATCATGTGCTGCATGCTGCACAACATGGCAGTGGAGAAAGCTGTGCCACTCATCCTGGATCCGGATGAGCAGGAACATCCACCCATGGAGGATGAAGGGCTTGGTCATGAGGCAAGTGAGGAGGAGGAGGAGGAGGATTTAGTAATAAACCATTTGATTTCAAGAAAAAAGACTTGATTAGAATTCTCAATGGTGCAACAGGTTAATAGTTTCTTGACTGTGCATACAAATTAACTGGTTCATTATTGAACAAACGTCGCTGTTTTGTACATAATAACAATTGCTTTCAATTCGTTGATGGAAAATGCCCAATGCATTTCGGGATTTTGAAAAGTCCCTTCGTCAGGGGCCGACCTAAAACAGATGTCAGCATCATAAATTTTCCATGTTAAAGACCTTGAGATCAAATGGTTTATTACTAAAGATGTTTTGTTTAATCCTATCTTGTGTAAAGTTTTTCATATTTGAAAATGTCATTTGAAACATTTTTGTTCTAAAATGTGTCCTTGGGGGGATTCCCCAAGTTGGTGAATAGTGCAAGGTACTTGGTGGGTTTTCCCACTTTCCCTTTTCTCTGTGTATGTATTTGGCCATGTTGGTCCCCACAACGGGCTCTCAACACCTTCTGAGGGTGTGTTTCCTGTGCGCAGCTCGGCCTTCAGTTTCATGATCCGGTGTCAGTCATCTTTGGTGATTGTGCATCCATTGTCTCTTGGTGTGCCATTGAAAACCGGACACTCCTTCCTTTACATACGCCGGTTGCAGTTGGTCTTTCTGACAGCCTTGTCTTTGTGTGCAACTTGTGGCATATTTTCCAGGACATGCCGCCTGCTGCTGCAGCCCCTGCAGCAAGGGCACACAGTGTTTCCGGATGTGGCAACACACACGCCTCAAAGATGCTCCTCCCTTACTCCCTCCACCCATTCATTTGGCTGGCATCAGCTTGTCTGTGCCACTGTTGCCGCCACACGGTGCCAAAGGCTGGACAGTCTGCACATGCTACGTGCACATTGCACGACCCTCATGGCCTTGCATGACCCACATCACACTACAGTCTGATGTTGCAGCCACCCTCCATGCAATGTCCATCCGCATATCTACCGGCTGCTCTGAGGCATACACTAAGCGCACACACAACACCTTTGCATGATGAGTGTCCAACTCCGACTGCCTACACAGCGCTGCCACGCCTTCCAGGCCCTGTTACACCAACCAGGTCATGTCCCTCCTACTCCCCACCAGCTCTGTACCCCAGCAAGGCCATGTGCGTGGGAGTCAAGGCTTCTGCATATAGTATGGTGTCGTTATCTGGCACATGGCCCAGGTATCATCTCTCAGCATGTCAATCTACAATGTGTCCAGGACCCCCCTCACCACCATCACATGCACACACCACCTCATCATCAGCTCGTATGCCATTGACAGCCAGGTGCTCCTCACCCTCACCAAACACGCCGACCTTGCCAGTTCAAATAATCAAGAATGCATGAGATCCATTGATGGATGGCTGAACATCAGCCACCTGAGGCTGGACTTGTACAGGACTGAGGTAATCATCTGCGGATTGTCCCCTTACAGCTGGGTCAACTGCTTGTGTCCCACCCGCAAGAGCCCTGCACAGGCACCCGGTGGGCACGCACACAAGATGGTGTGCATCATGTATTACTCGCTCACATTTGCCATGGTAATCACCAGCATCTGTACCTCAGGCTACAACACCCTGTGTATTATGCACATGATCCACAGATAGATCCACTACAAGTAAAAGACAGACCATCCCCCAGGTCCACGACAACATCCGTGTCAAATAGTGCCCTGCCCTCTAGGGAGCTAGTACATCCACACTCCCTGGAAAGTAGTACACATCCAGGGTGCATGTGCACACCTCAGCTTCAACATCCCGCGCCCCAGCCACATCACCGTCCAGCAGAGATAGCTGCAATGGATCACTATGTGCTGCAGGATGACCTTCAGACTCCCCACCCACACTCAGGAGGCAGGCCACAACCCTGACCAAAAACCAACCTTGTACCACTGTCATCCGAGACCCCGTTGTGCCATCTCCGTGCATCCAACCTTGCCCTGGCCACCATTCTTCACATCCACCGTACTCCAGCATACAGGACATAGTACTCCCACCTGTGAAAACATACCTGGGACTCCCTCCCCGGGAACCTCCAAATGAGGCATGACCTCTACGCCTTAATGATACTCTTCCAAATAGGTCTGTCCGCACAGTATTGCAAGCCCCCCCTCAGCAGCTTGAGGCCATCACAGGTGAGTACTGTGCTCCATTTCTGCATTGAATGACACATTGTGACCCATGTGTGTCCTCTACCAGACTCAGATCCAAGGGTACGGATGGGTGGAGTTAGTTCAACACTGAGGCATAGTTTGACATTTACACACACATATGTTGTGGACTAATGCAAAATGACTGCAACATCTCATGATACCAAATAAATATTTTTATTTGCGGTGGTGTACGTGTTTTGGTAGATGAAATGAGTTGCTCTACCGGGTGCATGGAATCCAAAGTTCACATGGGGAGATGGTATCCTTGGCATTAGGAGTCATCAGAGTCCAGACCACAGTGTTGGTCATCATTGGTCAGACTGTGACCAGCAAGTCCATGTGGCAGAGAATGTCATTGGATGTGGTGCTGCTGTTGCGCCAGAGGGCCAGGTGCCAGGCCAGGTGACCTGGGAGATGTGGATGGTCCGCTGCCTCTCACGGTCTTTTCTGTGGATGACCCACCTTCCTCCGGGGACCCTCAGATGCAGGCCTTGACGATGTTTGGGACGCTCCGTCGGACGAATCCTCCTCCTCCTCCTCCCTCCCTGTGGCTGGTGCTGGTCTGCGCCTGGTGTCACAGGGAGGGTTGCCCATGTTGTCGGCGATCCGACTGAGTGAATGGCTTATGTCCCTTTGCACTGCCAGGAGCTCACCCAGTCTTGCCTCCATCCGTCCTTGGTGTTGTTGTTGACTGGCGTGTTGCTCGGCCTGAAGGTTCTTCATCTTGTTGAGGGTCCCCTAGATGTCTGTGAGGCTCCCCACTACCTGGCTGATGCCCCTGGTGTCACACCGGTATGTGTCCAGGATGTGGCGTATGTGTGACATACCGGTTCCCTCAGCTGGCTGGTCAGGTTCGCGCCTCCGCCTGCCTCCACTCCCACCACCCCTGCCTACATGAGCCTGGCCTGCCGTTGTGGGCACATCAGGTCTACGGGACCCCTGAGGGATGGCATTTGTGGGGTTGCCTGCCTCCTCCTGGGTGCCCAGAGAACCTTGTCCCTCCTGGTCAGACTGGCTGTGTTGTTCAGTGCGAGCAGGGCTCCTGGGTGTCTCCTGGGATGTGGCAGGAATGGGGGTGGTGGTTGGCACAGATGTACCTGAAGCCGGTGCTGCAGGGGCTTGGGCACCAGAGGGGCCAGGTTGGTCGGGGTCATCCACGGAGTGGTGAGAGTCGTCGCTGCTGGTGGGATCATCTTCACGCCGAGCCTGGGACTGTGATTCTTCCCCCCCATTGTTGGGGTGACATCCATGACGTTGCCCTGTGTGTGAGAGAGAGACAATGTCAATTCTGTTTCATGCGACATCCATGTTTCAGACATATTCAAGTTGGCACAGTTCCTCCAGGTAGTTGGATGTGCCTAGCATTCCTCTCAATGTCCACTTGTGGATGGGTATGTTGCGGGGGACAGATTGATATGTTCTCCTGAGTGTTTGACCTGTAGAATTGTGGCTAGAATGCTTATTTGGCTATGGATTGATCTTGTTGTGTCACATGTCCATTGTGAGAGTGGATGAATCCGTTGCCTGCCCCAGGGGTGTGTGCTTGTGTAAGGGGGGGTTGTGACCGGGCCTGCTGTTGTGTGTAGTGTGATTTGTCATTGGGTCTCCAATGTGATGTGTCTGTCCCCTCATGGTGCATGCTGTCATGACAGTGAGTGTGAGTTCCTGTGCTAGATATCTGAGCTAGTGGGGTTGGTGTTTGAGTGTACAGTGGTCACAGGAGGGCCTTGTGCTGCATACAGCGGGGCCAAGTGTCAACTACCTTGTCAGTACTTTGCCAGTCCCTGTGCCTTGGGCATGGTGCATGGGTATGTACCTAGACCATATGGGCTGAGGGCATTGGTGTCTGCTTCTGTGTGTCACGATGTGTTTTGTGAGGCCCACCCTCCCATCATCCCGGACATCCAGTCTTGGGTTTGTGGTTTGTGTAGCCTGGGACATGGCATGGCCTTGCTTAGTGAATGGGGCATGGACATGTTAGTGGCATGAGCGTGGTGTTTGAGTGTGGTTGTGTCCGGTGATGGCTTGGGGGTAGTTGCGTGCATTTGTTGTATTTGGGGTGCGGAGGCCATTGCCCCCATGTAACGTAAGTAGTTTGTGTACTCACCAGGCTCTGCGACTCCTTCGACTCCGTGTACTCCCACCGGCGGAAGCAGGGCCATCACCTTCTCCTCCCAGGGATGGTAATGTACGGGTCTGCGGGGCAGGCCACCTCCAGTGATGTTGCTCTGGGCGTATTCCTCGTTCATTTTCCGCTTGACTGACCTGCGCAGATCGTACCACCTGGCTTGGCATTCATGCCTGGTCCTTCGGATGGGCGCAACAGCATTCACCTTATCGACGATCCTCTGCCACAGGCTAGTTCTTTGGGCTATGCTGGTCTGTCTGACCAATGTTCCAAAGAGCCCTGGCTCGACTCTGATGACTTCGTTGACAAGGAGGTCCAGCTCCACCCTTGTGAACTTTGGATTCTTGTCCGTGGGCATGGTGTGGGGTGTGGGTGTGGATGGTTGTGGGTGTGTGGGTGTGAATGTGACGGTGTGTGTGTGAATGTGAAGAGGGGGTATTTGTGAAGGAGGTTGTGTGAAGGTGTGTAAGTTAAGGTGTAGTTAAGGTGTGAGTAAGGTGCAGTTGTTTGTCTGTGGGGTCTGGCAGCAGTGGGTCTGTTGCAGAGGCTCATGGGTTGTGTGTGTGGGCCCTTTTTATTGGTCCATTTGTGGGTGTGGCTGGGTTTGAATTTGTGGTGGGTGTGTTATAAGAGGTGGTTGTGATTTAGGGCCTCTGTTTGCCTGTTTGGATGTGCCAGGTCAGTCATTGAGATGTATTTTGTCATGTAGACGTGTTTTGTGGTGTTGTGCGGGTCAAATTGACCCTCCTTGTGCTGTTTTACAGTGTCCTGGTTCTGTACGTGTATTTTTCGCCTAGGTAAGGTCCGTACATACGCGATGCTGGGTGGGGATGCTGGGGTACGGTGTTGGTGTACGGTGCATACAGGTACGGGGCTGGGGTACGGGCCTGGGGTGCGGCGCGTACAGGTGGGTGGCTGGGGTACGGTGTTGGGGTACGGTGCGTACAGGCACTACGGTCCTGGGGTATGGTGTGTACAGGTGCTGGGTGGGGTACGGTGTTGGTGTATGGTGTGTACAGGTATGGGGCTGGGGTACGGGCCTGGGTTGCGGCACGTACAGGTGGGGGGCTGGGGTACGGTGTTGGGGTACGGTGCGTACAAGCACTACGGTCCGGGTGTACGGTGCGTACAGGTGCAGGGGTGGGGTACGGTGTTGGTGTACGGTGCGTACAGGTACGGGGCTGGGGTACGGGCCTGGGGTGCAGCACGTACAGGTGGGGGGCTGGGGTATGGTGTTGGGGTACGGTGCGTACAGGCACTACGGACCTGGGGTACGGTGCGTACAGGTGCGGAGGTGGGGTACGGTGTTGGTGCATGGTGCGTACAGGTAAAGGGCTGGGGTACAGGCCTGGGGTACGGCGCATACAGGTGGGGGGCTGGGATACGGTGTTGGGGTACGGTGCATATAGGTGCGGGGCTGGGGTATGGTGTTGGGGCACGGTATGTACAGGTACTGGGCTGGGGTACGGTCCTGGGGTGCGGCGCATACAGGTGGGGGGCTGGGGTATGGTGTTGGTGTACGGTACTTACAGGTGGTGGGCTGGGGTACGGTGTTGGGGTACGGTGCGTACAGGTTCGGGGCTGGGGTACGGTGTTGGGGTATGGTGCGTACAGGTACGGTGCTATGGTACGGGCCTGGGGTGCGGCGCGTACAGGTGGGGGGCTGGGGTACGGTGTTGGGGTACGGCACGTACAGGTGCGGGGCTGGGGTGCGGTCCTGGGGTACGGTGCGGAGGGGTGGGGCTGGGGTACGGTCCTGGGGTACGGTGCGGAGGGGTGGGTACGGTGCTATCATATGCGGGGAGAGGGGGGGCTGTACGACTCGTATCCGGGCACAAGTTTACCCGTGTACATGTGTGCTACAGCGTTTGCTCCGTACGGGGCCTTTTACATGTGGTAGTTTATTCGGATGGGCGGTACGGATCGTACTTGCGCGCTCGGACTTCAGTTTTACGATTTGTATGTAAAACTGTCCGGGGACGTCTTGTAGACTTTTCCCGTAGCGATTCGTATGTATTTTTCTCGTACGAATCGTACTTCACCGTTTGTACGGTACTTGTACGATTCGTACGTATAAAAATACGGATACGAGTTGTACGCAAATTTATTTTAACGGATTGGAATCGGCACCTTAATCTGTATGACATCACTTTGCATGGCACACTGCTCATCACACATTTTGAAAAACAAATTTGGGGGGGATACAAGGGAAACTCTTCCCACAGCTCAACATCTCTCCCAAAATTGAAAAGCATTCTGGTCATTTTTTATCCTTTTAGTGGGAGGTTGAGACAATCATGTCCCCTTCACTGGTGAGTTAGTGTGTTGACATAATTGCCTGGTCCCCCACACTTGATGGGTTAAACATTTGTTAATTAAACACAAGGGACTATTCACAAAGCTAACTTATACTTGTAAGTAAGTTACATGTGTAATTTATTCTTAGATTTTTAAGTAACTCTACTACTTTTAGATATTTACAACATTTTACTGTAAAGTTACTTAAAAGTGTGAACATACTCCATCGCCTGACAAAATCAGGTGAAGCCAAAATTAAGAGTTGAAGTTACTAATGCTGTTACTGCTACTGCAACAACCTCTCATAGAAAATAATGGAGGCACAGGCTAAAATAAAACCCTATAGAAAATAAATTATTTTAAAATAGTTAAAAAGATAAATAAGTATATTGTTAAAGCATTGAAAAATAAAATCATATTTAATATTTCATTATAAAATATTCTGTCACATTTCTTAATTTATAAATTTATGTAACATTAATTGATCTGAAAATATAATTAAATTACTTGCAAGTATTCTATTCTAATTAATTTTATAAATTTTTGTAATAATTTATGCATACTAAAAATAATTTGTTTACTTTCCTTTAGTTTTGGGGGTTTTTATTACAATGTAATGTAAATAAAATATTTAAAGATTTAATTTAAAATTAGGTTAATAGTCCATTATCATTATATTCTACATTTATAAAAAAAAATAAGTAACATATTTTACAACAATATTTAACTATATTAAATTTAACTGCGGCGTTTCCCTATTGTAAAGTACAGAGAAAAGTAAAAAAAAGTGTATTCAACTCAAAAATAGTCAGGAAAAATATTTCAAGATAAATAAAAATCGATGTAAATTTTATATATTTATTTTAAATGTAGAACAAACTAAAAAAATATCTACAGTGATATTAACTCAAATATAAATTAAATTGTTAAATAATTGTAATATATATAAATACATTAAATAATGAAGTTTAAATACTGGTCACCTAAATTCAAAAATCAGATTATGATTTACAAATTCTGAAGTGTGATGCTCAAGATGAATCAAAAGTTCTTTAATTATGTGAATGATATTATAAAAGTATTTTTATATACATTTATAGATTCCAAAAAGGTTGTTAAAATATTTTATGATGAAATAATAATGTAATATTTGTAAATTATTTGTATTAACTTATATTTATTTAGATTATTAACAGTTTTATATAATTTAATTTGATTTAAAATTATTTTATGTAACACAATCTCCATTTTATTTCTGTTGTAATTCTTTATTAACATTTTTGCATAATTTCATCATGAAGACAGTGACTTAAAGCGTATTGTACAATAGATAAATAAATAGTTTAATAAAAGAGATACAATTCAAGTCTCTTAATGGTTAACAAGAATATATAAATATATAGATATATAAATAAGTAATTTGGTAATGAACCCAAAAGGAAAAGGAAGGGAAAAGAAAGGAGGAAAGAGAGATGGAAAGGGGAGTGATACAGGAAAGTCCGAGAGCTAATATATATACATATATCATAAACAGTAACATCAGAACTGACCTACAGTAGTTTTAAATAACAGTAGATTATAATTGGGAAATCAATCTAATGGAAAATATGTCTAATAAATCATTCTAGAACATTGAGATATGGAAAAACCATAAGACAAACATGAAAAAAAAGTAGGGACTGGATGTGTCCTATGCATGTTGATATAATAAGTGATAATCTGGGTGAATACTTACCATTCTCCAGGATGTATGAACTAACCTGAAGGGAGAGAGGGGAAAGGTAAGCCTTCATAGGAAAGAAATATAAAGAATGATAAATCTCTCTCTGGGACAGTATTACTCAGTCTCTATGTAAGGTATGAGATATTAATAGTACTAAATTTCACAACCCCATTGGTATAATGTTACTGATCCAGGGGAAGAAAGGGTGAAAAAAAAGATCAATATGAAAACAGCAATGATAGAAAAATAAATAGTAATTTATATAGAGAGAGTACAGAATGAATGATTCAGAACATTGCCATTCTAACCTTGTGGCAATGGAAAAGGATGAAGGTATATCCATACATATACACACAAATACCCATATATGTAAAAATATACATATACACTCATAAAGATAATCTCCAGAAGTGAAGGAAGATAATAATTAGATATGTTATATGTTCGGAAGTATCCACTAGTATTCAATACTATCACTGATGAATTTGGGTTATTCACTGCGGGAGTCAATTATTATCATTACCTGGACCTATAAAAGGTGACCATACTTGAAGAAACAAATCAGTTTGGTCCTGTATATTGTATATAATACGTTCATAAGAAGCTGTATGAATCAGGGCTACCATCCAAGTTTCCTGCAATGGTGGGTTAGGTGATTTCCATTGCCGCAATATACAAACTATTGCTGTGGCTAAAGCTGTGTGCAAAAGGCGACGTTGAGGTTAAGAGAGTGTTTGTGATTCACGTGTATCATGTAAAAGAATAGTGGCAGGTGTAAGTGGGAGTTTCAGAGGCATCGTAGAATGTAAAGTTTTACCCACATATTCCCAGAAAGATTGTATCAACGGACATTCACAAATGATATGGGATATGTCACAAGCAATACTATCACATCTCCAGCAATTAGCATGGGAAATCAAGCCAGCTCTAAGTAATTTTGTTGTGACCAATGCCAAATCATGGAGGATTTTGAACAGACAAAATTTCAATCTTGCTTCACATGTACCCTTATTTAAATCATCTGGGATCTCTGCCCACTCATTATCCTTATATGAAATTGATAATTTGACTTGCCATTTGGTACGTAACTCCTGCGAGAGAGGTTGTGAAAAGAGGTGGGATGTAAGTGTTTGGTATAAACCAGTCGTAACCCCTTTATGCTTTCCCCATGTTTGGAGATATGTTACTACTGGTGAAGCCTGCAGCAGCCAGGGTTGTGATCCGAAGCACCTCCGCAAGGATTGTCAAAGCTGCGTATATTTCCCATATTGTATGTTAGACAAATCAAATTTCTCTTCTAATTGTGCAAATGTCTTGAGATCACCATCAGAGAGGAGTTGATCCAGGGTATAAATACCTGCTGCCTTCCAGAGGGGCCAAAATATTGCTTGTCTATTAATGCGTATGCTCGCATTGTCCCATAAGGGGGCCTTTCTATGGATTTAGGGGTGTGAACCCAATAATTGGTTTGCCTGTTGCCAAGACCCACTCAAGGCGATAAGATCAGATTCATGGAGTCCTTATGATGGGTCCCTGTCCCATATAAGATGGAAAGATCTGTTTCTGTTGAAGAAAGATGTCTTTCTATATGCACTCATTGCGGTACGCCAGAAGCTTTTGAAATCATGTAACGCATTTGGGACAACTGCAATGCAAGGGCATAGTGTTCCACTGAATGTAAGCTCATTCCCCCATAAGAACGGTGAGCCTTTAATTTCAGTGCTGATAAACGAGGTTCAGCTGAGTTCCATACAAAGGATTCTATCTTAGAATCTATTGAACGTAATGTGGTTAGAGGGATCTGAACGGGGAGCATACCAAGAACGTATATAAAGCGTGGAAGAGTAACCATTTTAATGGCTTGTATTCTGCCTCAGATTGAGAGTCCCAGTACTTTCCATTTTTCAAAATCACCCGCATCTGGATAATGAGGGGGTCTAAGTTATCCATAATCATCCCTTCTAGACCTTTGTTCACCAATATACCTAAATATTTGAGGCACGAGGGTTGTCAGTGGAAGAAAAACCCATGTACGGCCGCTTTTGTAGTATCATCTGAAATGGGTAGTGCTTCACTTTTGTTCCATTTAATTTTGTAACTAGAGAAGTAGGAGAAAGTATCTATAATTTGAAGTATGGATGGTAAAGAATTAGGTAAAATTGTAAATGTAAGCAGGATGTCATCCGCGTACAAATAGATTTTTGATTCTCCCGTCAGAAGGGGTATACCCATAAAATTGGTAGCTTGGCGTATTGTGGCTGCCAAAGGCTCCATAGCTAGAAGGAAAAGGAGTGGAGAGAAGGGACATCCTTGACGATTCCCTCTGCAGACTGGAAATGGTTCCGACATAAAACCCCCGCAATTTACCTGTGCAGTAGGATTATCGTGTAACAGGTGTATTTTGTAGGGGTGGGCGGAATTTGCGGAATTAACCTTCGCAAATTATCGCGAGAATGTTTAAAATTATCGCAAACAAGCAGAAATATCGCGAAGATGCGGAAGTTTTTTTCCGGCATGTTCGCGAGATTTTCTGCATGGTTGCGGGTCGCCAACTTACCCATGTGGTTGCTTGCGGGCGCGGCCATCTTGTTTTGAGTTGTTCTCGCGGTGCATGATCGCGAGAAGAAAGACGTGATCGCGCGACGCATGACGTCACTGCGGGCGCGAACTGTCGCGAGACAGCGCAAATGGCTAAAAACAATACAACATCTCATGGAGAACGCGACCGGATCAAGAAAACTTGTCGGCGAACGCAGGGATTCAGGTAAGGCGATCGCGCGCGCGCGAGAATGTATTATTTTACAGCGCGAGCAAGAAACAAATTATCGCCAAGCTGCGGAAACCGGAATTTTTGACATTTTCGCGCTCTCCGCGGAACGCAAAAATGTCAAATTATCGCAATTTCCGCGAACGGAACGAAATTTTTGCCCAGGCCTAGTATTTTGGCTATGAATTGGTCACCTAATCCGTATTTTTGCAACACTTTAAAAAGATATTCCCATTCAAAACGGTCAAAAAAATGTCTGCATCAAGTGACAAAGCTAGTGCATCCTTTTTGAAACTTTGGCGGACCATAACGTGTGGGCTAAAGTACGAAGATGGTTCCTAGAAGAACTCCCTGGAACAAATCCGACTTGTGTAGGATGGATCAGAGAGGGTAAAACTTTACGTAAGCGAGAGGCTAGAATGCTGGCTAAAATTTTGATATCACAATTTAATAACGATATGGGACAATAACTGCCACAGAGTAAAAGGTCGCTCCCAGGCTTGGGTAATGCAGCAATTATAGCTTAATTAGATAAGGGACCCATGGAGGCCTCATATTCTGCTTCCTGAAACGCAAACTGAAGAGAAGCAATCACCTCCGTTCCCGCCCATCGCTAAAATTCTGCAGGAAAACCATCTTCACCCGGGGCCTTATGGTAGGGTAAATTAGCTATTGCATGTGAGATCTCTTCCTTGGTAATCTCTCTCTCTAGTAATTCTCTGCCTTCATCCGATAGACAGGGTAGATTTGCCTGTGTAATGAAGGTGTCTAATTTATCACCTTCAGCGTGATTTTCAACAGTTTAGAGAGATTTATAGAACAAAGCAAATTCATTAACAATGTCTTGAGGTCTAGTTAATGTAGTACCTCCTGCTGATTTTATAGCCGGTATAGCCATAGCAGCTTCTCTTTGTCGTAAGTGCGCTGCCAAAAGTCTCCCCGCTTTTTCCCCTGTTCATAATGTCTCCCTTTCATTCTATGCAAGGTATTTTCGGCTTTAGAGGTAAAAAGATTATTTAGGGCCATGTGAGCTTGTTCCAAGGATTTACGATGCGAAAGTGTAGGATTATCTGTGCACAGACGAGAATAGGATGCAATATCTTGTTCCAGTTCTTTCTATCGGGCAATAGTTTGTCTGTTAGCTTGTGCTGCATCTCTCATGAGCTGGCCGCGTATATTAGCTTTTGCTGCTGTCCATAGAGTTCTGCTCAAACTAACGGATTCTCGGTTGACGGAGATGTAATCTTGAAGATGAGATTACAATAGAGTTTTGCTCTTAGGGGTTCTATAATGTTGGATGTTCATACGCCAGGGCTTGCGTCCCGTCCAATTTCCAGGGAGAGTAGGACTGGAGAATGATCAGAAAGTGCTGCCTCTAAGATTTGGGACTCTTGTGTCAGTTGAACCACGTTTTGAGAGACTAAAAAGTAATCAAGATGAGAGTGTACCATGAGATGGTGAAGTAAAGGTGTATTCTATATCTGCCGGATGAGAAAGACCCTAATGATCTACCAAACCATTGTCTGCCAATATATTGTTCATCAAAGCTCTATATGCTCTGTTAAACTCATCTAAAGGGCCGGTTTTGTCCAGAATTGGGTCATGTACTAAATTCCAATCTCCGCTGATAAGGAATTGTAAAGCGCCTATCTCTATTAGAAGGTGATTCAACTGGAGAAAGAATTACTTTTTCGATCCAGTTGGAGCGTAAATTGAACCAACGCAAATATGGGTTCACCAATTCGTAATTTAGTAAAGACATATCGCCCATCTGGATCTGTCCAAGTTTTTAACACTGTCACCAGAAGGGATTTACGGATAAGGATCGCAACTCCACATTTACGAGTAGAATTCGCTTCTGGATCTTCTCCCCTTCGTATACTGCTATGGCTCACCCTTCTCACCCAATCTCTACGCTGTTTTTCAGATTCTTTAGTATCGAGGTGGGTTTCTTGAAGGAGGCTATATCGACCTGTTTTGATTGTAAATAAGAGAGTATTTTTTTCCTTTTAATGTAGTGTGTTAATCCATAAACATTTCATGTTACTACACGAAGGCCATGTGAGATAACCATGCCAAACAAAGACAGGGAGATAACCAGTGGTGAGTGGTTATTATAAGTGTCAGAGTGTGTCACACTATGTTGAAAGAATTTGTGAGGGTTTCTTAGGTATGTGAAAAGGGAAAAAGAGAAATATGTGAAAGAGAAGATAAAGAAGGAGTGAGGAGAGAGAGGAGGGGAAAGGGAGTGGATATTAATGGAAACCCTGGTCCTAACAGGAATTAGATTAATAATTAGTTAACCAAAAGAGTAATGATAATTGTTAATCGAAGAGGATGTAGATGTATGGAGCTGGATCTGTATCAGCAAAAAGGATGATACGTAATGTAAATTGTTAAATGGAGAAAGGGAAAGGTTGTGAATAAGGAGAAGGACAATGAGGGATAATAGGGAGGAAGGAGTGCCAATTATTAAATGGCACAGGGCATCTCAAACTTTTAACCAGAGGTCCATACACTTTGGAGCATCGCTACGAGGCAGGACTCCATTGGGAGAGCGGGACAATGATTAATAAATATAAAACCAAAAGGGCAATTATGATGCATAAAACAGAGTGTGTATTATTATTGACAAAAAAAAGTAGCATTATGTTATAATATTAAAACATTTTATTGAACTATTGAGCTAAAAGCAGTTACATGCATGTAAACAATACAATCAAGATAAAAGAGAGTGAATTGTCCGCAATAATATTAATTACTTCATGTAAATCTGTGGCAACGACTTTCATAAGACCCATTAATAAATATGAAGGACATCTATTATGTATGTTGCTGTTGAAATAAACAAAATAATAAACCTGTTTGTCAAGGTTGATGCGATTATTTTAATAAATATAATTAGAACAGATATAATAAAAACAGATGAACGTATCAACGTATATAATACTCAGCTATCCCGTGACTGGGCATCTTCATTCTTCTTGATATTTTTAGTTCATTGAGCTCGATCATTTGCCTAGAAGGAAATAAGTGTGAACACAGCTATGAATTTGACAAAAAAGTTCTAATTCATCCACATTCTGCTTCAAAATAGATTTTGAGGGGGAGCGGGATTCATCACTATGTTGCTCCTTAGTAAAGGTAGATACAGTTTGGAGGGCTAAAGTCTTGTCTTCATGACTTCAAATGGTTCTTTCGAGATCTCTGCCTCGCTGTCGAGTACTGTTAATATTCCGTTGTGCGTTGCTCAATGCTTGCATTGAGGAGCTGGGTTGTGTTAATTCTGGGGTAGAGTGCTGAGTTTCCATATCTTGCAGCTTCCAACGGTCTATAAATAGACGGAGGTCTTCTGGGTCATAGAAATCTTTGGAGATTTCATCTTTGGAGATGCGGTAGTGGGCAGGATCGAAAAGACCGTACTTAATGTCCATTTGGCGTAATTGATGTCTCAAAGAGAGGAATGCCTTGCGACGATCTTTAGTCTCGCTAGAAAAGTCAGCTGCAATGCGAATTTCATGCCCATCATATGTGAATGGACCATGAGTGAGTGCAGATATTAATAGCTGTCTGGTCTGCTCATGTATTAAAAAGCAAGCAATAAGAGGACGTGAGTATACTGTAGATTTTTTGCGTAGTGGACCAATGTGATTTGCATGCTGTATCTCAAGTGGAGGATAAAAACTAAATTTGGAGGAATATTTTGGAGGAATGTTCTAGCATTTGGACCTTCTATTTTTTACGAAAAACCAAACATTATCCCTCTTACTTCGATCTTCCAAATCAATCAGCTAACTACAAAGAAATAATAGCTCTTGGTCGCTGCTTTGTATCGATTCTAGGCGTGTCTCCATGACTGTTAACCTCTGGTCAAGCCCTTCTGTTTTTGCATGAAATCCTGCGATGTCTACTTGTATAGCTTTAGCTTCTGCTGCTAAAGAGTATATATTTGAATCCATTCCTGTCGACTGACAGCAGAAATTTATTGTAGTATGTGGTTCATAGGGTCGGATTCACGGAACTAACTTAAGACAAAATCCTAAACTTACTACCATTTACTCATTTTGGTATTCACCGAAAGCACTTACTCATTTTGGTATTCACAGAAAGCACTTACTCATCAATGAGTAAGTGCCTTCTGTGAATACCAAAATGAGTAAGTGCCTTCTATGAATACCAAAATGAGTAAGTGCCCTCTGTGAATACCAAAATGGTAGTAAGTTTAGGATTTTGTCTTAAGTTAGTTCTGTGAATCGGGCCCTATGGACCACATACTACATTTCTCCTTGCATGGTTGAGTTAATCTGTAGTGAGCCTTCTGCTGTAGAAGGAGTACTTTTTGCAGACATGTTTTGTGACTGTTTAAGTACATCCGCAAAAAGGAGTTGTTTAGAAGGATTACTTCCATGCTTGGCAGTAGACATTTTGACTGTTGTCTTTTAAAAGTCACAGGAAAATGTACCGAGTCTATGCAGATAAAAAACAAAGAGGTGACAGAATCACATATAATTCATTGCTTAAAATTATCAAACTCTCAATGGCTCAGTTCTACTTTGAATATTGTCCTTTTAATCTACTTGTCAGGCACCAGGGTACAATTCTGAAAATGTATAGATGGTATGACAAGTGTTTTGTGGTAGTTGACTTAGGAGAATTGAGGACGACTCTAGTGTCTCTTAAATTGAAGTGGCCGCTCAGACAATAATTGTGTGTGGAAACTGAAAAACCTCCTGAGCGTTTCAATAAAGTCGTTGAATTTGGGAGCTAAAATGTAAAATGGTGTAGTAGCTGTATAATTCAACCATAACACAAAACCTGTCATTCATTGATTCCAACCGGATCCGTGGGCTTTAGCAACAAGAGTAAAGTTTTAATTTAGTCACTTCACCAAAGGCTCAAGTCCGCCTGAGTGGAAGAAGACAGTGATTTTGGACGTCAGTCAGCAAAAGTGTGCTACTTCAAGTCTTCCAAGGCTGAGACAAAAAATATGTGTTGTCTCCTCAAAAGAAACACTCTGCCTTGCCCATCAAAGGATTAAAATGTCAGCTTAAAGAGCGGGCATAGCACTCACCCGCTTCAAAGCTGCTGATGCTGAGGCTTTTGCAATATTCAGGCTGTATGGAACCTGACAGAAAGCAACGCTGTCGTCGACCAACAACGTCATCCAGTGCACAGGCTGAACTGCGTCACAGAGAAGCCGGGGACTTGATTAGAAACAATGGAACGTTGAGTACGGGGACCTCCGGAACTCCAGAGTCGAGGCTGCAGGCATATTCTCAGGCCCAGCGTTACTGAGAGTGTGCAGCTCCCGTTGTTCACGAACCACGCCGCCGGCAATCCGAAAAAACAGCTCATCTGCTTCCTAGGTTCATCAGAACACCTGAGACGCCGAAATTATGCCTCGGGTCATGCATAAAGTGGCCGCCGTCTCCGTCTGAAGCGCCCCCTCACAGCGGAGCTTGCAAGTTAGGCGGCCATCTTCGTCCGTGACCAGACCATGCCCTCCCTCCATTGTTTTTTGAGAAAGGTGTTGCAGTGACAATGGTTCGCCATGAGTGGTGCTGGACTTAGTTGGACGAATTTACTACAGTTTTGGCTGTAGTAACTTTAGAAGTGCAGCCTGTGAGTAGCAATAGGCTTACTCTCTTGTGGATGGGTGTGTGTCCCTCCCAAACTCCTCTCTAACTATCCACTATTTACTCCTCCCCAAAACCCACCAATTTAGAAGTATGCATGCCCCCTTTTCTAGCCACTCCCCTAGACATTCCCACAATTACTATTAAGGGCCTCATCACGGTTCCAAATCCGACAGCCTCATTACAATGGAGGCTGTTGGTTTTGAAACTGGCCGGACATTCAGGCAACCTTTTGACGGGCTCAAGGAGCCCATCTACCAGTCGGAACGGGCACGTAATCCCTATGGATGGCGTTTTACGCCATCTAGATTACAAGGTTGGTTTCTGGCAGGGTTTCCATGCCCGGATTTCTTACATGGAAAGCCTGTTGGAGATCAACTTGGGGGCCCCTAGAAGGGCCCCCTTCAGCCAGCGGCCTCTGGTTGGGGGCCATAGGTACCCCTCCGTCATTCCCTGCACCATGTGTGCCACGGCGTTTCAGGGATGAAAAGAAACTCTCTTTTCTGTATGGGAGCTTGTGCTGCATTCGGTTTCTGACCTCAGCATCAGCTCCCATACAGTAAAGGGTTTTTGTGACCGCACCATGGGCCTCATTGCGATGTTGGTCAGAAATGCTCAGAACGGCATTCAGATTTTCCTAACCTGTGGCGGAACCCATGTTTCTGACCGACTCGGAAACATATCTCTGACCCACTGATTACAATAGAAGGTAACTTCGGTCTTTCCGACTCGGTTCTGACCGGCATTCGGAGTTGGTTGGAGTCGAATCGTACAGGTCTACGGACAGTGTATCTGACTGACGCATTGTGATGGCGGATTCAGACAGCCTTTCCGAATCGGTCTGTTCGACATGAAACGGCTGTTGGAAACTGACTTTGGGGGCCCGTAACAGGCCCCCCTTCACCCGGAGGCTTCCGGTTAGGATCCATGGGGGTACCTATGGGAACCCTCTTTACAACCATCCACAGTGTGGCAGGCACCATGGAGTGCCAATGACAGTGTGCAAGGCTTTCCTGAACCACCCCTTTTTCCAATGGGAGCCTGTGTTGTCGGTCGGAACACTGGCTGCCATTGAAGTCAATGAGAGTCCGACTGAACGTTGTTCGCAAACATTGTAATTAGTTGGTCGGACTCGCCAAACCCAAGTCGGTCAGAACCAATTCCGACAAAGAGGCAGTCTGAATGCTTTCCGACACACTTCGCAATGAAGCCACATGTGCGATCGCATCACAATTCAGCGTTTGGGACTGCCGACCGGATGTCGGTCGGACCCGTATCCACAAAGGCATCGAAATAAGGCCCTAAGTAGTAAACTTACATGTGTGAAGACCTCCCCATAGAAAAGATAGGAGAGGTGGAGGTGGGGATTCTGCATTAGTAGATTTGTGGACAGCATTTTATAGACCCTCCTCTTTTTTTGTCTTATAGGTTGTGCAACTCTCAGCACCTATACAAATTTAGACTGTGTCCTGGAAAACAAAAAAGCTTGGTGACTCATGAAAGTATGTAGTTGATAATGAACACACACCCATTTATGTAATTAGTTTTTGCATCGTTTACACAGATTTTTTGTTTTTTGGGGGCTAGATTTTCTGACATACTTGAACTCACTTTACTGAAAGGCTGACTAACCTCTCCTAGTTCATGTGCTCTGACCCCTAAAAGCTATAAAAATGAATGCCAACCCTCAATCAGCTAATTTGACTTTCAGATAAATTCACAGTACATTAGACAGGAAGCGCACCAGTAGAATAAACGTTCAATGTAATATCTCATCTTTAGTGCAGACTCACACACCTCCATGAGTGAGTCCAAAAACATGTCTATGTGATGGCCTTTATAAACCTGCACTGCTGTCTTGTGATGTTGCAGCAAGCACATGTCAAAGTAAAACTTTGTCGCATGTTGAAAGGCATACTTTTAACATTCACTAAGCAGTTCATCTTAAACATGAGTGTACCAAATATTTGGGCGTGGCATGCACTTGCTGTAACAAGATTCAGGCTGCTGTTCCTATTTAAGAATAAAAGCTAACTGACTGATGAAAAACAATGTTGGTGCAAATGTTCCATAGATGAAGTTGGTATAGGTTGATGAACTCCGTCTGAAATTTTGGCAGACCCCAATCTGGTACTTTCAGACTACCTCACCTATAATGTAGTAAAAAGTGTAAAATGTCTACCATCAAAGAAAAATGACATTTGGAAGCAAACTAGCTGCTAACAGATTTCTGTTGTACAATCAGGTATAGATTAATTAGTAGATATCCAACCACAGTGAACAGGTACTCTGTTGGAGCACCCTAAAGGGATAGCTGGAAATCTCAGAGTTGCATGTAGATTGTGAAATGGTCCCTGGAATGCAGCTTCCTTTTTTGGTGTCCAGTCTGACTTCTGTTAACCAAAGCTGTGCTCTGAGCCTAGAACCAACCTCGGCTGGGATTCCAACAGTTAGCATGGGAAGTTTTGGGATTATAATGTATCAGTTACTGGGTGGGAGCTCTGTACATTGACACTAGGGTAATGTTTGGAAAGTCCCAGAATAGTGTCATCTGCATTGGCAATTATTTTGGTTTATTTCTTAGTCTAATGTTAACTTGATCCTGCTTAAATCATTTCTGATTGCGCGAGAAGACATGTTTTGCTATAGTACTTTAGAAAGTCCTAGATTTTCTCATTAACTCTGAATTCCTGTTTTGACTGTGTGCTAAACTTATTTTTGCTGGCTTTTTAGCACTATTTTACTGATGACCAGTGCTTAAGTGCAAGTGCTCTGTGTCTAAAATGAAAAGACATGTGGTTTCTCCATGATTGCATAGTTGATTTACTGATAAGTCCGTACGAGAGTGCACTACATGTGTCCAGAGTCTGTAAATCAATTGCTACCAGTGGGCCTGCAGCACTGATTGTATGACCCACATGAGTAGCCTGCCAAACATGTATTAGGTCTGCCACTGCGGAGCCTGTGTGTGCAGATTAAACTGCCATCTTGACCTTAAAAATTTAACTATTTGTTTGGCATAAACCTTCCTTTTTATAACACATAGGTCCCCCCTAGAGTAGGCTCTGGACAGTCCATTACCAGTGTGCAGTGTACTTAAAAGATAGGACGTGTACTTTTCAGTTTTACATGTCCAGCTAGTAAAATACTTTAAAATGTGCATTTCACTCCTGGAAGGCCTATCTCTCCAATAGGTTAACATTGGAGCTGCCTTGCTACATTTTGCAAGTGTAACTTCCATTGGGGAACAGATAGAAAGAGTAAGGGGCCCATTAGGATGGCGGGCGGACTTTAGTCCGCCCGCCATTCTCGCAGTGCTGGGACCAGCCGCCAGATGTACGGCAGTCCCACACTGCCAATTAGGATGCCACCATGGCGGTCACATTCTGCATTTCCAACATTGCGGCGGGTGCTGCTGTAAGCAGTACCTGCCGCAATGGTGAAAAGGCATGTTGTGCATTACCATGCACAACGTGGCAGGCACTGCGTGGTGCCTGCCACCTTGTGCATGGCAATGTAGGGGGTTACCATAGGTACCCCCCAAGTGCAGCCCCAACCCCCTCATCCCCCTGGGGGCCCGCAACGGGCCCCCCAAAGTGAATCCCCGCCAGCCTTTCCATGGCGGCAACGCTGCCATGGAAAGGCCTTGATTCACACCCATCCTAATATGGATGGGGGTGCCTGCTAGGCACCGCCACCAAATTGAGGCCCAATTCCACCTGGCCGGCAATCAGAACAATACCCCTGTCATAATAATAGGGTTGGGGGTAAATCAGGTTGAGATGGCGGGCAGAACGCCACCGCTGGCCCGGCGGTGGCGATCCACCCCCCCATCATAATCACTCCTTAGGTTTGGTGTTTCTGAACTCGCAGTTTAAAAGCGCATCTTTAGTGAAGTTGATTTAGAAATTACAGGTCTGAAAGAGACACTTTTAGAAAGTTGGAATTTTCTTACTTCGATCATTCTGTGCCTACTGCCTGTCTTTGGAATACACTTCTGGGTTGGGTGACAGTTGGGCATTGTGCATTCCATCTAGACAGTCACACACAACAGGAGCTGAGGTGTGCCACTCACATCCTGATGCCCCATCCACGGGCTGATGGGCCTTCCTGAGCTAGAGTGAGGGAGAGGAGCTGACACTTGCACCTGAATAGAGCTGTGCCTGTCCCCACACAAAGGGTTGCAGTCCCCCTGTAGTGAGTCTGGAGCCATGGCAGGGAAAGGCAGGGTCTTGTGCACTACAAAGACCCTTCTTTGAAATCGCCCAACTTCAAAGGCTAAAATGGATATAAGTACTGGACCTCTGAGACCATCTGCTCAGAACACTCAACAGTCATGTCAATCTGGAGAGCCAACAGCTGTACCTGTAGTATTGGAGTTTGAGAAGTAGACGTTGGAAACCTACATGGTGTCCCAGCTCAAAGGTTTTTGCAGGGATTTCAAGTGTTCTTTTAAAGGGCTTACTGAAATAGAGGAGCTGTAAAGGGTGCTGGGGACCTGGCTGGTAGCTAGGGATGCAGCTGTGAACCCAAAGGAGAGGATGATATTGTGGATGATGAGGAGCAAAGTCTGCATCTGGGGTTGCTGGAGAACCCAAGTACGCCTGCGGGGAGGGAGGGCATTCTGAATGAAGATGAAGCCCCCTCCAGGGAAGGCATAAGTGTTTCCTCTAAAGACCTGACCCAAAAGGAGCTGGAGAACAGGTGGGAAGAAAGGAAGCTCAAGTTGGAGCTACAAAACTCAGAGTGGAAATGGAGGAATAGAAACTGGCTATGGAGAAGAAAACGATTTTAGCTCAGGAGCTGAGCTTGAGAGTGCTGGATTTGAAAGCCAAGAGGGCTGAGCCCAGCACAGATGATGACAGTATATCTTCATTGCCCTCTGAGAAAATAGTACACATACCCAAGGGTCCAGCAGTCCAACAGTCCTTGGTCCAGCCCACTGGTCCTCTCCTGCCACTCCTGGCACGGAACCATTTTGGTCTGGGTGCACTAGTCGTGGCATATGCTCGTAGAGTCTGCTCCCTACAACTTTTTTCAGGATCTTATAATCAGACCCCAGCATAGACAGTGGGAAGATAACTCCAGGGGGTTCTTACCGGGTTTCGGGAGGGACACTAACAAGGACTCCCAGATTGTGGGCAAGAGCCAGACTTCTGTTTGGTACAGCTCCAGTAAATTTAGAGCTAAGTGTTGCTCATACACCTTATAGAATTTGATTAAAACCCATACAACCCCAGAGTCTTATTGGTCACCCCGCCCCTGATAGCTCCTTGAATCGCCTGTAATGTGATTGGTATGTTGTGCTCTTCTCTATTCAATGGGTCAATTGTAGGTAATGTCATGGAGACATGGAAGTTTAGTATGGCATCCTGCTGATCAATGAAGGGAGGATCATATAGGGCTTGGTAATGAGCGGTGAATGCTTTATGTATATCTACCTGATTTGTGTCTACCTTCGCCAGGGTTATCCTGACCATCGGGATCGATGTGATTGGAGTAGCGCTCCATAAAAGCCATAAAAACATACTGCCATATTTATATCCCTCCACATGCCTTTTTGCCTGGTAGGCATGGGACTCAAGACAACATGACTGCTCGGTCACTTGGGCGTGCCTTCCCAGCACCTCTGTTAAGGCACCTTACCTCCATGATCAGACAGCGCTGCTGCCTCCAGCTCCACCAGGCACATCTCAATGTGCACCAAGTCCTTCTATAGGTCTGCCCTCACCCCCACAACTGCACGGATGCAATGACCTCTGAGTACAATTTTTAGTACATCTTAGTCTGAGTTTGGAAGTGGATGTGCCCCAATTTTTGGCCAGGTATTTAAGCAATGTCTCACCGGTTGTATCCCAAAATAACTGTTTCTCGAACATGGCAGATTGTAGGACCGGTGACTGCAATACTCCCCACTCAAAGGTTACTTGCAGCAGGTTGTGATCGGAAAAGGTCTTCGCTAAATACTCTGTGACGGCCAACAGCCTAGTTAGGAACTAATGTTGGAGCCACTGGTAGAGATGAGCAGCAGCCGTCACCACTGGGGAAGTTGGTTACGGCGGATGGGAACAATCCAGCTGTGGATCAATCACACAGTTGAAATCCCCTGTATGTGGGCGCATCTTTTGAGTGTAGTGGATAGACATGATAGGAACTACAGTTGCGCTAAATTGGGAGCAGATATACACCTCAACAGGACAGGTCTGACATGTAGTTGCCCCTCAACCAACACATAATGTCCCTCTGGGTCAATTTCAGTTGCCATATGCACAAAGGGTACTACCGGCCAGACCCAAACCCGTGCTCCTCGGGCAAATCTGGATTATGTGGTGGAAAAGCATTGTCCCCACCAGCGTTTTTGAAGGTGGACATTCTACCCTTCCTTAACATGGGTCTCCTGCAATAGTGCAATATGTGCTCCCCTCCTTTTCAGGTATTGTTGAACTGCGTGCCTCTTCCATGTGGTGACCATATCCCAGACATTCCACGTTATTATACTAAGATTTGCCATTTTTCTGCTACTATCAGAAGATGGACCTAAGTGAAAATGAAATGAAATGCCAGCATTTGTAAAGGACACAGCTACCTCCTGAGAGGTGTCCCGGTGCTGGGGGCCGTCTGGAAGATTAAGCGAGCTATTGCCCAGAGTCTCATGGTGCTGGGTTAGTCTGTCACCGGGGATCGAACCATGAGCCCCCGTGTTCTGAGTCAGCCGCCCTGGCCGCTGCACCACACCTCTTCCCAAGTGGGAACCTCAGACCACATGACCAAGTCCCCACAGCCGGACCCATGAAGTACATTCTGTGTAAAGAAGAGAATGGCACCCCCCATGACTCTGTAAATTGTAAAAGTAGAACCCCCAACTCCCATCCCAGGGTGACCCCAGAACACGTACTCAAACAATTAAAAAACGTTCCCATAAATGGGCCCTCCTGAATGTGCACTGACATGCATTGTTATCGCCTAGGAGCCAGACGAAGGGGGTAGCTAGGTTGTCTATAGCCAACTCCGCATCTGGGCCGACTGCAAGTTCTCTTGAACAGTGCTTGTCAGGGAGGCCTGTTGCTTCACAGTTGGTGACAAGTAAATAACAAAAAGTACTGCCTCCAGGGACAAGCTACCCAAGGCAAATCATGGTGACCTTTCACGATGTCCATCACAAGATTTCCTCCCCTGTTTGTGGCATCACATCTGGTAGAACGACTGAGGACATACTATTGGCGGAATGGGTAGATTCTATGTCAAAGATGCCTTCGTCTGGGGTGTGAGAAGGCGCTGAACACCGGTCTGCCCATAATGTGATTGCGGTCGTCAGTGCCTGAGCCTGCTCCTCCTTTGCCAGTTCTGGGGTAAGAGCCGCCTAGATCCCAGTTCCACCAGTGTTATAAGCCTTGCGACACAGGTCCTGCGCCACTCTTGGTGTAATCTGGGAAAAATGAACACACATTTTCATAATGCAGTGTTGCAATTGTCTGGGATGCCTGCAAGAGAGACTCCTTTTCCTTATACTTCATTATTCAGGCACCTACAGGCCTAGGGGGGCTCCCGCTTATGGTCATAGCGTTAGAACTCAGTGGGCTTGTTTCACTAGAAAGTGTGGGGACAGTTTACCTAAGGCCACCTGCGGTAGCAGCCAGGCTTCGAAGAATTTCACAGGATCTGTGTCTTGTGCCCCTTCTGGGAAGCCCACTATGCAGAGAATTTATTGGCTCAAACACCCTTCCGGGGCCTCCAACCTAGCTTCTAGCTCCTAGATCCTAGAGGTGAGTCAGTGAACCTGTTCCACCGGATCCTTCATGGTTGCGCGAATATCCACTATTGCGGATTAGGCATGAGTGATGCGATCTGCTAGTTTTCGTTGATCCTCCTGCAGTAGACCCATTTCGATCACCAGTGCATTGACTCTGGTGCGTTGTTCCTGCCTAGTATCTACAACGGCTTCTAGTATTTTGTCCATTTTAAGATCCGTGTGTGCCACTGATGATGTATCCGATACCAGGTCTTGTTCTGGGCAACCCATGATGGTGGTGCTCTGACGCCCCATCTCTGTGGCCCTGCTCCTCCTCTGTGCCCCATGACCAGTCACTGCATGGTGTCCAATATGGCACCTGGTCACGAGTCCATCTGCGACAGGGATTTCGAGACGATAGGGTGAAAAATTGTGATGGACCCATCAGGCCCCCAGTTCCACTACAGTCTAGCCAGTGGGGCGGCATAAGCAGGCCCGTAGAAGAAGGTGGCCCAGGCCCCAAAGGAGGAGCTAACTGGGCATGGTATGCCAATGTCTAGTGTACCTTTGCGATATAGATCCATGGGTCTACACTCTATATTGATCTTCACACCACCACCATTAGTGGACTCCTACTCAGGCCGCACCTCGAGTCTGGCAAGCTCCACAGAAGGACCCACCCATCCCTAATGCCATGCGGTATGGGGCACAAGCAGTCTCGATGCCACATCAATGAAGTCTCTCTTCTCCTTCCACTCCCTTAAGGATGAACTTCACTGGGCGTCAAGTACGGCCGGGTTCCAGGCTTTCCAATACAATGTCCACTGATGCAGGCTGGGGGTTTGAAGCCTGGGATATCCTCTGCATGCTAGCCTTTCACCCCAGCATGCTGGATGGGCCTTACAGGTCCCTCTCATCAGCCCCAATGGGCCGCAGTCACATATCTTCTTACAGATCTCAGGCGGGCACCTCAGGCTATCCAGGCCTCAGAGCGATCGCACAGGTCTGCCGGCTCCAGTCATCTCCGCTCCAGTAAACTACCCAAGGCAGATTAGATCAGGGCTGGCGTCTGCATATAAATGCAGAAGGAGGATGGGGAGGGTAATTAATAATTGCCTGTGGCTGCCAAGCCCCCTTCACCCATCAATACTCATGGCAGCCAGCAGACGGCCTTACCGCTCCCGAGCATCAGGTCTGCCACACCTGGTCCTCTGCTCTGGCTCAAATCTTGCTCACGGACAGCAGAACAGAGTGCAGGCAATCCTCCAGCATTTCCCCTCCAGCCAGTCGGCTTCAGAGGCATCCACCATTCGCCTCAGTCCATGCTGCCACCTGGGCCCCCCTCGCCATGGGCACAAGGGTGCACAGCAGGTTCCACAGGCCCAGAGAGGTCCAGCACGGCAGGTGACCTCCACACATTCGGAGGAGCACAGAGAAAGTTTCAATTGGTGCTGCACCGGTTTCTATACTTTGATACGGCCAAAGCCGGGGCTCCCCGGTTGCAGAACATGGTGGGTGAATGCGGATCTTGGGTCTCCCATCAGAGCGGCCGTAGAAACAGTCTGCCATCTTGCCCAGTTTACCACACCTGACAGGTCAGCGTTCTCAATGCTAGAAGAGCAATACCAGCTACTTGTCTTGCCTTTTGGGTTGAAGAACGCCCCTCCCTGCTACCTTCCAGATGTTGGTCAACCAGGTCCTGGCTGGGTTGGAAAATGTCAATGTTGCATACCTTGACGACATTACAGCTTTCAGCTCCAGTTGGGAGAGCCATTTGTACCACCTCCAGGAAGTGCTGAGGGAACTGCAGAGTGTAGGCCTCACTATCAAGGCTAGTAAGTACCAGATAGTGATGGGTTCTATGGTTTGCTTGAGACACCCAGTAGGGGCGGCAAGGTGCATCCCCTACAACCACTAATTGACTCCATTCTGGCTTTGACCTAGACAGAAGTGAGAGCCTTCTTAAAGCTCAATGGCTATTGCAGGAGATTCATCAAGGGATATGGCACCATTGCGCCCCCTTGACAGACTGACTTCCAAAAAGCAGCCATGTCAAGTAGTCTGGACAGAGGTGTGCCAGACCGATTTGACACCTTGAAGTAGCCCATGTACACGGCGCCCGTGCTCAAGGAACCTGACTCCTCCTAAGAATTTGTGGTGCAGACTGATGCCTCAGAGCATGGCGTGGGGCCTAGATCAACCTGTAGCCTTCTTTAGAAGGAGGTTACTTCCCAAGATAACAGAGGTGGAGCTCAATAGAAAGGAAAGCATTTGCTGTGAAGACGCTAATGCCCTGCTTGTTTGGGACTCACTTCCATGTTGAGACAGATCACTGGCCCCTCAGATGGTTAATGCAAATGAGGGGTGTGAATCCTAAACTGTTGAGATGATCCATCTCCGTCCACAGAATGAACTTTACAGCGCAACACCGTCCTGGAACAGAACATGCCAATGCTGATGGTCTATCCAGGTTCTCATGCCTTAGTGAAGTGAATTTCCAAGGGTTTGGGTAGTTCTCCCGACTTTCCACTTGAGAGGGCACATGTTAAACTTGCCATCTTTTGGTGTGGTTTCCCCACATCCTTTGATCTCTGACCTCCTGTTTTGACTGTGTGCTGAAGTTTGTTTTTACTGGCCGTGCTGAAGTGCATGTGCTCTGTATCTAAAATGTATTGGCATTTGGTTTCTCCATGATTGGCATATTTGATTTACTGATAAGTCCCAGGGCCTGTAAATTAAATGCTGCTAGTGAGCCTGCAGCACTGATTTTGCCACCAACATGGGTAGCCTGTCAAACATGTCTCAGGTCTGCCACTGCAGAGGTTGTGTGTACAGTTGAAACTATCATCTCGACCGGGCAAGTTAATCTATTTGTCAGGCCTAAACCCTCCTTTTTATTACACATAGATCACCTCTGGAGTAGGCCCTGGACCAGCCCATGGGCAGGCTGCACTGTGTTTAAAAGATAGGACAAGTAACTTTCAGTTTTACATGTCCTGGTAGTTAAATTCATATTTCACTACAGCAAGGCCTATGTCTCCCATAGGTTAACATTGAAGCTGCCTTGTAACATTTTTCATGTACCACTTTTGGTGTATCTGGACTCACAATTTAAAAACACATATTTTAGTGAAGTTGTTTTTTAAATTACAGGTCTGAAAGTGCCACTTTTAGAAAGTTGCAAAAACAACAATTGATGGACAGAATGCAGAACAATGTCATACATTCATCCCAGTACAGAGATCTGGGCCTATCGTTTTTTTTGTTGCTCACCATGCCATTCCAGTCTGATCCCAGCCATATGCAAATCAGTCTTGAACCTGTGCTAATGGGAACAGTCCAGCCCGAACTGTCAGGCCAGGTCCTCCCTGGACTGGAAATAAGCATCCTAGGACCGGTTTCAGGGTTTCACCCCATATCAGCCGGGATAGCTTGACTCCAGTTGCATGGAGAGCCCGGGACCCTCGCTTGGGCATACCCGTCCCACTCGGGTGACAAAAGTTTGCATTTCCTTACGTTGACCATTCTGTGCCTTCTGCCTGTCCTTGGAATACACATCTGGATTGGGTGACAGCTGGGCTTTGTACATTTCCTCCAGACGGTCACACCCAATTGGAGATGAGGTGTACTACTCACATCCCTATGACCCATCACTAGGCTGATGGGGCTTCCTGAGCTAGAGTGAGAGGGAGGAGCTGGCTTTTGCCCCTGAATAGGGCTGTTCTTGTCCCAACAAAATGGGTTGCATACCCCCTGCACCAAAGCCCTGGCATCCGCTCGCCGGTTGCTCGATGCAACAACCTAAACTTACAACACATCCTGACTTTGCGGACACAGCGCCTCCGCATCACTGCTGCTGCACGAGTATCGGACACAGCGAAGCACCACTCCGGTGCATTCCCGGCCTTGCACGGCTTTGTTCCAATGCATCGCCTACAGCCAAGCAGTCCAACATCAATGCATCAACGCGATGCACATCACTGTTGACATTGAATCATCAACGGCGTTTCCCGACTTCAGAAATGAGCAATTGCCTTCAACAGTGACGCATCCCCTCATTTGCTCAACACACCGTCCCTGAGCTTCGACGCATCCAAGGTACTGGCAGCGGGTCCGCATGACTAGAGTATCCGGCCTGCACTACATCGCGGTCAGACTGAACTTTTGGATTTGCCCCGGTCAAGTAGGACCAGATGGCTCCAGTTGGAATTATTAATTTCTAAGCACTGCATTTTGATTTAATCTTGCAAAATTCATAAATTAACTTGTGTATGTTGGGTAATTATCATTTTGTCTTGTTATACTCAGATAAATATTGGCTATTCTCTAGAGTGGTGTGGATTACTTTGGTGGTGTGTTCACTGTGGTACTGTGTGTGTCCACAAATACTTCACACAATGCCTCTTTAGATAAGCCTGTCTGCTTAGTGCCAAGCTACCAGAAGGTGAGCACGGGTAAACTTCTAGTGTGTACTACACTTACCCTGACAAAGATTGTGGTTTCTGCTTCGACAGGGTGCATATGTCTGCAACCAGAAACCCAATTTCTAACAGTTACAAATATTGTGTATGAATGTATACATTTTTCTGATCCAAGTTACTAATCAAGGATCTCACAGTAGTCATCCTATAGTGCATTTAGTATTAGTAAAGTGACTGATTCAACTGACAAAATAATTTATTATTTTTAACTCAGGTGGTATTAAAGGAGATCTTCTCATAGGAATTCTCAACATATCCACGGTTAACCCTTATATCGCAGCAAGCAAAACTTTTAAAGAAATCATCGCAACAACGTATTCTCAACGTCACGTCCAGCATCTACTGAAATGGCTGAAGAATGATCCTGGAGCACGTGATTACTCACCTTCTTTCAAATGCGCTTGTAAACTTGAAGGCAACAGGTAATATATAAGAATATAATTCTTTTGCTATCCTAGGTTTCAGTATAATAAGATGTCGTAATATGTTAAACTCTCATCTCTTGCCTTTCTAATCACCTCACACGTACCCATCGTGGTATTTAGAGGAAGCACTTGAGCTAATCTTCACTGCATTAAAAAGAATAGAGCGCACTACAGTTTTGGAAATCATTTGTTGCATAGCTGCGGACCATGACCCCAGATTTTACCTGCATTAAAATCATTATTTTCTTTTATTTATAACCTTTCCTTATTTTAAGCAAACATTTAATTTTTCCCTACCGAAATCTGCCCAGGCTTGAAAAGCCTTTGTAAAGTGAGTGTGCGTTTTTAATATTATTTTATGTACTTTACACAAGCCTACATACAGAAGTTTCATGCCAATTTTACGCGTCAATTAATTTGTTTAGGTAGAACTGCTTAGATGAGAACTAAGGTCAACAGCCTAGAAGGTAATTTGAATAGCCACTTATTTAGTAGCAATAGGTGTGCATATATTAAAGAAAGAGTACTGTGTGCATGATTTTAAAATATGGTTGTATTAGCATAGGGTCAGAAAATGAGTTCTGACCCGTTTAACCTCCTATTTGTTTGCTTTTTGGACTACCAACATTTTGGACCTCTACAATGAGTGAGTATCTCTAAAAGAGTTTCACTTACTGTAAGCTCTCTTAAAATGAATCATGAGCATTAGACGCCAGTGTATGACTTTTATGGTTTAAATCTTTTCATTGGTGTTATCAGCGACACTAGAAGGGTTAGGAAATGTAGTGTTACATCAGCTTTTTAGGGCCCATCTCTCAAGGGCACTATGCATTGCAATATGTCAACCCCAACTCCCCCAATCCCATCCCCCCCATCCCTGGATCTACTGACTGCTAAAGGAGGGAAAAGGGATACAAAAAGAAAAAAAACAGGAAGGGGCAGATTTACAAGGAATTGACGCATCTGCATAGAAGCAGCAGTTTCCTTGTGCCAGCTTCAAATATCCTTGCGCCACCATGGATGCGCTGTATTTATAATACAGTGCTCCATGGCGCAAGAATTAACAGATGCGTCAGAAAGTCTGATGCATCTGTTGGTCCTAAAGTCACGCATTGCTGAAGTTGTGTCGCAAGCACAACGCAACTCAAGCAATGTATTTTGAGGTCCATACTTACTGTACTGAGTCACTCCTTACTCCTGCTTCAAGCAGGCATATGGTTTTGATGCAGTGGCATCCTAAAAGTGGCGCAGCAAAATCTTGTAGATTTCACTGCGTCCTTTTACAAGGCCTTCATGCGTGGGCATGCCCACCCTGCATGCATTATATGACGCAGATATAATGTGACGCAGTGCTTTACAACGTGACACATCTTCCCAGATGTGTCACGTTGTAAATAGGATGCATTGTTTGCGCCACAGTTGTGTAAAAAAAGAGTGATGCAATGGCGGCGCAAGAAGGCGCAAGGGGCTTGTAAATCTGCCCTGAAGATCTTTGGGCTACCCGGTAAGGGGGCTTTCTTACGATGTGACCTCTAAGTAGGTGTCTGTGGGCTCTTCCACGGGCGTTGGTAAAGCTAGGTCTGGGTCCCTGACTGCTTGAGGAGCATTTCTTTAACAGTCCTGTCCCTCTTGCCTTTTCCCAAGGCCATATTGGGAGGCAGGAGGAGGCCTCCGCCCCACCCGCAAAAGTCAAAGTTGTAGTTCCCTGTATGCAAGATAAGCAGCAGTAGGCTTCCGGGTGTCAGGTCACGGTCCTTCACGAGTGTCAAAACCTTGGGTCTATAATGGGGAAAATCAGCCCGTTCGTGGTCGGGAGGCAACCCAGAGGGGGTGTCCCTGACCCCCTGCAGTGAGAGACAGGGCTACACGATGCTGTAGTCTCCAATAGAGAGAAGGGGCATGTGGTAGCGCGTGGGCCTGATACGCTAGGTGGGCAGTGAGGCCAGGGTCTGTCAAACCTCCACCACCAGGCGCGAGCGTAGGCCATGTCACAAGTGGACAAATGGGAACTGTTCACTCTCCCGGTTAGGCAGCGTGGGCCCCAGTCCGCACTTGCTGTAGAAGGTGTCCCGCTGTTCCTCCTGTATGGAGCTATTAGGGCCAGGGGGTCCCAGGCAATTGGGGGGGTCTCATGCAAAAGGTGAGGCAGCCACCACCCCTGCTCTCCTCACCTCGGTGTAATGATCAGTCCTTAGCAGGATGGGGCCAGACTGCCCCCATGGGCCTATGTGTCATCCCGCACTACTGCCTCTGACACCAACTGCTGTATTCAAGGGCGGGACTGGGAAGGGGCAGCGGAGGGCTCGGCAGCTCCCCCTGTTCTGATACTCCAACCTCAGGGCTCGTCTCTCTTGAAGCGCTGGTCCGCTGCTCCTCTCACCTCGAGCGGGTCAGCTTCGTTCCACCAGGGCCGGGAAAGGGAAAGTTTGGTTTCAACCTAGACCTCTGTGTAGGCCTTGAGGCTGTGCTGTTCTGGGAGTGCATATCTCGATCCGCCAAGAGGGGGGGTCAAGACTGCCTATACAGCCCAGCAGTGCTGCAGGCCTCAAGTTGACCCACCTCCAGGGGTACGCATCTCAAGGGCGATGCATGAGGATGTCAGCACTCGACAGCACTAGTCCCCAGCTCCACGGCTCTCCGGCTGCAGCCCCAGATTGGCTCGGAGGTTTGTCCGATGGAAGCCTAGTTGCCACGCAGGACTAGGTAGGCATCCGGTCCCTCGTGGCCCCCTTGGTGCGGGTCCGGTTTGGTGAAGTGGCAGAGTGGGGCAAAAGCGGTCACTGTCATCCTGGCGGGCCTCCAGGACCCAGGCTACCGCCCGTCTGGACCGCGCCCAGCTTTCGTGGTCTCGGTGCTGGCATAGGTGGCCGGAGGCGCTCTCATGGTGTGCCCCTCAACTCCAGGGGACACAGTGCTTAAACTGGTGGGTGCAACTCTGCGCTAAAAGAGCCTGTTGTCAGTGGGCCAAGCGGTGGGGAGCAGAGAGAGACGAAAGTGCGTCTCACCCATCCGCCATCTTGGTCACGCCCCCGTGTCTGACTTTAAAACACAGTCTGCTGCCACGCAGCAGGGGTAAGAGGTTCTGGGTTGGTTTTACAAGAACATGTGTGCAAACATGCTTACTACTGCTCCACTTTGCCTAATTGCTCTGCAGAGGTAGCCTGTCATAGAGGAGTCCCTTTGGGAATTGGAGGGGACTTAGCTAGACTCATTGATAATTGTGTGTCTTACTTTGTTATATCCTGTGGGGGAAACCTACACCACAGAACTGATTTGCTATAGTTAGACCTAGAGACTGGTTGGTGCACACATTCTATGGCCCTCAAGGATCCCAAGTGTAGATTTAATGTCAATTTAATCATAATTGTTTGAGACGCTTTTCTAATTAGATTCTGGCTTTGGATCACCCTACAGGGCCTAGTTAATTACTCAGATAGCCAGCTGTGGAGCAAAGGCCTTCCCTTGCAAGATGGCCATGTGACAATGAGTAGGACTGATGCTGGGAGAGGAAAGAGTGTGGAAAATATCTGCATGTGCTGATTCCTTTTTCACACTGCCCATGGCTTGGGAGGATTCATCAAACAAGAGCAAAAGTGGTCTGCCAGACCTCTGGAGCAAACAACAGAAGGGTCTCTCTCTAACAGGTTTGGAGGGAAGGTGCTGCGCAGTTGTGTCAGTTAGGAGATTGGTGTCATGTTCTTCAACAGCTCTTTCAGCAGTCCACTTAAGGACGCCATATGTTCAAGTTCCAAAATGTTTTAGAGGAAGGATGGGCCATAGGTTGATTGATAATGTGTCATCATCGAATTTAGCAGATATGCCTACCTTCTAGACCTGTCCACCCAAATTAAAAAACCTCTGCACATGGGTGAGAAGGGCGCAGACGGAAAAACGAACTTGACCCCATCTGGAGTGCTGGGACACTCTGGACGTGAACTAAATAGGGCTGTGTTGTCTTACGCATCAGGGGCAAGCGGCACCAGCCCCCTAGTACTCTTTGGGGGACAGTGAGGAGGTGAAGCTGCTTGAAAACCCGAAAAGAGAGGGTCTCCTCTGGAATGTCTAAAGACTGGCCCTATAAGTGGGTAACCCTCATAAGAGGGGTTCCCTGACTCCTGCAAACACACAGGAGCACTGCAAGTGACCAAGTGTGGCCGCAGGACTGGAAGAGTGCAGCAGTGAGGGTATTCTGCCTTGAGGACTGTGTTTTGTTACTAGAGGAGACCTTGGGCTGAGGAGAGCACTACAGTCTAATCGGAGGATAGATCCTTGACAAGAAGCTAAAGTCACACCCGAGCCCTTCCTCATTGAAGGGGGAGAACTGAAGAATACTAATACTAGAAATTTTGAAATATTTTGAGGTCAGGAGGCCTAAAGAAACCACTCCTGGTGACTCAAGTGAACTACGCTGCACTGAATTGCGCAAGTTATGCTAAGCCCCAGCCAGCGCCACTTGAACCCTTCCACCAGCAAATACTGCCCCAGCAGCCTTCATAGCCGTGCAATCTAGGGAGTCCTGTGGTGGGAAGGACAGTCATGACTTGCCTTTTGACCTTGGGTTTTGGCACTGCAAGGGAAAGAGCCGCTAATGGAACTTGAGGCCACCACAGGCGCTAAGGCCAAGGTAAGGCTGTTGCCCTAAATTGGGAAGTTGGAGCAGCAAGAAATGTTTATGGGCAGGAGGGGGTTATTTATTAACCAGTTACAAACCAATGGCTCCAGCCTGGTTTGCAGAAGCAGCATCACATTTTACAGAGAAGAGAGCACTGGCCACAGAGCTTGGGTCAGTCTGCAGCTGATTTACAGCCTGCCAGCGCCACTGTAGCCTTTCTACCAGCGCCCTCCAATAATGCCAGTGACTCCATATCCGTCCTCCACTTTCCTGAATGTTCCTGGCTGCCTTCTTAACCGTGCAATCTAGGGAGTCCTGTGGTGGGAGGGTCATTCTAGACTTGCCTTTTGACTGTGGGTTTTGGCACTGCAAGGGAAAGAGCGGCTAATGGGGCCTTGAGGTCACCACAAGAGCAAGGGCAATGTAAGGCTGTTGACCGACTTGCCCCTAAATGGGGAAGTTGGACACCAAGAACTGTTTACCGGCAGGAGGGGGGGGGGGTTATTTTCAATTTGGGTTTCATTTACTGATGGGTCAAGGAACAAATGCACCCACTGTGTTTGACATCAGCAGAGGTTCGAATTTCTGTGGTTCTACACAGCATTTCATCCTTCACATGTAATGAGTATCATTAAATGGTGTCATTTATCATCGCTAGAAGGCCAGAGAACTCTTTCTTGACACTGATTTGGTAGACCTCCATTGCACCGGATATCCCAAAGCAAAGATGTTTGTACCTCCTCAAACCACAAAGGTAGTAATATATCCTAGCTCCTTTTTGAGGTACAGTCAATGAAAGCCCGAAAGTGAACCCACTGAAGAAAACTAGTGTTAGCTAATGAACTCTGCTACCAGATTTTCCAGAGTAGGATAGGATAAGATAGGATAAAATGCATAGAGCACACTAATACCAGAAGGTCTCAAGGCGCTGGGCAGACGGGGGACAAGAAACAAGCACGTAGCCGCCCAGATGGATGAGAAAAGCCATGTTTTTAGGGATTTTCTGAAAGTCAGACGAGAATCCACGTTGGAAATAACGAACGGCAGTGACTTCCAAAGTAGGATTAATGTATTGCTCTTGAAGGACTGTAATTATTAGCAACGGCATGTCCATGCGTATGCTCACTTTTTATGGTTGCTTTGATTTGACATGTTGACAAAATGTTAATTGCTCCTAAGAAACTTTAAAAAAATGGTATGTTTTGCGATATGTAAAATTTAAGAAATTATTGAACTTTCATATGTTATGGTGTTTGAAAATAAATATCTTCGAGACAGATTTTGCTGCTTTTACCAATCTCATGCCAGTATTTCACATTACTTTTTACAAGAGTTATTCCCAAGTGATACATTCACGTGACCTATGGACAAGCCCTGTTGTTGTACCATTGGCATAATTTGACCTACTTTTCTTGAAAAATTCACAAATCCTACTGAAATGTGAAGGTCCAAATGGTTGTCTTTCCAAAGATACACGTGTTTGGCTTTCCTCACTGTTTTCCAGATCAATTATTGCCCTCTTTAAAGTTTTTCCCTCCCTCTTCTCTTTTAGATACACATTTCAGATAAGGCAGCTTAGGGGCAGAACAACCACCACAGTATAACCATTTATGAGTTTAAACCTAATACATCCAGGACAAGACAGGATATCCTGGCCAAAATCACGACAAGACAGCATCTGAATTCAGCAATCACAGTATTCTGCATCAGCATGCTCCTGATAAAACCTTTGTAACTATTACCTTTGTTACAAAAAAAGTTACTTCCCAGTCAAATTCCATTCCCTGCTCTTTCAAGGTGGGACATATTTGACCAAACTTGCTTTTCAGTTTGTGATTTGTAATTTTTATTTTACCATTACAATTCTAGAATTCCCAGGCCAGCATAAAAAAGGCTGATGGATACAGTATTGGACATGTTAGCCTTGGGGGGTGGCCTTCCCCCAAGACATACTGCTACCAGTGCAGGGAGGCAGGAAATTCCAGACATTTTTTGGGGGGGTCCATCACACAGCAAAAACACAGGAGGAAAAGGCAAAAATACAGGGGAAACCCTCACCAAGGATGCCAGGTCTAACACAACTTTAATGTTTTTCCCTCCTCCTTCTCTTTTAGACAAAAATTTCAGATAAGTCAACTTAGGGGAAGGATGACCATCCCAGTATACCCAGGACTTTAGGGCAGCAAGCGAGTGTCCTCCATCATTTACTCCAACAGCCTGACACAGATACTCAGTGAATATACCTTTTGCTCTCCTCCATCATAAATAGTGTCAGCAGAAGAGAAGTAACTCATCGTCAGCGGGTTATTAACTGGCCGCTGAGAGCACTTCTCTAGTCGAGAAATTTCCCACCCAAACCAATGGCTTTAAAGGTACCTCACTCAATGCCTCTCTGACTTCTAAGCATCTTTGCAGAATATAGCCTGCTGCTAAGTCCTACTGGAGAATTCTGACTTTCATTTTAAAGACTAAATCAGAAGGTAAAAACTACTTTGGCTGGAATGGACCTACATGGCATATTCCATCGCAGTCGACCTGAAATCCCGCCTCAGTCCTAGGACACACAAATAGTACTTTATATTGACGCTTTACTTTTTCTCTCTGCTTTTTCTCTTAAACCTTTTAAAATGCATATTATTGGTTTCCCTTTTGAGGATTTCACCATTCGGGTGTTATTTTGTTTTTTACATTCTCACCTATTTTTAGGATGAGCCTACAGCACATGCGCTGTCTGCAAGACCTACTGTTGTCTATAAAAGACTTTCCTCCCACCTTACTCCTGTCTCCTGCTCCTGACTGGTTCAGTCCAGTGTGGCTCTTATTTGCTGTATCCTAACTGGTTCAGACAGCGATACGCCTTTTCCGTTTTTCCTCACAGGAGCACCGGCCAAGTACTGTTTTGTTACGCTTGCATTGCTCTTCTGTTCTTTTGGCAGAACTCTTTTCGCTTTTTTGCACCCATCACTTTTTGCCTGTGGTCTTGCTCACTCAGTCTCTGCCACAGCAGCCCCTTCAGTTTTTAGAACAGTGGATAGCAGTCCAGGGTGCACATGCGTCTCTGCCATTCCCTCAGCCACTTACTTATTTTGTGCATTGGGAGCGAGTAATTGAGTAAGTCACATGCGCGCCAGGGGAGGGAGCGGCAGGCAGACGAGCCCAGAGTGGGGGCAGCACCTCAGAGCGTCAGCTATTACAAGTTCATCGCAGGCAGCCTGCGAAGCAAGGGGGCACAGCTCCCATTCCCCATCTCTTAAGGTGTTTTCATGGGCAGTGACAGCAAATAGGTTTGCTTAACATGTCTCAAGTAATCCATCATATAATGTGCCATAATCGGCATACACTTTTGAGTATTTACAGACCCGATCAATGGGCCTGATTCACAGAACTAACTTAAGACAATATCCTAAACTTACTACCATTTTGGTATTCACAGAAGGCACTTACTCATTTTGTTATTCACAGAAGGCACTTACTCATTTCGGTATTCACAGAAGTTAGGAGGCCTAACTTTAGGACTCCTAAATGCATTCTGTGAATACCGAAAGTCTTAAAGTTAGGATTTTTCTCAGTTTAGGAGTAAGTGCCTTCTGTGAATACCAATATGAGTAAGTGCCTTCTGTGAATACCAAAATGGTAGTAAGTTTAGGATTTTGTCTTAAGTTAGTTCTGTGAACCGGGCCCTATCAGTGGTCTAAACCTTAATTATAAGCTTCCACAGTTGTCTTCTGAGTGGCACAGGCGTTCCTGTGACAGAAGAGGGATGTCAGCCCCACACGTCCCATATAGCAGCGCCATTTGGTGAACACATTTCAGAGTGGAATTTTCAGTTTCGCAGTTTGTGCAAAAAAGTTAAAGTGTGTATAGAATTTCTTCTGTTCACTCCACTGAGAATCTTGGGTTACATATTATATAATATAAAATATGCATAGAGTACGGTCGTGGATAAGGACAGCAAAGCAAGAACATGAGTGTTAATTTCTGTCCAAGTGTAATTCGACCATGCTTCCTTGTTTTACATGCCGTTCTCCCAGCTGGTGAACGAAGCCTTTCTGCCACGTTGAGGATAAGAGGGCTGATGCATTAGTTTGAAAGATTATATGTTTGAAGCAAAGGTTTGCTTTTACAAACTTCAAATAACACACTCAGAGGCATGACAGAGGGCCAGATGTACGACCATAGCATTTTGTGACTTGCAAAATGCTATGTACAACAGTGTCTCAGACACTGTTTGCGATTCCAAATGAGGTCGCAAATTGCATGCCTCATGAGTATTAATGAGGCTGTCGCAATTTGCGACCCCATTGGGAATGGCTTGCACACCCAGGGATGATTGCCTGCTGGGGTCAGCAGACCAGCAGACCACCATGTCTGGGACTGCTTTGTCAATGAAGCAGTTTTTTAAAAATGCAGCCCGTTTTCCTTAAAGGAAAACAGGATGCATTTAAAAAATAAAAATAAAACATTTCAGTTTCATTTTTTTAAAGGCAGGCAGTGGTCCCTGGGACCACTGCCTGCGCTTATAAAATATTTGCGCATCCATTCCCAAAGGGAAAGGGGTCCCCTGGGGACCACTTCCCGTATGAGTGCCTTACCACCCTTTTGTGAAGGGTGGTAAACTGCGAGTGTTTTGCGACCAAAATAGCGGTCGCAAAACATTCATACATAGGTTTTGAACTCGCTATTAGGCCCCTTCCTAATAGCGAGTCACTGACCCTATTTTACGAGTCACTAATTGCTTAGCGACATGCAAAATAGGGTTAGTACATTGGCCGCAAAAAACAGTCGTACATCTGGCCCTGAGTCTCTTGTGACACATAGCCATGTGGACAGCCACGGCCGTGTAGGGGGTGTTAGTGGGGCGGTGACGTGGCGCAGAGGAGGGGCAGGGTGGGGGGTTGCAAAATGTGGCATATGGGCGATTTAAGGTAAGTTACGAAAACATTTCATAAAACGAATTTCGTTGTGCGCGCTGCATCGCATTTGGCGATGCGCGCGCAACGAAATTCGTTTTATGAAATGTTTTCGTAACTTACCTTAAATCGGCCATATGCCGCATTTTGAAACCCCCCACCCTGCCCCTCCTCAGCGCCACGTCACCGCCCCACTAACACGCCCTACACGGGCCTTGGCTGCATGTGGAAGCACATTCTTTAGTGTGGCAATGTGCAGTCTGTCCTTATCCTATGGCAGGCACATTAACATGGAAACACAGACTTCGCTTTGTGTTTACAGAGCAAGCGGTAGCTTCTCCTGTGACATAGCCATTGTAAATGTACTTATATAGCGCACTTCTACCCAGAGGTCTCGTAGCGCTGTATTCATACCGCTGTGGAACCCTTCTTGGTTTTCCTGTGAGATGTCCACTCCTGGGCACCCCCCAAGGAGAAGCCAGGCATCCTAGCGCTGTGGGGGCCGTTGTGGATATTTAGCAAGCTATTGCCCAGAGTTGCACAGTGGGACCCATGGTTAGAATAGGCACCGAGGCGAGAATTATCAGGTCCGGGAAAATTGAATCCAAGAGCTGCCGAGGCGGGAATTGAACCCTGGTCCCAGGCCAGACCTCTGCATCAGGGTCTGCCACTCTAACCATTGAGCCACACTTCTCCACAAACATTAACATGGAAAACAGCCGATAATGTAAGTATACCCTGGCTGATTTTCTTATAGCACACATATTACCATGCATGCACAGACTTTGCTGTGGGTATGTAGAGTTTGCCTTGCTCCTGACAGCTTCTCACACGGCACACATATTAATTAACATGGATGCACAGACTTTGCTGTGAGGTATGTAGAGGTTGTCGCAGGCCTCCCAGCTCCTCTTGTGGCACACACATTAAAATGGATGCACAGACTGCTATGGGTATATAGGTTTTGTGTTGCACCTCACATCTCCTCTTATGGCACTAATATTAACATGGACGCATAGATTTTCCTATGGGTTTGTAGAGTTAGCCTTGCTCCTGACCGCTCTTCACATGGCATACATATTAACATGGATGCACAGACTTTGCTGTGGGTATGTAGAGTTTGGCTTGCATCTCGCAGATTCTTCTAAAGCACACACAATAATATGGATGCATGGACCTTGTTGTGGGAATGGTAAGTTTGCCTTGCACCTGGCAACTTCTCCTGTGAACCCAATGATGAAGCATGTCACCAACTAGGTTGGTGAGTGAGGGTTCTTTTTACAATTTTAAGTGACTTTTTTGATTGCGCTCTTTTGTTGTTTATATTCACTTCTGTTGCACACAAACAAATTAACACTGAAGCACCGACTCTCTTATGGGTATGTCCAGTTTACAGCAGGCCTGTCTACTTCACCAGGCACATATGTTAACATAGAGGCACAGCCTCTGCAGTGGGTATATGAAGTTTGCATTTGGTCTTACAGCTTCTCCTGTGGCTCAACCATTTGGAAGCAAAACCTCTGGAGTAGTATAGTATATCCAGATGACAGTATTAGGTGCTCTCTTTTGCTTTAAGAACTATTTTGCTTTGTTCTGTTATAAGAAGCTCTGCTTCATGACATAGTCGCTCTTTGAAGTGGCAGAAATAAGTGTCCCTCAAGTAAATTTCAACAGCATGGTTCATCATTTTTAGCTGTGCTTGGTGTGGATGTTGCATAAGTGGCTTTAACAGTTAGTGCCTTCTGTCCTGTTTGGCATGATTTTTTGATGTTCTTACAGGTCCACTAGCAGCAGTGGGTTGCACGATGCGGGAAAGATCACTTACCCGCATGCAAAACAACACATGCCATTACAACGCGGTCATTACAATGACAGCGTTGTTACATCACATTCCATTACAAGACTGGGGATGGAATAGTAAATTATACTATTCCAACATCCAGCGCCCCCCTACTGCAAGTCGTTTTTAATGACTTGCGTTGTAATGCTATGCGATATAACAACGCAGTCGTTGTAATGACCGCATTAACATGGCATGCGTTATAAACACATGAGTTATAACGTGGCCTATTCGTACGATGCACATGTGATTTTCCAGCATTTGGGGAACAACTTATTTCTGCTTGATGTTCTGGTAAAATCCCAGCTGGACAGGATAGTTAGGCATAATCGCCCAGGTAGTGTATAACTTAATGCAGATTTAATAGCCTTACCTTGCTTGGTGTGTTTCTTCGGTAAAGCTCGCCGTGCCCGGAGCAATAAGGGTGTTATCAGTCAACCTGTTAGTTCCAGAACGTGTTAATGTCAAATATGCTCCAGTTTTCCTCTTCAGCACTATCACTGTGAAGCAAGATCAGCCTAATAGCGCCACACCGCCTCCATTTGGTAAAGAATGCTATTGCTTACTAGATAGAAAGAGGGTCTGTGTAGAAAGTTTTTTACATACTCGAGAGCCCTGTGTTCCATGGCCACAAAAGAGGCACAAGTGCAGGGTTTTGTGTCTAATTCAGTCGCCTCCTCATCCCGTGGTGTTTCTTTCTGTATGTAGGGTGTAGCACTGCACACAAATCGCTCAACCTTCCAAGAGAACAGGTATAGATTTATAAAAAGTCTGGACATTTAAATTCAGAGCTTCTTGGGTGGCACTTACATATCTAATAATTAACATATGTGTTTCTTGCTGTAGAGCATTAGCCGTTCATCAAAGGTCCAGAGGTGTCAGATCCACGTCAAGTATTCAGGAAAACAGTTGACTGTAATCAACTGTGTATTTTTAGCCCTGGTGGAAATCAGAAAATCCATCGGAGGTACACAATGTTCGAGTGAGTTTAGTCTTTTAATTTGAGCAAACTTATACCCTATGAAAAAACCCTATGTTCAAGAGATCAAATCATCACGGAGCCACACACTGGAAAGATGGGAAGCAAGAGAGCAAATCTAACTCAGGTTGGGGGTGTTCGTATTTATTAACAACATGTCTTTTGCACAGCCTGTGGTAGGCATTAGGACTGCATTGCCATTAATTACTGCTTTGAATGTTTGTCTGCAATCACTTGTTTAAGCGATTCTCTTTTAAAGGGGGCTGAAAGCCCTACTAATTATTGAGATAGCTAAATGCAGACATTACACTAATTATTATTTTAGAACCTCATAATGCCTAATTTATACCTTGCCTGAAGGTTCAATGGAGATGTACAGTGAGCTTGACTTGGGAGCTAGATAGGCATGTCTTTTTAGGTCGAGCCTGGGCAGCGCATACGCTGCTCTGCAAGGCATGCTGTATTCTATTATGTACTTAAAGTCCAGCCCACTCTCCGCACTGTTAGGTTTCAAAACCCCATTCCTTCTATGCACTCGTTTAATTTTATATTAGGTTAGCTGTGTGTGGCTAAATAGACACCATTTGTATTCAAGGTATGCAACCCATCGGAGTTATCACTGTATCGTGCAAGCTTTAGTTAGCGAGTGTGACTCCATTTTGTATTTCGTAATCCGTATTAGGCTACTTAGGCTGTGCCTGACCTAGACCTCATTATCCATATTGCTTGCCTCAGCAGAACACTGTATTTCATTATTATTTTCTCTTCTGTTCAAGGCTGCTTCCCGACTTACTAATGAATAGGCCATTCTGCCCTTGCATACCTACCCGAGGGTGTAGTTCTGCTCCCACGTTAGGAGACGATGAGACTCAGCGCGGTAACCTTGATTTACAGATAGCACGTACCCATCTGGCAGGTGGTAGCCCATCCTTCATGCCTCCTTTGTTCATGTTCGGACCAGGCCGGTAACTTTCCACTGTGGGCGTGGTTGGAGGCTCTTGGGAAGAAAGATTATGTGCAGTAGACTGTTGGGTGGTCAGTCCCTCTGCAGACATCTTAGGGTGCAGGTCAGATTGGACTCCTCTGAAGAGTATTGCTAATAAAAGCCTGTTTGTATTCCCTACTGTCTGACCGACTCTTCATTACTTGGGAAGGCATAGCAGGTGGTTGTACATAACCCGGGTTGCCCCTAAGGGCCAATTCCTTCAGCCCATATTTGTCATTGGCTTGTGTCGTTGTTCTTCATAAATGCTGGCTTTTGATCCATTTTATAGGCTTGCTAGTCCCTCCCTAGTACCGCTTTGTCTTCATTTGTAACTTCCCATGAGGACTGCCAATTTTACATCGGTTGTTACACGGTACATCTTTCTTACTCTGTAACCACTATTTTCTTTAATCAGTTTCTCCTACTGCAGACACGACATGCTTTCCTGCAACATTCAGTGCACCATGCGCGCTCTCACTTTCCAAGCAGCCGGGGACAATGGCGGCTGCATCTTTCAAATAGAATAGGTCTCGCATTTACAAGAGTTTGACCTATTGGCATTGTAAATGACAATGCCTTTTATTAACGTGTAAATATAAAGCATTGTCATTTACAATGCCAAAAGCTTAAACTCTTGAGAATGCGAGACCTACTGGAGTGGGATGTTTATTGTATTGCGGTTTTGACTTTTTAAGTGTTTTGGTTCTTACATGTTCCCTAAGTTAAACTTGTCTTCTTTGTACCATAGATACCAGGAATTTTGCTCACATTTTAGCTATTCAAACCTTGTGTTAGACATAACAAGCTGATGATTTTATTGGTTGTGGTGGACTAGCATCCACCCCAATTAACATTCAACTGTCTTACACTTATATTTTCGCAGTCTACTGCCTGCCCTTTGGTAGGCTCTATCTTATCATAGTTATATCTCTGTTCTCAAAACAACAATATAGTAAGCAAGAAATCAAAACCTTGTTGTAAACTGTTTGTCATACAAACTAGCTCTGAAATGTCTAAAGCTCCTCTTTCTTCAAGAGACTTATAAACTCTAAGACTGGGCAAAATGTGGGCAATTTCCTTTGCAAAAATTATTTGAATTTCTCAAACAATTACGTAAAAGTCAGCGAAATGACAATCTGGTATTTGTTGTATTTTTTAGCGTGAAAAAACATAATCCCTTATTTTCTGTTCATTCACGCTGTTCCTTGCAGTAAGATTTATACCTGAACAACATCTGAATTACACAACATGGTTTAATAATGTAATCTGAGACATTTCGCTCACAAGCATAATTAAAAATGCTAGAAATTATGTATGATTCTGCCAGCATAAACTAAATTTCACATGGACCTAATGAACATGCTTAATATAATATTTTATAGCCTTATTGTGAGAAGAATTAACCCTAATATCTATAATCTGAGGTGAGAATAGAAGCATGTGAATTCCTTTAGATATTCACCCAATGCCACAGTGCTTTTCTGTAAATGTCACACTCAATGAATATGTATATATATCATACAAGCTTGAAATGAGCTATCAAAGAATAATAAAACATTTTCATACTGTAATTGCAAATAAATCAAATATATGTGAAAACTTATGCAAGGGTGAGCCTAAAAAGCAAAAATACGTAGTCCCATATTTCTGAAGCCTTTGTGTTGTCCTTGCATTGTATAAGGTGATGCAGGGGTAACATAAAGGCATTAGTAAGATTTACAAAGCCACACAAGGGGCTATTTGCACTGCCTTGAGTGAATTTGTAAAGAAATGTAAAAAGAACAATTGTTGGACAGAATGCAGAACAATGACATACATTCACCCCAGTACAGAGATCTGGGCCTAAATCCATAGTTTTTTGCTCACCATGCCATTCCAGTTTGAACCCATTATATGCAAATCAGTCTTGACCCTGCACCCAATAGAACAGTCCAGCCTGAAATGCCAGGCCAGGTCCTCCCTGAACTAGAAACAAGCATCCTAGGACCGGTTTCAAGATTTCAACCCTCATCAGCCAGGATAGTTTGACTCCAGTGGCATGGAGAGCACAGGACCACGTCTGGGCATACCCGTCTCACCCGGGGTGACAAATGCAAAAAGAGCAATTGATGGACAGAATGCAGAACAGTGTCATGCATTCACCCCAGTACAGAGATCTGGGCCTAAATCTATTGCTTTTTTTAACCCAGCCATATGCAAATCAGTCTTGACCCTGCACCCAATACAAACAGTCCAGCATAAACTGCCAGGCCAGGTCCTCCCTGGACTGGAAACAAACATCCTAGGGCCGGTTTCGGGGTTTTACCCCTCATCAACCAGGATAGCTTGACTCCAGTGGCATGGAGGGCACGGGACCCACGTCTGGGCATACCCGTCTCACTCGGGGAGACAAATGCAAAAAGAACAATTGATGGACAGAATGTAGAACAATGTCACACATTCACCCCAGTACAGAGATCTGGGCCTAAATCCATCCACAGAAATGTAACACAAAACAGCGATTTGCACTGCTTTGTGTTACATTTCATATTGGTAGAAGTTCTATGAGTGGAGCATGGGGGTTTCCATGCAGCTGCCTATGTAATTTGTCACAATTACAGATTTACTAAAGGTAGTTAACTTGGGATTTCAGCAAAATGGAGTGCCTACCACAGAGAGGCAAAACCAGGATAGATAAGTTTATTTCTTATTGTTTTATCCTCTTTTTACATGTGCTGCATTCTACAGACTGTTTTTGTGCAGGAAGATTTTCGTTCTTGCATAAAACCAATCCTAGCTGTAGTGCACATACACTTGAAGCATTGGTCCAAGGGGGCCTGTGTGCGTTTTGGCAGCACACGGTGCATCAGCAATACGAGGGAGCATATGTGAGTAATTTCTTAGTAGACGTGACACTTTTCTGCTCTCTCTGTTTCATGCAATGCAGCACAGAAACTTTGCTTACTGCCTTGCATTATTAGTAAATATGCCTCTGTTGGAAAATGGCCCTCTCTGCAGGGTCACCCCAAACATTTTGCCTTTCTTCTCCACTTTTTCTGACCTTGTTTTTGTTGCTTTTAGGACTCAGTGCACTTTACCACTGCTAACCAATGCTAAAGTGCTTGTGCTCTCTCCTTAAAATGCGGCATATTTGATTTACTTAAAAGTCCCAAATAAAGTGCACCTTTGTTCGAGCCATTTGGGTTTCAAATAATCTCATAAGGTGATGATTCCCAGTTGCTTTTTGCAATTTATGGTTCCCATACATCTAGTCATGGATTGCATGCATGCTCTTTTTGACTGGATGCAGGGCAGCCAACTAAATGCAACTCGGAAAATACAGAAATGATCCCGCTTGGATCTCATCTATCTAACTGGTGAGTAGATCTTTGTCCCCCCCTCCGCACTGCCAGTCCCTCACCCTCTAGCCACTGTGGGCAAAAATTAGGGGTGAAGTTGGGCTCTGTTGCTTCTATGGGACCGCAGATTTCATCAGTGGTGGGCAAACGCTTTGCCATGTTCCGCACCTGAAGAAATTCCTTCCCCTCCTCCCTTTGGAAGCAAGGAGAGTGGTGGTGCATGCATTGATCACTTCAAGCCTCAATTGCACCAATATCCTCTATTTAGGAGCTGCAGAGGTGTTGGTGAGCCACCCGCAGGTGGTCCAAAATATAGCAGCAGCTAGGCTCCTCTTACGTCTTCCAAGGCGTTCGTCCATCGTATTGGCTCTGAAGGCTCTCCACTGGCTGCCGATTGGGAAACAAATCCTTGGTCCTGTTCATAGGCCAGTGTTTCTGTCCAGCCCGGGTTGTCTGGCAAAGGGATTTGTACAGTTGCGTCCTTCGAGAACATGGCGGTCTTCTTCACCCTCTCTTCTGTCGATTCCCTGTTTCAAACGCATCAGTGGGGGCAAAGCCTTTTTCTTTCAGGCAGCCAAAGCCTCAAACTGTTGCAGGGATTCTGGTCAAAAACAGATCTGTGCTTGGAATAATAGAACCTCAGTATGTAGGGACTGAGTCACCACACCACCTCAGTGTCTATGAGTCTGAGTCTGACAAGCTATAGTGCCTCACTTGCCCTCCTAACCTCACCAAAGAAACAAGTGAATTGACACCCCAGAACATGACACTCTTGACCCTTTCAGGGATTGCAGTAACTGGACACACCTTTTCGCTCTCTCATGCGTACTTGTCCACAATAAGATAACTAGATGACACTAAGGAAGTTTAGAATATTTATTTGTGCTCAGAAATGCAGTATATGTGTCACAATTAGAAAACAAATGCATAATAAAAATATTGTTAGCATGGTTAATAGTCCACTTACCATGAAAAGCCCTGTCATTTTATAGGTCAGAGTGACCTAATCCCCTTCCCTGCTACTAAAGCTAAATGATTATATATGAAAGATCTCTGGGATTAGTAGCAGACCCCGTCACTTAGCATACATAGATGGACACTCTACATCTCAGCAGATACAGTGCTCTTGTCTCACAACTCTCGTTCCATGTGTGTGTATTTGGCTCATGCGTGCATCTAAATGATAGGACATGTGTGCACATGAACAACAGCTGATTTTGTGTGTTATGTTTAGGTGCTAGTGCCTGGCCAGAACAAATAACAAGGGACATTGTTGCTTGACCTTGTCCGTGGTGTTCAGACTAAATCCCTGGAAAAGAACAGAATACAAAAACATATGCAGGTTCCATGTAAAAGTACAATGTGGCACAAAAGCAAGAGTGTGGCCTACAACGTGCACAGTTAGGCTAAATTAGGAAAAACTACAATACGCCATGCAGGAAACATGGGACAGAACAAGCTCCCACGTGACATGTCCTTGATTCCCCTCAAGACTGTATTCTGTAGGAAACTCAAACCCTGGGTTTTTTCAGTGAGACAATAAGGTTTGTGGTAGTAATTGTGTGCCTATGGGGGTTTTCGCCACATTTAGCGCATGGACACCCTCCATAGAAGGCACCCGCTCTATAAATCCCCCCATTTATTCACTACATGTGCCCAGTGCCTGTAAATTAAATGCTACTAGTAAGTCTACAACACTGATTATGACACCCACTCAAGTAGGTATTTAAACATGTCTCAGGTCTGCCATTGCAGAGCATGTGTATGCATTTCACATTGCCATCTCGACCTGGCAAAATAAACCTTTTGCCATGCCCAAACCTTTCTTTTTAATACATTTAAGGCACCCCTAAGGTAGGCCCTTGACAGCCCCAGGGAAAGGTGCAGTGCATTTATAAGTAGGACATTTACTTCTAAGTATTACATGTCCTTGTAGGGAAAATCTTAAAGCCGTTTTTCACTACAGCAAGGCCTATCCCTCCCATAGGATGAAATTTGGATAACCTTATTACCTTTTACAAGTGTAATTTACAATTGGGAAGAGCTAAGACCCACTCTCTCCCAAGTCCGGTGTCTCTGTAGTCACAATTTAAAATCAAACTTATGGTGAAGTCAGATTTAAAATTGCAATTGCTGAAAATGCCAGTTTTAGAAATTTGTAATTTTTTACTTTAGCCATTTGGTGCCTGCTGCCTGTCTCTGATCACTTGTCTGGGGTGGATGACAGCTGGGCTTTGTGTATTCACCCTAGACAGCCACACACAATGGGAGCTTAGGTGTGACTTGACTGGCCATCCTGAGAGGATTGGCAGGAGAAGCTGGGCCCTGCCTCACATTTACACCTGAATAGGCTGTGCCCTGTCCCCACATAAAGGGTTTCATATTCCACTGTAGTGAGTCTGGAGTCAGGGCAGGAAGGGAGGACCTCTGTATACTTCAAAGAGCCTTCTTTCCCCTACCTCAAAGGCACAGCTAGGTATAAGTACTGTACTTCTGGCACCACCACTTCAGTACACTTCTGCACCTGTAAACACTCTGCCAGGAAGAAGAACTGCTGTGTTTAAGGACTGGTAATCTTCTGGAAGAACTGTTGCCTTGCTGTGCTGCCCTGCTGCCTGCTGCTCTCTCTTTTCTAGGTGAGAAAGAATGGACCTGCATCACATGAACCCAGAGGGACTCCAAGTGCCTGCTGACTGACTGGCCTCCTGATCTGAGGTCTCAGGGACAAAAAAGACTACCAACCACCCTGTTCCTGGAGTGAGATTAAGATGCGGAACCGATGCATCCTCTGCTGCAAGAGCAGAATCCACCCATCGCCCCTGTTACGGGAAATGGACCAGTGCAGTGCCCTCTGAACCAGTGCATCGCAGTCAAACTGCTGCTTCAGAACACATTGACGCCACTGCGTGGAGAAGATCAATGCCTCACCTCTACTACATGGAGAAACCCCGTGCATTGTCTTCGGAACCGCAGCATAGCAGAACCAGTGCATCTCCTTCAGAACCAATGCATTGCTGCCGTTGCGTGGAGAAAATCAACGTACCACCTCAGCTGACGGAGCGACACTGGCGCATCGATAGGCTGTACCCTGCATCTTCATCGACACAGCCAGGATTAAGGTACTTTTGTTTAGCAGGCTGCCCTGGGTCTCTGTATCTGGCCCACGTTCCTTTGCAGTCGGCCAAGACTTTTGACTTTATCCCAGTCCGATGCGACCAGATATCCAAATAAGCAATAATGGATTCTCAGTGCTATTTTACGGTTTATTATTTTAAAATTCATATCTCAATTCTACCTATTGGAGTTCTGTCCTTTTGGTCTTGTGTTTTATTTATTAAATCAAGAGCTATATGTTTCTAACCTGGAGTGGAATATTTTTGTTTGGTGTTTTCACTGTTTTACAGTTTGAAGTGTTGCACAAATAATTTTCACATTGCCTCTTAATTTAAGCCTGACTGCTTGGCGCCAAGCTACTTGAGGGTGAGCACAGGTTAATTTAGGTTACCATAACTAGGATTGTGGTTACTGTTTGACCAAGCCTTCCACCGCAGTCAACCAGGAATCCAATTTCTAACATTGTTGATCAGCAGTGAGGATGGAACTTGGGTTTGTGCAGTGCCATACAGTGATTTGGTGCACTCTACCATTCCACATCCACAACCACTAAAAGTTTAAATTCTTTCTTAGTCTTTTAATTGGCTTTTTTCCCGTTCTCTAAATGTAAGTGTCCAAAACTCTTTTTTGTTGTACCATGGGTGCTTGAAACTTTGACACCCTCAACAGGCCTGATCAGCTAAAACTCTGCAAGCAAAAAGTATAGAAAGCAGACAAAAAGGCTACCAAGCTGGACCTCTAGGTAGCCTTGAGGCTTTTTGAGAAAGTGCTGAGATGGACCGGGAGGACCCAGATCTGGATCCTGAGCTCCCAGTAGAGCCCAACCTCTAGCAGATGACATGGATGTCCCTGATGTTCAGTATGGAGCAGGGAGCAGTGTAAATGCCAGACGCCTGTCCCCACAGGATCTCGAATACAAAAAGGAGGGGAGGAACCTCAAATTGGAATTGGCCAAACTAAAGATGGAGGAGAAAAAGGTGGCCTATTAACTCAGTCTCATAGAGCTGGATTTGAAAGCTACGCAGATTGAGTCCAGCAGTAATGGTGGAAGCATACCTTAAGTGTCTCCTGAAAAAAGAAGGGTCTGCATACCCAAGGATTTGGGCCCAATTATGTGGTGAGAGATGACGTTGCCAAGTGGTTCTTAGCATATGAACTGTCTCCAAGGGTGCACGAGGATCCTGATGAGTCCTGGGGGGGCAGCTTTTGGAGGTACATGCCCACAGTCGGGAGGGAGACACTACTAACAGTAGAGGTAGAGGACCAGACACAGTACAATCCCATGAAGGCCATATTTGTCAGTAAATTTGGGTTCACCCTTGTGAGGTATAGACAGAAGTTCAGGGGCAGCCACAAACATCCTGCATAGATCTGGGTGGACTTACTAGACTATTCCAGCATGGCATGGAAGGACTGGGTGAGGAGCAGCAAGGTAGAAAATTATTTTGGGCTGTACAACCTAATTCTGAGGGAGCACATGCTTGATATTTGCTTTACAGAGCTGTGCCAACGCCTGATTTATAGCAAGCTGACTGACCCCAGGAAGCTTGCTGAGGAGACAGGCCTATGGATCAGCACTAGAGCGTCCAGAAAGGTACCTGGAGGTGACCCCAAAGAGGGTGGTTTAGGTTTCCACCAACAAGAGAGACCCAGACAAGTCTCAGGTTTAGGGGGAAGGAAATAGTTCCTATGTCCCTTCTGAGAAGAAGGAGGGAGGTTCTGGTGAGCGGTGGCCTAAGGGCACCCCATTTTCAAGCCTACTTTTTGATTGTTTCCGCCTCTCAAGTAACTATATAACACATAAATGGTGTGGTATCCTTATATTGGTAGCATCTGGAGGCAATTGTCAGGGGCCAAAGCATTCGAGTCAAAGGTTTTTAATGTAAAGAATAATATTATGCTTGTGTGTCCAAAAAAATGCATCCACTGGTGGGAACTCACTCTACAGTGGGGGGCAATATGCCCTTGGGGGTAGATAGTCCCCAAGGGCAGGAGATAAAACATGCCTGTTACAAATTGCGGGTATGCTGAGGTATGCACACAGGCCAGGCAAGAATCACCACTCTAGTCAGGGTAAGCTAAGCGTACACTAAAATATAGCCTGTGCTCCCCCTCTGGTAGCTTGACACTGAGTACTCAGGCTTATCTAAAGAGGCTATGTGTAAAGTATTGGTGCAACATACACACAGTAACACAATGAATACACCACAAAAAGAGTCCACATGGTTAGAAAAATAGATTAATATGTTCTGAACAGAACAAGACCAAAACAATGAACATCCAATATATAGAAGTTGAGATATTGAATTTCAAAAGAATAATTGAAAAATAGCACTTTGAAGCAAATAGCGCTTTAGGGGTTACTTGAGGAAGCTCTCTAGACTGGGGCAATGTCAAAGATCTGGCTGACCGCGATAGAGCACCAGCTGGCTGCAGGACCTAATGAACAACGTACCCTCTCTGGTTCCAACAGCGAGATGCATCATGAAATCCATCAATGCGGTTCCCGCATGTTAAGGATGTGTCGATTTTCTCCATGTGCTGATGACGATGCTTCATTTCCGTAGATGGGTGCCAGAGTTGAGAGGCAACAAGCGATGCGCCGGGTTTCTCCACTTTGTTGAGGAGATGCATTGATCTCTCCAGTCTGCAGCAGTGGCGTTATGCTGTCCGCAGCTTATATCTCAAGTGGCAAGTGCTGGTTCTGATGCAATGTGACAATTTTACTGCCGCAACTGGGTTGATACCTCTGTTCTGCAACACGTCGACAGGAGATGCATCGAAGTCCATGTTGCAAGTATCTGGACCACATTCAGTGAGCTAGGCACAAGATCAGGGGTAGAGATTTTGATATCCCTGAGACTCAAGCAACAGGAGGTAAGCCAAACTGCCACCCATCCCAGACATGTATAGGAGACAGGCTGCAGGGCACACAAAGCAGTAAGTCAGAGTAATTTCCTCTGCCGAAAAGTGCCACTTCTAAAACAGTAATGTTAAATCCAACTTCACCATTAAGAAGGATTTATCATTACCATTCCAAAGATATAAAACATGAAGTAGCTACTCCTTTCTAATCATTAATTACCACTTAAAAGTGTGAATTCCCAATGCTAGCCTATGAAAGGAGTGAGTCTCATAGTAGTGAAAAGCAAATCCAACTGTTTGTCACTGCAAGGAAATTTAAAACTTACCTGTGCATGTCCTACCTTGTACTTACACAGCACACTACCCTGAGGGCTACGTGGGGCCTACAATAGGGCTGACATATGTGTAATAAAAGGGCAGTGTTAGGCTTGGCAAGAGGCCAAGTCAAAGCGTCAGTAAACTGCACACACAGGCCATGCAGTGGCAGGACCGGACATGTTTGAAAGGCTACTTGCACGGGAGGCAAAATTGATGCTGCAGGCCCATTAGTAGCATTTGATTTACAGGCCCTAAGCATATGAGGTACCACTCTCCAAGGGACTTATAAGTAAATTGCTTTTGCCAATCATATATACACCAATTACACACATGTTTAGGAAAGAGGCACATGCACTTTAGCTGTGGTCACCAGTGGTAAAGCACTTAGCATCCTAAGGCCAACTAAAAGATTCAGTAAAATGTGGCGGTCGAAGCAAAAATGTTTGGGGGAAGACCACCCTAAGGATGACAGCTCTAACAATATCCTAATCTCCCTTAGTTGGGGTTGAACTCAGAGGGTAGACTGGAGAGCCCTGAGGGGGTAAGTTGTCACTTCCACAAGTCAAGGTGAAATGGATCCCTATCACTGCTCTGCGGGACACCAGGGCCAGCCAGACCAAGGCTGGTAGGGTAACTCAGGCCTGGGGCAGTACTTCGTCCACCCCATGGCCCTGGTATCCCTGTTGTGGGGTGGGGAGGTGACTACAAGAAGGGTCATAGCTAGCCCCCAGATACCTATTGACTGTAATCTGGGGATTGAGTTGCCACCGGTGATAAAAGAGCTGGGAGGGGTGGCTGTCCAGGGCACCCTGAAAGCTCAGCCATCTGGGTATACCACACCCAATTGGAGGGTTCAGAAGCCCAGCTGGAGGAGGAGGAAGGACTCATCCCTGACTCCTGTTCAACCTAATGGTATAGACCCTGGGTTGAAAGACCCTTTTCAGAATACCAACCCCAAACTGGTGGGAGGTGGAGCGGGAAAATGGAGAAAGACACCTGGGGCTACTGCCCACCACTCTGAGAAACCACGAAGGTCAGAGACCTCCTGTATGACCTGTGGCTTGGCTCTTGACACTTATAGATGTCAGTGGCCTCCATTGGTTGGTGTCCCTGTGGAAAGAGTTCTCTTTGGATTGGGGACAGAAGTCTGATCCAAGGGGTAGAATGGGCCACATGACTGTTGGCCATGGTGATAGTGTCTGCCTACTGGGATGTATCTGTGAGGAAGTAAAGGTTGGGTGCTACGCAGATGGGGTCCACAGTTGAGGAGAAGGTTTCCGCATGGATCAGCTCCTTGGCCCTTGAGAGAATAGAGATAGGGATCTAACTGAGCTCCGAAAGGTGTTACTTGGATATGACATTACCTTAAAGAAATGAAAAGACAAGACGTGTTTAGCAAAACAGGAACAAGTTGGCTTGATTAAACACAGAGGCCAGGAGAGTTTCGACAGAATGCCTCTGAGGAAAGTCTCTCTGTGTAAAAAGTTTTCGCTGGTTTTATCCACATCTTGGAAGTATCATAAACCGATTTCTGCATTCTTAACATGCATTACAGTCATAAGTGAGCAGGGATGGGCATCTTGATAAGGACACAGATGGCTCTCGACATCGAGAGAGCTAGTGTGGGCCAATGTGTATGTGTCCAGATGTCTGGCATGAGGAATGCGTTATCACTACGTGTGGCGTGCATGTCGTGTCCTGATTGGCAGAGTGTTTTTATCTACATGTGGCATCTAGCTTTGTGGTGTTTTGGGGAACGCAAGCCTTTAGCCAAATGTGTTTTTTGGGATCCAATTGCTGCAGACCTGTTTGTGGTGCAATTATCTATCTTTTGGATCAATCAAGGTCGTGCGTTTATCTTTGGGTTAAGAGAGGCACCACCTGTGACCTGTTATTCGATAGTCACGGGTGCAGGTCGCAGGTCCTGTCTGACCAAGTATCAGTGACTCTGGATTGATGGGGAGGTCACCTTGGGTAAGTCCGAAAGCAATGGTACGAGTTCACTGGTACTCCTAAAATTAATATGGCAGTCATTGGTGTTGTTAGACCTGGAATCATTGGCGTCGGTTTCCCCTTTAATTTGTGCCTTTGCCTCCTGTATTTTTCTTTGTGTCGGGCTTCGCTTTTGCTGGTCTAGATGCTTTGGGCACTTTTTTCAGTGCCAACGTGCAAGTGCACACTTTGTAATTGGTGTTGTGAATTAGTGATTCCATGATTGGCATATTTGATTTACTAGTCAGCACTGGTTGTGCCACCCACAGAAGCAGCCTGTGAATGTAACTTGGGCCTTCCATTGCAGAGCCTATGAACAGTCTGGTACTGCCACATCGACTTGGCAAGTGCACCCACTTGCCAGGCCCTAACCTTCCCTTTTCTTACATGTCAGCCACCCTTAAGGTAGGCCCAAGGTACCTCTGTAGGCAGGGTGCAGTATATGTGAAAGGTAGGGCATGCCCAGGTGTGCTTGGCATGTCCTGATAGTGAAATACTGCTATGGTCATTTTTCAGTATTGCAAGGCTACCTGTTCCCATCGGGTGGAATGGGGAATTTGCCTATAACAACTTATAAGCATAACTACCCCTGGGAACCAGGTAGGAAAGTGAAGTTTAGTATGTTTGGGCTCAGAATGTTAAAATACATCTTTTAGTGAGGGTGATTTAGTGTGTTTGAAAATACCACTTTTATAAAGTAGGTATTTTCTTGCCTAGCCATCCAGTGTGCCTCTGCTGGGATGTGGATTGCCTGTCTGGTTTTGGAGTGTCAGGGCCTGGGGAGGTGCCATGGCACTAGAGGGTCTGATGACTGCATTTAGAGTAGGGGAGGAGATTTCCTTTCACCTGAATGGGCCTGGTCTGCCTTCCACAATGCTGTCTCCACCTCCTGCCAGGAAGCTGCACCAGAGAGGACAGAACTGGTTTGAACTAGGCAAGGGCTTCTCTGCCAACTAGAGAACAAAGGATTGTGTGCTATAAAAAGTGGGGCCCAGACCCCTGAACTTTAGATTACTTCTGGGAAATCAAGAGGATCCTTGGCCAAGAAGAAGAGCCGGAGAAGCTGAGGAGGAATATTGCCCCTGTGCTGATTCCTGACTGGGGTTGACCTGCAGTGGCTACTTGCTGCCAAGCATCGGAGAAAAGGACTTTGCTGCTTGCTTTGTCCAGAGAAGAAAAAGGGTAACCGACTCTGTCATTAAGTCTGTCGCAGGATTCTGTTTCCTGAAAGCACCGCCGAGAGCAACGCCTTGCTTCGCAATGCAACCCTGGCCTCACTGACTCTGTCCACGAGCCGTTGCTTGCACCATGTCTTGGGGCACCATAAGGCTTCGCTACATGCTGCAAGGATGTCACCGACTCCATTGCTGCCTGAATAGAACATCAATCGGCTCCGTCGCCGCACCGTGACCTGCCAGCACAGCAGCGACCATCGTCTCACCCTTCAACACAAGCCCTGGTCTCACCGGCTTGTCAACGAGCCGCTGACTGCACCGAATCGTGAGGACACAGCCCGCCACAGCACTCCATTTTACAACGCGACTGCAATGTTTGCCCTGACCGACTCGCACCGACGTGGTGGTCGTAATGAGAAAGGTACTGTCTCCGGATCTGTCGACGTTTTAGCTGGCCCGTATCAATGTGGTTGGCTGGAATTGTTAGACACTGTCGTATTCAGTATCATGGTAGCCCCAGGAGGAGCTACTGAGTCGGAGGAATTGTGTGTAAATGATTTTCCTGTAATTTAAAGGTTATTCTGCACAAGTACTATTTTTCAAGAGTATTCTATGTTGGATTTGTATCGTATTTGGTCTTGGTCGTTTAGATAAAGATTTATTATTTTAATAAACTAGTGTGGTGTCCATTTATAGTGTTTTCACTGTATTACTCTATGTGTTAAGAAATGCTTTACACACTGCCTCTGAGATAAGCCTGCCTGCTCGTGCCAAGCTACCAAGGAGGTGAGCAGGGTTTATTTAGGAGTGTATTTTCCTTACCCTGACTAGAAGCAAAGGTCCCTATTTGGACAAAGGTACTTACTTCTGCCAACTCAAGACCCCCATTTCTAACAGGTGTCATTTTTATTGACATTCTTAATAGCTTGTGTATAGTTGTCATAGTGTACATTGGTATTGTTATTACCAGTATTGACATGGTTATGCAACCCTAGCTCATGACATACATTGACATTGCTTTTGCTGGTAATAATGTTGTTGTTTGTACATGGATTATGGCATACATTGACATTGCTAATACCGATATTATTGCTGTTGTGTAGGCATAGATTATTACTTAGATAGAAATTGTGTTAATGAGCAGTGATATTTTCATGTGGGTACAGGTTAGGGATTTTTTGCCATTGCATTTATCAGTATGGACATTGTTGAGCATTCACACATCATGGTACTTATTGACATTGTATTTACCCATTACAAGAGAGCCATAGAACTGGCAAGTGCCCCAGCAGTGGTGGGCCATAGACCACGTTCTATCGCATAAGCAGAAAAGTCTATCATGCTATTGATTAATCTACCCTGGCTTTAGGCCTGAGAGGGCTCATGTTGTAAATGACCCTCTGAGAAGGGTCATCCCAAACTTTTTGTCTTCCTCCTCCACTTTTTCTGACCATGTTTGTGTTGACCTTAGGGCATGGTAAGATTGGCTTATTCACAATTGGCATACTTAATTTACTTGTAAGTCCCTAGTAAAGTGCACTACATGTGCCCAGAGCCTGTAAATTATATACTACTAGTGGGTCTGCAGTACTTATTGTGCCACCCACTTAAGTCGCCCTTTCAACATGTCTCAGTCTGCCATTGCAGAGCCTGTATGTGCAGTTTACACTGCAATGTCAACTTGTCAAAATAAACCTTTTGGCAGCTCCAGAATTGCCTTTTAATACATATAAGTCACCCTAATGTAGCCCCTGGACAGCACAAGGACAGTGTAATTAAAAAGTAGGACATGTGTTTCTAAATTTTACATGTTCTGGTAGCGAAAAACTCTTAAATCTGTTTTTCACTACTGCAAGGCCTATCTCTCCCATGTGATAACAGTGGAATTGCCTTATTACCTTTTATAAGTGCTATTTCCAATTGGGAAGAGTTGAGACCCCGAAGTCTGGTGTCTCTAGAATCACAATTTAAAAGCGCCACAAGTCGTATTTTAAATTGGAATATTGAAAATGCCACTTTTGAAAAGTTGTGCATGTTCTTACTTTAGCCATTTGGTGCCTGATGCCTGTCTCTGATCACTTGAATTGCGTGGGTGAGCTGGGCTTTGTGTATTCCCCTAGAGAGCCACACACAATGGGAGCATAGGTGTGACTTAACGGGCCATCCTGGGAGGATATGAGGCTGTCCGTAGCCTCACACTTGCACCTGATAGGCTTTCTCCTGTCTCCACACAAAGGGCTGTATACCCCCTAGTAGTGTGTCTATAGCTAAGGGAGGAAGGAGGATCTCTGTGCACTTCAAAGACCCTTCTATGAAGTATCCCCACTTCAAAGCCACAACTGGGTAAAAGTACTTGGCCTTTTACACCAACAACAGTACACTTCTGGACCTGTAAACAATCTGCCAGGAAGAACAACTGCTGTGCTGAATGACTGCCATTCTGCTGCACTGCTGTTCTGGAAGAACGGCAGCCTTGCTGTGTTGCCCTGCTACCTGCAGCCAATTCTTGCATGTGTGAGAAGGGCTGAACCTGCATCACTTAAACCTAGAGTGACTCCATGTGCCAGGTGATTGGCCTCCCGATCTGAACTCTCAGGGACATAAAAGACTTCCAACCACCCTGCTCTTGCATCTGGACCATTGGAAGTGGGCCTAAGGTGCTTGCACCAGCAGAACCGACATATCCTCTGCTTGAAGAGTAGCATCGATGCATCCCCACTGTTTCTGAAACAGGATTCGGCGTCGCTCTTGGAACCATTGCATTTCCGTTGAAACTACAGCTTCATAACCAACACATCGCTGCCACTGCATGAAGGAGATTCGACCCATTACCTATATTGGGTGGAGAAACCTGGTGCATCGCCTTCAGCACCGCAATATCTCAGAACTGGTATATAGCATTCAGAACCGACGCATCGCTGCCATTGCGTGGCGAAAATCAATGCATCACCTCAACTGCGGAATCAACATCGATGCATTGCTCTGCTGCATCCCGCATCTTCGTCGACACAACCAGGATTAAGTTAGTTTGTTCAGCGAGCTTTGCTGGGTCTCTGTATCCAGCCCATGCTCCATCGCGGTCGGCCTGAACTTTTGACTTTGTGACGGTCCGGCACGCCCATTTAAATATCCCAAATAAGAACTTTTAAAATACATAGCTCAAGTTCTTCTTATTGGATTTTGTTATTTTGGTCTTGCTTTATTTATCAAATTAAGAGCTATTTTTCTAACCTGGTGTGGAATACTTTGGTGAGGGGTTTTCACTGTTTTACTGTTTGAAGTGTTGCGCAAATACTTTACACTTGACTCTTAAGTTAAGCTGACTGCTCAGTGCCAAGCTACCAGATGGTAAGCACAGGTTAAGTTAGAGTGTATTTGTGACTTACCCTAACTAGGATTGTGCTTACTGTTTGACCTAGGCTTCCACCCAGTCAACTAGGAACCCCATTTCTAACAGCCCTTTATTGAGGGGGGCTCAAAGGTAGGGAATAGACGAAACATATAAGACTCCCATAACCAGAGTCCTTTATTTGACCGCTGGTGTTATGATAGCTGGCTTCAGTTATCGATCACATAAATGACTGTTTATGGTATGATTGGTGTAATGTTTTTGGATCCTTTGCATGTCTTGACCATTTTACTTACCAACATCTGAACTATAGAAACTCTGGCAACTGCCATTGGAGCAACTTTGAAGACTACATAAGAGTTTTAATATTGGCTGGTTTTTAAATGGAATTCAAATTAAGACCAGGAATTTATGGGTGGCAATCAATAGATATTTACAGATAGAGTGCCTTGACAACCCTTTGCCTTGATATGCAGACCAATGGCTTAACCCTATTTGTAATGTCAGGCCTGTGGCATCCATATCCACATTGCTTCAAACCATTTGTTGTTCGGGCTTCACTGAGAAAACCTCAGAAATATGACTGCAAAATCTTTTCCTACACTAATTAGCTGTTGTTATGGATTTTTGAAGACACTCGCATTCTGCTGGGTCATGATTTACTGCCATTGTTATAATGCTATATAGGAGTCTGTACTCTGTATTTACCATTAGTTTATTTCAATCTCTCTAGCACTGAAGACAAATATAAGCCATATAAGGACCTGCTGCTATATCTTGCTTTGAAGATGAGAAGCTGTAATGCTTAGATTGGAGTATAACATCCCTTGACCAGGAACACTGGCTCAATCTCCTGCTGACTGAGTCATGCTAAAAAACATCATTAAGAGAAAGCATTTAAATACAAAAGGCATCACAAAGGTCTCCCTTTTCTGTACTGAACTACATGGATTGGATTACAGGTTGTAACAAAGGTAGAAACCAAAAGACAAAGTATACATATCATTGACCTCCTGGTCAGAGACCTGCTCTCTTCCCCAGCAGCTCAGCTGTTGTGATGCCTGCTGCTTCCCTGTAAATGTAGGTGTTCGAGGCCCTTCTACACCCGCAGGCTCCTGCCTGTGCCTCATCCCTGGTGGCCCAGTGGGAAAGCCTTGCTCTTCTGCTCATCTGCTGCTGTCTTTCCTTGTGTTTGTGCCCGCTTTCTGTTTTTCTATCTTTGTCTTTATTTTGTAATTTTGTGCCTTGTTTATTTTTCTCTGTTTTCAGTTCTCCTGTTGTTTGTGTCCTTGTCCTGTGTCCTTCTCTCCCACCTCTGCTGCCCCCGTGGCCCCTCCCCCTGTCGGTTCCCGCTTCCGCATCCCAGCTGTGCTTCCCTCCCCCTTTCGTATTAAATGGCGGCCAATGTGCGGCCGCGCAGCGGGCGCACAAAAAGTGCACCAAAGGCAAGCCCATCTCACCTGTCTGCGTCCCGACCAGTGCCAGCGACCCTGGTTCTCTGACGACCCACCGCTACGACTCTGCCGCCCTCATCTCCCTCGACCTCGGAAGGAAGAACAACTACCAGATGTCTATGCTGGCCACCACTGATGGCTAGTTCTCCTGCTGACACTGATGACAGACCTTCACCACCCTCCGAACAGCCATGTCCGATGCCCCTACACCGGAACCCAGCAGCCCTGAAGCCCTGAGATGCATCCTCCTCAACGTACGCTCCCTGCACACTCAGTAGAATCTGGGATCTCTTAGACACCCTTTTGCCAGATGTCGCCTTCTTCACGGCATCATGGACCAACACCACCTCCGCCCCCAACATCGCTACCGCCATCCCCGACTGATACAAGATCCCGAAGAAGGACCGTCCCAATCACCCAGGAATAGGACTCACCATCGCACTCAAGAGCTCCCTCAAACTCACCACCTCCAGCATGAGGGACACAGCCTCCACCACCGAACAGCTCCATTTCCAGATCCAGGCCAGCCCCAGAATGACCTTATGAGGCACCCTCACTCACAGACCCCCCCGGACCCCAAACCCCATTCACCACCACCATTGCCAATCTCATCGCACCCCACGCCATCACCTCCATGGACTACATACTCATCAGGCACTTCAACTTCCACCTTGAGAACCTCAGCGACCCTAACTCCACCACCCTCCTGGACAACCTCGCCAACCTTGGGCTGAAACAGCTCGTCACCACTCCCACCCACAAGGAAGGACACACCCTCGACCCCATCTTCGCAGAAGGGAACAACATTCACTTCAGCCACACCACCCAACCCTCCTGGATGGACCACCACTGCGTACACTTCTCTTCCGACAGAACCACCACTCTCAAACCTACAACCCGCCCACCACAAAGGAACTGGAGCAAGGTCACAGAGGAGCACCTCAACCTCAAGCCCCCTACCGCCTCGACCGATGCCAACTCCGCAGCCCGTGAACTTCTACATTGGATCACCAACTGCACAAACAAGCTTGCCACCCTCTGCGACCCCGACAGACAGTGCCCCAGGAAGGCCACCTGGTTCACCGCCGACCTCCGAGAATCCAGACACACCTGCAGACGTCTCGAGAAGCAATGGAGGAACAGCAAAACCACCAGAAATCAAACCACCTACAGGAACGCCATGACAGAATACCACCAACTCATCAGATCCACCAAAACGACCTTCATCCGGAACAAAATCCTCGCCAACTCCAGCAACTCAAAGTAACTCTTCAGTATCATCTGGAAATTCACCAAACCCCCAAGCAAAACCACAGACGTCACACCCTCACAGGACCTATGCAACAAGCTCGGCACCTACTCTCATCTGAAAATCAAGGCCCTCTATGACAACTTCAGCAAACAAACTCCAGAAACCACCCCATCCTCCAGCAATGACAGCCAACCTACCCTCGCCACTTGGACCACGGTCACCACTGAAGAAACCACCACAACCATGAGGAGCACGCACTGATGTACCCCCATGGACTCCTGCCCGCTGCACATCTTCCACAGATCCGCCGCCGCCATAGCACCCGAGCTACGATGCACTATAAATGCCTCCTTCAAAATTGCCACGTTCCCTGATGACTGGAAACGTGCAAAAGTCAAGCCCCTTCTCAAGAAATTCTCCGCAGACCCGACAGACCTGAAAAACTACTGACCCAACTCTCTCCTTCCCTTTGGAGACAAAGTCACGGAGAAGATGGTCAACGTCCAGCTGACCAGCTTCATCGAGCAGAACACCATCCTTGACCCTTGCCAATCTGGTTTCTAAAGCAATCACAGCACCAAGACTGTCCCCCTCGCCGCCACAGGTGACATCTGCATGCTCCTCGACCAAGGCCACACGACTGCCCTCATCCTCCCAGAACTCTCTGCAGCCTTCAAAACCATCTCCCACCGCACCCTCTCCACCAGTCTCCATGACGCCGGCATACGGAGAACCAACCTTGATTGGCTCCGCTCCTTCCTCACCGGCAGAACCCAAAGAATCAGACTCTTGCCCTTCCTCTCCAAACCCACAGAGATCAACTGCGGAGCACCCCAAGGATCGTTGCTCAGTCCCATGCTCATCAACCTCTACATGGCCCCTCTCGCCGCCATCGTCAGACAGCATGGACTCAGCATAGTATCCTACACCGACGACACCCAGACCATCCTCTCCCTCATGAAGGAACCCAATGCCACCAGACTCAGCTTCCAGGAAGGAATGAAAGACTTCACGTCCTGGATGAGAGGCAGCTGTCCGAAGCTCAACTCGGAGAAGACAGCAGTCCTTATCCTTGGGCGCACCCCCTCAGCTTGGGACAATACCTGGTGGCCCACTGCCCTCGGAAACCCCCCACCCCCACAGACCATGCACAAAACCTCTGCATTATACTCGACTCCTCCCTCACCATGAACCGCCAGATCAACGCCGTCGCCTCCACCTGCTTTAACACCATCCACATCCTTCTCAAGACCTTCAAATTGATACCCCCGATCCAGAAAGACCGTCACCCACACACTCATAACCATCAGACATGACTACGGAAACGCCCTCTATGCCAGAATCAACATATCACTGCTACACAAACTCCAGACTACCCAGAACACTGCAGCCAGACTCATCCTCGGAAACCCACGGCAAGAACACATCACCCAGCACCTACGAGACCTCCACTGGCTCCCTGTTGAGAAAAGAGTAACCTTCAAGCTACTTACCCACGCCTGCCAATCCCTACACAACAATATACCCAATTACCTTAACAACAGAGTCTCTTTCCACGTACCCAAGAGAAACCTCCGTTCCGCCGACCTCGCTGCAACCCCACACATCTGCAGGACATGAGTGGATCGAAGAGCTTTCTCCTACATTGTGGCGGAAACCTGAAACGAGCTCCTGATCACCATCAGAAGCTCTCCAACTCTGCACACCTTCAGGAAGAGCCTTAAGGCCTGGCTCTTCGACTGACCAAGAGCTGCACCCCTCCCCCCAGTGCCTTAAAACCCTCATGGGTGAGTAGGGTGCTTAAAAAAACCCTGATTGATTGATTCTGAAAACTACAGTATCCAGAGATTAGTGAGACATGCTTCCCTTTCACTTTCCATGCATCAAGGTCCCTGCATCAGCATCCGAACATCCACCCAGAAATCTCAACAATTTTTTGGGAGCACCGGACAAAAGGAGGGGAATGGAGTTAAGATCAGTTTCTAAAATGTAGGCTAAAAATTGTGTATCCTGCAAGCTGAATCTATGTGTACATTGAGCACAATGTTGACCATTGCTTAACACTCAGACCGCTCCACCCACTACTACATGTACATCAACAAGAGATTTTTTCCAGACTGTCCACATGCTATCTGAATGGAAGGTTATCTTCATCAATGAGACCCTTATTTATTTCTTGTGGACTAGCCATTATTTCTTTAAAATACTCATTCTTTGGCAATGCAGAGAAGTATTTGTTACAAGGTAAGGACAGTCTTGATTTGCAGCACATCCTGGAACAATTCTAGTAATTTATTTTCACTTATATGGTTTTTAGGATCACACTTCAATGGTGTCTTAAGGAGATAGGCTGGAATGTATTATTTCACAAAGATGTCACTGTATTTAGCATGCATATCTGAAAGTCTGGAGTCAGAAAAAGGCCCTGGAATCGCACCAGTAATTTGTACCTTCTTCTATCAGATGACAAGATCCCAAAAGTTAAAATTGCATACACTCAAAGGTCAAGTATATATTTAATTTTTCTTTCACATGCTGCAGTTCCCAAAGACATTAGCCTCTTAAATCATAGATCTCTAACTTCAAATCTGAAAAGTTAAACTTCCTAGTTGAAAGCAAATTGAATAAGGTATATGCTTTCAACCAGGAAGTTTAACTTCTCAGATGTAAAAATACTGACATTCCAATGTTTAAATTCCAAACTGTTGTTGCCCACAAAGGTTGTAGGCTTACACCATGTCCAGTGCAGAAAGAACTGAAAACGTCTTTCTTGGATGGTGGAATGCTGTTGTTACGAATGTGGAGTCTCAGCCGTCTGAACACCCATGACCTGGGGTATCTTGGCATGGTCTTGTAGTTCCTGATCTCAGAAAACGCCACAAGAAGTCTGCAGCTACTCCCAGTGTTACACAGTAAAGCTGTTTTCCCTTGTCCCCCTGGACTCCTGGCTGCTGCTCCTTACGGCTACTGCTCCAAAATGGCAGACACTTGCCCAATGATTTGCAAATGCATTTCAAAGCTTTTCCACAGCTAGCCCAGTTTGGTTTTCATCCTGTTTTTTTTTCCATCATTACTATTGTTCCTTGATTTCTTACTGATTTTCCTAATCTATTGTTTCTTGTCATGTGATGTGATATATAATTTCCTTTTCTTTTTCTCTTGCTGTATTAGAGCTGTTTAGAGGATGCATCACAAAAGAACTATGCTTCTTTGCTTGTTTCCTCGCTCCCTTCACTTGCTGATCCTGGCTCTTTGCTTCAGAGCAATTCCACTGTAGGATTCCTAATCACATGTTTTCTTCACTCCTTTAAGTCTTCATCCAGCAAGAAGGTTTTTCACACTTTGGCTTTTTCCTTCTGAGAAGGTGGTAGCTTCTTGAGGGCACTTGACTACCATATATTCCATTTCCCTGAACAACAGACGTCCTGAATGCGAATTGAGAAAAAGCATCCAGCCCTGAATAGGTTGCAATGCCTAAATATCAGGATATTTTTTACATGGATTCTGGTGTTGATCTGCCAGCTGTTCTTCAGTGGAAAACTGGAGTTGAACAAGTTAAGGACTGAGAATGCTAACAATCGTCAGGCAATCCAGTCCAGATCTTTTGACCTTCCTTCCATCAGTTCCACAATTCCAAATTTTCAGAAATCTTTCAAGATTAAAAGAGTTTTTGGACTGCTTGATGGTATATTTTATATTTCAGCCTGGTCAGTTTTCCTCAGACAGATCGGCGTGAAGTTTCTAATTGGTTTTCTCACATGTGCAGCACTGGCCAAGGCAACTTCTTCGGTTGTTGTCAAAGACCTTTGCCTGAAAATGTATGTCAATTTTTTTACCAAAGCTCAAGACAATGTTTGAGTGAGCAGTTCATAAAGCTACTGCTGAGGAATCATCTTGTCATATCTCTCACGGAACCTCATATATACTACCCAATTGTACTCAGTTTAGTGAGCTTGCTTCTGAATGTAGTTCAGTGGAGTGCTCTCAAATGATTTTATTCCAAGGTGGGTGAAAGGAGGAATTTAAGGATGAGCTGGTAAGAGTCCCGTCCTGATAGAACACAAACTTTTGATTCTCCTCCACTTCTCCTCCCGAGCCTATAGATGGGAAGAGTCTGCTACAGAGTCTACTTACCCTTCGTCTGAAGGACCAATGAAGGTGGGGTCCTCCAGAGGTCTATTGTCTGATACTGAAAATGGTTGAAGGCATAAAGAAGAGTTGTGTCTGGCCCAAATCATCTGCTGCAAGATTGTCTTGTTTGACCTCCAGACCTCAGAGAAGTGCCAGATTATTTCCTTTATTAGGGTGAAAAGTGTGGGAGACTGTTCTTCTTGGAGTTTTCTGATAGCCCTTATTCATGTTAAATTTAATTTTCCAAATCCTTCCCTGTTAGTCCATTTCTGTTCAAGGTCTGTTAGATTCTAGTGCTTCCAGAATGTACATGGAATTGTGTTCTGCCCAGAAACTCCAAATTCCTACCAGGGGGCAGATTTCTCCTGCTCAAACAATCAATCAATCAACGAGGGGAATTGTAAGCGTGCTACTCACCCATGAGGGTCTCAAGGCACTGAGGGGAGTGTGGGTCCGTGGACTAATCTCAAGAAGGCTTTTATCCAAGCTCCTTTTCTCAAGTACCCAGATCTATCCAGAAAATTCACTGTTTTTATCTTTGCTTCAGATTTTGCTGTAGGAGCAGTTCTCCAGGAGAAACACAATTTTGAGGATCCCATTTTTTATCTTTCTCATGTTCTGAACAAATGCGAATGAAAGTATTCAGTTCAGTTTTGAACGCATATTCCTAGCCCTCAAGCATTTCTGTTTGGAGTGGCAGCATCTTTTAATGGGCGCAGTTAAACATTTTGCAGCTAGGATAGACCATGGAATTTTGGCAAAGCATCCAGTGTAGAAACAGTATAAGCTCACTGGGTTTTCTTCTTTTAACAATTTGATTTTTATATTACTCACATACCTGGCACACAGAATATTCTTGCAGATATATATCTAGATGAGGGATTATGGCTAAGGATCTGTGACTCCTACACTTTTTCTTCATGACACACATGTTTATTTGGCAAGGTTCTTTTTGCAGCATGTGAGAGACACTCACACTGCGATCTCTCAAGAATACCTTTGTCAAGTGGCCATGGCCTACCCCAGGACCTACTTTTTTTCCCCAGCAGCACTTGTTGATCCCGGCTAAGGCCCTTCAATCCAAAGTTCTGGGAATATATGATGACACCGCAGTGACAAGTCATTTGGTAGCTAAGTAAACATGAGAGTTAATCTTCCATACCTTTTGGTGGCTCAACCCACATTTCACAACGATGAAAAGTTGCATGAAAAATATTATCATGTACCTGCACAATCTAAGGCTGCCCACAACAACCCATTTGCATTTTTCTAGGCTTTGCCTGTTTCTCATCATTCTTGGCACACATTTGCCATCAACTTTACTGTGGACTTACTTCCTGGAGGAAATTAACTGATTTTGGTTACAGTAGAGCACTTTTCCAACCTGGCTCATTTTTCCTTATTTTTGAAACTTTTGTCTGACAGCATGATGGCAAGGAGATTGTTTGGCTGACATGTTCTACTTTCATAGGATGCCTGATAACTTAATTTCAGATAGGGGCTCTTAGAACATTTCAAGATTTTGGTGCTCAATGTGTTGTACACTGGGAATCCATCAAGCTCTGTTCTTAGGTTACCATCCTCAACACAATGGACAGAGTGAAAGTGCTAACAAAAGTCTTGAACAGTTTATGAGAGGTTATTGTAACTCCGCAAAAAAAATTGGCTAAATGCTTACCTTTGGCGCAGTTCTTTTATAATTATTCTATTCGCTCTTCTGCCAAGACTTCTCCTTTTTATCGAATCCTTCCTTATCTTTTGTAGTTTCTCTGTCTACTGTTCTTGGACCTGCTGCCACTGACATTCTAGAGAGACTGGATTCTGAGAGACAAGTGATTACTTGAAATGTACAAGATTCTAAGACTATTTTGAAGACAAGAACCGGTAAATTAACAAGTCTGATTCTGAACATTAAAGTGAGAGATAAGGATATGTTGTCCTCCAGGTTCATCCCTACTCAAAGATTTCCAGTCCGGATTTGTCCTTAATATTTTGGTCCTTTTGTAATAAACAAACTCAGGAGATCTTTCCTATTGCTTTTAGTCTTCTGTCTTTTAATTAATTGAGCATTCATTCCACTTTTCATGTCTCCCAGATGAAGTATTTTGTACCTGACTCTTTTTATTGGGGTTTTGCCCCTCCTCCTGTTATGGTGGATAGTGAACCAGGATAAAAAGTTAGTGAGATCTATGATTCTCCTTTTTTCAGAGTTCTGTATACTGTTGCGACTGTGGTGTTTAAGCTGTCTGGGCATCTTAGACCTGCTGTATCATGACGTGGATTCTCAGTTCCAGCTCCTCAGAAAATGCCACAAAAGGCCTACAGTTGGTTGCCAGCATTGAGTCTTGCTCACCTGGGTCTGCCTTCCCTTGTTCTCCCAGGCTACTGGCTGCTGTTCCTTGCTGCAGCTCAAAAATAGCAATCACCTGCCTGAGGTTGTGAAGCTGCTTTTTCCTTCTTTCTTCTACTTTTCCATCTTGGTTGATTTTCCTTGATTTATTCTTGACTATCCCAACCCATTCTTTTTCCTTTCATGTGATATTAAATGTAATTTCCTTTTTTTTGGTATTTTGCTATATAAGATTTTCAGTCTGATCGCAGAGTGTGTTGCAACACAACCATGTTTCCTTGCTCCCTCGACTTCAAAAATACTGATACACTTTGCTCAAGAAGAATTCCACTATTGGATTCCTAATTACTGCTTTTTGTCAGTCCTTAAAGCCTCCATCTAACAAAGAGGTTTTTGTATGCCTTTAGCTTTTTCCTCCTGAGAAGGTGGCAGCTTCTCAAGTCTTTTCAATTGAGAAAGTTTCAGCTCTTCCAGTTCACTTGCCTACCATATATCTCAATGTGTGGTGACATTGAGGCTTCTGGAAACAGTTGCCCTTGTCTCATACACTGAAAGAGCCAGACCCTGATTGTGGAAAAGCATCAAGCACTGAACAGCTGTGCTGAAAATTATTCTGAAGAATTGGCATCTGTGAAACTCAGTCCCTAAAACTGAACCTGATTCAGGTACTAAAGTCCAATATAGAATCTCTTAATTTGAAATTGCAAATAAACATGGCCTGTGTATCAGTAAATACAAGGGCTTCTAGCACTTCCTGCAACTCCTTATGGACCTTATTTCATGGGACCCGAGTCTGGCCTGCATTTCCTTTGTCTCCTCAAGGATGGCAAAGGAAATACATGGCCAAAAACACAATGACCGGGAACCTATTCATCACATCAAGACTTAGGGCATAGAGGAGTGGAACTTCCAGTGCAATGTCCAAGCCTGCTCTATTGAAGGTCATTTCATTTCGGAGGGCTGTGTATAAGATTTCTTTGTACGTATATTTCATGTGTTAATGACACTCACGTTTGGAGCCATATACTACAGCCAAAGATATTTTGCCTTTGCAGCATATGTGCTAGGACTGAATTCATGGGTCTTGAATAACGCCAGAATATCTGTCATTGTCCTTTATTCTCAATATTGATGCTCCATGCCCTTGTGATTCTGCCATTTCTTCCTTAGCCTTCCAGAAGCCTTCGGAGCCTTCTGTTGTATTTTTTATATTTTTCCCTCAACCTTTCTCACACTTCAGTTTTACTTCAACTGTGGCTACTTTTCTCCACTTAAATACACTGCTAACAAAGCAGTCAGAAAAACTAAAAGCAAAGGCCACTGCATCCTAGAACCCTAAGCCTGAAAACCCAATCTCCTAAGATACCCATAAATCCATGAAAAGTCCCTGGAAATCACCATTTCAACACAGTGGAAGACTTAGGGTGACAAGTGTAATTTGAAGAGGGGGCTCTATTGGGTGGGCACTGCAGCCCTGGCAACTAAGTTGGTGGTAAAATGTTGGAATTACTCCTGCCATTCATGGTTCACCACTGAGGTTGGTAGGCAATTTTTTGTCTACACCCCAGAGGACTGTGTGGCGCCCCTTTGCCCTGAGGGCTTTGTCCATGGCCGCTAGCCATAAAACAAAAAAGGCACTTGTCATTCTTTTTTATAATTAAATGTGTTCTAGGTTATGGTTTATTTTTTTATCTGGTTGCTCCGGACCCTTGTATGGAGGGACTAGTCTTCTCTTTTGTTAGGTGACATGCAGAACCCAAAATCACACAGCCAAACCAACCAGATCAGCACTCTGTCAACATACTCCATTGGCCTCTGGTGGCATGCTCCTGCTCCTCACAGACCTGGGAATGGGGAGTGAGGACAAAGCATTACCATGCATCCGGTGCTCTGGTCAACCTTGAGGAACTTTGGCTGTTAGAAGCACAGTGACACTCGGAGGCCCAGTGGACCTTAGTGCACTAGCATCCCCAGACGCAAATGGCCCCACTAGGATGGCGGGTGGATCGCCCCCTCTGGGCTGGCGGTAGTCACCGCCGGGCCGGCGGGGGCGATCTGCCCGCCATCCACACATCAAAGACCCCCCTCCCTATCATGATGGCTGGGGGGTCCGGGGCGGACGGAAAGACCGTCTGCCGCTTTTCCGCTGGTCGACTCGTCGACCGAGCGTAAAACGAACATGGTGGTGGGTGCATCCTAATCTCATCCCGTTTTCTGTCAGGATGTCCGCCGCCATCCTAATGATCCCCTAAGTTTCAGAATAGCGCAACAGCTAAAGCTTTCTTGCCATTGGTCCCTGGGCACCCGGGGTTGGAGGGAACAGGAACACCTCAAGTGCAGTGATTCTCACTTCCTGCCCTTTTTATAGCTGCATTGTTAGTTGATTTGTCTTCTTTCCTGGTGCTAAGTATTGGTACTCTCTTCTCTCTATTTTCAGAACCATCAGATTGCATGTTTTGGTCAGAAAACAACTTACAAAATTGTTGTAAGAGAGTGATTTATTAAGTGGGATGATGATAGTCTACCTTAAGTAATAAAATAACTGGCCAGTTAGATCCAATCAAGAAAATCAATAATTTAAAGCTGATTGCCATGGGCATAGCAAACAAGCTAAACTTCAATAAAATGTGTAAAGTGTTTAGAAGTAGTAAAAGATTTACAACTTCAAAGACACTACATAATAAAAATGTAAATCTTAACCCTCCAAAGTTCAACACTTTCCCTGCTTATGTTGGAGTTGGAATAGTAAATCTGACCACTCCAAAGACCTACACTTTCCATATTTTTGCTCAGATTCAGTAATAGTAAATCCGCCCCCTCCAAAGTCCAATACTTTCCATATTCTTCCTTACATTGGGGTTAGAATAGTAAATCAGATTAGAGTGGGAACAGTGAATTTTACCTTTTTAATTCAATTTTTTAATTTTATTTTTCAAATTGCTTTACTTTACATTTCTAATTGTAAAAGTTAGTTCAATGGAAAAATGTTAATATTTTAGTTTTTTTGGGGGGGTGATTTTTTTTCATGTTGTATAACTTTTTTTAATTCTTTGATATTTAGGGGCCTATTAGGATGGCGGGTGGGGGCACCACCGCGGTGCCTGCGGTGGCGGAAAATGCCTTTTACCGCACTCCAGCAGCGGACCACACGCCCGCCATATTAGTATGGCCAAACACAGCCCATTTCCCTTCTGCCGCAGTGCGATGCGCACCGCCATCAAAGTGCGCCCACCACCGCGGCGGTGGGAGCCAATGGAGTCTCACCGTCATGCGGAATGACGTCCCGTCTGCTGTACAAATCAGGATGCCCCAAAAAGCCAGCCACACCGCAGCGGAGAAACCGCCCAACCAGAGACGGTGGAAGCTCGACAGTGGAGCGCGAAACCTGATTCCCGGTCCCGACCGCAATGGTCACGTCTTTCCGGTGCTGTACCTGATACATCACCAGCAACTCATGGACCGTCGCAGACGCCGCCGCAGCTATGCAATAACACAATCCCGCACACAACCACAACACACAACTCATGGGCTGACACAGGGTCCCTGGCCACACCAGACACCCTGGTGGGGACAGGAACACATCTACAAGTGTACCCACACATGTCCTACCTGCCATCAAGTCACCCCTCTGCAGCCTGGTCACACATTTCCGTGATCTCCAAGTAATGTCCCGGTCACGTCACTGCAGCGGTGAAGACAAGGGAAAACATGCGCACCATGCAGACGGCAGGGCCAGCATCAGGCATGGGCAGGGCATAAAGTACACAGGGTCACACCTCCACCCTCCACACACTAGCCCCGACACACGAGTGGCTGCAGAAGAACACACAGCACAGAAGCACAGGCCCAGGGCAACCCACACACCACAACAACACCACATTCATGGCAAGAAAACTGAGCACAAGCACAAAATGAACCCACACACATACAATGAACAAACATCCTACTGGACACACAGCCTGCTAAGTCACACAGACATACCCCACACTGACACACAGCCACATACACAGACCACATGCCACCAGAAATGGAGCACAACATATAGGAAAGCCAAAGTGAGGTGCACACAAATGGAAGGCCAAGGAGATAACCAACAAGCATGTGTACATCACATGCAAGACAATGAACAGAGAACAACACCCTCACCCCATCAAAGCACACATGGCTGGCACAGTGAGTGAAGTCAAACTACAGTCACCTCAGTGGAACAATTCAGGGAGACATCAAGGCAGCCCATGTACAGGCTCAGGGGTGAAAGGAAGGCCCTGAAGTCAAACTGTGAACAGCCACACATATGTACACAACTACTTCACAGGAGAATGCCAGCAGCACAACTCACAGGGCACATTGACACACTCCATGACTGTCAAACACAAGTAGGAATCTTCACACATACCCCCTCACACCTGCAGCACACAACCCCAGTGTCATACACACAGAAGGGAGTCAATAATGTCCAGTCAATACACCGACAAACAATCACACTCCCTGGGGGTATCCACAAACATCACACACACACAGGGATGCCAGAACCAATGTCTGCACAAAAACAACAGCCAAACACATGATTCAACAGAAACACACACAGAACCACAACAAGACCAGATATGACCTGTGCTGCAAAACTGTGGAAAGGCAATGGGAGCACAGACAGAACAGGAATGCACATCCTCATCAGCCAGGAACAATGCACTGACAGCATACCACAACACAGACAAGAAGTGCACTATCACAGAACAACACAGGCACATCAAACACACAACAGATGCACATGCCAATAAATCACATAGCAAACACAGCAGGACATCAGGGGATGCACACAAGGCCAGGACAAGGCAACATACACCCACAGCACTGTATGCACAACAAGCAGTGTGTGCACACAAAACATAACAGTCCCTCACAGCCATGAGTGACACACCATGAACACCCACAACAACAATCTAAACAGCACACTGACAACATCACACTCAGGAAGTCAATCAGTACCCCATCATACACACATACACCTAATACAACACCCACAGATGCACAAGTCTGGGACACAAAAGTGGAGCCAACTTGACCAGTAGACTGGGCAGCACAAACAGTTGCACATGAGCAACCATGACTGCTGAACAGTACAAGAACAACACAGATAACTAATTGGGGAAATGTCCTGAGTGGCACATTGCTCCTGGGCAAAGATCAGCACCACAAAGCACAGTGTCACAAATATAGTGATGTGAAGGCACACACACAGGCAACACAAGGGGACAGCTGACATCAAAGTGAAGTGGTGTGCACGTCAGTAGTGGACATGGCAGGAGTGTACCATGCACAAATAGAAGGAGTGCAGACTCACAATATCAAGGCATCTGAAGCACAGATAGGGGATGGTATGACACCGCACACCACATGCCACACTGGAGGCAATAAAGCACCATGTGACAGCAATGCATGAGAACATCACACCCACAATGTCAGTGTGGTTGAGCAGTTATGCACAGAGGGTACGAACAGTATCAAGACACATGACTGATCAACAAAACACAACACCGACTTGCCAGTCACACACTCTGCATACTCACAATTGCCAAAAGTAACAAGTAGAAGTTAGCCAGAACTGTAGGACACACCAACACACTGAACAGTGCACAACATACAATTCACACATGTGCACACAATCACAATCACAGGGCTGAACAATCACACAAACAGGCACTCTACTCCTGGGTGACACGTGTGTAGTTGACATTGCATGGGCACATACACATCTGCATGGGCACATACACATCAACACTCACGACAAACTCACCCCCTTCACACTGCTCACTTCTTTACCACCCAAGTGCACTCATTGAAAGTAACCCATGTGAATAGGATGACTGACCATCACAACATGACCATACACCCACACTGCTGGGCACACAGAAAGTAAGAACACCCATACATGATGACCCTGGTCAGCCTGCCTGCAATCCTGTGGAAAGAATCCCACACTGTGCTGGCAGTGCCCCCAAACCTGACATGTATACAATATAGCCTACATGAACAAAGAATGAAAATGATAACGGCGTACCATCTAAAAACAACATAATTGCACCTACAAGTATCAGAGTCAGGAAGAACTGAAGTCCCTGTCACCCTAGTTTAAAATGTAACAAGTCATACAAGCCATTGGCAATGTTGAAGTGGCACACAGGGCATGTGGCACAGTAAACCATGTACACACAGGAAAAACTTTATTTAGTAAAGACACTGACAAAACAGACATCAGGAGCAACTGTCTTTATTCACAAATGGCACAGATAGGCACAAACATTAGAGAAGAGCAATGCACAAAATGCAGAGCTTGTCCATGAGAAGCTGCACAGGCAAGGGGCAAACAGCAAGGCCAGTGGCCAGTCCAAGGTGCAGAGTGAGTGCACGAGAGGCTGCACAGGCAAGGGGCAAACAGCAAGGTCAGTGGCCAGTCCAAGGTGCAGATGAGGTACATGAGAAGCTGCACAGGGAATAGTTCATCACAGCAAGGAGCAACAAGGCCAGTGGGTAGGACAAAGTGCAGGGTGAGTCCATGAGAAGCTGCACAGGAAATGTGTGCGACTGTACCCTGCCATGGTCAGCAACACAGTCAGGGGTGTCACAATGGGCAGTACAGGGACCGCTGTGGGAGAGACAGGTGTGTGAGGGTGACTAACATTCAGACTTGGCTGTCAGTCGGACTGGGAGCTGGTTGTGTGTCGGGCACAGTTGGAGCACTTGACTGGGGAGAGAGAGGCCCAGCTGAGGTAGAGCTATCAGGGGCTTGGCAAGTCAGAGGGTGCTTGGACCAGGTGGTGTAGTGGCACGTGGAAGTGAAGTCATGCAGACGTGAGACACAGTGTGGAGATTGTGGAGGGGTGTCTTTCCACTTCTTGGGGATTCTAAATGGCTTGCCTGACTTTGGATCAATGGTAAGTGGTGTGGATACAACAGGCACACTCAACACCAAGGTTGCATCTGGTGCAGAGGCTGGCCCTCCATCTGGGGACGTGCTGGATCCAGCGGTACGCTTCGCATGGCCTTGCCTTTGCCCCTCCATCCCCTGTCTACCAGGTGTTCCCCCCTATAGTGCCCTCCTTTCCCTGCTTCACTGGGCTTGGAATCAGAGTCAAGGTAGTGGGTGAATCTGCCTTGGAGCCCTTCTTATGTGTACCCTTGGCAGGCACCACCTTCTCAGTGCGCACGGAAATTGTCTGCTTGTCTTTGCGAGACGCTTTTGGGACAGGAGAGTCCTCGGATGGGGATGGCTCTGAGGCATGTGACCCTGAGGTCTGTTTCTTTGGTTTTTGGCCCCTGGTGTCGCCTGATAGGCTTTTGTCTTTGTGCTCTGGGGTGGCTTTGGTTTTCTGTGGGGATGGTGGCTGCGCCCTGGACTGCTTGGGCTGCTGCTACTGTGTGCTACATTTGCCGTATCATGACCTTGAGGTCTGTGGAGCGTGGTAACTATCGTCAGATGTGGCCACTGGCATGGGGGTGGACAAAGGGACTGGAGCTGGACTACGAGATTGTGCCAGTTGAAGGGCTGCTGTCACTGCGGAGGACAAAGACTGGACAGTCCAGTGCAGCCCACCCACATCTGAATGTATGCCCTCCGTGAAATCAACCACCTGAGACATTTTTTTGTCGTGGTCTATGAATGCATTGAGGAGAGCTGTCTGGCCTACACACAGCTGGCGCAAAAGGTCCACAGACTCAGCACTGATGGCAGCAGGGGGGCAGGGGCAGGTGCAGCGGTGCTTGGGTTGAAGGACACTCATCCCCTCTTACTGGCACGAACACGGGCAGCACCAGAGGAAGTGGCTGGGATGGTGGGCACTGTTCGCTGTGTGGTGAAAGATGATGCAGAGTCCCCGTTCCCTGTGCCTGCCAACATGGATGCGTCACCGCTTGCATCAGATGACGTTGAACTTTGCGTCTCTGGCTGTGATTCTTCCAGCAGACTCCTGTCCCCCTCCGAGGCGCTGGTCACATCCGTGTCACTGGGCTCCTTTGCAGCTGTTGTGCTTGTTTCCCCACCACTGGTGTCCATCCCCTGTCCCTCCGTGACCATGGGAGATGCTGAATGAGAGAGAGAGGTAGGCTCAGCTCAGTGGCAGCAACAGAACAAACACATGCAAGCAAAGCAACACTGAGGATGACTAAATCTACATGTTGCACCACACCCTGTGCAATAACATTGTGCAAACACACTTGTGTTACTCAAACAGTGCTTGTAAACAAGAAACCCAGGCATAAGGGAGCCATGTGATGACCACACAGCACAACATCCTACATGTGGCTCCGTTCAAACAGTAGCACAAATAGCTCAGACCTGAAGCCCACGACCCAGAATGCTATTGAAATTCCCAGCACTCGAATTCCCTTAGGAAGTACAGGTAGGACAAATGCATGACAGCTGCACCCAGCACAGAGGACACTTACAAGCCACTGCATCACACTAAAAACATCACATAGCCCAGCACTGGCACAGGCTGTGTACACATGTAGCCACACACAGCCATACTCACCCCTACTTTGCTGCTGATGCTCCTTCCATCGTGCATCCAGCTCAGGCTGTGTCACGGCCAAGATGCGGCACATGAGTGGTGTCATGCTGCGCCGTGCCAACCTGAAAGTGCGAGGGAGCAGCCCCAGTGTCATCTCCGCAACATTCTTTGCCAGCTGTGAGATGTTGTCCCACCTCTTGTGGCAGTGGGTGCGCCGTCGGTTTGAGACACCCAGAGCCCTCACCTTGCTTGCAATGGCCCTCCACACGGCCTTACGCTGGTGTACTTTGAGCTGCAGGCATGGGAGACACGAGGGGGAAAACATCAGTGACATAGTGTCATGTAACAAAATCACTCAGGACAGTAGCATGAAACTGATTCATCCCAAATCCACAGATATGTCTTGCAGAGACAGGAATGCATCTCACATGGTATATCTGTATGTGAGAAGCACACGTACATGCATGCAGGTGTGAGGGGGGAACAGTACCTGGACATCTCATATACAAGCAGGATGCCGGCACAGAAAGCCATGTGTTGTCTGCCCACATCTACTGTCCATCTCTGGGTAGAGCAAGACATACATCACATATCAACATGTGTTTAGGAGGAGACTCGTAGGGCCCGATTCACAGAACTAACTTAAGACAAAATCCTAAACTTACTACCATTTTGGTATTCACAGAAGGCACTTACTCATTTCGGTATTCACAGAAGTTAGGAGTCTTAACTTTAGGACTCCGAAATGCCTTCTGTGAATACCGAAAGACTTAAAGTTAGGATATTTCTCAGTTTAGGAGTTGTAAAGTTAAGACTCCTAACTTTAGGACTCCTAAATGCCTTCTGTAAATACCGAAAGTCTTAAAGTTAGGATTTTTCTCAGTTTAGGAGTAGTAAAGTTAGGAGTCCTAACTTTAGGACTCCTAAGGGCCATATTATCAAGAAACAGCGATAACATTATCGCCGCTTTAGTGGCAGGAAACTGCCTCTGAAGCGGCAAAAATGGGCTTGATAATATGTCCTTGAGAATTCCCATAGAAGCCCAGGTTCACACCAGAACCTGGGCTTCTATGGGAATTCACAAGGACGTATTATCAAGCCCATTATCGCTGCTTTAGTGGCAGTTTCCTGCCGCTAAAGCGGCAATAATGTTATCGCCTTTCCTTGATAATATGGCCCCAAATACCTTCTGTGAATACCGAAAGTCTTAAAGCTAGGATTTATCTCAGTTTAGGAGTAGTAAAGTTAGGACTCCTAACTTTACTACTCCTAACCTGAGAAGTATCCTAACTTTAAGACTTTTGAGATTCACAGAAGGCATTAAGGAGTCCTAAAGTTAGGACTCCTAACTTCTGTGAATACCGAAATGAGTAACTGCCTTCTGTGAATACCAAAATGAGTAAGTGCCTTCTGTGAATACCAAAATGGTAGTAAGTTTAGGATTTTGTCTTAAGTTAGTTCTGTGAATCGAGCCCCCCATGTCCAACACTGCACAGGACTCAACGACCTTGCCCTGTAAATAGCTCACTGTGTCATGAATGTCACATTGAGGGACATGATCTCACAAACCCACACCCTTCTCACAGGGCCTGTTGTGTGCAATCTACTGGGCTGAGATGGCTCATTGATGGAGAGTCCTGCAAAAAACACACATGTAACACTGTACATTCAGTGATGTGTCCTTTTCAGATTGGGCGGTGACTGTGCAGGCCAGGTGGGCTCACACTGAGATGGACAATAGGGACCCACACAGCCATTCACACAAGCAATCACTGTCCTGTCTCCAGCATTACCATCTGGCTGTGTCACTGTATGGCTGACAAGACAACACATGTCCCTTCAATCTTGATGTGCAGGCAGGGAAACATGTGGAGTATGGTACATCCCCCTTTACCCTAGGAAACAGCATGTTAGGCAGTGCATGACACAACCCCAAACTCTCAGGCACATACTGCATCAGACCGACTACATGTGTGCCCCCCCCGGACTCTCACCCTCACTGTTAAAGACTTACCATGACATTTGGGGCACCATATAGCCTTGGGTACTGTGTGCACACCTCTTCCACCAGGACCTTCAGCTCCTCGCTTGTGAAGGGACTGGCGCGGATCTTCTCAGTCCTTGCCATCACTGTGGACATGAGACAGCAGCGACGGCAGTGGGTGAGGAGGGGTCTCAGGCAGCAGTCTCTGGAGGCAGCAGCAGGTGAGGAATCTCAGGAAGCTGTCCCTGGAGGCAGCAGCAGGTGAGGGGTCTCAGGCAGCAGGCTCTGTGAGCAGTGGAAATGTGGGGCTCTCTCCCACACATACATAGCCCCCTGGTGTCATTTTAGTGATTCTAAGCTGCTGCAATTGGTGTTCCAGATCAGCCTTTTTGAAATGCATCCAATGACCGGCTCCGCGGTGGCGGATCACGCCTACTGCGATTTTCAAAATTGCATCATGCTACCACGATTGCGGATCCCATTGGCTGTAAGGGCATGGTCTATGGCGGTGACACACTGCAGGGGCTAGGCAGGCACTACCGCGGTGGTGCATCTTTCAATTGCATCCAAAGACCGGCTCCACGGTGGCAGAGCACGCCTACCGCAAATGTCAAAATTGCATCCGGCCACCGCGATTGCGGTTCCCATTGGCTATAAGGGCATGGACCATTGCGGTGACACATCACAGGGGCCAGACGGTAGCTTCTGCAATTTGGGTGCCATACAGTGACATGGGTGACCGGGATTTGGGTGGCGGAACATGCCAACCACCATTTGCCAACACATATATTTCTAACACTACCGCGATTGTGTTCTGGGCATTGGCAGTGACACACCACAGGGGCCAGGCAGTAGCTACCGCGATGTGGGTGCCATACAGTGACATGGGTGACCGGGATTTGGGTGGCAGAGCATGCCAACCGCCATTTGCCGAAACATATATTTCTATCACTAGCGCGATTATGTCCTGGGCATTGGCGATGACACACCACAGGGGACAGGCGGTAGCTACCGCAATGTGGGTGCCATACAGTGACATAGGTGACCGGGATTTGGGTGGCGGAGCATGGCGACTGCCATTTGCCAACACATATTTCTATCACTACTGTGATTGTGTCCTGGGCATTGGCGGTGACACACCACAGGGACCAGGCAGTAGCTACCGTGATGTGGGTGCCATACAGTTACATGGGTGACCGGGATTTGGGTGGCAGAGCATGCCAACCACCATTTGCCAACACATTTATTTCTATCACTACTGCAACTGTGTCTTGGGTATTGGCGGTGACACACAGCTCGTGCCAGGTGATAGCTTCCGCAATTTGGGTGCCATACAGTGACACGGGTGACCGGGATTTGGGTGGCGGAGCATGCCAACTGCCATTTCACCATGTGTATATGCCTATCACTACCGCGATTGTGTCCTGGGCATTGGTGGTGACACACCACAGCGCCAGGTGGTAGCTACCGCAATTTGGGTGCCATACAGTGACATGGGTGACCAGGATTTGGGTGGCGGATGACTGTGACAGCACCAATGGACACATCATGCTGTGTCAATGGCCATTTGGCAGTCATCCACAGTGTACAGTGGCCACATGGTTGATGGCACGTCATTGTGCACACAATGCCAATGTGCCATGTACCCCACTGCTGACTACACATGCCATGTTTGTGTATGTGATTTCTTAGATTGGCATGTACTCCCTCACATGTCATTTGTGATATTGATGGGCCTGTACACAGGACAGTGTTGTTATGGACTCCCCAATGTGCACACATGTCGATGTGTAAAAGTGCAGTGAATATCACAGCAATGTTTTTCAAGATGAAGATTGTCCACATGTGCCTGTTCTCTTATGTTTGACCATGCACACACTCGTCATGTTTGCTCAGTCTGTGGTCATTGTGTTGTTGATGTGTGCCAGGTTCGACTAACGCCTGAAGGTGTGTCAGGTGCAGCAGCTAGGTGTGAGACAGTGGTGTTGCATTTATACACAAATGCTGGATGATATACTCCCAGGCGTGCCCATGGTGAATGTGGCCATGTCCCTATGTGCATTCTCATATGGCGAGGATGATTTGGAGGTACTTGCTGTGTGTCAGTTGACAGGTGTATGATTAGTGTAGCTGAAGGAGTCCCTATATGTCAGCTGGTCTGTAACACAATTTTGATGACAGTCATTGTTGGCGTTGTGTCCGCCAAAACGTGAGATGCTGTGCTCATCTCATGATGTATTGCATTGACATGTGAGCGTGCATGGATTGTGGGTGAGTATGCCTAGTCAAATAGCGTGCTGTGTGTGTGACATGCTGTCCTCTGACCCAGCAACATTGCAAAGTGTATCTGTGTTTGTCACACATAGGTGACTGCATATCCCAACCGTCCTTGGTTGCTGAGCCCACTGCGGAATCCCAGGACACCAGCTGATGTCCGCTACAATGATGCCAATGGAGCAGACACGTCATGTGGTGGAGCGTACTTTTGGTCTGCTGAAGTCATGTTTCTGCTGCCTGGACAAGACCGGAGGTGCGCTAATGTACTCGTCCGGGAAGGTGTGTCAGATTGTAGTGCATGCTGCATGCTCCACAACCTAGCCATTCGCAAGGAGATCCCCCTGATCCTGTATGATGATGAGCAGCAAAGGCCCCCGCCTGCAAACCAACCCGTGTCCATTGATGAGGACAGTTGAGAGGAGGAAGGTGTTGACCTGCATCAACAGCTCATCACCCGCAACTTCACTGGAAGGTGAGTGACAATGTACAACGGATCCATTGTCTGATGATGTTGCTGTAGTTGTGAAGGTGTATGTGGGCTTTGTGACTGCAGCAGGTTGTTGACTCAGTGATGGCTGACAATGTTTCTGGGACAGGTTATTTTGGTACATCTACAGGATGTGTATGTTGACACTTGTTGTCCATTGTGATGTGTGCATGTTGGATTATCTTAATGGTAGGTGTTGTGTGATGTTTGTGATGCCACACCCAGACTAGTGAATGTTGTTCTATTGTGTTTTCCTAGGTGCCTTCAACCTCTCCTTGCCTACATAAATTCCATGCTCCTGGTACATTGTAATCATGTTGAAGACTGTACATCCTGGAATAAAGACGGAGCAGACACAACAACATGTGTGTAAGGATTTTTTATTTACAATGGTGACATGTGATGGGAGTGAAAATTTCATTGAGTTGATTAGTGGAGCAGTGAGTTGACAGTTATGGTAAATGAGATAATCGAGTAGTCACCACATTGATGTGGTGACCCAGTCCAACAGACAGATGCCATTCACAAGGCAGTGTGGGGAAGGACAGTCCAAAAAAAAGTCAATGCAGTGGTGAAGAGGGTTGCCATCAAGGCTGGCTCCGTGACGGGTGTTTGGCAGGTGCTTTGCCTCCAGTTACTCCCAGGGTTTTTTAGGACAGCCCCTTCATCGCTTGGCAGACGGGCCCTGTTGTAGGGCCAGTGGAGTCTGAGGACTCACCACTCTCTGTGGCCGCAGGGGAGGATGGTGAACTGTCATCCTGCAGCCCACCAGAGGGAGGTGGAGGTGATGGCTGTGGCACAGACCTGTCCCTCAGTACCACCACTTACTGGCCGAAGAGGTCCACAATTTGTCCCATGCGGGTGTCGATGGACCTCATCAGCAGGATGAGCTCACGGAACATTTCTTCTGACCGGCCCGTTCATCCCTGGGCACGTTTATATGCCCCAAGGACTCTGTTAATGTGGTCCAGGGATTGGGTCCCAGCCTCTTGGCGTCTGTGAGTGACCCTGCCCCTCGCACCTTCCCTGCTGCCCCAGACCTCACCACTGTAGGCACCCGCATCCTCTTCCTCCCTGTTAGAATCCGGGTTCTCTGTTTGGCACAGGTAGGTACTTGTGACAAGCAGGGAACCTTTCCTCTAGTCAGGGTAAGGGGTCACACTACTAAAATAACCCCTGCTCACCCTCTAGGTAGCTTGGCGCGAGCAGCCAAGGCTTATCTCAGAGCGTTATAGGTTAAGCATTTGTGAACACATACAGTAACCAAGTGACAACACTACAAATGGACACCACACAGGTATTATATTAAAAAAAAGGATTCTTTATATAGAATTATCACAAGACCATTGAATGACAAAAATACACAATACTGTTTACTTTGGATGGTAGAAGTTTGCTTAGTTCTCGTAAGTTCTTAAATGCGACACTTTAAGTCAATGTACCTTAGATGCGACACGCAGGGCAGCAAAAGTGTTGCAACGATGTTGATGCGATGAAGTTTTTGGTGAAAAGAAATAAAGACGTGAAGATCTTCCAGATGCGTTACGCTTCTCCGATGGTTGCGAGAAGGCTCGACTCGATGCGTCAGCTACAGCGGCGTCACCCCTTTATGCGATGCGACGACAGCGGCCTTGGCAGCGGCACTCTTCTCCGACGTTTGCGAGACGCTTCCGCTCGATGCGATGCTGCAGCGGCGTCACCCCTTTACGCGATGCGACGACAGCAGCTCCGACGGGGGCACACTTCTCCGTGGATGCGAGGCGCTTTTCTTGATGCTGTGCAATGCGACAACTACAATGGCTGCGATGGCGACATGCTTCTTTCTCGATGCGAGACTCTCCTCTCGATGCGGTGCAATGCGCCAGCTGTGATGGCGACTCGCTTCTTCGGCATTGCGAGATTTCCAGAATGATGCGAGACGCTTCCACTCAATGCGTTGCTGCAGCGGCGACACTCTCTGCGAGATGCGACGACAGCGGCTCCGATGGCGGCACGCTTCTCCTTCTTAAGTTGCGCTTCCAGCTCCTTGCGACACGCAGTCCCTCAGAAGGCCCAACAACAGCAGCAGGCACTTCCAAAAGACTTTAGGATGCTGGGGGTGAAGTCCACTGGTCCTGGGACTTCGTTCAGGGGGCAAGCTCAGCACAATCCATTGGAGATCTTTTAAAGCACAAGTTGAAGCAAAATCTTTGTAGTCTTTCTCCTCTCCTTCAGCAGCAAGGCAACCACTGCAGGCCAATCCCCCAGGTCAGGGACAGTACTCCTCCTTACAGCTTTCCCGGTTCCTTCTCCTCTGGCAGAGGTTCTTCTTGTTTAAGCAGGATCTGATCTAATTTCTTGGGAGCAGGGTCCCAATACTTATACCCCTAATTCCTTTGTTCCTCTGGGGTAGAGGGGCCTTTGCCCAGTCCAAACCAGTTCTTGAGCACTTTGTTGTTGTGAGGCAGGCTGTTTCTATCAGGGTGCAGGGCAGAGTCATCAGCCGCTCCACAGGAGGTGGAGCCAGCATTGTGGTGGCAGAGCACAGCCCTATTCAGAGTCCAGGTGCACTCCTTCCACCCATCTATCTGTCAATCTTCCTATTCACCACCAGGCTACCTAGCCCTGCCCATCTGGGTTTCCCCAGCCCTGTCACTCACACAAACCAGACAGCAGATACACATCACACAGAGGCGGGCTGGAATGGTTAGACAAGCAAATACCTACTTTCTAAAAGTGGTATTTGCAAACACAGAATATTAAAATAAACTTTACTAAAAGATGTATTTGATCATTCTGAGTTCAGGCATACTAAACTTGATGTTCTACCATGTTCCCTGGGCATGTTAGGATCATAGGATGTAACAATCTTAACAGCCCATTCTGGCCTATGGGGACAGGTAGCCTTACAATAGTGAAAAACGAAAATGGCTGTAATTCACTATTAGGACATGCCACACACATCAGGGCTTGTCCTACCTTATGCTTACAATGCACCCTGCCCTTGGGCCTACCATAGGCGTGACTGATATGAAGTTAAGGGAAGGTTTAGGGACTGGCAAGTGGGTGCACTTGCCCAGTCAGCATGACAGTACCAGACTGCACGCAGGTTCTGCAATGGCAGACCTTAGACACATTTTACCAGGCCGCTTTTGTGGGTGGCACAACCAGTGCTGCAAGCCCACCAGCAGCATAGGTATTTACAAGCCCTGGGCACTCCTGGTGCACTTCACTGGGGTCTGACAGTAAACCAAATAAGCCAATCATGGAATCCAACCAACATATACATTTTACATAGGGAGCACTTGCACTGTGGCACTTTACATCAGAGGCAAAATGCCCCAGGTTACCACAGAGCGGCCAACACAATAAAAACACATGAGGCACAGCGACAAAAAGAGGAAGGGAGACTCACGGCAAGGTGCCAGGTCTAACACTGCCCTCCTCAGTCGGTGGTGTGGGGTGGTCACCCTCTAGGACAGGGGGAGTGATGCAGGCAGCACTGTGGTGGTGATGTTGGTGGTGCCGGTGGTGGTGCCGGTGGTGGTGATGGTGGTGGTGGAGGACGCACGGGCCGTAACAGCAGGGGTCTGCAGAGACATTAGTATTACAGCAGATGTGGTGGGGGGACGATGGGGTCCCGGGACCTGATGCGCCCTGGCACACCAGATGGGCCGGCTCCGAGCTCATCGTCCAGAGAATCCCGGGAGACAACATTCGAGAGTCTGTGTACCGGGGGGGGGGGGAGACTGGCTCTGCAGGTTGCTAGTGTTGCCCTCTGCAGTGAGTTCTTGGTCACCTCTGGGTCAGATGGGAGATGGTCATTGTAGTGCAGCCCGAAAGCTTTGTGTTAGCTGTATTTCATTCACTGTGTGTACACCACACAGTTGACTAATCACCACATTATTTTCTATGTGCACTACTGTGCCTCCTGACATGATGCTGTGGTACATGCATTACTTGTCCATGGTGTGAGTTGTCAATACCTACCATGCCCAACGTGCATAATTTGTGAGTACAGGGACATGTTGCCATCTAGGGACTAGCGCAACTAAACATTTCGGTGAGGACTATTTTTTGCTTACTCTGCCCTGTCCGACATTACATCTGGGTATGAACTGGCCATTGTCATCTCCTGCTTGCCTTTGTCTTGTCATTTGCATATCTGGATTAGTACCACCAATCATGCTTTCTTGTTTCTCATTTGGTCCTTGCTGCTCTGGCCCCATGGCATTTACACATGGAATTCAGTGCTGTTCATGATTGTGCCCAGACTTTCTTCTACATGTGCATTGGTGTGTCACACTTTGGTTGCTGTGACAGTTTCATTTGCTTAGCTGTGTGCACACTCTGAGTGGCAATAGGGTCTGTGTGTATGTGTGTGCAATGAGAGGGCTGATGTTGTCATGTGGCATGTTAGACCTGGCACCTTGGCGTGAGTCTCCCTTCCACTTTTTGTCACTGTGCCTCATGTGTTTTGATGGTGTTGGCCGCTCAGAGCACTGTGCCACTGCCAACCAGTGCCACAGTGCAATTGCTCCCTATGTAAAATGTATATGTTGGTTGGATTCTATGATTGGCTTATTTGGTTTACTATCAGACCCCAGTAAAGTGCACCAGGAGTGCCAGGGCGTGTAAATACAAATACCGCTGGTGGGCTAGCAGCACTGGTTGTGCCACCCACAGAAGCGGCCTGTTAAAATGTATCTAAGGTCTGCCATTGCAGAACCTGCGTGCAGTCTGGTATTGACATGCGGACTGGGTAAGTGCCCACACTTGCCAGTCCCTAAAACCTGCCCTTAACTTCATATTAGTCACCCCTATGGTAGGCCCCAGGGCAGGGTGCATTGTAAGCATAAGGTAGGACAAGCCCTGATGTGTGTGGCATGTCCTAATAGTGAATTACAGCCATTTTCGTTTTTCACTATTGTAAGGCTACCCTGTTCTCATAGGCCAGAATGGGCTGTTAAGATTGTTGCATCCTATGATCCTAACAGGCCCAGGGAACATGGTAGAAGATCGAGTTTAGTATACCTCAACTCAGAATAATAAGGTACACCTTTTAGTAAGGTTTATTTTAATATTCCGCGTTTGCAAATGCCGCTTTTAAAAAGCTGGCCTTTGCTTGCCTAAACATTTCAGCCCGCCTCTGGGCGATGTGTATCTGCTGTCTGGTTTGCGTGAGTGACAGGGCTGGGGAAACCCAGATGGGCAGGGCTAGGTAGCCTGGTGGAGAATAGGATGATTGGCAGGTAGATGGGTGGGAGGAGCGCACCTGGGCTCTGAATAGGACTGTGCTCTGCCACCACAATGCCGGCTCCGCCCCCTGTGGAGCGTCTGATGACTCTGCCCTGCACCTTGAATGAAGAAGCCTGCATCGCGTAAACAAAGTGCTCCAGAACTGGACTGAACCAGGCAAGGGCCCCCTTGCCTGGGAGAACAAAAGAAATGTAGTATAAATGTAGGAGCCCTGCTCCTAAGAAATCAGATCCTGCTACAAGACGAACCTCTGCCTGAGGAGAAGGAACCGGGAAAGCTGTGGGAGGAATACTGTTCCTGACCTGGGGGATTGGCTTGCAGTGGTTGTCCTGCTACTGAAGGAGAGGATAAAGATTGCTGATAAACTTTGCTTCAACTTGTGCTGTTTAAGATCTCCAAGGGCTTGTGCTGAGCTTGCCCCCTGAACGAAGTCCCAGGACCAGTGGACTTCACCGCCGTGGGAGAGAGCAGGAAAGCGGACCGTTTTCCCTGTAATCTGGAAGAGAACTGCTGCATGCGCTTCCTGAACGAAGTTTACTTTCCCTGAAGCTTGCACCCGCTGTCCGGCCCGAACAACATGATTGTGGCCCCTCTACGAGCCGTAGCTCGCACCGCAAAGGAGGGTCTCACCCAGCCCGAGCACCGCGACTATTGGCCCCTACGAGTCGCAACTCGCACCGTAACGGAAGGACTGTGACCGTACTGCTTTACCCCCTACGAACCACATTGCCTGCGTACGCGCCTTCCCTCTGCTTTGGGGAAAGCCGCGGCGCGTGTGGTGATCCTGTGCGTCTCCCCTGTGAGGAGCGTACGAGTGTTTGTCCCCCGCAGCATAATCTTCAATTTACCCATCACTGGCACTGCGCGAATGCCGCAACCCGCTGGAAAGTGCTCTCGGATGCCCGTCCCCTGAGCCTGCACGCCCAAGGTCGCCGAGTACCTTAGTACGCATCGCCCGGACGACCCCGCATCAAAGAGCGCACTGAATGCCGCGCAGCCTTCGCGCAGACTTCCCCAAGATAAAGGTACTGTGCCCGATCGTACCGCGAGGTGCACGCTCCTCCTTGGAGTGCCCGCAGAGCGAGTGAGACCCGTTCCCCCACCCGAACCGGGAACAAAGTGCACGGACCTTGTAACCATACGCTGAACTAAGAACTCTTTTTGCCAAGTAATATTGTGGGCTCGTTTTACACGTTATTGGGTCTTGTGATAATTCTGAATTCTATAAACAAAGTATATTTTTCATACGCCCAGTGTGGAGTCCATTTGTGGGGGTGACATTGGATTGTTGTATGTGATCACAAATGCTTAACCATTACGCCTAAGATAACGCCTTGTCTGCTCGCGCCAAGCTACCTAGAGGGTGAGCGGGGGTTATTATTAGAGTGTAACCCCTTACCCTGACTGGAAGAAGGACCCCCTGCTTGTCCCAGGTACTCACCTGTGCCACCCAGGGAATCCGGATTCTAACATTGGTGGTCAGCGGTGAGGATTCTGAATTTGCATTTGTGATTTATGTACAGCAATTTTTTGTGAAACACCACATAGTGAGTTCAGACCCATAACGTAGCCACATACTTGTTTAAATTTTCGTTTTGCTGGAAATCGCCATTGTTGGAAGAAACCATGCCTGATTCAGTCATTGTGGAGAGAGCAGCATCTGTCGTCTCTGAAATTGAGGATGTTGACTGGGAAGAAGAGAGACTAGAGAGCTACACCAAGGCCCAGCTGAAGGGTTTCTGTAAAAAGTTCAAAGTCCCCACTGTTGGATGTAAGCTCAAGGCAGATCTACTCAAGGCGCTGAGGGCCTGGATTGAGTCAAGGGCACCTGGAGATGTGGTAGTTGTTGAACCAGCAGAAAGCGTCCGGAGTTTTGGAAGAGGCCTGTCGCCAGGAGTGTTGGCAGACAAGAAAGAAACCAGGATGCATGAAATGGAGATGGCAAAACTTAAATTGAATGGGCAACTGGAGCTAGAAAGCAAAAAGCTGGCTCTGGAAGAGAGAAGAATCCAAATGGAGCATGAAATGAAGTTGAGGGAATTGGATCTGAAAGCTAAAAGTTTAGAGTCCACTCCCTCTTGTGGCAGCACACCGTCCGTGCAGGCAGAATCAAGGGTGTACATACCCAAGGATGTGGTTAAGGAATTTTTTAAGAATGATGACATAGGGCAGTGGTTCAAGGCCTATGAGGTAGCCATGTCTTCCCACCGGGTCCCTGAGAAAGATTGGGGAGCGGGGTTGTGGGGACGGTTCCTTAGTGAGGGGCGGGACACACTGCTAGACATACCTTCAGATGTTTATAATTCGTATCCCCATATGAAGGCAGCATTGATGTCTAGGTATGGGTTGACCCCTGAATTGTATAGACAAAGGTTCAGGGGTTGCACTAAGATTCCTAACAGTACGTATGTGGAGTATGTGACTTCTTTTGCAGAGCACTGGATGGTTGGGTGAAGGGTATCAAGGTTGATGATTTTCAAGGGCTTCTTGATTGAATGGCTTGGGAGCACTTGTCCAGTAATTGTTTTCCTGAGCTACGCCAACACCTGATTGATAGTAAGCTGACTAACCCTAGGAGGCTTGCTGAGGAGGCGGACCGCTGGATCAGTACCAGGGTCCACAAGGGTCACGTGGGAGATTCCGCCAAAGGTGGGCAGGATCCCCAGCAGAAGAGTGAGGGGGACAGGGGTAACCAGAGAGAGTTCCCAAAAAGGCCCCAAAGTAATCCCCAAGGGAACCAAGGGAAAGGTTCTCAGCCTCCCCCACCCCCGAGACCGACCGGGACCCCGACAGGTCCTCCTGTTCAGAAGGGGCCCCTAAAATGTTACAAGTGTGGTAACCTGGGGCATTTTGCCTCTGATGTAAAGTGTCCCTTGTATGGTAAGCCAGCACCCACTGGTGCTCCACCCCGGCAGGTGACTAGTGTAGCCTTGGGGGCGGAGATGGGTGTCCAAGGTGGGTGGGGTCCCACAGAAATGTCCCTTGTCTCATTTGGAGACTGTGAAGTGGTCCCCCAAACCCAGCTGCCTGATAACACTAAGAAGTACAGGCAGTGGGTGACCATAAATGGCCATAGGGTGGAAGCTCTGAGTGATACAGGAGCCAGTGTGACAGCTGTCAAGTGTCACCTGGTATCTCAAGAGCAGGTTGTCCCAGGAGCATTCTATCCGGTTGTTGCCGCTGACAACACAGAGAGTCACTGCAAGGTGGCTCAGGTTCCCTTTGAGTGGGGGTGGTCTCTGGTACTCTTCAGGTAGCTGTGAGGCCCGCCATGCCTGTGGACTGTCTGATAGGGAACGATTTGGAGAGCTCACCTTGGGCTAAGGTGGAGCAGAGTGCTCACCTGGAGATGTTGGGTATGCTGGATTGCGCGTGTGTCACCACACGGTCCATGGCAGCAAGTAGAGGTGCTCAAGAGGTCCTGGAGCCTGAGATGGAGGCCCAGGGACTGGCCTTAGAGAGAAGGAGCAGGAGGCGCGGGAAACCGGCCCCTGAAGTTCCCACGGTCCAGGAGGAAGCAGACCTTGAGGGGGATGCCCTGGAGACTACAGGGGAACAGATAGCTGAACTGGGAGACCTGCCTGAGCTGACCCATTGGCAGCAGGAAGGAGGTCCCACCAGGGAGGACTTTTGCAAGGCGCAGAAAGAATTCCCTTCTCTCGTGGGTATGCGGCAGCAGGCTGCAGACCAGGCCGCAGGTGATCAGTCTGGGTCACATTTCATTTACTGGGAGAACGACCTCATGTATACAGAGCCTAAGGTTGCTGAGCCTGGTTCAGCCCGTGCACTGGTGGTACCCCAGGACTTCAGAGCCTTCCTACTGGGGCTGGCTCACGATGTGCCATTAGCAGGGCATTTGGGGCAGGAGAAGACCTTTGGCAGGCTTGTCACCCACTTTTATTGGCCTCAAATGCGCAGGAGTTCAGACACTCACTGCAGGACATGCCAGACTTGCCAGGCAAGTGGGAAGAGTGGAAGGAAGCAGAAGGCTCCACTCCAACCATTCCCTGTGGTCGGTACCCCATTCCAGCGAGTGGGGATTGACATTGTAGGGCCACTGGACCCCAGGACAGCGATGAGCAATAGGTTCATCCTGGTCCTGGTGGACCATGCTACCCGGTACCCGGAAGCCATCCCTCTGAGGACAGTGACGGCCCCCGTGGTGGGACGTGCACTGATGGGAATTTTCTCCCGAGTGGGATTCCCTCTAGAGGTGGTGTCTGACCGGGGTACCAATTTCATGTCCAAATACATGAAATCTCTTTGGCAAGAGTGTGGTGTAACCTACAAGTTCACCACACCTTACCACCCCCAAGGAAACGGGTTGGTTGAGAGATTCAACCAAACCCTCAAAGGCATGATAATGGGCCTAGAAGGACCCATGAGGCGTAAGTGGGACGTCCTCTTACCATGCCTTCTCTTTGCTTACCGTGAGGTGCCACAGAAGTCTCTAGGGTTCAGCCCCTTTGAGCTCCTGTACGGCAACCCAGTGCGAGGACCTCTAAGTCTGGTCAAGGAAGGCTAGGAGCAATCTCCCAGGAAACCTCCCCAGAATGTATACAGTTACATGCTGGCCTTCAGGAACCAGACTAGGCGATTCAGGCAACTTGCTGAGGCAAATCTGGAAGCCAGCCAGGAGGAGATGAAGCGGTGGTACGACCAGAATGCCACTCTGGTAGAGCTTCAGCCTGGACAAAAGGTATGGGTCTTGGCCCCCATGGAGCCATGTGCGCTCCAGGATAAGTGGACCGGTCCCTTTGAGGTGGTGGAGCGCAAGAGTCCTGTTACCTACGTGGTGGACCTGAAGTCTCCTAGAAACCCCTTAAGGGTCCTACATGTCAACCGCCTCAAGCCCCACTTGGAGAGGTCCCAAGGGGGCATGCTCTTGGCAACAGATGCTGGGATGGAAGAGGAAACCGAGCCTCTTCCTGACCTCCTGTCAGCCCAGGAGCAAGATGGGTCAGTGGATGGTGTCATCCTCTCTTCCGCCCTGACCCCTGAGCAACAGAATGATTGTTGCCAGCTGCTGGGACAATTTTCTGATCTGTTTTCTCTGGTTCCCGGTGTCACTGATTGGTGCGTCCACAATGTAGACACCGGGGATAGTACACCTGTGAGGCACAAGGCCTACAGAGTGACTGACAGGGTGAGGGCATGCATCAAGGAGGAGGTCTCCAAAATGTTTGCACTCGGGGTAATTGAGTCCTCAAGCATACCTTGGGCCAGCCCAGTGGTCTTGGTCCCAAAGGCTGCAGCGCCGGGAGCCACACCCGAACTCCGGTTCTGTGTGGACTACAGAGGACTCAATTCAGTCACCAGGACTGACGCCCACCCCATCCCCATAGCTGATGAGCTCATAGATCGGCTAGGGGCTGCCAACTACCTCAGCACGTTTGATTTAACGTCTGGGTACTGGCAGATCGCCTTGACCGATGGGGCCAAAGAGAGGTCAGCATTTTCCACCGCAGATGGGCACTACCAGCTCCGGGTTATGCCCTTTGAGATGAAGAAGGCCCCTGCCACCTTCCAGAGGTTGGTCAACCAGGTGTTGGCTGGACTGAACTTGTTCAGTGCTGCATACCTGAATGACATCGCAGTGTTCAGCTCCACTTGGGAAGAACACCTGCGCCACCTCTGGGAAGTGTTGATGGCGCTGCGCAAGGCAGGCCTCACGATCAAGGCAAGTAAGTGCCAGATTGGGCAGGGATCCGTGGTGTACTTGGAGCACCAGGTTGGGAGCGGTCAGGTGGCGCCCCTTCAACCCAAGATAGAAACCATCCTGAATTGGGAGTCGCCCAAAACCCAGACAGAGGGGAGAGCCTTCCTAGGTCTCACCGGGAACTACAGGAGGTTTGTCAAGGGGTATGGCAACATTGTTGCCCCCTTGACAGCGCTGACTTCTAGGAAGCAGCCCAGGAAAGTGATTTGGACTGACACCTGTCAGAAAGCTTTTGAGGCCCTGAAAGCTGCTATGTGCACGGCGCCCGTGCTCTTGGCTCCCAACTTCTCCAAAGAGTTTATCGTGCAGACAGACGCTTCAGAGCATGGTGTGGGGGCTGTTCTTTCACAGATTAATGAGGAGGGCCTAGATCAACCTGTGGCCTTTCTTAGCAGGAGGTTACTTCCACGGGAACAGAGATGGAGTGCTATTGAGCGCGAGGCATTTGCTGTGGTCTGGGCGCTGAAGAAGCTAAGACAATACCTGTTTGGGTCTCACTTCCGGGTTCAGACAGACCACAGGCCCCTCAGATGGTTGATGCATATGAGGGGTGAGAATCCAAAGCTGTTGAGGTTGTCCATTTTCCTACAGGGTAAGGATTTCACGGTGGAACATCGCCTTGGTACAGATCACGCTAATGCTGACTGTCTGTCCAGATTTTTCCGCCTTAGTGGTGAGGAACTCCCTGGGGTAGGGTAGTTCTCTCCACTTTTCAGCTGGAGAGGACACGTGTTAGACCTGGCACCTTGGCGTGAACCTCCCTTCCACTTTTTGTCACTGTGCCTCATGTGTTTTTATGGTGTTGGCCGCTCAGAGCACTGTGCTACTGCCAACCAGTGCCACAGTGCAAGTGCTCCCTATGTAAAATGTATATGTTGGTTGGATTCTATGACTGGCTTATTTGGTTTACTATCAGACCCCAGTAAAGTGTACCAGGAGTGCCAGGGCGTGTAAATACAAATACCGCTGGTGGGCTAGCAGCATTGGTTGTGCCACCCACAGAAGCGGCCTGGTAAAATGTATCTAAGGTCTGCCATTGCAGAACCTGCGTGCAGTCTGGTACTGACATGCTGACTGGGCAAGTACCCACACTTGCCAGTCCCTAAAACCTTCCCTTAACTTCATATTAGTCACCCCTATGGTAGGCCCCAGGGCAGGGTGCATTGTAAGCATAAGGTAGGACAAGCCCTGATGTGTGTGGCATGTCCTAATAGTGAATTACAGCCATTTTCGTTTTTCACTATTGTAAGGTTACCCTGTTCTCATAGGCCAGAATGGGCTGTTAAGATTGTTACATCCCATGATCCTAACAGGCCCAGGGAACATGGTAGAAGATCGAGTTTAGTATGCCTGAACTCAGAATAATAAGGTACACCTTTTAGTAAGGTTTCTTTTAATATTCCGTGTTTGCAAATGCCGCTTTTAGAAAGCTGGCCTTTGCTTGCCTAACCATTTCAGCCCGCCTCTGCGCGATGTGTATCTGCTGTCTGGCTTGCGTGAGTGACAGGGCTGGGGAAACCCAGATGGGCAGGGCTAGGTAGCCTGGTGGAGAATAGGACGATTGGCAGGTAGATGGGTGGGAGGAGCGCACCTGGGTTCTGAATAGGACTGTGCTCTGCCACCACAATGCCGGCTCCGCCCCCTGTGGAGTGTCTGATGACTCTGCCCTGCACCTTGAATGAAGAAGCCTGCATCGCGTAAACAAAGTGCGCCAGAACTGGACTGAACTAGGCAAGGGCCCCCTGGCCTGGGAGAACAAAAGAAATGTAGTATAAATGTAGGAGCCCTGCTCCTAAGAAATCAGATCCTGCTACAAGACGAACCTCTGCCTGAGGAGAAGGAACTGGGAAAGCTGTGGGAGGAATACTGTCCCTGACCTGGGGGATTGGCCTGCAGTGGTTGCCCTGCTACTGAAGGAGAGGAGAAAGATTGCTGATAAACTTTGCTTCAACTTGTGCTGTTTAAGATCTCCAAGGGCTTGTGCTGAGCTTGCCCCCTGAACGAAGTCCCAGGACCAGTGGACTTCACCGCCGTGTGAGAGAATTCAGGAAAACGGACCGTTTTCCCTGTGATCTGGAAGAGAACTGCTGCATGCGCTTCCTGAACGAAGCGTACTTTCCTGAAGCTTGCACCCGCTGTCCGGCCCGAACAACGTGATTGTGGCCCCTCTATGAGCCGTAGCTCACACCGCAAAGGAGGGTGTCACCCAGCCTGAGCACTGTGACTATTGGCCCCTACGAGTCGCAACTCGCACCGTAACGGAAGGACTGTGACCGTACTGCTTTACCCCCTACGAACCACATTGCCTGCGTACACGCCTTCCCTCTGCTTTGGGGAAAGCCGCGGCACGTGTGGTGATCACGTGCGTCTCCCCTGTGAGGAGCGTACGAGTGTTTGTGCTCCGCAGCGTGATCTCCAATTTACCCTTCACCGGCACGGCGCGAATGCTGCAACCCGCTGGAAACTGCCCTCGGATGCCCGTCCCCTGAGCCTGCACGCCCAAGGTCGCTGAGTACCGTAGTACGCATCGCCAGGACGACCCCGCATCAAAGAGCGCACTGAATGCCGCACAGCCTTCGTGCCGACTTCCCCAAGATAAAGGTACCGTGCCCGATCGCACCGTGAGGTGCATGCTCCCCCTTGAAGCACCCGCAGAGCGAGTGAGACCCGTTCCCCCAACCGAACCGGGAACTAAGTGCACGGACCTTGTAACCATACGCTGAACTAAGAACTCTTTTTGCCAAATAATATTGTGGGCCCGTTTTACACGTTATTGGGTCTTGTGATAATTCTGAATTCTATAAACAAAGTATATTTTTGATACGCTCAGTTTGGAGTCCATCTGTGGGGGTGACATTGGATTGTTGTATGTGATCACAAAGGCTTAACCATTATGCCTGAGATAACGCCTTGTCTGCTCGCGCCAAGCTACCTAGAGGGTGAGCGGGGGTTATTATTAGAGTGTAACCCCTTACCCTGACTGGAAGAAGGACCCCCTGCTTGTCCCAGGTACTCACCTGTGCCACCCAGGGAATCCGGATTCTAACATGGCACCATGCTTTTTGATGAGAATGGCTGTGTGCACATACTGGCTACTTACCTGTTATGTTTTCCCATTTGGCTTTGACTTGACACATCTGTGTGTGTGTGTGGTGGAGGCTTGCATCCTGCTCAGGGGTGTGACAGGCAAGCATGATATGTCTACCTACCTGTTTGTTTGTAGTGATACAATGGCTGACACATGCATCTGGGTGGGAGGGGATGCTCCATTTTGATGGTCTGGGGGACGAGGGGGCCTGGTGTGAGTTGTTGTGCAGGCATTCCACCCCCAAACAGACCTCCCAGGGAAGATGTATGCCTACCTGTTAGTTTGTTTGTGGCGAGCCAATGGCTTGGAACTGCTTCTGGGTGTGGAGTGCTCCATCCTGCTTGTGTTGGGACATGGCTGCCTGGTGGGTGTTGTAGTGCAGGCCCCCCTCCAAAGACCTCCCTGTGAAGAAGGCTACCTACCCCATGATGGTCAACAATGCAATGGATGCCACATGATTTTTGGGTGGGGGTAGTGCTCCATCGTGCTCAAGTGTGGGATAGGGTGCATGGTGGGAGTAGTAATGCAGGACTTCCACCACCAAATGGTACTACCTGAGTAACTAGCTAACTACATGTTAGTTTGTTTGTAGTGATAGCATGGCTGCCACATGCATCTGGGTGGGAGGGGGTGCTCCATCTTGATGAGCTAGGTGACAAGGGTGCATGGTGGGAGTTGTAGTGCAGGCCTCCCACCTCCAAACAACCCTCCCAGGGAGGTGGTCTACCTACCTGTTAGTTTGTTTGTAGTGAGACAATAGCTTCCAACTGCTTCTGGGTGTGGAGCGCTCTATCCTGCTCAGGTGTGTGCCTGGGGGCCTGGTGGTTGTATTACTGCAGTCTTCCCACCCACATACACCCCTCCCTGTGGAGATGGCTACCTACCTGTTAGTTTGTTTGGAGTGAGACAATGGCTTCAAAAACCTTCTGGGTGGGGGGCAGTGCTACATCCTGCACAGAGATGGGACAGGGGGCATGGTGGTAGTTGTAGTGCAGGCCTCCCACCCACAAACAGCCTCCATGGCAAGATGGCTACCTACCTGTTAGTTTGTTTGTAGTGGGACAGTGGCTTCCAGAAGCTTCTGGGTGGTGTGGAGTGCTACATCCTGCTCAGGGGTGGGACAGAGGGCATGGTGGGAGTTGTAGTGCAGGCCTCCCACCCACAAACAGCCTCCATGGCAAGATGGCTACCTACCTGTTAGTTTGTTTGTAGTGGGACAATGGCTTTCAACTGCTTCTGCATGTGGAGTGCTCCATCCTGCTCAGGCGTGTGCCTGGGGGCCTGGTGGTAGTATTACTGCTGTCTTCCCACCCACATACACCCCTCCCTGTGGAGATGGCTACCTACCTGTTAATTTGTTTGTAGTGAGACAATGGCTTCCAACTGCTTCTAGGTGTGGAGTGCTCCATCCTGCTCAGGTGTGTGCCTGGGGGCCTGGTGGTAGTATTACTGCAGTCTTCCCACCTACATACACCCCTCCCTGTGAAGATGGCTACCTACCTGTTGGTTTGTTTGTAGTGGGACAATGGCTTCCAAATGCTTCTGGGTGGTGAGGAGAGCTCCATCCTGCTCAGGGGTGGGACAAGTTGGCCTGGTGGGAGTTGTTGTTCAGGCTGCCTGTACACATGCCACCATGGTGATGTTGCCAGCTACGTTTGGAGTGAATGGGAGGGACTGAATGTTGGATCCGTGAGACATGTGTTGGGGAGTGTGTGGTGCAGATGAATGGAATTTGTCCTAGGAGGTGTGACTTGTAGTTGTGCAAGACAGTACATAGCAGTGTGGTGGTAGTCATGTGTTTGTACTTACCAGCCTCCACTCCCCAGGCTATTCCTGTGAGACTCTCTGGATGCAGTATGGCAAGCACCTTCTACTCCCATGCATTGAATGTTTTTGGTGGGATAAGAGGGCCACTGCCAGTCCTCTCAGCCAGCTTACGGTTCTTGCTCCTCTTCTCTTTCACAACCCTCTTCAGGTCATGCCATCACTTCATGATTTCCTTTTTTGATCGCGGGGTAGTCCCTACTGCATTGACCTTATCGGCTTTGTGCTCTTGTGGCTAATGATGTCTGTTGGATCAAGCTACCAAACAGTTGTGGTTCCACTCTGACTATCTCACCTACCATAACCTTCAACTCACTCTCTGTGAATTTTGGCATTTTATGCGTTGCAATGGTGTGATGTGCCAAGGGGTTATGGGTGCAGGGGTGTGAGTGGTGGGGGTGGGGGTGATGTGTATGGTGTGCGATGTGCATGGGGTTGGGTGTGCAGGTGTGGAAGTGGTGGTGGTGCTGTGTGTGTTGTGAGTAGTGATGGTGTGTTGCTTTGCCTATCCTTTGTTGTCAGGGGTTGTGGCCTTCAGTCTTGGAATGATGCAAAGGATTGTGGTCAGGGAAGGGGCTGGTTTTATACTCTGCTATGTGGGTGTGTCCAAATGGGGTTTTGCTGTCAGGTGTGTTGTGTAGGTTGTCCCGGGATTTGTATTTTTGTATTTGCCATGTGGTTGTGTCATTGGGGTGTGTTCTGTGTTTTTGGGTGCTTGGCTAGTTTGCTGTGTGCACTTTGTGGCCTTGTTGTGAGTTTTTTCTTTCGTCTGCCATATTTGTCACGGAGCGTCCGCAGTGGTGGCTATGCTGCAGCTCTTCCGCCGGCTCTCCCATTCATCACTGTTTGCGACCGCTGCGGTCGGAAACTGCGGAACGTACCGGGGGGCCATCTGGGTTCTCCTAATTTAACGTGCGGTGTCTCCGCTGTCCTGGCAGCAGTTTGATTGTTTTCCGCCGCGAATACGACCGCCGCGGACGGGTTTTGGACATCTCCACCCGCTACGGGTGGTTTTTCTTGGCCTCGTTCCGCCGCGGTCGGTGTTTTTGGGCGGCTGTTCCTAATTTGTACACCGGTTTTTCCCCGGTGCCTGCGGGCAGTTGATTTCTGATTCCATGGCGGTCGGGGTGGTTTTCCGACCGCCATCCTAATAGACCCCTTAGTGTTCAATATCACAATAAATGTTTTATTAATATTGTTTTAATATTTATATTAAAAAAATATTTTACAAATATATATATATTTTTTGCAATTATTTTATAGTATATATTATTTTATGTAGTTGAGTTGAAGTCGTAGGGCAAAACGCATAGACGTCCTGTTTTCGATTTGGTGCTTAATATGTATTGAACAATGGAGATTAAATCTACCTTGCTGGGGCCGGTGTCTCATACAGCGAATTCCTGATTGTTGTGATACAGCTGTTGTGGTGAACAAGGATCACCGAGAGTGTCGATATTATTTTATCTATGCAACTTAAAATCGCTTTGTTATTTTTGTGCTAAAGGTACATTTTTGAAACATAAAATTATTTTTATTTTTAATCTATATTTTAAGGTATACAAATATATAATGTAATAGTTAAAAGTCACTATATTTACACTTTTTTGGTGATAGTGTGGTCTTTAATATTTTCATTGTCAATAATTTTAACTGTACATACAAAGGACCTAATTTACAAGAACTGATGCATCACTGCATCAAGTCACGTAAACAACGCAAACCAATTTTGCATCACTTTTGAGTGCATGAAAAGTCACAAAAACAATAAATAAAAGACACTTTTAAAGAAAAACAAACAACTCTGACTATCTCACCTACCGTAACCTTCAACTCGCTCTCTGTGAATTTTGGCATTTTATGTGTTGCAATGGTGTGATGTTCAAAGGGGTAATGGGTGCAGGAGTGTGAGTGGTGGGGGTGGGGGTGATGTGTATGGTGTGCAATGTGCATGGGGTTGGATGTGCAGGTGTGGAAGTGGTAGTGGTGCTGTGTGTGGTGTGAGTAGTGATGATGTGTTGCTTTGCCTATCCTTTGTTGTCAGGGGTTGTGGCCTTCACTCTTGGAATGATGCAAAGGATTGTGGTCAGGGAAGGGGCTGGTTTTATACTCTGCTATGTGGGTGTGTCCAAATTGGGTTTTGCTGTCAGGTGTGTTGTGTGGGTTGTCCCGGGATTTGTATTTTTGTATTTGCCATGTGGTTGTGTCATTGGGGTGTGTTCCGTGTTTTTGGGTGCATGGCTAGTTTGCTGTGTGCACTTTGTGGCCTTGTTGTGAGTTTTTTCTTTCGTCTGCTATATTTGTCACGGAGCGTCCGCAGTGGTGGCTATGCTGCAGCTCTTCCGCCGGCTCTTCCATTCATCACTGTTTGCGACCGCGGCGGTCGGAAACTGCAGAACGTATCGCGGGGCCATCGGGGTTCTCCTAATTTAACGTGCGGTGTCTCCGCTGTCCTGGCGGCGGTTCGATTGTTTTCCGCCACGAATGCGACCGCCGCGGACGGGTTTTGGACATCTCCGCCCGCTAAGGGCGGTTTTTCTTGGCCTCGTTCTGCCACAGTCGGTGTTTTTGGGCGGTTGTTCCTAATTTGTACACTGGTTTTTCCCCGGTGGCTGCGGGCAGTTGATTTCCGATTCCATGGCAGTCGGGGTGGTTTTCCGACCGCCATCCAAATAGTCCCCTTAGTGTTCAATATCACAATAAATGTTTTATTAATATTGTTTTAATATTTATATTTAAAAAATATTTTACAAATATATATATATTTTTTGCACTTATTTTATACTATATATTATTTTATGTAGTTCAGTTGAAGTCATATGGCAAAACGCATAGACGTCCTGTTTTTGATTTGGTGCTCAATATGTATTGAACAATGGAGATTAAATCTACCTTGCTGGGGCCGGTGTCTCATACAGCGAATTCCTGATTGTTGTGATACAGCTGTTGTGGTGAACAAGGATCACCAAGAGTGTCGATATTATTTTATCTATGCAACTTAAAATCACTTTGTTATTTTTGTGTAAAGGTACATTTTTTAAACATAAAATTATTTTTAATTTTAATCTATATTTTAAGGTATACAAATATATAATGTAATAGTTAAAAATTCACTATATTTACATTTTTTTGATGATAGCGTGGTCTTTAATATTTTCATTGTCAATAATTTTAACTGTACATACAAAGGACCTAATTTACAAGAACTGATGCATCACTGCATCAAGTCAAGTAAACAACGCAAACCAATTTTTCATCACTTTTGAGTGCATGAAAAGTCACAAAAACAATAAAGAAATGACACTTAAAGAAAAACAAACAACTCTGACTATCTCACCTACCGTAACCTTCAACTCGCTCTCTGTGAATTTTGGCATTTTATGTGTTGCAATGGTGTGATGTTCAAAGGGGTAATGGGTGCAGGAGTGTGAGTGGTGGGGGTGGGGGTGATGTGTATGGTGTGCAATGTGCATGGGGTTGGATGTGCAGGTGTGGAAGTGGTAGTGGTGCTGTGTGTGGTGTGAGTAGTGATGATGTGTTGCTTTGCCTATCCTTTGTTGTCAGGGGTTGTGGCCTTCACTCTTGGAATGATGCAAAGGATTGTGGTCAGGGAAGGGGCTGGTTTTATACTCTGCTATGTGGGTGTGTCCAAATTGGGTTTTGCTGTCAGGTGTGTTGTGTGGGTTGTCCCGGGATTTGTATTTTTGTATTTGCCATGTGGTTGTGTCATTGGGGTGTGTTCCGTGTTTTTGGGTGCATGGCTAGTTTGCTGTGTGCACTTTGTGGCCTTGTTGTGAGTTTTTTCTTTCGTCTGCTATATTTGTCACGGAGCGTCCGCAGTGGTGGCTATGCTGCAGCTCTTCCGCCGGCTCTTCCATTCATCACTGTTTGCGACCGCGGCGGTCGGAAACTGCAGAACGTATCGCGGGGCCATCGGGGTTCTCCTAATTTAACGTGCGGTGTCTCCGCTGTCCTGGCGGCGGTTCGATTGTTTTCCGCCACGAATGCGACCGCCGCGGACGGGTTTTGGACATCTCCGCCCGCTAAGGGCGGTTTTTCTTGGCCTCGTTCTGCCACAGTCGGTGTTTTTGGGCGGTTGTTCCTAATTTGTACACTGGTTTTTCCCCGGTGGCTGCGGGCAGTTGATTTCCGATTCCATGGCAGTCGGGGTGGTTTTCCGACCGCCATCCAAATAGTCCCCTTAGTGTTCAATATCACAATAAATGTTTTATTAATATTGTTTTAATATTTATATTTAAAAAATATTTTACAAATATATATATATTTTTTGCACTTATTTTATACTATATATTATTTTATGTAGTTCAGTTGAAGTCATATGGCAAAACGCATAGACGTCCTGTTTTTGATTTGGTGCTCAATATGTATTGAACAATGGAGATTAAATCTACCTTGCTGGGGCCGGTGTCTCATACAGCGAATTCCTGATTGTTGTGATACAGCTGTTGTGGTGAACAAGGATCACCAAGAGTGTCGATATTATTTTATCTATGCAACTTAAAATCACTTTGTTATTTTTGTGTAAAGGTACATTTTTTAAACATAAAATTATTTTTAATTTTAATCTATATTTTAAGGTATACAAATATATAATGTAATAGTTAAAAATTCACTATATTTACATTTTTTTGATGATAGCGTGGTCTTTAATATTTTCATTGTCAATAATTTTAACTGTACATACAAAGGACCTAATTTACAAGAACTGATGCATCACTGCATCAAGTCAAGTAAACAACGCAAACCAATTTTTCATCACTTTTGAGTGCATGAAAAGTCACAAAAACAATAAAGAAATGACACTTAAAGAAAAACAAACAACTCTGACTATCTCACCTACCGTAACCTTCAACTCGCTCTCTGTGAATTTTGGCATTTTATGTGTTGCAATGGTGTGATGTTCAAAGGGGTAATGGGTGCAGGAGTGTGAGTGGTGGGGGTGGGGGTGATGTGTATGGTGTGCAATGTGCATGGGGTTGGATGTGCAGGTGTGGAAGTGGTAGTGGTGCTGTGTGTGGTGTGAGTAGTGATGGTGTGTTGCTTTGCCTATCCTTTGTTGTCAGGGGTTGTGGCCTTCACTCTTGGAATGATGCAAAGGATTGTGGTCAGGGAAGGGGCTGGTTTTATACTCTGCTATGTGGGTGTGTCCAAATTGGGTTTTGCTGTCAGGTGTGTTGTGTGGGTTGTCCCGGGATTTGTATTTTTGTATTTGCCATGTGGTTGTGTCATTGGGGTGTGTTCCGTGTTTTTGGGTGCATGGCTAGTTTGCTGTGTGCACTTTGTGGCCTTGTTGTGAGTTTTTTCTTTCGTCTGCCATATTTGTCACGGAGCGTCCGCAGTGGTGGCTATGCTGCAGCTCTTCCGCCGGCTCTTCCATTCATCACTGTTTGCGACCGCGGCGGTCGGAAACTGCAGAACGTATCGCGGGGCCATCGGGGTTCTCCTAATTTAACGTGCGGTGTCTCCGCTGTCCTGGCGGCGGTTCGATTGTTTTCTGCCACGAATGCGACCGCCGCGGACGGGTTTTGGACATCTCCGCCCGCTAAGGGCGGTTTTTCTTGGCCTCGTTCTGCCACAGTCGGTGTTTTTGGGCGGTTGTTCCTAATTTGTACACTGGTTTTTCCCCGGTTGCTGCGGGCAGTTGATTTCCGATTCCATGGCAGTCGGGGTGGTTTTCCGACCGCCATCCAAATAGTCCCCTTAGTGTTCAATATCACAATAAATGTTTTATTAATATTGTTTTAATATTTATATTTAAAAAATATTTTACAAATATATATATATTTTTTGCAATTATTTTATAGTATATATTATTTTATGTAGTTCAGTTGAAGTCATAGGGCAAAACGCATAGACGTCCTGTTTTTGATTTGGTGCTCAATATGTATTGAACAATGGAGATTAAATCTACCTTGCTGGGGCCGGTGTCTCATACAGCGAATTCCTGATTGTTGTGATACAGCTGTTGTGGTGAACAAGGATCACCAAGAGTGTCGATATTATTTTATCTATGCAACTTAAAATCACTTTGTTATTTTTGTGTAAAGGTACATTTTTTAAACATAAAATTATTTTTAATTTTAATCTATATTTTAAGGTATACAAATATATAATGTAATAGTTAAAAATTCACTATATTTACATTTTTTTGATGATAGCGTGGTCTTTAATATTTTCATTGTCAATAATTTTAACTGTACATACAAAGGACCTAATTTACAAGAACTGATGCATCACTGCATCAAGTCAAGTAAACAACGCAAACCAATTTTTCATCACTTTTGAGTGCATGAAAAGTCACAAAAACAATAAAGAAATGACACTTAAAGAAAAACAAACAACTCACAGAAGACGGACATGTAGCAGGAAGCAGAGAAGAGACAGCAGCCAGGGTAACAACCTTAACAACCACAGCACCAGCCAGGATGGCAGGACAGACTTCCATGGGAATAGGAAGTGTTACTTCAGTGAAGAGGAAAATGACATCTTGATCACAGAGGTGGCAATACACAAGCATCAGCTCTTTGTCACCTCGAAATTGCCATTAGGGAAGAAGGAGGTCATTTGGCTGTCCATAGGGGCCAAGATCAACAGTGTTGGACAAACTAGGAGGACAGTGACCAACTGCAAGAAGCGGTGGCACAATTATATGCACAGGATGAAGGAGAAACTGGCCAACAACCTGAAGGCAGCCATGCAGACCCTCGGAGGAGGACCTGCGGACCAGGTGGAGCTGGACCCCTCGGAGGAGTGGGTGGTAGCTGTCATACTACGGGAGTTGGTGGCAGGAACTCTCGTACAGGACAGTGCTGGCAATAAGGACAAGCAACATCTACAGGGTAAGTGGCAACAAGGGGAAATATGGGTGAAAAGGTTATGGTGTGCAGCTCAACAAGAAATGTCCGTGTGTTCCAATGCGTTGTGTGCAGTGGAAAGGGTAGGAATCTATCTCATGTACAGTTAAACATCACATAAATGTAAGTCACACTACCTAGTACCATGTTGCACAGCTCAGTTCAGCTCCAACAAGTTTGTCCATTCCATGTGTGATGTGCAGCAATAGGCTAGGTTCACCTTTGTATACTAAGACCTGTAGTGGAATGTATAACATGAGTCAGCAGAACTACAAGTCCCACATTATACAGAAAAAAACATGGACAGGAACAACACATCATGCATGAATACTTGAACCCTGCCCAACCTGACTGTGAAAATGCAGGCCACCTTGCACCATGAGGCTAGTGTGTCCAACCTAGGCCATGCTCCTAAATCAGGACTGCAAAGCAATGGAATGGAATGGGCTTGTCAGAGAATATACTCCTCACCTGAGAGGGAGCTCAGGTGTGGGGCTTGTGAAGTATCAACAAATAGGAACATGCGAAGAGACATGTGCATAGTCAGTACCATGAAACTGCACACAGATATCCCGACATGCGGGGTGAGAGCACACAGGTGGTGCATGCCAGGGTAGGGACCACCCAAACTCCTGTGATGTACCAATTCATACTGGGGTTGGGGGTGAATGTAAGTGATGCACACCAAAGGACCATGCGTGTTAAAATAAAAACATGGTGTTTGAGCCAGGTGGGAGACTGGTAGGGCAGTGCATTGTAGGTTTGGCTGAGCACATTCTACTTGCACTGTGTCTGAAGGGGGAGAAATTGCAATACAAGGAGGTGAGAAGTGAAATGTGTACTGCAAGGTAGCCTGACCAATACACATGCACTGCTGTATCTGACAGTGTCATACTTGTGTCACAGCTTGGAAGGGATGACAGAGAACAGCCCATTGGTGTACTACATCCTACATGTGATGTACACCTGGGTGAAGGTGTAGCACATGGCAGGAGAGACTCCCTCAAAAAGTTTTACTATGCCACATATGTCAAAGTAAGAGGATGTGTAACAGGGATTTGTGAAGTGACCGGATGCCACCACAAAGGGCAGGATTAATGGATGGTTGAAGGATGAGGTGTATGAGCCTATGAGTGTCGCTAACATGGGTAGATACATGCCACCAATTCCAGCACTACTAGCATGAGGGGTACAGCTTGACCCATAGCCTTCGAATACAGGCAGTCATGTCAGTGAATTGGATATGTTCATGCATATTGTTGGTGTTGGAGTCACATGAGAGTCAATGTATTAACTGGGTTCCATCAGTGTGTGACAGTATTTAAATTCAAAATGACCTCATTCGATTTTAGTCATTTAAAATCACAAAATCATACAAATTCATAAAAACAGATAAAAACATTTGATAAATACTTTAAAATTAAAAAGTACATTAAGTTCCACAAAGTGCATAAAATGCGTTCAAGAAAAGGCAGTTAACCTACAGGGTTAATACAGTCCAGTCAATGTTCAAAATAGGTTTATCCACTTACACTTTTCCTAACTCTCAATATATTTTTCAGAAATCCAGACATGGCACATACAGTTAAAATACTGTCTAAAAATTGTAGATATGAAAAGGGTGGTCTGCATTGCCTCCATCCCCCTGCTTTAACAATGGTAGGATCCATCTAACTCTTTCCTTTACATAGAATTTACAAAACAACTTCACGTGGATAGTAGATTGTGGTGACACATTGTCGCAAGGGCAGAGTTCTCTGGACCAATCGTTAATCCCGGGATGACTAACCAATTGATGGAAGCTATTGAACCTAAATCGAGTTAAAAGGTATCTGTCATGTCCCATAGTACAACATATAATATACGGTTGGATATCATACGTGATCAAAGTCAATTGATGCTGGGCTACCATCCTTTTGTTCATCTCCAGGGCAGCTCTATTTGACTCTAAATGGGTCAAGCAGGTTAATTTAAACTCCTTCCTGGAGATAGAATTCAGTTTCTCTGGGGAAGTATAATAATCTGGATGCCCTGTATCAATCATACATTTTTTGACATAATTCAGCCACACAAATTTACTGGCATGGTTCCAGAATCATTGAATCTTTGATTATCTCTCTGTTTAGTCCTGTACTACTCGAGGTCCAGATTCTATGCCAGAGCAGTGCAGGTTTCATTTGAATAAAATCAGAGACGTAGGAGATACCCAACTCGCTGTGACAGTTAAAAACTGGGGAACTAGCTGGGACTGCTAAAATAAACCTTAAAAATGCATTTTCCACACGTTGGATTGAGGATACATCAAATAAATCCCACACTTCCGCTCCAAAAATCACAATACTTATACACTTAGCCTGGTATATCTTGAGAAGTATACCTGGGGGCCTTTTACCCATTTTTTTGGGAGAAGTTAACGACGGCTGCAGTCGATTCCATAAACAGTAGACTCCTACTCTTGACCGCTGGGCCCCAAAAGCCTGTATTTGCAAATAAGACACCCAGATAGGTAAAGATATTTGTGGAGTCTACCCTTTTGTCCCCCCAGAGGGAGGCTGTTACATTTGTTTCTCCCTCACCCGCAGGTCATAACAGACTTTTTTTCACATTTAATTTTAATCCTAAATTATCCATAAAGCTAGTGTATGTAGTAAGGGCTTTCTGCAGACCTAATTGAGTGCGGTCCATGAGTACCGCGTCATCTGCGTAGAGGAGGGAGACTATTGGCCGTTTGTTGACATATATAAAGTGAACAGGAACGGCATCAGAACGCAGCCTTGTCTCACCCTCCTAATCCACGTTAAATGACGCTGTGCATTCCCCTTTGGATCCATAGCGCACCTTAGCAGTGGCGCAGAATATAATAGTTTTAAAAACTGTACCAGTACCTGGTCAATCTTCAGTTTTGTTAAGATGTTCCACAGTTTATTATGTACAACGCAGTCGAATGCGGCTGTAAGATCTACAAACGCCACATAAGGTTTCCCAGCCTTATTTGACGGAGTGTACTTTCCAATTAACATATTGAGATTTAAAACCTGCTCATTTGCCCCTAAAACTGTATTGCACATCCCTTATTACATTATTCTCATCTGCCCAGGTTTGTAATTTGTTCAGGACGACCCTTCCCATTACCTTCAATAGAGAATCTAGTAGGGAAATCGGGTGATAACACGCCTGGTTTTCTTGTTCCTCTTTTTTAAAATTCGGTATTATCACTGACTCCGACCAAGTCTTCATAAAACCTTTCGCACAACTAGCTTGGAGAATCCTTGTTATCAGCGGTGACCATAGGAGTGGGATAGATTTAAATAAATCAATTGGCAGTCCATTGGGCCCTCGGGCCTTACCACCCTTGCTTGCGTTTATTGCCCCAATGACCTTGTCATGGGTGATTTGGAGGTCAATGGGTGAAAAAGTAGTAGAATTTTCTACCTGCTGATTTAGGGAATCGTCAATAATTTACTATAATGTACTATAGACCTTTGAAAAAAAGTCTACCCATGTTTTTTCGTCTATTGCGACCGCTATTGTCGCAACAGCCTTTACTTTAAAAAACAGTGTGTGCCTGAGTCAAATAAAGTTTGATACTCTGCAGATAATCAACTCTGGCAATAGTGAAAAAGGTTGAGCGTCAGTGGTAGCAATCAGCCTAGTTTGACAGTGCCCATATCCTCAGAGGAGTACACAGTGCCTACTGTCCACAACTATGGAGCCAGCTATGTGTGTAATGAAATCACATGAATATACACAAATAGGAAAGCCATGGTGAGTACATACCCTCACACATACCTTTGGTGTAGCAAGGCTCTTAACTGTGTAGCTGTGTGTGGATGTGTGAGAAAAATGAACCCTTGGCCGCACGAATGCACATTGTGCATGCAAGACAGCACAACAAGGCAAAGTGCTGTGGTGCACTGTGTGAAAGTCAGAGTGCTGTAACAAATCAAATACATGGCCAAACCCCCATCATCTTCACAGGAGCTGTGGGCTGAAAAGTAGCCACAGGGAATGCAGACACCCTGGAAACTTGGTGCAATGTGCACAGTGGTGGTGTTAATACTTGAAACCACAATCAGTATAGCCATCATGAAAGAGTGAGGTAATCACCAATTCAGGTGTATACCATACCTCAATTTACTAGCACGGGCATGGCAACCCAGCGAGCTGTGTAACTGTGCTGCAACGTGTGTCATGACATGAAAAGTTATCCTTTTCACACCATGGTTGTGTGAACAATGCATGGATTCAGCCATCTGAGAGGCAACAATAGTGCAACTTGGCCTCAATAACTATGAGTGACATATGTCCCATGCATCAAGTTGAACTGAGAGTGAATGAGACTAAAGTCTGTATGTTAGCTAGCAAACTCATGTCAACATCTAACATAGACCACCATTAACATATCTCTATTTCACTGCATTGGGAGAAACAACACCTCTTGACCAGAAGCCTATCTTGGGTGAGGAACCTGTGGAGGATGTCAGCCTGCTAACCCTAGACCAATACACCTTACAGCAAATGCTGGCCTCCTTCATAATCCTCGGTCATGGGAATGGCCAACAGCAACATAGGGTCTCCAGAGAATCTGCCTACCACCAGACATACCTTATCTGCCAGCCCAAGCCCAGACCTGGACTCTGAAGACCCCCAGGTTGACTTCCAACCGTGTGTGGTAGGAGTTTAGTGGCAGCTGGTAGATGAGATATGGGCCAGGATGAAGACCATGGTAGGCACCATAGACTCAGTCCCAATAAGGACGCATCTAAGGCTAAGGAAATAAGAGGCACCCACCATCCGCTCAATAGATTTGATTGGTTGCTGGCTGACATTGCTGAGGCAGAGGCATAAACAAATGCCCTGCCAAAGTGGCACCAGTGAAGTTGCCAACTAGCTGGGGGAGACAAGGACCATCCAGGCCCTTCTCAGCACTGTGCTGCCTTCCTTGTTGTCACAGACAAATTCTGCTGGTGATAGGGGTCCACATCTTCTTCCCCTCATGTGTGTATTCCTCAGTCACCTCCTGCACCAATAACACCTACCTCAGGGGGCGCACCACACACATCAGAGGATGAAGATGTGACGTCCTACATTTTGCACCAAAGAACTGGCCTGTCACATCTGCCTGCGCCACCTGGTCAGTTTGTCATTGGAACAGTGTTTATGATCTTGTTAGTGCACTTGTCAACTGGTACTGTGCCTTATTTGCTTAGCCACCTGTTTAACTTACCAATTTGTAGTCTGTTGATGTGGACTATCTTTCCTAATGGCAATTTGGACCTCCTCTTCTGTGGAAAACTCCTCTCCTCAACATGCACATGACATGTATCTCCCATGGACTCTGTCTAGACATCCTAAGGCTCTCAAGCAATGTTGTGGTTGTAGCTGCAAGGACTGCTGCTTGCTCATTGCTCCTTGAGTCACTTATAAATAAAAGCACTAACATGAACTTGTGCGTTGTATGTCTGTTGCAGATAGGACGAAATAGACCATGGTGGATGTATAAATACAAAATTCACTTCTCAGATCTCTTGGTAATTGAGCTACTGTCCCTATCACATGCTCAGGTCTGACAAGTACAAGCATCATGCATCTCCCCTGCCAGGGCAATATGTGGCAAATTCCTTTAATCTACTGAACTTCATGGTGTGACAATCAGCATTAGGACCTTCAGCACCAAACAGTGAAATAGGCCAATTATTCACATAATAGCAGAATTGTACTAATTGGGCCTGTGACACATGTGAGGCACTAACACATGCTCACACATCTACAGACACCTGCCTCAGGTATCGTGATAATGTCATCATGCACATATGTTAGCCTCAAATCTCAAAATGAAGTTTACACATGAGTACTATCATAAGGCATCCACTGAGAAACGGGCAATATTAATGTCCAGACTTCACCTGTATAGCATCATATCTCTGCCGCTGAGGATGTAGAAGTGCAGTGCTTCACATTGGATTTCAGAAAGCTTGACCTGCAACCACTAAGTAATTATCTTTCTGTGTCAAATGATGAATGGTATAGTAAGGCACACTGGCATACGTAGAGTTAATGTGTTGTTCCGTCTCTGAGAGCCCTCACATGGATTGAGTGTGGGAGTTACCACACATAACATGATCATACACATATGCATGCATATCAAATGTAATGATCAAGATCACAGACCCATGCAAACATCCACACATGCCAAGGGGAATAGGTAAGGTGAGCCCTATGTGGATGGAAACTAGCAAGTAGTTTATCAAGTTCACAAGCAGGAAGTGCCACACTGTCCAAATAGTCAATGGGAATGGTGATTAAAGATTCTGTGCAGGTGGGCCTACTTCCATTAATAATAGTCAGCAAACAACACTGATGGTACATTAAAATTGTGCAAGGGTGAGTGTGTAAGTGGCTGGCATCAGTGTGTGAACCAACACATCGATTCTTTGTTACTATGGGTTGACAAATTCCCTACTATACATGTAGCATATCTTACACACACAGTGCAACAGTAGGTGACTACTTGTGTTGTGCTGTACGTCCATTCACACGAAGAGGGCCACTTACGCTGCCCAAACATGGCTGAAGATTCCCAAAGTGACTCCATTGCAAAATTGACTGACTCTTGACCATAGGCCTCTTACAGATTTATACATATCTACAAACACTGCATGGAAATCCTACAGCATGTGCTCAAAGCAACCTAAGGATTTATGACAACTACTACATAGTAAATCATTATTCAGTCATGAATGAATTGTGTTTAATATAAGTATTATAAACAATTCTAAATCTACCCTATCTAAACTGTGAGTAAACCAACCCATGGTAACTAACCTACACTACCTTTACTTTATCTTAACCTACTTTAACCTTATCTTACACTACTCTACACATATACCACAACAGACATGTGAAACATCAACCCCCCCTTTAACACATAGTCATATTATAAACACATAATCTACATATGTACATATACTACCTACACATTAAGTCCTAAAGAAATATATATTATTCTTTAAAAAAATGATTGTTTTTTTTCTAATAACAAACTGCAAACATTATCCCCCCACCCAATAAAACCTCATAAATGAGTAGAAATGAACTCAGTGATAGTGATCAAGGTATGGACAATATGTGTTCACTACATAGACATCCCCTATTAGTACCAGTTAAACTGAGTCGTGTCATCTGTGTGGTTGCACAAACTGTAATAGCACTCACAATGAGTTAGAACCCATTTTTATACCGGCCAGTCATTCACACTCTTGAAGATGCAAATTAGGCACTTTGGCCTGGTTACCGTAAATTGGGATTTGGAGTTGCTGACAGCAAAGGTTTAGATAATTGATCATGAACATAAGTGTCCGTGGATGAGGTGATACAGTACAGGCAGTGTGTCTGCCTTGGCATACCCCATCTGGACTTTCACAAGACTGCACACGTTGAAGCCCTGACTCAGTCAGGGGCTTATTTATGAGAGCCCTACAGCACTTTTGTGCCACATAAAGTGGTACATGCGTGACACAGGACTCTGAATAAAAAACATTAAGCCATGCTAAGCCATCCTGCATGACTTTGAGTGGCCTTATGAATGTTAATTTAGGCTAAGCAGGCCAAATCGCTGTGTAGACTTGCTCGGTTCTTTAGAGGCCTCTCCGAGTTTTATGCAGGCCCAGATTTAGAAGAGCATGTAAACCTTGTGAGGCAACAATTGTTTACGGCTCCCAAGGTTAGGCCCAATGAGGAGCTGTATGCTCATTTCTCATCGTTCTTACCTCTGCATCTACAGCACACATATAAAGAGGAAAGGCATCATAGGATTGTTGCAGTGCAGTAAGGTGACACTTCCTGCACAGTAACAATCCTGAAAAACAGACTGGCATCCTTGCATCATGGTGCAAAGGTGCCTGGGTTTGCACTAGTATGCTGAAACTGCACTAGTGCATTCACGCCCTTTCAATTGGTGTAGAGCAGCACAGCAAGGTGATTTGCGGCCCTGCCCTAAGCCAATTCCCTGTAAATATGGGCCTCGGAATGTACCTAGGGATGTGCATATCCTGTGGGCCTGCTTACATACACCTTACTGTAAAAAATGTTATAATTTTTTGTGTGCAGTCCTAAAGACCGCTTGGTCCAGTTCTGTACTGAATGACAGAGTGCCAGCTTATTGGTGGTAGCTGAGTGTAACCTTCCACCACACATCACAATAGCTCATTTCACCATCCATTAGACACAGACATCATAAGGGTACACACATGTACTATTGACACTTACTAGTAGCATTGGGGTCCTGGAACAAATTGACCTCTCCCCATGTGAAAGGAGGATGGACACCAAAAAGACATGAAAGAGGGCATGGCATTGTGAATATTGCAATTTCATATGTCAATAGATTTATAAAATATGCCATAGGATAACAGTATTAATAAAGTGGACACCCACCCACATTAACATACACGCATCAAGTCCATTTTCAGCCCAGAGCATGCAGGATGCTGGATTTCTGGGGTACCAATGATGACATGCGTGAAGCATGGGTCCATGATGAGATAGTTTGATTAATGGTGGCCAGCATAATGGCAGAGTCCACTGTACCATGACACATGGATGACATAATTAACTGTGGGTGGGAGTACTTAAGGGGCAGGTTATTGTGCCCCTTGCACCCCACAATCATCACTTTCTGACTTGCTCCAGTGGGCCAAATTGGTGCGTCACATAAATATGAGGTGGCACAAAGCCACTTTGTCTGGCTTAGTATGGCCAAATCGATATGGACTACGGCACCTCAGGCAAAATCACAGCTTTGCCAGACTCAGCGCTAGGTAGCGTTCAATGGGCCCAGATTTCTGACACAGTCTCAACCTCAGGATGTGCAAATTCCATATGGTTCCCCAGGGGAGACAGAAGGAGGAGACATGATCGGAGTCATCCTCGCCTTCTTATGTATGCATGTCTGCTGCAGTATGCAACACACATGAAAAGAGGGGAAAGGGGCTCAGGTTTAAATTTGGTGCAGGCAGTGTCACCTTCCTGTACAAAAACAATCCTTACAACAACACAGGCCCCCTTGCACCATGGCGCAAGTCTGCCTGCGTTGGGGCAAGTCTGCCAAAACAGCACTAGTGCAGGGTGAAGGCACAGGCATGCACCAACTTGGATTAAAATTTAATATGGTACATTCCTACCCTCACCCTTTGGAATTGGGCAGCACTTCAAGTCTACTTGCTGTGCTGCCCTATCCCAAATCTACATTGTTGGGTTTGTTAGATTACTTAACATTGTCTCCTCATATATTTTTACAATAATATAAGTTTTGCACGTCACAATATTATTTGAGAAGACAAATTAAGTTTAGCATTCTGTTTAGAGGTGCATAACAAAATGCAGACATAACATGCAACACACCAGCAGGTCCACAAATCTCCAGGCCTACAAAGTCTATTACAGGAGCCTCCCTGGAGACAACAGTTGGCCATCGGTGCTTCAGTTGGTGTGTTGTATGGGATACCTTGAAAACATTTTCATGGTGCCAGCAAACCAAATCCCATCAGTCATATTTTTCCTTCACAGGGTATCCCTTGCTCACCCTGCCACCAGCCTCAAGCATCCTTGGGAGGTAGTGTAAATTAAACCAAATCAGCCTTCCTAGCTGCAGATCACTAAAGTTGCACCCCCACCCCGACATATTCCAAAAACCTCAACAATCCCCCAAAACAAAAACCTACCTCAAATCTAAAGCCCCTACCGACGTTACCTATGCCTACACCCACTATCCTATTACACAAACACCTGACCGTACAATGACAAACAAAACACAACAATTACACTACACAATATATATGAGAACAACAGGGGCAAGATCTGGACACAACACACACTCACCATACCAACTGACACAGTACTCAAACGGATGCTCTCAGGTAACCTTCTCCACCATGCACAGACTAAGTAAGTGAAAGCAAATTCACTTTTCCTAGTTAGCAGCCTGCCACACCCAATGCGCCACTCCCTGCCTGTATCCTGCCCGCTTTTCACAAATGCAGTTTTTTTCCGATGCATTGGTCCAGAAATAACCAATGCGTGCTTTAGGCATGACACATTGACACCAATGCGTTTTTCAAAGCATTGGTACTGATGCGCAACTTACAAGCAATGCTACATTTACACGGCAATGCACAAAGGGGTGAATGCTTGGGTTTTGACCCACGCAACTGGCCTATTGTCTGTGATACACTGTAGTGACTTATACAATGCTAGAGAACACAGCTTAACCTTCACCCACCTTGCTCCTCTTGTCTCAATTGGCAGGTTTGATGTGTGCATTGTCATTGTAAATCTTGCGCCTATGGGTGGCTTTTTGTCTTCCTTGTGCTGACATATAGGTTAACAATATGTTTATGTGAGGATCACATACATTTTGTGATGTGTACAGACTTACAACACCATTAGTTGTTTTTGTGGGTTGTAGTATGCTTGGTTGGGCGTAGGTAGCTGCAGAGTGGGTATCTTGTTGCTCAATTACATAGCATTGCTATGCCGTACAGTGTGGCACCATATAAACATTCATACAATCTGTCTAGATTGCTGACATAGCATTGGTTACGGATGCAATCAACATACAGGGAGGCAGAGAGACCGGCTGGTTCAGCCAGTCTACAGTGTATGTGGCATCTGGCATACTCATTAACTGATCGGCGGAGGACAGACGAGGGGAGAGAGGATAGAGTGCCTCTTTGGAGTAAGTGTGACGACAAGAGCACCCTCCCCCGCTGTCCCGGGTTTAGAGCATTTTCTCGTAAACTCTTATATGTCCATCCTCCGGGAAATTCCAAAAGAGTGAAGCGGGGACACTGCCCCGAGTGAATAAGGTAATAAGTACCCGACAAGGGGTGCAGACCATATCAAAGGGACCAACACCCTGATGAATGCCAGAGTGACCCGGCTGGGCACGTAGATAGCTGGCAGAAACATGTTGGTTTTAGCAGGGGGATTGTAGGGTCGTTACCTGCCCTGGATACCCCATTTCCTTTATTTTAACCCTGCCAGAGGTTGACAAGAATAAAAGTGTGAGGGTCAACCCCTAGACAGTTTTAGATTTCTTTCTGCTCTTCTTTTGGTCCCTTTACTTTGAGAGACTATCTGTTGTCCTTTTCTCTCAGAAGCACAATTTTGTGTATATTCTGCCTGTTCTGTCTTTATACTTTACCCTCACCACCTGCTTTCATCATTCATTCTAAAAAATTGCGCTCCACCAAAGGTGTTGGTCTGCACCTTGGTGTATGATGCGGCCCAATGATGAAGCATGACACTCTCGGGTGTGTGAGGGCAGTATTATAAAATCTATTGATTTTCCCACTTTCAAGCATCCTAGACTGCTATACTTGCCTTTTCCTGTTATATTATGTCTCTGTTGTGTGTGATTAAGTGTGTATGAGGGAGTCAGAGACAGTTCTATCCCTCGTCTCTTCTAGTTTGTGGGTTGATACTCATTAACTGGACAGATGTTGTGGGTGCAGCGTTGGGAAAATATGACACCTGTGATATTTGGACAGACCTCACTTAGCACACTACAGTAGCCAACTTTCACCATGGGATTTTATGGTGGCACATCTGCTGTACGGGCTTTGTGTCAGAAACAAGATGTGTGGCACATGCACAATGCACCTTGTGAAATATCTTAGCTAAATCTGTTAGTCGATGGTTTGACCTACATAAGTCCAGCTTCAGTAGTCCAGATAATTGTGATAAATCCAGAGTGCCACTAGAGACATGTTTATATCTATTCCCTGCATTGCATAGATCTGTGCCAGAGAGGGGGCTGATTGACCGCATTCGGGCAGCCATGCACATCAGCTATAATATTTGCATTTACTTAAGGATGACACAGGGCAAACCTGTAAAGCTTCAGTGACTGCTACCTTCGCTGTAGTTATATTACATGTATGTTGAGCCTAACAGCACATCTTTAATAGTATTTCATGTATCTCCTGTGTACAGCAGCACTCATAGTTGGAGCACTGTGACTAACAGCATATACAGGTTATCAGCAAGAAACAACATTACAGTTGCATCTGTGACTCATGGGGCAAGTGTGCCTGCATTGACGATGGGTAGCCAGTCTGGCCTCCACACAGGTCAAGAGTCAACATTTAACGTGTCCTGTTGGTTACAGTGCAGATCGTGCAATGTGCTTGCAAACATAGATGTGCGATAGATAGAGTATGTGGGAAGTTCTGTTTCGGCATTGCCAATGTATGCCACTCTATGTCCAGTATCGGGAAATCATGTCGACTATGCAGTGACCCACATATGTAACACTCAAAGCTACCCCCTAAAATGCCCTGTGTGTAATGGCCCTAACATGCAGGAATCATATTGTGTTACCCTTGTGGTGCGTAATAGGGCACACCTTTACCATGACTGTGATGTTCAATGTATAAGAAGGTGCCAGAGACACATAATCTCTGTGTTACTGTGTTACTCCTGTCAACATTAGTAGCAGTACGTCTACTGTAGGGCCCCGCCTTTGTGTGTGCCTCCTGTTCCAAGGATACTGCATTCCCTGACACAGGCATATGTAATGGTTCACACTCAACTTACAATTCTGCTTTGGGTGCATACAAGAATAGTGATCCGCTCTACTATGCACTTGTACACTCAGGTCAGAGGGAGACAACTCTTAACATGCAGAACAGACTTCATATCTAAATCCCTCTATCTAACCATGTGCACTGAGTTTTTGTGTATGTACATACGGTTTTGTCTGCCTTTTGATCCCTGTGCATTCCATCTCTAGACATCTTGGTATTCGACAGCTGTGTGCGTTTTACCTGTACAATGTGATACTGCTCAGTATCTAATTTTTACGGGCCTTTTGTTTGTCATTGCATTGCTATGCAATGCATGACAAAAGTGTCTTTTATTCATTGTAGCACGTTGTGGTATATGTGTCAATATAGCCAATCACTAGTTCAGATGCCCTGTGTTTTGTGTGAAGCCACGCATGAATGTATGCACTCCTAAGAAGCTGCAGCTTTTAAATACCACCATGACACCAGGCCTTTGTCCATTACAATAGTCACTCATTATCTCTGATGGTATCTTCCACCAGATTTGTTCCAGCAAGTTGCAGTCATTATGCATGGTCGCACATTGTTGAGACACACTACATTTTGTAGATATTCTCAGGTATGGAAGTTGGTGGTTTGTGTTCCAAACGTTACTAAGTGCCATCTGAGGTACACTTTGCTGATGCACAACACAGCAAGACTGCTATTTGTGCAGCTCGGCACTGCTCAAGGGCAAGGGGAGAGTGAGGATCAATTTGAATTTGGAATGGTAATTGTTGTATGCCTGGCCTGTCCCTTTGATGCAGTACACACCTTCACATAGAATTTCTGCATATGTGTAATTGATAAATGTGTGGCATAGCCCCATGTAGGTCAACAGGTCTCATGGCATGATTGCTAAATTTTGATGCCTACTTCAAGTTGATAAGATATGGATGAGTTGATTTTAACTGGGACTGTGACATGAACGCAAAGACAAATAATGGATTAAAACTGGCAGATTTCTAAAGGTCACCCTTCTCGCAGGCCTCGCTTCAATGGCCGGGGCAAGCTACCTCCTAAATAGAGTCTGCGCCTTTCTGTCTAGCTCTAACTGAATGTCCACTGTCACTTCCTGATGATCTTGGTCTTGCTCTTTCCCATTTTAACAGTTGGATTGAGAAGGTGTTGAGCAATCTCTCTCCACAAGTCAAACTTAGACACCTTAATGCCCCACTGCCTAAACCTTGGTTCTCACCCCAGCTTAAAATATTGAAGCAACATTGCAAAAGGCTAGAAAGAAAATGGAGACAAGATTATGACTTGGGGGCCAAGACCACATTGAAACTGGCCCAAAAGGCTTATTATTGTGCCATTAGATTGGCCAAGCGGACCTATTACACTGACCGTAGTGCCCAGTCTAGCAATAATGTTAAAGAGCTGTTTAGCATCGTAAAAAGCTTCACCTCTCCTAAAACAATGAACATGGTCCACACCCCTTCTCTCCAGTGGTGTGAAGAACGTTCCACCTTTTTCATTAATAAGGTCAGGGCATTGCAATCGCATTTTCAAAACTCTAGTAGCCAGCTCTCTCCGCTGTCCCCTGACTTTATTTCTGGCTCTACTACCTGCGTTACCTTTTCTGCATTTGAACCTGTATCTCTGCCAGATTCCCTGTCTGCCTTATCCTGCCTTAAATCAGGCTTACCACATGATCCTTGCCCCATGAAACTTTTGGCTACTGCGGCGGTTGTTGTAAATTCTTTTGTCAACCAGTTGATCAATACATCACTTTCTCTTGCTTGCGTGCCTATTGTCTGGAAACAGGCGCTGCTTGTTCCTCTCATAAAAAAACCCACTCTTGATCCCCATCTCCCGTCCAGCTACCGCCCCATTACCCTGCTCCCTGCAATTGCTAAAGTATGCGAAAAAATGGTTAATAAGCAGCTTACTTACTTTATTGAACAGCATGGCCTTCTCCACCCTGCACAATCAGGCTTCAGGGCCACTTATAGTGCTGAGTCAGCCCTTGTGGAAGTGTCAGAGACTATCAGTGAGACTTTGGATGCTGGGGGCAGGGCCGTTTTGATCCTGTTGGACCTCTCGGCTGCTTTTGATACTGTCCCCCATTCGCTTCTCCTTGCCCGTCTGCATAAGCTTGGCATCATGGGCACTGCTTGGGCGTGGTAAAAATCCTTCCTGGAAAATAGAACTCAACAAGTTTGGATTCCCCCTTTTGTGTCAACATCTCAAGATTTGCTGACAGGGGTTCCTCAGGGGTCTATTCTTAGTCCCCTGTTATTCAATCTTTATATGCCCCCTCTTATTCAGCTGGCTGAGGATTTGGGTGCCAAAGTGATTGCCTATGCAGATGATACGCAAATCTTGTTTACCTGCAAGAAACACAAGGCTGACACATCTCATGTCAAGGTTTGCCTGTCTGCAGTATTCAGCTGGCTTCTGTCGGCTCAGTTAAAATGTAACGCAGACAAAACTGAGATTCTCTTCTTTGGGGAGTTTCCCCCTCTGTTTTGGCATCACTTCTGGCCGACTGAGTCCCCTGCCCTTCCCCTTCTGGCCATCCTGTGAAAAATCTTGGCATTTGGTTCGATGAGAAGCTTAGCTTTGGTAACCAGATTGGCAAACTTACTGGTATTTGCTTTGGTATTTTAAAACTTCTCCGTAGATTTCTACCACTGTTGCCGCTCTCTGCAAAAGAGACGGTTGTCTGCGCTCTGGTCACCTCTCGCATAGATTATGTGAATGCACTCTATGTCGGTTTGCCTTGGTACCTTCTGGACAAACTACAGGTGGTTCAGAATGCCGCCGCCTGTCTTCTACTGGATCTTCCTAAGCACTCTAGTGTCAGGCATCACTTGCGTAATTCACACTGGCTGGCAGTTAAAGCTAGGATAATTTTTGAGGCTGTAACCATCTCTCACGCTGCTCTTTACGAGTATAGCCCTGCCTACCTCAGGAAACGCTTTCAGTTTTACACCCCTGGCAGGTGTCTGCGCTCCTCGAATATGCTTCTTGCATCTGTCCCCAGGTTTTGTTTGAAACGTAAGGGTGGCAGTTCTCTGTCCTATCTGGCTGCAACTTACTGGAATTCCCTCCTCCTCGATCTACGTAACCTCAAGAATCCCTTTCAGTTAAAAAAAAAAGCTTAAATCTTTCTTGTTCAAGTAGCCTGTTCTCTGCTTTGTCTGCTTTGGTTTCCTTTGATGCTCAGGTTCGCGCCGGAACACTCGATTGAGTAGCTGTGCGCGCTATAAATCCCGTAAATAAACAAAAAAATTGCATGTTGAACCTTCAGTTTATGCTAGTTCATGTTCCATCACATTACATGCAATTGGTCATAGGTTTACACATGTCTCTTCCATTACTCTGTGTAATAGAAACTGCTGAGCAGGGCCCGATACACTTCTACATCCTGACTTTCATTGTGATCCAGTAGATTTCTGTGAGTATTTGGAGAAGCTCCTGACCACTCTATGTTATGTGCTCTCACTACAGCTATGAAGTTACAGATTGGTGAGCAGATATTTGACTAGTTGGTCCTCCCTAGGTAGGTAGCGACATTGCCTACAAGTATTACACTCGCATATGCATAAGTACATGTTGTTGGTGGCCTACATGACATTGGCACAGACATTATATAGCACACTTTCTTGACCATGTGATTTTGGGTCATAAAAGTGGTGCAGTTCACACATGTCACATGGAATGTTATGCTATTCATTGTCAGCCTTCAGCTGTTGTTTTTGTCAGAGACGTCATGTTACACTTTGCTAATCACATATGTATTGCAATGTGGGCCATGTTCATGTGGGGCACACTGATACGAGGAGCTGTGTACTACAAAAATAGACATATTACATTGTTTTTGCACATGCATGTGTAGGACTATAACTTGTAGGTGAATGTGTAGTTGTATGCCTTGTATTTATCCTCATTGCTGCGGGAAATTAATGTTGAGATTGGGATCCTGAGAACACTGTGATGCCTTGTCCAGGTTAAATATTATTCTATGTTGATGGCTGATGTATGACATGACACAGCTTTATGTTTGGCTTTGTGAGTTCAGGACAGAACAGGAGGATGCGGAGGGTGTTGCAGCAGCTGGAGGTGACAGCGTTGACCTGTTGATTCATGGTGAGTGATGAGTCGAGTAAGATGCCGAGGTTCTTGGCATGGTCTGAGAGGGCAGGTGGGCTTCCGAGGGTGCTATCCCATGCAGAAGGGGTGGTACCGAGGACAAGGACTTCTGTCTTCTCGGCGTTGAGCTTCAGGCAGCTGTTGCTCATCCAGACTGCGATGTCTTGCATTCCTTTCTGGAAGTTGAGTTTGGCAGTGGTGGGGTCTTTGGTGAGGGAGAGGATGAACTGGGTGTCGTCGGCGTAGGATACGATGTTGAGGCCATGTTGTCGGACGATGGCTGTGAGGGAGGACATGGAGATGTTGAGGAGGGTAGGGCCCAGGGATGAACCCTGTGGGACTCCGCGGGTGATTTTTGTGGGGGGGTTGGAGAGGAAGGGTGGGAGTCTAATCCTTTAGCTTCTTCCGGTGTTCCATGTATACCTGCGTTGTGTAGTTTGGCAACTAGTGTAACACATACATACATGCTAGGTACACTTAGGTACATCTGGTTAGGATTGAATCGTAGGAGTACGCATTTTACTGTCATCGATTTTATATACTTGCCTGTATTAATTGTTTTAGCACAATGGTAGAACTCTACTATCCTTTTACTCTGTTGGTGCTCCTAATCATTTATATCTGTTTCTGTCTAATAGTTGTTTCAGCACACCTCTTTTACACTAGAATGATGATTGTTCAATAAATGCTTATTGAGAAATGTCCACACCGTTTATTCTGTGCAACTCTCTGAGACGAAGTGAGCACGAGTGACTAAGCAAAAAGTATTACGCTGTTTCAATGATCTTGGGAGATCAGGGTTGTCATGTTCGATAGTTGCCAAGAACAATTCTCTTCTTGATAAGAGGGGTTTCTAGTGGCACTCTGCTAGCTGGTATACAGGCTAACATACCCAGTGGGGGTGTCTAGAAACAGTCTGGACACCAATCCCACAGTGTATGTTGTCTAAACACGCTGATCTTATATAGGTTTATAAGAACTACACGACAGTCCCTACACTAAAATGGCATGTCCACATAACTTCTTCCTGTGTTGCTCCTGAAACTTTGGTCAACATACAACTATACTGCCATGTGTAACACACTTGATGATTTCCACAGTACTTGTTCTTACCCCTGACCTTGTTGACCAGTAAGTGATACAAAGAGTTGGGACACAATTAAGGAGACACTCATCCCAGACTTTTCTGTTGTGTTGACATTGTACTCATACTTGACTTGTCTGTCTTGCCCCATAATTTGGTTAAGATTTGTTGGCCAGTGCAGTTGATGTAGTTCCATCCAATCACACAGAGTGAAGCGATATATTGCAACTCAGTGATGTTGTGTCTCTACTGCCATTGCCAGATTAGTAAGTGCATGTCAATGTGGCAAAATCATTGTTTACACATTGCATGATATTGTTCCCACTATGTGCACATGACACAAGGACACAGATATTTGTAGAGTGGTGCAGTGCAGCGAAGCGCTTTTCCACACTGCACTACGTCACAGAGAAAGGGAAGTAGTGCATGGTATTTAGACCATGTTGTAAGATTCGTCACCAGCTTCCACGTTGCTTAGGAAAAGACGAACACAGACCCAGGTATCAGTGCAAGAATATTCTATTTATTTTCACCCAGCACTGCCGCCATTACGCGTTTCGGCCTGCCAAAGGCCTTGATCACATGACCATATATCACATTCCAGAACTTTCTGCCTACACTCGCACACAATGTGCAGCATAGCAGGGACACACATACACTTGCACAACAGTTTCTCAGGGGCCTGCATTGCATGCAGGATTGTGATAATGCAGGAGGGTGCACCACCCTGCACAGCGTGCAGCCTCAGGGGCCTGATTGTCTATATATGTGTGCCACAGAATGCAGAACACATCGGGATTAGTAGTGACTTGGATGACTACATTTCCTTTTTCATCATTATACATCACCTGGTGAAACCAACTGATTTGTCACATTTTACTATTTTCCTGGGGTGGGATACATGACATGCCTCATGAACGATGGGAGTGTCATGGAGACACCTGCACAATGCTGATGGAACACCTACCTTGCACACTGTGATGCTACACTGCATTTTGGCCAGCATTTCATTGCTCTTGATCCATACACCATTCAAAGCCACACAAAGTGGATTTGTGTGTCTTAACATGTGTGACTTGGGGGTAAGCATTACACATGTGCAATGATGCATGGAGCATGTATGAGGCACACCCCTCATACATGTGGCCCTATCAGCTTCGACAGACTCAAGGATGGCTACCTAACAGACCTTACTATTAGTAGGTCTGCTAGGTAGGTTTTTTGCTTACTGTAGGAAAGGGCCACTTTTTGCACGATTAGCCCTACTTTTTGCCTAATGCCTGAAGTGATTTTAAACTGTAAGTGCACTGGGTCCCTGCTAACCTGGTCCCCAGTGCCAGATCTCTTACCCAAAAACACTCTATCACGATTGGCACAACTTCAGCTACCCTGTAAGTTGCAAGTAAATGGAACCCCTGGTACCTAGAGCATGGGTAATGAAGAGGTCTTCTGGGGCTGCAGCACTGGTTGTACCACCCCAGGGCCCTCTCACCAGGGTGATGCACTCTGACACTGCACGCTGTATGTCTTGGTGTAGGAAAATCTGAAGAGTCAACAAGGCACACAGCCTTGTGTGCCATGCCACTCATACACTGCATAAGATATAGGCAAGTCACCCCTACTGCAGGCCTTTAGACCAAAGGCAGGGAGTACTATATCCTTTGTGTGGGCATATCAGCATGAGCAGATAAGCCCCTACAATATCCAGTCGAGTCCGTGATGTTGTAAGTGAACAGGGAAGCCATAAAGAGTACATGGGCTGGATGCTTGTAAACATGAAATTCCTAGCTACATAATGGCTTCGCTGATTTCTAAGATGTTTGGTACCAAACCTTGTTTCTTAATAAATCCTCACTGATGTCAGTGTTGGATTTATTAATACATTCACAAAGGAGATCATTTTCAAGGATCCCCTAAAGCCTAACCAGACCCTAATGGGGTCTCTAGCCAGTTTTCACTAGCCTGCCACCACCAGACATGTTTCTACCATTATGGAATGAAAGCCAGCACTCTCAGAGGACAGAAACAATCTTTGCTCCGGACTGGGGGTGGTGGGAAGGTTCACACTGCCTCCAGAATAGGGTGGCCATCCTGGTTGGGAGGAAGGCAATGGCGCCTTTGAAATCCAACCCAAGCCCCCTTTCCTGCTCCACTTTTGGTGGGAGGAAAGGCTGAAAAATTAGTTAGATGAGGAGGAGGGTCCCTCCTGAATCTCCACCACACCAGGGGCGGGGCAGGCACCTCTTGCCTGAATTTCCACCATCTTGAGATTGTGAGAAAACCTCCAATCAGGGTTTGAGTACTCTAGAGGGTATAAGCACTCTAAAGGGAAGTAGCCCACTGGCTAATACCTGTCGGCCCTTGTAACGCCCCATAATTCCATATTTAGGTGGCTCCCCGAGACCTGAACATCAGATCCATTGGACCAAAGAAGACCAGGAAAAAGGAAGACCTGTCACACTAGAACAGAAGTCCTGCTGGAGAAAGAAAAGGCACCAAACACTGCCAGCTGCAAGAAGTACTTGACAATCACTGCTGCTGTCATCCTGAAACCTGAAAGGACTCCAAGAACCCTGGAACACTTCCAGCCTTCAAGAAATCACAGAAAAGCCTTGGAGTGAAGGTATCTCTCCCCTGCACACCACAGGCACTGAGCCTGTGAAGTCGGGTTTGTCCATTTGCTGCTCCCCAGTGACTTCAACCCAGAACCAAAGCAAGAAGAGGTACAACAACTCGGTAGGTTCACATCTGTCTCTACATCAAATTAATAGGAACCAGGACCTACCAGAGCTGAGGTGAAACAATACCCAGGGTACCAGACCCCCGAAGGTAAAAACCAAGATGAAGAGTACACTCCGGACTCCCAAAGCACCAGAAGCAAGCACTCATTAAGGGAAATCGAGACACCCAAGACCCACTTCCTAAGTGGCCCAGCTGTCTCAAGATTGCGTATCCAGGTTGCCTGCTCGTGACCATGCGGACCCTAAAGACCCATGATGCCAGGCTGACCTCTTTGCTCTGTTCCTGGCCCTACCGGCCCCAACACCAACTAACCAGCTCTGCCCCTATGGTCCCAGGCCCATGCGACCTCTTCCCTCCAAAGAGGCCCACAAACCTACCTGTAAGTCCACCTGTGCAGTGCATTTTTATGTGCCCCCCTTTGTCTTTGTGCAGCAGTTTCCAGCTCAGCACTCTGCTCCCTCCGAATCTGGGATGCTTCCGAACTTATCCTGCTGGAACTGTGGACCTGGTCCAGACATCGACCTAAAACAAGAAGAAGAAGTTCCTGAATGCATTGCCTGATTTTATATGCATTTTCCCCATTGATTTCTATGGTCCGTGACTGCGCACAAAAGTGATATATTTTCCGAACTTTGACAAATCGTAACTCCAAAAGTACTTTACATATAATTGTGTTTAGAAATACATAACAGTCGACTTTATTTTTATAAATTCGCCTCAGATTTATTCTTGAATGTGTGTCTCATGAATTGCTTCTTGGTGGTTGGGGTGGTGGTGGTGCTGCTAGCCTCCTTGCAACTTCCAGTTGCTAAATGAGCATCTCCATGGTGTAGTTGAGCTTGCCCAACTGTTTTGTGTGCCTTGACTTTATGTGTTCATGGTGTTCCATGAACAATTCAGCTAAAAATTCCCAAATAGGAAAGTTTGTTTACAAGGGTGTGATATGTTATAGATGTGGTAGTAGCAGCCATGTTGCTTCTTTCAAATATTGCCCAGCTATAGGTAAAGAATGTAACAAGTGTGGCAGATTGGGACATTTCGCCAAGGCTTGTTGACATGACAGGAAGAGAACATTTAATAAAGGTAGAGATTTTAATAATAGGAGTAGCGAAGTTTCATATGTTAAGTGCGATCAACCTAGTGAGATTTCGTGTGTAAGATGCAACCACTCATCTAACGATGATTCCCTGGTTGAAAAAGGTATATTTGTTTCCTTGGTAAATATATGTATTGTTGAAGGAGAGACATTAAGTTCTCCCAAGTGTATTGTTAATTTCTTGAATGAAAAACTTGAACTTATGGCAGATTCAGGTCCACCCTGGTCTATTGTTACAGAGAGTTATTTCAATGAGAAATATTGGGTTAATAAATCCATTGGGGATTTGTGTACTCCTGATATTGTTGCTCAAGGCTTTGATGGTTCTGCTATTGATTTTATCGGGTTTTATAGCCTCTGACATTGAGTTTAAAAGAAGGTCAGCTTCTTTCAAATTGTAAGTTGCTAAAAAGGGTGTTAATGTCTTTGGTTGGAGAGACCAATGGAAATTGGGGATTATCCTCAATCCCCGCAGCAAAGAACCTGTCATGGTAGTAGAGGAAGAAGTAGGAATGAGTTTTATTGAAAAATAATTTCCAGGAGCTTTTTCTGAAGATTTAGGAAAACTTAAGGGTTTCACACATGTTATCAAGCTCAAACAAGGGGCATCACCTGTTAAACAAAAACTAAAGAATGTTCCAATCAATGTCAGAGAAGAGTTAGGGAATGCTTTGAAAGAAATGTTAACTGGAGGTGTGATTGAGGAAATAGAATCCTCTGACTGGGTTTCTCCAGTTGTTTTAGCACGGAAACCTGATAGGTCTTTGAGGTTATGTATTGACCTTAGAGCTCTTTATGGCAATATCCTTATCGATTGTCATCCCTTACCTAACATCAATGAGGTAGTTAGTATGTTAGGAGGAGCCACCATTTTTTCCACTCTTGATCTTAGCTCTGCATACCATCAGATAGAACTGGCTGAAGAGTCACGACACATGACAGGTTTTATCACACCCCAAGGTCTGTTTCAATTTAAGAGGATGCCTTTTGGATTGGCTTCAGCGGCATCCGTGTTTCAGAGGTCCATGTGCCATCTTTTTAAGGACATGCAATCTTACGTGAATATTTTTCAAGATGACATTTTAATTTTTTCTCCAGGCAAGAAAACTCACACGGGACATCTCAGAAGTGTTTGTAATACACTCAAAGAGTATGGACTTACACTTAAGAGGAAAAAGTGTAAGTTATTTCAGGATTCAGTTGAATATCTTTGGCACACGCTGTCTAAGGAAGGAGTTGTTCCGAAAAAATCTCTCATTGATGCTATTTTGAAAGCACCTGCTCCTGATTGTAAAGACAAACTTTTTTCCTTTTCAGGACTCTGTAAGTATTACAGCAAGTTTATCATGAATTTTGCCACCAAAATGGAACCTTTGAGAGAACTGACAAGGGAAAATGCAGAGTTTGTTTGTGAAAAAAGGCAACAGGAAGCTTTTGATAGCATAAAAGCTGAAATGATAGCTGCTCTCACACTTAAACCATATTGTATGAACAAAATGTGTGTGCTCACTGTTGATGCTAGCCTGTATGGTCAGGGTTGTGTGTTGTCTCAACGTGCAGGGAAAGAAGAGTGGAATCTTGCGTTTGGCTCCTGCACTCTTAATATTACTGAGAGGCGTTACGCTGTTATTGAGAGAGAATTGTTGGCATGCATCTGGGGAGTGGAACATTTTCGCAATTATATTTGGGATGCGTGGTTTGTTTTGTGAACAGATCACAAACCTTTGGTGTCCATTCTGTCTCCTGGTGGAGGTCTTAATGCTACTGCTCTTATAGCCAGGCTTAAGTCTCCTTTACAGGAGTATGGTTTCAGCTGGCTTCTGTCGGCTCAGTTAAAATGTAACGCAGACAAAACTGAGATTCTCTTCTTTGGGGAGTTTCCCCCTCTGTTTTGGCATCACTTCTGGCCGACTGAGTCCCCTGCCCTTCCCCTTCTGGCCATCCTGTGAAAAATCTTGGCATTTGGTTCGATGAGAAGCTTAGCTTTGGTAACCAGATTGGCAAACTTACTGGTATTTGCTTTGGTATTTTAAAACTTCTCCGTAGATTTCTACCACTGTTGCCGCTCTCTGCAAAAGAGACGGTTGTCTGCGCTCTGGTCACCTCTCGCATAGATTATGTGAATGCACTCTATGTCGGTTTGCCTTGGTACCTTCTGGACAAACTACAGGTGGTTCAGAATGCCGCCGCCTGTCTTCTACTGGATCTTCCTAAGCACTCTAGTGTCAGGCATCACTTGCGTAATTCACACTGGCTGGCAGTTAAAGCTAGGATAATTTTTGAGGCTGTAACCATCTCTCACGCTGCTCTTTACGAGTATAGCCCTGCCTACCTCAGGAAACGCTTTCAGTTTTACACCCCTGGCAGGTGTCTGCGCTCCTCGAATATGCTTCTTGCATCTGTCCCCAGGTTTTGTTTGAAACGTAAGGGTGGCAGTTCTCTGTCCTATCTGGCTGCAACTTACTGGAATTCCCTCCTCCTCGATCTACGTAACCTCAAGAATCCCTTTCAGTTAAAAAAAAAAGCTTAAATCTTTCTTGTTCAAGTAGCCTGTTCTCTGCTTTGTCTGCTTTGGTTTCCTTTGATGCTCAGGTTCGCGCCGGAACACTCGATTGAGTAGCTGTGCGCGCTATAAATCCCGTAAATAAACAAAAAAATTGCATGTTGAACCTTCAGTTTATGCTAGTTCATGTTCCATCACATTACATGCAATTGGTCATAGGTTTACACATGTCTCTTCCATTACTCTGTGTAATAGAAACTGCTGAGCAGGGCCCGATACACTTCTACATCCTGACTTTCATTGTGATCCAGTAGATTTCTGTGAGTATTTGGAGAAGCTCCTGACCACTCTATGTTATGTGCTCTCACTACAGCTATGAAGTTACAGATTGGTGAGCAGATATTTGACTAGTTGGTCCTCCCTAGGTAGGTAGCGACATTGCCTACAAGTATTACACTCGCATATGCATAAGTACATGTTGTTGGTGGCCTACATGACATTGGCACAGACATTATATAGCACACTTTCTTGACCATGTGATTTTGGGTCATAAAAGTGGTGCAGTTCACACATGTCACATGGAATGTTATGCTATTCATTGTCAGCCTTCAGCTGTTGTTTTTGTCAGAGACGTCATGTTACACTTTGCTAATCACATATGTATTGCAATGTGGGCCATGTTCATGTGGGGCACACTGATACGAGGAGCTGTGTACTACAAAAATAGACATATTACATTGTTTTTGCACATGCATGTGTAGGACTATAACTTGTAGGTGAATGTGTAGTTGTATGCCTTGTATTTATCCTCATTGCTGCGGGAAATTAATGTTGAGATTGGGATCCTGAGAACACTGTGATGCCTTGTCCAGGTTAAATATTATTCTATGTTGATGGCTGATGTATGACATGACACAGCTTTATGTTTGGCTTTGTGAGTTCAGGACAGAACAGGAGGATGCGGAGGGTGTTGCAGCAGCTGGAGGTGACAGCGTTGACCTGTTGATTCATGGTGAGTGATGAGTCGAGTAAGATGCCGAGGTTCTTGGCATGGTCTGAGAGGGCAGGTGGGCTTCCGAGGGTGCTATCCCATGCAGAAGGGGTGGTACCGAGGACAAGGACTTCTGTCTTCTCGGCGTTGAGCTTCAGGCAGCTGTTGCTCATCCAGACTGCGATGTCTTGCATTCCTTTCTGGAAGTTGAGTTTGGCAGTGGTGGGGTCTTTGGTGAGGGAGAGGATGAACTGGGTGTCGTCGGCGTAGGATACGATGTTGAGGCCATGTTGTCGGACGATGGCTGTGAGGGAGGACATGGAGATGTTGAGGAGGGTAGGGCCCAGGGATGAACCCTGTGGGACTCCGCGGGTGATTTTTGTGGGGGGGTTGGAGAGGAAGGGTGGGAGTCTAATCCTTTAGCTTCTTCCGGTGTTCCATGTATACCTGCGTTGTGTAGTTTGGCAACTAGTGTAACACATACATACATGCTAGGTACACTTAGGTACATCTGGTTAGGATTGAATCGTAGGAGTACGCATTTTACTGTCATCGATTTTATATACTTGCCTGTATTAATTGTTTTAGCACAATGGTAGAACTCTACTATCCTTTTACTCTGTTGGTGCTCCTAATCATTTATATCTGTTTCTGTCTAATAGTTGTTTCAGCACACCTCTTTTACACTAGAATGATGATTGTTCAATAAATGCTTATTGAGAAATGTCCACACCGTTTATTCTGTGCAACTCTCTGAGACGAAGTGAGCACGAGTGACTAAGCAAAAAGTATTACGCTGTTTCAATGATCTTGGGAGATCAGGGTTGTCATGTTCGATAGTTGCCAAGAACAATTCTCTTCTTGATAAGAGGGGTTTCTAGTGGCACTCTGCTAGCTGGTATACAGGCTAACATACCCAGTGGGGGTGTCTAGAAACAGTCTGGACACCAATCCCACAGTGTATGTTGTCTAAACACGCTGATCTTATATAGGTTTATAAGAACTACACGACAGTCCCTACACTAAAATGGCATGTCCACATAACTTCTTCCTGTGTTGCTCCTGAAACTTTGGTCAACATACAACTATACTGCCATGTGTAACACACTTGATGATTTCCACAGTACTTGTTCTTACCCCTGACCTTGTTGACCAGTAAGTGATACAAAGAGTTGGGACACAATTAAGGAGACACTCATCCCAGACTTTTCTGTTGTGTTGACATTGTACTCATACTTGACTTGTCTGTCTTGCCCCATAATTTGGTTAAGATTTGTTGGCCAGTGCAGTTGATGTAGTTCCATCCAATCACACAGAGTGAAGCGATATATTGCAACTCAGTGATGTTGTGTCTCTACTGCCATTGCCAGATTAGTAAGTGCATGTCAATGTGGCAAAATCATTGTTTACACATTGCATGATATTGTTCCCACTATGTGCACATGACACAAGGACACAGATATTTGTAGAGTGGTGCAGTGCAGCGAAGCGCTTTTCCACACTGCACTACGTCACAGAGAAAGGGAAGTAGTGCATGGTATTTAGACCATGTTGTAAGATTCGTCACCAGCTTCCACGTTGCTTAGGAAAAGACGAACACAGACCCAGGTATCAGTGCAAGAATATTCTATTTATTTTCACCCAGCACTGCCGCCATTACGCGTTTCGGCCTGCCAAAGGCCTTGATCACATGACCATATATCACATTCCAGAACTTTCTGCCTACACTCGCACACAATGTGCAGCATAGCAGGGACACACATACACTTGCACAACAGTTTCTCAGGGGCCTGCATTGCATGCAGGATTGTGATAATGCAGGAGGGTGCACCACCCTGCACAGCGTGCAGCCTCAGGGGCCTGATTGTCTATATATGTGTGCCACAGAATGCAGAACACATCGGGATTAGTAGTGACTTGGATGACTACATTTCCTTTTTCATCATTATACATCACCTGGTGAAACCAACTGATTTGTCACATTTTACTATTTTCCTGGGGTGGGATACATGACATGCCTCATGAACGATGGGAGTGTCATGGAGACACCTGCACAATGCTGATGGAACACCTACCTTGCACACTGTGATGCTACACTGCATTTTGGCCAGCATTTCATTGCTCTTGATCCATACACCATTCAAAGCCACACAAAGTGGATTTGTGTGTCTTAACATGTGTGACTTGGGGGTAAGCATTACACATGTGCAATGATGCATGGAGCATGTATGAGGCACACCCCTCATACATGTGGCCCTATCAGCTTCGACAGACTCAAGGATGGCTACCTAACAGACCTTACTATTAGTAGGTCTGCTAGGTAGGTTTTTTGCTTACTGTAGGAAAGGGCCACTTTTTGCACGATTAGCCCTACTTTTTGCCTAATGCCTGAAGTGATTTTAAACTGTAAGTGCACTGGGTCCCTGCTAACCTGGTCCCCAGTGCCAGATCTCTTACCCAAAAACACTCTATCACGATTGGCACAACTTCAGCTACCCTGTAAGTTGCAAGTAAATGGAACCCCTGGTACCTAGAGCATGGGTAATGAAGAGGTCTTCTGGGGCTGCAGCACTGGTTGTACCACCCCAGGGCCCTCTCACCAGGGTGATGCACTCTGACACTGCACGCTGTATGTCTTGGTGTAGGAAAATCTGAAGAGTCAACAAGGCACACAGCCTTGTGTGCCATGCCACTCATACACTGCATAAGATATAGGCAAGTCACCCCTACTGCAGGCCTTTAGACCAAAGGCAGGGAGTACTATATCCTTTGTGTGGGCATATCAGCATGAGCAGATAAGCCCCTACAATATCCAGTCGAGTCCGTGATGTTGTAAGTGAACAGGGAAGCCATAAAGAGTACATGGGCTGGATGCTTGTAAACATGAAATTCCTAGCTACATAATGGCTTCGCTGATTTCTAAGATGTTTGGTACCAAACCTTGTTTCTTAATAAATCCTCACTGATGTCAGTGTTGGATTTATTAATACATTCACAAAGGAGATCATTTTCAAGGATCCCCTAAAGCCTAACCAGACCCTAATGGGGTCTCTAGCCAGTTTTCACTAGCCTGCCACCACCAGACATGTTTCTACCATTATGGAATGAAAGCCAGCACTCTCAGAGGACAGAAACAATCTTTGCTCCGGACTGGGGGTGGTGGGAAGGTTCACACTGCCTCCAGAATAGGGTGGCCATCCTGGTTGGGAGGAAGGCAATGGCGCCTTTGAAATCCAACCCAAGCCCCCTTTCCTGCTCCACTTTTGGTGGGAGGAAAGGCTGAAAAATTAGTTAGATGAGGAGGAGGGTCCCTCCTGAATCTCCACCACACCAGGGGCGGGGCAGGCACCTCTTGCCTGAATTTCCACCATCTTGAGATTGTGAGAAAACCTCCAATCAGGGTTTGAGTACTCTAGAGGGTATAAGCACTCTAAAGGGAAGTAGCCCACTGGCTAATACCTGTCGGCCCTTGTAACGCCCCATAATTCCATATTTAGGTGGCTCCCCGAGACCTGAACATCAGATCCATTGGACCAAAGAAGACCAGGAAAAAGGAAGACCTGTCACACTAGAACAGAAGTCCTGCTGGAGAAAGAAAAGGCACCAAACACTGCCAGCTGCAAGAAGTACTTGACAATCACTGCTGCTGTCATCCTGAAACCTGAAAGGACTCCAAGAACCCTGGAACACTTCCAGCCTTCAAGAAATCACAGAAAAGCCTTGGAGTGAAGGTATCTCTCCCCTGCACACCACAGGCACTGAGCCTGTGAAGTCGGGTTTGTCCATTTGCTGCTCCCCAGTGACTTCAACCCAGAACCAAAGCAAGAAGAGGTACAACAACTCGGTAGGTTCACATCTGTCTCTACATCAAATTAATAGGAACCAGGACCTACCAGAGCTGAGGTGAAACAATACCCAGGGTACCAGACCCCCGAAGGTAAAAACCAAGATGAAGAGTACACTCCGGACTCCCAAACCACCAGAAGCAAGCACTCATTAAGGGAAATCGAGACACCCAAGACCCACTTCCTAAGTGGCCCAGCTGTCTCAAGATTGCGTATCCAGGTTGCCTGCTCGTGACCATGCGGACCCTAAAGACCCATGATGCCAGGCTGACCTCTTTGCTCTGTTCCTGGCCCTACCGGCCCCAACACCAACTAACCAGCTCTGCCCCTATGGTCCCAGGCCCATGCGACCTCTTCCCTCCAAAGAGGCCCACAAACCTACCTGTAAGTCCACCTGTGCAGTGCATTTTTATGTGCCCCCCTTTGTCTTTGTGCAGCAGTTTCCAGCTCAGCACTCTGCTCCCTCCGAATCTGGGATGCTTCCGAACTTATCCTGCTTGAACTGTGGACCTGGTCCAGACATCGACCTAAAACAAGAAGAAGAAGTTCCTGAATGCATTGCCTGATTTTATATGCATTTTCCCCATTGATTTCTATGGTCCGTGACTGCGCACAAAAGTGATATATTTTCCGAACTTTGACAAATCGTAACTCCAAAAGTACTTTACATATAATTGTGTTTAGAAATACATAACAGTCGACTTTATTTTTATAAATTCGCCTCAGATTTATTCTTGAATGTGTGTCTCATGAATTGCTTCTTGGTGGTTGGGGTGGTGGTGGTGCTGCTAGCCTCCTTGCAACTTCCAGTTGCTAAATGAGCATCTCCATGGTGTAGTTGAGCTTGCCCAACTGTTTTGTGTGCCTTGACTTTATGTGTTCATGGTGTTCCATGAACAATTCAGCTAAAAATTCCCAAATAGGAAAGTTTGTTTACAAGGGTGTGATATGTTATAGATGTGGTAGTAGCAGCCATGTTGCTTCTTTCAAATATTGCCCAGCTATAGGTAAAGAATGTAACAAGTGTGGCAGATTGGGACATTTCGCCAAGGCTTGTTGACATGACAGGAAGAGAACATTTAATAAAGGTAGAGATTTTAATAATAGGAGTAGCGAAGTTTCATATGTTAAGTGCGATCAACCTAGTGAGATTTCGTGTGTAAGATGCAACCACTCATCTAACGATGATTCCCTGGTTGAAAAAGGTATATTTGTTTCCTTGGTAAATATATGTATTGTTGAAGGAGAGACATTAAGTTCTCCCAAGTGTATTGTTAATTTCTTGAATGAAAAACTTGAACTTATGGCAGATTCAGGTCCACCCTGGTCTATTGTTACAGAGAGTTATTTCAATGAGAAATATTGGGTTAATAAATCCATTGGGGATTTGTGTACTCCTGATATTGTTGCTCAAGGCTTTGATGGTTCTGCTATTGATTTTATCGGGTTTTATAGCCTCTGACATTGAGTTTAAAAGAAGGTCAGCTTCTTTCAAATTGTAAGTTGCTAAAAAGGGTGTTAATGTCTTTGGTTGGAGAGACCAATGGAAATTGGGGATTATCCTCAATCCCCGCAGCAAAGAACCTGTCATGGTAGTAGAGGAAGAAGTAGGAATGAGTGTTATTGAAAAATAATTTCCAGGAGCTTTTTCTGAAGATTTAGGAAAACTTAAGGGTTTCACACATGTTATCAAGCTCAAACAAGGGGCATCACCTGTTAAACAAAAACTAAAGAATGTTCCAATCAATGTCAGAGAAGAGTTAGGGAATGCTTTGAAAGAAATGTTAACTGGAGGTGTGATTGAGGAAATAGAATCCTCTGACTGGGTTTCTCCAGTTGTTTTAGCACGGAAACCTGATAGGTCTTTGAGGTTATGTATTGACCTTAGAGCTCTTTATGGCAATATCCTTATCGATTGTCATCCCTTACCTAACATCAATGAGGTAGTTAGTATGTTAGGAGGAGCCACCATTTTTTCCACTCTTGATCTTAGCTCTGCATACCATCAGATAGAACTGGCTGAAGAGTCACGACACATGACAGGTTTTATCACACCCCAAGGTCTGTTTCAATTTAAGAGGATGCCTTTTGGATTGGCTTCAGCGGCATCCGTGTTTCAGAGGTCCATGTGCCATCTTTTTAAGGACATGCAATCTTACGTGAATATTTTTCAAGATGACATTTTAATTTTTTCTCCAGGCAAGAAAACTCACACGGGACATCTCAGAAGTGTTTGTAATACACTCAAAGAGTATGGACTTACACTTAAGAGGAAAAAGTGTAAGTTATTTCAGGATTCAGTTGAATATCTTTGGCACACGCTGTCTAAGGAAGGAGTTGTTCCGAAAAAATCTCTCATTGATGCTATTTTGAAAGCACCTGCTCCTGATTGTAAAGACAAACTTTTTTCCTTTTCAGGACTCTGTAAGTATTACAGCAAGTTTATCATGAATTTTGCCACCAAAATGGAACCTTTGAGAGAACTGACAAGGGAAAATGCAGAGTTTGTTTGTGAAAAAAGGCAACAGGAAGCTTTTGATAGCATAAAAGCTGAAATGATAGCTGCTCTCACACTTAAACCATATTGTATGAACAAAATGTGTGTGCTCACTGTTGATGCTAGCCTGTATGGTCAGGGTTGTGTGTTGTCTCAACGTGCAGGGAAAGAAGAGTGGAATCTTGCGTTTGGCTCCTGCACTCTTAATATTACTGAGAGGCGTTACGCTGTTATTGAGAGAGAATTGTTGGCATGCATCTGGGGAGTGGAACATTTTCGCAATTATATTTGGGATGCGTGGTTTGTTTTGTGAACAGATCACAAACCTTTGGTGTCCATTCTGTCTCCTGGTGGAGGTCTTAATGCTACTGCTCTTATAGCCAGGCTTAAGTCTCCTTTACAGGAGTATGGTTTTGCAGTCGAATATGTTCCAGGTAAAATTAATGTTACTGCAGATTGTTTATCAAGACTTCCATGCAGTTCAGATGATAAATGTGAAGGTGAAGAAGTGCTTGCAGACATCAGTGAAATTGTATCTGAGAAATTCAGTTTAATCTCTGAGGAGATGTGGAAAAGAGCTATGAGTGAGGATGATCTCTTGTATGAAGTTGTTAATTACACCAGGATAGGGTGGCCTTCTAAAAATGATGTTCCAGCTGAAATTTTTCCTTTCTGGAAAATTTCTGATGAACTTGTCATTGAAGGTGACTTGATTTTCAGACACGAAAAGTGTATTCCTCCTTCGTCTCTTTGTAGCCATATTTTTTCTGTGAGTCATGAGAGTCATGAGAGCCATTTGGGCATGTCATCAATGAAAAGGTTGATCAGGTCTGTCTTCTGGTGGGCTGGCTTAGACAGGTTTGTGGACAACGTTGTGAGAGAATGTCCTGAATGTGTCGGCAGTGAGAAAATGTATAAGTGTGACCTTGCTCCTCTCATTCCAGTTCAATGGCCAGATTATCCTTGGCAGAAATTAGGCTTGGATATAGCTGGTCCTTTCAATTTTTTGCCACAAGACTATAGGTTTGCCCTGGTATTAATTGATTACCATTCAAAATCGCCCAAGGTCAAACTTGTGCCCCACGCCACAACTGAAAGTGTCATTCTATTTCTTAAAGAAGTTTTTGCCCGTGAAGGTTATCCTGAGGTTCTTATATCTGACAATAGTGTGCAATTTAAGTCCCATGAGATGTTTGATTTTCTCAAGTTTTCGAATGTTCGACACATGACTACAGCATTGTATGAACCTCAGGGAAATGGCCAAGTGGACAGATATAACAGGGTTCTCAAGCAAGACATTTGTGGGCACGTAACTTTGGTGCCCAGTGGAAAGATAAGTTGAGAGAAAAGTTTTGGTTGTACCGCATAACTCCTCATACTACCACCGAATTCTCACCTTTCCGTTTATTCAGAGGTAGAGATCCCATTTCCAAACTGTGTCCCTGGTGGTTTAAAAAAGCTACTAAGAATTGCAATTCTGATATCAGTATTGATGATGTGGCTCAAAAGGTGGAGGTCAAACAACTCAAAAGTGAATGTCATTATGATGTTCAGATGAAAGTCAAGGAACCATCTTTTACTGTTTGAGAATGGGTCAGAATATGCAAGCCTGGTATTGTACATAAAGTTTAGATGAAATTTGGTAGACCCATGAAGATTGTGGAAGTAAATCGTAATAGTGTTGTCACCCAGGACGGAAAAGTATGGAATATCGGACGTGTCACCAAATGTGTTAATATTGCTTCTTAGTCTCCTTAGGGGGGAAATGTGTTATAATGTTCTCTTTCTCTTATTCCCTTTTGTTTCTTTCCCTTTAAATCCTTGTATACTTTTAATCCTGGCACCTGCTACACTGTTAGTTATGATTCCAATTAGAATTGGAATCTCTGGTCATTCTGCTCTTGGACCTGGACTGAGCAGTACTGTGCCTTATTCATTAAAGGCCTTTCTTCTTACTTTGGATTTTATGACTCCTTATTTTTGGAATTTTACACTTTATATGCACCCAATGAGTCATTTCCTATGCCTGGGTTACCGATGTGCAGGAATTTTGATGCATTTCTGGCTTAGCGGCCCCTTTGCTGATGATGCGTCATTCTTTGAAAAAAATCATAAACATCGCTGAGTCAGCTTTACTGAAGATTTTAGGTAACGCCTACCTTGCATATTTTAATTTCTGAATGGTGCAGCTGCTTCTGGCGTAGGTGTATTCCGACGCAGGTCTACAAAACAGGATGCATTTGGCCACATGTGTCTACTTGTAAATTTGGAGTACGACCTGCGCAGCTGGCATATCAAACATTTTGACGCAATGGGGGTGAAAGCTGCTTGTAAATAAACCCCAGTATATAGTCAATTTTGTGTGCTCAGTATTTATTTTGAGATATTTTTATTGCCTATAATTATGTCTGCGAAAATTTGGAGCATGACTGGTTTAAAGTTATAACTTAATTATTTTTAGTTTTTACTAGAATTGATTATTCCAATGAGCATGACACTAATTTTTTTTATCTTCTGCAGCTTCTGACAGTTTGGAACACAATATGTTTGTCCATTTTGCTTATAACAAAAAACTCGGACCATGCTCAGAACAGTAGCTTAAATTACAACTGATGGTTAACTAGTACTAAGGTAATTCAGCGGTTAATATACTATTAGCACAAACCACACATTTTCTGAAAAAATCAGAAAACATGAATATCTTTGGTAAAAAAATAGCTTTATGTACAATATATGAAAATAACAAGGAACTTAAAGAGCACAATGTTCAAAGAAAAAGTGAGTTGATTGCTTGAAAAAAGTCTTTGAACTACATCTGCATGGAAGTAAGGAATGATAACTTGGTATGAGACGTTATCGAAAAATAAAGAAACCCAATGCCTCAAATGTTGCATTAATATTAAACATATCATAGCCATCTTGATCTAGAATACAAAGGCACATCGTTCCTATTTTCCACCACAATTTCTTCATTTTCCCTAGGTAACCCATGCCCGAAAGCCCCCTCTTCAAATCAATCAAAAAAGCCCACTCCCAGTCCTTCTTCCCTATCCCTTTTTAGGTCTCGGCTAGGCAGCGCATGCAATGTCTCGTCGAGAGATGCTGTATACATTATAGTGGGGGAAGCCCTGCCCACTTTCCAGGCTTATTTTTGATTGGCTTGCATCATATTTTCAACATTGTAATTGGTGCTTGGCTTGGTAATCCCGCCTCCTGACGGACATGTTGTCATTTTTTCCCTTCCGTGGCTATCTGCTCCTTTTCTTCCTAAACTGTTTTGCTCCCCTGCCTCTCTCTGTTCCCTCCCGTACTCCGTGACTTTTTTCACCACAAACACCTTCCCACCCCCTCCTGTTCATGTCTTCTTTTATGTCTGCACTTCTGTTAAAAATGCAATAGGACTCTCGTAAATATGCGCCCTATTGCATTATCAGTGCTTGTTTGCTATTGCATTCGTGGGTGCATTCGAACTATTTGTCTCGCATTCGTGCGATGCCTTACATCCTACGCATGCACGACAAAACACCACACGCATGTCCGGCTTGTAATCATCGTATTTCCGGTTGTCTTAGGGGCCCGGGCACTGCAAAGGCTTGTGAACCTGGGGAACAGCTGTGAGTAATGTTATTTATAATTTACAGGTTGGGGGGGTCGTCACACACTTTTCTCCCCCTCGATGTTGAAGCTCTCTGGCTGCTCCCTGACTCCGTCCACGGCTCTGAATGAGGCCACGGGCACCCTCGTGCCAGTCGTCAGCAGCGTTCAGCAAAGATTGGAGAAAGGATGTTTACGTCGACTTTACTCTAAGCCTGCCATCCGCTGAAAGCCATACTTCTGAATCTATCCGTATGCAGGTATAGTAAGTTCACCCCTGCGCCCTCTGCACCTGTGTTTGACCTTTGACCATGCGCGCAGATGAAATTTGCCTCCCGCCTATAGGCACCCGTAGGTCCTTGGGAGATTAAGGGGGGAGAGGGGGGCAAGCCGACACCAAACACTTTATTGTGTGTGAAAAAGGCCGCTTTATTGAAACAGGTGCATATCACAATTTAACTCCTTGGCCATTGCCTTACAAAACTAACGCCTCGCTATACAATAACCTCCTGACCCCTTGTGTTTTCCCCCCACCCCTACGATCCCCACATCATTTCCCCTATCCCCCCAAAATACAACATAACATTCCTAACCAACATATAACCCAATCCTACACCATGTAGCCTTTCCCAACTCCCAAACTCCCCTGACCGTAACCCCTACCTGCCTTTAATGCAACTGTAACTATCCAACCTCTAATCTAAACTTATCCAACCTGTCTACCCTTTACCTGTCCCTGGACCCACATTACCAAACCTCTAACAACAAACTCTAGCCAATCCCGGCCAACTGTCAACCACCCCGCTTGCACCTGCTCCAAGCGACAATACATCCAACCGCCCCTATGTACCTGTTCCAACAAATGCTGCCCCAAACCCGCAAAAATGCAACCCCAACACCCCCTGTACCAGGCCCCCTAACCCCTCTAACCATAGGGAGGGAGGGTGGGAAAAACTTTTAAACTAGCGCACCCAGCCACCAGGTCACCAAGCCTAAAATGGTGGCTGGGATAACGCGCGTTTTGCCTATATACCCCTTGGGCTACTATCCCTGGATTTGGGCTACATTTGGGCTATCCCTCAAATGTAGCCCAATTACTACAAAATGGCCGTTCGGCCACGCCCCCCTCTCCCCCCTCCCAACCTGCCCGGGCGGCAGACCTCGCGGTGCTCGGCTGCCCCCCAGGCTCCCATTGGGAGATTAAGGGGGGAGAGGGGGGCAAGCCGACACCAAACACTTTATTGTGTGTGAAAAAGGCCGCTTTATTGAAACAGGTGCATATCACAATTTAACTCCTTGGCCACTGCCTTACAAAACTAACGTCTCGCTATACAATAACCTCCTGACCCCTTGTGTTTTCCCCCCACCCCTACGATCCCCACATCATTTCCCCCATCCCCCCAAAATACAACATAACATTCCTAACCAATATATAACCCAATCCTACACCATGTAGCCTTTCCCAACTCCCAAACTCCCCTGACCGTAACCCCTACCTGCCTTTAATGCAACTGTAACTATCCAACCTCTAATCTAAACTTATCCAACCTGTCTACCCTTTACCTGTCCCTGGACCCACATTACCAAACCTCTAACAACAAACTCTAGCCAATCCCGGCCAACTGTCAACCACCCCGCCACCCAGGAAAAGGGGGGAAGTGTCGGCGACTGCGCCTCTTCCTCCCCTTTTTCTGCCCCACCCCCACGCGCCGCGACCCCGCATGACCTAACACCTGTAAACTCCCAGCAGACGCGCCAACACTTCCCTCAACTCCAAAAGGTACAGGTCCATTCCCATCCTGGACAGGTGCACCCCATCGTCCCTGAACATCTCCCGCGCATCGTAGCGAATGTCCCCATGTGCCACTCGGCCAATCCCCAAATGCCGACAAAACCTCACCATCTCCGTATTAAGTTTATGCCGCGCCTTATCCACCGCACCTGGGTTCACCGCCCCCCTCCAACTCCTCCGGGGGACAAACTCCGTCCACACAATAGAACAACCCGCCCATCTCTCCTTAATCAAAACCAGGTCCTTCTTCATTGCCTGCATAAGTGCCAAACCTGTCTCCTTCACCATGTCGTTCTCCCCCAAATGGAGAACCAATACATCTGGGCACCGACCTGCCCGTAAGATCCCGTTCAACACCGGCACCAATTCCTTCCAACGCATCCCCCCCTACCCCTCCACCCCACAGAGAACACATCTTTATTGAAACCCAACTGTTCCCCAAAATAGCTCTCCTGCGCCTGCAATTGGGCCCTCCTCACGAACGAGTGCCCCACAATCCATATAGACATTTCTCGGGCCAGGGGTCCCATGACCGAACCTGAAAAGAAAAACAAGAATGAAAACCTAGCCACACCCCTTGAAAAGCTCCACTGCCCTTTGCGAAGTCCCCCCTCTGCTTTTTTTTTTTTTGTTTTTTTTTTATTTTGTCACCCCACCCCCCGGCTCGCTGCGCACATAACGCTGGTAGCAATTCGAAGACCACCTTCCCAACCTCATGATTTCTTCCCTGTCCCAACCCCTCGCATGCGCCTCTGACGCTGCCCCAATGCGAAAGGAGTGCGTGCCAAAACCCTTTTCCTTGACCCCCAGATTCCTAAGTGCTTTCCTCAGTACTGCCAGCAATTGCGAAGCCTTAACGCCGCGTCCCTGCTGATGGGAGAAAACCAGTCCCCCCAGTCCCCCAGAGCACCCATTCCACCGCCGACCCCAGCGGAACGGACACACCCCCGGGGATCGCCCTTTCCTCAACGTAACCCACTTCCCCCGACTCTTCTGATCAGTCTTCGCCTTCCGCAGCCAAATGCTCACTACCTGTTCCCCAAAGGATACCTCATCCCAGGTCAAATTCCGTTCCCCTTTCGACCCCAGCAGCTCCGACACCCGAAACGCCCCAAAGAACATCCAAGACATAAGCGTGGCAAACAGCAAGGCCTCCCCACTGTCCCAACACACCACGGGCAAAACCCCCAGCACCCTACCTAACAGCTCCCAGGACAGTGGCCTCCGCACCCTGGCCACCCTTCCGCATTCCCGCGCCCAGCCCTCCAGAATCCGCGCCCCCAGCTCCCCCGCGGATGGCGCATAACCCCACAACAGTTTGCCGATGAACGCAACCCCCGCCAACTTGCCCACTATCGTCATCCTCGTCAAACCTCTCTCCACTAAATCCAGAATAAATTGCACTACATCCTCCCGTCTCTCCGCCTCGGAAGCCCGCCATCTCGCCCCTGAGCGGACAAACTCTTCCCACGCCGCCCTGTATGCCAGTTTCGTTGACCGCGCTAATGAACCTAGAACCAATTGTAGCATCCGGTATTGCCTACTTCCCAGAGTTGGTTCGGCATCCTGGTCGGGTTCACGTCCGCGTCCTTGGCGAGCCCACGGAATCTCCCCCACTGTGAATGAGACAAGGCATCCGCAATGTCATTGTCCACTCCTGGCACATGCACCGCGCGAAACGCAATATCATGCCTCAAGCACCCCAGAACAAAAACCCGCAACAGCTTAAGCACCTGCGCCTCCCGCGCGGACTGCCTGTTCACCACCTGGACCACTGCCATGTTGTCTATCCTGAACGTGACCTTTTTGTGGGCCAACAGAACCCCCCACAGTGTAACTGCCACCACTAAGGGAAAGAATTCCAAAAACGCAATGCTCCTGCCTCCCTCCAACCATTCCTCGGGCCAGGGCTCCGCACACCATCTCCCCTGCCAATACAGACCAAATCCCTTGCTCCCCGCTGCGTCCGAGAAAATCTGTACGTCCCATAGCATGTCCACTTCCCTCATCAAAGGCACCCAATTAAACTGGTGCAGGAAAAACTGCCACATGCGCAAGTCCTCTCTCACCCCTGCTGACAGCCGCACATGATGGTGTGGAGGCCTCTGCCCCTCCAATGCGCGCCCCAGTCGCCTACAGAAAGTCCGCCCTACTCTGACCACCCTACAAGCAAAATTGAGATGTCCCAGCAACACCTGTATGTCCCTGACCGTCACCTTCTGTCGTGCCAACACACTGGTCAGCAAGCTCAACATGTTTCGCTTCTTTTCGTCCGGGAGGCGCGCCTCCATTTGGACCGAATCCAATTCAATACCAAGGAAAGCCAGTGCCGTACTGGGGCCCTGCGTTTTCTCCGGGGCCAGTGGCACGCCCATGTCCCCCATGATCTCATGGAAGCTGTCCAGACCCTGCTGGCAGTCCGCGGAGTCTGAGGTGCCGACAAAAAAGAAGTCATCCAAGTAATGTGTCACGCCTTGGTGACCCGTTCGTTCCGTAAACAACCATTGTAGGAACGTGCTGAAACATTCAAAAAGTGCGCAGGACATGGAGCAGCCCATCGGCAATGCCTTGTCCACATACCAGTGACCGCCGAATTGTATGCCCAACAGATCCCAGTCATCTGGATGAACTGGCAGCAACCGGAAAGCTGACTTGATGTCGCACTTTGCCATCTGTGCTGCTGCGCCCGCGGACACCACCAGTGCCATAGCCACGTCAACAGATGAGTAGGACACAGTAGCCGCGCTGTCCGCAATAAAGTCATTGACCGACTCCCCTTCTGGCCATGACAAATGCTGAATAAGGTGAAACTGGCCCATCTCCTTTTTAGGTACCACGCCAACGGGTGACACAATCAAATTGGGCAAAGGCCACTCGCGAAAGGGTCCCGCCATGCGGCCCTCCTGTACCTCCTTGTCTAGTTTCGCCTGTACCACCTGTGGATGCTCCCTCGCTGATCGCAAATTGTCTGCCCATCTACGGACCCTTGGCCCTTCGTACCCCAGCCTGAAACCCTCTTGAAACCCCAATCTCAGCTTCTCCGCCGCCGCCCTGTCCGGATAGTCCCCCAGCGCCCCCACCAACTGCTCTAACCTAACCGGAGTACGAGCCTTTGGCCCCAGTCCCCCTCACCCCCCTCCCTCCCCCTCCCTGCTGCGACTGCTGCTGGGCTCCAGCCTTAGGGGCTCCCGACTGCCATTGCTGACCGCTGTGCCCCGGACCTGGCGTCCCCCAACACTTGACCAGCGGATGTCGTTTACCGCAGCCCGAGCATTCGTGCCGAAACTTACAGTACTCTCTCGTGCATAGGCCTTTGTTAAAGTCCCAGCAAGCCCCCTTGTCTCCTGTCGTCCCTCTGCCGGCTCCCCCCACCCCCCCGCGTTTGGGACCCCCTCGAAAGGGCTGATACACAAGCGGCAGCCCGCTGGCCGTAAATATAGTCTTCCCCGACCCAGCCAGGCCCATGGTATGCTGCCACAAATCCGTATCCAACTCTCCCCATTTTGCCTCCGCATCCCATGCCATGCGCGCCCGGAATTCCTCATCATACTGAGCCCAGGCATATCCATCCCCCGTAATCTGTGCCTTCCTAATGACGTCCATGTATTTAAACATGGCCACCGACCTCTCCGGAAACTTCTCGCAATACACGCTGGCATATATCAGAAAAGCCGCTGTCCAGTTTTCTATTGTCAGCGGTACCTTAGGCCTTTTTGCGAGCTCAAATTCCTCCTCCTTAGAACCCTCTTTTGCCCTGACCTCTCTGTGCAGGAGTTTGAGCATCTCCACATACTCCCCTTTCCAGATCCGTTCCTTCGTTGCCAACATCAAGTGCGCCCCCAAGGGCTTGGTCACTCCCATATATGGTAACCGCTTTATCTTCAATTCCTTACTTTCCAGTTTTGTCTCCTCTGCCTTTGCGTCCCCTGTCCCCTTCTCGCTTGTCCCCTCCTTCTTGGTCTGCCCGCTGTCACCCTGCCCTACGCCGTCCGTGCCCACAGCCACATCGACCACATACGTACCTTTGCGCAATCTTTCCCCTACCCCCCCTCCACCCCCGCCCCCCCCACCCCTCTCGACACCATCCTTGGCCACCCGAGCAAATGTGCATTACCTGGCGCCAATGTCTCCGTCCGTCGCTCCTCCCGACGTCCTGTCCTGGGGGCCGAGCTGCTTTCTCACCTTGATGTCCGACCCGTGGGCTGCGCCTGGCGTCGTGACACCTGTAAGAAACTAGCCACAACATTACTCGGCCCCCCGTCCCTACCGTCTCCCACCTCACGCAACTCTCCTTCCTCCATACTCTCCTCCTCATAGTCCAACTCCTCCTGCCCTGCACCCCCAGCGCTACCTGCTGGTGGTGCCACCTGCCTCCGCGATACAAACACAACTTCCTCTTCGGCGTTCCTCTGGCGCTGTCCCCCGGGGCGCTGTGACCCCGTAGGTGTTGGGGCTGGCGAGCCCGCCACGGGCCTACTTGTGCCAGCCACGTCGGGATCCCTCGCAGGTACTGGGCACGCCGCCCGAGGCTCCACACTCCCTTCTCCTTGGCGTCGCCAGGCCGCTCCCAGCCCTGCCAAGTCCGGTACCCCACGCTGATCCCGCTGTCGCTCTGCTACCTGCAAGGAAAAGGAATGGTCTGGTGTGCTGGGCCTACCTACTTTCTTCCTGCCATCCCATCCCCGCTTGCCAGCCCCCGACGCCTCCGCGACCCACGCCTTACCCACCGCGCTCAAATCCGCCACTTCGTCGTCCTCCCCATCGCCGTCGTCCCCGTCGCTCCACTCCCCCTGCCTGCTCCACCCTGCACCTTGCCCGCTCGGTCCCACTCCGTCCGTGCCACCCCCTACACGCCTCTCCCCCCTCCCTTCCGTCTCCCCCGTTCCCAGGCCCCCGACCCCGACCCCCGACGCCCCCCCAACCCCTCCACCCAGGACTCAAAGATATCCAGGCCTCCCCAGTCCCTCTCACTGCCCTCCGACTCAAATAGCACTGGGGATTCTCCCCCTGTTGCTTCCCCCCCCGGGCCCCCCCTACCTGCCCCCACCCTCCGTCGTCGCGCCCCGCCAAACCCCTGACCCCTGCGCTCCTTTCCCATGCGCCCGCGTCACGCCCCCCCACCCCTCCCCGGCTCCACCTCGTCCACCTCGTGGCCCGACGCGGTCCCCACCCCACTGAAACCCGCGCTCCCCCCCCTCCCCTGACCCCCCACCTGCTGCCTGCCCTGCCTGTCCACGGATCTCCTGTCCAGTCCCGGGCCGCCCGCCCCCCCTGCCCCCCCACACTCCCCAACTCCGACGTCTCCCACCCCGGGGCCGCGCGCCTCCGCGCTGTGCCGGCCCCAGAAATCACCGCCAGTGCTGCACTCTCCCCGGGCCCTTCCCCAAGCCCCTCGTCCACCTCCTCTCGCTCCTCCCGCCCCCGCGCGCTCCGCGATCCTCTCGTCGGGCCTGCCCGGCCCTCTGTCGAGCGTCTCCACGCCCCCGCCGTCACCAAGGCAACGGCCGCTCCCCGGCTCGAGGAGCGGCCCACGTAAGACCTGGGCCTCTCCAGTGATGCGTCCGGAGCCTTCCCCCTTCGCGCCGCTCGTCCCCGCCCCCTCCCCACCTCCAATCCCTTCGCACTCTCCTCTGCTCCCGCCGCAGCCCCAGAGGCGGCGCTCCTGACATACGCGCCGCCTCGGACACTCACCGCTCCTCGCGACGGACTCCCGGGTGGCGAACAAGCCGCGACGGCGGCCGCCACCCCCGCGGACGCGCGCCTCGCCGGGCGCCTCATCCAATTAGCCTCTTGGACCAGCAAGTCCATCCTCCCCGCCTCGCTCAACAAACGGATGGCCTCCAAGACACGGTAGTCACCCCCTGACATGACTCCAGGTACCGTTATAACTCCTATTCTCACCTACAAAACCACCAAAAACTTTTAAACTAGCGCACCCAGCCACCAGGTCACCAAGCCTAAAATGGTGGCTGGGATAACGCGCGTTTTGCCTATATACCCCTTGGGCTACTATCCCTGGATTTGGGCTACATTTGGGCTATCCCTCAAATGTAGCCCAATTACTACAAAATGGCCGTTCGGCCACACCCCCCTCTCCACCCTCCCAACCTGCCCGGGCGGCGGACCTCGCGGTGCTCGGCTGCCCCCCAGGCTCCCAATCTTTCCAGGAGTGTAAAGACTGCTCGCCTGATCGGAACTAGAACCCGCCAGCCCTGCTGGGAGCCCCGAAACAACTGCGCCAGAAGCGTCGCAAGACACGCACACACATTACAGTCGGGAAGCTTCTTTCAAACTGGGCCTTCTTATTCTTTTTTTCTCTTGCCTCAAATGTGTCCCAACTCATTTATAGCAAACATACGCCGGGCTGTAACTATTCAAATGATTGGACTCTTTTTTTACTACGAAAATCACGCGTGATTAGACCTTGTGAACTCGCAGTTTGAATCAAGGCAGAGCCCTTTCATCCTTCCGTCATAATACGTTATGTATATCGCTTAGATGAGCAGAACTGTGTATGTAGCGCAAAAAACAATGTATCACTAGAGAGAGAGAGAGTAGCGTCTAGTGGTATAGCACAAACTGCAGGCAATGCTTGCCTTCCAAGAATAATGATTTCGCGTACACCCGCATCCGAGCTCATATTTCTGTTACACATTTTCTATAAGAGTATACGTACAGCCTGCTGGTTTATTGCTATACTATAGATCGAATTGGCATATTTTATACATCGGATGCCCTGAATCCACGAAGTAGGGGCTGGTGGCAAGGGAGAGCTGACCGGCATGTCTGTTTTACTTCCAGGAATAAACGCAAACTATGAGCCGTTTCTAAACAATCGCATTTAACCCCTTCGACGCGCATGACGGAACGGTTCCGTCATGCACGTCGGTTGAGCTGTGCGCATGACGGAACCGTTCCGTCATGGCCCCGCCCGCGCACGGAATCTTCAGCGTGGCGCGGAAATCCGCGCCGCGCTGAAGAGGTGAAAGTATTCAACACTCGTAGAAGTTCTTTCATTCTTTTTTTCTGGGGTGTGATTGACTGCAAGCCGTGTATAAACTCTAAACTAGAGCCACGCCAAGAATTTTTTTCCAAGGAGGCGAGGGGCTGGCTGTCTGCGCCTCTCCAACGCAGACTATGGGGCATAATATCAAGGACGACGTTAAAATTATCGCCAGTTTAGCGGCAGAACACTGCCGCTAAAGCGGCGATAATGGGCTTGATAATATGATAATATGCCCTGGAGAATTCCCATAGAAGCCCAGGTTCACACCAGAACATGGACTTCTATTGGAATTCTCCAGGGCATATTATCAAGCCCCTTATCGCTTTAGCGGCAGTATTCTGCCGCTAAACCGGCAATAATTTTTAACGCCATCCTTGATAATACGCCCCTTAGTCGGCAGGGGACAACCAAAGTATGAAACGGGGCTGACTATATTAAGCGGCAAAAAAAGTTATACCTCACATTTTGTGATAGTATCTCTTCATTATTATATTGTTTTTCTGATCATGTTAACACCATTTGGGCAAATATTTCACCTCATTAATACCAGGTGAACACCCAAACAGATCAATACGAAACTTAAAGGTGACTAGTCACTCTTTGTGAATGGCCTTCCACTACCAGCATTACCTGTTGCTGCATTGTAGTAATTATTGATCCGTTTGAGTTAGATTTTTTTTTTAAATGTGCAGTTTATGCAGAAAATGGTGGATATGTGGCAACATTCATAATTATGCGGAAAGTGCCACAGAATAAGAGAAGTTTCGCAGTTTGTGGCCCTGATGTCTTCATTTGTGGCATGAGATGAGCCCGTCCCGGCACAACTAATCCAGAAGAGAGGGTGCCTGCCCAGTCAATGTTCTTATCTCCAGAAGCTTTTCACAAGCGAAGCCTGGGGTGTTACCGAAAGACGAATACCCTAAAATGAGCTGCAGATTTATATAGGCGTCAGCGGCACACGAGGCTTTGCAGTCTGGCATGCCACTGCTGCACTGTCTGTACCAGCTCTAATGACCCGTCCTCTGATAGTAACACCAGTACCTTCCTCTAACCTACTGGGGGGCACATTATCAAGCACGGCGTTAAAATTATCGCCGCTTTAGCGGCAGAAAACTGCTGCTAAAGCAGCGATAATGGGCTTGATAATATGCCAGTGAGAATTCCAATAGAAGCCCATGTTGACACCAGAACATAGGCTTCTATTGGAATTCTCAAGAGCATATTATCACGCCCATTATCGCCGCTTTAGCTGCAGTTTTCTGCAGTTAAAGCGGCGATAATTTTAGCGCTGTTTCTTGATAATATGCCCCTATGTCTGGTTCACTATTTCTTCCTTGGGTTTAACAGTTTTAAGATTGTCCTGAGTTTGTCCTTTGTTTAAAACTCCTTAGGCTACAAGTTTCTGGGATAAATAAAGCACTCGATAGCCTGTCTTCGGCCACGGTAAGAGTTTAATAAAGTAGGTTCATGGTCTGTAAGAAGGAGCTCCTCTGACCATGGACATGACAATGATGTCTCATGACCTCTCCCTCCTTAGATGTCACTGTTTGCACCCCCACCCCCATCTCTCATTCACGAGGCAGCCCACTTTAACTGCAGTCTCTTATACAAAAACGAGAATTGTCTTCTGTGAGTCGAACCCCCCCCCCCCCACCTAGGGGCGCATGTTCTTGCACAGCCATGGCTGTTACTAACCCTATCCCAGCCCTTCCACACTTGGTGTGACAAAGACTTTAAAGGGAAGTTCCGCTTGCATGTAAAACCTCTTATGCAGCAGAGGCGCTTGCTCACTTTCCATTAGTGCCAGACAGGCAAAAAGAAACCTAGGGGCATGTCCTTCACATCTAACATGGGCTTCAATTGGAATTCCATAGAGCATATTATCAAGCCCATTATCGCTGCTTTAGCGGCAGTTTTCTGCCGCTAAAGCGGCGATAATTTTATCGCCTCTCTTGATAATATGCCCGATAGTATCACAGGTTCATGAAATTACAGGCTGGGCCCGGAAGAGGCTAAAAGGGGGTCAGATAGTTTTCCCTGGACGCGCTCTTAGACCCAGCTACACACACCTCCTTCACATGCGCGTGAACAGTGGATACCGCGTTCCACAGGCGGAAATGAATTTATGTCCTGTTAATTTTCGCCACTCGGACAAATCCCTTCCGCCCGATCACGACTGCGGCTTCAGCTTCTTGGGAACTTCTGCACACGACCTTCCTCTCAATGCTTGGAGACTCTGGTGCATATCTACAAGGCGTCGGTAGAAAATTATCGCCGCTTTTGCGGCTGTTTTCGGCCAAAAAGCGGCGATAATTTCATCACCTTATCAGCAAAGACGCTATCGCGTGTTTTGCTGATTTAGCGCCCCTTACAACAACGCCCAGCTTTGCATCTCTAATGAGATGCAAAGTGGGCGTTTCGTGCCAAAATAACTGGAGAAATGTCGCTAAGCGACATTTCTCCATTTATCAAGCTGCACGCAAACAAGCAGAGCGATAAGAAAATTAGCGCTAACCACAGTTATCGCTACTTTCCTTACGCCTGCTTGTGATCTGACTTACCCATGTAATCCAATGGGAGGTGGATTACATGGCTAAGACCACCCTGCCCTATCAGCAAGGTATCACTGGTCGCAGTGCGATTATCGCTGGATTTCCAGCGATAATCAAACTGTTTTCCAGCTAACGCATGGATTCCTATCGCTTGGGAGATAAGCGTTGCTGATAGCATGCTATCTCCGCGATAGAATCCAGCATTAGCCTGCGATAATTATCCTTGCGCTAAAAGTGCTGAGTGATAGTTATCGCAGGCCCTTGCTGATTTTGTTTAGAATAAGATTGTATAGTTTCAAATGTTCCCCCAAGAGTCGTTACTTGGTCTAACCTTTTTGCTATAATTCTTAATCTGTTATTGCTTTGTTTAAATTTTAAAAAAACTAGTTGCAATTTATATGAGTTTTTTCCTTGTCACTTTGAGTCATGGCAACTTGGCAAGGCAAACTCCACCTTTTATCCTTCCAAGGGGCATATTATCAAGACAGGCGATAAAATTATCGCCGCTTTAGCGGCAGAAAACTGCCGCTAAAACGAGCTTGATAATATGCTCTATGGAATTTCAATTGAAGTTCAGGTTACATGTCCTTCACATCTAACATGGGCATCAATTGGAATTCCATAGAGCATATTATCAAGCCCATTATCGCCGTTTTAGCAGAAGTTTTCTGCCGCTAAAGCGGCGATAATTTTATCGCCTGACTTGATAATATGCCCCCAAGTTTGGCTGAGTAGTACTAAGGGGCATATCAACACTAAAAACACTATCATCAAGGACGGCGTTAAAAATTATCGCCGGTTTAGCGGCAGAAAACTGCCGCTAAAGCGGCGATAATGGGCTTGATAATATGCCCTTTAGAATTCCAATAGAAGTCCATGTTCTGGTGTGAACATGGGCTTCTATTGGAATTCTCCAGGGCATATTATCAAGCCCATTATCACCGCTTTAGCGGCAGTTTTCTGCCGCTAAACCGGTGATAATTTTAACGCCGTCCTTGATAATATGCCCCTAAATTGGTTCATAGTAACAACGGTTACTTACAGCTCATAGAAACTGCAGATGGGAGCTGTGGAGCGCCTCTTAGAGCCTATTATTATTGCTAATCATTTGCCTGTGATGTCACAACTCATCTAAAAGCTGGGACAAGTGACCCATGCTACCCCTTGGCCCCACTGCCCTCCCGAACCCTTACCTTTAAGTGCCTCAGAATAAAATATAGTTGGTGGTATAATATTCTGTATATTGGAGGTAAGGTTATAGTGATTACACCTGCGCTGTGGTTTTAGGCACTTCATGTATTCCATTTGTTAGCACGTGCGCTTTTGACATTTATTTTCCGAGTATAAAATAGTGGCTATTAACCTGCTGTGAATGCACAAAGTTGCAAATGAAAAGCTGCGGCGCCGTTTTTAACCCTCCCTGCCTCCTAGTGCCTGGTGTGTTAATTACAGCTCCTGTTTTCCATATGCCGTGTCGTGGTTAAGCCCGGGAGCATTCATTACTTCCACCCTGTCTTTCCCCTGCCTCTCCGGGGGCCTGATGCCTGCACGCATGATAATGGTGGAATGCAGGGCCTGCACGCTTAGTGGTTCTCATGAACTGCCTGCTCGCTGCAGCTGAGAGGGGCCACCCGCTTTAGTAGACGAGCACAGGGCTCCCAGCCTTTCACTGGTGGCCACCATTTCCCGCTTTGGAACACACGTGTTTAACCCCTTCGCTGCGGCGCAAATTCCGCCGCGGCGCTGGGGGGGTTCGGGGTGAGCGCGGCGCCGCCATGCTCGTGACGGAACCACGCCGTCATGAGTCACGGGCGAGCTGTGCTCATGACGGCGTGGTTCCGTCACGACTCCGCCCACTCAGTACTTCGCCCGCACAGGCGGGGAATTAGTGCCGCGTAGGCGGAGCGGCCGCAGCATGATGGAACCACGCCGTCATGAGCACACGCCGCCCGTGACTCATGACGGCGTGGTTCCATCATGAGCGTGGAAGGGGTTAAAATAAAGCTTTCCATCGCTTCAGAGCAGGTTATGGAGTACGGTTAGACAAGGACTGCTGGACCAAGGCCTACAAACTCTCCTAGAAAATACTTCGACACCAAACCTATATTCTTCGAGCGCGTGCAGCTCCACGTATTCCGGGGGTTGTAACCCTTCGTCTTCGGAATATTGTTTGAACATTATTAACGACAAGAGCTGCCGACGTTGGAACTGGGGAACCAGCTTCAGTTTCAGAGTGTGATGCTGGCCAAATCCCTTATGCCTATCTTCCTGTGTCAACAACATAAATACATAAGTAATGTGTCCTTGTAACGTAACTGGTGCACATGTAAAGTGCTCTAATACCTTCAGGTCGAGTTCCTGCTCTATAAATCTGCAAAAAAAGAACATGTAGAGAGCCTAGTTTTCTGAATATATGGTTAGGAAGTCACAGCTCAGTTTCAGGTGGTTCTGAAGAGAAACCCTAAAAGAATCCTCTGCTCCAGAGTCTGGAACAGCACTTATGCTTCTGCAGCAGAAGGCAAGAGTGTGGCTATATGAATTTCTTTTATTGGTGTTCCGGAGCCTTCAGACTAACTAGCGATGAAAGCTGAACCACTTTCCCCCAGATTTCCAAGGTTTTTTCCCGTGACCTTTATGGACATTGAAACCCTGGGTTAGACTAACCATGGTATTTTTTTAAGAAGTGGGAAATTGGTGTAATGTTTTCGCACACAATTACGCAAACATTCTGGGGCCCATTATATGCAATTACGTTAATTGTAAATTCATTACTTAGCGCTATAGTTTAGAGCATGGGTACTCGCAAATATTTTCGCAAGGGCCAAAATATTTGGTCTGTGGTGTGACCAAGGGTGGCTGTTGGGAGGGTGAAGGGATTGGCGATATAGGGTAGATGTAGGGGAAGTGAAGCATGTACCTCTACTGGCTGGCTGAAATACACAAAGTGAAGCCAGAAAACCTGGAATCAATTCTGGCTTTCCCACTTGACCAAATAGTGTGATACTAGGCAATTGTTTTATTTCACTTTTCTTCCTTTTTCCTAATTATCTCATGCAAGAGGACCTTGAAATACATTAACTCTGGATGGATCCTGTACAAAATGTTCTCTCGTGTTTGATAATATTATTGGTGTTTTCACTGATTCAGTGACTACCTGTAAACTGCATAATCATGAACTGAACATGTGGTTGGTCTTTGTACTGAGGTACTCGTATGATTTCTTGTTCAGGTAAGACATAGGGCAACAGTGAGTTTTTTGTTCTCATGCATGTGGTGTTTGGACTTGCCACAGTTCGAGTTACTGGTCCCTGTGCCCTTTGAACTTGAGTATGAGAGGGGCATCCTTTTTGTTAGGTCTCGCCTGACCCAGCGCATGCGCTGGTCTGGCGAGACTTTTTGTGAGGGCTCAAAAAAGTGCTACCACTGTAGCCTAGAGCTACAGTGCATGTACGCGGGCGCGCGTGCCTCACTTTCGCGGCCGCACAGCCGATTTGATGTTTGATAACGATCACTTTCGCGGCCGCACGGCCGCTTTGATGTTCTCTTCGCTTTTTTTTCCTGTTTATTACTTCTATGTAGTAATGGTGGCACCCGTGCGCCGCCATTACTACAGAGCAGTAATAAACAGAAACAAGCATTGGCATAGTCAATAGGTCTCGCTTTTGGAACCTTATAAGTATTTAGTTATGCAACTGTTGCATGCTTGTAATTATTAGTGTTCCATTGTCCTGAAACGATGAAAGTGTGTTAGGAGGCATTATGGAAATTTAAAAATCAAGAGCGATTTATTCAATATTCTCTCCAGACTCACAAACGGGCTCAGTCTTGTTTCTGTCAGTAGGAGGCGCTGTGCTGCAGGCAGGTCATCTCCTGTGGCTAGTGAGTTGCAGGCCTGTGTAACACTCTACCCAGGTGGCTTGCTTCTCTCCCTCTTTGTTGAACACATCTCCGTACCTACAGGTAGGTATAAAAAGCATAATACAGGAGGATGACCCCGCCCCACGCTTCTCAAAGAAGGCAACAGCTCCTCTGCACTTTATTTACTCCCCCCACGGGTGTACAATTTTACTTTATATTAGCCATTAAACTACACCATTGTGTAGAATTTTAGAGGGGGCTGCATATGATTATTTGATGGAGCGCTTACATAGTGATACATTTATAGCCACGGAAATCAACATTGCACTAATGTGCGATATGCTGAATCACTAAATACTTATAATGTCCCAAAGGCGAGACCGATTGCATTGCAAATGCTTGTGCTTATTTAGGTCAATAAACCCTCAAAATTCCCCCTATTTGTGCTGCGTTCTTCCAATAATATGCCACAATAACCACATTCCAGCCTTTCTCCACATTATGCCCTAGAGTACATCATTTTAAAATAATGTAAAAATATGGTATACACATTTTTTCTCAGTAATCTGCATTTATTATTGCTGTTGTTGATATTATTATTATTATTATCATCATCATCATTATGTTTAATACATTTTTAAACACATTTCATCAACATATTTTGCATATGAAATTATATTGTGCCTTCTTCAAAGTATTTATCTTTCAGCACAATCCTAACATTCCTCCCAAATTCACTTAGTGGCAATATTTCTCTATATTTTCTCCACTTTGAAAAACCGTTGTTACAGTTTTTCTTGGTAATTTTTTCAAGGTAGAGGTTTCTTGTCTATGAATTAGACGTAATGTCTCAATATAGCCTTATAGCGGGCTATACCGGCTATTAAAGGTCCGCTGCAGCGTTAAAGGCCCAAGCCGAAGGGGAGGGACTTTAACAAAGCAGCGGGACTTTAATTGCCGGTATAGCCCTGCTACAAAGGGCTATAAGGCTATTAGAACATTCTGCCACTAGAGGGCAGAATGTTCTAACAAATAAAGCCTTCAGGGAGCGCAGAGGGGATTGAAAGCCCCCCGGACTCCCTGAAGCCTTTGTTCACAGCCAGAGCTGTGAACAAAGAAACATTGGAATGTTGGAGCTCCGGGCTTATACCAGCTATTATAAGCCCGGAGCACTCCATTGTTTTCAATGGAGCTTCCAACATTCCAATGTTCTAATAAAAGTTAGAAATATTTTTAAGTGGGTTTAGCCTGTATTTCTGGAAAATATACAACATTTGGATTTTTTAGAGAGATCCCGGAGAACTCATGGGAATCTGTAACTTTTGTAAATACCAAGGAAAATTGAGATGCATATCTATTAACATATTTGGAAATGTTTAGATATGCTTTTTTGCATGCACAATCTGAAAGTGAATGTACGTTTGCACTTTGTACATTTTTTGTTTTTCTAAAAAGTGAAAAAATTCCCATGGCGAAATCACTTCCCCAATAGCTGTGATCATTTTGCACAGTACACAAAGGCCGTTGATAAGAATTTGTAGAAATGCAGTCTTGTTAGAACGCATCAAACTGCATTATCTTTGAAAAACAATGTGAATGGTTGTAAATATTGGGATAAGGTCTGCAGGCCAGGGCACGTCAAACTTCCATCCTCTTTTTCCAAATGCCAAAGACCCATTGTAATTGCTCCTCCCTCTTAAAGAGAGAGTGTCTGAAAGAAAGAAAACATTTAGGGGCAAATTATCTAGGAAGTGGCGGTGAGAGGCGTTAGCCTCCTTGGCTAAACGCCTTTCATCGCTACTTCGGAAGCGCCAGGCTGCACCATATTACCAAGGATATGGTGCAGCCTGGCGTTTCCCCCTGCAATGGCGCTAAGTCTCACGACTTAACGCAAACGCAGGCACCCCTTGCACCAGAGTGCAAGGGTGTCTGCGAGCAGGGAGGTTTGTTCATGTACAGGAAGGTGTCCCTTCCTGTACATAAACAGACCTAAAATGCCATTTTGTAACTTACATGAGTGCTGCTTCATGCAAAACACATGTAAGTTACAAAATGGCATTTAAAAAAAAGGTTTGTTTATGTACAGGAAGGTACACCTTACTGACCCTATCACCCACCATAATGTCACAAAAAGTGACATTGTGGTGGCGATAGGGGCTTGGTAATATGCTACGGTAAGTGTAATCGAAAATAACACGCAGCAGTCCTTTGTACATCTGCCTGCTTCCTCCAGGACCTGCAGGTGACAATCACATGTAAGAACCTGTCCCTCATAAACATCTTGCACTGTGCAAGTACAACCCGACTGCTTTAAGTGTTGACAATTTGTCAGTGGTTTTCGTGGTTGAATACAACTGATATGTTTCCTTGCACTTTTCAAGTGTATCAGCACTTTTCTGTCCTATTTTATTGCTTTTTTAGGGGCTGCAATGTGGACATTTGCAACAAACAGGGTCACTTTCATACGCTGCAAATTTGTCTTTTGGTCATGCAAACCCTGCAATAAGTATCATGCTATGCAAGATGAAATATTTTCCATGCATCAGGGACTCAGTTTGTACCTCTTTTCAGGTTGGAATACTGCCGGCATACAGTTTGATACCAACAGTCGGCTGTATTAGTAGATAATATAACTTTCTTTAGCTGAACTACCAACACTGGAATTTTTCAGAAAATAAGTTTTTATCACCAGATCGATGACATGTTTGTGGGAATAAATTCCATGTATGTGGCGGAATCCAACAATCCCGATTCTGTGAAACAGTGATATGATTTTGTTGTCAGAAATTCAGCCGTTTGTGCATGGAAGCTACATGTGGACACTTAAACGCTTAGTGAGTCAGGACCTTCCATTGGAATGCTACATTGCTACATGACATTCTTCTGCTGAAATTTACCCTCAATTAAGTATTTTATTGTATTAAAAATTAAGCAGAGTAAAACAATTACTGCATGTTTTTAAATATTTTTAATCTCCACATTTACCATTGACACTGTGCTTGTGGTAAAGGAGCATGGATTTTGTCTATTGTATGATGGTATTACGTTATTACTAATGCAGTAAAATTGCATCGCACAAGCAGTTTGCTGCAAACTCTATATCAGGAGCAAACAAGTAAATACAATTAAAGAAAAAACAAATTGCCCATTTGAAATTTCCCTTATAGTTATATTTTTTGTAAATGCTTTTAAAGTTCATTTGCAAGTTTTTCAATGTAGTCATGTGTTAAAAATATTTGTCATACAGTGGCATTTCACATTCTCTGTACCCAGTAGATTTTCACTTGGTTGATGTTTTAAAATACCTTCATTAAGCTGTCAGAAAAAAGAAAAATTAAATATCACCTCTTTAAAGAAGACATGTTCTGATTTTCGAAAAGTGTCTGTCAATCGACAGCAAATGCTACAAGATAAAAACAAAATTCAAAAGTCTGTTTCTTGCACATTCTCCTTCTGAACACCTGTAGGGGTTCTGCAATACTGGTGTACCCCTATTTCCTGCTCCACTGGCAACAAAAGTTTTATTTTATTGAGAGGAATGTGGAAAAGCAGGGTGGCAGGAATTGTGTTGATCCCTGATGTTCTCAGAAATTTCCATCTCCGAAATATGTGGAAAGGCATTATTTTAGGCATTATTTTAAGCAGAAACTTGACATCACTATAGTAAATTTTGGGGACTTCCCTTTCATGGTTGCTAGGCCTTGTCACACAAGTAGGATATCATTTTTACTGGGAGAAGTGCAGGAATGCAGACTAGAACATATTTGCATTATAAATTGAACTTCACTCTAATTGTCTGGCTTCTAAATGTAAGCCAGTGTGCAGGAAAGAACTTTTAGAAAAATGTCCTTTGAAGAGCATGATAGTGTGGGCACCCCAAAATTCAGAACTGTACGAATAATCACTATTCATTAACTAAGCTGCAGCTCAATTATTCGCTCTCAATTTTGCATTTTTCGACAACCATTATACACTATATAAACTTAACACCCAAAGGACTTGGTAGACATATCAGTATATTTCTTTGCGAATAAGACATTGGTGTATTAAAATATAGATAAAAACATTGCCAGCTATTTTTTTCCAATTTACTTTCATAATAATTAGTTTCTTTGGAAGAATATGTGTGATCTACGAAAATGATCCCATATGGGATTTTGTCTACATTTCTGAAATATGTAGATTTCTGTATCACTCCTGGGTTTCATATCTGTTTCCACCGCAAACTATTATTAGTTAGAAACCACAAAAATAGGAAAAATTGAGTACCATTCAGAAAATGCAAAACCGTTGGCAAAAAATATTTTTTACAACTCTGTTTTGAAATTTGGGAAGATGTTGTTAGCACAGCAAGGTTTTTATGTCATTTTAGAAAGCAAAACGTGTTATCTAACAAATCTTTTATTCCCATTTTTCAAAAAGAGCTAAAAAATGTCATATATTTTGCCTATTTACTCCCTTGCCTCCACGAAAATCCACAAACCCCAGGGTATTTTTACAATCCCATACCTGTGGGGAAAATGACACATTTGTCCTGGATACCTTTCGTCAATAACGTTATGAATACTTAAGCACAAAGTTCTTCGAACAAACAGTAAAAGGCTCAGGACTAAGTGTTGTGTGGGTGAGTCTTCAGCAGGGTTGTACTGTGGACAAAAATAGTCCCTGGCACCAACATAAAACTGGCTCCCAGTAGCAAATCACATGGCTGTAAAAGTGGGCTACATTTGCAAATCATCCATTAAGTGTAATGGGGTTGCCCTTTGTCCCTCAGAACATAGGTATACAGTTATAAGCTACAAGCGTGTCTGTTGGGGCTCACAATTCCAGTGAGAATTGTGAGAAACGCTATTCAGAAAGCATTGATTTTGGAGGGTTGAAAAATGATCCCTTTCAGGCAGAGTACCAGAGCTCCAATTCAAAGTGCATTAGGTGAAACCTCTGCGCAAAAGAATTCTGGTAACCCACAAAACACAATACAAAAAGCAATTTATCAATTACATGTATTGTTCAGCTGTATTGTTCACTTGAAAAATAAAAAAATGGACAGTGTTTACAAATAATAATATGAAAACATAAACAACACATATAGTCAAATGTCCAAACAATTGAAATTCAAGCTATCTTTGTACTGTTTCTTTTTGTATTGGTAAGTTTGAGGACGCAGGACATAAGATATGCACGTCGACGTTCCAACCCTCTGATAACATGTTAATGGAATTATTTGCTATAATTTTCAATTGTATCCACTTGAAGCACACACAGATCTATTGGTGTAGGCGCTTCGGACGTGCTTGCTTTCCTGTCCGTACTTTTGAAGTCACATGCTTATGTTTTTGTGAAATGGGTATTAATCACAGGTTTTGACATCACAATCAGGTTAAACACTCCAGGCATGTATTTAAGCAACCGGAATTACTATTCGAGACTGGTTACAACCATACCCACAGTAAGACTTCAGGGGTCTTTTGGTTGAGCTATTTAGCTGCATGCAATTGATCACATTCCACATGGCAAAGTTATATACCCACGTGTTGGATATGAACATGATTAACATGCAACATGGTGCTGGTCACACTGTATCACTTATGAGGTCGAGGTTTCCCCGCATTTTAAATCTTGATTCATGACATCTCTTTCAGAATTCATTTTACAGGGTTTTGTGAACTACAGGAGAGGACTATTTGGGTAATACCGCATTTTACACAAAAAGTGTACCCGGCTGGGTGACATGGTGACATGAAATATACTCTGATGATATTCTACATGGCACAAGCTCTGTGTTCCTGGACACTTCAATTGGAGGTGAGTGACCAATAAGTGGCCCACCCCTCCTATCTCAAGCCACTGTACATATAGTGCACAACACTAAAAATAGGTATATTTTTTCTACAGACTGTCTGTTTGTTGTTTTAGTCTGAAGAAGACCCGCTGTGATGTATAACCATTAAAACGTTATCAGAGGGTCGAAACATTGACGTGAATATCTTATGTCCTGCGTCAGCTATCCTACAAAAACAAAATGAAACAATACAAGGATATTTTGAACTTCAATTGTTTGGACATTTGACTATATGTCGCGGGAAATTTATGCCGTGTTAACCAAGTATCCACAACACGGCGGTACCATGCAATAGTTACCAGATAACGTGCCAAATTGCCGCATTAAAACCAACGCCATGCCGCACAAATGTGAACAACGAACACCTAAAAAGCTGCGATGAGGCCAAGCGTGATACAAAAAGCTGCGAAAACCAGCCACAGGCCTGCATATTCCCACTTGTCTGGCCGGAAAATACACTACAAAAGCAGAACAAGAAAAGCACACCAGAAACAATCCACAGTGCGCAGCACCATGGATGCACCCTGACCCAGCGCAGAGGCCAACGCGAACCCCACAAGTTCCACAGACCACCAAGGTACAACGGGGTCGGGGAAGGCCAGGGAGAAGAGGGAGAGGAAGACGGGGTGCAGTCCACAGGAAAACAAGACGAGCATCACGGAGGTGACAGAACACTCCCAGAAACTGTCCCACAATCAGACTACCTGGAATGCAGGCGTAGTGTCGAGGAGGCCAATGGATGAGCCCAAGAGGCGCTGGCATGACCTGAAATCCTAAACCAGGCACAAAGATGCTGCCAACAGGAAGGCAGCAACGGCGAAGGGAGGTGAGAGTTCTGCGCCACAGGAGGAGTAGGAGAAAAGGGAGGCCATTCATCAGTGTGGAGACGGTGCAAGGAGGTGGGAGTATGGACACAGCTCGAGAGGACCTGACACAACAACAACAGGGTGAGTAACCACCAGGGACTGGGGGATGGTGGACGGGGGAGATGGGAGATGGGCACAATGGCACACATGCACAATCAAGTATAGCACAATGCACACCCACAATGACCCAGGATCATGTCCCTCATTCCCGTGGCACACTGCAGCACACACACATTGAAATCACAGCACATCCCATGACAATGTGGCACCAAGTGCAACACCCACACTGCAGAACAGGGGACGCAACTGGGTCGGCTTATGTGCAGAAACAGGCTAATCACATTGGACAGAGCCAGAGCGGGGAACTGTGAGATGAATATGCACGGATACAACCTCACATCCGTCATGTAATCCCAATGTCCACTCTCCCCCCAAATTGCCAGCACTGCCCAAACAGTCCCAATGTACATTGACACACAGTCTGTATGTCAACAAGAACAATGCGCAAACATAAATGTCAACACAATGCCAACATGCATCTCCCTTCACATTGCAGAGGGACAAAAAACACCTCCAGCAGGTCAGACCAAACAACCCATCAGTGATGCCAGAGACGACCACCACACCTCCGACACCGACGCCCTACGACAGCTCATGGACTTCTCAGGCAACCCACCCCAGGAGCAGGGCAGCCAAGCTACATAGAGAAGACCCCAGCCCCTGCACAGATGACACAGCAGAAAGCACCCTCCACCAGGGCTGGCTCCCAACACTTCACCGAGGCACACACCACATTCCAATGCCAGGTGTCAGAATGCCCAAAGGAGGTGGCTGAACTGGTGCGGGTGGACTCAGAGCTCATGGAAGCTGAACTAAAGCACATATGTGGGTGTTCAAGTCCCATCAGGGAGCACATCCACCCCACAAAGGAGACACACACTGTGACAGATACACATGAATGTGCACATGTCCTGCAATGAACCATGCCCTGAGCCACGGAATCATCATTCACACACCCACGTTGGACCTCCATACGACAGCCCAGTCCCCTCCTCATGAGCATTGAGTGGGTGACTACAAAGCTACGTGTTCAAGGTCTCAGCCGCTGCCTGCTGTGACATGTCTGCATCCGCTGTACACAGCACAATGTAATGTCGTAGAGCCCAGGGCCATCATGCATACAACAAGACCACAGGGACACACGCATATATCATGTTGAACTGGCTAGAGGCACGTGCGCCCGGCCCCTTTATTGGCTGGGCCACATGTACAGTGACGCCTGTGCTGGATGTGTGTCGGGTGAGTATAAGCCAGCCCGCATGGAGTGCTTGGTGCTGGCAACAACTACAACAGTAGACACCAGTGCAATGGAAACAAAACACTAGCATAACAGAGTCAACTGCTGAGCAACATGGCGGGAGCTGGAGCAAGTACAGAGGTCACCCAACATACAAACAGAAGTGTCCTGGAGTTGCAGTTCACTGAGGTTGGGGCACTAGAGATGAGCTCGCTCATGTGAAGAAAATGTCTAGGATTGTGTCCCTTCGGGTTATTCCTGAGGTAGCTGCAGGAGGGGGTGTCACACAGGCATCATCTTCCTCATCGTCGTCCCCTGTCTCCCGCACTGCCTGAGGTGACATTGCTGCTTGAGCTCTCCACACCACATAACCAAAACAGTAATGGAAGATGATTTGTGGTGCACTGAGTAAGTGGCACCTGGAGTGATGAGCAGGGGATCAGGCAGATGATGGAATCCACGACAGGCCTGAGCAACTCCGTTAGTCTGCCAGTACCACTGCTTTGCCTCTGGCAGATGGTGGATGGAGTTGGCCATTGTGAGGGTGGCGTGTGCCTCCTGCGGTGATGCGAAGTCCGGGCCGGCCAGGACTCGATTTGATGTGTGAGTCCTGGTGGTCCGCAGTTGAGGCCAGAGGAAGTGGACAGCCCAGGGCCACATGCACATGGCATCAATGACCCCAAGACCACTGTTACAGAGGTCATCCAATATTCATTCAGACAGGGTCCCTGACGTGAGCTGCACAGAGTTAGTGGCCCTGGATGCACAGCGGTCGGCACAGGCCCACCACCACGGGACGGTGACTTGCGGTGCACTGAAGTAGGGCCACGCAGACTGAGCAGGTCATCATCGATGTCCGAGGTGAATGGGACGGAGGGTTGCGAGGGACAGTGGAAGGTGTCCTCCAGGGAATGATGCAAAGGTCTGATGTTATCCGGAAGCAGCAAATGGAGGAGTGGAAAGCGACAGCCTCGTTGCCAACATCAATTCGGTGACAGCCACATGAGGATGAAAACTACCCCCAGTCCATAGACTCAAACTGCACCAATGTATGACCAGAGAGTGTCCATGTCTGTCGGGGAACAGACTTAGTGGCACTGGGGCTGGGAAGGGGTGCAGTCTGCGATGATGCCTGTCCACTGATATGAACTCCGCCATCACTAAATCAAGACTCTGTGACCTACTGGACCGCAGTGTAGGCCGGAGGCATCGGTCAGCAGTGGCCCACAGCCACATGTCGTTGGGTCGCGATGCACAGAGTTAGTGACACCAGGGCAGTTGTCGGTAGTGTCCGATCACCTCAGTACGATGATCCTATTCCCTCCGGACTGCAACGAGTCATCCTCTTACGCCTCTCCTTGCGTGCAATGACATGTATTCGGCCTCTAAATGATCGATGTTCAGTTCCAAATCTGTGACCTACTCATGCGCAGCGTAGGCCGAGGGCAGTAGTCCACATGGGCCCACAAACACGTGTGGTTGTAATGCTATGCACAGACTTGGTGGCACCACATCGAAGGGAGAATATTGACATAAACTCTGCCTTAAATAATGTTCACTGCCATGGTGTAATCAAGACTCAGTTCCAAATGTGTGACCTACTTTTCCGTAGTGTGGGTTGAAGGCAGTAGTCAGCAGTGGAGAACAGACATGTGTCGTAAGAATGCCATGCGCAGAGTTGGTGGCACCACATCGAGGGGAGTACACTGATATACAATCTGCAATGAACATATGTACTCTGCCATTGTGTAATCAAGACTCCGTTCCAAATGTGTGACCTACTTGACCGTAGTGTGGGTCGAAGGCAGTAGTCAGCAGGGAAGAACAGACATGTGTCGTAAGAATGCCATGCGCAGAGTTGGTGGCACCACATCGAGGGGAGTACACTGATATACAATCTGCAATGAACATAAGTACTCTGCCATTATGTAATCAAGACTCAGTTCCAAATGTGTGACCTACTTGACCGTAGTGTAGGCCAGAGGCAACAGTAGAGTACGTCAACGAAAAAGGAGTAATGCGGGCCTGTGTCGTGGAGGCCGTGATGGTCTGAGGAGGCTGCCAGTGTCGTGGGCCTCGGGCTTGGAGCTTTCACCGGCACATGGTGGGCCCTCAGTGACACACGTCGGTGTCTGCAGGTGATCAGTGTGGCCTGGCTGTGCAGGGGTGGGCCTGATGGATTCGGGGCCCAGCGTGCCGGGGTATGGCAGGTGCACAGGATCGCAGGCAACTCCACTCAGGAGGATGGCATCGGCCTCGTGGCGGGGTGAGAGGCGCCGCCTGGCAGAGACGTCGGACATTCCATAAGAAGACCACGCCCAGGGCTACATGCTTTTTATTCACACCCCTACGCTGGCCCGGCATATGCCGGGCCATGCCACTCCGCTCACGCTTACGGGGGGGATGTAACAGACAACATTTCTGAGAACTCCCCCACTGGCTGGGGTGCCATGGTTGCGTCCACTGTCCAGTACACTCCATACACCAGCGTTGTATGTCACCATGGAATGGGTGTGCTATGCATACTGCGGTCTGTCCAGCACATCACCGCCACTCTTGGCATTGTGTACGTTCCCAATCATGGTTCTCCTGCCTCCTTCACACATACCTGGTTCCAAACTCTCTCCACATTCCGCTATTGTGTGACTGAGATGCCATGCCTTTGATGGCTAATGTTCACGGCTTGCCCAGGTTACCATTGTAAGTCGTTCTGTCGTATCTGGTGGGTGAGCATGTTGTTTTGAATGTGATTTTGTGATGTGTGAATTGCCAGAGTTGTGAGTTGCATGGTTGTGGAGTTGAGGTGTGTGGGGAGCTCATTTGGTACTTGGCAACGGGCAGTGCATTCCCATTGGTGCCATCCTAGAAGCGCTGGTTGATGATGGACTGTCGGAGGATGATGGAATCATGCACACTGGCTGGGTATTTGGCGACGACGTTGGTGGAGATTCCACAGTGTTCGGATGTTGCCTGCACATTGATGTGAGCTGTGTGCTTTCTGTTGCAGTGATTGTGTGCTGTGTCACCAGGGGGCACAAGTAGGACATGTGTGCTGTGGATTGCCCCCAACAAGTAGGTGCATTCAGCTATGACATATGGTCCTTGCTTGGTCTCCAGCAGACTCTGGTCATTGTGGTGGACGTATAGATACTGGGGTACCAGGCTGATGATGGCATCCAGTACAGGTGTGAGGGACTTGGATGCAGCTGGCTGTGAGACTCCTCTGACTCTGGCGGGTATTTGTTGGGGAGTACCAGAGGCCAACAGGTGCAGCACAGCCAGCAGCTTGGTGTGGGGTGGGATGTTGGTTGTCCGCTGTGTTGGTGCGGTCGGCCTGTTGGGCGATGATGGTCAGGGCAGGGGTGGGGGGGTCCTGGGGGTGGTGGCGGTGGGAGCTGTTGCCCTATTGGTGCTTCAGGTTGCATGTTCAGTTGTCCGTGTGCATCTGTTGTTCTTCATGCTTGGCTCTGGGCTGTGCTCCCTTGTCTGTTGCTGGTTGTTGTCCGACTTTGCCCCAGGTCAGAGCAGGTGTTAATTTCCTGCTGCTAATGCACCTTATTGCATGTTTTGTGGTCTTATCGCTGATGTGGCTGGTCATTGAGAATGTTGTGGAGTGGTAATGTTGCGGCTTTTTGCTCGGGAACGCCTACTCTGCATCTCATTAGCGATAGTTGCCGGGGTCATCTGTGGCGATGTTTTTTGTGGATGCTATCGCCGGAAAACTGGTGCTATGGGCTGTTAGCACCAGCTTGTGAATGGGGTGATGAATTTATCGCGACTTTGGCTGCACTAAAGTGCCGTTAACTCGGAGATAGCTCCATGAGAATATGGCCCTGTGAATTTTAGATTTTTCATGTGATATATGTTAGTATAATTTAATGTATTTCATGTGTTGTTTGTGTTATGGACAGATGAACAATAAATGTGATAAATACATTTCTTTTTGTGTCATGTTTAGTGGGTTACAATAATCTTTTTGTGCAGAGGTTTCACCTAATGTACTTTGAATTGGATCTCTGGTACTCTGCCTGAAAGGGATAGTTTTTTCAACCCCCCCCCCAAAAAAATCTCTGCTTAGTGAATAGTTTTTCTCACAATTCTCACTTTAATTGCGACACCCGACAGAATCGCTTGTGGTTTATAACTGTACATTTGCAAATCGGGCAGTTTTGAACTGTCATTGCTGTATAGGTGTTTTGCAAGGTATGGGGACTACATGGGGGACTAAATGTTTTGCAAGATATTGGGATCTTCATGCATTTCCACTTGCTGTAGGAAATGTTTATGGTATATCACTGAAATCAACAGCAGAACAGACCTTAGAACAAGCCCACAAACAGCCATAAAATACAACCCACACATTGACCTTTCAGAGTAGCCTTTCTGGCACTGCCAGACTGCCCTATATCAGTTTGACAAATGCAAAAACAACAGTTGATGGACAGAATGCAGAACAATGTCATACATTCACCCCAGTACAGAGATCTGGGCCTAAATCCATAATTTTGTTGCTCACCATGCCATTCCAGTTTGAACCCAGCCATATGCAAATCAGTCTTGACCCTGTGCCTCATGGGAACAGTCCAGTCCCAACTGCCAAGCCAGGTCATACCTGGACTTGGAATAAGCATCCTAGGAACGGTTTCGGGGTTTCACTCCTCTTCAGCCAGGATAGCTTGAGTCCAGTGGCATGAAGAGCACACGACCCACGTCTCGGCATACCCGTTCCACTCGGGGGTGACAAATGCAAAAACAAGCATTTGCAATGCAATAGGTCTCGTATTTACACAACTTAAGCTATTGGCATTGTAAATGACAATGCCTTTTAGTTATGTTTTTAAAAATGAAAACAAAAAAAAAAGGGATTGTCATTTGCTATGTCAATAGCTCAAACTCGTGTAAATGCGAGACCTATTGCATTGCAAATGCTTGTTTTAGGGCTTGTGCCTTGCCCGAATGTAGCTCTTCACTCGTACCGAGGGCCTCGGGGCGCTAGCTTGTGCCTAGGAGAGCAATTCAGCAGCAGAGTGAACACCCTCGGAAGTCCTCGTGAGAGCAAACCCGACATCTGCACTCACGTGCATGCACCCGGAGGCTGCAGGGAGGCGCTATGATTTATAGATCACTCACTATCCTTCAGTGCAGCTGTGGCTTCAGGGGGCGGAAAGTGGTCAGCAGAAAGGGTCGGGCGGAAGAGGGCATCCTTTCTGCGAAGTACAAAGCTTTAGGGAGCAGTGGTCACCGGGCTTTATGTTGGCAGCGTTGTGGTGCACTGCACACACTGGCGGACATACATTTTTCTATGCATTATTTCTAATAGCTTCACAGCGTTTTCAATAGCAGGAGTTACTACTACAGAACTCAACCATACTAATCTTACCTACCTCAGGCGGATAAATGGTCCGAGGGGGGAAAGGAGGGGGGAAAAGAGGAGAGAAAGAGAAGAGAGAGAGAGAGAGAGAGAGAGAGAGGAAGAGAGAGAGAGAGGGGTGGGAGAAAGAGAGGAGAGGAGAGAGAGAGAGAGAAAAAGACAAAGAAAGAGAGAGAGAGAGGGGGAGAAAGAAAGAGAGGGGGAGAGAAAGGAAGAGAGAGGAGGGAGGGAGAGAAAGAGAAAGAAACAGAAAGAACGAGAGAGACAGAGGGGGAAAAGAGAGAGAGAGAGAGGGAGAGAGAGACTCTCTCCCTGCCCTCTGCAGGATCACCTTATAAACCGCTCGTAGTGGTTGTGAGTTAACCCGGGTGGTTAATGCACCTCCTGCTGCACTGGTCTGCGCGTGTGGTGCATGTCACAGGTTGTCTGTCATCCCATGGCTCGTAGATAAGTCCCCTGCTACAGAGCTGGGGGTGTCTTGCGGGTCACAGGTTCGGATCCTGGGGAAGGTAACTTATTTAGTAGTAAATGCATTTGTTTAGAGCTTCGCTACCATTGAAGGGGCTTGAAGCGCTTTATGGTAAGTAGCATGGTACTTGTGAACCACAGGGTTAGTGGTTAAATCCAGCGGTTAATTGGTTATTAGGTTAAGCCTGCTGCTCTGAGGGGAAGCATTCCGTGCATTTACTTCAGTTTCCTTTATGGTAAATTGAATTAACATTTCGATGGCAGCATTAGTGAGACTTTCTGGCAAAAAGGAACTGGATCGAGGTGAACAGGGCTGGAACAGATTAAGTATTACTGGGATAAGGCACGAGAGGTTGTGATCTATGATAGCAAGGTAGGTAATTTGTAGAACTTCAAAGTAGAACAAGACAAGCCCGGCGGAGCATGGCGCGCACGCTTGGCGGGGGCGGGGGAGCGCATTCCAGGCGGGGGAGCGGACCCTTTGAAGTGCGATACCAAACGGATTGCATGGCAGCACGATGCACGTGATTGTGCGCGTGCTCGCCATGCAATCCGCTTTTCGGAGCAGTTTTGTGAGCCCCTTACAATAGTCTTGCTTTGCGATCGCTTACGCGATAGCAAGGCAAGACCTAACAACAGTTGATGGACAGAATGCAGAATAATGTCGTACATTCACCCCAGTACAGAGATCTGAGCCTAAATCCATCTGATTCCATCTAGCATGGCTGAAGAAGGGTGACATACCCTGAAACCAGCCCCAGGATGCTTGTTTCCGGTCCAGGGAGGACCGGGCCCAGCAGTTCGGTCTGTACTGTTCCCATGAGGCACAGGGTCAAGACTGATTTGCATATGGCTGGGTCCAAACTGGGGTGGTGTAGTGGGTAAAAGAACAATGGATTTAACCCAGATCTTTTGACTGGGGGAGAATGTTTGCATTGTACGCATTCCGCCCATAATTGTTTGCTGAAACACTTTTCGCCCTAAGTGGGATGGGTATGCCCAGACGTGCGTCCCTTGCTCACTGTGCCACTGGATTCAAGCTAGCCTGGCTGAAGAAGGGTGACATACCCTGAAACCGGTTCAGCATGCTTGTTTCCGGTACAGGGAGGACCTGTCCCGGCAGTTCGGTCTGGACTGTTCCCATGAGGCACAGGGTCAAGACTGATTTGCATATTGCTGGGTCCAAACTGGGGTGGCGTAGTGGGCAAAAGAACGATGAATTTAACCCAGATCTTTTGACTGGGGGAGAATGTTTGCATTGTCCGCATTCCGTCCATCATTTGTTTGCTGTAACACTTTTTGCCCTAAGTGGGATGGGTATGCCCAGACGTGGGTCCTGTGCTCACTGTGTCACTGGATTCAAGCTAGCCTGGCTGAAGAATGGTGACATACCCTGAAACCAGTCCCAGGATACTTGTTTCGGGTCCAGGGAGGACCTGGCCCGGAAGTTCGGTCTGGACTGTTCCCATGAGGCACTGGGTCAAGATTGATTTGCATATGGCTGGGTCCAAATTGGGGTGGCGTATTGGGCAAAAGAACGATGGATTTAACCCAGATCTTTTGACTGGGGGAGAATGTTTGCATTGTCCTCATTCCGTCCATCATTTGTTTGCTGTAACACTTTTTGCCCTAAGTGGGATGGGTATGCCCAGACGTGGGTCCCGTGCTCACTGTGCCACTGGATTCAATCTAGCCTGGCTGAAGAAGGGTAACATACCCTGAAACCGGTCCTAGGATGCCTGTTTCCGGTCCAGGGAGGCAAAAGAACGATGGATTTAAGCCAGATATTTTGACTGGGGGAGAATGTTTGCATTGTCCGCATTCAGTCCATCATTTGTTTGCTGTAACATAATATCAGTTTGATCCTTACCAGCTAAGTAGTTAAATACACTAGGGCCTATTCACAAACAGCACTTTGTAGCACATTTATTAGTACAGCCGCAAATACCCATAACTGTGTTAAATGCCCTCCAGTCCAGCACAGTATGTCCAGCACCACACATGACCTCTCTCAATGGTACTGCAAAAACCCTCCTACAGAAAATAGTGGAAGCACATACTTATTAAAAAAACATTTAAAATAATGTTAAAATAAATTAAACTTATTTTGATATTTTTGAATTTAAAAAATAAGTATAATTTGTTTCTAGTGTTAAAATTACATATTTTAATGTTCTCAGAATAAAAAATTTAAAATGTAAAAATAAACATACATTGTATAAAATTCATTCTAAACATAATTTCTAGCAATATATATTAGCTAAAAAGAAACATTTTACTGTAGAAGAATTTTTTAAAATATATATCTTTAAATAGACCATAAATAAAAATATTTAATTTAACTGATTAATATACCTTTAAGTTTATAGTGCTGCACATTTTATTTTATTTGTTCTCGGTTTAAAAGTATTTAAAATAATTTTATGTTATGTTATTTTTTAACATTAACATACATTTTACGAAATAAATTTATAATCTAAGAAACGACAGCCTATGGTGAAAATATATTAGTAGTAACTTAGTAGTAAGTTGACACAAGTAAATTAGGCTCCATCACCTGGTTTCAGGGTGTAGGTACAGTAGGTCTACACATCTTAGTAAATTTACACTCAGAAATGTTGACTATCAAAATGTAGTAAAGTTACTACAAAGCGTTTGTGTAATCTATGAGTAACTATACAAAAGTATATTTACCTTTGGGAATAGGCTTCTGTGTCACCAGCCAGTTGCTTCACTGTAGGGATATTGGTCATAACTGGTACTAGATCTCTTGATTAACCAATGACTAAGAGCTGAGCTGTTGAATGGAAACTGTGGTTGTAAATTGTAGAATAGTTTGTCAGTAATTTTAGTCATTATGGGAAAATGCACTAGAATAAGAATAAAATAGCATTTATCGATGAATCTGAACCCCAGGATTAGCTAGGACCTCTCAGATTTGGTTGTGATATTCTAACTACCCTACTTTAGTAAGTGTAAACACAGCCCTTTAACTGAACATTGATGGTGATATGCCTTCTAAGCCACCAAAAAGCATCCTCCAGGAGGAGAAATGTGACTTCTCACGAAAGCTACATTTGGATTGCAAGGATTACTATGACAAATAATGTTTAATCGAAATAGAGTGCATTTTGTAGCCCCATGACTCTTACAAATGTAGACATGGAATTTGAAGGTTGGTAAGCTCTCTAGAGTTTGTTCTCCAGATGCGCGAAACAGGAAAAAAGGCTTGCAGAAGTTGCTAGTCTGCACGGCTTGGACCTAAGTGGACTTACATAGCATGGCACACTTTTAATTGGTTCACTGCTCTTGTATTTGCAAAGTTTGTGTCAAGTTGTTAAATGAGTGTACCAATGATTACAGCTGTTATGTGTGCAGTACATTTATTGTTTCCTGTGTTTGTCATTTTAGTGACAATTGGATGGAATGTCAAGAGACAGTGAGAAGAAAAATCAAATATATTGTGGAAAACGATGTCTCTAAAAGTGACCCAGTAGCCCCACATATTTTTGCGCAAGCTGATTGTCTGGTCACAACATTCTGTTTGGAAATGATTTGCATTGATGAGGAAGCCTACTGCAAGGCTCTGAAAAATATGTCTTCACTTTTGAAAAAAGGAGGTCATCTTGTAATGACTGGAGCCTTTGGATGCACCTTTCATATGGTTGGATCATTTAAGTTCCCAGTACTATGCATGGAAGAAGAGTTTTTGAGAAAAGCTATCAGTGATACTGGCTATGCAGTTAAATCACTTGAGGTTAAACCTCGCATTGAGAAATCACTATACTCTGTAACAGATGCTACAGGTCGTTTTTTCCTTATTGCATGCAAAGAAAGAGAGGTTTACTAGTCACATTTGATGGGAAGCGGCCACAAAGAAGAGTAATACTATTTTATTCTTCCTCTGTATTCATGATTCTGCTTTCCTTAATATTAGCTTATATTCATTTACTGCTTTCCTGTTAAAGCTTTGTCTAACCATACTTTCAAAATGTATTTAAAGTTGCTAATCAATCAATACTGAGGCATTTCCACCTTATTCTTTATTTGTGACTAAACAATATGCTTATTCTCTTACCATAAATATTAGCTTGCAGTGAAAAAGAAAATCCATGATTAATAATGCAAATAAAGTATGAAATGACTGCTGTAGTTGTAGATAATGCATTTGAACATTCTTATTGTGTTTCATCATTAACTGTATCTCTAAGGTGTTTTTACTTTCCATGTTCATAAAATAAATAGCTATGTTGCAGCTTAGCTGGGTGCTTAACTCCTTTCATTATCTAAATGTGTTATGACGGTGGGGCAAGACAATCAGAACAGGACTATGCTTTCTCTGTACATGAATCCATACTTTACACAAATTATGTCTGCTTGGCAAAGTATGATAACTAATTAAACTTTATAACCTCATGTGGTGAAATATGGATTTAAACTCACTGACATTTGTGTAACTAAAGTAGTGGTGTGAAATTATCATCTTTTGTGCATTGCATACCCTGATTTTTACCTTGGTTGTTTTTGTTTGCTCCAGAACACTTTACCCTTGCTAACCAATGGAAAATTACCTATGCTCTCCCTTCCAACATGACAGCAATGGCACACTTCAAATTGGTATATTTAACTGACATATGGTAGAAAAAAAAGTATATATATACTCACTGAAAAAACCATAGGTTTCAGGGGCGTTATAGTTAGCTGGACTTTTCACTCGTACAAAACCATTGAAATTCCCCCGTTATAGTTAGTTCAGCTAACTATAACTCGCGCCTGCAATGCACTGCTGATGACGTCACATATTACATCACTCATCGCATGGTCAGTGAAATCACTCATGACATCACTGATGACATCTCAAATGACATCACTGATGACATCATCCTTGTGATAGAGTGGCAGACCTCCTCTCCCCCTAATATAACCTTTGATACACACATTCAAAAATAGAAACTATCTGTCACTGACCATGTCATGAGTGAAGTAATATGAGACGACATCAGCAGTGCATTGCGGGCGCGCGAGTTATAGTTAGCTGAACTAGCTATAACGGGGGAATTTCAATGGTTTTGTACGAGTGAAAAGTCCAGCTAACTATAACGCCCCTGAAACCTATGGTTTTTTCAGTGAATTTTTAAGGTTTTTTAAATGCGAATTCCTAACTATAAGTGCCTGAAACCTATGTTTTTTTCAGTGAATTTCAAAGGAGAAAAGTGCAAGAAGAAGGATAACGTGTGTTAGAATCCGGGGTCTCTGGTTGGCGCAGGTATGCACTTGCGACAAGCAGGGACAGGGACAGGGGGGGACTCAACTCCCCTGCCTGGGGACTTCCTCGACCGCTTGCGGGGTGGTGTCACACTGGGGCTGAGGGACAGACTGGCAATGAAGGACTCTTTGTCTGACTCTTGAACAGGGGAGCTAAGGGGAGTGGCTTTGGAGGAAGTGGGTCGTGAGGACTGCGGACTCCCACTGTGGCTGCGTGGCTGCCGTTTCGCCCCGACCCAGTGGGTGTGCCTACTTCCCCCTGTGTGTGCGTGACAGGAGGTGTGCGCTTGGCCTTCCCTGTTGGTGTGCTGCCTGTTTCTGGTGGGGTACGTGCATGGGGATGTCTGGGTGTGCTTGGGACAGGCATGGGAGTGGGAAGTGTGGATGGTGCAGGGGTAGGGGGGGACGGAGCGCTGAAGGAGACCCACTGATGCCGTCAGTGACAAGTCCATGGACCTCAGCAACATCCGTTGGTCAGACATCGCTGCTGACATGCCCTCCATGTACGACACCATCTGTGTCAGCAGTCTGGTGTGGCCATGGAGGGCATAAAGCAGCGATGTCTGACCAACCTGCAACTGCTGCAGTATGTCCACAGACTTGGCATTGACGGCAGCAGGGGAGACAGGGGCAGGGCGTGCGGTGCCTGGCACGAAGGAGACATGTTGTCGCCTAGCACGGACAGAAGAGACCGAGCAAGTGGGAGGGCGGTGATGGGAATGGAGGGGGGCGGCGAGAGATGGAGTGCTGCTTTCAGCTGTGGGAGCAGCCTCCGCCCCCTCTGGGAGCTCAGCCTCAGACCCGTCAGCGTCATAGTCAGTGTTGGGACTGGACAGGTTCTCCGCCTGACTCCCCTCGCCCTCCATGCCACTTGCTGCACCAGAATACCCAGCACTGGTGGCACCGGTGCTGGATCCCTCCTCCACGTCCGTGCCGGTGTCTCCCTTGGTGTCCCCCGATGATGCTGTGGGCAAGGTGAAGAGACAGGAAATAATCAGACACCTGTATACATATGACACAGGAGTCCAAACTACATAGGTCACAGTGCATAGCATGAAAAGCATCATGAGTAACATCAACAATACTACGCACATATGTAGGCCCTGCACTACACAGTTGGTTGACCCACCATGCCACTTGGAAACAATGGAGAGCATGACACAACAGCAAGTAACTTGATATCGAATTATGCAGAGAAGCAAGTGTCTGTGGACAGTCGAGCACAGCATCTGGACCACACACAGTTGCCAAAAAAGGATGAGCAGGAACCATGTCTTTCAACTTTAGACACATGCTGCAAAGCACAAACATTAAACCCTGCACAACATGACTGGGGCAGATTGGTGCTCCAGCACTAAAATATGGAATTTTTGTGGCCCTCCTAACCCGATACCAAACCGTAGCCAAGTCTCTTAGAACCTTCAGTCTTACTTTTTTGAAATATTTTGGATCCGAAAATTTATACATAAAACCAGCCTGTTTGATCTTCTCGACTCTCAACAAAGCAGAAAGTAATTCCCCTATAACCGAGTTCCCTGGATTACCCAGAAGCATTCTACAGTTCTTGAGCAGAAAGGCCCAAGAATAAATCTGAAAGTCCGGGGCTGCCAGACCTCCCTTAATACACTTTCTCCTAATTTTTTTCCATGATAATCGTGATCCCTTAGATGACCAGATGAATGACCCAATCTCACTCTGCAGCTTTGCCAACCCCTCCTTCTCAAACATAAGAGGAATAGAGTCAAATAAAAAAGTTATCTTCGGCAACACCATCATATTAACCAAATTAACACGACCGAAAATAGTTAATGGAAGATGACTCCAGCCTCTCATTAGCATGGAAATATCTTTCCTGACTTTAACAAAATTAGTTGTGGCGAGTTGCTTTATGACCTGAGTAATTTGGACCCCCAAATATCTGATCTGCTTTTTAGGAGTTACAGCCTCCGTTGCCAGATTCCAGGACATGATTTCAGTTTTATCAGTATTTAAGCAATACCCTGAGACTTCGCCGAAGTTTTTTGTGATAGTATCTATTATGGCCAATGTTTGTTTCAGGTCAGACGTTAAAATAACTACATCGTCCGTGTAGAGGCCGATCTTTCTAGTCCATCCCTGAAACTTAAAATGAGGGATACTATCTGCCTCCCTAATCTTACAAGCCAGCGGTTCAATATAAAGATCAAACAAAAGAAGGGATAGGGGACATCCCTGCCTGGTACCCCTCATTACCTTTTTGGGCTTTGTTAATACTCCATTGACTAATACTCTAGAGGTGGGTGACTGATAGAGACGTACTAAAGCTTGACCAAAGTTTTCCCCCAATCATAAGTGCATTATTAAAGCCTTCAGAAAGACCCAATTTACGCGGTCAAAAGCCTTGGTGGCGTCAAGAGCAACAACCGCCAAGGGGAGCTTCTGTTCGAGAGCAACATCAATGCTACCTATCAGAGAGAACGTTAGTTCCTTTAAATACCTGCCCTTAATAAACCCTTTTTGATCTTCATGAATAATATATGGAATCACCGTACCCAGCCTACCTGCCATGTCTTTGCAAACAGTTTATAATCACTATTTAAAAGTGAGATAGGCCTGTACGACTCCATGTATTTTGGTGATTTCCCAGGTTTTGGAATAACAATTATGTTTCCCTGATTCCAGGATGCAGGAAGCCCTGTGCTACCGAGAAAAACCCCGTTGAACAACTTAGTTAATAGCGATATCAGACTCCCAGATAGACTTTTATACACTTCTACCGGAAGGCCGTCTGGGCCAGGTGCCTTGCCTTTCTTAGCTTGTCTAATGGCCTCCTCTACATCTCCCTGACTTATCTCCTGGTTCAAGAAATTCTGGAAGTCTTCAGTTAAAGGCTTTAAGACTTTTAGCCAATCCTCAATCCGCTGCCTATCCGGAATCAAATCTTCCCTATACACCTCCTCAAAATATTTATAAAAAGCCTCCACGATATCCTTTGTTTCTGTAACCATACCCCCTGCTTCACCTGCCTTCACTTCTTTAATCGTGTTCCTTGTCCGGTCTTTCCTAGCTTTCCAGGCTAATAATTTACTTGTGCCCTCCCCATATTCAAAATGGGCCAATCTACTGGCCTCCCATTTTTCTTTTACCCTATTGTTCACCACAATGGCTAATTCCTCTTTCAGTTCTACCAATTTTTGAACAATCTCTTCCTTCGAGGCTCTCCTCCTGTTTACAATAGCTGCTTCACCCTGCCTGATTTCAAGTTCCAGACGTTCTACTTCATAAAAATAAGCTCTTCTTTTACTTGCCCCCATAGCACCCAGCCTACCCCGAAGAAAAGCCGTAGCCGTCTCCCATACAATGTCTATCCTAGCTGAGGAGGGCCACAAAAATTCCATATTTTAGTGCTGGAGCACCAATCTGGGAAACTCCGGGCGCCCCAAGTTGGACGGAAGATGCATTGGCAAAGGCATTAAAAACAGAAGGTCCTCAGAAATGGGGCGAGCTATTTGTAGACGGAAGGTTATTGCCGTGGTCTGTTTGTGAGTCACACCGGGGTTCTAAGTTTTCTAAATTTAAATATGTTCAGATTCAAAGCTGGGTAGCCGGGAAAGAACATCTCATCGGGCGGCATAATGACTTTGAAGAAAAGCTGGCATCGGATGTTTGTATTAAAAAAGAAGTGGCAATGTGGTATTGGGCTATTGTTGAGTTGGAAGATGGCCCTTTTCTACTGCCGGAGGCCCTGTGGGGAGAGTGCTTGCCGAGGATTGTGACAGAAGAACAATGGCAAGTAACTATGTTGATTCTATATAAGGTGGTAAAGCCTGCGAATTTAAGAAGGAACCATCTGTTCACTCTCCACAGGGCGTATTGGACTCCAAAGAGGCTGGCCAAATTTAAGGATGGTGGAAAGGTACGATGCCCTCAATGTAATAGCCCAAACGAGGACGATATCCATATGTTTGCCACATGCCCGGCGATCAAGGATTTCTGGGGCGCTGTGAGTAATTGCCTATCAGTGGTGCTAAAGCAAAGTATCAAGGTAAGCCCCGAAATGATTATTACAGGAAGAGTGGACTTACAAGGTAAGGGCCTTGATGATAAAACTAAGTTGGTGTTCTATGCTATTTTGTTGGCCCGGAGGGAAATTTGTAGATTGTGGGTTAGGCCCGATCCTCCGACAGATTTGACCTGGATTAGAGCCATGAGAGGTATAGGTAAATTGGACATGGCGGGTCAATATAAGAAGAAGTACAGATTTTGGACTTTATTTTTGAAACACTATGGGTGAAGGGCAGGGATATAAGATCTTTAAACTGTGGCTCATTGAAAAGAAGAAAAGAATGGTCCTATGATTAAGTTGCTTCGAAATCTCTCGGAGGAAACTTGCTTTGGAAGGCTTGGTCACGGCAGGGTACCCCCTCCGCCTTCTAGTAAGCAATAATTTCTCATATATGAGATGAAAATCACCCTAGGGCGCTACAGAGAGAGAAAGGGTGGGAAGTGGCACAACCCCCCCCCCCTACCTGAGACTATGTGATTGAGACAGAGGAAGGACTTACACCTCTTCATCTGGGATCACAAAAATGGGCTTCATGAAATCCAAAGTGCACTCTAACTACCCCTCGTGGGGCTGACCACACATATTATTGACAAACAACCATCATCAGATAGTTGTACCGAGACACACAGGCACTGGCCACAGTGAGTATGCACAAGCCACATTGGGTCACCCTGTACAGTGGACACATGTAGCACACTTTACGTAAATACAAATGAGGCCAGGGTAAAATGCCACAGAGCCCAACCTATGCTGAAGACACAGAGAATGTGCACAGTGTTGGATGACACACATGATTCCTAGGAAAAGGTGTCTCAGGGGACTGTAGTGGCCACACTGCTCCATGGTCCTGGATATATCTGACTGCAACAGGAGCAACCGTCCCCGCACTATGCATATCTCCCCCTCATGCACATCATGTCTGAGGCCACAACATCGGTCATGCATGCTGCAAGTCTGTTCATTTCAAGCCTCACACTCCTATATTGAGACTCAGCATCAGTGCCAACAATCATGGACCCCAAAATGACTGAACTGGACAGGGCAGAGGCAAGGTCCCAACACATGTCACAGACCACCCCCACACATGATGCTGCAAGCTTTGGGCACTTGAATAAACTGGCAGCCTAGATTACCTTGTGCAAGAGTGACTACACACAGACCAGGGAACACATGTCAAGGAGGGGAAGGGAGGAAGAACAGCCCCTTGTGACTTGGGGGAACAGGATATGCACTGCACATATAAACCCTGGCAGTATATCCAGGCGACTGAGCACTTCCAAAAGCTGATGACACACAAGAAACACACATGCACCTACCCCCTTGCTGCTGCTGCATCACCTGTAACCGCCTATCCATGTCAGGGAAGACCACCGCCAGGACACGCTTCATTTGGTGGGTCAGGCGCCGGCGCCTGCGGTTCTTGCCTTCTGGTGAGTCCCCCAGCAGGACCCGGGCAATCCTCCGGGTCCAGCACCGGATGTCCTGCCAGCATTTCCTCACCTGGGCCAGGTGCCGACTGTGACCCTCCACCGACTTGACGGCCCTGACGGCCCGCTTCCATATCTCCCCCTTGGCGTAGGAGGCTACCTGTGAGGATGACAAAGTGAGACAACATCAATACACCTGCTCCATGTCACAGAGACACACATTAGAACAATTTGGCTTGTTTGAACAGGGTATAGTATGCAGCCAACTCATTGCACCTTTGTCATAGGGACATTATCCTCTGGGGAAGGCCAAAAGCACTACGTGGCATTGAAAGTACACAGGTGGCATGAGGGGTGCGACACAATCACTGATCATGGCTCACACTGTGCATCACAAGCAACACCAGGATTATGGACAGCACCTCAAAGCAGTCACATGCCCCAGGCCACTCACGCAACCTCAGCGGAGTACACAGACACACACAGGCACAGGCCAATCATCTGCCATTGGCAACTGCGGGTAAAAACCTCAGTCTGCACATGTGCCACTTGACTGGGGGGTGTCATAGGTGTGGGGCTAGCTCGCACATCAGACACACAGCACGGCTCCCTGCTCACATCAGATGGGTAGGGCATATGCATCCTCCATGCAGCTGGGGTGCAACACTCCACATAGACACTCACCCACATGACAGGGGACTTACACACACACCAATGTCCAGGGCCCGTACACATCATTTGGATACTCTCACCACAGGTACACTCAACTCACACACATCTGTGGGTACAGTCACCTGTCTCACTGGGGGGACCACTGAATCACATCAGGACTATAGAAACAACATTCCCAAGAGGATTAGCCAGGCTGAATGTGGCATGCACCATGCAGTGATAGTCACAGTAAGCACAATGCAAGTGAGGAGTGCAGATATGAACCACATCATGCTCTGCATGGGAGACATAAGGCATTCACCCCCTGGGACCCACCATGAACAACATTGCATGTCTGTCATACCTGGACACAATGCCAGAAGTGACAGACACAAAAAAGAGGCACAGTCAAAGCTAGTGGAGTCAGCAGTCACCTGCTCCCCTGGTCTCCCATACAGGCAGGGGTTCTGTGGGAGGATGACATCCAGCAACGCCTCATTCTCCTCTTGGGTAAAAGGCTGGGCCCTCTCCACAGACCTGGACATGGTGCCAGAGGAATCACAAGCAGCAGCAGTGGTGTGGAATGAAAGGTTGTGCAGGCAAGTGCTCTCTCATGGGTCCTGGCTGCCTTATATCTGCCTTGCTGGGTTGTTTAATTTACAGGAGTACAGAGTGATTGGTCTGTCTCATTTGCATCCTGCGTTTCCTCCAATCCCTTTAAACCTACCCCAGTGAGGGCCTTTGCATGGTTCAAAATTTGAGCATGTCAAGTCAACAACCACTTTGCAACATAGTATATTGTCTCCAACCGACTTTTGCTGGCCACCTGATGAAAAAGTTTGAACTGGAAACTCGGTCTCCATGACAACCAGCATGCATTTAGGCCCTTATACTTGTCCCTCATGTGTCCCCTATGTAATTTCACTATCCACACACAGGTATGGTGCATTCCACACGTACCCCTAGGGCACCACTACTCCAGTGATACGGTCCGTACACGCGTGTGTAGGGTCCGTATCCCTATGGTAGTGTTGCCGTAGGCGTACGCCATAGTGATACGGTCCGTACACGCGTGTGTAGGGCTCGTAGCACTATGGCAGTGTTGCCGTAGGCGTACGCCATCGTGCTACGGGCCGTACACACGCGGGTACAGCCCGTAGCACTATGGCGTATGCCTACGGCAACACTACCATAGTGCTACGAGCCCTACACACACGGGTACGGCCCGTAGCACTATGGCGTATGCCTACGGCAACACTACCATAGTGCTACGAGCCCTACACATGTGAGTATGGCCCGTAGCACTATGGTAGTGTTGCCATAGGCGTATGCCATAGTGCTACGGGCCGTACCCACGTGTGTAGGGCCTGTAGCACTATGGAAGTGTTGCTGTAGGCGTACGCCATAGTGCCACGGGCCGTACCCGCGTGTGTAGGGCCTGTAGCACTATGGCAGTGTTGCCGTAGGCGTACGCCATAGTGCTACGGGCCGTACCCGTGTGTGTAGGGCTCGTAGCACTATGGCAGTGTTGCCATAGGCATGCGCCATCGTGCTACGGGCCTACGGTGACACTCCCATAGGGATAGGACCAGTGTGTACACGTACGTGTGTACGGTCCGTACACACACGCGTACTCCTACCCAAAACCCATATAGTGATACGACCGTACACACGCCCTCAGAGCGTGTGTACGGTGCATTTCACAGCTCACACTGGTGATAGGAGGCACACAGGAAAGGAATGGAGGTGTCAGACTGGCACAAGGATGGACATCAAGTCATTGTCAGTGCAGTGCTTCATGTGTAGGGCCTAGGCATGTCAGGCAGTGAGCTGGCACATGTCTCCTTATGTTTTAACCCAATAGTTGTGTGATGACCTGTGTACACGTGTCATGTGTGATGGGGCACTATGTGGCGCACTTCCCCTTCACACCTTTTACATGTGTGCATGTAGTTCAAACTTGTCAAGCACTGCATCACTGGCATGGCTCAGTCACCAACACCCGCAACTGTCCCCTGATGCCAGGTACACAGATGATGACACCTGACATCTCACTACCAGCGGGCCCCGATGTGACTATGTCATGTGTGTGTCATGTGTTTCCATGATCTTGCTGTTGGTGTTCCGTCAACGGCATCTGCTGTAGCTGCATCCAACATGTGTCTGTGTGTAGATGCCCATGTCACACTATTACGCACACCAGGACACATGTGGAATAACACGTAACGTGTGTCTGTATGCATCGAAGAGGGACTTGCGAGCTTAGGACATATCAGCGTAGTCTCAATGTCTGTGTGATCAGTTTTGACATGTACCCCTTCATGGCAAGGTGTGTGGTCTGTCCTTTTTCCATGACATGTGACCTGTGCGTCTAGCTTGCCGGCAGCTGTCTGTATGAGATAACATCCTTCAAATGCACATATGTGGATGTATGTCACTCCTGTAATGTGTCTGGCTGTTCACTCACACTGGCCCACAGCTACTTTCATGGCATGTCATGTAGACCTTGACAATCCATGTTTGTAGCCGGCTCTTGGTAGGAGTATCACCTGGCTGGCATACGTGTGCAGGATGTATTGCACAGACCAGACTCTGTATGTAGCATATGTGTATTAGCTGTTGAACATGTGCTCAGTTCATTGACATTGGTGTAGTAATGTACTCAATCTTCGTTATTCCTTCCAAATTTCTGCAGGGCACCGCCTCTCCCCCGACCAATGCCAGACTTGGTTGCCATGAGGGAAAATGACTGCATACGTCGCTACAGATTCAACCAACAGTTAATTGTGGACCTGACAAACAGGCTGGCCCCACACCTCCAACCGCGACACAGTTATCCGACTGCGCTGACCCCCAAGATGAAGGTGATGTCAGCCCTACATTTCTTTGCCACCGGTACGTTTCAATTGACCATAGCTGATGTGGGTGACATGTCCCAGACCATGTTCAGCCGTGTCCTGCATGATGTTTTAGAAGCCATGTTGGAGCACCTGGATGAATTCATCCATTTTCCAACTCCTGAGCTGTTGACAGGTATCAAGGGTGAGTTCTATGCCCTGGGAGGGATGCCCCATGTAATTGGGTCCATTGATGGGACACATGTGGCTTTGCTACCACCACAGGCACAGGAGGTAGCCTTTCATAACCATAAACATTACCACTCCATTAATGCCCTTGTGGTGTGTCTTGCTAACATGGTGATTTCCCATGTCTGTGCACATTTTCCAGGGTCAGCACACGATGCCTACATCGTGAGGCGTAGCAGGGTGCCAGAAATGATGCTGCAGCTGCACAACAAACGAGCATGTCTTGTTGGTGGGAGACTCTGTTTGTCCAGTATTCAGCGGTATCTTAGTATGTGACGGCATCTCCTGATCCACTTCTTTACATGATGTTTCCATGTAGGGGACTCTGGCTATCCCAACATGCCATGGCTGGTGACGCCTCTCCGCAACCCAAGAACAGCTGCAGATCACCGTTACAACAACGCCCATGGTTAGACCAGGCGAGTGATTGAGAGGACGTTTGGCCTCCTGAAGAGCCGATTCCGTTGCCTCCACAAGACCGGCGGGTCCCTCCCATATGCAGCGGTGAAGGTCTGCAAAATCTTCCTCGTGTGCTGCATGCTGCACAACATGGCAGTGGAGAAAGCTGTGCCACTCATTCTGGATCCCGATGAGCAGGAACATCCACCCGTGGAGGATGAGGGCCTTGGTCACGAGGCAAGTGAGGAGGAGGAGGAGGAGGAGGACATCCGGAGTCAGCTCATACGCAACTTCTTCTCATAATGGTGAGTCCCTGGGTCTGAGTGTCCACGCTTGGAGCCTTGTGTGGCATGTGTTGCAATGTGTGTGTCCAGCTGACTGTATGCAAAGTGACTTTGAGGTGTGTGCTGATGTGTCACTCGAGTGTTGATGTCATTCCACACATTTTAGCTGACACACTCAATTGACAACTAGCATGGTGTCAACCTTATTCATGTAGAGTACATGCCCATGCATGCGGATGACTATGTGTTTCCTGACTTCTTGTGTGTCTCTCATCCCCAGGTATTTGCGCATGCTGTCTGCTCGTGGCATCGTTGTGCTCCTGCTATTCCTCATGAGTAATGCAACGTGTGCTGAATCAGCGTTACATGCACGGACATGGTGAGAAGTCTCCTTTGGGTAAGGATTGCAGCAAGGCTTTTTGGGTGTGGCAGTTGTTTGTAATGTGTGGGCACTGCTCCTGTGCAGGTATTGTTACTATGCATACATGTCAACTCACCATGGGGCACATAACATGTAGCATGACTCACATGAATTGATAGTCACACTTCGTGACAGTCATCTGTTATGGGATTGTGGATTTTGATGAAGGCATCTATGTGTGTACAACTTCCCTCGGAAACATACAGGAGGCTACGGGTGGACATATTGCGGGACATCCCCATGAGAGGCTCAATGGGGAATTGCAGCCTCTCCGTGTGCAGCAGGGGATGTTTGGCTCACCCCCTTCACTTGTGTGCCACTCCCATGGATTGACAGCATCTGTGGTGCGAAGGGGGTGTCCAGTGTAGGTCCCACATGTTAATCCAAAATACCATGTGAGTCTGTTAATATTGATGCATTTCCATAGGTGTGAGCCTGAGTAATAAAGGTGTTCCTCAGCCTCCAAGGGGCCTCATCTCTGTCAATGCAGGTCTCTTGCCACTGTGCATGCGCCATCTCTGGCATGGTTGTCAAGGATTGTGGATATGAGTCTATGTGTAGATTAGCAACCTGCATGCTGTTCTACATGTATTTGATTCTCTATTCTGCATGACGTCCATGGCTATGTATGTGTTTTGGTATGTTGGTTCCCACAACGGGCCATCAACACCTTCTGGGGTGTGTTTCCTGTGCGCAGCTTGGCCTTCAGTTTCATGATCCGGTGTCAGTCATCTTTGGGGATTGTGCATCCTTTATCTCTGGGTGTGCCATTGAAAACCGGTCACTCCTTCCTTGACATACACCTGTTGCAGTAGTCCTTTCTGACATGCTAGTCTTTGTGTAGTATTGTGGCATAGTTCCCAGGACATGCCGCCTGCTTTTGCAGCCACTGCAGCAAGGGCACACGAAGTTTCCTGATTTGGCAACACACACACATCATAGATGCTCCTCCCTTCCTCCATCAACCCATTAATTTGGCTGTCATCAGCTTGTCTGTGCCACAGTTGCGGCCACGCCGTCCCAAAGGCTGGACCGTCTGCACATGCAACGTGCACATTGCATGAGCCTCATGTCCTTGCATGACCCACATCACACTACAGTCTGATGTTGCAGCCACCCTCCAAGCAATGTTCATCCACACATCTGCCGCCAGCGTTCAGGCATACACTAAGCGCACACACAACACCTTTGCATGATGAGTGTGCACCTCCGACTGCCTACACAGCACTGCCACACCTTCCAGGCCCTGTCACACCCACCAGGTCATGTCCCTCCTACTCCCCACCGGCTCTGTACCCCGGCAAGGACATGGGAGTGGGACTCAAGGCTTCTGCATGTAGTATGCTGTCGTTGTGAGGCACATGGCACAGGTATTATCTGTCAGCGTGTCAAACTACAATGTGTCCAGGACCCCCCTCTCCACCATCACATGCGCACACAACCTCATCATCAACTCATATGCCATTGACAGCCAGGTGCTCCTCACCCTCACCAAGGGCGCAGACATTGCCAGTTCCAATATTCTAGATTGCATGATATCCATTGATGAATGGCAGAACAGCAGCCACCTGAGGCTGGACTTGTACAGGACTGAGGTCAACATCTGAGGATTGTCCCCTTACAGCTGGGTCAACTGCTTGTGTCCCACCCGCAGTAGCCCCGCACAAGCACCCAGTGTCCATGCACACAAGATGGTGTGCATCATGGATTGCTTGGTCACATTTGCCATGGTAATCACCAGCATCTGTGCCTCAGACTGCAACACCCTCTGCATTATGCACATGATCTCCAGATAGATCCACTCCAAGGAAAGACGGACCATCCCCCAGGTCCGCGACAACATACGTGTCAAATACTGCCCTGCCCTCTATGGGGCAGCCACATCCAAACTCCCAGGACACTTGTCCACATCCAGGCTGCATCTGCACACCTCAGCTGCAACATCCCGCGCCCCAGCCACATCACCGTCCAGCAGAGATATCTGCAATGGATCACTGTGTGCTGCAGGATGACCTTCAGACTCCCCACCCACACTCAGGAGCCAGGCCACAACCCCGACCCAACACCAACCTTGTACCACTGTCATCCGAGACCCCGTAGTGCCTTCTCCGTGCATTCAACCTTGACCTGGCCATCATTCTTCCGATCTACCGTACTCCAGCATGCAGGACATAGTTCTCCCACCTGGGAACACATACCTGGGACTCCCTCCCCGGGAACCTCCGAATGAGGCATGACCTCTACGCCTTAATGGTACTCTTCCAAATAGGTCTGTCGGTACAGTATTGCATGCACCCCCTCAGCAGCTTGAGGCCATCACAGGTGAGTATTGTGCCCCATGTCTGCATTGAATGATACATTGTGACCCATGTGTGTCCAGTACCAGACTCCAATCCCAGGGTATGGATGTGTGGAGTTAGTTCAACACTCAGGCATAGTTTGACATTTACACACACATATGTTGGTGAATAATGCCAAATGACAGCAACATCTCATGACAAAATAAAGTATTTATTTTTGGTGGGGTAAGTCTTTTGGTGGATGAAGTAAGGTGCTCTACCGGGTGCATTGAATCCAAAGTTCACAGGGGGAGATGGCATCCTTGTCAGTTGGAGTCAGCAGAGTCCAGACCACAGTGTTGGTCATCATTGGTCAGACTGTGACCAGCAAGTCCATGTGGCAGAGAATGTCATTGGGTGAGGTGGTGCTGTTGCGCCAGAGGGCCAGGTGCCAGGCCAGGTGAGCTGGGAAATGTGGATGGTCCGCTGACTCTCACAGTCTTTTCCGTTGACGACCCACCTTCCTCCGGGGACGCTCAGATGCAGGCCTTGACGATGTCTGTGATGCTCCGTCGGACGAATCCTCTTCCTCCTCCTCCCTCGCTGTGGCTGGTGCTGGTCTTCGCCTGGTGTCACAGGGAGGGTTGCCCATGTTGTCGGTAATCCGACGGAGTGAATGGCTCATGTCCGTTTGCACCGCCAGGAGCTCAGCCAGTCTTGCCTCCATCCGTCCTTGGTGTTGTTGTTGACTGGCATGTTGCTCGGCCTACAGGTTCTTCATCTCGTCGAGGGTCCCCTTCATCTCTGTGAGGCTCGACACTACCTGGCTGATGCCCCTGGTGTCACGCCGGTATGTGTCCAGGATGTGGCGTATGTGTGACATACCGGTTCCCTCAGCTGGCTGGCCAGGTTCGCGCCTCCGCCTGCCTCCACTCCCACCACCCCTGCCCACACGAGTCTGGCCTGCCGTTGTGGGCTCTTCGGGTCTACGGGACCCCTGAGGGATGGCATTATCGGGGTTGTCTGCCTCCTCCTGGGTGCCCGGAGAACCTTGTCCCTCCTGGTCAGACTAGCTGTGTTGTTCAGTGCGAGCAGGGCTCCTGGGTGTCTCCTGGGATGTGGCAGGAATGGGGGTGGTGGTTGGCACAGATGTACCTGACGCAGGTGCTGCAGGGGCTTGGGCACCAGAGGGGCCAGGTTGATCGGGGTCATCCTCGGAGTGGTGAGAGTCGTCGCTGCCGGTGGGATCATCTTCACGCTGAGCCTGGGACTGTGATTGTTCCCTCCCATTGTTGGGGGGAGGTCGATGACGTTGCCCTGTGTGTATGAGCGAGACAATGTTAATGCTGTTTCATGCCACATCCATGTTTCATACATATTCAAGTTGTCACAGATCCTCCAGGTAGTTGGATGTGCCTAGCATTCCTCTCAATGTCCATTTGGGGATGGGTATGTTGCGGGGGACAGTTTGGCAGTTTGGTATGTTCTCCTGAGTGTTTGACCAGTAGAATTTTGGCTTGAATGCTTATTTGGCGATGGATTGGTCTTGTTGTGTCACATGTCCATTGTGAGAGTGGGTAAATCCATTGCCTGCCCCGGGGGTGTGTGCTTGTGTGAGGGGGGGTGTGTGACCGGGCCTGCTGTTGGGTGTAGTGTGATTGGTCATTGGGTCTCCCAGGTGATGTGTTTGTCCCCTCATGGTGCATGCTGGCATGACAGTGAGTTTGAGTGCCTGTGTTAGATATCTGAGCTTGTGTAGTTGGTGTTTGAGTGTACAGTGGTCACAGAAGGGCCTTGTGCTGCATACAGCAGGGCCAAGTGTCAGTCACCTTGTCAGTACGTTGCCAGTCCCTGTGCATTGGGCATGGTGCATGGGTATGTACCTAGGCCATATGGGCTGAGGGCATTGGTGTCTGCTTCGGAGTTGCACAATGTGTTGTTTGAGCCCCACCCTCCCAGCATCTCGGACATCCAGTCTTGGGTTTGTGGTTGGTGTGGCCTGGGACATGGCATTGCCTTTATTTGTGAATGGGGCATGGAGACGTTAGTGGCATGAGCGTGGTTTTAGAGTGTGGTTGTGTGCAGTGAGGGCTTGGGGGAAGTTGCGTGCATTTGGTGTATTTGTGGTGTGGATGGCATTCCCCCCATGTTACGTGAGTTGTTTGTGTACTCACCAGGCTCTGCGACTCCTTCGACTCCGTGTACTCCCACCGGCGGTAGCATGGCCATCACCTTCTCCTCCCAGGGATGGTAATGTACGGGTCTGCGGGGCAGCCCGCCTCCAGTGATGTTAATCTGGGCGTATTCCTCGTTCATCTTCCTCTTGACTGCCCTGCGCAGATCGTACAACCTGGCTTGGCATTCATGCCTGTTCCTTCAGATGGGCGCAACAGCATTCACCTTGTCGACGATCCTCTGCCACAGGCTTGTTTTTTGGGCTATGCTGGTCTGTCTGACCAATGTTCCAAACAGCTGTGGCTCGACTCTGATGACTTCGTTGACGAGGAGGTCCAGCTCCGCCCTTGTGAACTTTGGATTCTTGTCTGTGGGCATGGTGTGGGGTGTGGGTGTGGATGGCTGTGGGTGTGAAGGTGTAGGTGTGTGTGTGACTGTGAAGAGGGGGTGTTTGTGAATGAGGTTTTGTGAAGGTGTGTAAGTGAAGGTGTAGTTAAGGTGTAAGTAAGGTGCAGTTGTTTGTCTGTGGGGTCTGGCAGCAGTGAGTCTGTTGCAAAGGCTCATGGGTTGTGTGTGTGGGCCCTTTTTATTGGTCCATTTGTGGGTGTGGCTGGGTTTGAATTTGTGGTGGGTGTGTTATAAGAGATGGTTGTGATTTAGGGCCTCTGGTTGCCTGTTTGGATGTGCCAGGTCAGTCATAGAGATGTATTTTGTCATGTTGATGTGTTTTGTGGTGTTGTGCGAGTCGAATTGACCCTCCTTGTGTTGGTACTGTACGAGTCTTTTTCGCGTAGGTAAGGTCCATACATACACGATGCTGGGTGAGGGTACTGGGGTACGGTGTTGGGGTACGGTGCATACAGGTATGGGGCTGGGGCACGAGCCTGGGGTGCGTCGCGTACAGGTGGGGGGCTGTGCTAAGGTGTTGGGGTACGGTGCGTACAGGTGCGGGGCTGTGCTACGGTGTTGTGGTACGGTGCGTACAGGTACGGGGCTGGGCTACGGTGTAGGGGTATGGTGCGTACAGGTACGGGGCTGGGCTGCGGTGCTGGGGTACTGTGCGTACACGTACGGGGCTGGGGTACGAGCCTGGGGTGCGTCGCGTACAGGTGGGGGGCTGTGCTAAGGTGTTGGGGTACGGTGCGTACAGGTGCGGGGCTGTGCTACGGTGTTGTGGTACGGTGCGTACAGGTGCGGGGATGTGCTAGGGTGTTGGGGTAAGGTGCGTACAGGTACGGGCTGGGCTACGTTCTTGGGGTACGGTGCGTACAGGTACGGGGCTGGGCTACGGTGTTGTGGTACGGTGCGTACAGGTACGGGGCTGGGAGACGGGCCTGGGGTGCGGCGCGTACAGGTGGGGGGCTCGGGTACAGTCTTGGGGTATGGTGCGTACATGTGCGGGGCTGGGAGACGGGCCTGGGGTGCGGCGCGTTCAGGTGCGGGACTGTGCTACGGTGTTGGGGTGCGGTGCGGAGGGGGGGTACGGTGCTGACATGTGCGGGGTGTGGGGGGCTGTACGACTCGTATCCGGGCACAAGTTTACCCGTGTACATGTAGGCTACAGCGTTCGCTCCGTACGGGGCATTTTACATGCGGTTGTGTATTCGGACGGGCGGTACGGATCGTACTTGCGCGCTCGGACTTCTGTTTTACGATTTGCACGTAAAAATTTTCGGCTCCCTGTCGGACACTTTTCCCGACGCTATTCGGACGTAAAAATGTACTGCTCCCTCTCCGGATCGGAATCGGCACCTTAATAGAGATCTTAGGAAATTGGAAAATGAAGAAATAGTTCACATTGAAGCTATTGATAAAATCGAGCATCAAGGAATAACAATTCTTCTTTCAGAAAAACTACAGACTAAATTGGATTCTTTGGAAAAGTCTGTATCAAAAACTGCTGGCTTAGAAAACAAGCATTTGCAATGCAATAGATCTCGCATTTACGCGAGATTGTCCTATTCACATTGCAAATAATAATGCCTTTTTTTTGTTTTTAAAACATAAATAAAAGGCATTGTCATTTACAATGCCAATAGCTTAAACTCGCATAAATGCGAGACCTATTGCATTGCAAATGCTTGTTAATTAGATGGGCCTCTGCCACACTTCCCCCACCCACTCTGCGTCTCTCTATAGATTGGAACTGAATTTGACCGTGGCTGCAACCCCAGCCCGCCCGTCTATTGATCTGCTGACTGCTATATGGGAGAGCTGCATCAGGTAGGCAAAAATATCAGAAATTTGTTAATGTTTTAGGAGTCTACAAGGGCTCGTACAATGTCCTTAAAGAGAACTTATACTAATTTGTAAAGTGACATTTCTGCTTACTTAGTGATCATTATCGTCAAAGTGGCTTGGGCTCTTTTTTTTTTTTTGGTGTTGGGCTTCAACTGTCTTTTTGTTTTTATTAGTGGTATCCTTATAAAAAATAATGGGGACAATTATGGAGCAGTTTGGGCTCGTAGATTCATGGCGGCATCTCCATCAAGAAATTGAATCTTTTACCTTCTACTCCCATCGCTTCTCTTCGGCCTCTCGACTAGATTATTTATTAACTTCAAGGTCTATATAGGTGACAAATGCATGGATCAGTAGTAATTCTTTTTCTGACCATGCGCTTGTAGGGGTTTCCTTGGTTTTGGGGGGGAGAGACAAGGAACGATCAAGGTGGCAGATGGATCGCCTCCTCCTTCAAAACGTAGATTGGATTACTGGATTTAGGGAGTGGATTCTACAATATTTTGAGATCAACAATAATACCGCCATCCCCTTTGCTGTCTGGGGAGGTTTTAAGGCCGCGGCCCGGGCCCAAATAATAGCTGTAATGGCCGGTCAGTCCAAAACTCGGAGGTTGCATATTGAGAACCTTAAGAATAAGGTGGATCAAGAATATGCTTTAATGCTACAGCATTCCCCCAACTGCTTTAATAAAGCTAGTAGGGAACTAAGAGATTTTTTTATCCTGGAGGAAATATGTAACTCTAAAATCTTTCAGCAAAAAATCTATGAAGAGAGTCAGTTGATAGGGAAGCTGTTAGCCAGTTCCATCAGGAAAAAAATGGAATCCTCCCTAATCACCTCCATCAGGGACCCGGTTACAGGACTAGTTGTATCAGATAGGGATAATGTTTCACGGATTTTTCTCCATCACTACGGCAGCTCTATTCAACAGAGTATCCGGTTAATAATGAACAAATTCAGGAGTATTTGATGGATGTAGATATTCCCAGGCTGTCAGAGGACAGAATCAGAGAATTAGACGATGAAATAATGGAGGAAGAAATTATAAGTGCAATCAACTCCATGGCAGGGGGTAAGGCATGTGGCCAGGATGGTTTTCCCATTGAATTTTATAAGGTTTTTTTTAAAGAGTTGGTATTTCCCTTAAAGAGACTTTTTAATGACATCAGAAAGGGCAGAACTGTATCGAGTGAGTTCGAGGAATCTATAATAATATCTTTTGTGAAAAAAGATAAGAACCCATTAGATGTGAACTCTTTTAGGCCAATCAGCCTACTTAATTCTGATTACAAGATCCTGATGAAAGTATGGGCTCAGCGCTTCTTTCCTGCTGCGCAAGAAATAATCCATAAAGATCAGACAAGTTTTATAGCAGGTCGATCTATGGCTACAAATACTCAATTTTTAATTCATGCCTTAGACTTTTTTAATATCAACGAAATCCCTGCTGCAATTATTATGGTTGATGCTGAAAAAGCCTTTGATCTTGTGAATTGGCAAACATTGTTTCTAACTTTAGGTCGTATTGGTCTCTCACAACAGATTATTAATATGTTATGGAATATTTATCAGAGTGCTAGTGCTAAGGTGGTTATTAATCAAGAACAAATAGGGGAAGTTACAATAAAACGGGGAACCAGGCAGGGTTGCCGGCTTTCCCCGCTACTTTTTACCTTTTTTATTGAACCCCTGGTTTTAAAAATTCGTAATAATGCTGCTATTCTTTCTCCTATACCAGGGATGTCAAAAGTTAAGTTATTCGCTGATGACATCATACTATATTTAGCCCCGACGAAAGAGAACTTAGAGTTAGCGTTTAAAGAGTTTTCTCTTTTTCAACAAATCAGTGGATACAAAATAAATGAAAAAAAGACCGAGATACTGGCTCTTAATATTGATCCCAACGTTTTTCCTAACAATTTGAGGGCCCAAGCCATGAAAACCGACCCGATAAGATATTTGGGTATCTATGTTACTAACCAGTATCAGAAATTATTTGAATTAAATTATCTTAGAACTAAGCAGAAGATAAAAAGCTCTTTCGAACAATGGTCTGCACTTCCCCTCACTATTATAGGGAGAGTTTCTCTGGTTAAAATGTCCATTCTTCCCCTATTGATTTTTTTATTCTTAAACGTCCCTATTCGTCTCAATCAATCTTATTTTAATGAGCTAGATACATTGTTTAGGGAATTTATTTGGGCAAAAAATGTCCCCAGAGTAAAATTAGCTACAGTTCAGCTGCCCATAAATCAAGGGGGTCTAGCATTTCCGCAGGTACGGACATATTATGAGGCAGCCCTATTGAATTTAGTGGTGGACCTAATACATCATAAGTGCATCTATGACAGTTTTTTTTTTGATAAAATGATAGTAGAAGGGGGAACGCAAACGCCAGTCTTTCTAAAAACTGCTAAATTACCAAAGAAAACCCGCTACAAGTCTCTACGAGAAGTCCAATTCAGGCTTCAAGCAGTCTTTAAAAAAAAAAGCTCCTCCGGCTTTCAATATTTGGGTTTGGGTGAGTGTAATGGCATTGGCCTACATCTGCAATTAAGGCACATTGAGATTTGGGGAGAGTGTGGGTTCTCTCAACTTAAACATTTCATTGCCCATAACAAAATAGTATCTTGGCAAGAAACTATGGCCAGGGCAGAAGGCTGTAGAAAGCCCACATTTCTCGAATATTTGCGGATAGTCCATTTCATTTCCAATACCGAGGGCATTTTGAATACTCCACATAATACCATGGTAGAACTTTATGATTTCAAGCGTTCGGGACTTGGAAAATGGTATTCTGTATTGCGGAAGGACGAACAGGCAAAGGGTATAGTGTCCCACATTGAAAAAATAGCTAGGGACACTGGATGTAGATTCAGTCTTAAGGAATGGGAAACAATGTGCCTTTTAGGGCATAGGTCCCTACGTGCTGCTAATTTTAAGAGAATGTCTTTTCTATCAAGGTAGCTCGCTTATTGGACCCCGGCTAAGATTCAGAAAAGATACCCCGATCATCTTAATAGGTGTTTTTGCTGCCACCAGGAGGAGGAAGGAGGATGGCTGCATATTTTTTTTTCCTGCCCGCAACTTGAGAAGTTCTGGGGGGACATTTTTAATGATATGGGAGTAGTTACAGGTATGAGTGGTCTTCCCCAGGTTGAAACTGCATTATTCGGGTTTTCAAGGGACGAGGCCAACTTATCTAGCTCTGATAAGGTTTTTATAGCTATACCTTGATACTTCAAAATTGGAAATCTAAGGAGATCCCAAATCATTTAAATTGGTTTAATAAAATGAAAAGGATTTGGAAATTTGAAGAGGCTTATGCCAAGAGAGTAGGGGGTATAAGGAAATATGAGAAAAATTGGAAAAAATTTGAAGAACTGCTTCTACTTAAGGATAGGACGTAGAGTTGTTGCGGGTTTTTTAATTCTGGAAGAGTATTATATACTTTTTATTGGTGTTTAATCTGACAGGTTCAATCGTAAAACCACTATTGATCTCCAAGGGGACTGCGGCAATGATTTTGTATTTTCCCAAGTTGTATATGATTTATAACGCACAATTTCAGGGGTCCGATGAAGAAAAATTTTGTTTATTGAATGTGATTTTATTATGCTATTTATTGGCTGCTATTTGCATTTGCACTTCATCTTGTTAATCTTATATTCTGCATTTTATGACTCAAATACTGTGTTTTTCTTTTGAGTGAATTTTTGCTGCTATTATACTTCCACTTTATATGGTGATAATATTTGCACGTGATGTTAATAGTACTGTTTTTTACCAAGGTAATTATTGGCTGCTATTGCATTTGCACTTTAAATGTAGGAATTAATTTTCGTTTAAATGACCCAAGATGGATCTTATATCACATTTGAGATACATGTGATTTTGTTGCTACATTCTGCATTTGCACTTTATTTGTTGGTTGGTTAATATCACAATAGAATGGCATGATAAAGCATATATAAACACACAGCACCCTGAATGTTGCTTAGTAAGCAGGTGTTTTATTTTAGTTTTTTTTTAGCCCCAGTTTGTGTTAATATACCAAGCATTAAAGGTTTGTCCAATCGTGGAGGTCCATATGTTGTGTTTGTAAATGTGTATCTTGGCACCCTTCTGCTCTGCTCAATAAAAAACAAAAAAAAAAACATAATAAAAAATAAAAAATAAAAAAAGTGGCTTGGGCTCCTGCTGGGAGGCTGCCAGAGCATAGAATATTCCTGCTCTGCCCTCAAGTAGCACTTCCCAGGGGGTCGGCATTAGCGCAGCCTCCCGAACTCCTGCAGCCTCTTGTTCCCATGACTTGTTCCTCTGCTTGTCCTCCATGAAAACACCCTTGCCCAACACACTGCAGGCGGAGTAATCCTACTGGACTCTGCGTGATTGGGTGAGGGGCAGAGAGGTTTTAGAGCTGCTGCAGCTTGGGGTCTGGGTCTGCATGGAGGGTGCATGGTAAGAGATGTTCCTGTATGTCTGCAGAGTGAGTGGTGTGACTTAACGAGTGTGGGAGTAATTTGTGCATGTATGAGTGCAGGGTGAGTAATGTGAGAGTGCAGGGAGAGTGGAGTCTTTGTGAGTCCATTTGCACCTTTTTTCCACGTTTTCTTGAAATATATGCTGTAAATGCACCATTTGCACCCATTTTCACTCACATTTTCTTGTAGGGTAAGAACTCCCTCACTGCCCCTCTGCCTGTACGATTCTAGCTTACTCGCATTTTATAATCAACTTAAGGCTTTCTGCCCATCAGTTTTCAAGTGCACCAGCCGCCACTGCTGCTAACATCACGTGTGTTGTTAGTGACAGACTAATGTCACTGGTTAAAGAGGTTCAGTGCACAAAGATTTGGAAAATAAAGAAGTCGTCACTTTAAAACATATTGTTTTAATGTGTGGTTTGCAATTTCAACCTTATGTTTTTTGCCCCTGTTATTGTGAGAGGAAGAGCTCGATACAATATTACGGTACTTCTCCTTTCTGGACCAATAAGACGTGCCCACACTACTGTATCCACACCATTAGTAAAATGTTGGTTAGAATGGCCTACCGTTTTCTTTCGCCGTCTTGTTTATGTTTGTCAAAACGAATTTCAAATATATTTTTCATGTGTTGTTTCGTTCTATTACCATGCCAATGTCTTACAGAATTACACAGATAGTATACAAAAGATAATACTCAAACCCTGTGCCTGGGGAGGTGTCTGGCCACCACCATTCTGCTTTTCACAGACTGCGGGTGTTTGTTCCATGGATGAGTCACTTATTTTGAACAACGTTGAGGATTCAATGCGCTGCTGGCGTCCTGAGATGGCGGTTCGGGGGCCAGTATTCATGGCCTCGGCAGTTCATCCTTCTGAGGCCGGGTGGATAGGTGGTGAATCCTTGTGGGCCGCTGTGCTTACGGGCGCTCAGGAGACGTAGGCGGGGGGTCGGGTGCTGTCTGAGGTGGGTTGAAGGGTGGTATTGCAGTGAGAAATGCAGGGAAGGTCCAGGGGTTGTTTGCGCAGGTGTTGCAGAACAGATGTTCGCCTGCTGAAGTAACAGGGCATAAAAGGTAGCGGGCGGTACTTCTGGTTCAATGTCGCATCTAGAAAGTAATGCTGGCATATGGGTGCTATTATCGCCAAGTATTGAGCGCTTCGAAGTATTGGTTGCTGGCGCTTTGGTAAAATAGGTGCGTTCGGGTAAGCTTATAGTGCGGTAAGGGCCTCTCAGAGTTGATGTGGGCCCTCGGTACTACTACAGTTGGGCAGAAAGTATATAAAATTCCGCTGGGCGGATGTATGCAGCTGCACCCGAGGCAGTGGCGGTTGGTGACATTTTAAAGTGGTGTGGCATCAAATTTGTGGCGGAGCGCACCACCGCGAGTGAGCATTGTGAGCTAGCCCGAACGACCTGAGGTGGACTGGGGGGGGTCCAGAATCCCAGAACAATCCTCCAAACAGTGAATGACCCTTCAAGGTGTGCTCCATTTCTTCAATTCTAAATGATGATACTTTATGCAACGGACTGGCCGGTCAGCCCGTTGTTATGTCCTTGAAATGTACAATATTTGGGTACAATCCATAAATTCATAAATGTACACAGATCAACTTACTTATCAAATGCACAAATACATGTCTCTTCTGTGCTAAACATCCAAGTCAAATGTCATTGTCTCAATGTCTGCATTTCAAACGTTCTCTTTGAAACGGCTGCGCTGGCCACAAAACCAAAAACATATTTTCTTGCGCCTTGCTTTTTTTCTCTGTTGCCTCAACAGAGAAAAAAAGCGTAATTCAGTTTTATGAGTTGTATTGTACATCTCTAAAATAGAAATGTTTCTGAAGTTAGGCGCATTAGCACGCATCCTATATGCTTCTCAGAGGTGCATGCCAGGCCAGCAGGGCCTCGCTTTAGAAACATAACAGTCCTTGTAGATAGAAATGTTTCTAAAACTAGGCCCTGCTAGCACGCACCTCTAATGTTTCTGGGAGGTGCGGTGCCGGTGACGTTACGGCAGGGCCTGACGCATCGGAAACATTTCTGTCTACTCTGCTGTTGTAACATTTTATTGCACTTGAAAACCAAATAAAAATAATTTACGCACAAATGCATCAATGGATCAAATTTGACGTCAATCCACTTTACTGAAAGGTTTTTCATCAGCCTATAGTTGTAAACATATGTAACACACTATTTTGCTTATTACTTGTTTTATGTGTCTAACAGAGATTTTAACAAAGAATTACTTTTTAAAAAGTGATATGTGCACTATTTTTGCTACTTCTATATTAAAAATAAAACTGACCCATTTTTACTCTTCACTGCTGCACTGTCTCAGACTAGAATTTTATTAGCAGGAACGCGACTCATCCGAAGGTATCTGATTAACACTTACAGCAAGCTGTCTGTCATCGCGCTTAGTAATATTTTGCTCGAGCAATATGGACTGTGGCCATAAATTAAATAAACACACGCAGGTGTCTTCGCTCTATTTTACATGTGTTCGCCGCATAGCGCTCTCACGTGTCCTTCAAAACAGTAGCTCCTTCGAGGAGATCCGTGCTAGTGAGCACACTCTGGATAGCCACAACATTGGAGTACTTTTATTCTTTTAATACATTATTATTATCCCAAAGTATTTAAAAAGTCCATTCATCTAAGTGCGTTTCGAGGTGGCATCAAATTTACAGGTCCGAGGCTTAGCCCAGGTACCACCTCGCGGGCCATGCAGCGGTGCGCAAGGGTCGGGGAATGGTAGAGCGGCGATAATAGCGCCATTTAGAGAGGATGAAGGTTTTTTTTTTTGCCAGTGGTTATGGATGGGGAATTGGAAGTGCTGCCGAGGGTTCAATGTGCGTGGTTAGGGGGTGGAATGTAGGAGGTTTGGGTGTGAATTTACACAAGTGGGTGATGAGTAGAAATGTGCACGGGAAGGGGTGCGGGAGGGCTGGGTGGAGCTGGTGAAGGGAGACTGCTTCTCGGACTGCTGGAGCGCGCTTTGGAGGTGGCGGATTGTGAGGGGGAAACAGGGCACAGTGTTGTTAGAGCAGGCATATGGTGGGCAATGTAGGGGTCCAATGGGGAGGCATCGGGCATTGTGAGGTAGGCTGTTGACTTTGGGGCTGTGGGATGGCGTGCAGATTTCGGTGTTGATCACATCCGGTGATCCTGGGCAGATGGTTTAGTATCCTGGGAATTGTATGTAAGGGACGTGATGGGCAAGTCTGGAATAAACACACAAGCACTGATTGGGAGTGGAGGGAGACAGGGGAGTACTAGTAGGAGAGGTGGGGAGCACTGGTTTGGGCAGCTGGGGACCAGGCAGCAGAGGGTCTGATTTCGGGATTGAGGGGGGCCCAAGGCTGTCCAAGAGAAGAAAAAAAAATTCTGATGGGGAGACCGGGGTGGCGAGTCGGGTTGGAATGGCGGAGTGGGGTTGAAGGTCGTAAGGAGCTGTGGTAGCGGCAAGCGGGGATGCGCAATACAGGGAGAAATGCAAGGGCGCCGGGAGGTAGTTTGCGCAGGTAGTTGGGGAGCGGACGGTCACATTCAGGAAAGGGGGGAGGGGGCTCTAGGGGCACGAGGCAGTGGGGATACGCGGGGAAGACAGTTAGCACATTAATCAACTCGTCACAGGTGGCACTTGTGATTTGATAGTATTTGTATACACCAAGGCACCACCATAGGGACGCCGGTGGTTGGGGGGCTTCGCGGTTACACCTTCAGGTCAGTCACGGTGCATTGGGGGCTGTGACACGGGCAGGGGCCTCCATGCTCGGGCAGTGGTGGGGGCGCAGATGGAGCGCTTTCGCCTGCCCGCTGTTGTATGACCCAGGGGATGGTGTGCCGCCGCGGTTCAGTTGGGCTCAGTAGTGTTTGTTGCCCCAGGCGGTGTTTTGCAGCATCTGGGGGACCGTGGTGTCCGTAGCAGAGGTACTGGGATGCAGGGAGGGGGAGCGTAGATGTAGGAACAGGCTGCTGCTGTGTGAAGAGGTTGTGTGTTTGTGTGTTGCCAGGTTGCTGCTGGGGGAGGGGGAGCGGGGATGTAGGAACAGGCTGCTGCTGTGTGAAGAGGTTGTGTGCTTGTGTGTTGGCAGGCTGCTGCTGGGGAGGTGGAGCGGGGATGTAGTGCTTTTGGCGGGCGGTGCGGAATGTAGTGCTTTTGGCGGGCGGACAGGGCGGGGTTGTCGGTTCTCTGCCCTCGGGTTGACTGCTAAGCTGGCTCCGACGGGCAGGCAGAGTGGATTCGGCGAGCTGCTGCCTTCCTTGGGAGCTGGGTTCCCCCACGGCCTGTGCCGATAAGCCTCTTCCTTGCCCGCTCCTCCAAAGCCCCAGGGACACGATGCAAGGCAGGGTCCGGGGAACAGGCATCCAAATTCCAGACGTGATCGGAATGCGCAGATTCAGGAGGCGCAGGGGGACGTGGCGCTACATCAAAAACAATACCAGGTCTGGGCTGCACTGTAGTGGATCAGGGAGTATGGCGGCCACCCTATCAAGTTGAAAATGAACATTTGCAGACACGCTGGCTTTCACAGCACCATGCTGATGTAATTCCCTGCTCCCTATCGGCCAAGAAGAGTCCAGGGAGCCGCTCTTCCTCAGCTAAAGGGCACCGCTGCTAATTAAAACAAGTGCCAGTGGAGGAAAACAGTAGTTAGGCGCCGCTGCTTCGGGACTTCAAGGAAGTTACTATGGGATCAACAGCCAACAGAAAGCAAGATAAGAAAAGCAATGCCACAGTTAAACGAATCAAAAGTTCTATAACAAATTACACAGTTTAACCCAACATATAGATTACTTTAGGTCTCGCTGAGACAGCGCAAGCAGCGCATGCGCTGCCAAACGCGAGACCTAAAATGTAGATGTATGTTTAAACTGTCGGGTAATTTTGTGGCGTAATCTGAATGTAGAAGAAGGTTTAGTGAATGGAGCAATGGGGAAAGTTGTTGATTTTGTGAAATATCAAAATAGAAATGGAATTGAATTCTTGAAAGTTAAATTTGATCAGGTTACAGAGGTAAAACAGATTGCGTTTTGTGCTGTACGTTTTTTGCTTGTAAAAGACTTGTATGTTCATAGAAAACAGTTTCCCTTCTGTTTAGCATATGCAATAACTATTCATAAATCTCAAGGTTTAAGTGTAGATAATGCTTTGATAAATGTAGGACGAACTGTGTTTAAAGAGGGAATGGTATATATTGCATTATCTCGAGTTAGAACATTGTCTGGTTTGTATTTAATTGATTTTGATGAGAACAAGGTTAATGCTGATGTTAATTGTGTAAGAGAATATAATCGTTTGAGAAGGCTTTATGCTCCAAGTTTAGGTGAATATTCTATTTATGAGAAATGTGTTGTGTGTTCAAAACACAAACATGGTGAAGAATCAACTATGGTTGTAAAGCAGAAACAAAATCAAGAGAAAAGAAAAGATGTAAAGAAGCAGAAAATACAAACAAGTGATGATGTTGTCGGATTCCAATTAGAAAATGCTTCTGGTGTCAACTGCTATGATAATGTTATTCTAAACGTTCTATTTTATCTTGAAGATGTTTATAGTGAAATTATGGAAAGTTGGAAAAAAGATTATGTAGGGCGCTTTATACTTTATTTCAGGAATTGAGAACTGATAGAAGGAAGATCCATTCTGCTTCTGGTATTCGCCAACTGTTGGATACATGTACTAGATCTTTAATGTTCAGTGTTAATATACAACAAGATGCACAAGAATTTCTGATGGTTATGCTTGGAGTACTAGAAGATGAAAGAATTCAGATTGAGAGTTTATTTGGACTCAGTTACAAATGGGATCATACATGTGAACAGTGTTCGTTAACTTCAAGCACTATAGTTGACAGAGAACGATTTCTATATTTGACAATACCTGACTGCAAATCTGTACTATTTGCCAAATTACTAAAAGAAGCAGATCACGAGATCATCTGTTCTCGTTGTAAATCAACAATGCTATCTACATTATGCCTACAAAGATATGGAAAATATTTGATTATAATGCTACAACGCTGTAGACCAAATGGAAGAAAAGTGGAAACCAAAATATATTTTTTTGTTGCTAGTCAAGTATCTATTTCTGGAAGAACTTTTGAAACAGTTGCTATTGTTTTCCATGCTGGAAGTACTACCACAAGTGGACATTATACAGTTTATTTAAAGTGTAATAATGGTTGGAGTCACTGCAACGATACACACTTGGAAATGAAACAGAGATTGCCTTATGAACTACCCAACTCATACTTGATATTTCTGAAACAAAGATTTTAGTTACACCATTCGGCTTTGTGGGAAGGTGTAAAGATACTTCAAGGAATTCATACTGGATGCTTTCAAAGTGTAATTTTTGATACATTATTTGGTGTATTGGGAAAATGTTCACAGAAACTACGAAGTAAAGGTGAGATTTGAAGATTGGAAATAGTATTGGATTTGTGTTGATTTTGTATTATATTTGTGAGAATTAGGGATTTGTTTTTTTTTTAACAATCTAGTTGATTGTTTTTTTCCCCCTGCGGTTTATGATGAAACTGATCTGACATCACTGTGAATAGTGAAGTTAAGTTGTAGCTGATGACAGCAAAAAAAGGGAGAACAATTGTTTTCTGAATGTTAAATAATTTTGTATTATTTAAAAACTCACTGTAATTTGTGAAATATATTACATTACTTTGGGCCTCATGTAGGTAGCGAAATACCGGTCGGTAACGGCCGATTTTCGGTAAATATGCCGTTACCGACCGGTATTCAGACAAGTGAGATGTAGGAGTCCAAAAATCAAATTTCGGTAATTATGAGGCGGTAAATACCTATTCATATTTACCGAATACATAATTAACGATTCGGTAAATATGAAGTGGTAAATATGAAGTGGTAAAAATTAAAATGACATGTAGGAGCACTCGGTAATTAAGAAATCCAAGTAAATCGGTATATAAGAGTCGGTAATTAACACGGATTGAAAGCAGGTGGTAACCATCATCAGTGCAGATAAGCAATCCCAAAATGCAACTGCGTGGACAACATGCCCGCCATGCACGTCATTGCAAGGCGCCTACATCTACAGGCAGCAGGACTGAGTGTTTGGCGACGGGAGGAACGCATCTACAGACAGCGCATCACACTATTCCAGCTGACTGATGCAGAGATACATGACAGGTACAGGCTACACCCCGAAACCATCATGGACTCAATCAGGAACTCCACCCACTCCACCAATGTGAATACCGAATTGAATGAATTTGGGAATGGTCCTGTGGGTGGCAGAACCAAAAGGTGGGCGTATGCTATTGACAACGAAGTCTGCAAGTTGTCGCACAGTGAGGCGGCTTCCAGTTTGAGAGCTACTGACCAAGCAAACATGGAGAAGGCCTTAGCCGTCATATATAATAGCTCCAGCACTCTCACTTCTAGGATTCATACATGAGACAATAGGCACATGCAAGTACACGGCGCATGCAATGTACAAGCCCCGATTGTGGCGTGCATCCTACGAGGTATCCCAGTGCCTGTGATTACACCTTCTTCCACTCTGCTTGCAAACGGTATTTATTTCTTTTTGATTGATGAAGCGTGCTGCGGGATGTGATTGTGAATCCCGTACATAACTGTCTCGCATGAAGTTGTCTGCTGCGATACAGTTCTTTTTCCACCCCCGCATGTGCGGCGGGATGTTTCCATCTGGCCTTCGATTGCAACCTTGAAAGCAGGGTGCAACAAGTTGAGCTGAATAGAGCGCCATTGTCCCACAAAGAGGTGCCTTTGACTCCCTCCCGTGAAAAATTTGTCCTTCACGTTGCTAAAACGCGCACTGATGTACAGGCGCCTCTGAATACTGACCTCCCCCTGCATTTCGGCTCTGTGATCCAAACTATAATCAATGCCTCGTCCACCACCGGGCTGGCTCATTTTTTTAAACATGTGGGCTCGGGTCTCGTGACCTCTTTCCAAACTATTTTTGGTGTAATTCCGGCATTTGTACATTCACTTTTCTCGTGCATCTTTGGAGGTGTCCCGCTGCTTCTGGCGCTGGTGGCAGGTGTGCTGCTTCTCCTTTTCATACTCCGGAATGGCTGCTCCTTCTGTGCCACACGAGCACCTGTCCCGTCTGCATCTTCTTCGTGATAGGATGCTTGACTTCTATGGTACTTTGCCATTGGCGACTTTGAGCCTGGCTTATGGATTATCCTTCAGGTATTCCTACTTCACCTGCGTACAACCTGTATTGCACTGCCTGGATTGTCCCTTTGAATGGCCTCTGGATTTTTGCTTGACCAACATGTTGTCTCCGGTGCCGGATTTCGATCGACTGATGAGGCCCTTGGTGTCTCACGAGTTGGCCTGTTCTGGTGTCCGGATCATGGCGTGTGGTGCGGCGCATGGTATCCTGGGTAATTGGGACATCTCAGCGGCAGCCTACGACTTCTTGTCCATGAGCTATTTGGAGGAACATTCCGGGTGCCCTCTGATTGTGCTAGAGGCTCCGTTGGTTGGGGAACACGTATGTTCCTTCTCATTACTTAATTGGATGGCTGAGACTTTTAGTGGCCCTGAAAACGATTTTTTGTTGGAAGCCGTGGCCACATATGCTGCCTATACATTCATGGATTAACTGGATTGTCGTCCATTGCGCCTGTGCTACTGGACAGCACCCTGGCGCAACATTCATTTCTTTCATTTGTCGTTTTACTCTTCCTGATGGTCTGCTTGAGTTTTTTACTATACTTGCATTGTGTTTTTAGGTATTACATGCTGCAATTAATTGGACTTACAGACTTTGGCACTGCATTGGTTACGCCTTGTTCTGCTCTGACGGAAATGTACTCTGCGTTCTCTCTTTTCTTGTCTATTACATATTGCTTCGCTGAAGGGGGCGTGTAGTGAGTTTTCCCTGAATACGTACATACATTGTTCAGTTAGCATAACCACGTTGAATGTTATGTAGCCATATTTTTGTCTTTGCACACGACACTGCGTTTACATGTTCTGTCTTGAATAAACTGCTGACTCGAGACTTCCTTCAGACGAGTGCATTCTGTTGTTCCCATCCACAGCTCTGCGCAGCGACCTTGGTCTGTACATGCTGTGACACACAGTCTGGATTTTTACACAATGCATGTTTTCCACTCTAGGTTGTTCGACCCACTATTTAGCCATGACACACGCGCAGCTGCACATACCTGATAGTTGGTGCTTTTCATGTCACAGACATCATGTTTATTGTTCAGACCGAAGACGAGCCTTCCTGCGAGTAGACTCCTGATGCTCCTGTGATGTGATTACACTGAGCTGATTTTTGAGGTATGGGGTCCCCTATTCCAGCCTGAGAGGCCTTCTATGATAACATGATTCTGATATTGGCTACTTAGTGAAGGGAAGGTGGTAGTATCCTCGGTATTTTCCGAATCGGTAAATACCACCTCGGTATTTTCCGATTCGGTAAATACCACCTCGGTATTTACCGATTCGGTAAATACCACCTCGGTATTTACCGATTCGGTGTTTTCCGATTCGTATTTACCGACTGTTACCGAATCGGTAACTGTTACCGAATTTTTACCTACATATAACTTACCGATTCTAATTTACCGATTCGGTACGGCTCGGTATTTAAGAACCGGTAAAATTTATTTACCTACATGAGGCCCATAGTAGTTTTGCAGTTTATTTGATGTAGTTGAAAAGTTAGAAAAAACAGTAGTAATGACAAATAGCACATATATATATATTCACTGAAAAAACCATAGGTTTTACAGACGTTATAGTTAGGAATTTGCATTTAAAAAACCTTAGAAATTCACTGAAAAAACCATAGGTTTGAGGGACGTTATAGTTAGAAATTAGACATTTGAGATGCCATCAGTGATGTCATGAGTGATGTCACTGACCATGTCATGAGTGATGTAATATGTGACGTCATCAGCAGTGCATTGCGAGCGCGCGAGTTATAGTTAGCGCAACTAACTATAACAGGCAAATTTCTCTGGTTTTATATGAATCAAATGTACAACTAACTATAACGTCTCTTAAACGTATGGTTTTTTCAGTGAATTTCTAAGGTTTTTTAAATGCTAATTTCTAACTATAATGTCCCTGAAACCTATGTTTTTTTCAGTGAATTTCTAAGGTTTTTAAATGCAAATTCCTAACTATAACGTCTGTAAAACCTATTGTTTTTTCAGTGAATATATATATATATATATATATATAGGCTTGATCACACAAACAAGCGTTAGTCACATTACCAGCAATTAAAATACAAGCTTCCGGTCACGTGGTCTGCTACACCCACAAGGGTGGAAAACAGACTATAACACTAAAGTGATTCAATTTGTTATTGCAGGATTGTCGTGTCGATCTGACAATTATAAATTCATTACCTTACTTAATTTATATTTTGGAAACAATCTTTTTAAACGCTAAATATACATTTAAAACTCATTGTTTAATTTTTTCTCCAATTAATCATATGCCATAGATGCAAATAATTTTTGTTATTCTCCTCCTCAATTTCACTCAAGTATTTCATTCTTGGCAAGCACCCAATTGATATCTTGTTTCTATAAAATTAGCATTACATTCACACTTATTTTATCTTTGCATAACTGGTGGTAGTACTTAGTCCTATGGGCATATAAAAATTCAACATGTGCAAAACGGAGTACTCATAAATAATTTGATTTTTCAAACTTAAAAATATATATTTGCATCATATATATTTAAAAAGTTTAAAACAATAAAACAAAACATTAAAACTGCAGGTAAAACCTCAATATGGCAATATCAAAATAAAGTGGCAATGCATTGTAAACAAACCTGAATTACCAAGTGTTCATTTAGGATATTGCTAAGAAGATTATATTATCTCGTTGATTGATATTTATAAGCAAAAGGGATAAAGTGCAAGTGCTTTTTATCCTTTTTCTAATGTATCTAGTATAGGCCTGTGATCCATACAGTACATAGAATTATAAAGTGCTGTTGCTTACATAATAACTTAAACAAATTAACTTCTATATCCCATTATGAACACTCTATAAAGTGCAAGTGCATTTTTTCATTTACAATGATATATAGTCCATATCAACACATCCCACATTTTTGACTATTCTTTCTCTTAGCTCATTTGGTTGCTTGTAATTTAAAAACAAAAGCCAGTTAATTTGGACACTTTTACTGGCCTAAATTTACATGTAAATCCTCGTCCGTGTTTAATCCTGACGATATTCTATTATTAAATAACGTGATGCATTTCGAGTCTAACTGTCGCAATTTTCTTTCTCTGTTTCCCCCTCTTCTAAGTTTTGGAACCTGGTACACCACATAAAAGGTTAGATCCTCCACTCTACCTCTATGACACTCATTGATATGGTGGCCACAGGATAGGTTTTATCATTATTTTTAAGCACCCGCATATGTTGAAGTATGCGGACGTGGACCATGTGGATAGTGCTCCCTAGGTATAACTTTGGGCAGGAGCACCGCAAAATATACACAACATGGTCACTGCGACAATTCAAAAAGTGTCTGATTTTCCACGATTTAGTCATCAGAGGAGACAGAACAGTCCTAGTATTTTTGCAGGCTTTACATTTTTGACATTTGTAAACGCCCGGGTTGGACTTCAGCTAACTTTTGGATTTTGGTATTTCCGGACTGCTATCTACAATTTCTTGCCTCATAGATTTCATACTTTTGAATGTTACCTGTGGTCTACGCTTTACAATTGTACTCAACAATAGGTCACTCCTAATCAGGTGCCAGTGCCTACTCACACAGTCTCTCACCCTAGTGTGGTACACACTGTACCCTGTGATTAGTCTTATTTCCTCACTATCTTTCTTTTTTGTTTCTTCCTTCCTCTCTTTTGGTTTAAGCAGTTCATTTCTCTCAATACTTCCTACTTTTTTCAGTGCTTGTTCTAGAACATTGCTCATGTAGCCCCTGGCCTCAAACCTTCTGGTGAGACTAGTTTGAGCATCCTCCAATGCTGGCCTCTCACTACAGTTCCGTTTCATCCGGAGATGCTCAGCGTAAGGGATGCTCATTTTGAGTTTTGTATGATGATGGCAGCTCGCATGCAGGATTGAATTACCTGCCGTTATTCTTCTGAAAGTTTGTGTATGGATTTCAGAATTCTTCACATATACATCAAGGTCTAGGAATGTTACTTTGGAGCTACTTATTGTGTCTGCGAAATTTAAATTTAAGGTGCTATTGTTCAGTTGTCTCACAAAACACTCAGCAGACTCCACTGATCCCTCCCAGACCACAAACAGATCATCTATAAACCTCTTCCAGAGCACCACATTTTCCTTCCATTCCCTGGCATACCCCACCTTGAGCACCTGCTCCTCCCACCAGCCCTTATGCAAATTAGCATAGCTGGGGGCGAAGCAGCATGGCTGTCCCGCGGATCTGTTTGTAGGTTTCATTTCCATACAGGAAACAGTTATTTTCTAGACATAGTCTGCCCATTTCAATTAACATTGTAGAGTGTTGATGTAATGAGATGTGTCTCATTCTCAAGAAGTGGCGCATAGCATTCAATCCTGCCTCATGTTCTAGTCTCGTGTACAATGATGTTACATCGAGCGTAATTAGCAAATAAGTATCTTTCCAAACTAGATTTTCTAATTTGTTTAAAAAGCCTCAGGTGCCCTGAACATTTGCTGGGAGTTCTCCGACAAACTCCTGCAGAAAATGACCCAAATATCTCGAAGTCTTTTCAAAAAGACGTCCTATAGTGGAAGTTATAGGCCTTCCAGGGGGATTTTCCTTGGTTTTATGAATCTTGGGGATCAAGTATAAAATTGGGGTTACTGGTTTATCAATTTTTAGATATAAATACTCTTTTTGAGATAATAAACCAAGTCCCCTCCAGTGTGTCAGGTCCTTATGGAATTTATTTTTTACCTCTAAGAGGTTGCAGTGTGGAATCTTTATATTACATTCCTTATCATGTAGTTATTTATTTGCTTTTAAATCATACATTGTCAGTGGCCAAAGGACCACATTGCCCCCTTTGTCCGATTCATGTATAACTATGTCCTTATTCTTTTTAACTTTTTCCATTACCTGGTTGTACTTTCTATCCTGAAAACTGCTTCCTTTCTCAAAATCATTACTTGATGACAATGCCAAATCTTTCAAATCTTTAATTACAGCCTCAGAGAAATAATCAAGCAAATCTTTTGGTGTATTCGGTACAAAAAAGGACACTGGTTTAAAGTTTGTTGTTATAAATATATGTATATATTCACTGAAAAAACCATGGGTTTCACACACGTTATAGTTAGGAATTAGCATTTAAAAAACCTTAGAAATTCAATGAAAAAACCAAAGGTTTCACACATGTTATAGTTAGCTGGACATTTCACTCGTAAAAAACCAATAAAATTCCCCCGTTATAGTTAGTTCAGCTAACTATAACTCGCGCGCCCGCAATGCACTACTGATGACGTCACATATTACATCGCTCATGACATGGTCAGTGACATCACTCATGACATCACTGATGACATCTCAAATGACATCACTGATGACATCATCCAGTGAATGTGTGTTTTTCTGAAAATTAAATATGTTTTATATACGTATATCTCAAGGTCGATGGAAGAATAAATGAGTATATAAGTGTCTAAATTGATGATTTGTTTCTGAAAAATTGATTGTATAACTGACTGATTAAGTGTATCTTTTTTAATACATGGCTTAGTGAGTAATGTTTAAATGTGTAAATACCTGTATCAGTCTCTCACTTTGTATATAAGTGGCTGCATGGGTTGGTGAGTAGCTACATGAGTGTCTATATAGGTTAATAGTTGGTTTTTTGAGTATCAGTATGAGTGTCTGAGTGTCTGCATGGTGCGGTGGGGGGTATTACGTAGTGCATAGATGCATGAATGAGTGACTCACTGTTTGTATGTGTTGAAGACAGCATGTGTGCAGGACTGTATGGGTGGATGAGTGTGTGCATGGGTGTGTTAGTGAGTGAATGACTGTCTCAATAGTGTCTTCATAAGTAACTACATATGTTTTAAACTAGTATATGTATCTATTGGTGTATATAAGTGAGTATATGTGAGAGTGAGAGATTGGTAGACTTCCTGTATGAATAAGTATGTGTTTCTATAAGTGATTGTTTAAAAGACTAAGTATGTGTAAGTTTCTGTAAAAGTAAGTGTGGTGGTGTGTGTATAACTGTATATGCAACTAAATGGATGTTTGATTCTTTATTAGCATGAGTGACTATGTGTGAGTAACTCTATGGATGAGTGGCATTGTGTAACAGGATGTATAGGTGTATGAGTACATATGATGTGTGAGTACATGTATGAGTGACTGTATAGGATTGTTGGTGGATGAGTGGATGTGTATGTGGATCTTAGAATTACTGAATAGGTTGTTGTAACTGTTATTGGTATGTCCATTTTTTTGAAAACTTTTGTCTCTATTTTTGAATGTTTGTATCAAAGGTTATATTAGGGTAAGAGGAGGTCTACCACTCTGTCACAAGGATAATGTCATCAGTGATGTCATTTGAGATGTCATCAGTGATGTCATGAGTGATGTCACTGACCATGTCATGAGTGATGTAATATGTGACGTCATCAGTAGTGCATTGCGTGCGTGCGAGTTATAGTTAGCTGAACTAACTATAACGGGGGAATTTCATTGGTTTTTTACGAGTGAAATGTCCAGCTAACTATAACATGTGTGAATCCTTTGGTTTTTTCATTGAATTTCTAAGGTTTTTTAAATGCTAATTCCTAACTATAACGTGTGTGAAACCCATGGTTTTTTCAGTGACTTTCAAAGGTTTTTTAAATGCTAATTCCTAACTATAACGTTTTTGAAACCTTTGGTTTTTTCAGTGAATTTGTACGGTTTTTTATATGCTAATTTTTGTATTATTTAATTAATGATATTTATTTTTGTATTATTTAATTAATGATATTTATTTTTGTATTATTTAATTAATGATATTTATTTTTTAATAAAAATAAAATTCCTATATATTCATTTATATATTATCTGTATCTTTTTTTTTTTTTTTTTTTTTTAAATTTCAATTAGGATAATTTTTTTTTTATTATTAATTTTTTAAATTATTTTTTGTCCACTTTTTTTTTTTTTATATAAATTCTTGGGGTGCGCGCTCTGAGCGCGCTCCTAGTACCATTTCGTAAGTTTTTTATGAATTCCGTCGTACGTTATTTACGTACACAAATATACGTCATAGTGCGCGCTGGGAGCGCGCACCCAGTACGTATGTGTGCGTACGTACGTACGCATGCGTGCATGCGTCCTACGCGCTCTACGCGGTTTACTTCCGCATACGCTAAAATTACACGCAATAACGGTCGCGTATACACGTGTTCAACGTATGCGCGCTAGGTACGCGCATATGACGTATGCACATGCGCTCTTACGCGTTCGCGAATACGTAATCACGAGGTGCGCGCTCGGAGCTTGCGCAGTGCGCGCACCTCGGGTTTATGCATAATAAAACAATATTTCTTATTGGTTATCATTACTTTCAGTTTCTAATTGTTTCAACACCACACCCAATCCCCTCATGGCAAGTCATGTGATCAAGAATCATCACTTTTGATTGGTTTGAAGTACTTTCAGTTCCAGATTCTTCCCAAACCACACCTACTCCCCTCATTATTAGTTCTGATTCCTTTGGAGAAGGAGCTATTCTGTTGTTGAGAGACAATGGCTGAACAGCAACCAACTTCAGACAGTGACCAGGACACTCTTGAGAGGCAGAGGAACAGGAAGCAGAAAGACAGCTTTATATGGCAGTTTTTCACTTTTCCAGAAGGTCTGAAAAAGGTAAATGCACCGAAAGTTACATGTGTACTTTGTAATAAAGTCTTATCTCGTGGGAATCCTAACAAGAAATATTCTTTTAGCAGTCACACTATGTTGAGACATGTTAATAAAATGCATCCAGTAACTTTTCGTCGAGCTTCTGGAGAAAACCCTCCACCTGCTCAGCCGACGACATCAGCAGCAGCTCAGCCGAGCACATCTTCGGCAGCTCAGGGGAGCACTTCAGCTGCGATGGTGCCTTCACCTGTTTCTACACCTCTTGTTGGTCCACCTTGTTTGGCGAGGTTGTCTACACGGTGCACTGATTGCGGTTCTCTTATTTCTGTGGGGGAGACCAGTCTTGATCTCCTTCAGAGAAAATTTGATGCGCATCCGTGCACTAGGCCATAGATGTTTTTTCTTTTTTTGCGTTTTTCTCTTCCTGTTTCCCTCCATTAACTCAAGGGCTCTTTTAAGAGCCACTTATAAACTAAACCCCCCAAATTTTTTTTTGAGATATTTTTTTTTGAAATTTTTTTTGAGGTGCGCGCACCCTGCGCGCACCCAAGGTTTTTAAATTTTTTTTTTTTTTTTTTTTTTTAATTAATATACAAAAAGAGGTGAAGAAATGGAACCACACAGAGTCATGCCATCATTTTGAGCACATAACACAGGCTGCCCCTTTCATGGGCTGCATTTCTTTCAGAACAACAACTTCACAAATTAAATCTCTGCCCACAATTCCTGTGCGCACACAGACTCATGCTATGTTTTTTTGAACAAAACAGTGTCCCTGAATAGTACCAAATTACTGTTACAGCCTGATACATTTCCCTTATTATTTACAGAAGCAGAAAACTGCAGGGATGTATGTAACAGTGCATGTGTGCTAAAGGATAATTTGTGTAAACACAACAGGCTGCCCCTTCCATGGGACTGCATTTCTTACTGAACAACATCTTCACAAATTAAATCTCTGCCCACAATTCCTGTGTGCACACAGAGTCATGCCATCATTTTAGGCACATAACACAGGCTGCCCCTTTCATGGGACTGCATTTCTTACTGAACAACATCTTCACAAATTAAATCTCTGCCCACAATTTCTGTGCGCACACAGACTCATGCTATGTTTTTTGGAACAAAACAGTGTCTCTGAATAGTACCAAATTACTGTTACAGCCTGATACATTTCCCTTATTATTTACAGAAGCAGAAAACAGCACATTTCCTAACTGCTCCTTAAGACCATGTCCATATGTTACAGAGTGAGTGATTAAACAAGATCAATTTAAATGAGGCCTTGGTGACGTTGAATGTGTTTGCATTACACAGTGCTATCTGAAACAGCACACAGAGCTGTGTACTACACATGAGAGTGTTGGAGAAGCTGCTGCGTGTGTGCCAAGAGTGTGTTTCTGAACACTGTGGATTGTCTGGTGCTTGACAGATGAGCAAAGAGACTTCCAGAACTGCATGAAGACTGCAGGGATGTATGTAACAGTGCATGTGTGCATGCTTTTTTCAAATGTGCTGCCATTTTCCTCTCTTTTTTTTCAAAGTGATTTCTGCTAAATGCTAAACATCACAATTAAAAAGAAGCTGTCCTTTTCTTTCAACTGCAAGTCTTACTTTTCAACAGCAACACAAATTAAATCTCTGCCCACAATTCTTCTCTGCACACAGACTCATGGTTTGATGGTAGTCACAAAACAGTATTCCTCATTGTTACCAGTACACATTATCTTATGTTGAAAACATACTCCATAATATTTTACATATTCAAAACAGTTAAATATCTTGCAAAACTGAAAATGTATATCACAACTGTAAACAAATAATCATAATTTTTTTTATATATCAAAATTAACCACAAACACCCCCTCTCAAACTCATAACTCACCTTTAAAATTAGTTAGTTGTGAAAGAAATGTAGCAGTCACACAGCAGTTTATCAGACCAGAATCACTGAGCTCCACACCTCTCTCCTCTCAGCAGAACCAGTTAATGGCACAGTTTCCCTCTCTTTTTTCACACATATACATGTTAATTTTCAATCTCAGTACTTCCCACATTTTTTCAAATGAAATCACACATTTCTATTGGATGAAAACTTCAACCCCTTTCCAAATGTACCCTTCCCCCAACTTAACTTCTGCCTGCTACCATAGCAACAGGTCATAGAACACAGGTGTGAGCAGAGAGGTCAGAAGTTCAACAGACAATGTTTCATTTCCAAAGAGCAAGAGTGCTTGACTTTTCAAACCTAACAGCAAATCCAAACTAATGTTCTTTTTTCACACTTTTTTCTGAACCAATGCAATACATGCTTTTTAAAATTTAAACATACAGCCTAGTTTTTAGTGTAGAATGGTTTGAAACAGCCAATGAGTTCTTTTTATAAAAAAAGTATGTGTGCCTCCACTTCCAAACTGTCTTTCATTTCTTTTTGCCATTCCACTGAAAGACACCTCCTGAGTGCATCCAGATCTCCTTGGAAGATGTTCACAGTGTGGATTGTAGGACACAGCTATGTCTTCTGGAGTGAAACATTTGCAGAAAAAAGAGGTATGGTGAGAGACCTTGCTTTGCCAAATGTAGACATTAAATGGATTGGTCAGAGAGGGTTAAAGTGGCACCAATTAATGCCTTTGGTGAAAACCTTTCTACATCTCCCACAGCCTAACCTTATTATTGTGCACTGTGGTGGCAATGACCTAGGCACTTTAACTGGGGTAGGTCTGGAAATGCTTATTAAGGACACCTTTGTGCAATTGATGACGCTTTTTCCACAAACTGCCTTCGTATATTCTAACAAATGCCAAAGGCAAAAGTGGAACTGGTCCAACCAATTTTGTCCGCAGATTGACAAAGCAAGGAAGCACGTCAACAAATCTATTTCTGCTTTCCTCAGAGACTATGGTATGGGTTCTATATACCACAACAACTTGCGTTACAACATGCAAGACATTTATAGAGGAGATGGTGTACACTTCACTGATGAAGGCAACAGAGTCTTCCACTTGAACTTTAGACTCTGCATCGGTACTTACTTGTAGGTACCAAAAAACAAACAATAAACACAAGGGCTCTTTTTAGAGCCACCTTATATCTAAACACTTAAATGCGATTTTTTTAAAATTTTTAAATAAAGTTTTTTTTTGGGTGCGCGCTGGGTGCGCGCACTCGGCGATATTTTTTAACAAAATATAAATCTTTTTTTTTGCCCTACAAGGTCCTACTGTGACCCCCTTACAATGCCTACTGGGTTAATTTCTCCCCACTCTGCCCCCTTTTCAAGTTCTCCCCCTTTGTTTATCACCCCCTCTTTATGCGATAGACAAAATGGCGGCCGCCGCTTCCTGATTTCCACCGATTCGAATGTTTACTAAGATCTAACAACCAATCAGAATTGCGCTCGCGCACGCTGCGCGCTTACAGATATATATATTGATTTAAATACTATTTTCTCAGGAAATACTGAACAGATTTCCACCAGACCTGCAAAAGGCTCTTCATGGACCTTATGGCTACCTCTCTGCCAAATTTCACATAATTCTGTTCAGCCGTTCGGGCTGTAGCTGTGTCTAAAGGTCCTATGGAAAAATGCATGGGGAAAACGCGTTTTGGGACCCCCCTTTTTTCTCGGCCCCCGCTTGCCGAATCACCCCGAGACTTTCAGGGTAGGAGCGGAGCGTAGCGCCCCACCTATTTTGAAAATTTTGCGAGGATTCGTGGACCGGCGCCAAAGTTATTCAAAATAGAATGTTGCGGATTTCCTATGGAAACGTGGTCCTAACTATAACTACCTACTGGCGACCGCCAGTAGGTAATATAGAGATACATATTCACTAAAGAAAAAGATTACAGGGATGTCATAGTTAATAAATTGCATTTTAAAAAACCTTAGACGTTCACTGAAAAAACTAAAGGATACAGGGCAGGGACTTCATAGTAAGGCTCAGATTTCACTCGTGCAAAGCCAGGGAAATTCAGCAGTTATTGTTACCTGAGCTAACTATAACTTGTGCCCCTGCAATGCACAGGTTATGATCTCACATATTACATGACCTATGAGATGGTCAGTGACATCTCTGATGACATCTCAAATAACATCACTGATGACATCTTTTTGTAAGTCTTTAACCCTTTCGCTGCGGCGGGAATGCCGCCGTAGCGCTGGGGGGAGGGTTTGGGGGCAGCGCGGTGGTGCGGTGCTCATGACGGAACCACTCCGTCATGAGCCACGGTTGAGCTGTGCTCATGACGGAGTGGTTCCGTCATGACTCCGCCCACTGCGCTAATCGCCCGCACAGGTGGGGAATTAGCGCCGCGTGGGTGGCGCGGCCGCCAACGGCCGCAGCATGACGGAACCACTCCGTCATGAGCACACGGCGACCGTGGCTCATGACGGAGTGGTTCCGTCATGAGCAGGGGAGGGGTTAAGTAATTGTATTCTGTACTGCAAAACAATAAACAATTGTGCAAATCTATAAGTGCTGTCAGAGATATAGTCAATGTTTGTACAGGAAATGTTAATTTTTAATTAAATGAGCAACAGCTGCCCGGGAATTTTGTATGACTATTATTGAAATACTAGCAAATTAGACTTTGCCTCATCCAGATCTTTTTGGTATAAGCTACTATTGGGAACATGAATGTTTCCAATGCTTAAATGCTTTCTCAACAGTTGAAGAATTTGAACACTTTCTATATCTTCCTATTCCTGATTGTAAATCAATATAATTTTGGAAATTGATATATCAAGCTGTGCACTCAAACGTTTGTTCAAACTGTGGATGTTAACTTGTATCAACACTTACATTAATTAGGTATTTATGTGTAATCAAGCAATGAAGTGTTCGAGCTAATAGACAGATTAGAAACATTGTTACCGATTTAACTGCTACTCAAATTTCAATATCTGGATACACTTTAACTTGTACTGCAATAATTTTGGAGAACACAATATTTTTGGCCATTACACCATATATGTAGGAAACAATACAAAATGAACTGAATGTGTATTTTTTATGCTGTTGCTTGCTAGAAGCAGAGCACATTTTAAGAGAGGCCCCCCACTTAATGAATGCATAAGCCCCGTGAGGGTGGTGGTCCCCGGGTCACCTGGAGTCCCTCAAGGGCCCCTGATTTCTTTTTTGAGTATGGCCCCAGGGATGTGGTGGTCCCGAGGGCCGGGGGGATTCAAGAGGCCGCCCATTTATCATAAATGAAGCCCTGGGGGGGCAAAGTGCCTCCCCTCCTTTATTTAAAAAATGCCTCCGGGTCCTGGCTCACACAGGGTACAATCATTAACGAAGCGCGGAAGCCCATGTTTTTTATTTTTATTTTCAGCGGGACCCGACAGCAACCTATGTGCCAAATTTAGTGCAATTCTGTTCAGCACTTCGGGCTGTAGCCGTGTCTAAAGGTCCTATGTGAATTAACATGGGAATAACGAGTTTTGCCCCCCCCCCCTTTTTTCTGCCCCTGCTTGATCGCTCATCACAAAACTTTCAAGACAACAGCTGGAGTGAGCGTCATATTAGTTTTGAAAATTTCGTTAGGATTCCTCAAACGGCGCCAGAGTTATTGGCAAATGTAATTATAAGAGTGGCAGTAGCCACTCTCTAGTTATAGTTAGGGTGACCAAAGATAGGGAATTTTATGATTTATCTCCCTTAGTATCTTTGCACCCATTTGACAAATGTTCATAAAATTTTGCAGACCTGTTTGATTGTTAGAGTCCTAAAAGTTCCTTTGTCTGTTTACCTCTTTAGCCTTTGCAGTGACATTTAAATTATTGATTGTCACAATGAATTGGATGAAGACACATACATTAAATTTTAACTTTTAAATTACAAAATTACACAACAAAACTTTGAATCCCTTCAATTTCACAAACGTGTTTGGAGGCTGCTGGCGACATATGTCCAGCAGTGAACCATACTTTCTGGAAGAAGGTTACCATACATTTATTAAATGAGTCCTATCTGTAAAAAATGAAGGATGTTGTTATGAAGATGTGCATGGATCTGTTGTTGGCGCTCCTCTCATGGGCAGCTGATTTACACCCCCCAAAGCAGGGATGGCAGCTAAAGAGTTTCTGCTGCCACCCCGAACCCCCTATCGACGATCCTGTGACATCAGAGCGCACATCTCGTGCCAACGTCAACAGAAGCAGCAGGAAGCGCTGGAAGCTATTTGCTTCCAGGAGTCCTGCAGGAAACAGGTAAGTTTCCTTGCTCCGGTGGGGTGGGGGGGGACAGATCTTGATGCATTGAGGCATCGGGGGAGAGGAAAGAGTTTTTCCTCTCCCCTGATGTCTCTTTGCAGGGCACTCCTGCTACATGATCACGCATGGCGTCGTGATTGTGCAGAAGGAAAGCCCCCAGTAGGCACCAGGGATTTCTTTTTCATTAAATGGAAGCGACCCCTTGGGCAAAGGTCACTTCCTAAAGGGGCAAAATATTTTTTAGACTTTTCTGCCCCCTGGGGACAGATCGGCCCGTTTGTTTGGCCTTTCTGCCCCCAGGAGGGGGGGGTGGAAAGACCCACTTGAGCCAGGGATTCATTTTCGCACCCCATTTTTTGTGGGCACTTGTGGCTATTTTCTGCTCCCCTGGGGGCAGTTTGTCCCATTTTTTAGGCCAATCTGCCCCGGAAAACAGCCATAATGACTGGATCCAGTAATTTTTGTTTTGGTTTTTGTAAATGGAAGTGACCCCTTGGGCAGGAGTCGCTTCCAAGGGGGGTAAAATTTGTCGATGTATTTTCTACCCCCCTAAGGACTGATCGGTGTTTTGGCCTATCTGTCCCCAAGGGGGCAGAAAACCCCACCAGAGCCAGGGATTTGTTTATATTGGGCATGGTGGCGATCCCTTAGGCAAGGATCCCCCCCATTTTTTGTGGGCATTTGTGGCTATTTTCTGATCCCCCTGGGGGCAGTTTGTGCCATTTTTTAGGCCAATCTGCCCCCCCCCGGGGGGGGGGGTAGAAAACAGCCACAATCCCTGGATCCAGTGATTTCTGTTTTAGTTTTTGTAAATGGAAGTGACCCCTTGGGCAGGAGTCGCTTCCTAGAGGCATATTTTATGTGTATGTTTTTACTGCCCACCCCGGGGACAGACCAGCCCATTTATTTGTCCCCAGGGGGCCAGAAAACCCCACTTAAGCCAGGGATTTGTTTCTATTGTGCATGGAGGCGATCCCTTAGGGAAGGATTGCCCCCTATTTTTTTATACTTGTGGCCAGTTTCTGCCCCCCCAGGGGGTGGGTCAGCCCTATTTGAAGACCCATCTGCCCGGGGGGGGGGTAGAAAACCCACTTGCACCAGGATGTGTATATATTTATGTTTTGGTGTGGCCCCTTAGGTAAGAGTTGGATTGGATTGGGCATTAGTTATTATTTACATCTTTCCCACCACCACTGACAGCATTACAATTTTGAGAGAATGCACTGCTCCATGGCGCTCTCCGATTGGCTGCATTGAGCATTCATGCGGAAATACACGTCGTCGAGATCCTAGCTAGCCCCCCTGCTGGCACGTGAAAACGCGGGGTCTGTAGCACTGCGCTGATAGGGATCGTGGTTGAACCATATATGGTGAGGTTTAAAAGGAGAGGGTAAAACGGGATTGCAGTGATAGGTCAACGGGATAAAACCAAAACCAAAAAAAGAACATGTCACGAGTGTTTGGGGTTGGGAGGTAGTGTCGGAGGGCCGAGTGTGAGGTGAGAACAGAGCTTCAGGAAGCCTGGAAACAGACAAACACTGGCAAAGCCAATAGGTCTCACCTTAGGGGCTTAATTTGAGACGGTAATTGCAGGTGTGGTCGGCCCACCAACACACATTTCCTCCTCAGAGTTAGACTCAGAGCAGCGCAGTAAGAAACACACAAGAGGCAAAGACTGGGAAAAAAGGGAGAAAGGTTGAGAGTAGGAAACTGCAAGAGTGAATATAGCGGCAGGGAGCGTCTGGTGTCGGATTAAAGAGGGATGAGGTGGAATAAAGACTACACAGCCTTGGAGCTCCGCACACCAATTTACAGTTGCACCGTGCATAGGTTTCCAAGCAAACCCCACCCCACAAATTAAGTACTTCATATTGGCTGTGCCAAATGGTTTTAGCAGACCTTCCAGTTACAATAACGAACAGCGGGTTGAAAGTTACGCTGCCACTGGGGTATACTTTAAACCAAATGAGGCGAGGTTTAATAACACATTCCAGAGTTTATCCCTCTGTCACTTGAAGAAAGCGCTGCACTAGAACTTGTATTTTCCCACAGTAAGCATCTTTCAAAAACCTGCTCACCTCCCTACATCTGATAAAGGATCGCAGTGTATTAAAGTAACTATAACCAACACAGCCAGGTTTTCTTTCTCATGCTAGCTGGGATAGGCGCATCTGTCCGTCTGTCGTGAATCAGAGCCCCCATTTCACACCTTGGTGATTGAGATGAGAAATTGTTAATTTGCTGCTCAGCCATTTGAAGGCCTTTTCTCGTGATCTCGGACCTTTACACCTCCGTTATGCATAGTCGGTGAGATGCAATGAAAGTCTGTTTGCAAAACTCTACATATCTTTGTCTTGTTTTTGCTTTGGAAGCACCATTTTTACACTGTCCAGGGGGGCCCTCTTTCCAACTGAACCTGTGACTCAGAGGTATAGAGTTCTCTTTTTGTTAGTGTGTGCACAGTGTTTTCTTTGGCAGCGCTATAGACATTTTCCCTAGGTCCTCAGACCTGCTGTAATGCGCATGCATATGCAATGATTAGCAATGCTAATATTTGGCGGCTGTTTGACCAATAGTGCCTTACCCTGGATCAATCAGCATCCAGAGTTAAGGACTATGGCCCCAAAACAGTAATCTCTTTCTCCAGGTGGCTCTAGTACATCCCACAGATCTGACCTAAATGTGGGAGTAGCCGGCCCACAGCACCCACCGAGCTACAATGCATTCCAGTAGGGAGAGCTAGTCGTGTTCCATGAAAGCCTGACTACAAAGTAAGAGAGGGAGCTTCAGCTCTAAGAGGCTGATAACGCAGCGGATCTATTTAAATAGTGATATTGTATGCCTGCATGACGGGGACGCTGTACACAGTTGATAAAAGCTTTGGCAAACCCAAAGGCGCAACCTATTGCCTTTGCTAGTGCTTGTTCAGCATATCTACTTTGAACAGTGGGTCGAGCTAAAGCATTTCTCATGTCATTTTAGGTGATTATAGGAAATTATGGGGAACAGATATCTGCCCGGCATTCAGGAACATAGTCATCCATCAAAATGTTAACGATATCTAACTACCCATGCTTTATCGATGAATGGAAAACTGAAGGAAAGGAGATGGATGCAGAGACATTTTAAGGCATGGGCAAAGTGGGCGCTGGCCCAGGCCCCAGCCTTTCAGGTGGCGCCCTTATAGAGCCAACTCTGTTCTGCAGAGAATCTTGCCCCGATGACCTTGAATAATTCTTAAACAGATTATTTTAAATAATGTTTTCCTTTAATCTATTTTTAATGGGGGTGAGGTGTGGGAGTCTGTTACAGACATTTTGTAGAGAAATGTGTTTATGTTTCATGCAACATACATAAAAAAGATTCTTTGAGATCAAAACAGAAACTCACATATGAGAAATGGAAGGGAGTCGCAGAGATTATTTGCAATATTATTAGTGACCTACCGCTGTGTTACAGTTTTGCGAAGTCACTATCCCTAAATATCATATTCAAACACACTTAGGGCCTCATTTATGAAAACTGACGCATCACTGCGTGAAAACAGTGATGCGTCACTTTTCACTGCGCCCTCCCTGCGACTCCAATGATGCGTCATATTTACAGTATGACGCATCATGTCGCAAGGAGTCACAGATACGTCAGTATTTCTGACGTATCTGTAGGCGCAAAAGTGACGCATTGCTGGAGTGTGTCAGAAAAGTGACGCAACTCAAGCAATGTGTCCTTTCACATGAGGCAAGCCCCATGTGAAAGGGCCTGCGTCAGTCTTACGCCTGCTGTGAGGCAGGCGCAAGATATTGATGCATTTGCACCCTAGAAGTGGCGCAGTGAAATCTCGTAGATTTCACTGCGTCACTTCTACGATGCTTACTTACGTGGGAACGCCCACCCTGCATACATTATACCTGACGCAGGTATAATGTAGAGCAGGGGTTTACAAAGTGACGCATCTAGGTAGATGCGTCACTTTGTAAATATGGCGCATCATGGCGCATGTTTTACGCCACTGGTGCGTCACAAAAAGTGACGCACCGGTGGCGCAAAAGTGACGCAGGGGCTCATAAATGAGCCCCTTAGAATTTAGACCAGTGTACCTGTGCACTGCCCGTGACCTGACCCAAAAAAGTAATAAAGAGCTGAAACTGGAGGATAAATTTACAGATGTTCCGAACAGGGGCCCACAAAAAACATTTGGCCCAGGGCCCCCCAAATCCTTAAGATGTCTCTGGATGGAAGTGGAGATGCCAGATCATGATTCGTTGCAACCTGGCAAATGAGTGTCGCAGAACACTTTAATTTATTGTAACTTTATTGGCAGAATCATAGAGAAAGACAAAGCAGATTGTTTTAATGTTTTTTTTAAATGTTTTATGGTTCATGTGTATCGGTCCACGCATGTTGTCAGTGACTTATGGGATTTGTGTTTTATAAGTTCCTATGAATGAATGAATATTCATTTTTATTGCACAGTTACTTAAAACCATTTGAAATCTAACAAAATAATTTAAAATCACATTGTTAAAAAATTAATGTAAGATTATAGTCAATTTCTTTCTATGTAAAATGCAATTAAAGATAAAAACCAAAAAGCGAATATTTATGTATGAAGCATTATGGCGGGAATATGCCTTTATCTGTTCACAGCGAGTCTATTTTTCTATAAGTTCCTATGTGATTTTAAACTTGTAATGATTGTAATTAATCAGAAAAAATGCGACCTATGCACACATCTTGCTTGTGGCTCTAACATTTGGGCAGCATTGCTGTGGAGCAGATGTGTCTAATATATTTTTTCTGAACGGGGTCACACTTATTGCTGGTGCAGAACTGCAGGGATAACGTGCATTAATTGTTTTCTATCTCTGCTCTCCGCTGATGCATCTGAGCCAAGGACAAAAAGAAGACGTGATCTCCAGAATTCACACACAGGGGGCCAACGTGTCACAAAAAGGTTTATCATTTGAAATAAACGTGCCCCCGTTTGATCCCCCTCTGAGGTGCAGTGGCCAGGAGGCTGTGTTACTTGTTTCCACTTAACAGCGTTTTACACAAAAACTGAAGCTCACCCCCCGGGTGTTTCAACTGGATCCGGCCACAAACAGATGGCAGATACAACCTGCAGTGTCAACCAATCAGCATTGGACAGCCATGCTAGTCCTCGTGCTACCTTCTGTTGAACCTGGAAAAAAAGGAACAGCCGAACAGGGCACAGAAAATAGGCGGAAGCGTAATTAACATATGCAGTGATGTCACTTCATGATAAGAAGATTTGTCACAATCTAATCATACCATCCTTTCTAGTCACTGCTGAGTTACACACATTAGAATGTGTGTTATGAATGCATGTAAAAGTTTGATTTGCATTGTATATTTGTATAAACGAGCCACACCTTCCTGTCCATCTGCCTGCCACTGCGGAGCCGTAAATATATCAGGATACTACTGAGCCTAGTAATATAATGTATACTTAAAAAATAATTTGTGGATCTATAAATCATCAATCGTATCTTCTATGCAATACAATCTGAGAGATGAAGTTGCTGCTTTAAGACGGATACTCTCCCGAGCGAGTCATGCTCCATTCAAATAAACAGAGCATAACAAGTAATGTACAGGTGTTATCTTCTACACACGTCATACTAGCGGTCACATATCAGGCTAAATGCATCTAGCTCTTATAATTGACCTTGTAGAAAGGGCGCCATGGCACACAAGTGCACTTTTACATGCATTGATGTCAGAAATGTGCGATGGTTACTAATAGTGCTCTGACGCAGACCCCTGACTGTCAGCACTATACAAACAAGCGCGACCGCGAAAGCGACCATGCTTTGTTTACTTAGGAACATGAGCCAAGATCAAGTTAAGGATAAGGGAGGTATGCAGCTGGCACAATGCACGCTGCGGCTCGCTCCTGAGACCGCTAGGCCAGGGGAGTTAACATTAATAGAAAAGGCAGGACATTCAGCTGTCTTTGGCCATTTTCTTGATTTCAGTACTGAAAGCCACACACAAAGGCCAATAGAATATGTGGGAGATAACAAACTCCCACGAAGAAGTTTAGGAACAGTGTGGAGTGCTCACAACAAGCCTCCCATAGAGCAGCGCATGCGCTGCCCTAGGCTCGACCTAATAAAACACCAAAAAGACCAAAGGGGATGGGTGCCACACCACATAAAGGAGTGCTGTTTTCTATATGTTTATGACTGATTAACAAACACAAACGTTGAAGCAGGAAAAGCAAGCACAGCCCGTATCATTCCCAGGTCCGTGTGTGCGTGAGTACCTTTCAATCCCAGCTGTCTGTATGAACGTGACACCCAGCGCTGCAAGTCCCTTAATGTAAAGGGTAAAAAAATTGGACTGAATACCTACACAGGCATGGACAAAGGAAACGTGATTGAGGAGTAAAGTTTGGACATATTAAACACTGTAACCTAAACTTAGTTCTGTGCTATGGATTGGATGCCGGAATGAGTTAACTTTAAAGTCAAGGTAATTTTTGGAGCACATATATAGCACTGTTAGTGTTTCTTGGGAATGTCTCAGGTGTTAATGTACACATAGCTGTTGTCGTATTGCATGTGTTCAATCTGTAGTCCCAATTTTAATGTTGCAAAGTATGGGCCAGAAATGCGTTGCGGTGGTTATGCTTTGTTACGAACTAAAACAATGACCTAGGCACACATAATTGTAGGTTAAACAGTATGTAACTAAGTACAAAAACTACAGTATAAAAGCTATCAATGAAAGACATAGCTTCGGATGTGTTGAACAATGTTCAGTCTTTTAATTTTTCTTTAAGAGCCAATGACCAGAAAAAAAACAGCCGACACGTGTTTCGTCACATGTGGAAAATAATTCCGCGACTTCCTCAGGGCTGTATACAGAAGAGGAATGTCTTGGTCGTCGCTCAGCCAGTGATAATTCCACATGCGACGAAACACGTGTCGGCTGGTTTTCTTCTGGTCATTGGCTCTTAAAGAAAAATGAAAAGGCTGAACATTATTCAACACATCCGAAGATATTTCTTTCATTGATGGCTTTTATACTGTAGATTTTTTACTTACTTACATACTGTTTAACCTACTATTATGTGTGCCTAGATCATTGTTTTATGTTGTAATGTGAGGGTCTTACCCACACTCAATTGGGGGTTATAGGACTTATCCACTCACCTAGTTGCACCATACTGACTTTGTTTCCATTCAGACTTTTGCCTCTATTAAGCAGAGTGTCTAGTAATCTCCCTGACCATTAAAAACCCTTTGTTTTGCTCTCTACATAAAATATTGTCTTTCCCACTCAGGTCACGCTGTTTAACTGTAACCAAATTCACTCTTATGTCTTCCTTCTTTGGCGATAATAATCTGGTAAGCTTGTAAGAATGTTATACTTTGTTGAAGGCCTGCAATACAATCGGAGCTAATTAATGACTCTTTCCTGCACTGTAATCATGAAAGAGTCGTATCAATTACAAAGTATATAGAAATATAGAATCAAAATACTTTGGTGGACAGTCTGAAGATGACGTTGCCACAGATATCTTATACACAGAAAGTACAATGGCTAATACAATTATGGACGTAAAACAGTATAATTTGAATATATTGATATTCTACGAAAACATTGCAGAAATTCAACATAATGGGGGTCATTACGATGTCGAGCAGAATCTCTTTCACCCGACACCGACTCGGTCATGTGACTGACCAACATCCGGTCGGCAGTCCCGACCGCCTCATTAGGATGCAACCGAACACTCTTCGGCGGCGTTCCAATATTACACCTTGGGAGCATGCAGTACAGCCATAAACCAGCTGTAATGCAAGCTCCCATAGGGAAATGGGAGGAGTGGTCCATCTCTGCACCCCGTGGCAGGTGCCATAAAGGTGCCTGCCACAAGGTGCAGTGATCTATAGGGGGGCACCTATGGCCTCCAACCAGAGGCCGTGCACCCAAGGGGGCCCTGCTGGGGGCCCCAAAGATGCTTTCCAACATGTTTTTTATGTAAGACAGACCAGCATGGAAACCATGTCGGAAACCGGCATCCTAATCTCAAGGGCAGAAAGGTCCACCCTTGTGATTACTGGTCGTATTTCAACTGGTGGACGGGCCCGTTGGAAGCCAGCCAGAATGACAGGTCTGTTTCCTTTATAACCGCCTCCATCGTAATGAGGCGGTTGGAAATGAAACCGAGCGGCCCATTATGATGCAGCCGTAAGGGCTCCGAACTTAGGTCAGAGCCTTTATGAACCGCATCTTAATCGGCCCCATAGTGTGCATTTGCTGCAGATTCACACATTATGGAAAACAAATAAAATGTATTGATTTACTGGAAGAAACGGACAAAGAAGACTAGGTGGCTTGGAGAAAAATTGCCATGTCTGTTTGTAGAAAATAGATATTCTGGAGCATATTTACAAGCCCCTATCGCCACCACAATGTCGCTTTTTTGGACGTTGTGGTGGTGATGGGGCTTCACCTTATTTACAGGGCAGCATTAAGCACTTTATGTGGCTTAAACCACTTAATGTGGCTTAATGCTACCTTATAAATGAGGCACCCTTTCATGCTATACTTAACGTGAAAGGGGAGGGCAATGGGTGTTGCAGTGGGCACCACAACACCCAATGATTTTGACACTGCCCCATATTTACAAGGGTGGCGTAAAAATGGGGCAACACCAAAATTAGGACCAGGGCATTTTTTTTGTTTCGGAGTTTTATATAGTGCAAACGCAACCTGAAGAAATCAGAGTACTTTACATGAGCACCAGTTTCGTTACAGAAGGACACATTCATTTTTCGAGGAGATTAAGTAATTTGCTCAGAATCACAGGATGTTGAGCTTCGTTGCCGAGACTCAAACCCGGTTCCCCAGCCTCGAGGTTGACCGCTCTAGCCGTTAGGCCATCATCTCCCCAGATCTTACCCTGGCAAACTGAGGAGAAATGTTTAAGTTCTCCTTGTTTTTGCTGTTTCCATGTGTGCCGTGTAGTACAGCACATATGGAATACAGCAAAACCCCATTGATTGTTTATGTTCAGGAAGATGTCCCTTCCTGCACATAAACAATCATAAAAAAATGATGTTTTGCACCTTCCTGCACAAAAACAATCTTCCCCTGCAACGCAGAAACCCATGCACTATGGTTCAAGGGTGCCTGTGTTGGCTCTAGGCAACTCATTTAGTGCTAGCGCTGGGGTAAATGCAGGGCTGCACCATATTTTTGTAAATATGGAACAGCCCTGCATTTCATAAGTGGCGGAGCACAGCGTTATGCCAAGAAGGCTAACACCGTGCTCCGTCACTTCCATTGTAAACATGCCCCAATGTTTGTTGTGATCAAATTGTATGTTTTTATTGTCTTGGAAAACTTGACCGTAACTTTATGACTACACATGCTATTTGGAATACTATGGAAATTCACCCTATACCTGCAGAATTGCAAAACTTGAATTTGTATGAAACAATCTTAATTCAAACTTTACATCCTTTTCACCCTATTATTAGAATGCAACTGAAATCTGGAAGATTTCAAGTGCAAGAATTAGTTTGTGAGCAAAAAGAAAATGTTGTTTTTCTACCATTACATTAAAAAAAAAAATATTGACACTGTGGGAGTTCAATGGTAATTAGAAGAATATTTACTTATATTATTTAATGGAGGTCCAAAAAAAAGATGGAAAATGTGGATGAAACTTTGCAGACCTGCTGCCCCTGTTTCATTTTATGACTGCTTAAGGTTTTGCAGCATTTGGTCAAAGAGGTGCACAGAAAAAAGGGGGGTTCCAAAACGGGCTTCAAATCCAATGTAATTCGCATAGCTCAAAAAACGCAGCTGTATTTTTATGAAATTTGGCAGCATTACATATTAGGGGGTGCAGATGACTTTGTGGGAGGTAAGTAGAGTGAGTAAACGTTAAGTTATTAGGTTTTTCAACTTAGTGATATCTTGTAGCATAGTGCTGCGAAAAGTAGCGAGAAAGCCCAATAAAAAAAGAAAACTGCATATGTAAAGTTTCAGATTTACTACATGAACAATTGAAAGACCCATTCAAGATTACAAGCTAATCTAAACCTATAAACAAATACATAACAAACAGAATACATCTTAATCTACATAAGTATTCTTTACATGCTCTATGGCTCACAAAATAAAACTGGCCCTACAATCCAAATAAAAACCCTCTTTTATTCACACTCCTGTGCAACCAAATGAAAAAATGACTAAGTACTGAGATACACAAACTACTATTTGGAGGGCATGATAATTGGCCACTAGGAAAAAAACGAACTATCTCAAGATTTATAACAATATCAATGATTGCCCTTCATTTCCTTTGGTCTTCATATGTAGCACAATCCTGCTAAATGTAGCAAGGGAGCCCAAAAAATAAACTAGACTGCATATGTAATGTTTTGGACTCATTATATGAACATCTAAAAGACATATTTATGGTAACATAATTAAACCAATAAAACAATAAAAAACAAATACAATAGATAAAAAGAAACAAATCACATCAAATATGATTGCCACTCTGCAGTTATAGTTAATATTCCCAAAGATAGACTTTCCTTGGATATTACTGTCCTAATAACTTTCCACCCGTTTTACGAATCACCGCATAACTTTCCAGACCTACAACATTTTCTACATTTTAAAATGATTAAAGTGTTTGTACTTAATTATTAAGGGGATGCGAATATAAAAGGGGGTTTCGAAATGTGTTTTTCCAGCATTTAATTTTCCATCGACTACTGTTTTTGACGTAGCATGAAAACTGCTGAATGGATTTGCATGAAATTTGGTAGGGTTATACATTATACTGCAGAGATGATTCTTTTTTGTATACTGCAGTTAAGAAGGGTAAGTATTTTTTAGGTTGTAAGTCATTACTAAGTGATATCTGTTACAGCACTAATTTTGTGGAATTTCACAACATTTGTGAAACTACCGCAGTAAACCTATTTAAAAATGTATTTAAAATATTTAAATAAATGTCCCTAACTATTTCTGCTTTCATAAAACGGTAATAGGTAAGAACCTACTGCTTTCCTACATCTAAGACTCTAACAAACACCAACTGCCATTCTATCAGTCACCAACTACAAAGATTCCATAAGGGAACACAAATTCTAACATCCCCAACATTTTATAAAAAACACAGTAAAGCTACAAACCTACCTAGCACACTACAACTTCCCTTACCTCATTAACGAATTAACTTAAATCATAACCTAATAACCTTACAGGTAATTTGAAGACACTTTTAGCACAAGTAGGTACCCGTAAAGAAACAGACCCTGAATCATTATAATTGACATTTTCTTTCACAACATTCAAATGAGACATCTGAGTGCTTTCAGCATCCTTTAATTTGGAAGTACAATTGCAATTAGCAGAAAACTTGTAAAAATGTTATCATTTTGAGGCTGTCAAATTCATAAAAAATGGAACCATCATCAAGTGGAACTTGCGTTTTATGGTATATCAGAATTTGCACAACAGAAATCGTTATCAACCTACTATTATTCAACCATCCCTTTCCACATAGTAGGACAGCATTGTTTTGAAAGGAGAGTGTATCCAGATTCCCCTTTTGTCACTCTGATAGGTGTTTTAATGAGCATCCAGTTACCCACATCAACATTGTTTTCAGTAACATGTTTGCAAGAGTCTGGTTTATTTTTTTTTACATTAAATCTAAATGTTCGCAAGAGTCATAATACTGTTTCTGTTTTAGTTGTCTCATCTGTGCTATTTTCTGCAAAGAGGGTACTGTATTAACATGTTTGATCCTGGAATCACATAAAGAGTCCAATCAGTTAGGGAAAACTGTTGATCTGCATTTCGTTCCCCTTAATAATTCGAATGGAGTGACACTAGTGGAGTGTGGTGTAGAGTTATAGGACGTAATCTTGTCTTTCAAAAAATTCTTATCATCTCTACCAGATTAGAGAGCAGACTGAATGTCTTCCTTAAGAAAGCAATTCGCTCTCTATACTAAACCAATGGCAGAAGGGTTGTACAGTGCTATCTGATGATGTTTGATGTCATGCTCAGCGAGAATGTTTTAATTTCAGTGGAAACTAAATGAGCACCATTGTCCATTACAATTTCCTTCGGAATGCCTTCCAAAGAAAAAACATCATGAAGAAAGGATAAGACAGAATGTGTGTTGGCTGATTCAAAAAGTGAATAATAAATCCACTTTGAGTGGTAATCAATAAAGACTATCAAACATATGTTACAGATGGGTAGCAAATTGAACAAACCCATAAAATCCAAAGCAATTTTATGCCATGATTAATCAGGCAAAGGAACAGAGTGGGGAGGTTTTTCCATAGTTTCCCAGTGTTTCTCTAGAACTATGCACTGGGGACATAAATTAATAGACAATTTGATTTGAATGTCCCTTTATCTTTCTTACATGTGGCAGTGATACCTAAATGGCCTTCATGTGCTACCTTGACTAAATGTTCTCTCAATATTCAGGGAGGAATACAAAAATCACACATTCCTAATGTATATGCCATTCTCAAAAGACAGAAATTTGAGCAAACGGTTTCAAAGAATTAGCAAGATTACAAATTGGTGGCTATCCTTTTTTGCACATAATCCAACACACTCAAAAAGACCTCATCTTGAGACATAACTTCCAGCCATTCTTTCTCAGTAGGAGGCCCCTGAAGTTTATATACAGCAACAATGACTGCTAGAACACACTCATAACTTTGATGTCATAGCAAGCAGGTAATGTAAACGTGACAGACAGTCATCCCTGACATTTCTGCAACCTTGCATATAGTAAATGGTGAAAACATATTCTTGTAGCTTAGAGAGTAAATGGACAAGGCGTGCTGATGCTTTGGCCAACCAATTTTCTTTTAACATATAGACAAGAGGTTTATGGTCAGTATAAATTTGAAATGAGTTTAAGTCACAAATAAGTTTTACAATTTTGGGAAGCCCAGACTGAGGCTAATGCCTTACTTTAAACAGTGCTATAGTCAGATTCTGCTGCTTGTAAACCCTTGGAGGCAAAGCCTATAGGGATTTCTTCACAATTTACTTTTTGGCCAAACACAGTGCCAATGCCTTTCATGCTAGCATCATCCATGATGAAACATTTTTGAACAGCAAGAAATGGACTTAGGGCAGGAGCATTGACAACAAGTTGTTTAGTACTGGCAAAAGTCCCATCAATTTCTGTGGTCCAAACAAATTTAGAACCTTTATTAAGTACATTTCTCAGTGGTTGGACAGTCAGGTCACAATCAGGTAGATAGCAAGTGTAATACTCACATAATCCAAGGAATGCACTTAAAGCATCCTTGCCAGTAGGTGCAGATGTGTTAAATATAGTTTCAACATTACAGAATTCGGGCTTGATACCATGAGCTGACAATATATGACCAAGATAATCAATTTGGTGGACTAGCGATTTGCATTTGTCCAGTTTAAGCATAATTCCGCTAGTATTCCTGGAAAGCTTGTATGTTGCTTATATCCCTGAACAGGATGCCAATGGCTTTCTAAAAAACACTCGCTGCTGAGGCAAAAGCAAAAGGTAGCCTTAAAAAGTTTTAAGTTCCAGAAGGTGTTGTAAACGTAGTGAGCTTTCGGGATTCAAAATTCAAGGCTATCTGATGATAAGCAGTGTGTAAACTGTTGACTGAAAAATACTTAGCTGCCCCTATTTTGACCAACATTTCCTGTATGTGAGGCAACGGATGGAAGTCAGCTACTATTTTACCATTAAGTGATGTCAGATTCACACATTGGCGGAGATCTCCTGTCTTTTTCTTGGCTTAAACAATGAGAGAAACACATTCCAAAGAGTCAGCGGAACCAATTATGCCTTCTTTAGTTAAACTTTCTAAATGTTTTTATATGTCTTTACGAACACTGATTGGTACTTCAGTCAGTCAAAACCACTTTAATCGATTAATTAAAATCATAAAAGTACAACACAATAGTTCATACACATAATTAAATACATTATAAAATACAGTATAATAAGCAGTCCCTATAAAGATCCTCCGGAATAATAAATAAAACATTGAGATCATGGACCAGGCTGAGCATCAATTTTTTTCCTTGTCCGCACCGCAGCAATAAAAAAACTAGCAGTATTAAAAATAATCCATGGGCAATGAAGTAGTTGCAAGTACATAAGGGCAGGTTTAACCTGATAAAAACCTTTCCCATGAAACAGTGGTAAAATGTACTTCTTGGTACTTGTCTTAGCTTGTGAATAACTGGCTTGGCATTGTTCTTTAATCTTATTTTGTGCTCAAAACCATCTTCTGTTTCTACTTAATTTTTAAACACATTAGGAAACTTAGAAACCATATTAGAAAGTACACCAGAATCAGAACTAACAGACAAAATAGGCATCTCTCCAAGCACAATAGGATTTTCATGCCTGGGTTTAAATTGATTCATTATTTTTATATATTTTTTTTATTGTGTTTATTGTTTTCAGTATAAAACAAAATTCATACAACTTAAAAAACACAATCATGACATAGCCATTTGGTGCACTATATCAGATCACAACAGCATGTAAGCACATTTGTATTCAGAAGCATAAGTCTAGTATAGGTAAGTATCATGTGTACAATCCTACCAACGGTAAAAGCAATATTTTCTTTGGTGATAGATCATTTCTCTGCTAACCAATGCCTTGTTGAGAGGCTCAACAGTGACATAATGGCACAATCAAAAGAAGCCTTCCTCCACCATTAGTGCCTGCAATCGACTATATTCCTGCCACTGGCAATAATGCTACCTCAGTAGTAGTCTTATGGCTCCAGGGATGCCTTGCTAGCTCTACTTAACAGGTAAGTTTGGTATGGTCCTCAGCAACTCCTAGGACGATTCCTTGGGGGTAGTAATTCACTATATGTATCAGCCTGAGTATTACAGTACAACATGTCAGCATGCCATGCTGTGATTCGTGGAAGTGGACCCCTCATCCATCGCAGTGCTACCCGCTGTTTGGCAAGTGAGAGACCAATGGCTAACAATGGACGCAATTTCTTGTTCACTGTGAGATCCCATCCCAATAATGCCATTTTTGGGTCAGGTTCCAGATCCGCACTGATAATAGTTCCCAGTTCTTGAAACACCTTTTCCCAGAAGGCATAGACCCCTGGGCATTGCCAGGCTAAGTGCCAGAATCCTGCACCCTCTAAACCACATCTATGACAACAGGAAGTCTCTGCTAGTCCGCATCGAAACTGGCATTCAGGGGTGCAATAAGCCCTGTGTAAAAATTTTAAGTGGATGTGCCTGTGTCTCTCTTTAAGAGAGATCGACCGGGTTCGGGCACAGCAATAATGCCATTCTTTGTCACTTAGGGGAGTGCCCAAATCGCGTTGCCAGTCTAATCGCACTCTAAGACATCAGATTTACGCATGTCCAGTAGACTAGAATAGAATTTGGTGATTAATTTTAGAGGCTCTTCAACCATAATTAGAGTAGAAAGTGCCCCCATAGTTTGTGTTTCCTGCAAGTCGTCCGCAAAAAGGTTGCGCCAGGTCTGTCTGACCCCATAGTAGAGTAATAAAATCGTACCTCCCAGCTGCCTGTCTGGTCGTTGTAATGCCTCCCAGGTTACTAGCACACCATCTTTAAAAAAGTAACCCATTGTGGTGATACCTATTGACTGTAACGCCTGCCTTGCTCCAACCTCTTGACCCAGTGGAAACCACATGCACCACTGAAGCGGCATTTCCAGTGTGTATATGAAGGCTCCCGCTTGCATGTGTAGTAGTGTTTGCCAGGTTTGTGCAGTAACTGCGATGGAGTCAAAGATAAGCAGCCTCCTGGAGGCAAGTTGGGTGAGCGTCTGAGGAAGGGTGAGAGGATCCACCGCATTCTGTTCCATATATAAAAATGGCGTATCTTGTGGACCATGTATCCAATAATGAGCAAAGACACTGCTCGCAGACCTATAGTAGCTCTCCAAATCAGGAGCCCCCAGACCACCCAAGTCATAGGGCAAAGTGAGCGAGTTCCATTGTATGCAAGGCTGTTTGCCAGCCCAAGCTAGCCGTATCAACTGTGTGCGCCAGCATTTGAATAGATGTTTTGGTAGCAGCATAGGTATGTTTTGAAATAAAAAGAGGAATCGTGGCAGTATAACCATCTTCATGATCGCGATCCTCCCCATCAGTGAGAGTGGAAGCCTAATCCACTTATCTACATTATCTGTGTGCCTCTGTGTGGCTTTGCCATAAAATTCCAGCAGCACTACTGCAAGATCAGTGTGAAATTGGATGCCCAAGTAGCGGACCGCCTCCTTGGTCCAACGTAGTGGGTATTCCATGGCCAGCTCCATGGTGTTCGGAGTGAGGGGAAATATGATAGACTATTCCCAATTAATTTGCAGTCCCGAGTGGCCACCAAACTGTACCACCTCCCGCAGTATTGGAGATAGATTTACCTCCAGGTTATGTATATATAATAACGTGTCGTCTGCATAAGCAAAAATGTTCAGTGCGTATTCGGGGAATTTCAGCCCTCAGTGTGCGTGATACTCACGAATGAGGTGTGGAATCAGTAGGTCTTGAAATTCTTTATAAAAGGTTACAGTGAGACCATCTACTCCTGGAACTTTTCCAGCTGCCATCCCCCTGAGCGCTTCTCGTATCTCATCAGTCGTTAGGGGTGCCATCAGATGTTCCCTAGGCTCCGTCACGAACCATGGCATTTTCTTATACGAGAGATATTCCTCTAGCGCCTCGCTATTGGAAGTGATTTGAGAGGTATACAGTGTCTTATAATAAGTGTGAATATGGGCAGCTATTTCCTCCGGTGTATGTAATGCAATGACTTCGTCATCCTTCATGCCCACCATAATGCCTTTTAGGCCTCAGTATTCCTGCTAGAGTAGCACATGGTCTCTCTCTCGCCCCGTAGCATCGAGCCGATGCGTAATTACCCATGTGTTTGATTTCTTCATTGGCTCTCTCTAGGTGCTCTGCCAATTTCTGTTGGAGGTCTGCGGCGGTCAGGGCAGATCTCCTCTCACTCAAGTCTCGCTCCAGATTCACTATTTCTCGTTCTAGTGTTCCTAATCTACCTAGGATGGAATGTAACACTCCTGCGTGAGTAGAAATCACCGCTCCTCTGACGAACACCTTAAATGCTTCCCACACCGTGGTGAATGAGGTCACTGACCCTATATTGTCAGAGAAGAAGTTATGTATGGCCATAGCCAACTCCTCTTTAAATACGGTGTCTAATAGCAAATATGGTGGGAAAAGCCATGTGAATGCAGGAATACGCAGCGCTCTGTAACTCAAGGCCAGTTGGACAGGAGAGTGGTTGGAGTATGTCTGTGATAGATGCGCACATGTCACAACTCTGGAACTCAGTCCCCCAGACAATAGCAAAAGTCAATTCATGTATGAGTGTCGTGCTCGGTGGAATAATGAGTGTAGTCTCTCACATCTGGGGATCTATGTCGCCAAATATCTATAAGGCCAAATGAACGCATTATTTCTTGGATGGCTACTGCAGCAGCTGCTGGAAGCCTTGGTAGGCCCTGAGATCTGTTGATACCTGGATCCAATATACAATTAAACTCCCACCATACCTATGAGATCCCTTTCCACTGCATCAATTTAGTCGCCAAGGATGCGTAGAAGTGTGGATTGTGATAATTGGGGCCGTATATAACCACCAATAGAAATTTCAAATCTCCCCGTTTGCATAGGGCTACCATATATCTGCTCTGTGGATTCTTTAGCATGCCTGTCAATTCTACACCGCCTACTTATCTACCCAAATCAGGACTCCTATAGCATGTGAAGCATTGTCTGCAGAGTAGCATATCCCTTGTAGTTTGCAATGCACTGCCTCGCTACGCTCCGAAGCTAGATGTGTCTCTTGCAAAATAGCGATTGCCACAGAATGTCTTTTTAAATAGGCTCCCACACCTCTAACTTTTCTGCTATCATTTAAACCGCAAACATTCCAGGTCATGAGCTGGAGGACCTGTGTGCTTTCACCTGTCATAGCCAATTGGTGTTGTTAACCCCTGTCTTGGATTGTGTCCCTTACCAGTGATATGTCCCATTTGTGACCTCAGTTGCATAGTTAGTACAATACATGCACCCGTCCTAATGAAACAACCATTCCCTCCCATGCCTCAATAATCCCCAACTGTTGTGGCTATCTGATCTCCCTACCCCGTCCCACATCTTCAAAGTCAACCCCCAACTTCAAAACAAACAATGCTGAGGGTGTGATGCACTTGGGGGCAGATGTTGCCATCTTACTGAACTCCCTACACCACTCTGGTGGCACTAATAACAGCATGAGTTTTATAGACGACTATCTCTACGAGGTATAACAAGTTGCAATCAATAATCCCGCATGTGCTTGAGTTATGACACCCTTAAGTCCCAATGAGTCTACTTTGGAAAATTCCAGTCCTCGTTCTGGGATCTCAGTGGGCCAGCTAGTAACTACTAATCATACATAGCAATGTGCACAGTACCCTCCTATGACTCCTCGATTTTACAGTACATCGTCCAGTCTTGGATCTCAGCAGTCGATCACTCTTCCGTGTCTCGGTCTTCCTGGACATTTGGAAAGTGCTTCAACCGTGCTGAAGATGAGCTTGGCGAACCCTGACCTCTTAGACGCTGTTCTTTCTCTTTAATAAATTGCAGGACCACCTTAGGATCAGTAAAAAAGTGCACTTTGCCATCAATTTTGACCCTTAGTTTAGCCGGATACAACATGCTGTACTCTAGGTGGAGATCCTGAAGTTTCTTTTTCACAGGGATGAAAAGACGCCGTGCCTCTCGAACCTGCATCGTGAAGTCGGGGAACAAAGTTATCTCTGTACCTTCATGGCGAAGTGTTCCCAGTCTCCGGGCCGTGCGCAGGGCCGTGTTGAGATTAGGGGTGGGCGGAATTTGCGAAAGTGACTTTCGCAAATTATCGCGAGAATGTTAAAAATCTCCGCAAACACGTGGAAATATCGCGAAGATGCGGAAGTTTTTTTCCCGCCCGTTCACGGTATTTTCTGCGTGGTCGCGGCTCGCCAACTTACCCATGCGGTTGCTCGCGGGCGCGGCCATCTTGTTTTCACTCTTCTCGCGGTGCATGATCGCGAGAAGAAAGACGTGATCGCGCGACCAATGACATTACTGCGGGTGCAAACTGTCGCGAGACAGCGCAAATGGCTACCAACAATCCAACATCTCGTAGAGAACGCGACCGGATCGGGAAAACTTGTCGGCGAACGCGGGGATTCAGGTAAGGCGATCGCGCGCGTGCGAGAATGTATTATTTTACAGCGCGAGCCAGAAACAAATTATCGCTAAGCTGCGGAATGCGGAAAATTATCGCAATTTCCACGAGCGGAACGGAAATTTAGCCCAGGCCTAGTTGAGATCCCTGTAATTCAAAAGTCTTGCTATAATAGGTCACGGGGCTGCACCTGGTATTGATCTGGGTGCCAGGGACCGATGTGCCTGTTCTACCACCAGTATCTCGGAGAAGGTATCTCGACCCAAAAGGCTGACAAGAAGTTTCTCTACATATTGCTCCATGATGCCTACATTGGAGGATTCTGCTACACCCAAAATGCGAACGTGGTTCCGCCGGGATCTCGCTTTGTGATCTTCAGCCTTTGCTTGCAGGGTATTTAGGATCATGTCTCTCTCCTTTTCGGTTTCCGCGTCTGCTCTGACAACATCCTCCACATCTGATATGCGCTGCTCCGCCGGGTTGAGTCTACCCCCATGTTTGTCCAGCATTTCAGACATCCTGTCCATTCGGAACAACAGTGCATGGTGCGGAATGCTTGTTTCATGTCCACTTCAGACCTAGAGTCAGGGTTGTGTGGGGTGGAGCCGTGCTCCGTGGGCACAGATTCTTTTGATTTGGGAGTTTAGCGTAGATCAAATTGTAATTTGGGCTGTAGCTTGTCTGCCTTACCCATGTTGTCAGAATTTGCACACTGTGGATGCAGTTAGTATGCGCTAATGCTGGGGGGGGGGGTAGCAGGTCCCAATGGGGCCTATTGTCACCTATGGAACAGGGACCTATAAGGCCCAAGGCTCCTCTCTCTGCCCACTGCGATTGACTCTTGCACGCACTTAGTGAGGGATGATTATAATCCCAATGTCTCTCTGAGCAAAGCGTTCAGTAGTTAACACCCTCACCCGGTGTGTTTGCAGCGTGCCAGTTGGCTGACCAATCTCCGTTGAAGAGTCACATCAATGTATGGCCTCCAGGCTCCACAATATGCACACTGCGAGCAGCGCCAGCCTGATTTCATTTATGGGTGCCAGAAAGCAGTCCCAGCCTTCAATCCTCTAGGCCACATTAATCTCCACTCCACCTAAGTTCTTGCCTGGTCTTTCGAGTACCTGCAGGGTTTCCATGCTGCTCAGCTAGCCGACTCACCACCGCTCTGCCGCGCATAGGTTCAGGGCTCTTCCAGGAGTGTGGAAGCCCGAGAGCTCGTTGTCCGGGTGCACGCCTGAGCAGGCCATGTCGCAGCTGCCTCCAGGCCGGTTGCCTGCTACCAAAGGCCTCACCGTTACTTTTGGGCACTTATTGAATGCGGCGGTGCCTCTTACTGACATTACAGCGGCACCTCGGTGAGAGTTCACAGCAGGCTTCCAGCTCCACTCTTCCGGCTCAGCTGCTCCGCTTTCTCAGCCTCCGGTTAGGCGTGTTGATAGCTTGTGCAGTCAGAGTGGTCCACAGGCGGCACCGCCCAAAGTGCGTCACTATAGTTTTCTGGCATTTTGCGGCACCGCTGAGGGTCACGAGAGGCGTTTCAGGCAGCGCTCTGTGTCCTCGATGTATTCCTCCCTCGTGAGATCAGCTATGCCTGGATTCTTGCAAGGATAATTGGTGGAGATTAGGAGAGCTAACCTAGATCACGGCCATCTTTGAGTCAGGCAAGCTCCGCCCCCAATTGATTCCTATTTTGGCTAAATCCATCCACCCAACCAAATCTCTACCATTGATAGCAACATACATTTTTGTCCAAACACTCCTACCTGAAATTTCCAAGGAAACATGAGACTACCCAAGTAAATCAATGTCTTTGTCTCCATTTGGACTGATCACAGGAGAGATAAGTTTAGAATTGGTAGGCCTAAAAGAGGAAAAACTTCTGTCAGTCAACTCAGTGATAGGTGCCCTGGAAACAGCCATAACCTGAAGTGATTTTCCAACAATTGTTGCCTGACATAAAGGCCCCCTTACCTTGTTATCTTCTTGAACACTGTTTATAGTAAGCAAAACGTTAGTAAATCTATTGGAATAATCTTGTAATCTTGAACTTGAGCTTCATCAGTGCTAATATCAGTAGGATATCCCTGAACATCTAGATTGTGTATTTGGACATTTGTTCCAACAGTTTGACCCCTAGCAGTAGCCTGAAAAATACAATTTATTTTACATTTTATACATTTTCAAATTGCAGAACACAAAGGATTATTGCCTATGTGATTTGTAGAACCATGTTATAGGAAAACGTCTGCTTCCCTCTATCCCTTCCACCTGTAATTTGCGGAAAAGGTGTGCTCTTTAGATATGTAAGACACAGGTGAATGCCCCTTGCTTTAGGCAGTGTTCAATGCTTCTGAAAGTGAAGGATTCCTGCAGGTAATTAACCTTTCTTGCATTCTTTTTCAAAAGTAATTGAAGATAAATATCAATTGAATTCTCCAATTCACATGATAAAGCCAAAACATGCAAAGCTGCAATATAATCCTCGACTGACTCATTACTGGCTTGTTTGTGCTTAAAAAAAGGTACATGGGATAGATTATCAAAAATAATTGCTTTGCTCAGCTACCCCTAGATGAATAAACACTAAAGCTAATGTTCTGGGTGGTTCATACGCTTGACTATCTATGACTGCTACATTGGTCTTAAATATATACAGCCTTTGCTTCCATTTGATTTCTGGTTTGTCAAGTTTAGATAAAAATGGAAGAGGTTGCATAACAGTTTGTGAAGTAGTCATAGCAAACAAGGATCAAAACTGCAATCTGTGAAAAAAATGCTAGGAATTTAACAATGAATATAAATGAAATTCAATTCAAAATCACCACTGCAGGGTACAAAAATGACGAAATACAAAAATATTAGAAACTACAGGTTTTAAAATGCAATTAGTCAACTAAAAATGGCCACTGCAAGTTAAATAACATGAAGTATTGAAGTTGCAGGCTTAGAAATGCATTGAGACCAATTCAAAATGGCCTCTACACGTGTGATGTCATCACGCATTATCCCAAAATGCTTAACGGCAACAGAGCTCAACAAACAATGTGGGTGGTGGAGCGCAAGAATGACCCCAAAAAAAACATCTGGCCAAAGGCTGGCATTCCCCAAAAGTACCACAAAGCTAGATACGACATGTGGATAGAAACACTCAGCCAATCAGGACATGACATGCACATCACACGTAGTGATCACGCGCTCCTCATGCCAGACATCTTTACACATACACACTCTCCTACACCAACTCTCCCACAAGATGTTTCAAAGGTGCACTCATTTCTTGGCATTACCAGCTACTGTTCCAGATATATGCAAGACTTTGCCACTGTAAGAGCTCCATTGAGTTGACAAAAAAGAATGTTCCATTTAATAGGTCACGCGAATGTGAGAAAAGCTTTAAGAAAATCAAACAAGTTATTGAAAATGCTACTGACATGGCATATTTTAATTCAAAGCTTCATACAGAGGTTGTTGTCGATGCTAGCCCAGTCGGGTTAGATGCCATCCTTGCACAGCACAGCTAACACCACAATGCTTGAATGCATATCGTGGCATATGCAAGTAGGAGTTTGTCCCAAACAAAATGTGCTTATTCACAACCTGATAACAAAAGTTTTGCCATGGTATGACCTTGTGAACATTTTCATGCATTCTTGTATGGAAAGCCTTTTATGCTGGTCATTGATCTTGAAGCTTTACAAACTACATTTGGAAATCCAAAGGACAAGATGCCTCCTCCCATTGAACAATGGGGACTGCAATAACAAGAGTGCAATTATAACATTGTGAATCATTCAGGAAAGGATCAGAACCCTGCTTTTCCAGAGGGCCCATACAAGGTCATGGTACTCCATGCAAGAGGGCCTTAAGCCTATATCAATTTCATTGTAAAATCAAACACACCAGCTGATATTTTGTTAGCCCAGATTATCACTGCCACAAGCCATGATAGTGATAAGGCTAAAGTTGTAAGATATAATCACACATCAGTCATGGAACCATCACCAGTGATGGTAAATATCAAAAATATAAAAATGTCAAAGATGAACTGTCCATACCTCAGGATAGAGTTATATTGTAATGGTCGAGAATCCTGATTTGTGAAATCGTTGCCACAAAACGAGCTCTCTGAGACGAGTCTGGTTTCTGTATCTCGATGAGCGGGTTGAAAAGGAATTAAGGTCTGCCATCTGGGCAACTGCCTTCCTACTAAAGTTGCTCAACGCAACTTGGACATGTCAGAAATCTTGAAGCATGCTTGGGAAAGAGTAGCCATGGATTTTTTGGTCCACTTGACTATAGACATCAACTGCTGATGATTGTGGATGTATACTTATGATTTCCTTTAATTGAGGATCTCTTATCTACCACTCAAGACTGAATCATTGACAGACTGGATGATATCTTTGCAATATGGGGTGTTCTGGCCATATTGAAGTTTCACAATCTCTCACCATTTAAAAGTTTATGAGTTCAAAGATTTTTCAGTGCATCTGAATCTAAAGCCTCAGAAGAGCACACCTCTGTGTTTGCAGGTCAACGGACTTGATGAACGCTTAATGGGCATGCTCAAGAAAGAAGTGCAGCATGCCACTCTTAAAAGCTTGATTTAAAAATGTAATAAAATTCTACCTTAAGAGTGTACTATTCAACACCTCCCTCAACAACAGGTGAAAGTCCTGCAGCATTGATGTTCGGGAGAGCAATGACTACGAAGATCCCTCAGTGGATCAGTCAGAGAGATAAAGATGAGAGCGCAACTCATTAGAAGGAATGATTCCTAAACAAAAGAGGAAAGTGCATGCTGACAAAAGACGACATGCAAAAAACATTGCCTTCAAAAGAAGATATCAAGTGCTTTCATGCCAGATGCGGAAAAGAAAATCTGAACTCCATTTAATGCAGAACCTTTGCTAGTGGTGTCTACCAAGGGACACATGGTGACTGCCCAGGGCCCTGGGAAGTCTATTACCAGAGACATTTCACTTTTGGCATTTAACTCCTCGCTCATTAGATCTACATGTTGAAGGAGAGACTCGTTCTGTCACACCAGGGACTGCTGTTGCCTTTCCACCGTCAGAGTGCAGGTCCTGGACATTGAAGGTGATGTTTTCCAATTACAATGTCAGGTCAAACAATTAAAGTGCCAAAAATATTGATTAAAGATATTTTATATGTATATGCAGTCGCCAGTAGATAGTTATAGTTAGGACCTATTTTCCATAGGAAATCCCCAACATTCTATTTGGAATAACGTTGGCGCCGATTGACAAATCTTTGCGCAATTTTCCAAACTTTTGGCCAGCTCCGATCCGCTCCTATCCTGAGAATTTCACAGTGATTCGTCAAGCAGGGGCCGAGAAAAAAGAGGGGTCCCAAAACATGTTTTCCCCATGCATTTTCCCATAGGACCTGTTGACGCAGCTACAGCCCGAACTGCTGAACGGAATTACACCAAATTTGGCAAAGAGGTAGTCCTCAGTTCAGACTCGTGCCTTTTGCTTAAATGGTGTAAATCCGTTCAGTAGTTCCTAAGAAAATCAAAATCAAAATCACATATATATCTGGGCGGATCCTAACCACACATCTCATCGTGAGATCTGATTGGCTGTCAGTACTTCATCCAAGAAGTGTTGGCAGCCATCTTGGGACCAATATACATGATAGCATCTCATTAAAAAGCATTGCAGTTAATAGAAGGTTTTAAGACTTTAGTTACATTATAAATCATTTGTTTATGTTACCATACTCATTTTAGGAATTGTGGTGTGTTCTAATGTGATTTTACCATGTGAAAAAGCCTTCTGCTGTGATATGAATCATGTTTGACAGAAAACTATTTTCTCATGTTTTTCCCACAGAGGTTTGGAAGGTGATCTATAAGCTAAACTGAGAGCATATTTTCTGTAAATTCACATTATCTTTCTCAGTCATGTGAGAATGAAGTCTGACATTCTCAGTAAAACATGTACATCCAACAAGGGCAGAGACTGTGAGTTGATTCCTTTATGTTCTACTGCAGCTTCCCAGAGTGTTCTAAAGAACAACTAGAGCGCTAACAGTCTTACTTATGACAAACGTATTGCACACCTGAAGCCATCTTTTTTTTTTTTTTTTTAAAGTTTCAAAACCTTTATTCAGCATGAACACGGAATACACAGCCCCATGCCTACAACCATCTCGTGGCCGGCGGCTTGATACGATAATGAAATGGAATGTTTAACACAGCTGCCTGCCTACAACCCTCCAGGGGGCCGGCTGCGGCACAAGAACGAAGGATAAGCAGCAAAACAGTATGAGCGACCATAACCCATCAGCCACTGAATATTGCACATTTAGTGAGCTTTCCACAGTAGTATGCACCAAGTGTAGCGAGGCGCCCCTCAGTCGCGTGCCATGATCGTCCTAACGCACATCCCAGCGCGGCACCCAGTCGAGGGATAGAGGGGGACCATCCACGATGAGGCCCCAGCAAAAATAAGGGAGGACACCAATCTCCACCCAAGCCAACCAACCCCCGTCCCTGTAGGTGGGTCACTGCTGCATAAGTAGCATCTTGGAAGGTTAAGGGTCAAACAGGCTAGAAAGTGCATTATGTCTGTGGGTGTGACAACAGATACGTCTGCAGGGGACCCCAGATGTCAGTTGGCCTAGCTGCAGAAGGCAGGAGTTCTGCATATCGAAGTAAAGTGTCCTGACAGTGTACCATGACTTTGATCCAATCCTTAAATTTGGGAGCTCTGCCCCGTCCCCATCTACAGGCTATCAGTCGTTTCGCTATGAGAAGAGCGATTGTAGCAAATCTGCGGACCGCTTTTTTTATGGTTTTTGTATGACCCAGGAGTGCCTGCGTCGGAGAGGGTGCCAGCGGGACATCTATCATTTCCGAGAGGCCGGAATACACCTGTTGCCAATAGTCGGCTATTTCCCTGCATCCCCACGTCATGTGGAGGAAGTCTGCCGCCGGAGCGCGGCAACGCCAGCATAGATCGTCCTCCCTAAGGCCCGTCCTATACATGTGCGCTGGAGTACATACCTGAAGCCATGTTGATTGGAATAAAGTGGTAACTCTTAAAACATTTAATTTAAAAAGGAAGAGAATGAGGGGGTTCATTTTGCCATAGAAAGCATGATTAGTGCTGCAGAAAGAAAAATTAGGGCATATTTTGAGTGACTTCTCAAATCCTCTTCTATTTCATTAAAGAATTCTGACATGCAGACTGAAACATGCACTTTGAATACCAGCAGCAGACTTCCCTGGTGAGCAGTAGCTTTACTACAGTGATCTAATGAGCAACTAGAGTGCTAACATTCAGAATTTATGGCAATTGTGTGACACATCTGAATGCCTTCTTGATGGAACCAAAATAAAAAACTGAAAGTATTTCCTACTGAGGAGACTGCAGTAAATGAGGAAATTAGGAAACTTCATAACAAATAAATCTCCCAAGATGGCCACCAGAGACAAAAGAGCCCAAATGTAGCCTAAATATCACCCAGATGTAGCCCAAGTATAGCCCAATGACAGAATGTCCCAGAGTGTTCTTAAGAACAACTAGAGCGCTTACTGTCTTACTTATGACAAAAGTATGGCACACCTGAAGCCATCTTGATTGGAATAAACTGGTAACACTTAAAACATTTAATTTAAAAAGGAACACAATGAGGGGGTTCATTTTGCCACAGAAATAATGATTAGTGCTGAAGAAATAAAAATGAGGGCACATTTTGAGTGACTTCTCAAATCCTCTTCTATTTCATTAAACAATTCTGATATGCAGACTGAAACATACACTTTTAATACCAGCAGCAGACTTCCGTGGTGAGGAGTAGCTTTACTACAGTGATCTAATGAGCAACTAGAGTGCTAACATTCAGAATTTATGGCAAATGTGTGACATATCTGAATACCTTCTTGATGGAATCAAAGTAAAAAACTGAAAGCATTTCCTACTGAGGAGACTGCAGTAAATGAGGAAATTAGGAAACTTCATAACAAATAAATCTCCCAAGATAGCCACCAGAGACAAAAGAGCCCAAATGCAGCACAAATATCACCCAGATGTAGCCCACATGTAGCCCAATGACAGAAGTGTGCAAAACACTTATTTGTTGTGTATTTGCAGTTTTACATAGTGCAGACTTGTCAGGTATTGGAGTGCTTTACATGAGCATTGGTTACATCACACAAGATCAAATTCATTTTGGTTGTAGACATAGGGAGATTAAGTGATTTGACCAGAATCACAGAATGTTGAGCTGAAGCAGAAACTCCAACCTGGTTCCCCAGTTGCAAAGTCTGCAGCTCTGGAAGTAACACCACATCCTCTCCCCTAAGTGCAACATTTAATCAAGTGGTCAACTGGATAAAAAACAATAAAGATTACAAATAATTTAAAAGTTCTTTGTCGCTATTTTAAAACTCAGAAAATATGTCCTCATTTTAGTTTTTTAGAGCACAAACCATAATTTTGATGCAAATAAGACCCTCTCATATATGTAATTTCTAAAGGAAATGCTATAGGTATTACAGTTTTGATTACATCATGACGTCAGGCGTTCCACACTTTTGTAATAAATATAGAATGTTAGCAATCTAGTTGTTCATTGGGATGCTGTTGAGAGGCAGAGGCCAGGAGCACAGACTCTGAAAATTGAAGGCAGGTAGGAGAGTGCAGAGGCAACAATTTGACCACACTGGGCAGGCAGGACGGGTAGTGGCATCACAACAGACTTTGGAGGGCAGTGGAAAGGGGGGCAGGGACAACAAACCAACAATAAAGTACTGGCAAGAGATGCTGTGGCAATATAATAGAGCATTGTGGGCAGAAGGAAGAGGCAGTGGTAGTACAACCATACATGCCAACAGACCCGTTTCAGCCAGGAAACGTCCAATGTTTTTAAGCTCAAATGGGCTTTATTTGATCTGTCTCCTGTCTACAATCTCCTCTTTTTCAATGTAACTCAAAGGGGAACATCGATACTCCAGTTTTTTTCAAAATCTCCCTCTTACCAAGTTCAAAATGTTCGCAAGTATGGTACATTGGATCATGGTAGGCAGGAGGAATTGGGGTAGGGACATGGACTCGGATAACAGAGGACAGGAGGGACATCGAGAGGTGCAGCAAACTGACCCTAGAGGGCAGGCATCAGGGTTTGCAGCAGCACAATACACCACACAGGGCATGCGGGACGGGAGTGCAGCACAGCAATCCACAGAAAGCAATAGGGAGGGGACAGGACCATGCACATGGACAACAGAGAACAGAGGGGAACGAGGCAATGGTAGCTAGCTGACCATAATGAACAGACAGGAGAGAAAACTGCAGCATAACAGACCATAAAGGGCAGGAGGGACGGATCAGGGGCATTACAATGGAACAGACAAGCCAGGAGGGAGGGAATAGGGGTCTGCACATGGAAACAGAGGGCTGGGGGCAAGGGGGCAGGGCAGGAGCAGCAAGATGACCATGGAGGTCAGGCAGGATGTCCACTAGAAACAAGACACACCATGGAGAGCAACACTGTGACTATGATGGCATACACACAGACCATGGAGAGAAGGTGGGAGGGGGTCAGGGGCAGCTAGCTGACCACACAGGGAAGGTGGGAGGGGCCATGGCAGCACAGAAGACCATGCATGGCAAGCGGGAGGGTTAGTGGCAGCACAATGGCTATGATGGGCAAGAAGGAGGGTGCAGGGGTATGCACAAAGGACCATGGAGGATAGAAGGGAGGGTCAGGACCTGGGCACAGACAAGAGAGTTCAGGGGAAGGGGCCTCACAACAGACCGCGCGGGGCATGCAGGAGGAGCAGTTGCAGCACAACAGACCAGGGAGGGCAGAAGGGTGTGGCAGTAAAATGGACCATGTTGGACAGGAGGAAGGGGATAGGGGTATGGCATGTGGACAGGCAGGGTGGAGGTGGCAGGGACAGGTTACAGTCATCTGAGAATGCTAGGCAGGTGGGAGGGGAGTGGTAGCTCAACAGAATACTCAGAGTCGATAGGAGTGGCAGGTCCATGGAACATGGTGGGCAAAAAGGATGGAGCAGGGGCATGCACAAAGACATCGGAGGGCAGGGGGAAGGAGAATAGCGGCAGCAAGCTAAGCACAGAGGCTAAGCAGGAGGTCGATGATGGGCCATATAATTGGGCAATGGAGGGCAGGAGGAGTGGACTGATACATCATGCTAAATGGAGGGCAGTGGCAGCACATCAGACCATGCATGGCAGGAGGGAGAAGGCTAGTCCATGGATTCAGACAACAGAGGATAGGGAGGAGGTGGACGGGGCAGCAAGCTAACTGTTCAGAGAAGGTGGGTATTAGGAACGTTATTGTTTTTAAAATGTGTGTCTGTGCGAACTACTTAAAATATGAACAAGTATGCAGCATAATCTCACTTTTATTCAGGAAGAAGAGGATGTTTGTGACTGTGACTCCGGGCTCACTTGGCAGAAACCCCCCCTGACCCTTCACCCCCCATCGCAAAATGTAATACCCGTGAAAAGGGTAGGTGGACGCAGTGTTATATAGAACATGGTCCTGAGAGCACGATTGAAAATGAAAACTAGATATAGTCTATGGTATAAACTGTGCACCAAAAAGTGTGATATAAGATGAACCGGGGCGTGAAATATAATATGCAATACATTGTGTGCAATGACAGATTCATTGGAGAGCACGAGATAGCATAGGCACTAGCGCACGCTATGCGATATGCGCCTTGGAGTGGAATATGCACAGGGCAGTGTTGTGTAACCTAACTAGTCTCTAAAGTTGTAATATAAAATATGTGCTGGGGAGTGTAACGTTGCATATGCACTGTGACAAAGATATGGATCCCAGATTGTAATATGTATGGCATAGCGCTGTGCGTTATAACATAGGCATTGAGGAAGGCACGTTAGATGGGGCAATATAACCCCTGCGAAGGCAAGTGTGGCATGACATATTCACGGGGTGGTGTTACAGTGCACATGGGCTCATGGGCTAGAGAGTGTCATAGCATACGCACTAGCTGGTGGAATACAACACAGAGGTGTGTGGCACTCAGCCAGGAGCACGCTGTGACTCTCAAGTGAGGTTCGTCTCCTTTCCAGAGAGTAAAATAAAAAGTATTACACATCCGGCGGTGGATGTGTGTTTTATTAACCGTGAGGGGGGTTTCTTCCATAGCTTGGTCGAATTTTTGTTGAATCCCCTTTGAATTGCTTGGTGTGCGTGTGTATTAACCCCTTGTATGCCCATAACGAGCTGGACTCGTCATGGAGCACAGTCGCGCTCTGCCCATGACGAGTCCAGCTCGTCATGAGGCATTCCCTAGGGAATCCCTCTGGTGCGGGCACCAGAGGGATTCCCTTTAAACCAAAATAGCCTCCCCAGCTCCCGAGGCCCCCCCCCTTTCACTGTAAGGCGATCGGCGAGCACGTCGCGCCGACGTCATTACAGTGAAAGTGAAACTGAAATGAGCCAAGAGGCTCATTTCAGGTTTCACTTTGTACGTGCTCAGGGAGCTATCTCAGCCCCCTGAGCACGTAGAAAGACGGGAGAGGTATTGTTGGAAAGGGGAGAATCTCCCCAGTGGATCCCTGCTTGGGGATTGCCACAGGAGGGCGATCCCCAAGCAGGGATCCACCCACTAGACACCAGGGAGGGGGGAGCGGCCCCTTGGGCAAGGGCCTTTGCTTCCCCCAAATAATTTTGGGCACATTTAGTCTTTTTGCCCCCCCTTTTTGCTGGGGGGCAGATGGGGGCAGTAGCCCCCAATCTGCCCCCCCGGGGGGGGGGCAGAAAACCCACTAGACACCAGGGAATTTTTTTGACAATAAAAATAGGGGTGGGGGCTGCCCAACATGGGCAGGCCCATGCCCCCACCCCACCCCCAAATTATCACAGTCTTTCTGCCCCGAGTGTTGGCCCCTAATCTGCCCCTTCAGGGGGGCAGAAAGCCCACTATACACAAGGGATTTATTTTCAGTTTTTTTTAGGGTGGGGGCTGCCCGGAACGGGCACGCCAATGCTTCCACCCACCCACCCACCACCATTACAGCCTTTCTGCCCCCCCCGGGGGGCAGATGGGGCATGGCCCCCAATCTGCTTCCCCGGTGGGGCAAAAAGACCACTAGACACCAGGGAATTGTAAAAAAAAAAAAATAGTGGTGGGGCTGCCCAAAACGGGCTGGCCCATGCCGCCACCCCACCCCCCAATTATTACAGTCTTTCTGTCCCCCGGGGGGCAGATGGGGCATTGGCCCCTAATCTGCCCCTCGGGGGTGCAGAAAGCCCACTAAACACCAGGGATTTTTTTTGCGCAATTGTTTTTAGGGTGTGGGCTGCCCGAAATGGGCACGCCAATGCCCCCCCCCACAAAAATGACAGTCTTTCTGCCCCCCAGGAGACAGATGGGAGCTGTAGCCCCCAATCTGCCCCCCCCTGGGGGTGCAGAATGCACTCTAGAAACCATGGATTTTTTTGTTTTATTAGTGATGGGGTAGGGGCTCCCCAAAATGGGCATGACAATACCCCACCCCACCCCCAGAAAAAATTCCAGTCTTTCTGCCCCCCCGGGAGGGCAGATGGTGGCAGTGGCCCCTGATCTTCCCCCTGGGGGGGCAGAAAGCCCACTAGGCGCCAGCGAGTACGCAGGCTTTTTTTATGCGTGGGGGCTGCCCAAAATGGTCATACCAGTGCCCCTACCACCAAAAAAATAGCCACAGTCTTTCTGCCCCTTTAGGGGCATATCAGGATGAAACCCCCTTCCCCGATTTCCCCCCAGGGCGGCAGAAAGGCCACTGGGCTCCGGATTTTTTTTAGCAATGTGCATACCTGTGGATTTTGGGCCCTAGCGCAGTTGGCACGTAGGCAAACCTAGCAAACCTGTACATTCTTTAAAACTAGACATCGAGGGGAATCCTGGATGGGGTGACTTCACTGGCTCTCACCAGGTTCTGTTACCCAGAATCCATTGCAAACCTAAAAATGTGTCCAAAATAACACATTTTCCTCACATTTCTGTGGTGGAAAGTTCTGGAATCTGCGTGGGTCCACTAAATTCCAACCAACCTTCGTTCCCCAAAGTCTTCAGAGAAAAATGGTACCTCACTTGCGTGGGTAGGCCTAATGCCCGCGTCAGGCAAGGGCCCAAAACCTATTGAGGAGACATCAAAATTACCTATCACAAAACAACCTGGTTTTGCAAAGGGGGTCCTATGAGTTTTTGGCCCCAGGCTTGTCGGCCACCAAAGGAAACCTACCAAACCCACACATTTCTGAAAACTAGACACCCGGGGGACTCCAGGGAGGTATGGCTTGCGTGGATCCCCCAACGTTTCCTTACCCAGAATGCCCTGCAAACCTCAAATTTAGCTGAACAAATCACCTTTTTCACATATTTGTGTGTGGGAAAGTTGTGGCATCACCGGGCTGACACAAATTTCCTACCACCCAGCGTTCCCCCGGGTCTCCTGATAAAAACGGTGCCTCACTCGTGTGGGAGGCACAAGTACCCGCGACAGGCAAGGGCCCAAAACGTATTGAGGCGACATGAAAATTGCCTACCTCAAAACGACCTGGTTTTGCAAGGGGGGTCACCTGGGTTTTTGGCCCGGTGCTCAGCGGCCACCTAGGGGAACCTACCAAACCCACACATTTCTGAAAACTAGACACCCGGGGGATTCCAGGGAGGTATGGCTTGCGTGGATCCCCCAACGTTTTCTTACCCAGAATGCCCTGCAAACCTCAAGTTTAGCTGTACAAATCACCTTTTGCACACATTTTTGTGTGGGAAAGTTGTGGCATCAACGGGCTGACACAAATTTCCTACCACCCAGCGTTCCCCCGGGTCTCCCGATAAAAACGGTGCCTACCTCGTGTGGGAGGCCCAAGTACCCGCGACAGGCAAGGGCCCAAAACGTATTGAGGCGACATGAAAATTGCCTACCTCAAAACGACCTGGTTTGGCAAGGGGGGTCACCTGGGTTTTTGGCCCGGTGCTCGGCGGCCACCTAGGTGAACCTACCAAACCCACACATTTCTGAAAACTAGACACCCGTGGGATTCCAGGGAGGTATGGCTTGCGTGGATCCCCCAACGTTTCCTTACTCAGAATGCCCTGCAAACCTCAAATTTAGGCCAAAAATTCACCTTTTTCACACATTTTTGTGTGGGAAAGTTGTGGCATCAGCGGGCTGACACAAATGTCCTACCACCCAGCGTTCCTCTGGGTCTCCCGATAAAAACGGTGCCTCACTCGTGTGGGAGGCCCAAGTACCCGCGACAGGCAAGGGCCCACAACGTAGTGAGGCGACATAAAAATTGCCTACCTCAAAACGACCTGGTTTTGCATGGGGGATCAACTGGGTTTTTGGCCCGGTGCTCGGCGGCCACCTAGGGGTACCTTCCAAACCCACACATTTCTGAAAACTAGACACCCGGGGGATTCCAGGGAGGTATGGCTTGCGTGGATCCCCCAACGTTTTCCTACCCAGAATGCCCTGCAAACCTCAAATTTAGCTGAAAAAATCACGTTTTCACACATTTTTGTGTGGGAAAGTTGTGGCATCACCGGGCTGACACAAATTTCCTACCACCCAGCGTTGCCCAGGGTCTCCCGATAAAAATGGTGCTTCACTCGTGTGGGAGGCCCAAGTACCCGCGACAGGCAAGGGCCCACAACGTAGTGAGGCGACATGAAAATTGCCTACCTCAAAACGACCTGGTTTTGCAAGGGGGTCACCTGGGTTTTTGGCCCGGTGCTCGGCGGCCACCTAGGGGAACCTACCAAACCCACACATTTCTGAAAACTAGACACCCGGGGAATTCCAGGGAGGTATGGCTTGCGTGGATCCCCCAACGTTTACCTACCCAGAATGCCCTGCAAACATCAAATTTAGCTGAAAAAATCACGTTTTTCAAACATTTTTGTGTGGGAAAGTTGTGGCATCACCGGGCTGACACAAATTTCCTACCACCCAGCGTTCCCTCTGGTCTCCCGATAAAAACGGTGCCTCACTCGTGTGGGAGGCCCAAGTACCCGCGACAGGCAAGGGCCCACAACGTAGTGAGGCGACATGAAAATTGCCTACCTCAAAACGACCTGGTTTTGCAAAGGGGTCACCTGGGTTTTTGGCCCGGTGCTCGGTGGCAACCTAGGGGAACCTACCAAACCCACACATTTCTGAAAACTAGACACCCGGGGGATTCCAGGAAGGTATGGCTTGCGTGGATCCCCCAACGTTTCCTTACCCAGAATGCCCTGCAAACCTCAAATTTAGGCAAAAAATACACCTTTTTCACACATTTTTGTGTGGGAAAGTTGTGGCATCAGCGGGCTGACACAAAATTCCTACCACCCAGCGTTGCCCTGGGTCTCCCGATAAAAACGGTGCCTCACTCGTGTGGGAGGCCCAAGTACCCGCCACGGGCAAGGGCCCAAAACGTAGTGAAGCGCACTACGTTTAGGACCCTTGCCTGTTGAGGCGCACTACGTTTTGGATCCTTGCCTGTCGCGGGTACTTGGGCCTCCCACATGAGTGAGGCACCGTTTTTATTGGGAGACCCGGGGGAACGCTGGGTGGTAGGAAATTTGTGTCAGCCCAGTGATGCCACAACTTTCCCACACAAAAATGTGTGAAAAAGGGTATTTTTTCAGCTAAATTTGAGGTTTGCAGGGCATTCTGGGTAAGAAAACATTGAGGGATCCACGCAAGCCATACCTCCCTGGAATACCCCGGGTGTCTAGTTTTCAGAAATGTGTGGGTTTGGTAGGTTCCCCTAGGTGGCCGCCGAGCACCGGGCCAAAAACCCAGGTGACCCCCCTTGCAAAACCAGGTCGTTTTGATGTAGGCAATTTTCATGTCGCCTCAATACGTTTTGGGCCCTTGCCTGTCGCGGGTACTTGGGCCTCCCACACGAGTGAGGCACCATTTTTATCGGGAGACCCGGGGGAATGCTGGGTGGTAGGAAATTTGTGTCAGCCTGCTGATGCCACAACTTTCCCACACAAAAATGTGTGAAAAAGGTGAATTTTTTCAGCTAAATTTGAGGTTTGCAGGGCATTCTGGGTAAGGAAACGTTGGGGGATCCACGCAAGCCATACCTCCCTAGAATCCCCCGGGTGTCTAGTTTTCATAAAAGTGTGGTTTTGGTAGGTTCCCCTAGGTGGCCGCCGAGCACCGGGCCAAAAAACCCAGGTGACCCCCCTTGCAAAACCAGGTCGTTTTGATGTAGGCAATTTTCATGTCGCCTCAATACGTTTTGGGCCCTTGCCTGTCGCGGGTACCTTTGCCTCCCACACGAGTGAGGCACCGTTTTTATCGGGAGACCCGGGGGAATGCTGGGTGGTAGGAAATTTGTGTCAGCCCCGTAATGCCACAACTTTCCCACACAAAAATGTGTCAAAAAGGTGATTTTTTCAGCTAAATTTGAGGTTTGCAGGGCATTCTGGGTAAGGAAACGTTGGGGGATCTACGCAAGCCATACCTCCATGGAATCCTCCGGGTGTCTAGTTCTCAGAAATGTGTAGGTTTGGTAGGTTTCCCTAGGTGCCGGCAGAGCTAGGGTTAAAAAACTACAGCTAGGCACTTTGCCAAAAAAGGTTCATTTTTCACTGCGAAATTGAGGTGTGTCCACGATGCGTTTTGCGCCGTTTCCTGACACGGGCACTAGGCTGACCCACACAAGTGAGGTACCATTTTTATCGGATGACTTTGGGGAACACGGGGTGGGTGGAAATTTGTGGATCCATGCAGATTCCAGAACTTTCCACCAGAGAAATGTGGAGAAAATTTGTTTTTTTTGGCAATCTTTTAGGTTTACAAGGCATTCTGGGTAACAGAACCTGGTGGGAGGCAGTCAAGTCACCCCATCCTGGATTCCCCTGGGTGTCTAGTTTTCAAAAATGTATAGGTTTGCTAGGTTTCCCTAGGTGACGCCAGAGCTATGGTTCAAAAACTACAGCTAGGCACTTTGCCAAAAAAGGGTCATTTTTCGCTGTGAAATTGAGGTGTGTCCACGTTACTTTTTGCGCCGTTTCCTGTCGCGGGCACTAGGCCGACCCACACAAGTGAGGTACCATTTTTCTCAGAAGACTCCACACAGATTCCAGAACTTTCCTCCAGAGAAATGTGGGGAAAATGGGTTTTTTGGCAATTTTTTAGGTTTGCAGGGGATTCTGGGTAACAGAACCTGGTGGGAGGCAGTCAAGTCACCCCATCCTGGATTTCCCTGGGTGTCTAGTTTTCAAAAATGTATAGGTTTGCTATTTTCAACAGAAAACTCTGCTCCAGCACCGGCAGAGCTATGGTTCAAAAACTACAGCTAGGCACTTTGCTAAAAAAGGGTCATTTTTCACAGCGAAATTGAGGTGTGTCCACATTGCGTTTTGCGCCGTTTCCTGTTGCGGGCACTAGGCTGACCCACACAAGTGAGGTACCATTTTTCTCGGAAGACTTTGGGGAACACGGGGTGGGTGGAAATTTGTGGATCCATGCAGATTTAAGAACTTTCCACCAGAGAAATGTGGGGAAAAAGGTTTTTTTTGGGCAATTTTTTAGGTTTGCAAGGGATTCTTGGTAACAGAACGTGATGGGAGGCAGTCAAGTCACCCCATCCTGGATTCCCCTGGGTGTCTAGTTTTCAAAAATGTATAGGTTTGCTAGGTTTCCCTAGGTGCCAGCAGAGCTAGGGTTAAAAAACTACAGTAAGGCACTTTGCTAAAAAAGGGTAATTTTGCATTGTGAAAATGTGGTGTGTTCATGTTGGGTTTTGAGCCATTTCCTGTCGTGGGCACTATGCCTACCGCTACAAGTGAGGTACCATTTTTATCGGGAGACTTAGGGTAATTCAGATTTGTAAAGTAACTGTTATTAACTATTGACTTTCGATGCATTTCTGCCTTCCAAATGAAAGACATTGTGTAAAAAAGAAGTCATTCTAAAAAATGACTGATAATTCTCATGCTAGTATGAGTATTTCCAATTTCAGAAATGTGCAAATATCTACTGTTTCTAAACTCTATATTTTGTTCCCATTTCAGAAATACATAGGTGTCTTTCATACCGATTTTTCCATGTACACATTTTTACAGAACAATTACTATATACCCGGTACATAATAAAAAACCATTGCAAGTTGCTGCTCTGGGTTCGTCGGGTTCTTGGTGAACCTACAAGTCCTATATATCCCCACAACCAGAAATGTCCAGCAGATGTAACGGTATATTGCTTTCAAAGAGCTGTCAAAATTAGAAGAAGTTACAGGTGAAAACGTTGACACAAAAGGCGCTTTTTTTTCAACAAATTTTCAATTTATCCTATATTTAACTGTTAGTTTCTATAAAGAAACCTTGATGGATCTACACAAATGACCCCTTGCTGAATTCAGAATTTTGTCTACTTCTCCAAAACGTATAGCTTTCCAGGATCCATTATTGCTTTTGTACCCATTTCTACCATTAACTGGAAGGAGGTCAATAGCACAAAAAATAGCAAAAATAGGCTATGTCCCAGAAAAATGCCAAAACTGTGTAAAAAATGTTGGGTTTCTGACAAAAGTCTGATATCCCCTAAAAGCAGGGAAAATGGTGATTTCAGCTCCACAAACCCTTTTTTGATAACACTTGCAGGGAAAAAGCCAGATGCTTTCATTTGCAGCCCGTTTTTCCCAATTTCCCCCCCCAAAAACTAAATTTTGCTGTATTTTGGCTCATTTGTGTGACCCCTCTAGGGCAATTCACAAACCCTGAGTACCCTCAGAATCCCCATGATGTTGGAAGAAAAGGACGCAAATTTGGCGTGGATACCTTATGTGGTCAAAAAGTTACAGGGGCCTCAGCGCGCACTACCCCAAATAGCCAAAAAAGGGCGTGGCACAGGAGGGGGAAAAGGCCTGGCAGCGAAGGGGTTAATTGTACCCGTCAATAGCTACCCAGGTTTGTATAAATAAACGACAAGGGTGTCTACTTGGAGAGTACGCACCGGCGGGGGCGCCGGGATTAGGGACGGTAGGGCGTCAGACACGTCAGAGCTTCACTAGCGGTGTAAATACATTCCACGTGGATTCATTGTATGCATAGTCACCTTTTAATGAATATCACGCGAATCGTCATGGTGATAGGTACATACGGTTTGTCCTGCATGTCCTGGGTGTTTCTATAAATATATATATTTTTTAAATAATAAAAAACAAAGGCCGGCCCCGGTGATGGGGTCCCCCCTTCTCTGGCCATAAGTGGCCTGAGGAGGGGGGCAACGCAGCCCCCTCCTAAAGAATAAAAAATTTAACAAAGGCCATGACCCGGGGGTTGGGGTCCCCGGGGCCGATTAAGGCCTTGGGAGGGCCAAATTAATTTTTTTCAACAAAAAAAATTAGGGTGCAGGCCCTGGGGGATGGGGTCCCCAGGGCCAATAAATTAGAAAAAGAAGCGGGGCCACACAGCCCTCCTTCTTAAAAAAATAAAATGAATAAAAGACTGGCATCGCACCGGAGACCAAGGCCCCTCCTTGCAGCACTCTGCAAACGCGCCTCCTCGCCAGTTGTAAGTTGGGGAATTAATTCCCCTTCAATACTGAGGGTCACTGAGCGCCAACTCGCCCAACAGGTATCTCCAGTATGCGCCAGGGAGCTGCGTTGCAGACAGGTGTTCTGAGGCCACGCCCCTTTTTACACCTCTATGCAACTCAGCTCTGTGGTGCTTACTGGAGGTACCTAGTGGGCTAGTTGGACCCTAGGGACCCTCAGAATTCAAATGAACTTAATCTCCCAACTAAAAACGGCCACAGGGCGTGTTTACACAGTGGTGAAGGGAGGGGACGGGGCCTGAGTTAACGTGTGCAAACAAGCCCTGTGGCGCGTTTTAAGTTGGGGAAACAATTCCCCTTCAATCCTCAGGGACCCTGGGGGCCAACTAGTCTACCAGGTGCTTGCAGTAAGCACCACTGCGCTGCGTTGCAGAGAGGTGGTCTAGGCCGTGCCCCTTTTTACATTTCTCTGCAACGCAGCTCTGTGGCGCTTACTGGAGGTACCTAGTGGTCTAGTTGGACCCTAGGGACCCTCAGGATTCAAGGGGACTTAATCTCCCAACTTAAAACGGCCACAGGGCGTGTTTACACAGTGGGGAAGGGAGGGGACGGGGCCTGAGGTGACGTGTGCAAACACGCCCTGTGGCACGTTTTTAAGAGGTAGTTTTAATCCCCTGCCCTATTATATACTAGGGGCTTACAGAGGAGGTCATGCTAATCACAGGGGGACCCCAACGCATAGTGTCCCTAGTGTATGTAGGTATTTTCACTGTATTCTGAGTGTCTTTTAACATAGTACTGGCTCTAGGACTGGTTAGTCAGACTCAGTTACCACCAGTATCCGTCTGAAAAAGTTGAAGGTCCAGGATGATTTCAGCTCTTCTGTTTGTTCTTTCTGTACGTTATCCTTCTTCCTGCACTTTTCTTCACCTTTGAGGACTTCTGTTGCTTCTTTCTGCATTTCTTTTTTTTCTTTCTGTGCGTTTTTTCTTCTTTCTTCACATGTCCTATCTCTGTAGGCATAGTTAGAAATTAGCATTTAAAAAACCTTTGAAATTCACTGAAAAAACCATAGGTTTCAGGCATGTTATAGTTAGGAATTAGCATTTAAAAAACCTTAGAAATTCACTGAAAAAAACCATAGGTTTCATGGGCGTTAAAGTTAGCTGGACTTTTCACTCGTACAAAACCATTGAAATTCCCCTGTTATAGTTAGTTCAGTTAACTATAACTTGCGCGCCCGCAATACACTGCTGATGACGTCACATATTACATCACTCATGACATGGTCAGTGACATCACTCATGACATCACTGATGACATCTCAAATGACATCACTGATGAAATCACTGATGACATCATCCTTGTGATAGAGTGGCAGACCTCCTCTCACCCTAATATAACCTTTGATACACATATTCAAAAATAGAAACTAAAATTTTCAAAACAATGGACATACCAATATCAGTTACAACAACCTATTCAGTAATTCTAAGATCCACATACACATCTACTCATTCACCAACAGTCCTCTAAATTCACTCATACATGTACTCAGTCATCATATGTTCTCATACACCTATACATCCTGTTACACAACACCACTCATCCATAGAGTTACTCACACACATAGTCACTCATGCTAATAAAGAATCAAACATCCATTTACTTGCATATACAGTTATACACACACCAGCACACTTATTTCTACAGAAACTTACACATACTTAGTCTTTTAAACAATCACTTATAGAAACACATACTTATTCATACAGGAACTCTTGCAATCTCTCACTCTCACATATACTCACTTATATACACCAATAGTCACATATACTAGTTTAAAACATATGCAGTTACTCATAAAGACACTACTGAGACAGTCATTCACTCACTAACACACCCATTCACACACTCATCCACCCATACAGTCCTGCACACATGCTGTCTTCAACACATACAAACAGTGAGTCACTCATTCATGCACCTATGCACTACGTAATACCCCCCACCAAACCATACAGACACTCAGACACTCATACTGATACTCTAAAAAACAACTAATAATCTATATAGACACTCATGTAGCTACTCACCAACCCATGCAGCCACTTATGCACAAAGTGAGAGACTGATACAGATATTTACATATTTAAACATTGCTCACTAAGCCATGTATTCACTAAGATACACTTAATCAGTCAGTTATACAATCAATTTTTCAAAAACAAATCATCCATTTAGACACTTATATACCCATTTATTCTTCCATCGACCTTGAGATATGCATATATAAAACATATGTAATTTTCAGAAAAACACACATTCAATGGATGATGTCATCAGTGATGTCATTTGAGATGTCATCAGTGATGTCCTGAGTGATGTCACTGACCATGTCATGAGTGATGTAATATGTGACATCATCAGCAGTGCATTGCGGGCACGCGAGTTATAGTTAGCTGAACTAACTATAACAGGGGAATTTCAATGGTTTTGTACGAGTGAAAAGTCCAGCTACCTATAACGCCCCTGAAACCTATGTTTTTTTTAGTGAATTTCTAAGGTTTTTTAAATGCTAATTCCTAACTATAACGTGCCTGAAACCTATGGTTTTTTCAGTGAATATATATATATATATATTACCTAATGGCGGTCGCCAGTAGGTAGTTATAGTTAGGACCTCGTTTCTATTCAAAAAGCGTTTTTTGTTTTGCCAATATCTTTGGCGTTGTTTGACGAATCTTCGTGAAATTTTCAAAATGAGTGGCCCGCTCCGGTCAGGACCTGTCTTGAAAGTTTTGGGGTGATTCATCAAGCGGGGGCCGAGAAAAAAGGCGGTCCCACAACGCGTTTTCCCCTTGTAAATTTGCATAGGAAACTTCAGACAAAGCTACGGAATTACACCAAATTTGGCAGAATGGTAGCTTTTGGTTCAGAAAGAGCCCTTTTTGTTACATGGTGTAAATCCATTCAGTGGTTCTTTCAATATTAAAGGAAAAAGAAATGTATATATATGGGCGGAGCCTAACCACACATCTCATCTTGAGATCTGATTGACTGTCAGCACTTCATCAAAGAAGTGTTGGTAGTCATCTTGGGACCAATATACATGATAGCACCCCATTAAAAAGCATTGCAGTGAATGTAAGGTTTTGAGGGTCACCAAAAGGTGAACGTATAAAGGGTGATAAGACTTTAGTTACATTATAAATCATTTGTTCATGGTACCATACTAATTTTAGGAATTGTGGTGTATTCTAAGGTGATTTTACCCTGTGAAAAAGCCTTCGGCTGGGATATCATGAATCATCTTTGAGAGAAAACTATTTTCACATACTTTTCCCACAGAGGTTTGGAGGTGATCTAGAAGCTAAAATTAGTGCATATTTTCTGTAAATTCACATTATCTTTCTCAGTCATGTGAGAATAAAGTCTGACATTCTCAGTAAAACATGTACATCCAACAAGGGCATAGACTGTCAGTTGATTCCTTTGTGTTCAACTGCAGCTTCCCAGAGTGTTCTAAAGAACAACTAGAGTGTGAACAGTCTCACTTATGACAAAAATATTGCACACCTGAAGCCATCTTGATTGGAATAAAGTAGTAATTCATAATACATTTAATTTGAAAAGGAACACAATGAGGAGGTTCACTTTGCCATAGAAATTATGATTAGTGCTGCAGAAAGAAAAATGAGGGCACATTTTGAGTGACTCCTCAAATCCTCTTCTATTTCATTAACAAATTCTGGCATGCAGACTGAAACATGCACTTTCAATACCAGCAGCAGACTTCCCTGGTGAACGGTAGCTTTACTACAGTGATCTAACGAGCAACTAGAGTGCTAACATTCTGAATTTATGGCAAATGTATGACACATCTGAATGCCTTCTTGATGGAATCAAAGAAATAAACTGACAGTATTTCCTACTGAGGACACTGTAGTGAATGAGGAAATTAGGAAACTTCAAAACAAATAAGTCTCCCAAGATGGCCACCAGAGACAAAAGAGCCCAAATATAGCACAAATATCACCCAGATGTAGCCCACGTATAGCCCAATGGCAGAATGCCCCAGAGTGTTCTAAAGAACAACTAGAGCGCTAACAGTCTTACTTATGACAAAAGTATGACACACCTGAAGCCAACTTGATTTGAATAAAGTGTTAACTCTTAAAACATTTAATTTAAAAAGGAACAAAATAAGGGGGTTCACTTTGCCATAGAAATTATGATTAGTGCTGCAGAAAGAACAATTAGGGCACAGTTTGACTTCTCAATCCTCTTCTATTTCATTAAAGAATTCTGACATGCAGTCTGAAACATGCACTTTCAATACGAGCAGCAGACTTCCCTGGTGAGCAGTAACTTTACTAATGTGATCTAATGAGCAACTAGAGTGCTAACATTCAGAATTTATGGCAAATGTGTGACACACCTGAATGCCTGCTTGATGGAATCCAATAAAAAAACTGAAAGCATTTCCTACTGAGGAGACTGCAGTAAATGAGGAAATTAGGAAACGTCATAACAAATAAATCTCCCAAGATTTGCCACCAGAGACTAAAGAGCACAAATGTAGCATAAATATCACCCAGATGTAGCGCACGTGTAGCCCAATTACAGAAGTGTGTAAAACACTTTTTTGTGTTTTTGCAGTTTTATATTGTGCAGACTGGTCAGGTATTGGAGTGCTTTACATGAGCATTGGTTACATCACACAAGGACAAATTCATTTTTGTTGTAGACATGGGGAAATTAAGTGATTTCACCAGAATCACAGAATGTTGAGCTGAATCAGAAACTCCAACCTGGTCCCCAGTTGCAAAGTCTGCAGCTCTGGAAGTAACACCACAAACTCTCCCCTAAGTGCAGAATTTAATCGAGTGGTCAAATGGATAAAAAAACTATTAAGATAACAAATAATTTAAAAGTGCTTTGTCGCTATTTGAAAACTTAGGAAATATGTCCTCATTTTAGTTTTTTAGAGCACTAACCATAATTTCGATGCAAATAAGCATACATGCCAATAGACCCGATACAGGCGGGAGACAATTTTTAAAGCCAACGATGGCTTTATTTTAGCTGTCGCCCGCCTGAAATTAAATGTTCTTCAATAGAAGTCAATGGGGAAATTACATTCTCCCTATTTCTGTTTCAAAATAACCCACTTCCCTGTCCTAAAATGCTGGCATGTATGAACAAGACCCTCTCATCTATGTAATTTCTAAAGGAAATGCTCTAGGTATTACAGTTTTAATTATATCAAGATGACGTCAGACGTGCCACACTTTTGTAATAAATACAGAATGTTAGCAATCTGGTTGTTCATTAGGATACTGTTGAGAGGCAGAGGCCATGGGCACGGACTCAGAAAATTGAAGGCAGGTAGGAGAGTGCAGAGGCAACAATTTGACCACACTGGACAGGCAGGAAGGGCAGTGGCAGCACAACAGACTATGGAGGGCAGTGGAAAGGAGGGCAGGGGCAACACACCGACAATACAGTACAGGCAAGAGAGGCTGTGGCAACATAATACCATTGTGGGCAGAAGGAAGAGGCAGTGGTAGTACAACCATACATGCCAACAGACCCGATTCAACTAGGAAACGCCCAATGTTTTTAAGCCCAAATGGGCTTTATTTGATCTAGTTCCTGTCTACAATCTCCTCCTTTTCAATGTAAGTCAATGAGGAAAATCAAAATCTCCCTTTTACCAAGTTCAAAATGTTAACAAGTATGGTACATTGGATCATGGAAGGCAGGTGGAATAGGGGTAGGGACATGGACTCGGATAACAGAGGACAGGAGGGACATGGAGAGGTGCACCAAACTGACCTTACAGGGCAGGCATCAGTGTTTTCAGTAGCACAATACACCACACAGGGCATGCGGGACGCGAGTGCAGCACAACAATCCATAGAAAGCAATCGGGAGGGTACAGGACCATGCGCATGGACAACAGAGAACAGAGGGGAAGAGGCAATGGCAGCTAGCTGACCATAATGGACAGACAGGAGAGAAAGCTGCAGCATAATGGACCATAAAGGGCAGGAGGGAGGGATCAGGGGCATTACAATGGAACAGACAAGCCAGGAGAGAGGGAACAGGGGTCTGCACATGGAAAAGAGAGGGCAGGGCAGGAGCAGCAAGCTGACCATGGAGGTCAGGCAGGATGGGCACTAGAAGCAACAAACACCATGGAGAGCAACACTGCGACTATGATGGCATACACACAGACCATGGAGGGAAGGTGGGAGGGGGTCAGGGCCAGCTAGCTGACCACACAGGGAAGGTGGGAGGGGTCATGGCAGCACAGAAGACCATGCATGGCAAGCGGGAGGGTTAGTGGCAGCACAATGGCCATGATGGGCAAGAAGGAGGGTGCAGGGGCATGCACAAAGGACCATGGACGATAGAAGGGAGGGTCAGGACCTGGGCACAGACAAGAGAGTTCAGGGGAAGGGGCCTCACAACAGACCGCATGGGGCAGGCAGGAGGAGCAGTTGCAGCACAACAGACCAGGGAGGGCAGCAGGGTGTGTCAGTAAAATGGACCATGGAGGACAGGAGGAAGGGGATAGGGGCATGGCATGTGGACAGGCAGGGTGGAGGTGGCAGGGACAGGTTACAGTCATCTGACAATGCGAGGCAGTTAAGAGGGGAGTGGTAGCTCAACAGAACACTCAGAGTAGATAGGAGTGGCAGGTCCATGGAACATGGTGGGCAAAAAGGATGGAGCAGGGGCATGCACAAAGACCTCGGAGGGCAGGGGGAAGGAGAATAGGGGCAGCAAGCTAAGCACAGAGGCTAAGCAGGAGGTCAATGATGGGCCATAGAATTGGGCAATGGAGGGCAGGAGGAGTGGACTGGTACATCATGCTAAATGGAGGGCCGTGGCAGCACATCAGACCATGCTAGGCAGGAAGGAGGAGGCTAGTCCATGGATTCAGACAACAGAGGATAGGGAGGAGGTGGATGGGGCAGCAAGCTAACTGTTCAGAGAAGGTGGGTATTAGGAACTTTATTGTTTTTAAAATGTGTGTCTGTGCGAACTACTTAAAATATGAACAAGTATGCAGCATAATCTCACTTTATTCAGGAAGAAGAGGATGTTTGTGACAGTGACTCTGGGCTCACTTGGTAGAAACCCCCCTGACCCTCTACCCCCCATTGCAAAATGTAATACCCGTGAAAAGGGTAGGTGGACGCAGTGTTATATAGAACATAGTCCTGAGAGCACGATTGAAAATGAAAACTAGATATAGTCTATGGTATAAACTATGCACCAAAAAGTGTGATATAAGATGAACCGGGGCATGAAATATAATATGCAATACATTGTGTGTAATGACAGATTCATTGGAGAGCACGAGATAGCATAGGCACTAGCGCACGCGATGCGATATGCGCCTTGGAGTGTAATATTCACAGGGCAGTGTTGTGTAACCTAACTAGTCTCTAAAGTTGTAATATAAAATATGTGCTGGGGAGTGTAACGTTGCATATGCACTGTGACAAAGATATGGATCTCAGATTGTAATATGTATGGCATAGCGCTGTGCGTTATAACATAGGCATCGAGGAAGGCACGTTAGATGGGGCAATATAACCCGTGCGAAGGCAAGTGTGGCATGACATATTCACGGGGTGGTGTTACAGTGCACATGGGCTAGAGAGTGTCATAGCATATGCACTAGCTGGTGGAATACAACACAGAGGTGTGTGGCACTCGGCGGGCACTGGTGGGTGTAACACAGCATTGGGTTCAGCCAGGAGCACGCTGTGACTCTCAAGTGAGGTTCGTCTCCTTTCCAGAGAGTAAAATAAAAAGTATTACACATCCGGCGGTGGATGTGTGTTTTACTAACCGTGAGGGGGTTTCTTGCATAGTTTGGTCGAATTTTTGTCGAATCCCCTTTGAATGGCTTGGTGTGCGTGTGTATTAAATGTGCCCGTTAATAGCTACCCATGTTTGTATAAATAAACAACAAGGGTGTCTACTTGGAGAGTACCCACTGTCAGGGGCACCGGGATTAGGCATGGTAGGGCGTCAGACACGTCAGAGCTTCACTAGCGGTGTAAATACATTCCACGTGGATTCATTGTATGCATAGTCGCCTTTTAATGAATATCACGCAAATCGTCACAGTGATAGGTACATACGGTTTGTCCAGCATGTCCTAGGTGTTTCTATAAATATATATTTGTTTAAAATAATAAAAAAACAAAGGCCGGCCCCGTGGGATGGGGTCCCCGGGGCCATAGGTGGCCTGAGGAGGGGGGCAACGCAGCCCCCCTCCTAAAGAATTAAAAAAAAAAAAAAAGGCCATGACCCGGGGGTTGGTTGTTCCTGGGGCCAATTAAGGCCTTGGGAGGGCCAAATTATTTTTTTTTCAACAAAATAAAAATAGGGTGCAGGCCCTGGGGGATGGGATCCCCAGGGCCAATAAATTAGAAAAAGAAGGTGGCCACACAGCCCTCCTTCTTAAAAAAAATAATATAAATAAAAGACCGGCATCGTGCTGGAGGCCACGCCCCCTCCTTGCAGCACACTGCAAACGCGCCCCCTGGCCAGTTGTAAGATGGGGAATTAATTCCCCTTCAATACTGAGGGTCCCTGAGGGCCAACTAAGCCAACAGGTATCTCCAGTATGCGCCAGGGAGCTGCGTTGCAGACAGGTGTTCTGAGGCCACGCCCCTTTTTACACCTCTATGCAACGCAGCTCTATGGTGCTTACTGGAGGTACCTAGTGGGCTAGTTTGACCCTAGGGACCCTTAGGATTCAAGGGGACTTAATCTCTCAACTTAGAACCGCCACAGGGCACATTTACACAGTGGTGAAGGGAGGTGACGGGGCCTGAGGTGACGTGTGCAAACACGCCCTAAGTTGGGGAAATAATTCCCTTTCAATCCTGAGGGACTCACACACAGAGTCACTCATGCTAATAAAGAATCAAACATCCATTTACTTGCATATACAGTTATACACACACCACCACACTTACTTCTACAGAAACTTACACATACTTAGTCTTTTAAACAATTACTTATAGAAACACATACTTATTCATACAGGAACTCTTTCAATCTCTCACTCTCACATATACTCACTTATATACACCAATAGTCACATATACTAGTTTAAAACATATGTAGTTACTCATAAAGACACTATTGAGACAGTCATTCACTCACTAACACACTCATGCACACACTCATCCACCCATACAGTCCTGCACACATGCTGTCTTCAACACATACAAACAGTGAGTCACTCATTCATGCACCTATGCACTACGTAATACCCCCCACCGAACCATACAGACACTCAGACACTCATACTGATACTCAAAAAAACAACTACTAACCTATATAGACACTCATGTAGCTACTCACCAACCCATGCAGCCACTTATACACAAAGTGAGAAACTGATACAGATATTTACATATTTAAACATTACTCGCTAAACAATGTATTCACTAAGATACACTTAATCAGTCAGTTATACAATCAATTTTTCAAAAGCAAATCATCCATTTAGACACTTATATACCCATTTATTCTTCCATCGACCTTGAGATATACATATATAAAACATATGTAATTTTCAGAAAAACACACATTCACTGGATGATGTCATCAGTGATGTCATCAGTGATGTCATTTGAGATGTCATCAGTGATGTCATGAGTGATGTCACTGACCATGTCATGAGTGATGTAATATGTGACGTCATCAGCAGTACATTGCGGGCGCGCAAGTTATAGTTAGCTGAACTAACTAGAACGGGGGAATTTCAATGGTTTTGTATGAGTGAAAAGTCCAGCTAACTATAACGCCCCTGAAACCTATGGTTTTTTCAGTAAATTTCTAAGGTTTTTTTTAAATGCTAATTCTAACTATAACGTGCCTGAAACCTATGGTTTTTTCAGTGAATATATATATATTCACTTAAAAAACCATAGGTTTCACACATGTTATAGTTAGGTGGATATTTCACTCGTAAAAAACCAATGAAATTCCCCCGTTATAGTTAGTTCAGATAACTATAACTCGCGCGCCCGCAATCCACTGCTCATGACGTCACATATTACATCACTCATGACATGGTCAATGGCATCACTCATGACATCACTGATGACATCATCCTTGTGATAGAGTGGCGGTCGCGCGAGTTATAGTTATCTGAACTAACTATAACGGGGGAATTTCATTGGTTTTTTACAAGTGAAATATCCACCTAACTATAACATGTGTGAAACCTATGGTTTTTTAAGTGAATTTGCAAGGTTTTTTAAATGCTAATTCCTAAATATAACGTGTGTGAAACCTATGGTTCTTTCAGTGAATTTGTACGTTTTTTTAAATGCTAATTTATTTATGTATTATTATTTTTTTGATATATTTATTTTACAATAAACTACGTATTAAAATTGTATTTTTTTTTTTTTTCACCGTGCACCCCCGCGATTTAAAAAAAAAAAAAAGGCTAGGGGGTCAGGAACTCTCTACCCTGCCCCCTTTTCACATTCACCACCTTCCTTTTTCACTCTCGCACTGAAAACAAACAAAATGGCGGCCGACACTTCCTGATTTCGACCGATTCGAACGTTGACTAACATGTAACCACCAATGAGAATTACGCTCGCGCACGTTAGGGTGCTCGCACGGTGCGCGCACGGTGCGCGCACCCTGCGCGCGTATAGATATTGATATGCTTTTAAATGCTATTTTCTCAGGAAATACTGAACAGATTTACACCAGAACTGCAAAAGGCACTTCCTTGACCTTATGGCTACCTCTCTGCCAAATTTCAAGTAATTCTGTTCAGCCGTTCGGGCTGTAGCTGTGTCTAAAGGTCCTATGGAAAAATGCATGGGGAAAACGCGTTTTGGGACCCCCCTTTTTTCTCGGCCCCCACTTGACGAATCACCCCAAGACTTTCAGGGTAGGAGCTGAACGGAGCGCCCCATTAGTTTTGAAAATTTCGCGAGGATTCGTCAACCGGCGCCAAAGTTATTCAAAATAGAATTTGGAGATTTCCTATGGAAACACGGTCCTAACTATAACTATCTACTGGCGACCGCCAGTAGATTATATATATATATATATATATATATATATATATATATATATATATATATATATATATATATATATATATATATATATATATATATATATATATATATATTACCTACTGGCGGTCGCCAGTAGGTAGTTATAGTTAGGACCCCTTTTCCATAGGAAATCCGCAACATTCTATTTTGAATAACTTTGGCGCAGGTTGACGAATCCTCGCGAATTTTTCAAAATAGGTGGGGCGCTACGCTCCGCTCCTACCCTGAAAGTCTCGGGGGGATTCGTCAAGCGGGGGCTGAGATAAAAGGGGGGTCCCAAAACGCGTTTTTCCTATGCATTTTTCCATAGGACCTTTAGAACGAGCTACAGCCCGAACGGCTGAACAGAATTACTCAAAATTTGGCAGAGATGTAGTCCCTAGGTCAAGGAAGTGCCTTTTGTAGGTTTGGTGTAAATCTGTTCAGTAGATTCTGAGAAAATAGCCTTTAAATCAATATATATATCTGAGCCCGCTTACGGTACGCTTACCGTACGCTTACGGTAAGCTTACGGTACGCGTATGGTGGCGTGCGCGAGCGCGATTCTGATTGGCTCTTAGATCTTAGTAAACATTCGAATCGGTCGAAACCAGGAAGCGGCGGCCGCCATTTTGTGTATTTCACTCTGAAAAAAAAGAGTGAAAACAAGGAAAGGGGGCAATGAGGAGAGTTACAGACCCCCTAACATTTGTAAGGGGGTCAAAGAAGGACAGAAAAGTACAAAGAAAACATTTATTGATTTTAAAAAAAATCACGGGGTACGCGTACGGTAAGCTTACGGTAAGCGTACGGTAAAAAAAAATAAAAATAAATAAAAGAAAAGCAGATTTAAGAGTTTAGATATTAGGGAGCTCTAAAAAGAGCTGTTGTGTTTATGAAGTCATTTTTTTAGTGGTACCTACAAGTAAGTACCGATGCAGAGTCTAAGGTTCAAGAGGAAGACTCTGTTCCCTTCATCATTGAAGTGCACACCATCTCCTCTATAAATGTCTTGCATGTCATAACGCAAGTTGTTGTGGTAAATGGCACCCATACCATAGTCACGGAGGAAAGCAGAAACAGATTTGTTGACGTGCTTTCTTGCTTTGTCAATCTGTGGACAGAAATGATTGGACCAGTTCCATTTTTGCCTTTGGCATATGTTGGAAAACACAAAGGCAGTTTTAGGGAAAAGTGTAAACAGTTGTGCAAAGGTGTCCTTCATAAGCATTTCCAGACCTACCCCAGTCAAAGTGCCTAGGTCATTGCCACCACAGTGCACTATTATGAGGTCAGGGTGTTGGATTTGAATGAAGGATTTCACCAATGGCATCAATTGGTGCCACTTTAACCCTCTCTGACCAATCCATTTAATGTCTACATTTGGCAAAGCAAGGTCTCTCACCATACCTGTTTTCTCTGCAAACTTTTCACTCCAGAAGACATAGCTGTGCCCTACAATCCACACTGTGAACATCTTCAAAGGAGAACTGGATGCACTCAGGAGGTGTCTTTCAGTAGAATGGCAATATGAAAAGAAAGACAGTTTGGAAATGGAGGCATACATATTTTTTTCAAAACAAAAAGAACTGATTGGCTGTTTCATACCATTCTAGAATAAAAACTAGGCTGTATGTGTAAATTAATAGAAGCATGTTTTTTATTGGTAAAAACAAATGTGTAACCAAAGAACAGTACTATGGATTTGCTGTTAGGCTTGAAAAGTCAAGCACTCTTGCTCTGTGGAATTGAAACATTGTTTGGCGAACTTCTGACCTAACTCAACACAGCAGTGTTCCATGAGCTGTTGCTATGGTAGCAGGCAGAAGTCAAGTTGGGGGAAGGGTACTAGGCAGAAGTCAAGTTGGGGGAAGGGTACTTTTGGAAAAGGGTTGGTTTTAAACCAATAGAAATGTGTGATTACATTTGAAAAAAAGGGGGAAGCACTGAGATTTGAAACTTACAAGTATATGTGTGGAAAAATAGAGGGAAAGTTTGCCATTATCTGGTTCTGCTGAGAGGAGAGAGGTGAACACAACAGAGATCCTGGCTCTGATAATCTGCTGTTTGAGTGTCACATTTCTTTCACAACTAACTAATTTTAAAGGTGAGTTTACAGTTTGAGAGGGGATGTATGTGGTAACTTAAAAATGAATAATAGAAATGGAAATTGTTTTTGTTGTAGTTACACATGGTGGTTTCATAATGTGTCAGCCTGTAAAAGTGATTTTCACTTGCCCCGAAAAAAAAAAGAGCAGTAAGTGTGCTTTCAAATTGGCAAAGAAATTTCGTTTTGGGACTAATGTGAAAACATGACTCTGTGTGCAGAGAGGAATTATAGGCAGAGATTTATTGCGTCTTGCTCTGGTGATTTCAAAGTTGCATTAGATGGAAAGGGGGAGCGAATTTTTGGGGGAAGAAGCAGAGTCTTAGCACACACCCATGTGCTTGCCATGTATAGTCATGCACAGTATTTACAAGCGAGTGGGGTTTTCAGGTTTGAGTCTGTAATGCAAATACATTCAGCATCAATAAGGCTGGTTGCCCTTGCTGGACTGTAGGCAGTCACCGAGAATACACATGGTGGTGGTCTGAAAAAACAGTTTGGACATGTGCATTTAAATAAATCAAAAAAAGTGGTTTCATAATGTGTCAGTCTGTAAAAGTGATTTTCACTTGTAAAAAGTGATTTTCACTTGCCCCGAAAAAAAAAAGAGCAGTAAGTGTGCTTTCAAATTGGCAAAGAAATTTAGTTTTGGGACTAATGTGAAAACATGACTCTGTGTGCAGAGAGGAATTATAGGCAGAGATTTATTGCGTATTGCTCTGGTGATTTCACAGTTACATTAGATGGAAAGGGGGAGCGAATTTTTGGGGGAAGAAGCAGAGTCTTAGCACACACCCATGTGCTTGCCATGTATAGTCATGCACAGTATTTACAAGCGAGTGGGGTTTTCAGGTTTCAGTCTGTAATGCAAATACATTCAGCATCACTAAGGCTGGTTGCCCTTGCTGGAGTGTAGGCAGTCACCGAGAATACACATGGTGGTGGTCTGAAAAAACAGTTTGGACATGTGCATTTAAATAAATCAAAAAAAGTGGTTTCATAATGTGTTAGTCTGTAAAAGTGATTTTCACTTGCCCCGAAAAAAAAAAGAGCAGTAAGTGTGCTTTCAAATTGGCAAAGAAATTTCGTTTTGGGACTAATGTGAAAACATGACTCTGTGTGCAGAGAGGAATTATAGGCAGAGATTTAAAGCGTATTGCTCTGGTGATTTCACAGTTGCATTAGATGGAAAGGGGGAGCGAATTTTTGGGGGAAGAAGTAGAGTCTTAGCACACACCCATGTGCTTGCCATGTATAGTCATGCACAGTATTTACAAGCGAGTGGGGTTTTCAGGTTTCAGTCTGTAATGCAAATACATTCAGCATCACTAAGGCTGGTTGCCCTTGCTGGAGTGTAGGCAGTCACCGAGAATACACATGGTGGTGGTCTGAAAAAACAGTTTGGACATGTGCATTTAAATAAATCAAAAAAAGTGGTTTCATAATGTGTTAGTCTGTAAAAGTGATTTTCACTTGCCCCGAAAAAAAAAAGAGCAGTAAGTGTGCTTTCAAATTGGCAAAGAAATTTCGTTTTGGGACTAATGTGAAAACATGACTCTGTGTGCAGAGAGGAATTATAGGCAGAGATTTAAAGCGTATTGCTCTGGTGATTTCACAGTTGCATTAGATGGAAAGGGGGAGCGAATTTTTGGGGGAAGAAGTAGAGTCTTAGCACACACCCATGTGCTTGCCATGTATAGTCATGCACAGTATTTACAAGCGAGTGGGGTTTTCAGGTTTCAGTCTGTAATGCAAATACATTCAGCATCACTAAGGCTGGTTGCCCTTGCTGGAGTGTAGGCAGTCACCGAGAATACACATGGTGGTGGTCTGAAAAAACAGTTTGGACATGTGCATTTAAATAAATCAAAAAAAGTGGTTTCATAATGTGTTAGTCTGTAAAAGTGATTTTCACTTGCCCCGAAAAAAAAAAGAGCAGTAAGTGTGCTTTCAAATTGGCAAAGAAATTTCGTTTTGGGACTAATGTGAAAACATGACTCTGTGTGCAGAGAGGAATTATAGGCAGAGATTTAAAGCGTATTGCTCTGGTGATTTCACAGTTGCATTAGATGGAAAGGGGGAGTGAATTTTTGGGGGAAGAAGTAGAGTCTTAGCACACACCCATGTGCTTGCCATGTATAGTCATGCACAGTATTTACAAGCGAGTGGGGTTTTCAGGTTTCAGTCTGTAATGCAAATACATTCAGCATCACTAAGGCTGGTTGCCCTTGCTGGAGTGTAGGCAGTCACCGAGAATACACATGGTGGTGGTCTGAAAAAACAGTTTGGACATGTGCATTTAAATAAATCAAAAAAAGTGGTTTCATAATGTGTCAGTCTGTAAAAGTGATTTTCACTTGTAAAAAGTGATTTTCACTTGCCCCGAAAAAAAAAAGAGCAGTAAGTGTGCTTTCAAATTGGCAAAGAAATTTCGTTTTGGGACTAATGTGAAAACATGACTCTGTGTGCAGAGAGGAATTATAGGCAGAGATTTATTGCGTCTTGCTCTGGTGATTTCACAGTTGCATTAGATGGAAAGGGGGAGCGAATTTTTGGGGGAAGAAGCAGAGTCTTAGCACACACCCATGTGCTTGCCATGTATAGTCATGCACAGTATTTACAAGCGAGTGGGGTTTTCAGGTTTCAGTCTGTAATGCAAATACATTCAGCATCACTAAGGCTGGTTGCCCTTGCTGGAGTGTAGGCAGTCACCGAGAATACACATGGTGGTGGTCTGAAAAAACAGTTTGGACATGTGCATTTAAATAAATCAAAAAAAGTGGTTTCATAATGTGTCAGCCTGTAAAAGTGATTTTCACTTGCCCCGAAAAAAAAAAGAGCAGTAAGTGTGCTTTCAAATTGGCAAAGAAATTTCGTTTTGGGACTAATGTGAAAACATGACTCTGTGTGCAGAGAGGAATTATAGGCAGAGATTTAAAGCGTCTTGCTCTGGTGATTTCACAGTTGCATTAGATGGAAAGGGGGAGCGAATTTTTGGGGGAAGAAGCAGAGTCTTAGCACACACCCATGTGCTTGCCATGTATAGTCATGCACAGTATTTACAAGCGAGTGGGGTTTTCAGGTTTCAGTCTGTAATGCAAATACATTCAGCATCACTAAGGCTGGTTGCCCTTGCTGGAGTGTAGGCAGTCACCGAGAATACACATGGTGGTGGTCTGAAAAAACAGTTTGGACATGTGCATTTAAATAAATCAAAAAAAGTGGTTTCATAATGTGTCAGTCTGTAAAAGTGATTTTCACTTGTAAAAAGTGATTTTCACTTGCCCCGAAAAAAAAAAGAGCAGTAAGTGTGCTTTCAAATTGGCAAAGAAATTTAGTTTTGGGACTAATGTGAAAACATGACTCTGTGTGCAGAGAGGAATTATAGGCAGAGATTTATTGCGTATTGCTCTGGTGATTTCACAGTTACATTAGATGGAAAGGGGGAGCGAATTTTTGGGGGAAGAAGCAGAGTCTTAGCACACACCCATGTGCTTGCCATGTATAGTCATGCACAGTATTTACAAGCGAGTGGGGTTTTCAGGTTTCAGTCTGTAATGCAAATACATTCAGCATCACTAAGGCTGGTTGCCCTTGCTGGAGTGTAGCACTCTGGACATGGGCTTTTTAAAAAATCTGAAAAGTGGTTTCATAATGTGACAGTTTGTAAAAGTGATTTTCACTTGCCCAAAAAAAAGAGCAGTTTGTGTGCATTCAAAATTGGCAAAGAAATTTCGTTTTGTGACTATTGTGAAAAGAAATGTAGTAATATATTTAAATACAATAAAGGATTTTTTTTTTAGTTTTTTTCAGGTATTGCTGAAGAGCAGTGAACAAAATTTAAGATGCCTACAAAATCCAGAGTTCAAAAAACGCAAAAAAAAAAAACCATATTTGAAGACAACTGGAGGACCAAAGTTAGTAGAAGATGCTCATGTTGGGAAAAAGAAAAAATCTTCTGGTAAGCAGAAAAAACAATTTCTTAAAAATATATTCAAAACAAAGAAAAATGTACAAAATGTCTGTACTGGAAAGAATGTTACAAAAGGAAGAGAACAGGAAAAAAATGAGAATTTAGTTAATGCAAATATACCTTCTGCAACTGAAAAGATTTACATAAACAGAAAAACAGCGTTTAAAGAGATACGTAGAATAATGTTTCAGAGAAGAGTTATGTCCAATTTGATAAAGGATGTGAAGAAATATAAGCAAAAGGCAAAATATTACAAGAGAAAAAAAGAAATTGAAGCCATTGCAGCAAAGGCATTAGAATTAAAAAGGAAACTATTCATATTAATTTTGAATAGGATGCGTACATTAGACAAAATGGTTAATGTACTGAAATCACATAGCAAAAGGAAAAGAGTAGTGAACAGAACAAACTTTTGTAAAGTGTTTTTAGGAAAGTGGATGCATAGTTCAAGTAGTGAACCTTTTTTTAATGAAGAGAGCTATTTTCAAAGTAATAGTTTGCTGCATGCAGTTGACACCAGAGGTCGTTCATACGAAGTAACAAATGGTTGCATAATGGAGAAGGAGATAATGGTTCCAAGAGATGAGGTACAAGTGATGGCAGATGAGGCAATGGGGAGACGTCCTAAAGCCCCAGTGTACACTTGGAATTGTAGTAGTATTTGCACTGTGCGTCAGGAATCTATTGACAAATTTCGAGAGTTTCTAAGAGAATATAGTAAAAAAAGTGTAAAACAGAAGATTAAGGTGCTTCAAAGTCTGGATCCATGCAGAGTGAGAGAGAATACTGGTTTGCAGGGTCATTCTCTGGCTTGTCTATCTAGAAAAGTGTGCAATAGTGTTTTCCATCATTTTAGGATGCTGGCTGTTCATCATACTGGAATGAGAAAGTTTGTGAGACGGTTGTATTTTGCCAAAAGTCCAGCAATAAAGTTAAATGAATTGAATAGGGCTCTGTTCCGAGGAACGGTATCAGATGTAGAGAAGGTTGTTGATGAAATTCAGTTTTGTTACTTTGGTCCTGAACAAAACAGTGCAGAGAAGGACACAGTAAATGAGGAAGAAGTGGAAGAGAATGTAGAACCTTCTGTAAGTAAGACATTTAATGATCACATAACAAAATTTGCAATAGTCTCTAATGAAAGACCAAATGTTACTTGTATTTGTTGCCGCAGAACTCATTATAGAAAACAAACTAGGAATGTTGATCTCTACAGAAAGAGTGAAAATGAAGATAATTATAAGTGGAAGGATTTTGCCACATATATATTTCTAGAAAATTGTTTTGAATTGGGTGAAGATCAGCGTATTTGTAAATACTGTTACAACAAGTTAGAGGAAAATAGAATGCCGACCAGAGCTGTACATAATAATTTAGAATTGGATGCTATTCCTGCTGAACTTTCTGAATTAAATACATATGAGTCTATACTCATTCAATGTGTTCATCCATTCCAGACCATTGTACGTATGGAGCCCAAAACTGGTAAATTACCTCCTTCAGATTTACTGAGAGGTTTAAAAGGTAGAGTGGTGTATTTGCCCTTGGATTTGAAAAAAAATATGGAAACTATTGATGCGGATACTTTGGAAACTGAACCATTAATTATTCTGGTTAATGGTGTACCTACAAAGAATAAGAAGATTTGGCAGGAGCTGGTAGATGTGCGGAAAGTACAAAGAGCAAATTTGTATTTGAAAAAAAATAACAAATGGTATGAATCAATTTATATAGAAGACGAAGAAGAAGAAGAAGATTTTCAAGAAGACACAGAAACACCAACTGGACAAATTGAAAAAGTGGACAAGTCAAAGGAAGAAGAAATTTATGAACATTTTAGCATACATCCTCTTCATTCGAAAGAAGTTATGGGAGACAATATTGATCTCTTTCAGATGAAGAAAGCAAAAGGAACTCCTGTGAGTGTATGGGAGGAGAGCTTGGAAGCTCGATGTTTTCCTCAGCTGTTTCCTAAAGGAAAAGGCGGACGATACGATGAACGTCCAGAACAGATTCCAGCTTCAGAGTATCGGACTACAAGACTATATGCTGAAGATCCCAGATTTCGACAAAGTATTCCTTATTTGTTCCATCTTTTATTTGAAAGCGACTTGTCTGCACTGTCTTATGCAGTAAATCACATTTTAAAAAGTGGAGTACATTTACAAAATGTGTCTGCTAAGGATTTTATGGAGAAAGTGCAGCACCGAGATGATCATTTGGAAACACAACTGATCAATCTGATGGCTTGTCAGCGTGGGACAAATGAATATTGGTACCGACGCCATGGTGAACTAAAATGCATGTTACGGAATTTAGGAACACCAACATGGTTCCTTACCCTAAGCTGTGCCGAGTACGCTTGGGATGATTTACTGGATTTTCTACGAGAGGCCAATTCAAACATTAAAAACATCGAATACAAGACAGCAGGAGAACTGTGCTCATTGGATCCGGTTAATGTTTGCAGATATTTCAATCATAGATTTGAGGCTATGATGTCCTTCATCTGCAATAAAAAAAATCCACCCCTTGGAGAAGTAGTGGATTTCTTTTGGAGAAAAGAGTACCAGGCAAGAGGTGCTCCTCATATTCATATGCTGTTGTGGATCAAGGATGCCCCAAAGTTTGGAACAGATGCTGATGAAGCAGTGTTATCTTACATTCAAGAATATGCAACATGTGCTATACCAAAAAGCACAGAAGAGAACAAGTTAAAGGAGCAAGTTTTACGTTTCCAAAGTCATCGGTGTGGAAAATACTGTCGACGGAAATACAAGAGCAAAGAAAAATACTACACTAAATGTCGATTTGGATTTCCTAGACCTGTTCTTTCAAATGGAAGAGTCAACAGTTTTATGTCAGCTGTGAGACATACTATCACAAGAAAATCACCTAAGAATACCTACAACCTTAAAAGAAAAGAAGAATCAAAAAATATAAATGACTACAACCCAGTCATTTTATCCATGTGGAATGCTAACATGGATATACAGTATGTAGCTGACAATTCCATTGCTGTGGCACGATATGTAACGTCTTACATTACGAAATCAGAAAAAACAGAATTGAAGGAAATGTGGGAAGAGATTTCTCACGAGAAGACTGTCAGTAAGAAGCTGTACAGTTTCAGTTTGAAGATGTTATCGCATCGAGAAATTGGATCCTACGAATGTTCAGATAGGTTATCTTCTGCAAGTCTCTACTCGAAGTCAAGAAGAATAATTTGGGCAAGTTTAGGCCTTGCAGCAATGAGAAATCGGGTACTGAAATCTGTAGGAGAAATTGAATATTTGGTCGAGAATGACCCAGAAAGTACAGATATATTGAAAACAAACATGTTGGACACATATTATCCCAAGAGAAGTCATCATCTGGAGAACATGTGTCTCTATGAAGTGCTGCAGAACTACATTTATTCAAGGAAAGCCGCAGAAGACATCAATAATGGAAAATATAAAGTCGTTGGTGAAGAAGGATGTTTGGTGAAGCAAACAAAAGGAAGTTTGATAAATCACCGGAAGCTGAGTTGCGACACTACTGACAAGAAAGAATTTTACTACTTGGCTCTTTTACAGTTGTTTAAACCATGGCGTACAGAGGATGAACTACTGGGAGAATTTCAAAGCTATGAAGATTCATTTAATGGTTGCAAAGACAGCATACAATGCAATACATTCACAACTTATCTGCAAATGTTAAATGAAGAAATTGAACAGGAAACTACAATTGCAGCAGAAATAGCTAGAGACAGTTCTCAGGACAGCCAAAGTTCAGGAACACACAGTCAAGATCCCCTAGGACAACCAATCATTGAAAATGAAGCATCAATAGCCATGAATGAAGTGGAAACGGCTATGAATCAAGCTCAAGAAGAATTTATAGACTTAGAAAATTTGGAAAGACAACTGAATCAAGAGCAGCAACAAATTTATGAAGAGATCAAAAACAAAATTGATCACGGATTTCTACATGTAAAAAAAGAGTGCTCATGCACATCATTTCATCCAATCAGGATGTATGTAAGCGGACAAGCTGGAACTGGAAAAAGTTTCCTAATAAAAGTCATCAGAAGCTACCTACAGCAAAAAACGGATTCTACTTTGTCTTGTGTGGTTACTGCTCCAACTGGGTTAGCAGCATATAACATAAAAGGAATCACCTTACATCGTTTGCTAATGTTACCAGTGGAGCATGAGAACAAAATACAATTCAACAAGCTAACTGGAGAAGCATCCTTGGAAGTTTCAAGAGTATTGAAGAAGATGCAAGTTCTCATTATTGATGAGGTGAGCATGGTATCAAACCTAATGCTTGCCTTTGTGCATTTAAGAATGCAGCAAATTTTGAAGACAGACTATGACATGTTATTTGGTGGAAAACACGTCATAGTTTTTGGAGATCTTTTGCAACTTACTCCAGTTAAAGGACAACCAGTGTTTAATACTGTGACACATGAAGACACGAAGAAGTCATTGGGAAGCATCGGAAATACAAATATTTGGTCCTTCTTTGAGTACAAGGAACTTACTACTAATATGAGGCAAGCAAACGATGAAGAATATGGAAGTATTCTGAAAGATATCAGGATTGGACTACTGACAGAAGTTGGCAAAAAAGCATTACAGAGTCGGCTGCTACATAATTTATTTCCAAAGGAAGAAATAGTTGCAGAGAAGATATACAAGAACATTGCAGAAAACAAAAGTGTCATCTGCTTAATGCCAACTCTACGTGAATGCTCAATATTCAATGAGGAGCTTTTGAAATTGGAAAAGGAAGAGATCAGGAAATTGGAAGCAGTGGACAAAATTGAGGATGGAAGAATTACTGTCACAGTAACAGGCAAACTGAAAAATAAATTGGACTCACTAGAGAAGAACATCTCCAAAACAGCTGGATTAGAAAAAAATCTATATGTTTGCATGAACTGTAGAGTGTTTTTAAGGAGAAATTTGGATGTTGAGAAAGGTTTAGTTAATGGAGCGATGGGAAGAGTTGTGGGTTTTATTAATTACCAGAAAAAAGAAGGAGTTGAATGTTTAAAAATAAAATTTGATCAGATAGATGAAGTTAAAGATATTTGTCGTTGTACAGTTCGTTTTATGCTTGTGAAAGACTTATATGTACGTAGGAAGCAGTTTCCGTTTTCTCTAGCATATGCTGTAACTATTCACAAGTCTCAAGGATTGACTGTAGATTGTGCATTTGTGAACATTGGTTCAACTGTGTTCAAAGAAGGTATGGCATATGTTGCTTTGTCACGAGTCAAAACATTATCAGGTTTATTCATGATAGACTTTGATGAGTCAAAAGTTAGTGCTGATACAAACTGTGTAAAAGAGTATAATAGATTAAGAAGAAGCTATGCTCCTCATTTAGGTCAGTATCCTGTGTTGGAGAAACGTGTAGTTTCTCGTAAAAGAAAAAATGAGAATATCTGTAGTGAAGATGTAGAGAAGAGGAAAAAAAAGAGGAGTGATGTAATTGCAAGCAAAAAGAAAAAGGAAAATGAAGAACAGGTTGTAGGATGTCATTTTGAAAATAGCTCTGGTGTCAACTGCTACGCAAATGTAGTGCTGAATGTTGCATTTTATCTGGAAAGTTTGCAAGAGCAGATAATAGTAAATCAGGGAAAAAGATTCTGTTCAGAGCTGAGTCTCCTTTTTCAAAAGCTGAGTAAAGATAAAACTCAAATAGAAAGTGCTACTGACATTAGAAAACTTTTAGATGTATGTTCAGGACGAACACAGTTTTCTCAAAATGAACAGCAAGATGCACATGGATTTTTGATGTATTTTCTTCAGGTAGTGGAAGAAGAAGGAGTTCCCATTGACATTTTTTTTGGTCTCTCTTATAAATGGGAACATAGTTGTGATAATTGTTATAATATATGTGGCTCTATTGTTGATAATGAAAGGTTTATTTATTTGACATTGCCAGAGAGTAAAACAGTCACTTTTGCAAAATTAGTTAAAGATGCTAATCATAGCATGAAATGTGGTGAGTGTAATTCTGACATGTTTTCAACATTAATTTTAAAGGAATACGGACAGTATGTAATTTTAATGATGCAACGATGTAGAGCTGATGGTTCAAAATTGGATACTTTAATAAAGAAGTTTACAGGACAGCAATTATCAATTTCAGGAAAAACTTTTTTAACTGTTGCAATAATTTTCCATGATGGACCTACTGTTACTTCTGGACATTACACAGTTTATCTTAAATGTGAAAAAGTCTGGACACTGTGTAATGATTCCCAATTGATTTTCAAACAACGTTTGCCTTTTGATTTAGCAAATTCCTATCTAATCTTCCTGAAACCTAAATTTTAGAGAGACTTGGCAAGATCTGGACAAAACAATTTTACCATTTTACTGGATTACCATTGCAATTTTGTAAAAAAAACATTTTTTAAATTATCATTTGGCCTAATGGAAAGATAACCAATTGTAATGTGGACTTTTTTAATTTTTAATGAAACTTTGAAAAACCAATAATTTAGAGATTATCGGTAACTTCTGCACATTTTAAATTTTGGAATATTATTGGACTGCCATTGGAAATTTTTTCAAAAATGTTTTAAAAAATTACTATTTGGCCATGTGGAAAAGTAACCAATTCTATTGTGGACTTAATAAAATATTCAAAAATTTTCGTGAACCAAAATGTTACAGAGAATCGGTGAGATCTGGACAAATTAAACTTTAGGATTTTATTGGATTACCGTTGGAAATTTATTCAAAAAAAAAATTTAAAATTACTATTTGGTCTAAAGGAAATGAAATCAGATGTATTTTGGAGTTATTTGAGATATAATATTGTGATTATACTTCTGAAACAAACATATCAGACGGTATTTTAAAGAAATAACTATTGGTATTAGATGATATTTTTTTAGAATATTATGCTTTTCTATAATGTTAAGTTTAAGTAAAAAGAGATTCTGGGCTTTTTTATTACAATCTTTGTGATTGTTATTTTTTTTTGCCCGCTGTAAAATGATGAATGCAATTGCTTTCACAATTTATAGTGAAATGCAATATATTCTGAAAACAGCAAAAATAAGGCGAAAATATTTTTTGGAAAAAAATGTAAATGTGTGTACTGTATTATAAAATGTTTTTAAAATATTAATACTTTTTTCTTTTTTTCCAGATAGATATAGAAAATTTTCGAAAACTACAAACATTTTTAAAACTATTTTTAAAAAAAACAAATGAATAAATATTTTTTCAGTGAGTATGGTAAGTCAATAATAATAATTGTAGTCTCTCAAGGACAATGTAATGTGATAAATGATTTTTAGTGTTTTTTTAAAAAAAAAAAAAAAAAGTACGCGCACCGTACGCGTACGGTAAAAAAAAAATAAAAAAAAGTTTTTAAAAACATATGTAAAAAAAAGATGAAAGATAAGGTTGGCTCTTAAAAGAACCGTTGTGTTCATGCAGGGACAGAGGAAAGGAAGCATGGGAAAATTATTCAAAGCGACAAATGTGCTGATCTATTTTGTTGTTCACTAGGGAAACACTGGTCTCCCTATGGCAAATTAGATCTTTACAAAATGTGCAATGAATATCAACCTTCCGAAATCGAGGGTTCATTTCCAGAGGGCCAGCAAAAGGAGATTCTCCCCCCACAGATGAAGGGCTCACCTGACCTGCAGAAGAAGGAGTCAGCCCTGCAGATGATGGTTCAGGCTGAGCTACTGTGGATGTACTGGCTCGTCTTTCTGAAGAGTTACCTCCAAAAAGATGACCATGTGTCCTTCTGTGTACATCCTGGAGGTGTCTCTTCATGGTGTGATTCCCAAAGGAATACTTCCTGTTAGGATTACCTCTAGAAAGTACACGCTGACACAGCTTACAAGTCACTAAGGGTGCATTTACCTTTTGCTGGCCTTCAGGAAAAGTAAAATAATCCCATACATAAGAGGGCTTTTGTTTCCTCGATCTCTGCCTCAAGACAGTGCTGCTAGTGCTAGCCTCACTCTCAGAAGAGCTCTGCTGTTCTGCCATCGTATCCCAAAGACAAACCAGCTCCTTCTCCCAAGGGATCACAAGCAGAAATGAGGGGAATGGGTGTGGTGTAGGAGAGTTCTAGAACTGAAAGTAGTTTCAACCAATCAAAAGTTGTGTTTCATGATCACATGACCTACCGTACGCTTACGGTACGCTTACGGTACGCTTACGGCAAAAGTGCGCATGCGCGTAAAAAAGACACGCGCTTGCGCGCATGCGCATAACAGTCACTACCCGACACTTCCGCGTAACGTGCGCGTGTGGCGTAAGCGCGCACGCGTCCCACGCGCAGTACGCGCGGCAACGCAAAGTGCGTAACTATACGCAAGCAGCGTAGATAGATTACGGACGTTGCGTAAACCGTACGCTTACCGTGAGCTTACGGTACGCGTACTAAAAAAAATATTTTTTTGAAAAAAAAAGTACTGCAAATAAATTTTACATGTTTATTTTTAAAAATATATTTAAAAAAACATATTAAAGAATTTTAAAAATTTAATCATAGTCTTTATAAAAGGTAAGATAATTAAATTAAAAATATGTTAGAAAAAAAAAAAAAAAAAAAAAATTTGCATTTAAAAAACCTTGCAAATTCACTGAAAAAACCATGGGTTTCACACACGTTATAGTTAGGAATTAGCATTTAAAAAACCTTAGAAATTCAGTGAAAAAACCATAGGTTTCACACACGTTATAGTTAGGAATTAGCATTTAAAAAACCTTAGAAATTCAGTGAAAAAACCATAGGTTTCACACATGTTATAGTTAGCTGGACATTTTACTCGTAAAAAACCAATGAAATTGCCCCGTTATAGTTAGTTCAGCTAACTATAACTCGCGCGCCCGCAATGCACTGCTGATGACGTCACATATTACATCACTCATGACATGGTCAGTGACATCACTCATGACATCACTGATGACATCTCAAATGACATCACTGATGACATCACTGATGACATCATCCTTGTAATAGAGTGGTAGACCTCCTCTCACCCTAATATAACCTTTGACACACACATTCAAAAAAAGAGACTAAAATTTACAAAACAATGGACATACCAATACCAGTTACAACAACCTCTTCAGTAATTCTAAGATCCACATACACATCCACTCATTCACCAACAGTCCAATACAGTCACTCATACATGTACTCACTCATCATATGTACTCATATACCTATACATCCTGTTACACAATGCCACTCATGCATAGAGTTACTCACACACATAGTCACTCGTGCTAATAAAGAATCAAACATACATTTACTTGCATATACAGTTATACACACACCACCATACTTACTTCTACGGAAACTTACACATACTTAGTCTTTTAAACAATCACTTATAGAAACACATACTTATTCATACAGGAACTCTTTGAATCTCTCACTCTCACATATACTCACTTATATACACCAATAGTCACAAATACTAGTTTAAAACATATGTAGTTACTCATAAAGACACTATTGAGACAGTCATTCACTCACTAACACACCCATACACACACTCCTCCACCCATACAGTCCTGCAAACATTCTGTCTTCAACACATACAAACAGTGAGTCACTCATTCATGCACTTATGCACTACGTAATACCCCCCACCGAACCATGCAGACACTCAGACTGATACTCAAAAAACCAACTAATAACCTATATAGACACCCATGTAGCTACTCACCAACCCATGCAGCCACTTACACACAAAGTGAGAGACTGATACAGATATTTACATATTTAAACATTACTCACTAAGCCATGTATTCACTATGATACACTTAATCAGTCAGTTACACAATCAATTTTTCAAAAACAAATCATCCATTTAGACACTTATATACCCATTTATTCTTCCATCGACCTTGAGATATACATATATAAAAAATATTTAATTTTCAGAAAAACACACATTCACTGGATGATGTCATCAGTGATGTCATCAGTGATGTCATTTGAGATGTCATCAGTGATGTCATGAGTGATGTCACTGACCATGTCATGAGTGATGTAATATGTGACGTCATCAGCAGTGCATTGCGGGCGCGCGAGTTATAGTTAGCTGAACTAACTATAACGGGGCAATTTCATTGGTTTTTTACGAGTAAAATGTCCAGCTAACTATAACATGTGTGAAACCTATGGTTTTTTCACTGAATATATATATAATCTACTGGCAGTCGCCAGTAGATAGTTATAGTTAGGACCGAGTTCCCATAGTAAATCTGAAAATTCTATTTTGAATAACTTTGGCACCGGTTGACTTATCTTGGTGAAATTTTCAAAACTAATGGGGCGCTCAGCTCAGCTCCTACCCTGAAAGTCTCGGGGTGATTCGTCAAACGGGTGCTGAGAAAAAAGGGGGGTCCCAAAACGCGTTTTCCCCATGCATTTTCCGATAGGACCTTTAGTCGAAGGTACAGCCCGAACGGCTGAACAGAATTACTTGAAATTTGGCAAAGAGGTAGTCCTCAGGTCAGGCATGTGCCTTTTGCATATATGGTGTCAATCTGTTCAGTAGTTCCTGAGAAAATTGCAGTTGAAAGTACATAAATATCTATATGTGCGCACCGTGCGCGCACTGTGCTCGCACGGTGCGCGCACCAAATGTGCGCGAGCGTAATTCTGATTGGTGGTTAGATGTCAGTCAACATTGGAATCGGTCGAATTCAGTAAGTGTCGGACGTCATTTTGTGTGTGACAGTGAAAAAGAAAGGTGGAGAACGTGAAAAGGGGGCAGGGTAGAGAGTTCCTGAGCCCCTAGCCTTTGTCAGGGGTCCCTGAAGGACCCCGAAGGGTGAAAAAAACATGTAATTTTTTTTCAAAAAATCGCGGGGTGCGCGCACCGTGCGCGCACGGTGAAAAACCCTTAAAAAAAAAAAAACATTTTATACTGTTTATAAGTTTATAGAAGATATTAACTATGCTGTTCAACTTTATCCAAATTCAAAATAAAAGAGCTGAGCCATTCCATATTAAAGGATACAGTCAATCTATAACTATATACATAGGTAGTTTATTGTGAAATAAATATATAAAAAATATAATAATACATATATAAATTAGCATTTAAAAAACCTTACAAATTCACTATTAAAACCATAGGTTTCACACACGTTATAGTTAGGAATTAGCATTTAAAAAACCTTGCAAATTCAGTGAAAAAACCATAGATTTCACACATGTTATAGTTAGCTGGACATTTCACTCGTAAAAAACCATTGAAATTTCCCCGTTATAGTTAGTTCAGCTAACTATAACTCGCGCGACCGCAATCCACTGCTGATGACGTCACATATTACATCACTCATGACATGGTCAGGGACATCACTCCTGACATCACTGATGACATCTCAAATGACATCACTGATGACAACATCCAGTGAATATGTGTCTTTCTGAAAAATAAATATTTTTTATATATGTATATCTAAAGGTTAATGGAAGAATAAATGGGTAAATACGTGTCTAAATGGATGTGTTTTTTTGTAAAATTAATTGTATAACTGACTTATTAACAGTATCTTAGTGAATACAGTGATGTAATATGTGACGTCATCAGCAGTGGATTGCGGTCGCGCGAGTTATAGTTAGCTGAACTAACTATAACGGGGGAATTTCAATGGTTTTTTACGAGTGAAATGTCCAGCTAACTATAACATGTGTGAAACCTATTGGTTTTTTCAGTGAATATATATATAGATAGATATAGATATAGATATAGATATATATATAGATATATAGATATATAGATATATAGATATATATATATAGATATCTATATATATAGATATATATATACATATAAATATATGTATATTATCTACTGGCGGTCGCCAGTAGATAGTTATAGTTAGGACCGTGTTTCCATAGGCAATCCGCAACATTCTATTTGGAATAACTTTTGCGTCGATTGACGAATCCTCGCGAAATTTTCAAAATAGGTGGGGCGCTCCGCTCCGCTCCTTCCCTGAAAGTCTCGGGTGAATTCGTCAAGTGGGGGCTGAGAAAAAGGGGGGGTCCCAAAACGCGTTTTCCCCATGCATTTTCCCATAGGACCTTTAGTCCGCGCTACAGCCCGAACGGCTGAACAGAAAACTTTGAAATTTGGCAGAGAGGTAGTCCTCAGGTCAGGGATGTGCCTTTTGCAGGTCTGGTGTAAATCTGTTCAGTATTTTCTGAGAAAATAGCATTTAAAAGCAAATATATATCTCTAGGCGCGCACCGTGCGCGTACGGTATGCGCACACTGCCGTGCGCAAGCGCAATTCTGATTGGTTGTTAGATCTTAGTAAACATTCAAATCGGTCGAAACCAGGAAGTGTCGGCCACCATTTTGTCTCTCGCAGTTCGAGGGAGGTGAAAAATAAAGGTGGAGAACATGAAAAGGGGGCAGGGTGGACAGTTCCTGACCCCCTAGCCATTGTCAGGAGGTCCCCAAAGGACCCCCAAGGGCCATAAATGTTTTTAATATTTTGACGAAAAATCGCGGAGTGCACTTACCGTGCGCGCACGGTAGAAACGGGAAAATTACGCGAACGGCGTAACGTGGGCGCACGGTGCGCGCACGGTGAAAACCTTAAAAAAATAAATAAATAAATAATAAATACATGACTTAGCATTTAAAAAACCATACAAATTCACTGAAAAAACCATAGGTTTCACACATGTTATAGTTAGGAATTAGCATTTAAAAAACCTTGCAAATTCACTTAAAAAACCATAGGTTTCACACATGTTATAGTTAGCAGGACATTTCCCTCGTAAAAAACCAATGAAATTCCCCCGTTATAGTTAGTAAAGGGAACTATAACTCACGCGACCGCAATCCACTGCTGATGACGTCAGATATTACATCACTGTATTTATTCACTTATTTACCAATTTTTCTTTCCTTTAACCTTTAGCTATTCATATTTAATAAATATTTATTTTACAGAAAGACACATATGTCATCAGTGATGTAATATCTGACGTCATCAGCAGTGGATTGCGGTCGCGTGAGTTATAGTTCCCTTTACTAACTATAACGGGGGAATTTCATTGGTTTTTTATGAGGGAAATGTCCTGCTAACTATAACATGTGTGAAACCTATGGTTTTTTAAGTGAATATATATATATATATATATCTATTTATATATTATCTACTGGCGGTCGCCAGTAGATAGTTATAGTTAGGACCGTGTTTCCATAGGAAATCTCAAAATTCTATTTTGAATATCTTTGGCGCCGGTTGACGAATGTTCGCGAAATTTTCAAAACTAATGGGGCGCTCCGCTCAGCTCCTACCCTGAAAGTCTCGGGGTGATTAGTCAAGTGGAGGCCGAGAAAAAAGGGGGGTCCCAAAACGCGTTTTCCCCATGCATTTTTCCGTAGGGACCTTTAGTCCAAGGTACAGCCCGAACGGCTGAACAGAATTATTTGAAATTTGGCAGAGAGGTAGTCCTCAGGTCAGTGATGTGCCTTTTGAATATCTGAAGTAAATCTGTTCTGTAGTTCCTGAGAATATTTCAGTTAAAAGTACATATATATCTATAAGCGCGCACCGTGCGCGTACGGTATGCTGCCGTGCGCGAGCGTAATTCTGATTGGTGGTTACATGACAGTAAACATTCCAGTCGGTTGAAATCAGGAAGTGTCGGCCGCCATTTTGTGTGTCTCACACTAAAAAACAAAGGTGGAGAACGTGAAAAGGGGGCAAGGTAGAGAGTTGCAGACCCCGTAGCCTTTGTCAGGGGGTCCAAAAAGGACCCAGAAGTGTGAAAAATACTTTTTTTTTTTTTTTTTAAATCGCGGGGTACGCGTACCGTGCGCATACGGTAAGCGTACGGCGGAATTAAAAATCAAAATGAAATGTTTGGATGTTGGTTGGCTCTAAAAAGAGCCGTTGTGTTCATGAAGTGTTTTTTGTACCTATAAGTAAGTACCGATGCAGAGTCTAAAGTTCAAGAGGAAGACTCTGTTCCCTTCATCATTGAAATGTACACCGTCTCCTCTATAAATGTCTTGCATGTTGTAACGCAAGTTGTTGTGGTATATAGAACCCATACCATAGTCTCTGAGGAAAGCAGAAACAGACTTATTGACGTGCTTTCAATCTGCGGACAAAATTGGTTGGACCAGTTCCACTTTTGCCTTTGGCATATATTAGAATATACAAAGGCAGTTTGTGGAAAGAGTGACATCAATTGCACAAAGGTGTCCTTAATAAGCATTTCCAGACCTACCCCAGTTAAATTGCCTAGGTCATTTCCACCACAGTGCACAATAATAAGGTTAGGCTGTGGGAGATGTAGAAAGGTTTTCACCAAAGGCATTAATTGGTGCCACTTTAACCCTCTCTGAACAAATCATTTTTTGAGATTTTATTGGATTACCATTGGATATTTCATCAAAAAAGAATTTAAAAATTACCATTTGGCCTCATGGAAAGGTAAATATTTCTCTTGTGGACTTTCTCTTATGAGCTTAAGCAACAAGATTTACAGACGTTATTTATTACAAATAGTTATTGTTGCTAGATGATATTTTTATTATATATATTATATTTCTATCAAGGTTTGTTTCACTGAGAAGAGATTCAGGGCTTTTTTTAAACAATCTTTCAGATTGTGAATTTTTTTGCCCGCTGTTAAGTGATGAATGCAATTGGTTTCACAATTTGCAGTGAAATTCAATATATTCTGAAAACAGCAAAAAAAGGGCAAAACATGTCTTTGTTAAATATGAAAATATGTGTAATGTATTGTAAAATGTATTGTTAAATATTAATACTTTTTTCTTTTGTTACAGATTGAGAAAGAAATTTTATGAAAATTAATCCTTTTTTCTAGCAATTTAAAAAAACCATTTAATGAAAATTAAGTTGGTCAGGTAAGTTTGAAATATCTATATTTATCACATATTTACTTTCGTAGTTCCTTGTTTTCAGTTCTCCTCACTCTGCTTTTGTCATTTCTCTTGTGGTCCCTCAAGTACATTGAAGGGTGTAATAAATATTATGATTATTTTTTTTTTTTTTTTTTTTTAAAAAGGTGCGCGTACGGTAAAAATGTTTTTTTTTAAAAAGACAGATGAAATAAATAAAAATAAAAAATTGTGAGGTAGGGTGGCTCTTAAAAGAGCCCTTGTGTTAATACAGGGACAGAGGAAAGAAAGAATGGGAATATTAGAAGGAACCGCACTTGTGCTGCTCAATCTTATTATCTATTAGAGGAATACTAGATTCCCCCACAGCAATAAGAGAGTAGCATGTGATGCACCTTATTTGTACCCTCTGAAACCGAGGGTAGATGTCCAGAGGAGCAGAAGAGGGTGATGCTCCCACCGCAGAGGAAGTGCTCGGCTGAGCTGCCGAAGATGTACTCGGCTGAGCTTCTGCGGATGTGCTCGGGTGACTTACTGAAGGGTTTGCTTCAGTATGTCGAGCAAAAGTCCTGGGATGTACATCCCTAATGTGTCTCAACATAGTGTGATTACCAAAGGAATACTTCTTCCTTGGATTACCTCTAGATAACACACGCTCACAAAGTGAGCAGGTGACTAATGGAGCATTTACCTTTTTCTGCCCCTCAGGAAATGTGAAATACTCCCAAACAAAATAATTCTTCTGTTTCCTCCTTCTCTGTCTAATGATGCTGCTGCCCTGCTCACTCTCAGAAGAGGACTGCTGCTCTGCCATTGTATCCCAAAGACAATTCAGCTCCTTCTCCTAAGAAATCACAAGCAGTTATGAGGGGAATAGGTGTGGTGTTGGAAGTTTCTGGAAATGAAAGAAGTTTAAACCAATGAAAAGTGTTGTTTCTGGATCACATGACCTACCGTGCGCGCTCCGTACGCTTACCGTACGGTAAAAGTACGCATGCGCGTACGTAAGACGCGTGCACGCGCGCATGCACATTAGAGGCACGCGCGCACACGCGCATGCACATTAGAAGCACGTGCGCACGTACGGCGGTTCCGCGTAACGTGCGCGTAGGGAGCAAGCGCTTATGCATCGCACGCGAATTACGGACACGTACGTAAATTGCGTACACATGCGCACACGGAGCATAAACATTACGTACGCGCACCGTACATAAAACGTACCGTGCGCGTACGGTAAGCTTACCGTACGCACACGGTAAAAAATCCTAAAAAAAAAAAGGTTTGTAGAAGATATTAACTATGTTATTCAACTATATCTAACCATTTTTTTTTAAAAGGTGAACCTTTCTATATTGCAGGATACAGTAAATCAATGATTATAAACATAGGTAGCATATTGTTTTAAAAAAAAAATCAAAAGAAAAAAGAAAAAAAAAAAAAGGATTTAAAAAACCTTACAAATTCACTTTAAAAACCATAGGTTTCACACACGTTATAGTTAGGAATTAGCATTTTAAAAACCTTTTAAATTCACTGAAAAAACCATAGGTTTCACACACGTTATAGTTAGGAATAAGCATTTTAAAAACCTTGCAAATTCATAGGTTTCACACATGTTATAGTTAGCTGGACATTTCACTCGTACAAAACCATTGAAATTCCCCCGTGACTGCCCGAATGTGTGGTTGCCATTTTCTGTCTGAGTTCCCATCCTCTTGTCATTCCATTTGTCTGTTGCCGAATTTCTTTTTTACCCTTTTGCATCTGTGTGCCGTTTGCCCATTCTCTGTCCTACTGCTTAATGGTTGTTTTACTTTTCAGAGTGTCTTTCATCATTTTTTTATTCGTCTGTCTGCCTAGTTAACCCTTTCCGTGCGGCACGGCTTTTCGCTCAGTACGTGAGTTTTATTGTGTGGGCCGTCCTCCGCACACCCCCACTGTGACGTCGGACAGCCGAGGGCCATTCGAAGCACACAAAGGGTTAAACCTACTTTTTGGCTTTTTTTAACTGTCTGTCTTTTTATATTATTGTATTTGTCCCTTACCCTGCCTTTCTTCATGTTCCCCTCTTGGTTTACTTGTTTGTATCCCTTCTTTAACTGTCTGCCTCCCGTGTTGTCATTCTCTGTTTCCTTTTACTTTTTCCATAGCTAGCTTTTCTCTGCCTTTTATCTGCCTTCCTGTATCTTTTTACTGCGTGGCACCTGTCCGTCTGAATATTCGTTCATCCTTTTGCCTTATTTACTATCTGCCTGCCTCCGCTTTAGCCATAGCTCACTGTAACTGTCTCTTTGTTGTGATTTTAATTTTTTTATCTGCGTGTTTCCCTTGTTACCTTTGTTTCTATCTTAATCTTTTCTGCCTGCCTTTTGTGACAGTTGACCACTCTGTCTCTTTTCCCCTCCTGACCCTCTGCCCATCTTTTCCCATTTTCTATGTGTGCATCTTCTTTGTTTTCTACTTTACTTGCCTTTTTTCGAACACTCCAACTGTCAACCTCCTCATGCCCTCTTGCCTTTTCTATATGTTCCTGTTTTAGTCTCATTATATATATATATTTTTTAATTCTCCTTCTTGTTTTGTACCTCACTCTAAACATTTGTGAAGTCATGCCATCTTGTCCCCGAGCTCCTTGGTACAATGCATGTAGATGCTTAGCAAGTGACAGTGCCGCAGGACAGGCTTCTGTAATGGTTGGCAAGGCTCACATCATGGGTCAGAGGGACCTAAAGACAGACCGGCATTTCACAGCGCATATGTGCCCACACACCATACCTCTTCACTCCCTGCAGCAAGCACGCCAGTGGTGAACCCTAAGATTCTAGAGAAGCAAATGGTACTGCATGGATCAATATGTCACAAACCTCTTTTTGCACCTCTGTTTGTTCTTTCTGCACTGCACTTATTTTGCAAACTTCTGCATCCCTCTTGCCTATTTCTGCACCCTCTTCCTTTTTTGTCCACTTCTCTTGCTTCTTTCTGCACTTCTCATGCTTCTTTCTGCACTGCTCTTGCTTATTTCTGTATCTCTCTTGCACCCCTGCACCCCTGTTCCCCCTTTCTGTACCTGTCTTGACTTTTTCAGCACCTCTGTTGCTTCTCTCTGCACTACTCTTGCCTCTTTCTGCACCCCTATTTCCTCTTTCAGCACCTCTGTTGCTTCTTTCTGCACTTCTCTTGCTTCTTTCTGCACCCTGCTTGCCTCTTTCTGTATTCCTTTTGCCTCTTTGTGCATCTCTCCTGCCTCATTCTGCACCTCTCTTGCCTTTTTCTGCAGTTCTCTTGCCTCTTTCTGCACATCTTTTACTTCGTTCTGTGCTTCACTCGCCTCTTTCTGTACCCCTCTTGCCTCTTTCTACACCTCTGTTGGTTCTTTCTGCACTGCTCTTGCTTCTTTCTAGACCTCTGTCCCAAATTTCTGCATCCCTCTTGCCTCTTTCTGCACACCTCTTCCCTCTTTCTGCACCTCTCTTGCCTCAATCTGCCCACCAGTTTTCTCTTTAGGCACCCCTTTTGCCTATTTCTGCAACTCTTTTGCCTCTTCCTGCAGGTCTTTTGCCTCCTTTTGCACATTATGTGTCTCTTTCTGCACCTCTGTTGGTTCTTTTGCACTGCTGTTGCTTCTTTCTGCACCTCTTTTGCAAATTTATGTACCTGTATTGCCTCTTTCTGCACCCCTCTTACCTCTTTCTGTACCTCTCTTGCCTCTATCTGCACCCCTGTTCCCTCTTTCGGTACCTCTTTTGCCTGTTTCTGCTAGTCTCTTGCCTCTTTCTGCAGTTCTCTTGCCTCCTTCTGCACCCCCGTTGCTTCATTCTGCACTTCTCATGCTGCTTTCGGCACCTGTCTTGCTTCTTTCTACACCTATGTTGCTTCTTTGAGCAATTTCCTTGCCTCTTTCTGCACTTCTCTTGCCTGTTATTGCACCTCTCTTGCCTCTTTCTGTACCTCTCCTACCTCTTTCTGCACCTCGCTTGCTTCTTTCTGCACCGCTCTTGCCTTTTTCCGCACTGCTCTCCCCGCTTTGTGCAATTCTCTTGCCTCTTTTTGCACCTCTATTGGTTCTTTCTGCACTGCTCTTGCTTCTTTCTGTACCTCTGTTCCCAATTTCTGGATCCCTCTTGCCTCTTTCTGCACTCATCTTCCTTCTTTCTGCACCTCTCTTGCTTCTTTCTACACCTATGTTGCTTCTTTCAGCAATTTCCTTGCCTCTTTCTGCACTTCTCTTGCCTGTTATTGCACCTCTCTGGCCTCTTTCTGTACCTCTCCTACCTCTTTCTGCACCTCGCTTGCTTCTTTCTGCACCGCTCTTGCCTTTTTCTGCACTGCTCTCCCCGCTTTGTGCAATTCTCTTGCCTCTTTCTACACCTCCCTTCCCTCTTTCTGCACAACTCGTGTCTCTTTCTGTACCTCTGTTGCTTCTTTCTGCACTTCTCTTGCCTCTTTCTGCACCCCTTGTGCCTCTTTCAGCACCTCTATTGCTTCTTTCTGCACTTCTCTTCCTCCATTCTGTACCCCTACTGCCTCTTTCTGTACTCCTCTTGCCTCTTTGTGCACCTCACCTATCCCTTTCTGAACCCCTCTTGCCTCTTTTTGCACCTCTATTGGTTCTTTGTGCACTGCTCTTGCTTCTTTCTGTACCTCTGTTCCCAATTTCTGGATCCCTCTTGCCTCTTTCTGCACCCCTCTGCCCTCTTTCTGTATCTCTCTTGTCTCAGTCTGCCCACCTGTTCCCTGTTTCTGTACCCCTTTTGCCTGTTTCTGCAACTCTCTTTCCTCTTTCTGCAGTTCTTTTGTATCCTTATGCACCTCTGTTGCTTCTTTCTGCACCTCTCTTGCAAAATTTGGCACCCCTCTTGCCTCTTTCTGCACCCCTCTTGCCTCCTTCTGCATGTCTGTTGGTTCTTTCTGCACTGCTCTTGCTTCTTTCTGCACCTCTTTTGCCTGTTTCTATACTTCTCTTGCCTCCTTCTGTACTCAAATGTGAAGTGCAAGCTGTCAAGTTTAAAGGTCTGCGGGCTTTTGTGACTGAGGTATATGTCTACTTGTATATGTATTCTTACATGTGTTATGCATCTGAAGATTGTAGCTTAAACAGTGGGTAACTTCTCCAATAGGTGGTGAAATCTTCTCAGTTCTGCTCTGTCATTCGATTGCACAGGCAGACATGTCTTATGTATGTATGTGTTATAGAGCCCCTCAAATAAACTATTTAATACCTACGTGCCCTGTATTGTGAGCAGAAAGAAATGCATACACCTTCTTTTACACAGATTTACAGAGTATGATGTTTGAAACACAGGTATTCAAGTGTTTGTATGTTTATTTTAATTTAACATGTCACTAGGTAAAAGCATAGGCACGCATGCATACCTTCACAAACTTGGTCAGATTTACAACAGTGATAAGCTTAGGATTGCTGTTTTATATTTGGTAGGCCTAACATTCTGAGCAGTCGATTAATGGTGAATCTTCAAGTGAAAAGTGAGGTTTAAGACATCTTTGGGGAAGGATTAGCGATTAGGGTACTTTGTGTGAGTCTGTTGTAAGGTACAGTCAATGTAGGCCTCTTTCTGCACCTCTGTTGGTTCTTTCTGTGACTTTCTTCATCTTTCTACACGTCCTACCCATGTAGGCATATTCAAAAAATAGCATTTAAAAAGCCTTACAAATTCACTGAAAAAAACCAGAGGTTTCAGGGATGTTATAATTAGAAATTAGCATTTAAAAAACCTCAGAAATTCACTGAAAAAAAACACAGGTTTCAAGGACGTTATAGTTAGTTGGACATTTCACACCTACAAAACCAGAGAAATTCGGCTGTTATAGTTAGTTGGGCTAACCATAACTCGCACCCCCACAATTCACTGCTGATGATGTCACATATTACATCACTCATGTCATGGTCAGTGACATCACTGATGACATCACTGATGACATCTCAAATGACATCACTGATGACATCATCCATGTGGTCATCTGATGCACATCCTCACACCCTAATATAACCTTTGATACACCCCCTCTGAAATACAGACTACCATTCTCGAAACCATAGACACACCAATACCAGTTAGTACATACCCACTCACTGATTCATAGGTCTACACACACATCCACCCACCCATACAGTCATTCATACACGCAGTCACTCATCAATATAGCCCCTGAAATGTGCACTCATACACCTGTACAGATACTCACACACCACCACTCACCCATAGAGTTACTCACACACCTAGTCAGTCTTGCAAAAAAATCAATCACACTCCTATTTACTCACCTATACCGTTATACACACACCACCTCACTTAGTCATACATGTTGGACTTGGCCCGTTTTGCAGGGTCATCCCTGAACTTTTTGCCTTCCTCCTGTATTCTGTCTGACCTGTTTTTGTTGGTTTTATGACTCTGGGCACTTTACCACTGCTGATCAGTGCCAAAGTGCATATGCTCTCCCTATTGTAATTTGGTGTATGGATTAGTGATTTCATGATTGGCTGATTTGGTTTACTTCTCAGTCCCTAGTACAGTGCATCAGGAGTGCCCAGGGCTGGTAATCCAAATGCTGCTAGTGGGCTTGCAGCACTAGTTGTGCCACCCTCAGAAGCAGCCTGTAAAAGTGTGTCTAAGGCTTGCCATTGCAGAGCCTGTGTGCAGTCTGGTATTTCCATGCTGATTGGGCAAGTGCACCCACTTGCCAGTCCCTACAACTTTCCTTTTCTTCATATCAGATACCCCTATGGTAGGCCCAAGGACAGGGTGCATTCTAATTATAAGGTAGGACATGTCCTAATAGTGAATTACAGCCATTTTCGTGTTTCACTATTGCAAGGTTAACTGTTCCCCATGGGCCAGAATGGGCAGTTTGATTATTACATCTTATAAACCTAATTGACTCAGGGAACTATGTCGAAAGTCGAGTTTAGTATGCCTGAACTCAGAATGATAAAATACATCTTTTAGTGAAGTTGGTTTGAACATTCTGTGTTTGAAAATACCACTTTTAGAAAGTAGGTATTTTCTTGTCTAACTATCCAAACCTGCCTCTGCTAGGTTGTTTGGGAAACAAGAAGAAACCTTTGCTGAGGAGAGGAACCAGAGAGATTGAGGAGAGACTATTCCTAAGCTTGAGGGATTGGCCTGCAGTGGTTACCGACTGCCAAAGAGAGGAGAAGGAACTTTGTGTGTTTTATTTAACTTGTGAAAGATCTCCAAGGGCTTGAGAAAAGAGCTTGTCTCCTGCTGAAGTCCAAGGGACAACAGACTTCACCCACCAGCTCCCCAAGAGTTCTTTAGAAGTGCCTGCTGTTTTGCAAAGCTTTCTGAGGGACTGCGTGTCGCAAGAAGCTGGACGCGCGACTCACGAGCAAGAAGCGTGTCGTCGCACTGCCACTGTCACTTCACAACGAGAAAGTACCTTGCATCGCCGGAGAAGAGGATCGACGTCGCATCAGACGCCGGCGCATCACCGTGAAGCATGTCGCAGGGCCTGTCGCAGCCCAGAAGAACTGTTGAGTCATCGCAGGGTCCCCTCAGTGCCTTGCATCGCCAGAGAAGAGGATCGACGTCACAGCAGACGCCGCTGCATCACCGGAAAGAGTGTCGCAGGGCCTGTTGCATCTCGCATCGTTGTCGAAGCAACTCGCATCGCCGGAGAAGAGGTTCGACGTCGCATCAGATGCCGCCGCATCACCGTGAAGCATGTCGCAGGGCCTGTCGCGGCTCGCATCTTTGCCGAAAAAAAAAAATCTTCTTTTTAGAACTGCCTTTCATGGTTAAAAAAAGATAAACTGTATGTTTGTGTATATGTAAGAAAGATTGCATATATTGGTTGGAAAAGGAGTGCATCATTGTATGTGTGGGTAGTGTATGGGTAATTGACTTGGCGGCATGAGCAGTGTATGGGTGAGTGAATGAGTGCATGAGTGTGTGTATGGGTGAGTGAGTGTGTGAGTGGTGTTTGGGTGAGTGTATGAATATGTGTATGGGTGAGTGAGTGAATGCATCAGTGGTGTATGTATGAGTGAGTGCATGGGCGAGTGAGTACATGAGTGTGTATATGGGTGAGTGAGTGCATGAGTGGTGTATGGATGAGTGAGTGAGTGCAAGAGTGTGTGTATGAGTAAGTGAGGGCATGGGTATGTATATGGGTGAGTTAGTAAGTGAATGAGTAGTGTATGGATGAGAGAATGAGTGCATGAGTGGTGTATAGGTGATTAATTGACTATATGGGTCAGTAAGTAGCTGTGTGAGTGGTCATATGGATGACTGAGCATTACCGTGAATGGCACTATTGGTCAGTGACACCTAGTATGAGTGGATGTATGAGTTAGTGAGATGGCATCTGAGTAGCTGTATGGGTAAGTGAGTGGTAGCGTTAGTAGTTGTATGGATGATTAAATGAGTTAGTGATTGTGTGGCTATATAGATGAGGGAGTGGGCATCTAACTAGCTCCATGGATGTGTTAATGGGTGTGTCCGTCCTTCTCTGTATGAGTGAGAGGGTGGATGACATGGACTATGCGTGAATGGGTGGGTGTGTGAGTGGGTGTGTGGGTGATTGAGTGGGTGTAAGAGTGTCTTAATAGATGAACAACTGTCTGTTTGAATAGATGTATGATTGAGTAACTGCTAGTAGCACTGAGTGAGTGAATGGGTATGTGAGCAGCTGCATAAGTGAGTGAGTGAATATATAAGTGGCTGTATGAGTGAGTGTGGACTAGTATAAGTGGGTGTATGAATCAACGAGTAGCTATGTGAGTGGCCATATGCGTGACTGACCAGTACTGGGAATAGCTGTATGGGACAGTAAATGCTTGTGTGGGTTCCTGTAAGAGTTAGCAAGAGGGTGTATAAATTCCTATATGGGTAACTGAGCGGTTGTGTTAGTAGTTGTATGGGTGTCTAAATGGGTGTGTGAGTGGCTGTATGAATAAATAGGTGGGTGTGTAACTAGTTGTATGGGGGAGTAAGTGTCTGTGTGAGTGACTGTATGGGTGAGTGAGTAGCTGTGAGAGTATGTTTTATTATAAAATAGGGGTAACAACGAATAGAAAATTAACATCAGAGCAGTTTACATTTAAAAACACTTTCGATGGTTATGTATAAGCACAATTTCTGTGGTAAGGAAAAGTGTTGTGAGTCATCAAATTATATTCAACAGCACCTGGTATGGAAAATGAACATAATGATAGGTTACTATTTGACCTTCGTTATTATAGAATCACCCCAACATATATTACTCATACTGTATCATTATATTACAACATAGTTAATATAAAACTTTCCCTTTTTGGTTGTTCTCAGCTTTGATATTGTATGAAGCATCATCTTTGAACCTTGGGGAAAAAACAATCAATGGACTGTATACAAAAACATAAAATGCTGTACTATGATTAAGTGAAGCTGTGTATTGCAGTCACTACAATTCCATAATTAATGGCTTTTTCTACAGTTACTTCAGTATTATAAAGAAAACTAAGTTAAAAATATTTTTTAAATTATTATATCTGGTCTTGTATTACAAATAAATACAAAGTAGTGTTCCGTTTTAAAGATCCCAGTGAAAACATAACTCTTGCTAGGCCAAATTATGTTTAAGCAATAGTTATCCATATAGAGAACTTTCCATAGTATCTTTTTAATTTCAAAGATAGTACATAGAAGTTTAGTTAGTGAAACAAAAAGGGTAATTCTTTAGCTATAAATACAGTTTTTCTCTTTCAATTTAAAGTTGCTGTAATTGGATTTCCTCCATTCAGTTTCTTATTTCAATTACAATGTGGTATTTAGGTGTGATATTAACACCTTTGTGGAAGATAAAACACCTGTTGAATTTTGAGGAACACTATACAGACAGTACTCCCAATGGGCCAGAGCTTGTATTAATTCCTTTATGGAAAATGATAGCTGAAGTAGTAAATGTTCTTCCTGTGATTTATGTATGTCCAGCTTTGGTGTTTGTAATTTGAGTTTCCAATTTAGAACCATCTCCTCTGTATTGCTGTAGCATTACTATAAGGTATTTTCCAGTTCTTGTTAGTAATAACGTAGAAAAAATATCTGACCTACACTTTGGGCAGGTCATATTTTGATTAGCATTTTTGAACAGTTTCTCAAAAGGCACTGTTTTTTAATCTAGTACTTTTAAATACAGAAAGTGCTTGTAATTTATTTTAGTGGTAGATGAGTAATCACAATCTTCTCAGACATAGTTCCATGTGTAAGTCAGTCCAAATAATTAATCAATATTTGACTCTTTTTCTTTTAAAACTCCATATATAACCATAACAAATTCTTGACTGTTGGGAGTAAACATTACTGATCCACTACACATATCTGAAAGGTCTCGAATACCTGAAGCTGAATGTGTGTAGTTCTGTCACTCACTAAACGTTGCAGTAAGTGATGCAGTCCAGCACACAATCTCTTATCTGTTTTTAACGATTTTGTTCACTGGATGTGGTAAATGAAACACTTCATTGAGAACAACATTTGCATAGCAGTTGACACCTGAACTATTTTTCAACTGGTGACCTACAATATCTCCGTTTTTTTTCCACTTTTCTCTTCTTATCAACTTCTACTTTCTCATTCTGTCCTTTCTTTTTTTCTGAATCTGTAAACTCCTTTGTAATCTTAAATTTTGGACATAAACAGGGTAGTAGCCTAAATGAGGAGCGTATACGATTCTTAACCGATTTTACTCTCTTATACAGTTTGTATCAGTCCTAACCTGCATCAAAATCAATCAAAAACAAACCAGACTATGTTTCTATCTCAGAACACTGCTACATATGACATTTCTTCTTTAAACACAGTACTTCCGATATTAACAAAAGCTGCACCTATACTTGTATCTTGTGATTTATGGATGGTTACAGCATATGCTAGCGAGAGTGGGAACTGTGGTGCCACACGTATAAGTCATTCACTAGCAAAAAATGTACAACACAATGGCCAATGTGCTTCACGCCATGTATCTGATCACATTTTATGGGCAAGTATTCAACCTCATCTCTGTTTGGGAAATTAATAAAATCAATTACTTTATCTTTTTATTAAACCTTCCTCTACATTTAAATTACGGTATAAAATGACTTGACAGTTTTTGCTGACAAGTCAAATCTTTTCTAATACTGCAGTTTGGGATACAGACTTCTCCAAAGTATTCAATTTTGCTTGTAGTTTGTCTGTGAGTAGGATTTTAACTCCCTGATGTTCCATGTTATCAATAGCTGTAATTTCCAAAATATATTCTTTCTCGTCAAATAGTTATTGTTCATTAAAGTTGGAGCACTCTTAAAGTGTTGGCATTAAACAAATTGTAGACTTCTATTCTTCAATGAAAATGTGCATTGGTTCAGCTGCTGTAATTTTAGATGGAAACAGTTTCTCAATAAGACGACTTTTCAAAGCATGTTTCCCCTCTTTTTTTAAAACTCCTATTCTAATGTCCTTCAATGTATCTGCATAATTTACATTGGTTGCTTGACACATTTTTTCACTTGTTTCTTGTATTAAAAAGTTGACCAAATATTGACATTGCCAATATTCCCCAGAGAATTTCTTGTTTCATTATGCACAAGTGTTTTGAAAACAGGTTTTCCTTTTACGGGATAGAGTAGCTGTAGTTCACCAAATACAATTGAATGCTTTCCACCAAAAAGTACATCATAGTTTGCCCTAAAAATCTACTGCATTCATAAGTGTATGAAAGAAAGCATTAAGTTGGATACCACGCTGGCCTCATCAATGAAAAAGCTTAATTTTCTTTACTGCTCTTGATACTTTATGGCATGCTTCACCAGATAGTTTCTGGTATTCCAGGTTATTGTCATGCTCAACAGGTAGCATTAATTGGAGATATAAAGTAATACCTTTAATATGTTGTGTAGCTAATCCTGTTGGTGCTGTTAGTACACATGACAAATTTGTTTCTAAAGACTTCTGCAGATAACCAGTGGGAACGTTAATTAGGAAGCTTTTTGAACTGCCAACTTGGCCACTAATGTACAGTAATATTGGTTTGTACGAAGAACAATCACAATGTTTCCTCTCATGGAGAAATCCATGCTCTATTTTATCTTTAACTTCATTGTAAATTTGTTTTTGCTCATTGTTCAGTTTTTCTACTAACTTCTCAAAATCCACTGCATCCTCTCTTGCTTGCTGTATTTCAGTCTTTACTTCACTGCTTTACTGCTCTAGCTGCTTCAATTTGAATAATTGGTTCTTAAAGAGGAACTTGACTCGCTGGTGCAGAACTTCGGCTGCTTTGTGAACTCTCCTTGGCTATCTCAGCAGCAATGCTTTCTTCCTGTTCAATTTCGTCTTTTAACATTTGCAGGTAGGTTGGGAAGACTGAGCTCTCATTGGTCTCGTTCACAGTGTTGAAAGAGTCTTCATAACATGCATGGTGTCCGAGTGAATCTGATTTTGCGTGCTATGGCTTGAACAACTGCACAAGTACCAACTAGAAAAACCCTCTTCTGGCTCTGGTTTGGCAACTAAGCTTTCGGTGGATAATTAGATTTCTTTTGTTGTGTCTGACCAAACAACCATCACATCCAAGTACTCCATATTCTCCCTCTTCTATGTTTTCCGTTACATTACTTCTCTATGCATACAGCTGAAGTAATTCATAGAGACACATGTTTTGAAGATGAAGACTTCTTCTTGAGTGGTATGTATCCAGCATGTTAGTTTTCAGAATGTCTGTACTTTCAGGTTCAAATTTGGTGAGAAACTGTATTTCTGGGAAATACTTTTGTACTCTATTTCGAATACTTGCAAGGGATAGGCTTACCCACACAGGTCTCTTGACTTGGAGAATAAACTAGCCAAGCTCAACCAGTCCGAGCATTCATAAAAACCTATTTCTCTGTGGAAAAGCATTTTCAAGCTGAAGCTATACAATTTCTTGGTAAGACTCCATGCTGTAGAAAACTCCTCCTACATCTCATTCATCACTGTCTCTTCTAGTTTTGTTATATATAAATTCATGTAGCAAGCAATGGAGCTGTCTGCAACAAATTGTAGATCCATATTTGCATTCCACATCTTCAGAACCACAGGGTTGTAGTCATTGATGTACTTGGAAACATCTGCTCTTCTCAGGTTGTATTTTTTGGGGGTGATTTCTATTTTAATGGTATGTCTGACTGTAGACAAAAATCTGTTGATTCTTCCTTCTAAGATAAATAGTCGTGGTAATCCAAAATGAAATCTTGTGTAAAATTTCCGTTTGGATCTATATTTTTGATGACAATTCTTCCTGCATCTATGAGTTTGAAATAGTAGAACTTGTTGTCTCAAGCCTTGTCTGCACTGCCTTTTGGGATCGCACAAGTTACATACTTTTGTATAAAGGGCAAGACAGACTCATCCGTGTATCTTCCAAATGTAGGGGCATCATTTACCCATAAAACCGTGAATATGTGGAGCACTCCTAACTTGGTATTCTTTGTGCCAAAAGAAATCAGTTACTTTGCCGAGAGGAGGATTAGTTTTGTTACAGATGAAAGCCATCATCGCTTGAAACCTGTCTTTAGAATATCTGAAAAGCTTTGCAGGATCCAGTGAGCACCGTGCTCCTGGTGCTTTCATATTGATGTCTTATATGTTTGAATTTGCTTCTCATAGGAATTCAAGGAGGTCACCTCATGCATGCTCAGCACAATTGAGTGTTAGGGACCACGTAGGTGCTCCTAGGTTTCTCCACATGCATTTCAGCTCACCGTGATGATTATACCAATATTCATTAGTGCCAAATTGGCACACCATAAGATTAATCAAGTTGTATTCCAGGTTGTCATCTTTTCCTTCAACTTTGTCCACGAATACCAGTGCAATGATATTTTGTAGATTCACTCCTGTCTTCAGAATGTGGTTTACTGCATAAGATAGGCCTGACAAGTCTTTCTTCAATAAAAGGTGAAATATATAGGGAATAGACTGGCAAAATCAATGATGCTCTTAGGATATTATAATTGATCTGTACTCAGCTGCTGGTATCTGTACAGACCAGACATCATACCTACCATTCATTCCTGTGAGGAACAGATGTGGAATACAGCAAGCTTCGAAACTTTTCTCCCACACACTCAAGGAAACTCCTCTTACTTCTTTCATTTGAAAGAGATCCATTGCATCTCCAATAATCTCTTTAGAATGCAGAGGGTGAATAGCATAGTGTTCATACATTTCTTCTGATCCGGATCGATCCATCTTTTCCATCTGACCTCTTGATGTTGATATGTCATTCTCCATATGTGCTACATTTTGAGGAACATCTACATCTTTATAATAAATAATGTTTTGTACCTGATATAATGTGGCTTACTTTACTTTATTAATATCTACTCTGCTACCTCTTGCCATATCTGTTTGCTCTTTGTAGGGACACCGTTGACTAGAATAAGAAGTGCTTCTTCCCAATCTCCTTGCACCACTCCATTTAAATATTCTGTTTGAAATCCACGACAAATACACAACTGTAATTTTAAGACCTTTCTGTAACTCTGTTGGAGGTAACTTCCCTTTATTTGGCTCCATACGGACTAAAGTTTGGAATGGATGTATACACTGTATTTGAATTGATTCATAGACATTTAAATGTTGTAGCTGTTGAGCGATTGGAAGTAACTCTAACTTGTTGTGCACTGCTCTTGCTGGCATTTTATTGTCCTCCGAATTATTATAACAGTACTTACATATAATTTGTAATCTGGAACAATCGAAGCATTCCTCTACAAATAAAGAAGCTACAAATTCTAACCACTTATCTGAGTTGTCTTGTTCAGTGTTTGTTGACACAGTTACATAATGAGTTTGACTTTTGTTGTGAGTACATCGATAACATATGCAAACACAGTCTGATTTCTCTGAAGAGACTGTGTTAAACTTTCTAATCTCTTATTAAACGTTATGAATAGTAATACCTGTCTCCTGTTCGGCAACACCTGCAGATACGAAGTCTTCATTCTCCCTACATTCCTCTCCATGACCAAAGGAACAACACTGCTCATCATCACAATTTTTTCTACCTCTGCTACTGTGCCATGCAAAAGAGCTCTATACATTTCTCCTAAACATAGGGCAGGAGATTTGACATAATAAAGCCTTCTTACTAATGGTCTAATTTGTGAGTGGTGCACAGCTAACATTCTGAAATGATGAAAGCTTCTTTGGCACACTTTCTTTGATGGACATGCTAGGGAATGTTCCTGTAAATTTGTATACTTTCTTATGTTGAATTGATCTAATCCTTGCAAAGCTACAATTTTCAGTTGTAAACTTTTTTTGGAAACTTTTGTAGAAAAATCTTAATATGTCAAAATATTCCTGCAGAACACTGCAAATACTGCAATAGTCGCATTTATATATATTTATAGGCCTGTCTACGCCTTCCACTTCCTCTGCATTTTTAGCTACCATTACATTCTTTGGAATAAGGGAACCATTCTATCTCTCTGAACATCACCCAGATTTGTCAACTGCATGCTCTAATGAGTTTTGTCGCAAGTAGTTTTGTTCATTAAAGAAAGGCTCAATAGTAGAAGTATGTCTCCATTGACCACTGAAAATTTTCAAACGTTACTTCGATTGATAAGCCTTTTTTTGCCTTTTTCTCCTCATACTCAACACTTTTTTATCCAGTGTCTTCATTCTGTTTACAATCAAAACAAATAGCTTCCTCTTTAGAGCAAATGCTTTATCACATACACCTGAACATGTTCCTTTTGTCTTGCAGCTTAACTTCTTCTTTTATATTTCTTCATAGTGCTTATTAGGTTTTGACTTACTTTAGTACGGGGCATTCTAACTCTGATTTCCTTAAACTGAGTTTGCATTCTGGTAAAACTCTGTTCTTTTTAGTACAATTTTGTAATCTTCATATCTTTGACTTTTTCACCTTTTTAACTTAGTCTTAAAGATGTTTTGTATTTACTTGATTTTCCACTGTTTCCAGTTGTGCAGATATAATTTTAAGAAATAGTTTTGTCCTCATACCAGCAACTCTTTTCTCTCACAGCATTTTTTCCACATTCTGCCTCTTTTGTTTCTCAGTTGTGACAACATAGTGCCCTTGTCTCAGTTTCTTCCATTTCTGACTTTTAGTTAGGCATTGTAAGTGTCTTATTTAAGTAGAAATTGATGTTTGAAAAGAAAAAAAAATAATGTTAAGATTTTTATTATGTAGTATCAGATACTGAACTACCAATAAAAAAGTTATATTATTTTAATATTGTACATAAGTCAATTAATTTCCTTCTGTATCTCTCTGTCTCCTTCTCTCTATTGCTGTCTGTAGTAGTCTCTTACTGAATATTCTGTTCTATTCTCTAATGTGTTCCTATGATTCTACCCATGTTTAAATGAATGCTTGGGAACATTCAGGAATAGTGTCTCAGTACGTTGCTACATGCCTAAGTGTCTTTTGACACCAAGTGTAAGAGTGCCATAAGATGTCTACATAAATGTGCAGTATGCGACTCTCTATTTTAGTAGTTCTATAGTTATGTAACTGTGTATATAAGTGGCTCAATGAATACCTCAGTGCCTATTTTAGATATTATAGGAGTATGTAGGTGTCTATGCAACTCACTTGCATACTGGTGCTAACATAAATAGTTTCTGAATATGTAAGTGAATGTAAAAGTGGGTCTGTCACTCTGACAGTAGATGAGAGAACAACTCTATGCTTAGCAAACATTTATGACAGTTCCAGTTTGGGTGGTATACTCTATGTAGCAGACATGGTCTGTCTGTCTTACTAGTTCTATCACTTTCTAAATGTGTATGTCAGTTACTGTATAAATGCCTCTTTATCTCTCTTAGGGAATACAAGAGTATGTATGTGTGTCTACAACTGCCTTTCATACTACTTCATACAAGTGTTTCTGAGCATGTGTCTGCATCTATAAGGCCCTTCTGTAGCTTTGTTACTGGGTAAGAGACAGCCTCTATATTGTTTAAACATATACATGAGAAAGATATGTGAGTACTTGCCTACATACCTGAAAGAGAATATCAGTACACGTGCAGTATCGCTATGACATGTTGAAGTGAATGTGCCAGTATGTGACTCTCTGTTTTAGCACCTTTATGCGCACTAAATGTGTATATAAGTGGCTGAACAAATACCTCTGTGTCTGTGTTAGGTAATAGAAGGCTATATAGGTGTGACTGGAAGTATCTTTGAGTCTGCTGCATGCATTAGTAGTTTCTAGCAAATATGCGAATCTATATGTGCTTCTGTAGCTGTCTCATTAGTTGCGAGAGAGAGCCAGTGCTTTTGTGAACATGTTTATCAGTTGCTTTCAGAGCTTTAGTGGCATACTCTACATAGCGCTTTAGTGGCATACTCTGTATAGTAAAAATGCACAAGTAACTAATTGAACTCTAAAGAACACCTCTTATGTTTTAAATACAAAGCACCATGCTTTATGATATAACTACAGCTCATCTCAGAGGTGCCTTATTTCTACCAAAACATAGGTTTCACACTTGAGAACAGCTATTACCTATGAAGTTAAGCTTGCACTGAAAGTGCACAGACAGGGGCTGCACCAGTACCCCTCCCCTATGTTTCATGGACTATTTCTCTGCATGGTTGAGAAGGTTGAGTCAGGACGTGCCTACATATGTAAGTGACATAGACGTACAGCTGTATCGTGATATGAGATGTTTAAGTAAATGTGCTGGTATGTAACTGCTTATTTTATTTCCTCTATGTTTGTCTAAAGTTGAATGTAACTGGCTGCAATACTTCAGTGCCTGTGATAGGGAATAGTCTGCTGCATACGTAAGCAGTTTCTGGGTAAGTGACTGAATGTGTAAGTGCTTCTGTAGCTGCAATGGAGAGTTATATGCTTTTGTAAACATGTATGTCAATTGCTTTAGGGACTTTATTTAGTACTTGGTATAGGGGCTTGCAAGTGTATAAGTAACATAGTCAACTCAAAAAGACTTCTCTAAATATCTTAAGCACAAAACAGAATCCCTTATGGCATACCTACAGCATATTTTATAAATGTGTAATGTGTACTTAAGCATGGGTTTGACACTTGGGAAACGCCTATTACATACCAAGTGAAGCTTTAGTGACAGGGCCTGCACTGGTAGCCATCACCCATGTTTGAAGGACTATTTTTCTGCATGGTGGAGAAGGTTTTATCAGTACTTACCTGTATCCGTGCCACAAGATGTTTAAGTAAATGTGCTGGTATGGAACTGCCTGTTGTATCACCTCCATGGTTGTCTTAATGTGTATGGAAGTGGCTGCAGAAATACCTCTGCGCCTACCAAAGTAGTTTCTACATAACTGACTGAATGTATATGTACTTCTATAGCTGTCTCAGGAGCTCAAAAAGATGGTCTATGCTTTTCTGGATATAAAATCAGTTGCTTTATGGATGCCATACTCTATGTAGTACTTGGCATGGGGTTGCAAGTGCACAAGTAACGTATTCACCTCAAAACAACACCTCTCATCTTTTAAGCACAAAGTACCATCATGGTTTATAGCACACCTACAGCATATCTCAGAGATGACGAGTGTACTAAAACATGGGTTGGAGGTTTATCAAACAGCTTTTACATTACATGTGAACCTGGTAGTGAGAGTGTAGAGACAAAGTGACAAGTAGAAGGATGGGTCCATGTTGAAACACTACATGTTTAACTATTCCTATGACTCTGATACTACATATCAGACATGGTATTAGTTTAAAGAGCATGTCTTACTAGCTAAGCACATACAAACCTACACCAAAAATTAACCAACAGATACCTCTAATACATAGCTGACAAGTTTCACAGATTTATGTGAAGATGGCTCTTACAATGATATGCTTAAGAAAGGAGCTTTATTAAGTAAGTACATCCAAGTAAGAAGGGGCTCTGGAGCAACTGACACTGAAGGAATGTTTGAAAAAGAACACTCATCTCTCGCTCCATGAGCTCATTACATTCTAAGCCAAAGGTTTAGTGAACACATATTACCACACATCTCCCTTTTTTGAAAAGATAAAAAGAAAAGAAAGAAACAGAAAAGCAGAAATTAAACTCTAAAAAAAGAACAGACCGCCTCGGCCTTGAATGCAAGTAAGAACGGGAAGGCACCGGGCCTAGACGGTGTTCCTATCGACCTATTCAAAAACCAAGTGGACCTCTGGATTCCTATTCTAACCAGAGTCCTGAATGCAACCTGCAAGATGGGGCTATTACCATCTTGGTCAAAATCCGTACTAGTCCCCATTTTCAAGAAAGGTGATCGGGACTCAGTATCCTGCTATCGCCCAATCTCTCTTTTAGACTCCCTGGGCAAGATGGCAGGTAGAGTCATTTTAGAACAATTGCAAGATTGGGCTGATGAAGGTAGGATCATTTCAGATCTACAGTATGGGTTTCGTCAGGGCCTGGGCACCATCGAACAGGCGCTAAATCTTTCGCTTTTGATCGACAAGTACGTGCATATTAAAAAAGGAGATTTATATATGGTTTACGTGGACTTGTCAGCCGCGTTTGATTGTGTTTCCCACTCCAAACTTTGGGTAATATTGGCTGACATGGGGGCCCCTTTGAACTTGCTTACTTTTGTCAGGGAACTTTATGCTAATGCCACTGCTGGAGTTCGTTATGGGGTGGGGGGGGAGTTGACGGACGCATTTCCAGTGGAAAAAGGGGTTAGGCAAGGATGTGTCCTAGCCCCTTTTCTTTTTACATTGTATACAAACGCTCTGGAAAAAGAGATGCTGAAGGGATCCCAGGATCTCCCGATGATAAACAAGCGCCCAATACCTGCACTACTTTATGCAGATGACTCGGTCATATTGGCCCGCACCCCCCGTGAACTTCAAAAAAATCTGAATAGATACGCCACATTCATGGCGAGTCTTGACCTGAGGATAAATATAAGCAAAACTTTTGTTATGAGGTCAAGTTCCTCCCATACAAACACAAACAAAATGAGGGGTATCTACCAGAATAATCAAAAAATAGCTTCCACCCATACATACTCCTACTTAGGCATAACAATGGACCACAAATTATCTTGGAAAGCGGCAGTGGAAACTCGAAGACTACTCTTCTTGAGAACAGTCACAGCCCTTCTCAACTTCATTAGGAAATTGGGAAATAGAGCTCCAACCGAAATCATCCAGATCTATAAAGCTAAATGCTTATCAGTGGCTTTATATGGGGCTGGTCTTTGGGGTTTCGTGAACATGGATACCATCCAGAAAGTTGGAAACTCCTTTTGAGGTCTCTCCTTTCAGTTCCGGGGAGTACGAGAACTTTTGCTTGTCATCTAGAATTGGGTCTTGTACATCTGGCGGACCTAGCAAAAGTGGAGCCACTTTTGCTATGGCGTAAAATATGGTCATCAGATAAAGCCACCCTTTCCCAGTCGCTCCTGTTGGACTGTCTAACCCTGGATAACGCTCATAGGTCTAAGTGGGTGCGCCACATTGCAATTTTCCTCCATGATTTGGGCTGGGACAAGTATTTTTACAATCCTACATCAATATGTGAGGTGTCGAGAAAGATCTTAAAAACTAAAGCACTCGCCCATCTGGAGGAGATGAGACTATTGAGCGAAGTTAGTAAACCATCTGTTACTCATAGTCTAATGATCCAATCGGTACCAACATTGCAGCGCTATCTTACTCTAAATCTGACAAGCTATGAGCGCTAACTATTGGTAAGACTCAGGATGAATATTTTCCATCGAATAATCGCTTTCCCAGTACAAAACAACTGGGTTAAAATTCTACTTGCTTGTTCTTGTGACCTTATCTCCCCACAATCAACTCTCCACACTGTCCTTTTCTGTAAATTTTTTGCAGATATTAGGAAAAAACTGCTTGTTCCCTTTTTGAGGCGCACTGGCCTCAGACAATGTCGCCCAGCCTTACTCTTCTTGCAGATGTTGGAAGGAGACCTACTGGTATTTACAGTAGCTAGTTTTTTTAAATCTATCGTTCATCATCGAAAGACCCTAGATCAAAGAGCTATTGAGTCTACCTAATGTTACAATTCCGATAATCTTAACGTCTTTGGTTGTGCTTATAGGAAATTCTTGTAAGATAGAGATTTCTCTTTTAACTTGGAAAAAACTTTGTTCCTTTTTATATTTTTAAAGAGCTGTAATTTTATTGAATGTTTTTATTGTATGCTTTTCATGATTTATAATATAAATCGAAATAAAGTAAGATTGAATTGAATTGAAACTCTAAAATATTCCTAAATACATAAATTTCTAAGATAACAATACATACTGTAAAACTTTCCTTTAGAGATAAAAAGGGGTTAAGCGACAAAGTGAAAGACAGTAAATTGATTCAAGTTACAATACACCAACCATCACACCCCCCCTCCTTTAAAACTTTAATGAGAAACAAAATCATCAAATCTTTTAGGTCTCGAGTGAACGCGATCACTTCTACGTAGAACAGAACTGTTTTAGGGTAATTTACATCTTTCTTCAGAACTGGAAAATTACGGGGAATTAAAGCTACACGAGTAATGCCCCACCAGTTCCCATCAGAAAGTTTGACAGAGTTCTTTCTTATTTCACAAACTTGAACAGGATCATTAAATTTTTAAAAAACCTTTCCCAACCATGATGGGATTTTTTGACACGAACCCAGTCTCCTATTTTTAACCTGCAGGGTTTCGTAGGAACAGAATTTTTATTTGTACATTTTTTTAAATTTAAGAAATTGGAGTCAAATTCAGCAGATTTGAACCAGCTATTGACATCCCCTGGTATAGGCAACACTTTTACAACCCAAAATGGACACAACTCAGTGACAGCTTCAGTAACCGAGTGCCAAACCAGTTCTTGAATTGATTGAGCAATATTCATGTTACTCTTAATTGAAGCTTGAATACACTCAACTAACACCCCCATTGCTCTGGGGGTGATATAGTGGTGTTCTTAAATGTTTAATCTTACAATTTTCTAGAAAAGAAGACATTTCAGAAGATACAAATTGAACCCCATTGTCAGTGAGTAATTCCTCTGGAAGACCCTCTCTAGAGAAAACTTTTTGAAAACATTCAAGTACTTTTTTGGTGGTAGGTTCTGACACAGTTTCAACTGCCACCCATCTTGAGAGGTGATCTACCATTACAAAAAAGTATCTTAAACTGTAGGGTAAAATTTGATACGGGCCCAAAAAGTCAACACCAATGCGTTGCCAAGCTTTCTTAGGGCAGAGATTCACTGACTCAACTTGATGTTCAGTTACCAACACCTTGTCACTTGACTTGCATTTAATGCAGTTGGACACAAAATCTTCCATTTCTGAGTCCATACGAGGCCACCAGAATCTTTCTCTGACCTTTCTTTTAGACAAGGTAGTGCCTAAGTGACCACTATGTGCCAAATGTATCACTTGTGGACGAAGAGAAAAAGGTACAACTAGTTTTTCTCCACTAACTAGTAAGTTGTCTTCTAAAGATAACTCATCTGCGAGTTTCCAAAAGGGTTGCAACTTAAGTGACTCTTTAATTGGGACTCTTTCGGCCAACCTGATTTTACCAATGTAATAACTTTGTTTAAAATTTGATCTGACTGGATGGCAGCAATCCAATCATTTTCAGAAAAGCTTGCATCCCCTATATACGCAATGAAGCATTCTTCAATTTCGGCCTCCCAATCATGACTGTCTGATTCATCAATAGGAAGTCAAGAAAGACAATCAGCACGGGATTTTTTGCCCCCCGGTATATATTCCACCGTAATGAAAATTCAAACAATTTGGCTGCAAGTCTAGAGATTCTAGCTGTTGTTCGTTTGATTCTCTTTCCAGATAAAATGTTTTCTAAAGGACAATGATCAGTTTTCAAGGTGAAGTGTCTACCCCACACATATGCTTTGAACTTCTCCACACTCCACACGCAGGCTAGCAATTCTTTTTCAATTACAGAATATTTTCGTTCAGGAGGTCTTAGGGTACGGGAAGCAAAACCAATAGTGAACTCATCTCCATTTTCAGTCTGTGTGAGAACAGCCCCTAAACCGTATTCACACGCATCAACTGTGATAACAGTGGCTCTTTTCTCAGAAAAAGGTTGCAAGGCAGGGGCGTCAACAATCCTCTCTTGAGATGAGATTGAAGGTTTGATCACAAGAATCTGACCAAGTAAACTCCGCATTTTTCTTTAGGAGAGGTCTGAAACATTCAGTTAGATTGGAAAAGTTTTTTTAAAACTTTGCATAAAATTCACACAGTCCTAAAAAAGAAAGTAATTAATCTTTGTTCTTTGGAGCTTGTGCATCCAAAATACTCTTTACAAGGCAAGGTTTGGGCTTTACACCTTCAGCTGAAAAGACATGACCCAAATATTCTATTTCTTTTGTTTTAAAAATACATTTGTCTTTCCTTAACGTGGCTCCTCTAGATTCTAGTATGCTCAAAACATTATTCACAACAACATTATGTTCTGATTCAATTTCTGTAAATACCAAGATATCATCTTGAAAGTTGAATCACTGCTACTTGGGGTATGTGATGAAACATGCTTGACATCAATCTCTGAAAGACTGCTGCAGCAGATGCAATACCAAAAGGCATTCTACAAAACTGAAAAGTTCCTTCTGGAGTTACAAAGGCAGTTAGATGACGAGAAGATTTGTCTAAGACAACTTGGTGATAAGCTGACCTAAGATCTAGCTTTGTTAACCAACAAGAATGACCAATCTTGGTGATAAGATCTTCTATCCTTGGAAGGGGAAAATTATCGAACCAAATCGCCTCGTTGACACTTCTTAAGTCAACACACACCCTAAGTTCACCAGTTTTTTTCTTCGCAGGAACTATGGGAGACAACCAAAGGGTTCCTTCCACTTTCTCGATGATGCCTTGTTTACATAAGTCTGAAAGTATATCAGATAGTTCTTTTCTGATACTTAAGGGTATGTTACATAATTTATGTTTAACTGGAGTGACTTGTTGTTTAACTTTTATAGAAAAGACAAAGTCTGAAATTTCGCCTAGTTTGTCTTGGAAAACTTTATTAAATTTCTTTTCCCAATCAAATTCGGAGGCAAAATACGTCTTATTGTCTTGTGCCATATTGATAGATGCATTGGTACTAGAACTTTTGACTTTTTCAATGGTGACAGGATTACAAGAACCAGGCCTTATAACTAAATTAAGCTCAGCTTGGTGAATTAAGCCTAGAACATGAATGCCTTTATGAGCAACATAAACTTTCCCATTGATGTGAGAATCTAGACATTTGATATTAGTTGAAAAATAACCAAGCAGATTCACTTTGCTGCCTTACAAATGCCACAGTAGTCACATCTGGAGGAAGCAGAGAATGTTTACTCCAAGAAGATGTATATTTTTGATGATCTATGATCGTGATGCGAGCACCAGTGTCTACTAGAAGTTTGATAGGTATTCCGTTAATAAAAACTTCAATTTCTGGATCTGTAACTGAGGAAGAATTAAGTTCTTTTACACATCTGACACCTAAAAGTAATTCATTATTGGTATCAGAGTTGTCTTTTTCAACTTCACAATTTTCAGTGATTAATGAACGAATAGGATTGTTGAATCTACCACCTCTACATACCTTTGAAAAATGACCCATTCTAATACATTTTTTACATTGTTCACCATGTGCTGGGCAATATCTAAATGAAGAGACATGGTTTGGTGAATCACACCTGAAACAGATTATTTTCCTTTAGGGAAAAGTTTGAGCAACTGGTTTAGCTGGGGTTGTGCTCTTTTTTTGATCAACAGAAGGAGTGGGTTTGTTAATGACAGCGCCTGAGACATTAGTTTTATTGAGAGACTCTTCAAGAAACTTTACATCTTGACAAGATCCCTCAATACTTTTGGCAATGTCAATGGCTTTATCAAGAGAGGGATTTTTGCAAGTGAGCAACCGTTCTTGAATTTTTTTGGAACTGCATCTGACTACAAGTTGATCTCCAATCAACTGAGAAGTGAATTATTCAAATTCACACGTGGAGGCCAACACTTTCAAGGCAGTAACATAGGTGTCAATACTCTCCAAGGGTTTTTGTACCCTAGTAAAAAACTTAAATCTATGAACCACTAGATTTTTTGATTTTGCTAAATATTTATCAAGTTGGGCAATTGCAGCATCAAACTCATCAATTTCTTCGTCTGAGCCATCATAATCAGGAAGATGATCAAAAATGTTTTGACCCTCAACACCAAGATGATAGTACATTAGACCTTTCTTTCTGTCAGGTTTGAACTTATTAGCGTCAATTGCCACAAGATAAGCCTTGAAAGAGCGAATCCACAGTTGCCACTCTAATGGCGGATCACCAGGGTCTTGCATGAAAGGTGCAGGTGCAGTAATGTTTTGCATGTTATTCACAGCAATCAAGAAATAAAAAAATATATATATATTTTAAAAAAGAAAAACAGGAATAAAGCGTGCAAATCGCTGTAGAAAGAGAGAGAAAATAAAAAATAAAAAACCAGATAATTGACTTGCACTTGATAGTAAGCGTGCAAATCGCTGAAATAACAATAAAAAATGCAAGAAGAGAATGAAAATTACTGGTTACTAGATGTGCAAAAATGATGAAAAGCGTGCAAATCGCTGAATAATAATGTAAATTGAATGTGTGCACATCACAGAGGAGGGAGAAACATGCACAACGTTGAATAGAAAAATGAATTCCACTTGGTGAAATACTTGTGTGCACATCACAGAAGAACAAAGTGAGAAGGCTGCAATTACTGGTTACTAGATGTGCAGAAACGACGAAAAGCGTGCAAATCGCTAAATAATAATGTAGAATGAATGTGTGCACATCACAGAAAGAGAAAAAACGTGCACAATGTTGAAAAGAAAAGTAAATTCCACTTGGTGAAATACTTGTGTGCACATCACAGAAGAACAAAGTGGAAAGGCTGCAATTACAAATTGAGCCACTGGAAGCGCTGTTTGGTCTCTATGACCTCCTTGATCATAGAGAAAACACAGAGAGTAGAGGAGGCTATAGAAGGTAATAAACGTTTCTCATTCTTACTTTCCTTGAAAATTTGGAGCGCTTATGCGTACAACTTGTAAGTTAAAATGAAAGCGTAAATGAGGGTTTGGAGCGCTTACACCAGAAGCGAGTGCGAGATAGGATGAAGACGCAAGCGTGTAATGATTTGAACACACGCTCGCGATGTGCGATGAACAAAAATAATTCTGGTAGAAACTGCTGAAGATGCCTCTGCGAGTTGCCGTTATTGAGCTGAAGTGGCAGAGATTTATTTATTCGTTTAATTCCATAACGCGCTTCAATGCGTTGCGCGTTGCCGTTAGGAAAGAGAAAGATTCTGCTTTGTTTTTATACACAGCTGATTGCAACGATGTTTGCGATGTGAAGGTGAAATGAGAGTGGCTTTCGCAGTTCGCTTAAAATATTAAATGGTGTGATGTGCGCTCTATCGATGCGTTGAATGGTATAGAATGAAGCGCGCTCACTGTAGAATACTTGAAGACAGTCACGCAAGGATGATCGTTGAAATAGTTCAGCACTTAATCTAGAATCGAGGAAAGATGGTTTGAAGTGACGAGAGGAAAATTAAAATTGAACAGTTCTCTCACCTCGAGCGTAGACTTACAAGTTCCTGCCAAAAAGATTTAAATTGTCACTGGCTCATTCTCTGGCCCCTTCTCTGTAAAATTTGAATCTTGATTGATGGGAGGACATCCAAAATGATCCCGGCCGTCGCCAATTTTGTGAAGATGACTCTTACAATGATATGCTTAAGAAAGGAGCTTTATGAAGTAAGTACATCCAAGTAAGAAGGGGCTCTGGAGCAAATGTCACTGAAGGAATGTTTGAGAAAGAACACTCATCTCTCGCTCCATGAGCTCATTACATTCTAAGCCAAAGGCTTAGTGAACACATATTACCACAATGTATCTGTGAGCTATACTTATACTGCATGCTTTTCACTCTGAATTCTGAGCATTGTACTCTTTTTCACTACTATAAACAGAACTACAAGACACAGAATTCAAAGATTATTTTTGTGAACAGCACATCATATATTGACATGTAATTCTTCTTACATCTTCAAATGCCTTGTTAAGTATAGGTGTAACTCTTCAAATATAGTTTTATTTGCTACCAATTACGGCAGGCAGTAAACTGCAAATATACAATATGCAAATTTAAAAGCAATAGACTCCTAAACTTTTCACACATCTAGTTTGCACATGGTTACATTCTCATACACTCTTTTAATTAATATAGAAAACCACGCACATTACCAGTCATAGATCATGTCATGTAGTTTGAATATTTTTTCAAACATACCATTGTAAATATATCTAGTTTGTTAAAACAGACAACTCTCTCTTTAATACCCTTCCCTAATACACTCATAGCACAGCCTCCATGACAACCCACCAGAACCACTAGTTCAGAAGTTCACAGCACATTCTAGAAGGGGTGCACTTGTTACAGAATTAGCTGCAGAAGGTGCGGTTTACAGTACAGAACTAAAAACATATCCAAGTCTGCATTACACTTGTTTTTATCTTTCCTGAAGCCAATCATAGATCTACTTACTTATACTTTCAACACAGTACGTAATTTTATTCACCTCCATATTCACACCATTCAATCAAATATGTTTTTTAAACCAGGAGAACACCTCCATTTTAACTGCCTTTCATTTTGAAAACTGCCTCATTCATCTCCAGCCTTCTCCTCTCTGCTACTGCTGCATCACTTCAAAATGGTTTGAGTGTGGATAGTGGGCCCCAGCTATTTCTTCTGGGCTACAGAAGCTTCTAGGAATAGTGATATTGACAGGTAATTGAGTTTGGCTGATGTGGACATTAAATTGATTGGCCATTGAGGGTTAAAGTGCCATCAATTGCTGCCTTTGTTTAAAACCATTGTGTTTTCCCAAACCCCGTACCTCATGATTGTGCACTGTGGTGGCAATGACCCAGGCATACTGACTGGGGTAGGACTGGAAATCTTAATGAAGGAATCCTTTGCAGAATTGATGGCACTTTTCCCTCAGCATGTCTCGATGTACTCGAACATATGCCAAAGGCAGAAATGGAAGTGGCGTGATCAATTCTGTCCGCAGATTGACAACACCAGGAAACATGTTAATAAAACTGTTTTTGCATTCCCTTAAAGACCATAACATGTACGCTATCTACAACAATAACCTGCGTTTTGACATGCATGGAATCTATAGAAGTGATGGAGTTCACTATACAGATAAAGGCAACAGGGTTTTTTTCAGCAACCTGAAACTCTACATCCGGTGTGATATGCAGCTCTCATCTACACACAATAAACACAAAGGCTCTCATCAGAACCATGATAGTGCCCATTTATAAATAAATAACTTTTTTTTCACTTTTTGATAGATTTGCGGTGACTATGTGATATCGCGAATAAGTTGCAAAATCGCAAACAAAAACAGATACTCAATAGCCACCTGCACATTAAACATTCATTACTTTAAAAAAGGAATTTTTGGCATTACAGTAGGTTCATCAGTATCTAATTAACTCTATAAAAAACATGTACCACTATCTGAGAGACCCTGTAGGTGTGTATCAGAGTTTGAGTAGGTTTCTCACTAGCTCTATAGCTGTCAGAGAAGCTCTCTCAGAGAGTGTCAGAGTTTCACCGGGTCTATGAGAGAATATGAGAGTATCGCAGTACGTCCATGAGTGATTATATAAGTATCTGAGTGGGTTTGTGAGTGAGTGCATGAGTGTCTCAATGGGTCTGTGACTGGGTGCGTAAGTGTCTAAGTAGAACTGTCACTGGATGCATGAGTATCTGAGTCTGTATGTGAGTGGGTGCATGAGTATCTGAGTGGATGTGTGAGTGGGTACATAAGTCTCTATGTGAGTCTGTCAGTGGGTGTGTGAGTCTCTGAGTGGGTTTGTCAGTGGGTGCATAAGTGTCTAGGTGGATCCGTAAGTGGATGCTTAAATGTCTGAGTGGGAGCATGAGAGTCTGATTGGGTCTGTCAGGAGTAGGTGAGTCTCAGAATGCACATGTAAGTGGGTGTGTGAGTGTGTCAGTGAAACTGAGAGTGGATGTATAAACATATTTATATATTTTTTGTGATATTTGCGAATTCGTCACAACATTACACCTGGGGGGGCATTCTGATGGTTGCAGCAATTCACGAATATGGCGAGTGGAAAAATACCCTCTTTTTCAACATATTGTACTCAAAGGGGTTTCTCAAACACCCCTATATTTTTCTCTCGCGGTCAGGGCACATGCAACCTGACCTCATATGCCACTTTGTGCCCTATGGTTTCAGCCACGAGGACTGTTCCAATAAGGTAAAATGACACACAGATGCAGGCATTCACACAACCAGTCACTCACCCATACATTCACTGAGACACCTAATCACTCATTTATATAGTCACACACCCACTGAATCATCCAGACAGGCACTCATACACCCACTGATTCACCAATACACCTTGGTATATATATTTAACACTCAAAGTCACTGGATGATGTCATCAGTTATACCATTTGAGATGGTATCAGCGATGTCATAAGCAGTGCATTGTGGGGGCTTGAGTTATTGTTAGCTCAATAACGATAACAACAGAATTTCACTGGTTTTGTACGAGTGAAACCTGAGCCTACCTATAACTTCCCTGTAACCTTTGTTTGTTTCTGTGAATTTCTAAGATTTTTAAATGCTTATTCCCAATTATAACGTCCTTGTAACTTTTGTTTTTTCAGTGAATTTTTAAGGTTTTTTTTAAATGCTAATTCCTAACTATTACGTCTTTGTACCCTTTAGTTTTTTCAGGGATTTTCATAGTTTTTTTTTAAGTTGTAGTCATATTTGCAGAGTGGTGGAGAAAGGGGGCTGGGCCTCTGACCAGCTCTCAGGAATCCCACTGTGTAGGACTTACAGGAGGTACCAGGTGTGCTTTTTGGCTGCCAAGATCCTTCAGGAATAAAGTAGGCTTAATTCCCCAAACAGTAGTATGGAAGGAGGTGTGTTTGCAGAGTGGTAGAGAAAGGGGGCATGGGCTCTGAAGACCTCTTAGCCATTCCACTGCCTGGGGCCTAATTTCTACGTTTAAAAAAAAATGCTAATTCCTAACTATTTTCAGTGAATTTCTATGTTTTTTTAAGTTGTAGTCACGTTTGCAGAGGGGTGGAGAAAGGGGGCTGGGCCTCTCACCATCTCTCAGGAATCCCCCTGTGTAGGACTTTCAGGAGGTACCAGGAGGGCTTCTTGACCCCAAGGTCGCTCAAGAGTAAAGTAGACTTCATCCTCTAACCTCTTAGTACACCAGGAAGTGAAATTGCAGAGTGGTTGAGAAAGGGGGGATGGCTCAGAAGACCTCTTAGCAATTCCGCTGTGTTGGACTTACTGGACTTACTGGAGGTAATAGGAAGGCCCCAAAGGACATCCTTGGGGGGCCAACTGCCTCTCCTGTTATCTCAAGCAAGTCCCACACAGCAGGATTGCTGAGAGGTTGCCAGAGGCCACGCCTCCTTTCTCCACTTCTCTGCAAACACCCCTCCTGGGGAAAGAAGTCCACTTTAGTCCTGAGGCCATCAGGAGGACATTTGCTGAGTGGTAGGGAGTGGCCTCCAACCACTTCTGATTAATCCAGCTGTGTGGACTTTTTGGAGGTAGTAGGAGGTCTTGTTGGACCCAAAGGACACTCAGCAGCCAAGGAGACTTCATCCACCAACCAGCAGCGCGTTTGGAGGCACAAATACAGAATGCTGCAGAAAGAGGACAGGGCCTCCAGGCATCATGCTGGTAGCATTTTCTTATTGCCCAGAGGAAAACAACACATGTTTGAAGCAGGCTTCGGCACCATACAGCACAGGTTATAGTGATAGGATGCAGTGTCTCTTTGCTAGGGCTGTCTGACGGTGTTTACTGCTGGGTTTAGCTTCGAAATATGAAGTTACAGGTTCTGATGCCAGGGCGGCTGAAACATCTTGTTATCTTTCGATGTCGTTGAGAGGAACATTATCGAGGTCAATAACCATTCAAAGTAAAACTAATGCCCTGGGAGCCAATTAACTGCGTGGTGCAAGAGGTCAATAATTAATATTCTCAGCATAAAGGTCTTGTGCTAAAGCCCTGTTTGCTGGTGTCAGACAATGAATCACTTTGCTCAGACCAGAATCAAAATGAGCCATGAATCGTTCTATCATGTCCCCAAGAGTGCCTGCCACACAGAATTTGTTGTGTTACAACATGTGAAAATGGTAAAAGACGAAGCTTATTCATGCTTCTGGTCAGTGTTTTTAATGCATATCAAATTGTTTGAAACTGGTTAATGCTATTTAAAAAAACAAGAATAACAATGTAATACAACAAAGATAATAATATTAGTAACACTAGTGATGATGATGATAATAATAACAATAATAATAGTACTAATAACAACAACAACAATGCCATTAATACTAATAATAGCAATAATAATAATAAATGTGACGAGGATGAAGAAGACTGCTGTGGAATTAATAAAAAGGGAAACCCCAGATAGACGTGGGCCTTTAAATTATTAGAAAGTGGTTCTTCCTCATCTGATGTGCATTTACTAAATGTTCTCCTGAAAAGAGAAATATTTTTTTAATCCTATTTTAAGAACTGAACATTGCTATAGTAAGGAGGCATGGGGTACAGCTCAATGGATAAACGAACAGACATTGTAGCAGGGTTTCGACAATAATGCTATAGTTATACTACCAGATGACATTAAAAAATAATTACACGTGTCTCATGTGAGTTTATATACCCGAAACTCCCCCACCTGCGGGTTCTATATGACATGGCCACTCTCAAGCTGCTCACTCTTCTAGCTGTCATTCTAGAATCAAATGTAAGACCAGGGGGAATTGTTTTGTTTTTAGGGCGATGCTTAAAATATTATTTAGGAAAGTCGGTATTTTAACTGCGCACTCAATTGTTTTATTTCCGTTTCCATGGTCTGAGAGGATTCAAAAAGAATGCTTTACCAAGTATTTTTCTTATGAATGTTGCACAGCAATTGTTTCTATTAACTTGTTAGTGTAATTATTATGGGAGCATTATCAATACCAATAAGCGTTGGTTCTACCAAGGTCCATCCTTCTTGTTACAATATAATTCCTTATTCTTAAAAGTACGTTGGTTTTCAATTTTGGCTTATTCTTAAATATGCTTTCATTTCATTAAGAATTGTATTAAGTTTATTAACCATGAGAATTGGTTTGAATGGTTAACAAGATTCCGGTGTGCCGCTTTTACTCTTGTGCATTTTTTTCTCAGGGAAATCATGTGCATATTTCTCCTCTTGGGTGTTAATATATGGGCTGCTGTCCTCTCTGTTAATGCATGGACGGTGGCCCACCTCAGAGTGCTAACACATGGACGGCAGTCTACCTCAGGGAGGTAATGCATGGATGGTGGGCTACCTTAGTGTTAAGGTATGGAAGACGACCCACCTCAGACTATTAAAGCATGGACGGCGACCATTGTATACTCCTACAAAGACGCTGCCACTCTCCTGGTTATAACATAGGGACGGTGGCCACTCTTTGTTATTCAGCTGCAGACGGCAGACTCTATTAGAAAATGCACAGGGGTGCATTGCATGGCCGCTGGTGTGTGCTCAGCTTCAGAGATAGCCTCTTTAGAAGAGTGTCATGCTCAGAGAAGCCCCGGTATATGCTGCTGACTGAAGTGGTGGGCTCAATGGCAGTCAGGCCTGGCGGGACCATTGACCACTGTTAAAGCGCCTCAACCAAAGTAAATTATTCGTTGAGAAACTTGTTCCAACAACATTGTAGTTGTGGGCAGGAGGAACAGCAACAGGTGCACTCAAGCTTAGGGAGAAAAGGGATATTATTATTTCACACACACTTTTTCATTCATAGCATATCCTAGTGTTGATTTAATGTGTGTGTTTCTTTGGACAAAATAAAAATGTGAACTTTGTATTTGTGGTGAGCCACCCGGCCACTATGATACAGTGTATCGTCATGCATCCGAGGGGCCGGGCTCAGACCCGAAGAGTTAAATAAAGGTGCGGTGGACCACTTGTGGTCTTAGCACATGCTGGTAGTATTGTGTGTGTATCAGTGTGTTATATGTATTACCAGAGGGCCTGCATGCAAGAGGTCTAAGGCAAAGGCAATGACCTCTACAGTATTGTTCCTGTCGATGGACCCTTGTTCCTCGTGCATGGTGCAACATTACTTCCCAGGCTGCGAAAAAACTATTCTCTACTTCCAGAACCAGAAATACCAACTCCTGCAAAAACGTAGAGACTCTTGGTAGTGAAGGAGCTGGTTCTCCAGCCGTGGTCCATGCATGTAACAGCGGTGGGGCGGGGGCAGGGTAAGAGGGGATTTTGATGGACGATGCAGAGGGAAAATTATTTATTTACTTAATCTTTATTATCCCACTGTGTCCCTACGTCGGGGTCATGACCTCGGGACTGATGTATGCAGGGTGTACCACAAAACCCCCCTCCCAAAGTTGAGTGCGTGGGCCTTGGCCACTGACTAAACATAACATTCCTCCTCAACCAGCAAAACAAAAATATTAACCCCCCCAAAAAACACTTGTGACCAATGACAAGTCCACATATAGCTGTTCAGTATACCACAAAGTCCTTCAAATGGAATGACCTCATGAGACGGGGTAGAAGATGGTACATTTCGGCTCCTTGACGTCTGGCACCTTTGCTGGTCTGTCTTGGTTCTTGTACACTGGGCAAAGCGTCACAGTCCTCTGTCAAAGGGTTTTATTCTTCTGGCTGACAAGCACTTCCTCCCCAGGAAAATGAAGGCATTGCCCTGGGGGAGCTTGGGTTGACAGAATTAAAGACTGGTCCTGATCCATCCTTCGAGGTCAGCTCAGCATCCTACTAGACTTGGGAGTCCCAGTGTAAGCAGCTATCAGGAGGTGTGTAGGCCTTGAAGAAAGAAATGTTCCTGTTGATGGTTGCTCCATCCTTCAGTGCAGTGATCATGGTTCCTTATACTTTCTGTACCCTCCATGGTTCAAGTTCGAAAGGCAAACTGAATTTTCCTTTATGGTGTCGAATTTTTACCATCACCAGGTCGCCCACGTTGATAGAGCTATGTTTATCTCTGCGGACCTTGGACATGTTCACGTTTTTTAGATGACGTCTGCAGCCTGTCTGCGACTCCTTTCTGCATGGAATGACATCACCTACTGGGCGATTCATGCACAAGGACATGGGACTAACTTGAGTGGTGGAGTGGGAGGTCAGCCGATACTATCTCAAAAACCCATAAAGAGCACAGTCTACATCCTGCTCATTTGCCAACGCAATTCTAATAATTTTGTTGAGAGTGCGCATGAAGAGCTACACTTATCCATTTGCTTGGGGCCATCTGGGTGTTATTTTCCGGTGGTGTATGCCCTTGGATTGTAGATACTCTGTGAACTCTTGGCTCAAGAAAGGTGGATCGTTGTCTGTTCGCAGTTCTTTGAGCAATCCGTAAGTAGCCATGATCATTTCCACACAAGGAATGGTCTGGCTGGCGGTAATGGATTCTAGGATCTCAACCTCTGGATATTTTGAGAAATCATCCATACCTACCAGCATATGCCACCCATCCGGTAGACTTACAAAATCTGTGCTGGCCCACTGTCATGGGAATGGCGGGATGGCTTTAGTAATGATGGGTCCTGGCGGATCAGCAGAGCTGTCAGCTTGGCAGAGGGAGCATTAACGCACAGCTCGCTCCACCAGGGTGTCCAAACTGGGGAACCACACTTTGCATCTTAGTTGGGACTTCATCCTGACCACCCCTTGATGGGCCACATGCACCAAAATTGACCACTCTCTGTTGCAAGCGTCCAGGAACCACCAAGTGTGATCCCCTCATCAGGCAGCCCTCTGGAGATATTACCAGCTCTTTCTCACGTTATACAGGGATGTTAAGGGTAACCTTGCTTCTTCGGTGTGGTGTCCAGTTTTGTCCAGTAAAGTATTCCACTTTCCAGATTGTACTGAAGAGATGCTCAGTTAAAAGCAACCATTAGCTTTGGAGGCCTCAATGATTTCTTCCAGCGATGTAGGGATTGGCCTGGACCGTTCGATGATGAGCCGAACATATTCTTCTATTACCTCGGCAATTAGTTCCTCATGTCTGGTAGCTGGGCGGGCATGTATGGAAAGATAATCCGCCGGGTTTCGAGTTCCTGGGCCAAAAACCACAGTGAAGTGATAGTCTTGTAGTTGAACGATCCATTTTTCAATGCGAGGTGGAGGCTTTGAGGATGAACGCATGAACACTTGAATGAGAGATTTGTGGTCTGTATGTATGATGAAAGGCTGTCCATGAAGATATAAATGAAAATGACGGCACCCCAATGGATGGCAATGGCTTCCATCTCGATGTGTGAGAACCTCTGTTCCTTTGCAGTTAGCGCTTGACTGGCGTATGCCTACGGGGCCCATTTACCATTGTTCTGCTGCTGAGACAGCACCGCTCCTAAACTGGAGGGACCAGCATCAAATGACCGCACCAAATCTCTTTGGCTGGGTGAAAATAGGCAAAAGTGGTGTCAGCCGAGAGAGCTGTATTTTGTAGCCTGAAAAGCATCTCCCTCTTCAGGTCTCCAGTGCCATACTGGATTGGACTTCACCAACTCTCTCTGCGGAGCGGTGAGGTCTGTGAGATTGCGAATGAATCAGCCACAATAAGTGACCATGCCCAGGAAGCTCCTTACTCCGGTGACATTGGTCTGGACAGCGGTGGCTTGAATATCCTGGACCTTGAGAGGGTCTGGTGACACCCCATCTATTGAGAAGTGGTATCTAAAAAAAGCTACCTCTTTCTTGAGAAACTCACACTTTTCCTTATGGAGTGTTAGTCCGTTGTCCATGAGACATTGAAACACTGCCCTCAGCTGGTCAAGGTGTTCTTCCAACAAGGGGGCGTGAAGTAAAATGTCATCACTGGCATTAAGGACTCCTTCAAGACCAGCAAGTACACTTCGAATGGTGTCCTAGGAGACCTCCGATGCACTGGCGACATCAAAGCTGAGGCGTTTGTATTTCCTCAGACTCACATGGGTGGAGAACGCATAGTGATGACTGGATCCAGCATCAATTGGTGATAGCCAGCACGCAGATCCATTTTTGAGAACCATGTTGAACCACTGACTTTGGCCCCTATATCATCCACAGTGGGCGTGGGATGTCTTTCTCTTTTAATGGCCAGGTTGGGAAGACCCATATCCAGGCAAATTCAGACTTTTCCAGGTTATTTGGGTTTACGGACCATGACGATTGGAGACACCCAGGGGGCAGGACCTTCAACTCTCTCAATGATGCCAGCCTGCTCCAGTTTGTTAAATTCTTCCTCCACCTTCGGTCTCAGGTGGAATGCTACTTGTCGTTGTCTCAAAGATACTGGCTGAATTGATTCATTAATATCCAACTTTATTAACAGTCTTTTAAACATCCTATGCCTTCAAACAATGGTACAAACTGGTTTCATAAATTGTTTATTCTTTTTTGATGAACACTGAGTGCGAATGCGACCAGCTGAAGACGTTCTGAGGTCTGACAACTTAGAAGCATACCGTGGCCCCCTTTCATGACATATATCCTGGTCCACATTGAGTGAGACTCATGTGTCACCTCGGCCTTGAACACTTCGGCCAATGGAAGAGGAACGGTAGACCCGTAAGTATTCACCTTGGTGGATGTTCATCTCAAGACAGGCTGAACTGGCAAAGTGAGCATCAATGACTAGGCCATTATGTTTATGGAGGCTCCAGTGTCAATTAGTTCTTGTACTTGGTGTCCTTCTACAAACACATGACATTTCGGGATGTGTCTTCGTACATGCCCCTCGGGTTGCATGGCATGTATTACATGGACCGCTCCTTCAACGTCATCGTCATCCATGTCCTCGTCATCTGGGAGACTGTCTATGTCTATGTGGGAGCACTGTTACTCCAAGAAGTATCCTGGCACTAGATGCAGAAGGGTAGCAGAGGAGGCAAGGGGGGGATTAAGGACACAAATAGAGCCAAGTTTTCAGTTTCTACGGAACAAGGGCATAGACTCAATGTTTTTAAGGGGCAGGGGCAGGGGCAGTTTGTTCCAGAGGGACGTACTAAGGCAGGAGAGAGCCTTACCCCCATCCCGGCCTTCTTAATACAGGGGTACTGGCTAGCAGAAGATTGGAGGAGAGAAGATTTTGCAGTGGGGCATAGAATGAGATCCTATGTTTAAAATAGTCCGGGCCCATCCCATATAGGGCCCTCTGGGTCACACGCAAGTCTTAAAGATGACTCTTTTCCATACTGGAAGCCAATGAAGACTCCTCAGGAGGCGAGACACATGCACATTCCAGGGAGCTCAAGAATGCTACAGGCTGCTGCATTTTGGACAAACTGAAGCCTGTCCAGCAAATAACTGGGCATGCCCAGATAGAGGCTGTTCCCATAACCAAGACGGGATATAATCAGGGCTTGAATCACCTGTTGTCTGGCAGTCACAGGCAGAAAAAACAAACATTTCCGAAGAAGGCGCAGAAGGGCAAGACAAGTGCCTACTACAGAATTTACTTGGGCGTGGAATAGCAGCTGGTTATCAAATTTAAACCACAGGTTTTTCACCACCAGATTGTTTGTAATGGGGGTGGGAGCGTGTGCTGGCCAGTGTGCCAAAAAAAAGTAGCCCAGTCTTTCCTACACTACATTTTAACTGATTCACAGCCAGCCACCTAAATACTGCTGAAAGGCAGGTATTGATTAACTTGCCAGGGCAGGGCTCATTGTTCCTCCACGTAAACAGCAGCTGCGTGTCATCTGCGTAGGACACAATTTTGGCCCCTAAAGATTTTACCATTGAGGCCAAAGGTGCAAGGTCGATGATAAACAAGGTCGGACTCAGGGCCATGTTTTGCAAAATGATTTGCCTTACTGCAGGACGAACACTGCTTTCCGGCTGAAGAACATGGCCCCTTATAGGGGTAGGGTCCCCCGCAGCCATAGCACGTCCTGGACTCGGATGGTTGTCTGGTCTTGGTTTTTTTCTTGTCAGGGGCCTTGGTAGAGATTGCATTGACAGGTTCTACCTTAATGGTGTGCTGTAGTGATGCCTCCATGTGGGCAGCTCTCACTTTAGATAGTTCTTTCGACCTGACCATGGTCAACATGTCAGCCATGGACATGCCGGGGACCTGTAGGATACTCTCCTATAGTTTTGTTGAAGAACAGCTTTGAATGAATTGCGTTTGGATTTCATCTTCGGTATCTGGCAGCATTCAGGTGCTAGCTAAGTCCCTCAGGCATGCATAGAATGTGTCGAGTGACTCCTCAGGTAATTGCCTGGCCTGACGCAGCAAGAACCATTCATAGCCGGGATTCATTAGCGGTTTAAAATGAGCTGTCAGCGCTCATTTTAGCATGTTGTACGTGTGTGGTGGTCCAGCCTCAACCACTGACTTCCCCAATTTGTGAATGGCTGGTTCCCCCTAGGTGTAGTAACATAGGATGTCATCTGTCGCCATCTAGATCGATTGCTGCAAAGTAGGTTTCCAGATGTTCTACCCAGTCTTTCCATTTCGCTGCCTGGGGTGAGGGAGGGCAATCTATTAGAAATGGTTGTAGGGGGGTATGGCAGACATGGCACCTGATAAAGGTGGTGAAAACTGGGAATGGTGCAAAACAAGAAGATTGTGACCCATTAAAGAGAAATGTCTCTTTACCCGCCGCCAGTGGTGGAGGCTCTGACCACAAAATGCAGCTCTTCCACATGGGTCAACCAACAGTGTTCATATATTGTGGTAGGAAAATGCTTCTCAACAAATGCCTGGGTACAGATTGCATTGCCAGGGCTGCTATGGAGCTAACAAACAAAAGGGTAGCAGAGAAGGCGATGAGTCGATTCTTCCTGCGCTTTGGTTACGATGCGACAAGATGACTCCTCGATGAGTTACGACAATCCAGTGCAATGTGACAAAATGGCGACTTTGATGCGATGCGAAAACGTGGAGGTGATGCGTGCACGCCCGACGGCCGTGGGGTGAAATTGGTGGTTTCCTGAGCCGCGACAGGCCTCGCGACATGCTTCTTCAGTGATGTGATGGTACCCTCAGTGGCGGCGGCACGCTTCTCCGGTGATGCAACGGTGATCGGTGGCGGCACTCTTCCTGAGCAATGCGACGGACCCTGCGAGATGCTTCTCCCGTGATGCGGCGGCGACGAACAGCAGCAACAGCAACATACTTCCTCGGCAATGCGACAGCGGCTGCTGCGGCGGCGACACGCTTCTCCCTCATTGCGTCGCACTTCCAGTTCCCAACAGCAAAGCCCTCACACACAGTTACAGGTATTTTCTGGCAGGTCAGAATTCCCAGCAAGGAAGTTCAGGGAAGCTGGGGGTGAAGTTTTTTTATGCCTGCAACTTCAAAACAGGAGGCCAGCTCTTCCCAGGCCCTCTGAGACTTTTCTTTAGATGGACACAGCACACAGCAAAGTTCTTCTTCAAGCAGGGGGACACAGCACACAACAAAGTCCCTTGGTCCTCTCCTCAGCAGAAACAGCAAACTGCAGGCCAGCCCCAGACACACAGCAAGGGAGTACTTCTCCCCAGTCTCTTCAGCTGTCCTCTTTGGCAACAGGTTCCTCTTGATCACAAAGTCGTCTGACTTTCAGGGGTTTCAGCTCTAGTATTTATACCTCAAAAGTCTTTGTTCTCTATGTGTGAGGGGTCCTGGACCCAGTCCAAACCAGTTCTGGGTGCACTCTACCAGTGCACAACTTCTTCTTTGGTTAGTGTGGGCCAGGGTCATCAGACACACCGCAGGAGGTGGAGCCAGCATTGTGAAAGGCAGACACAGTCCTATTCAGGCCCAGGTGCTACTCCTCCTACCACTTCAAATGCAGATCGACCTATTCAACCTAGTGCTGACTCACCCAGAATCCTGGAGCCACCCCAGCCCCTGTCACTCTCAAACCAGACAGTCAATCCACAAACAGGAAGAGGCACACAGAAAGGTTGAACAAGAAAATAGCCACTTTCTAAAAGTGCTATTTTCAAACACAGAATTTAAAAATCATCTTTACTAAAAGTTGTGTTATTAAATTCTGAGTTCAGGGATACCAGACTCCAATTTTCTATCTCACTCCTATGGGAAGATGTGCAGGTAAACATGTTACACAGCATTCCCCATTCTGTCCTAGGGAAAGATAGCCTTTCAATAGTGAAAAACAAAATTGGCAGTATTTCATTATCGGGAGATGTTACACAAACTAGTACATGTCCTACCTTTCACAAACACTGCACCCTGCCCAGGAGGGTACCTTGAGCCTACCATAGAGGGTGTCCTAAGTGTAAGAAAAGAGAAGGGTAAGGCCTGGCAAGTGGGTATACTGGCCAGGTCGACATGGCAGTTAACAAACTGCTCACAGGCACTGCAGTGGCAGGCCTGAGACCTCTTTTCAGGGCTACTTATGTGGGTGGCACAATCAGTGCTGCAAGCCCACTAGTAGCATTTGAATTACGAGCCCTGGCTCACTTAGTGCACTTTACTAGGGACCTACTGGTAAAACAAATATGCCAATCATGGATAAGCAATCACAATAACAATTTACACAGGGAGCACTTGCACTTTGGCACTGATCAGCAGTGGCAAAGTGTCCAAAGCATCTAAACCAGCAAAAATGAAATCCAGCAGTGTCAAAAATACAGTAGGTCTAGGCAAAAAGTCAGGGGTAACTACGCCAAAGATGCCAGGTCTAACAGGAGCGAAAACCTGAAACCTAAAGTGAATAAAAAAACAAAAGACTTGAATGAAAGGAAAAACATTTTTTGTGGTGTCATGGCAGTTTGCAAATGTAAAGAAGACAAGACAAAAGAGAGCCTTAGAATCCTCTGGGGAGCACTGGAAATTAGTATATATATTACTGTGGTGCCCTAGAAGGGGTGCCATCCCCATTTTAACAAGTGCTAAGGGGGCTGCCAGGAGTGTAGCAATCCCAGAGAAGCCTTCTTCAGAAGGTTTGATAAAAGGCTCCCTATGTTTACCAGGTCAACTGATTCATGACCTGGGAGGCTTATTTCCATATTTCTAGCAATCCTGGACTTGGAGGGTCTTAATCTTTGAGTTCTAGGGTGAGAGGGCTGCTGTTGTTTGTTCTTCAGAGAGTTTGGCTGCACATAAAAAGTAGAAAAAAGACTTACAGTACTTCGTGGTCTACACTGAAATGTTTTGAACACTGATAATGCTGAGAGTGAGCTATATCAACTTATATAGCATGTTATTGAAAGGTTGTGTCATCTTGATTTTATTTGATATTTCTGCATTGATTTGGATTTTTGGTTACATATTGTTGCTTTTATTGTTGTGGTAGCACCCTGGTAAAGCTAGTATGCCTGACTTTTAATACCTTCATGTTAATATATTGTATTCAACATGGGTGGGGCTATTGCGATTTTCGGGTTCAGGGCTTGCTTGGTATTTCCACCAGCTATCATGTTTATATTGACAAATTAAAGCACAGTATTGAATATAGTTGGCGTAATAAATCGTATTTCCTTTTTATAAGTAAAAGCACTGACTGGAGAATTGATGGCACATTATCTGTTGCTTGGTTGAGATTGCATCAATGTCCAAATCCCATCCCCTACATAGACCCTGGATTGCTCTGTCTTGCTAACCTCAGACAGACGCATGAAGTTCTTGAGTTCCAGTAGAAAGAAGGTTGGAACTTGTTACGCACAAAGGACTCAACTCCTTCCCGCTTTCTTACTAATAGGAATTTCTACAACGTTACCCCTCATTAAACAATTAAAGATTGAAATGCTCCGCACTTAAAACTAGTAAAAGAATCATGGCAGATACCTTGGTAAATCAGACAAAATACAGACAGGTGAAGCACAACTAGGCTTGGGCAATATTTCTGAGAAAGCCAAAACTTTTTCAGAAATCCTTCAATTTATTCTAATTTTGGAATAACATTTTTGTTCTACTGCACACATTGTTGTAAGCACGTGGTGTGCCTGGCAAGTGTGAAGAGTCCAGAAGTTTGCTGGCATTCATAAGAACTAGGCCTACTGGTATTTAGCTCACTAAGAGCAAACATTTTGATCCATACACTTATTGGTGGGTCATGTTACTGGTACCACAGCTAAGCAACATACAAACGTTAGAGTGCTACTCCAACCCTCTTGTATTTCCAGTGGCAATAATCAGTGATTTGGATAAAGTTTTGTTTAGATTTGGCAATATTAAACAGAACCCTGAATTTTATATATTGGGCTTTAATGAATTCTGTGTCTGGGTTTTCCCTTTTAACCCTTGAATTAGGGATTATTTAAAAGTATTTTCTATTACTATATGTCAGTCTATTGAAGTGTTTAATGTTTTTTTAAAAAGTATTTTAATGTATTTATTGAAATCTATGTTTTATGTACTATGTTTGTGTCTTTTATGATTGTTTTAAATCGAATAAAGACTGATGATGACATATTAGGATTTGCTTAGCACAAAATGGGATTATTATTCAAATCATTGTTATTGAGGTACTTATTGTTCATGCGCCAGTGATAGGCAGCAAATTTGAGGCCCTGTACCATGAAACCATTAACAGCTTATAATTCTTGAGCAGCATAATAGCGGCAAGCAACTTGGTTTGAAATGCTTGCTGAAACTGGCATTCTATGGTCATGTGGAGGGGGATTTCAGAAGATTACGCAAAGAGTGGGTAAGGAGGTGTCTAACTTCAGAAACAGATGCAAGTGGTGCGGCAGACTTTACACCATTCACTGTGACTTGATCTGGTGCCATGCTTCCAATAGCCAGGTTTTCAGGAATTCTTGCAAATTAACTTAATGCCAAAATATTGCTGACACTGAAGGACAGCTCTAAGCCTGATGTTGCTTCCTACTAATTTCTTTTCATGAACCAGAATGTTGTCCCTGACTTTTATCGTCCATAGAAGGCCAGAGAAGACTTTATCAACACAGTTTTGCAGGACCTACTCTGCACAGGATATTCAGAAGCAGAGCCATGTGTATCTCCTCAAACCCCTGAGGAAATAATGTTGAGGAGCAGTCAGCAAAAGCTGAAGATTGAACTCTCAGTAGAGAACCGGTGCAACCCAATGAACTCTGCTACCAGGCCATCCTGAGTGTAAGAATTGTGTTGCTTTTGAAGGATTGCAGTGTTTAGCATCTGCTTGCCCATGCATTATACCACTTTGCATGGTTTCTTTAGTTTTAGGTGGTGGTGAAAATGCAATTATTATCATGACATTTTGGAAATTGGTAGATTGTGCATTATGCAAATATTTCTACTTGAACCAATCTCATGCCGGTATGTCAGATAACGTTTTCAGATAAGTTATGCCCTATGTGAAAGTACACTTGATCGATAGACAAACCATATTTTTCTACCATTTGCATAATTCTCCCTACTTTTCATGAAAACTCACAAATCATACTGTAGTTTCAAGGTCAAATTGGTTGTTTTTTAAAAGTTCCATGTGATTGGCACTGTTTTTCCACTTCATTCATTGTCATCTTTAACGTGCTCCCTTCCCTCTTCCTTGTTAGGCAGAATTGCTGGTAAGGCAACCTAGGAGCAATATGACCACCTCATGGCAATCCGAACTATAGAGCAGCAAGCAAGAACAGTGAGTGTACTTCCTATTTTTCCATCAGCCTGAAAGAGATGATCAATAAATATATATCTTCCTCTCCTCCATCACAGGTAGTGTCAGCAGAAGAGGAATATCTCCCAATGAGATCAAAGGTCTAAGAGAGGAGTCGTGTGCCGTGTAGCAGGCATCTACAGGGCCTGGTGCTTTGACACACACATAGTAGAAGGGACAGGGCATGCATTGACACAATATGTTGCAGAGGAAGGGGTTGCTCTACAAGTGTGAGCCGCTCAAAAACAGCTATAAGATAAAGATATCAGGAGTATTGCAAGGGTCAGCTGACAGGCATGATAGTGTGCACAGCTGAAGAGGGGACCTCTGCAACATGGCAGAGCAACAGGGAAAAAAGCAGGCTGCCCATATTTGTTGCCAATGTAGGACAGGCACCTATCAATTCATTAAATCTGGAGGTGCATGTGTACCTAATTGATGATTACCTCTACTTATTTACCTGTGCATAAACAAGTCAGCACAAACATTTACTGAGTTAGGTATTCTCTAAGAATAGCGACCTGCACATATATTGACTCTTTACTATTGACTACCAACATATCACCAAGTTAAGCATATATAGAGATGTACTATTCTTAACTCCATGTCGACTTACATTGACAATCTGTTTGTAGTCGATATTATGGAGTTGATGTAAGTTCAGGTTAATGTTAAAACTTGAATATTGAGATAAAGTACCTTGTACCCTTAGTCAACTGCAAGGGATCTTATGAAGAGCTCTATGATATTTCATGTCATGTGTCACCCAGCCCTGCGTTTCTTATTTGCATTCTGATACTTGTAGTTTTGCCTCTAAATGCAACAGGTGCACATTAGACTGAAATATGTCATTCAGACACCTGAAAACAGAGCTCAATGTGCCCCAGAGGATTCAACATTTGGGTACCTGCATTCATGTTTTAGGGGACCAGGACGTAATTTTGGCCCAGGGAAAAAGAAAAAGAGAAAGAGGCAGAAAAGGGAGAAAGATGAAGTAAGAAAAAGTTACAAATGCAGGGACAAAGGGAGAACATAGCCATGGCAAAGAGCCAGCAGGTTCTAAGTAAAAGCACAGGAAGTGTAAAGTGAGGGAAACAAGCATTGGCAATGCCAATCGGTCTCGCCTTTGGGACCTTAGAAGTGTTTAGCCAGAGCTATTGGCTAATGCATCTGCTCAGGTTGACCAGGCACTTCCCAAGTTCACTTGAGTGAACACTTCGAGAACGTGGTCAGGTGCAAGACTTTAAGGGCAGCAGCAGTTTGCTGCAGGCGGAGTGACAGAATTTAAGGTGGGCCTGTCCAACTGACGTGGTTGTTGCTTCTATGTGGTTCACGGTCTTTCCCTTTACATTGAAACAGGCATGGTTTCAAAAATGGCAATTAATATTAGTGCTTATATTTTATTTACTAGAAAAGAGGTCACGTCTGTTCGGAGTCAAGGCAATCGCAGCTTCCTGTTATGCTGAATTTGGTGTTTTAACTAATAAACTTCTTCTTAACAATTTTGGATGACTACGACTTTACAATTAGTCAAATGTTGCAGACCAATTGGAGGACTCTAATCTAGTCCACCACTTCAGTTCCTACTAGCTACACACCAAGACTGCTTGTTTACAATGACATTCAAAATGAGTACCATTGACGTGGGTAACAACAAACATTGATTATTCAATACCAAGAAGCCCCTGTGGGTAAACGGGAGCTTTACAAATGCAGAAGTTAGTTAGCCAAAGAACACACATTGAGAAAGAGAGGGTACAAGGAGCTGCGGGAAAGAGGGGGGCCTCTACAATTTAATGTATGCAACTAATATTTTAAATGCTGCCTGTGGTCTGTTTCAGTAATTTCATTTTAGCATTGCATTTACAAAAATAGAACTAAATTAAATGTAAATAAGTAACACTAGTAATGCAATTAACCGTAACTGTTGACTACAGTGGTGTGTGTATATACGAACCATGGGTTTAGGTGGAGAAAGAGGAGATTAACAAGAGCCTGAGAGAGAGGAAAAAGGATGAAAGGCATCACATGGAGAGAGGGGAAGTGACAGAAAAAGAGAATATGGGTACTTGAAGGAACGGGGAAAATGGATTCTTTAGGGAGGGAATGGATTGTTAAGTGAGATCGTTTATGGAAGGGAAGGAAGGCAAGTGTTATATGTCAGTTGCATAGCAGTCAGTTGTCTAGCGGTCAGCTCCCACTAGTGTTGTATCGAGGTACTCGAGTATGAAGGAAAGGATATGACTGAAAAGAAGAAAAGGAGGGATAGATAAAGAAGCAAGCATTAACCAAACTCTGCTCCAGAGCAACACTGTCCATCCTGAGAAGCACAGCCCCATACTCTCTTGCCAACAAACAATGCCCATCCTGAAAAGTTCTGTCCCATACTACCCACCCCGAAGCAACACCGTCCACCCACAGAAGCACTGTCCCTTACTCTCCCAGTGAAGTCTTTGGAAGCACTGTCCATGCAGTGCTTTCTCTAGAGCTTTGTCTGAATGTAAACTCTGCCTCTATGAAACGTTGGCAATCTGTGCAACATTCAAGCTGATGTACTTTTTATAGCACCTAGGCTGGCGTTCAGCGCGCTTCCTGGCACTCCATAGCTTGCCAAGAATCTACCCAAATGTGAGATATAAAAAAAAAAAAACAATTAGCCCAGAATTATGCCACTTGGTTAACAAATTACTTACCAGATCACCCTGCCTACTCCTCCAACAAGCCAAGCCACCAAGGGCCAGAGCCCACCCTGGCATCGACCCCTTCGGCTGAGGGTACTTAGTGGGGACGCTGGACCGGTATCTGGAGAGATAGCACTTCTGTTTATTAAAGTTCCAGTAAACACTGAATGGATATTACTGCTTTCTATGGCGAGAGCCTATAACACCTGTAGGCATAGCTCTGTTAACCACGGTGGGTGCTTGTAACAGTAGAATGGGTAACTCTGTAAGCTAGGCTGAGAGCCTGTAACATCTCGATGGACATATGTGTTACCTGTGGTGAAAGTCTCTAAAAAGATAAAGGATAACTGCTGGATGTGCCGAGAGTATGTAACATACAGAGCGATAACTAGGTTATCTGTGGTAAAAGTTTAAGCAGAGAAAGGATAGCTCTGCTAGGTATGTCGAGAGCCTGAGACTTCCGGAGGAATACCTCTGTTATCTATGGTGAAAGCCTGTAAGAGCAGAAAGCATTGGCCTGCTAACTACACAGAGCCTGCAGGAGCTGGCGGGATTTTACTGTCATAAAATCTGGAGAGCTAGCACTGTTGCCTACAGTGAGATAGCGTGTAAGAGCAGAAAGAATAGTGTTGTTAGCGATGGTGGAAGCCTGTAAGAGTCGGTGCACCTTGTCTGCTGTATGATATTGAGGGATAGCATTTGTTCTCTACAGCGAGCAAGCCTGTAAGAGCAGAAACTGTAGCTCTGCTGTCTGTGGTGAGATCCTGTAAGGACTGGAGGTATTTTACTGTTATTTCAAGAGCCTGTAAGATCGGAAGGGATAGCACGCTTGTGTTTAGTTATAGCCTGTAAGAGCAGAAAAGATGGATCTACTAATGTTAAGAGCCTGTAAGCCCCGCTGGGGTGAGGTTGCTGGCTGTGATGAGACCCTGTGAGCTCTGGGGGCACACCCATGCTATTAACTGCGAGAGGCCATGTGTTATCTAGGATCTGGAGGGATATCACTGCTGTTCACGGAGAGAGCCTGTAAGATCCGCAGTTATGGGGCTGCTATATGTGATCAGAGCCTGTTGGTCTGGAGGGATAGCACTGCTATCTTTGAGAGCTTGTACGACCCGGAGAGATTTCCCAGTTGAGAGCGTGTGTGACCGGAAGTGACAGCCCTGATGTCTGTAAGGAGCCTGTACAATCATGCGGGATAGCTGTGCTGTTCAAGGGCGGGCCCCCACACCAGGCTGTTGCCGAGGGGAGGGGGTACTGGGGTGTTACAGCAAGCCTTTCAGCTCTTCCTTCGCCCCAGCTCCCTGAGGCTGGCCTGCGTGGGCTCAGCTGGTGCAGCACCCAGGGAGGGCGATGTGGGCTTGGTCAGGTCTGTGCCTGTTCAGGCAGGATCTCCAGGGTGGCACGGCCGACGTATTAACTGTAGTGTAACAGTGTGCAGGATAAGTGTCAGCATGTGAAATACTCTGGGGGCGTTCTGTGTGGTGTGCAATGAACGATCCGGCCGCGCCTCCAGGTGCTTTTACATTGGAGAGGAGCGGAAATCACAGTCCAGACTTTCAGAAGGCATTTAGATGTAATTCAGCAATTTTTGGAGATGAACAGAAACAAGAGGGTCAGAGACTGTGTTATTGTGATCCTAGTCCAACGGAATCAAGGCCCACTGCACCTTTGTGTAGGACAGTAAGCAGTGCGTGTGCACAGACAGAGCAGCGATCGCCCCCCCCCGCCCCCCCGTGAAAGGGGGCGATAGCCATAAAGTAAGCTCAGAGACCCAGCAGAACAAGCATTCATAATGCTATAGGTGTTGCAATTGCGACTTTTTAACCTCTGCAATTGTAAATTAGATGGCCAGTGAAGTGCGGGGCTCTGCAGGGTCCGGGGTCGCCGTGTGAGCTGTGGATACTGCTACTCCCTCGGTCTTATGCTAAGGCATGCCCTGGGGCTCTATCAAGCTTCTGAAGTCCACTGGCCAAAGCTCCAAAACTATGGGCATGCCGCTTAGAGGCCACAGCCCCTCTCCATCTGCAGGTTGAATGACTAACAATACAACACTTTTTTTGCACGCCGCGTTTGAAAAAAAACTAGTCACTGATAACATAATAAAACTAGGGCGATACACCTTTGTGGGTTATGCCCCCCAATCATGTGTCTTTGGAGGGGTAGGGAAGGAGAGTGAAGGCACAAATGATCAGGCTTACTACCTGCTGTAGCGTCCCTTCAGTGTGCTTACAAATATATGCATTCTCTCTGAAACAGAAAATATATAGCTAGGAAAGACCTAGCCTTTGTGTGCTTAAAGGCGCTCTGTCCTCACTTACCAGTCACCGCTGCCAGCTGGACTCTCCGAAAGAGAGTGAATGGAATACTCCAGGCTCACCCCTCCATTCCAATGTTTTTGAACAGGGTCTCCGCTCCTCACATATCCTCCAATTCGGGACTCATCTGTTACCTTTAGATAAGGTCCCAGCCCCGCCCTGCGGGCCCCAACAGCACTTAATTAATTTTGTTTTCATTTGTTGTGCAAAAACTACTGCCGAAAGTAAAAAGGAAACCAGAAACGCGTCACTTGCCCGGGTCACTCTACCTTACTACCCATCAAAGGAGGCGGTTCACGGGGGCGGCCTATTGTCACCAGTACCAGGAGCTGCTGCGAATAACATGCTAGTGATGTCACCCAGCCCGGAAGAGCGGCCCGGTGCACTTCTAGTGCAGAAAGAAACAAAAGTGACTGTAACAAAAGAGGATCTTCTTCTTAAGTCCGAGTTTGAAATGTATTATTTAAAACGTCACCAGAACGTGCATGGCAACATTTGGGAAAGCACAGAATGGAAATTAATGTAAGCGATCATTTCATTTGCTTGTTAATTTCTAATGGTGCATTTATACAAATCATCGCCTGGTGGGAGAACTGTTCATGTGGCGCGCATGTGTACAATGTACATGATACTTACGCGCATGATACTTAGAAAAACACTAGCATTTTAATGTGATGCAATATTGAACAACAAGAAAAAAACGCATTACGGGCGCTTTATTAAATAAATAACTAAAACACCACGGTATTGCTGCTCGATGCTGTAAGGAGGGAGGGAGGAAGGGGTGTTCTTTGCAGTGGTTTTAAACAGGTCTCACCACCTCCCGGCTCTCCGCGAGACTGAAGTCCGATAGTTGCAGCAGCTTGGTTCCGCTGGTAAAACATTGCCTCGGGCGAAACACAAAGAAACGAGCTTGCCTTGAGTAAAAAGCAAGGCACATTTAAAAAAATAGATCCTCAAAAACGCTGCTCGATGCTGTAAGGAGGGAGGGAGGGAGGAAGGGGTGTTCTTTGCAGGGGTCTTAAGCAGTGCTCACCACCTCCCGGCTCTCCGCGAGACTGAAGTCCGACAGTTGCAGCAGCTCGTTCCGCTGGTAAAACATTGCCTCGGGCGAAACACAAAGAAACGAGCTTGCCTTGAAGTAACAAGCAAGGCACATTTAAAAAAAGATCCTCAAAAACAACAGCCACAAAAAAATGCACTAATACCAGTAAAGGGGCCTATAGCCATAGGTGTGCCCAACAGGGAAAAAGGAGGGACATAAAACAGACTAACCCAATAGCAAGTAGGACATTTTAAAATACACACTCAATGACGAATAGGAAAACGGAGGTGGGGACTCCCCTACTAAAGCATATACTGCATGTCTCAACGAGACAGCGCATGCACTGCCTAGGCGAGACCTAAAAAGAGGCATCGGGCATTAGTTCTATTTTACCATTAGAAGCATACATTTCCCTCGCCAACATGCAAACAACTTATGGGTACAAAGAAAAGACTAGACTAACAAAAACACACTTGGAAGCCATTGGCGTCAATTACATACATCGAAATTGCCATTGATAACTCAGAGATTATTAAGTATTGGGGTAGCATGAGCTTGGAAAATAGTCAGACAGGCCCTTCTCAGTGGAATCAGGAGGAAGAGGACAGCCTAAGTGATATTGATTAGGATAAGGGGCCGTTGCACTGACTGCAAATTATATTGTGGAACAAAAGTGGCCTTGGAAGATTGGCAATATTAGAAAGCCTAAAAGAGTTAGCCCTAAGTGTAGAAATTATATGTATGCAAGAGACTTGGCTATGCGACGAAACCCCGGTAATCAAAGGATTTGTCCAACTAAATAGGCCAGCAAAGAAAAAAGTGTTTGGATGTCCAGCAGGGGGGAATATGACACTAAAATTGACCAGGATTGTGTTAAGGTGACACCTATAAATGTAAAATCTAAATAGTTGCTTGCTTGCAGAGTTTCCCTGTTGCTCTTAGATATTATGTATGATAATATGGTAATTATGAATGTCTACATGCAGTGGGAGAGCCATGAGGACTATAGGATAGAGATAGGGAATTTTAAGGAAGATGTGGACAATTGGTGTGAAATATATGGGAATGATATGGTTAAATTAATGGGAGATTTTAATCACAAATTGAATCCTAAAAGGCTAGGTCCCTTGTTTATAGAAATACTACGCTCATACAATATAACGATAGCGAACTTCCCTGACTGTATTTCTTCCAGATGAGATATAACATTAGGGAAGTATCTGGGAGTAAAGGGTTTGTTTAGTTTGAATGGCAGGATAGAGACTGACTGCCCAGCTAAGCAAACATTCAAGGTAGGCACACAACTCTGCCCACTTGAATATATTTTATTTCATTCATGGAATTTTGCTAAAATAAAAGGGTTTGGGGTAACTCAAAGAGAGGGTAGTGATCATAACCCCCTGCTACTTGAATTAACTAGAGGTGCAGAGAGCTTAAGAGATGTAGTAATTCCTCAACTACTAGATTATCCCTAGTGTCTAACAACTAGACTGACAGGTGAATATTTGGCAAAATTGGCAAACTTTCAACAGAATTTAAATCTGGAAATCTGGAAAATGTTAGGGGTCAGAATTTAGAATGGTATGAAGAAATAATTGAACAAGTAGTACAATGCCTTAGGGTAAAATTAAAAACTAAGAAATTAAGGCCTATGATGAATCAAACAGGGCAAGGAAGGAGAATGAAGTGGTTCACTGAGGAGTGTATGAAAAACGAAGGTTGATTAGGAAAGTCTTAGAGCTAGATATGGTCTGGGAAGATATATTAAACTCGTCAAGTTGAGGATGGCATATAAAATGGAAGTAAGGAATCCGAAAAGGAATTACAAAGAGAAATGCTGGGCGAATCTGCTGGAAGCCATTAAAACAAAAGATGTACGGAAATTTTGGAAGTTGATACAGGAAGCCTCAGGACATACCCAAGGGGTTATGAGTTGTGTGGTGGAAGATGCAATATGGGAAGAGTACTTGGGTGAGCTGTATGGTGCAAGAAAAGTGCCTGAAGAAAGAGAAACAATATCTTGGGGAGGGGAGGCAGAAGATATAAAAGCATGCTTTACAGTAGATAATGTAAAACATACTACAAGGAAGTTTATTTAACTCGAGCAGCAGTATCAGATAACCTCCCCACAAGTATAATTTTGTTTTAAAAAGCCATTAAAGCGTCCACAAGTCTGATCATAGGATCTAAGCATGCTTCACAGCACAAGCAAGAACATTGACATAGATTGCAACTCTTGTGTGTAGTTGGCTACCTATTTAAACAACGACCCACATAACTCCCTGCCCTCTCCCCCCCTTTTCTGTTGTAATCTACAGGCTTTAGGATATTAAGGACACAGTCATAACATCAACTTCCCCTCACAGATGATCCCTTCAGTGATGGGCATTTGAACAAACCATTGGAAATCAGCAGACCCAGAAATAACTATACTCTGGTTTGTTGCAATTAGATATTTCCGATTTAGAGATATACACGGGTGACAAAACCTCTATTTAACTATGTCCTTTAATACATTTACAGTGTCCTTCAAAGAACACACACTGCCCTGAGGAAGACCTTCCATTTAAACCATCCCTAGGTCCAGAAGGTCGAAACACATTGGCACATTTCAGTGAGGCCAAGAGAACACGTGAACAGAGTTCAAAAGGCACCATAAACCAATGCGCAATTAAGGGTGCTCGGGCTATAAAACAACTTAGCCCTGCTCTGACCTCAGTAGGACCTCTCTCTATCATTCAAAGTGTATGAGGACATAAGGATAATTAGTCCCATAATGTAATCCGAGTTGGACACCTGTATATAAAGTGCACATGAAATGTCTGTGTGTAAAATGCAATGTTAATCTTTGTTTCACTAATGATTGTCATTGTTGTGATTTTTTTTTGTAAAGTTCTAAAGTCCTTTGTAAATATGTATGTAATGCTTTGAGTCACTTGTACATATATATGTCACTGTTTATAGATTTGAAATCTATAATATAGAGATAAGACACCATCTTAATTCAAGTACCTGGCTCTTGTGCATTATTTTGATTGAAACAGATGGGTGGAAATTGAAAGTAAGGTATGGGAAGCCTTAGTTATACTGAAGACTAAATCAGAATAAGGTCTGTTCATTAATTAAACTTCCAGAGGGAGAATGTTGTAGCTCCTTCGTATTGAAAATATTCAGAATTAATGGTCTTGGCGGTACCCTTTTCCAGAAACTCATTACAAATTCCAGCCTCCATAGTCCTCAACCGAATCACTCCCCATTCGGAGACCCAAAATTTCATTTATGATACCTGCTGTGCAGTTATACTAAGGTCCTGTTTTGAGAAAGGCAAGGGCATAAAACCCAAGAGCTGTAGTACTGAGGCCTCGCCTCAGCTGTCGCTGAATCAAATGTCTCACTCAGGAACTCCGCCTTGTAGATTTACTTCTGTGAAATAAGCAATGTTTAGGCGTAAGCAATGACATGACAGTCAGCCATGCCTTACATTGTAACCAAATGTGTAAATGACAATCAGGGAGGCAGAGAATGTCCCAGTTGGACGGTGGGCCATGCCATTGCTGGCACAGGTGGGACCTTCAACTCTCTCGTGATTTGCGGGTTCATCCGCCAAATGGAACTCAAGCCTGTCAGTTTCTATACTCTATAGCCCTCAATGTGAACATTGTCTTTAAAGTACTCTCTGTCTTCTTATTTTTTATGTCATGTGATCTGCTTATTCCTGAGGTTTATCTGTAGCTAACGTCTTTTAGGCATGATTGTCACATTAATTAGTGTTCAGGCTTTCTGAAAAACTGACCCTAATCATGTAATTAGTGTTAGTTGGGTGCTCTCCTGTTGCAGTTGGTGTTAGGTTACTGCTTTACTGGATTGCATCCTCATGAGGTGCTGCCTACTTGAGCTGAGAGCAGCTTAAACCACTGAACAACCTCTGCATTGTGCGGACAAACCGAGTCAAGACTTCAGCACAGCTTTTACTGTTCTGTTACATCTCAGTAGTACCTGCCAGCAGAGGTCCCTCATTCCCATTCAGTTGCTGTGCCTTTTCTTGGGACCTTGGTCCACTCCTCACTTGTGTAGCTTGAACAGATCTGGTCAGGAATCTCTCTTGACAAATTTTTAGGAGTCCGCTGGAGTGCGGAGCGGCTTGTGCAGTTAGAGCCTCAGTATGTCTCAGCAGCATGCACTTGTTAGGTCTCTGTTTTTAGTTCAGTTTTTACTGGTGCAAGGTCCATTGAAATGGACTCCCATTGACTCCTACAGCCTCAGAGGCACTGACAATAGGAGACATGAGTTTCATTGTCAGTGTGCAGATTCTACTTTTGTATTTGACATGAGCAAACAGCAAATCACCTGGACAACTCCAAGGAGAATTTATTAAATACTTCTTTTGTCTTAAACAGGTTGTGGCCAAATGATTAAAAGCAATGACCAGGAAAAATTACATCATGGCTGCCAAGCATACTGGTCACACCACACTAGTCTCCTTGATGCCTTTAGCAGGTCATACATATTTGAGAATCAAGTTGATGGTCCTTTGGGCTTGGACCCACTTGGCAGTAAGGGTAAATCTAAACCTGGTAAACCCATGACAATTACACTATACCGAGAGGGCTTGATGAACAACCAAAGTGCAACTTGAAGGTGAGATCCAAGGCTGCCTGAAATAACCCACCCCAGCAGACATTATGGGGACAATCCAAAGTGCATGGGTGGCACTGGAAGAGAAAATAAACATGAAGACTATAGAGGGCAATCGCTTGTCATTGGCCTAGAGCAAGGTGGCGGAGAGGCTAACGAAGGGGAGGAACAAGTCAGCACTTTACAGCGTGAGTACATTGAATTGAAGACCACTGTAGTGGCACTGACTGTGGAGACATTGGTAATCATGGAGAAGCTTGAGGACGCAGAGGGATGCTCCTGTTGCAAAAGTCTCAGATTTGTGAGATTTCCCAAAAACGGCAGAGGGACTATCAGCAGAGCTTTTCCTGGAAACATGGATGACGGGCACACTCAAGCCTGGGAAACTAACTAAATTCTTCACACTCGAGTGGGCCTTGAGGTCACTGGGAGCGCCCAGCCCTTGGGTGTGCTCCCACAGGTGATGACTCCCAGACTCATTAACACACAATATAATTCTCCAGCATGTCTGCAAAGTGGGGTCTCCACAATTCAAAAATAGGCCTGTACATATTTTTGCCGACTTCACCAAGAGAGTGCAGGCCCTATTAGAAACTTGGCAACCACAAAGAGATGAAACTTTTCAGACACTCACCCCCAGTCACAGATCTGGGTTGAACCCCGCATCGTTCTGAAGGTCACTTCGCTACCCCAGTTCAGACCCAGCTATATGCAAATCAGGCTTGATCCTGTGCTTCATGGGAACAGTTCAGCCCAAACTGCCAAGCCAGGTCTTCCCTGGACCGGAAAAAAGCATCCTGAGACCAGTTTTGGGGTGCTGCAGGATGCTGGAAGCATACAAAAAGGAAAATAAACTGAGGAGAAATAAATACATTGAGGCATAGCATTCAGACTCATTTCCAGATTTACTAGTTCCTTTGAATTTGGACGTGTGTCTGGTTCCATGGGTGTTGTTTGGGAACACCCACAGCAACACCCATGGAACAGCCCTTTCAAACAAACTGCTGCATGCAAAGGAACCATACTTACAAGGACAAAAAAGGTCGGGCTGGGTGGCTTTTCCTGTCCTTGTAAATATGGGGCAGAAAAATGCGCTGCCTGTGCATCACAGTAAGTGATGCACTGGCAGCGCAAGGGGCCTGTAAATCTGCCCCAAAGTTCTTGAGTAATTGATGACGAGGTGATGAAATACTGAACCATTGCAATGATGATTGCACATATAGCAAATGAGACACTGTGCTGGTTCACCCTATAATGGGCAATTGGGTGGATGGGGAAACAGCCACTGTCTGGAATTGTAATACTTTTGAGAGTTATTTCTGATTGATTACATGTGTTTAACAATTGATCAGTGTTGAATGCCCAATATCATGTGAACTGTCTGATATACAGGTGAAGAGATATAATTGTATCTGTTGAAGCAGGTTCTGATTATCAATAAGGAGAACAGTGACGCTGGCAATCAGAAACTGTTTAAGATTAATTAAACTATAATGGCCAAGAATAGCAGCAACATCTCTCACAGTTGTGTGCTGGAATTAAATTTGCATTAGGCACATGGCATGCTGGATACTGTACAGTGGGTGCAATCAAGTTAATCTCATCCCCTTTGGACAGAAAATACTGGTACAGTGGGTCATACTTTTGTGTGTTTAGATGCTTGATCCCACTCTAATAGAAGGGGCCATAAATACCAACTGGAGGTCACATACTGAGGTGGTCCAGGTGTCCATGTGTGTTATCTGGGGTGACGCTTACTACTAGGCATTGTTTGGACTTTATCTAATGATCCGGCTACTCATGCATCGTCTCCTTGGGCCGAAAGCAGGCCCTCTGCTGTGCATTGTGTGCATTTGACTTGTTTCTTTAGCTATTACATCCTGGGGCAATGTGTGCCTTACTAGTGCAATCTTGAAGGCGTGTGTGAGGCTTGTTTTATATCTGGTGTTTCCATCACTGAAAGGTCTGTTGTCAGTTTGGACAAGGAAGTGAGTACCAAACAGGTATGGTCTCAGCTTCTTCATGGACTAAACCACAGCAAAGGCTTCCCTCTCTATGGAACTCTAACGCTGCTCTCTGGGGAGAAGCCTCCTGCTTATGAAAGTAACTGGTTGGTCATGGCCATCATCATTGGTCTTTGATAAGACCGCTCCTATCCCATGTTCAGACGCATCTGTCTGCACTATGAACTGCTTGGCATAATCTGGAGCTTTTATGGATCAATTTTGTTGATTACTGTGACAGTAAAGTTTAACACAGCTGAACGCCTACAACCTCAGAGGGAAATGTCAATGTCAAAGATTTTTGTATAGCGCACAAATCACCAAAGGTCGCAAGGTGCTAGCAACCAAGACAAAGAAACCGGGCGGTGACATAATGCTCATGTACCTACGCTTTTTGAGAAAAGAGCCAGGTCTTCAGCTTTCTGCGAAAAAGTAGATGGTCCGTTATGGAAAGTAAATCCAATAGAAGTCTATTCCATAGCATGGGAGCCAGGTATGAAAAGGAACGACCTCCATTACGGGCAATCCGAACACGAGGTTGGACAAGGAGAGGTCTAGAGCTGGACCGCAGAGAACGTCCTGGGGCATACCTTTGGAGTTTTTTCGCCAGATATAATGGGCCTGTGCCTTGCATTATCTTGTGCGTGAGACAGAGGATTTTAAAGCGCCCTCTTTGGCGAATTGACAGCCAATGTAGGGTATTTAGAGTGGGAGCAGAAGGAGTGCGAGGGGGGAGATTCAAAACAAGCCTAGCGGCCGTGTTCTGGCGAATTTGAAGTTTAGAGAGTAGGTCCTGGTTGAGTGCAGTGAACAAGGCATTACCATAGTCCAAACGACTAATGATGAGACCCTGGACCAAAGGTTTCCTAGCTTCTATGGGTAGCCATTTAAAGATCTTACGTAGCAAGCGCATAAAACCGAAGCAGGTCCCCAGCACTTGATTTATGTGGGTCTTCAAGGATAGAGAGTTATCAATTGTGATACCCAGGTTACGGACTGCAAGCTTGGGCGAAGGACAGGTACCCAGCTCTGAAGGCCACCAGTCACAAGTCCAGAGCTGTTCGGCCTTCCCAAATAGGATGACCTCGGTCTTCCCACCATTCAGCTGAAGCCTGTTTAAGTTCATCCAGTCATTGATCTTAATCAAACAGCTCTTGAAACGAGTTTGAACATCAGACTGGTCAGGATCACAAGTCACTAACAACTGGGTATCATCGGCATATGATAGTGTGTCAAAACCATAAGACCTGATGATATCGGCCAAAGGAGCTAGATAAACATTAAACAGCATTGGGCTGAGGATCGAGCCCTGTGGGACCCCGACCGTTACTGTGTATGAACAGGAGGCAATCCCGTCCACGGATATAGAAACCTGTATTATTTGAAACACAGGATCTTGCCCTCAACCTGGAGGCGGCCAGCAAAATAAAGGCTTTTAATTATAAAAAACACACATAACCCTATGAACAGCCCCCGTCAGCCCCCCCTTCCTTCATAAAGTGTAGTTATGTGATCAGCAGTAGGAATCCGTAGTGTCGAAGGGCAGTCGTCAGAAGGGCAAGTGGTACAAAACGATTTAAGTGAGAGTGGGAGATAATAGGGGATCAGGAGGAGGCAACAGTCAGCGACGTTTCAGGTTGGTCGGACATGTTAGTTTGTTGAATTCAGAAGAAAGAAGGTGAATAAAAGGGGCCCACTCCATGGTGTAGTCATCTAGTCTCTCATCCACTGCTAGTGACACCTTTTCCATGCCTAAAATGATTCCGAGTTTTTGTAGCCAAGATGTGTATTGAGGGCTCTTGTCAGTTCCCCATTGAACCAGGATCACCTGATGTGCTGGCCCCGAAGCTAAAGCCATAAGAATCCTTAGACACAAATGCGGTGGGAACATCAATAGGTTGAGCAATCCTAGGATTGTTAAAGAGGTCTCAAACGCTATGTCAATGTCATCCAGGACCTGTTCCCAGAAGTGAGTAAGTTTGGGGCAATGCCAAGAAGGTGTAGTAGCGAGCCTGTCCCCCCACATCCCTCCAACATTCTTTTTTAGGGTTCGGAGTTCTATGAGCCTATGCGTGCTGGGGTCAGATACCAGTAAGACACAATTTTGTAAGCAGTCTCTGTAATACATGTCTGCCCAATTACTCATCAGTAAAAACTCCTCCTATCTCTTTTTCCCCTTCTCCTCTGTTCCAAAGAAAGAGAGGGTGTCTCTCCTCTATTACGAATGGCATATAACTCAGTGATGAGCCATCTATCACTTTTATTAAGTATCAACCATATTTTAAAGGGTATCAAGAGTCTCTCTGCCTGGGATAGAATCGAAGGCTACATCACCCAATGGCGGACCTGTAAGAAGGAGACGTGGTCAGCTTCCTCTAAGTCATAATCAATTTTTAATTGCTCAAAGGGGAATATCCCTTGGGGGTCGAAATTACAACCAATCTGCCTACAACCTCCATGTGCCATCGGTGGAACTGATCAGTGTGTAGGCCTGGGGGAAAATCAGGGTTGTTAAGGATGGAAGTCATTGGAGAAGGGTAGGACGTTAGCCCAGCTTTGATCACCACAGCATCCCAAACATGAAAGATGGAGCTTCTGACCTGCGATAAGTATAGCCCCCAATCCCTATGCCTTCAAGGTTCCTTCCAGATGTGGGAGGCCACTACTGCCTGATCCATGAAGCACCAATGCTTCTCAGTGAATGGTCTGCTCCATTCTACTAAGAGCCATAGCTGTGAGGCCTGGTAAAGCCGAAGCAGGGAAGGCACTGCGAGACCAGCCTACCAAGTTTGTCGATATATAAGATATTTGAGATGTTTATGGAAGCCAGGCTTCTCCCTCCCAAATAAACCTGTTAAAGTCAACCTGCATTGATTGAAGTGCTTGCTTAGACTGTAAGTAAGTAATTTTTATTATGCATAATTAATTAAAACCGTAGCATACACATGATTGTAAAATACCATAATAATACAATGAATAAAAACAACATTTAAAAGATCATCAAAGTGCGTTATGTTTTAAACTTGCATTTGCATGTTGCGCTTTACAACAGTTCCAAATTGCTTTGTTTGTCAAGGTGAACTGGTCTAACAAACGGCCATCGTTTTGTGTCTATTACATTTTTGCGTTTTTTATGCTTACAGGCTTCATCTACTCAGTTATGGTTATGTGTCCATGAGGCATGATGGCGGAAACTAGCAAGGACAGGCGGTAATGAGGATCAGCCCTGTTACTTTTTTATTTGGCCGATGTCCACTGGCGATGCCTGTTTGAGTCTCACAGTTACTATATCAAATAATTTTGTGAGCCGGCAAGTTAGCTGCGTTTCAGCTGCATTAAAGCACTGTTTTACTGCCTGCCTGCATGTACTGATGCCTTTCTGCTTGAATATTGGTCTAAGTAAAATTCTTCTTATGTCCTTTAAGTTGGGGCAAATGCAGATGACGTGCACCAGGTCTTTATCTCCTCTTGCGCATAAACCACAGGACTGTGGACTTGAACTCCTTTCCCATGGCGGGAGGTGTGGGAGAATCGGTAGGTCGCCCAGTCGCAGCTTGTTTTGACTCCCACTTTGCAGTAAGGTTGTTGTTTAAGAACTTCGTAGTCGCTAAGCACTATCCAATTATGAGCCCTTCTGGCTAGAGTTGCCTTGTCTTCTAGAGAGGATACCATTTTTTATACCTTTGTCACAATCTTTTCGAAGCTCTGGTGATCTGTGGGCGTATCCTAAAGGTCGGTCAATCCTAGTAGCTTGTAGGGTTGTTTTAGATGTAGTCAGCGGCAAGGCTTGAAACAGGTAACAAATGCATGGTAGAGTGGTAATTTTAAAAGCCGCAACTTGGCCAGTCAGGAGAGTCCCACGTCCTCCCAGTTATGTAGATCTGATCGGATTTTCTTAGTCAACGTGGCATAATTAATAGAGATGGTTTTGAGGATAGAGTTCGCCAGCCCAATCCCCAGGTAGGGGATTGAGTCAAAGGCCCAATCGAAAGGAATTTGTAAGTTAGTCAGCACAAAAATAGAAAGTTTCTGAATTTGAGTTTTTTTGTATGTTGACTTTGAAGCCAGAGATGACACCAAAGGTCTGAAGTCTGAAGTCCCATGACCAGGGCAGGTAGAGATTCCAATGGGTTTGAGTTGGCCAAGATGACCTCATCAGCGTAAAGGCTGACAAGATGTTGTTCACTGCCAAACCGGATACCAGTGATATCTCTGTATGTGCTTATAAGCTTTGGGCAAGGGGCTCCATACACAGGGCAAAAAGGAGGGGAAAAGAGGACAGTCCTGCTGAGTGCACAGGCACAGGAAAAGATGGAGATGTGAGTCCATTGACACGCACTGTCGCTCGGGGGGAGCTGCAAATGTGTTTAGTCCAGCGTAGGCACCTATCACCAAAACAGAAGAGCTCCAAGGTCTTCAAGAGGTAGGGCCAATGGACTCTAGTGGATGCCTTCTCTGCCTTGATGGAGAGGAGCAGGGCCTCCTTTTGTATTGTCGAGACTTTGTTTATGAGGTGAAAAATGCGTCTGGTGTTGTCGCCACATTGATGCGCCAGTGTGAAGCCAGCTTGATCCGGAGAAATCAGTTCTTGAATAAGGGATTAAGGCGGTGGGCGAGGATGCTGTGAATAACTTGGCTTCAACGTTTAAAACGTTGCTGGATCTATAGGACCCACACAAAGTTGGGTCCCTTCCAGGTTTGGGAGTGACCGACATTGAGTCTTCTGTCAAAGAGTCTGTAAGGGAGCTAATAGAAGAAAAGGAGTTAAACAGTTGGGTGAGGACCAGGGCTAGCTCTTGGCAGAAAGTTTTGTAAAAGTTTGGGGGCAAGCCATGCGGTTCAGAGGAATTCATCGGCTTCAGGCAGGTATTGGCCAAGATTACCTCCTTCATGGGTATAGGCTTGTCCAGGAAATCTGCTATCTGAGATGGTCGGGGGGTCGGTTAGCAACTTGTGAGTTATTCCGAGGGGTTAGTAGGAGCATCTATTTCATCTGTGTAGAGAGTGCCATAAAAATGCTAGAATGCTTCTGCAATATGTTGATCAAAGAGTAAAATTTCATTCAGGGTGGGTGGATCACCTGGATGGATCTGGAATGAATCTTGGCCCACAGGCGGTGTGCCAGCAATCAGCCACAGCGATTACTACCAAGATAAAACTTAGGCGAACCAAGGCATACTCTGCCCTATCTAGATAAAGCTTTTTGAGGAGCATTCAAGTTCGTTCTAGCTCTCTCCAAACCTGTGGAGCGCCAGTACTCTTATGTATTGCCTCTCAGACTTTCAACTCAAGAGCCTGCTGTTTCTCTTTTTGTGTTAGAATTTGGGCGGCAGTTACAACAATAAATTCACTACAAACCACCAGTTTCAATGCCTCCCACAGGGAAGCCATGACAATCTGGTCACCATCATTAGTCTGCAGGTAATCTCAGATTGTCTTGCAAATGGCCGAAACCGTCAAGGGAGACTGGAGAAAGGAATCTCTAGGGTTCAGCGCAAAAGGTTTGCATGTGTTGCGTGCACGTGTACAGTGAGAGTAAAACTTGCATGGTCTGAGAGTGATCGTGGAGCTATGAAGGAGACGTGTACTAGTTGTTGGAGGGCTGTGGAAGCAAGAAAGCAATCGATGCATGCATATGTTTTATGTACTGCTGAGTAATAAGTGTAGTCCCTCGTATTAGGATGGTTCATGTGCCAGACATAACATAAGGTACATTCTGCTAGCCGGCTAATACCCCTTGGTGTAAAAGCCCCTATTTGGTCTGTGTGTTGGGCAGAGTGGTCCAGCTCATTATCCTTGACTAAATTTAAGTCACCCCCAATCAGCATAGCAGCATCTGGGGATATGAAACACTGGAGAGAGGGCATTCATTATAAAAGATTCTTGCTGATTGTTGGGTGCGTATATGTTTGGCAGGGTAAAGTGGACAGAGCCAAGTCAAAGTTGTTATGCAAGAATGGGTCCCTTGACTTCAGTTACTTTAAATACTACCTCCGCCCTTAACTTAGTGGAAAACTAGATAGACACCCCCTGCTTTGAAGAGTTAGATGACCATTTTTGATGGGGAAACCAGCTAAACTTCATGCAGTGGAAGACTATGAACAATAAATGCATCTTCTAGAGCAGGGAAATATCCCTGGCAGAGGGCTTGAGCATGGAAAGGATCGCTCTCAGTTCAACGGAGTTATTGAGGCCTCTAACGTTGAGGCTCATAATCTTAATCTCCAGGGTAGCCACTCAGAAAGTAGCTGAAGTCAGGCAGAGGTAAAATGTCTTTAGAGTGCAATCCGAAAAAGCTAAGTTGACACCGGATCCTGAGCAAAGAGGACCTATTCTGATCAGAAATTTTGAAGGAACAATAGCCTCCAAAACCTGCATGAAACAGTAACAGCAAAATAAACACAATTAATCACAAAACTCCATTGTTGATGGTGATCTGCCTAGCCGGCTAGGACTGGAGCACAGCAACCAAACAGTTCTCTGAGGTGACAGATATCTCCCTGCCATCTGGCACCCACCAGTGAAAAAGGTATAGTGCCAAATTAACAATGTAAACAATAGGAGGAGTTTATCCAGGACATCCTGGCGCTCCTGCGCTCGCTGTGCCGGACCAGGGAAGGTGAACCTCTTGGGCCCTCCCACAGTCTGCCGCGATGATGCTCGTGTCAGGGAGACATGGGAAGAGCCGTCGTAGGTAGTAAATGTGCCCATAGTTTGGAGGCCTAGAACCCTGCCAGCATCCCTCAGTGAGCTCAGTTGATGGAGCCGGTCCTCCCAGTGGAAGAGCTGTCAAAAAGGGTGACTCATCCAAAGGATACATCTTTGGAGCATAAGAAATCAGTCACTGTAACATTGAAGGGTGAGGAGGGAGACATCCTGGATGAGTCCTATGGTATGCCCTCTGAAACTAATGGGTTATTTTGCTTTGGCAGCTCTCATAATATCTCCATTTGTCTGAAAGACATGAACACAAGCCAAAATATCCGATGATTTGGATGCCATGCCCCTGGGCTGGCTGACCCAGTGGACCCTGTCGAGGAGCAACTCTGTATTGCTGTCCCACTCAAGGATAGAGCGAAAGTGTGTCTGAATGTATTCTCTTATTCCGGTTCCTTCTGCACCAGATGGAACCCCTCTAAGATGAATATTGTTAAGCCAGGATCTGTTTTCAAGGTCCTCTGTTTGAACTTGTAACTCTTCCTGTTGCTCAGGCACGTCTACACTTTTTTATCGCAGCATTGCTATTTCCTCTCCCTTAGAGGTTTCGTTGTCATTCAGTGTTGACACACAGTCTCCTAGGAGACGTAACTCCCACATGTTTTGTGAGAGGTCATTCTTAAGGGATTGATGTTCCATTTGCAGGGAGTTAAAGAGAGATTCCAGGAGTGAGGAGTAGGACATGCCTTGGGTTGATGCTTCGCGACCTTAGAGCCCGAAAAGGGCTTCAACAGTCTCAGCAGATGAAGTTGGAGAGCTTGGATGCACTGTGAGTTGCGAAGTGGGGCACCCCCTCTATTCTTCAATATATAGGCAGCTGTAAGATTACTCTAATTGAGGGAGCGAGACAGGCCTCTATCTAGAAAGGCTCGCCAGGGTTAGTGTGTAGATGATTTGGTTACGGTTGCCCACAGCAAAGTTGGAGGGGACCACTGGGCCAACATGCAAAAGACCCTGATGCAGGGGCAGGCAACAGTCTCAGCATATGAAGTTGAAGGGCTGGGGGGGCACTGTGAACTGCAGAGTGGGGCACCCCATCCATCCCTCAATATGTTGGCAGCTGCAAGATGACTCCAATAGGGGGGAACCATGGGCTTCAAAATGGGGCACCTCTTCCACCCCTCAATATGTAGGCAGCTGCAATATGACTTTAACTGGGCGAGTGAGACAGGTCCGTATCAAGGGAGGCTCCCCAGAAACCGTGCATAGATGATGTGAACACAGTGGCCCACAGTGCAGTCGAAGACACCACAGGGGATACACAGAGAACACCCAGCTGTGAGGGCAGGCAGCACGACTACACAGCAGGTGCGTGGGGCCTAGCAGACACCCACAAATGTAAGGGCCCCAGCACAGTAAGTTCAATGTTGAAACAGGCCCACACCTGCAGTTGCCCAGAGCAGGAGGGGAGCCATAGAAAGGCAGAGCAGTAAGGACTTGCCCGACCCCCTAAGAGGGCAGCTCCATGCAGATTTCATCTTAGAGGATCAGATGGGCTGGCCCAGAGCATGCAGGTCGCCTCTGGTAGTCACTGTAGGGCTGCGCTGGGGTCAGGCCCATGAGTAGATGCGGCCCTCAGTAGTGACCACTTGTGAAGGCCCGTAGGTTAGCCATCAGTAGAGCAGGGAGTCTACCAGAGCACGGGCCCCAAGAACACTCTCTGTCTGGCATTCCATGCGTCTCCGTTGTAACAAAAGGTCTCAGTACCGAGCGGCGTGCCCCCGTCATCCCGTCTAGCGAGCAGAAATAGTGACCCCAGAGCAACCGTTGGACCCCAGTGGCCACTTGGTGCTTCACGATGCAGCAGAGGGACACAGGACCAGTGGCTCTGACAGGAAGCGGGCCCCACAGTGCTGGTCCAGGCATAGATCATTGGTTCCTGTAATGGGCACACCCATAGCAGATTTAAGGGAGAGACATCCAGTGGACTGATGCAGATGCAAAGCAATTCTGACAAGCCCCAATCCCCCAGTCAAGCTAGGTCAAGGGGAAGGAGCCACACCACCATGGCTGCATGGCTGACATACTAGCACCTCACTAAAGCAACACAGGACCCATCGGCGGGGCCAGAGGGCAAAATCCTCCACCAGAGCTTCAGGTCACCCCCACTGCTACATCAATCTGCCAGTTCACTGGGCCAAGTCTGCCAGAATCCTGATGGGAAGCTGTATCAGGGGGATTGGGTGGCGGAGAGCTAGGAACCAGTTCTGCCTCCGCCACCATCTTGTCAATGCCCCCATTTGGAGCTTTTAGAATGGGTGCTGAGCACATTGCTTTCTTCAGTGTGTCAAAAGCCCTTTGACAGTTCACTGTCCAGTTGACCTTTTTGAGCATTTTCTTGGATGTCAATCCTGTGAGGAAGGGTTGCGGGGGGGTAAAAGGGACCCATATCCCTGCACAAACCGCTTGTAGTACCACAGTTAAGCAAAGGAATGCCCTGACTTGGGCCTGGGTGGTTTTAGAGCCCCAGTCCAGAATAGTCTGGATTTTGGGCTGTAGTGGCTGAACTTGGCCTCCACCCACAAGGTGGCCCAAGTATACAACCTTGCCCTGCCCCATCTGGCACTTACTTGACTTGATAGAGAGGCCTGCAGTCTTCAGATACTTCAGGACCTTTTGTAGGTAGATCAGGTGATCCTGCCAGGTGGACTAAAGACAGCAATGTCATCCAGATATGCTGCACTAAAGAATTCCAATCCAGCAAGGACTTTATTCACCAACCTGTTAGAGGTGGCAGGGGCATTCCTTAATCCAAAGGGCATCATATTGAATTTGAAGTGCCTATTTGGGTTTGAGAAGGCTGATTTCTCTTTGGCTCCAGGGGTCAGACCAATCTGCCACTACCCAGATGTGAGATCAAATGTACTCAGATATTTGGCTGCCACCAACCTGTCAATCAGTTCATCAGCCTTAGGAATTGGATGTGCTTCGGTTTTTGTGACTGGATTAAGGCCCCTATAGTCCACACAAAATCTTTCTTTCTTTCTACCCTGGGAATGTGGCTTGGGGACTAACACAACTGGGCTGGCCCAGGGGCTCTCTGAGGGTCCAATGACACCCAATTCCAGCATCTTGCTTACTTCAGCCTTGATGCTTTCTGTAGGAAGGTAGGATCAATTTCCGATGTGGGACAGCTCGTGTACAGCTCCTAGTCTTCCTCAGCGTCGCTTGGTCCCCACACCTCCAACTACACGGTCACCCGTCAACTCTCCTGAACCATCTGACATTGGTGGGCATTGCACTTCCCTGCTTCCTGGTCACCTACAAGTGGCATAGACTCTGTCCCCTCTGCTTGCAGGTTCTCCTCTTCAAGAATTCACCATTGGATTCCACTGTACTCTTACACAGTCTTCTTTAGTGGCATTTTTGCTGAAGTCCTCCATTGTGGTCTTTTGTGGTTTCCGCCACTTTGCATCTTTGCACCCAGCTTCCTATAGGTAACCTGATTATTGGGGTATCTCCAGGGTGAGGGACTCCCCAACCTTCTGTTTCCAAAGAAGTTTCTTCAGGGTCTACTGGGAAGGGTCCTTCTCTAAAACTGCAACCACAACTTTCCTGTTGACTTCTATTGGGCACACTGCTGTGTTTCCACTCTACACACAGCCTCCCTGGGGTTCCTAGGTACTTACCTTGGGTTGTCCCTTGTGTCTCCAGCTCCTCTGAGTCTCCTGGTCCAAATTCCAACTTTGGTCGCAGTTTGCATTCTGCTTCTTTAGTATATGGTTTGGTCTTCCGCTGGAGACCACTGTATTTTGTGCTTACTTACCTGTTTACAATTGAAGTATTTTTGTGTATTTGTGTTTATATCTCCGGGTAGGAGATATACCAATGTGTTTGTGAGTGTTGTGTAATAAATAGATATATTTTTTTATACACACTGCGTGGTTCTTTTTCATTTAAAATAACACTACATGATTAGATATGATAAAACAAGCTGCTTAACACTCCTGTATAAGCCTGAAGGCATCTCTCCACAGGTACCACTTAGAGAGCTTTCTATGGTCGTCTAAGACCACTAAAATCACCATAAGGGTTGCCTGGATTAGTGCAAGCTGCTTCACTTAAATAAGTTTACACTATATTCTAAGTGAGCATCCTTCACTTTTTTTGACATGATCAGACTGCTTGTATATTGTTTTTGACAGGTAGGCTTTCACTAGTGTACACATCATGGGTACACCAGCTTGTATGACCAGGAGTGAAAGAAGAGAGCTCATCAAACTGAGTTAGGACTTGCCTGCAATCAGCCTGCTGTTGGTCAGTGAGGGTGTCTGAAAAGACCACTCTTTCCACTGAAAAATCTTTAGGGTTGCTTTAGAGGAAGCCAGGGAGAAGTTCGCTCTCTGTTTCCTGCTCCTCATCAGTGACAATGAGCATGGCCATGTCAGCCCTATCATTACAGGGTTTTATGCGATTTACATGTATCACCCTTTTGGGGGTATCTACATGTGCCAAGGTCAACTAAATAGGTGACCTTCCCTTTCATCTGAAGGATAGGGAAGGGCCCAGTTCATTTGTCTAGGAGGGCTTCAGGTGCCACTGTATCCAAAACCCACACCTTCTGCCTTTTGATAATACAGGAGCTTCTGGTGCTCTTAGCTGACCTCAAGGTTTGCACATGCTTTTTTCATGTATTCAGCGATTCTTGAGTCTCTCCTATCTTTCCTTCACCAGACAGAGTGGTTCAAAGTGGGAGAACCATGCTACCTTTTGTGGCACCTCTCTGTAACAAAAAGGAGGCATAGTAGTTAAACAGCCCATCTCCTTATGAGGTTTTCAGGGAGTCCACCAATCATACTATTTAGGTTCTTGTTAAGTCTTTCAACAAGCCCATTGGTCTGCGGATGGCATGGTGTAGTAAACCTATATGTCATGCCACACTCAGTCCACATATGCTTCAAGTATGCAGACATGAAGTGTGTATCTCTGTCTGATACTACCTCCATAGAAAAGCCACCCCTGGAAAAAATACCATGGAGGACCTTGGTCACTGGAGGGGCAGTGGTGGCACATAGGAGAAGTGCCTCAGGTTACTTTGTGGCGTGATCCACTACTACTAGAATAAATGTGTTCTCTGATGCTATGTGAGGGCTAAGGGTGCTAATAATGACAATCCCGCCCCTTTGAATGGGTACCCCAAGCACTAGAAGTGGAATTAAGGGGGCCTTCAGGTGGCTACCTGTCTTGCCACTGGCTTGACAGATGAAACAGAAGTTACAAAAGTCCTTCACCTTCCGTTACATTACAGGACAGTAGAAGTGGTTGACTAACCTACTCCAGGTTTTTGTCTGGCCTAGATGCCCAGCTAGGGAAATGCCAGGGGCCAATGTTAGAAGGGACTCTCTACACTTCTGAGGCACTACCACTCTTCTAGAAGCACCAGGTTTGGGGTCTCTGGCCTCAGTGTATAGGAGTTCCTCCTCCCAATAGGTCCTGTAGGAACCACTGACGCTTCCCTTTCCTGATCAGCAGCTTGCTGCCTCAGGCTTTTAAGAGTGGGACAGGTCCTCTGCCCCGGTACAGATATTCCCAGAGGGTCCCCCTGGACCCAAATGATCTGCTGTGTAAGGCTCAAGATTACACCTTGACCTTTGGAAGATAGATTGTAAAGGGATTTATACCTTTCTCCAACCATACGCCATGTTGTGGACACACAGATTGCTAGATCTGCAGCATGACGACACAGCCCTCGAGCAAAGTAATGGTTTTACATTATCATAGATGATTAACACCTTCTAGATCGACACACCACTGCTATGGACTTCGCATGTGTTAATACTGTGTTATAAACCTAACGCCATTCGGGAGTAGTATAATTACACCTTTACCATTCTATGCAGCTTGTTCTTGTGAACAACACCGCTACCCGCCATCGTTTTCCGTCCCATTTGGATAAGTTGTCCTAAAGTTGAATAGACCTTTGTGTAGTCTTTTGATTCACAACCATATGCGCAGCTAGTCCACGAGGCATCATGGTGCTTCGCGCGCTGTAACCTAGCAGTGAGACACGTCACTTTCCCCAGGACATACCACGCTGTTGCCTAGCAATGAGACACATCATTCCTCCGAGAACCTATCACATGACTCCACCCAACAAACGTGATACGTCATGACGTGCTTGACACACTCGTTGACGCACCCGGAAATAAAGTATATCTTCCCGTATTCCCTTTCAATACTCACCACCCCGGTTCCTGGCGGTCTGGGTAGGTCGTTTGCTTGAACGTGAATCCACGTTGGTGAGTATTTTAACTATATTTTCTCCCCCCCGCCTGTGGAGCTACATCTGCCTACTGGCTATCGGAGCCCTCCTGATTGATTCTTTCGGACACCATGTACCGAGGCCAAGACACCCTGGCCCGGTCCTAAGGTCCGTTATGTTTTGATCGGCCTGGGCTGTGGTTACTGTGGCTGCTTCCGGCTACCCGTTACCCTCCACTACGGTGCCACCTCATGTATGGCAATTTCTTGTTCAATTTCTTGTTCGTTTTCTACCACAAAAGGTACATGTAATGATTGTTTCTTTGGCAACTTTCATGTTTTTTCAGGACCCAATCGGTGTCCCCTCTTTTAGCCGCCAGTACCGTTGCTAACAATAGTAGCAACCCCATTAGGTGAGTCTTCTTGCCTTCCATAGAACCATCGCCTACCAAACCAGTGGTTTTTATCTCCCCACCCTTCACTCCCGAATGGCGTTCTAGGCACTGCAATGTAATAAAATTGTGTGATGCACGCCTCTAGCACGGTGATCTTTTATGACACAATTATTCACAATTATGTACAGTTTGAAGAGTTCTTTCAAGAATCGTTATAATTCTTTTTCATCCTCAACAGGTAACAGACCATAGGAAGTGGTATGTAGATGTCACTTTACCACGTATTGTAGACAGCCTCATTTGATCCTGATGAATTGCCTTGATCCTCCTGACACTCACGGCAAGAAACATGTTGATCCTATAGAGTAGAGCTTATGTCTAGATACCTGACTCCTAGCACCTAGCCACTCTACACATTTTTAATAGGGCAGTTTATCTTCGGAATAAAATCAATTAGGACTAACTGACCCCTTTTAAACCCCTTTTTTCTGCTACATCACCCCATACTAGGCCCCTCACCCCCAAGCACCTTCGGCAGGAACAAAAGATCCCCGATTTCGGGAGCCCGTCAAGGATTGCAGCGCCGACTTGACGAGGGGCAGTGCTCATATGTTGAAGCATGACACCTAGCTTGCTGGGTGTGTGAGAGCACTAGTTCAACCAAGGGCAATTCCCCTTGTCTTTCCCTGATTGGTTTCTTTTATCACTGATCGGTTGAGATACACTCTCATCTGCTCCTTACACTTCTCTTCGCTACTGTACACGAGGAACTTTGTACCCTTTATTGTTGCTAGTCTCCTGGGGTATGTACACTGGACCTCTGTAAACAACAACACCCCTAGTCCCTAATTTTTGATAGTAGATTTTGCACGGGGATTCCCGTGGGACTTTCATAAGGATACCAGTGGTCTAGCATTTTCTAGCCAATCTGGACCACAACCTTGTCAACTATTGACTTCTTTCCCTTCCCTTCCCTTCTCTATGGATAACCAAGGACTCAGCTTTGGGGATGAAGTGGTTTCTGACATACTTGATAGAACACCCTCACTCCTGGGACATGATGGCAACTCTGCATCAGGTTCCCAGTCAGATGATTGGAATTCACTGACATTGTTGAAAAGGGAGTGGTTAAAAATCACACTTCATGGCGCCCTTATGACAGAATATTTACGTGCCAATATCACACCGGCGGGATTGATTGTCAACAACTTTCCCAGACTATTCCTAGACGATGCTACCTTCAAAAAGGAATGGTCTCTCATTGCATGGAAATGCACCAGAGACCTGCTGGTACTTATCATTAATACAGCGAAACGCATAGCAGATGCTCTCCTTGTTAGGATACAGATTGCGGAAGGCGCACTAAAAACCACCATTCAAATTACAGCTTATAAGAACAAACTTGCTGAGATTAATGCAGAGATTTCCGAAAATAAAGAATATCTAATGAAACAAAAAATTACCAAACTACAAAAAGATATCGATAAATTTGACAAAGAAAAGGTATATCCTTACTTGAAGGCAGACTATACATCGGTTAAGAACAGTTATTCTTCCGATGATAACTCCGACAGAAGAAGTTCTGCCAATAGTAACTCTAGCACGGGGAGCTGGGGTAGTAATAATGGTCGCCGCAATCAACGCGCTAACTATCATTACAATGTCCCGACCTTTCAGGGACCACCTATGTTTCCAGGACCCCCACCACCACCCCCTTACTGGCAATACCAACCATTCCAACAAGGACCTCCCCAGTTCTTTAATAACGGCCCCCCCCCACTTTTTTAGACAGAGGCTGGGGCAGAGGAAGAGGTCGAAACAGAAGGGGCGCACGGAAACAGGTTCATTGGCAAGACCCCCCTACTGGGATGGACACAAGGAGCAAAACACTGAACAAGAGAAATTAGTAGTCAATTTATCACAACGTGACCTCACTGACCCTGAGATATCAATACTACAGAAAGGGTTAGGTTTCGTACCTACACCAAAAGTTGACAAGTTCAGGGATGTCTGTGAGATCCAAAAACTTTTCCGAAAGATAAGACTACGCTCATATTTCATGGACAAACCATGCCTCCAAGTGGATGACTCAGGACTAAGTAATCCTTCCACCTTTACTCCTCACAATGGGATGGTCCCGGTTGAGATTCTTACTTTCGAAAAGGCGGTTTTGAAAGATCTAGCCTCGCTACCTTCCCAAACCCCTTTTCACAATTTGTCCAAGTCTGAGACAGAAACAGCGAATGCACTCGCAAGAGATGAATCCATCATTATCAAACAAGCCGATAAAGGTGGGGCGACTGTTATTCAGTCCATATATGATTATGATGAGGAATGCAAACGACAACTAAACAATGATCAATACTACGCCCCTATCACCATTGACCCCACTCCTCGCCTCTCTAACACTATTTCGATACTAGTTAATGAGGCAGTAACCAATGGGTGGATTAACAAGAAAGAAGCAGATTTCCTAACTGCTACAGAGCCTAAGACGCCCTATTTTTATACTTTACCAAAGATACACAAAGGTACAATGCCAGTTCCCGGGCGCCCAATAGTTTCGGGTATTGGCTCAGTACTAGAACCGCTTTCTAAATTTGTGGATCACTTTCTACAACCTTTGGTGAGGGATATACCATCTTTCATCAGAGATACGACTGATGTCCTCAGAATAATTGACTTCATAGAGGTCTCATCACGTATTGACCTTCTCATCACTCTTGATGTAGAGGCCTTGTACACTAACATTCCTCAAGGAGATACCTTGACAGTTGTAGAAGCAGCCTTGAATTCACTAGAGTGGGATTCACCTAACCCAGTTACATTCATAATGGATTGTGCGTCCTTAGCATTAACTGAAAACTTTTTTGAATACAAAGGGCAACTATACCATCAGTGCCAGGGTACATCGATGGGGAGTACCTTTGCCCCGAGTCTGGCCTGTCTATATATGGCAACATTTGAAAAGGAAGTCATCAATACTGTACACAACCCGTTTCAACAACATCTTGTCCTCTGGAAATGGTTTATTGATGATATTTTGATTTTTTGGCATGGCTCTGTTGACACCTGTAACAGATTTGTGCATTGGATCAATCAGCAAAACCCATTTCTGAAATTTTCCCATACTATTTCAGACACGAACGTTGCATTCCTTGATTTGAACATCAAGTTATCAGGCGATCAGCTCTCTACATGCCTGTATAAAAAACCCACAGATCGCAATAGCCTTCTCTTATACCAGAGCCACCACCCCAAAGCACTTAAAGATAATCTTCCTGTGGGACAATTCCTACGTATTAGGCGCAACTGTACATCCACTAACGACTACAAATCAGAAGCCTCCTCTTTAGCCAAAAATCTCAAGACAAGGGGCTATCCATCCAAGGTGATCAAGGACTCCATGAAGAGAGCCTTAAATATTACTAGGGAGTCCTTATTAGAAGTACACCAAAAACAACCTGAGGACGTTATCACATGTGTTACTTCATTTACACCCAACTCTGCCCCTACCAAGAAGATCATCCTAAAACATTGGGGCATTCTCAACACAGGCGACCTACGGATACCTAAACCTAGGTTTGCCTATACTAGAACTAGTAGCCTGAGAGATATTTTGATCCACACAAGACCTAAGAAATACACTACCCCATCACAAACCACCCTTTGGGGTTTACCACCTGTCAGAGGACACTTCCCTTGTGGCACATGTACAGTTTGCAAATTCACGACAGCCACTAAAGAGATTGTGTTACGATCCAATTTTAAGTGGAAAATACAAAAACACACCAACTGTAACACTAAACAGTGCATTTACCTGATTACTTGTCCCTGTGATCTACAGTACATAGGGATGACCATGCGTCCAGTTAAAATCCGCATAACTGAACATAGGAGCAACATACGTTGCCAACGCACGACTACAAGACTATACAAATATTTCTTGGAGGCCCAACATACTCCCGATTCACTACACTGGGTCATACTAGAATCCCATGTTCAGATTTCCAAATCCTCTCTATTCAGGCTTGAACAGAGATGGGTACATAGATTATCTTGCCATACCGAGGGTCTCAATGACGATATACCCTGGAGTACCTTATCCTAAACTGGGAATTCATGTCCAAATCGCCTGACCCAATTTTGCTCTGACTCTTGAATTTGGTCCATTCTCTGTTGCAGTCAGCGCTATTAACATTCTATTTGGCAGGATACGATGTTCCCCTTTTTCTACTGTGATCCTCTGTTTGATAAACATAAGTACACCGATTGGGGGTCCATTCTTTTAAATTTTAATTATATACCGATGCGTCAATCTGCACATTGATTATTGACACATCACTTCCTTACACCTTGACCTTAGGAAGATAGATTGTAAAGGGATTTATACCTTTCTCCAACCATACGCCATGTTGTGGACACACAGATTGCTAGATCTGCAGCATGACGACACAGCCCTCGAGCAAAGTAATGGTTTTACATTATCATAGATGATTAACACCTTCTGGATCGACACACCACTGCTATGGACTTCACATGTGTTAATACTGTGTTATAAACCTAACACCATTCTGGAGTAGTATAATTACACCTTTACCATTCTATGCAGCTTGTTCTTGTGAACAACACCGCTACCCGCCATCGTTTTCCGTCCCGTTTCGATAAGTTGTCCTAAAGTTGAATAGACTTTTGTGTAGTCTTTTGCTTCACAACCATATGCGCAGCTAGTCCACGAGGCATCATGGTGCTTCGCGCGCTGTAACCTAGCAGTGAGACACGTCACTTTCCCCAGGACATACCACGCTGTTGCCTAGCAATGAGACACATCATTCCTCCGAGAACCTATCACATGACTCCACCCAACAAACGTGATACGTCATGACGTGCTTGACACACTCGTTGACGCACCCGGAAATAAAGTATATCTTCCCGTATTCCCTTTCAATACTCACCACCCCGGTTCCTGGCGGTCTGGGTAGGTCGTTTGCTTGAACGTGAATCCACGTTGGTGAGTATTTTAACTATATTTTCTCCCCCCCGCCTGTGGAGCTACATCTGCCTACTGGCTATCGGAGCCCTCCTGATTGATTCTTTCGGACACCATGTACCGAGGCCAAGACACCCTGGCCCGGTCCTAAGGTCCGTTATGTTTTGATCGGCCTGGGCTGTGGTTACTGTGGCTGCTTCCGGATACCCGTTACCCTCCACTACGGTGCCACCTCATGTATGGCAATTTCTTGTTCAATTTCTTGTTCATTTTCTACCACAAAAGGTACATGTAATGATTGTTTCTTTGGCAACTTTCATGTTTTTTCAGGACCCAATCGGTATCCCCTCTTTTAGCCGCCAGTACCGTTGCTAACAATAGTAGCAACCCCATTAGGTGAGTCTTCTTGCCTTCCATAGAACCATCGCCTACCAAACCAGTGGTTTTTATCTCCCCACCCTTCACTCCCGAATGGCGTTCTAGACACTGCAAAGTAATAAAATTGTGTGATGCACGCCTCTAGCACGGTGATCTTTTATGACACAATTATTCACAATTATGTACAGTTTGAAGAGTTCTTTCAAGAATCGTTATAATTCTTTTTCATCCTCAACAGGTAACAGACCATAGGAAGTGGTATGTAGATGTCACTTTACCACGTATTGTAGACAGCCTCATTTGATCCTGATGAATTGCCTTGATCCTCCTGACACTCACGGCAAGAAACATGTTGATCCTATAGAGTAGAGCTTATGTCTAGATACCTGACTCCTAGCACCTAGCCACTCTACACATTTTTAATAGGGCAGTTTACCTTCGGAATAAAATCAATTAGGACTAACTGACCCCTTTTAAACCCCTTTTTTCTGCTACATCACCCCATACTAGGCCCCTCACCCCCAAGCACCTTCGGCAGGAACAAAAGATCCCCGACAAAGAGCCCCGATTTCGGGAGCCCGTCAAGGATTGCAGCGCCGACTTGACGAGGGGCAGTGCTCATATGATGAAGCATGACACCTAGCTTGCTGGGTGTGTGAGAGCACTAGTTCAACCAAGGGCAATTCCCCTTGTCTTTCCCTGATTGGTTTCTTTTATCACTGATCGGTTGAGATACACTCTCATCTGCTCCTTACACTTCTCTTCGCTACTGTACACGAGGAACTTTGTACCCTTTATTGTTTCAAGATTCAGGGCCCAGTTTCCTCTCGGGATAACAAGTCTTTTCCCTAAGGAGAGGGGACTTGATCGGGTGTCTGTATAGAAGCTGGCTGCCCAGACTTCTTGCCCTTTCTCTTGGAAGGTTGGTATATAATTTCAGGCTCCAATACTTCTTTTCACCATGGGTTCTACTCTGTGCTCTGGTTTTCACACACACCCATTCAGGTATTCCCAGCATTGCTGGATGGGTTTTTCTTTCTATGTCAGCCCATACTGAGTATTCCAAATAATTGCCAAGCAAACACTGGACTGGGATGGCAGAAGATTCCACTACCCTTTTGTGGCCAGTAACTCCTCCCCATTCTAAGGACACCATGGTCATTGGATGAACCTTAGCGTGATTGTCAGCATAGAGGACTGTGTAAGTCTCTCCAGGCAAGTACTGGCCTGAGGTAACTAGTTGTTCAGCCACCATAGTGACACTGGCACCAGTATCTCACAGAGCTTAAATCTCCACCCCATTTATATGTGGTTCTTGTCTATATTTTTTCAGATTACCGGGCCATAGAGACAGGATTGCAATATCCACTCCATCCTCTGTGACTAATGTTGCCTCAGTAGGTTCACTGACATGGTCAGGGCGCACCTGTGATCCCATCTGAGACTGCTGATTTTCTAGAAACATTATTTTTATTTTGACTGCTAGGGTCTCTAGTTCGGTGTCCAGTTGCCTTACTATCAAACACCAAGCCTTCTTGTGATCCTAGTTTTTACCCTGGCACACATCTTTGGACTGTGAAGAGTTTCTGGGCCCACCCTCCTTAGCAGGTTTTTGGGGGTCTGAAGAAGACTTTTTTTTATTTTTATCCTTTTGGTCACCATATTTCCCTTGGGGGTCTTTCTGGCACTTTCATTTGGTCACCCCCACCAGTGGTAGTTTTAGTCACCTTTGTTTTGAAGCAGTGGTCTGCCTTCTTCCCCAACTCTAGAGGAGAAAGTGGACCTAGATGCTGATGTAACTTCTCATTGTAACAATTACTTAGAAGATGCTCTTTCATCATTGTGAGAAGTTGGCCAGGCATATGCTGGTCACTAGTTAAAGTGGCCATCTTGCACCAGTCCAATTCGACTCTTATGGTAGATAGGTTTAAGACAACCTTTTAAAGAAAGCTATCCTAGTGGTAGCTGTGGAAAGCAGCCTTCAGGCTAAGTCTCTTGAGGAATGTAAAACAGCTTGTTTTACCTTATATTCTCTTGAATTACCAAATGAAAGGACACCACACAGGTATATATATAAAATATATATGTATTTATTTCTAACACACTCTACTAATCTCTTTATGAGATTAGAAGTCAAGAACATATGCAAAAATCAACAGTTCACAACAAATTAAGCACTTATATGGCTGGGGTCCTAGGGCCGTACCAGACCATATACTAAAAAAGAGGTATAAGAAGATCGACTTGAGGAGGGAGAAGGCCTAGGGCCTTCAGAAGCGCTGGGGCCTCACTAATCCACCCAAGGCAGGTAAGTAAAGGACCCACGGGAGACGCATGCAGTGTGAGAACACAGCCGTGGATCCCAATAGACTTCAATGGACCAAGTCGCGGTTGGAATTTTAAAGTTCTAGGGTACTTCGGGAGAGTCTACAAGCAAGTCACTTACAGGGTAAGTAGTTCTAGAGCCAACACACACAGGAGCACCGGAGTGCACGAGTTACCTCACCCAGGGAAGCCGGGTGCATAGGTGACTTTTGGTGTCGAGTTGCGGCGTCGTTTTCAATGGGAGCCAAAGAAGAGTTGCTGCTTGTGAAGACACGAGAAGTGTCCGGTGGAATCCAAGGCTGGATTTTGAAGAAAGAAGACCTGAAAGCACAGGAGACAGTGTTCAAAGTCACTTGCCAGTGACCCGGGCCCAGGAAGATGGATGCCCACAGTCGTTGGGTGATTTCAGGGGATCACAGGTGTCTTGACTCTTCAGCCACAAGGTCCAGGAGGCGTCGATGATGACCAGGAGCTAGATTCGGTGTGTCCAACAAAGTGTGCAGCTTACTGAGGTGTCGGCAACCAGATTGGAGCCAACAAGCCTTGGCAACAGCAAGTCACATGGAAAATGAAGAAAGTCAGGGGTGCAGACCAGCTAGGTTTGAGGGACTCACCCAGCAACGGTAAGTCCGGGCAGGCCTGGAGCAAACAGGGGAGCCCTTTGGTTTGGTAGAAAAGACTTCAGGGGACCCACAAGCCAACGGGCAAGCAATCGCGAAGATGCCTCATGAGGATTCACTTCACAGGAGCCCACGGTCACTCGGAACAAGGTAGGCCTCCGATCTTCAGTGGAAATCCTGCTGGAGGCTTGGACCACACGTGGTCCAATGCACAAGTTCGTAGAACATCGTGAAGGGATTGCTCTTGACAATAGTGCACGGTACATGGGTATTGCTGTTCCTCGTCACTCGTGGGGTCCACTTGCCTCAGCTTCACTGAGGACTCACAATGGCCTTGGAGAAGTCAGGAAATCCCCTTCCAGGGCTGGAGGGACTTCAGACTCTTGCAGGAGCGGGAATGTTTGTGACCGTTGATTCAAAGTTTTGGTGCCTGCCAAGCAGGGGAGTCACTCCTTGAGTCCAAGGGAGATTTTTCAGTCTTCCAAAGGTAGTGGAATGTCGAAGGTCCAGGATTCTTCTTCAGAGTATCGTCCAGGGATATCTAACTTGCAATGGCAAGGGTTCCCTAACTTATACTACAAGGAAGGGAGGGACTAGCTCTATGACCCCTCCTATGGGAGGGTCAGGGGAGTGGGTGGCTACACCCACTTTCCTTTGTCCAGTTTCATGCCAGAGCAGGGGCAGGTAGCCCCTGAACCGGTTTGAGCTGGCATATGCACAGAGGAACCTACTGCTCCCCCAGTGCAGGACTTCAAAGCACTCTAGGAGTGCACCCACCCAGCCCCAATACACTAAATCCTGTCTGGAAGGTGGTGACACCTCCCTATTGTTGGGCCTCCTCCACTGCGAGTTTTGGTCAGCAGCAAGAGGGCAGCCCAGTGTCTGTGCTGGTGGCATCCATTTCGTGATGCCAGGTCTCTTTCAGGATTCCACCGTGTTTCCACAGTAGGTACATGTCTTCCCCTCTAGAAGGGTGGGATCATACTCCCACACCAGGTACTGGTGTGGGAGTATGATTCCAAAGCGTTTGACACCAAACACGACATGTTTTGATGCAGCCATCCCAGAGTTAGCATTTACCGCGAGGTTATAATGCACTTAAGAGTATATGGTTTAGCCGCATCCACAAACAGCCACAGAGAATAGACTCTGAGGGCTGCAGAGGGGCCCTGCTCAGGCAGAGGCACCCCCTCACATGTAAACGAAGCACCCTGCCCTCAGGATTGATACAGCCTGCCTTATGGGTGACTAATAGGCTTATATGTGTGTGTAAGGTGAGATATAGGGAACCTATATCTCAGTGAGGAGTGCTAACACTACCTCACCCAGGCTGCAGTAGCAGGCCTGTGGTGTCAGATTTAGTCTGCTTCCCATGGGTGGCATAATACATGCTTCAACCCCTGGTAGGCCTGTGAAGTACCTATGCCCTTGGTACCTAAGGTACCATATACTAGGGGCTCATAAGGTACCACAGTATCCAATCACTAGTGCATCTAATATGCACTCAAAGTTATTTAGAGAGAACAGAGATACTGTGGCCCTGATTAGCAGGGACCCAACCAGACTATAGCCAGAAACCAGTGTTAACATCAGAAAACAAGTGGGGGCAACGTAAGTGCAGATCCTACTCTCCTACAATCATTAAATTGTACAGCCGTTTATAGTCATGCACATTGTTACCTGTTAACCAACCACCTAGTGTTTCCCTGAAAAGTGCCAAAATTCGCACAGGACTGGCTCTGGACTATTTAAGTCTCCTTAAATGTTATTTTATATTCTTCAGTGGTGAGCCCAAAGGCCTCAATCAGGGTACCCTTCATGAGGTCATAGGACTCAGCATCTTTCTCATTCAATGTAAGGAGTCTATATCTGCATTTACCAGAGAATAATTCCCACAAGAGAGGAGCCCAATTTTTTCGGGCTACCCTTCTAGCTAGGCAGGTTCTCTCAAAAGCAGTGAATGATTGAGTGATGTCATCACCCTCTAAGTATTTAGGGACAACCCCTTTGGGGAGTTTTGATTCAAAGGAATCTTCTCTCTCTCTCTCTAGTTATAAACATGCTGCCACCAGTGATAGGTCCTAGGCCCATCTCTTTTCCTTGTCGTTCTATGTCCAAGAGTTGCACTTCTAAGTTCAGTCTCCCAGTCATTATTTCAAGCATGAGGTCTTCTTCTGAGCGATTCTCATCTGATGCTGAGTGGATGGACTCAGCCACCTCTTCAATTTGATCTTCAGAGTCAACCCCAGCAGTCTCATCTTCATCATATTGAGCTACTAGATCTATTTCAAACCCTGCTAAAATTCTTCTAAGCTTGTCTTTTTTAGCATGTTTGCCAGTATTGATGCCATAACCCTTACGGACAGCCCTGAGCCTGGCATAGGACAGACCCATGTAAGGGGTCAGGTCAAGCTCCTGAGCCTGGTTATTCGTACCAGACATTATTTTACTAAAGTTGGGCTCTTTTTAGGAAGTTAAAAAGAACCTTAACATTAGACTTTGTCCTAACTAGAGTAATAGATGTTTTAATATCTAACCACTTAGTTTCATGGACTTAGTCAAGGCCCTAGTAGTTAATTTTAGAAATGTAGAAAAAATAGGCCTATTTCAAAAATACAACTAGACTAAAGACAATTTTGGATTGTATTCATGTGGTCACTTATTGACAAAGTGGTTCCAGCAAATGCAAAGTCTTCTGTTCCACTGCTAAACCACCAAATGTAAGAAGCTGGCTCTCTATATAGTGTACTAAAATGAAGCACACTGTGCCGAGAGCCAAGTGGATTCCCAATTGGTATACAGAGGTAAAAGCAGATAATTCTAATGCTATTTTGTGGTAGTGTGGGCAAGCAGTTAGACTTATGCTAAGCATTTGTTGTACTTACAGAAGCAAACAATGAGACATAGGTGCCGATCACGATCCGGTAAAAAATGTCCCCGTACGACTCGTATCGGGTCTTTTTACCGTACGAATCGTACAAGTGCCGTACGAACTGGCAATCACGATTCGCATGGTAAAAAGTCCATACGAACCGCACTGGGAATCATTCCCCACACGTCCTCGGGTCGGAAAATGTGTCCGACACGTCCTCGGACGATTTACCTTACACACGTAAAAATCCAAGTCCGACCGAGGAATCACGATCCATCCCGTGCGTCCGAGCCTACAACCGTATGGAAAAAACACCGTCCGCACCGAACACCTATAGCAACCATGGAGACATGTGCCCGCATACGCGCCCAACACTCCCCCCAGCCCCCGTACGTCCGACACATACCCCCCGTATATGTATACCCCCACCGGTCTAGGTACACCCCAGTACGTTCCAGTCGTACCCCCACCCCAGTACGTGTCGTACCACCGTCAATGTACACCCCCCCCCTGTACGTGTCGTACCACCGTCAATGTACACCCCCCCACCCCTGTACGTGTCGTACCACCGTCAATGTACACCCCCCCACCCCAGTACGTGTCGTACCACCGTCTATGTACACCCCAGTACGTTCGAGCCCCACCCCCACCCCAGTACGTGTCATACCCCCCCTGTACCTACACCCCAGTACGTTCCAGTCGTACCCCCACCCCAGTACGTGTCGTACCAACGTCAATGTACACCCCCCCACCCCTGTACGTGTCGTACCACCGTCAATGTACACCCCCCCACCCCTGTACGTGTCGTACCACCGTCTATGTACACCCCAGTACGTTCGAGTCCCACCCCCACCCCAGTACGTGTCATACCCCCCGTGTACCTACACCCCAGTACGTTCCAGTCGTACCCCCACCCCAGTACGTGTCGTACCAACGTCAATGTACACCCCCCCACCCCTGTACATGTCGTACCACCGTCAATGTACACCCCAGTACGTTCCAGTCGTACCCCCACCCCAGTACGTGTCATACCCCCGTGTACCTACACCCCAGTACGTTCCAGTCATACCCCCACCCCAGTACGTGTCGTACCACCGTCTATGTACACCCCAGTACGTTCCAGTCGTACCCCCACCCCAGTACGTGTCATACCCCCGTGTACCTACACCCCAGTACGTTCCAGTCGTACCCCCACCCCAGTACGTGTCGTACCACCGTCAATGTACACCCCCCCCTGTACGTGTCGTACCACCATCAATGTACACCCCCCCACCCCTGTACGTGTCGTACCACCGTCAATGTACACCCCCCCACCCCTGTACGTGTCGTACCACCGTCTATGTACACCCCAGTACGTTCGAGCCCCACCCCCACCCCAGTACGTGTCATACCCCCGTGTACCTACACCCCAGTACGTTCCAGTCGTACCCCCACCCCTGTACGTGTCGTACCACCGTCTATGTACACCCCAGTACGTTCGAGCCCCACCCCCACCCCAGTACGTGTCATACCCCCCGTGTACCTACACCCCAGTACGTTCCAGTCGTACCCCCACCCCAGTACGTGTCGTACCAACGTCAATGTACACCCCCCCACCCCAGTACGTGTCGTACCACCGTCAATGTACACCCCCCCACCCCTGTACGTGTCGTACCACCGTCTATGTACACCCCAGTACGTTCCAGTCGTACCCCCCACCCCAGTACGTGTCATACCCCCGTGTACCTACACCCCAGTACGTTCCAGTCGTACCCCCACCCCAGTACGTGTCGTACCACCGTCAATGTACACCCCCCCCCTGTACGTGTCGTACCACCGTCAATGTACACCCCCCCACCCCTGTACGTGTCGTACCACCGTCAATGTACACCCCCCCACCCCTGTACGTGTCGTACCACCGTCTATGTACACCCCAGTACGTTCGAGCCCCACCCCCACCCCAGTACGTGTCATACCCCCGTGTACCTACACCCCAGTACGTTCCAGTCGTACCCCCACCCCTGTACGTGTCGTACCACCGTCTATGTACACCCCAGTACGTTCGAGCCCCACCCCCACCCCAGTACGTGTCATACCCCCCGTGTACCTACACCCCAGTACGTTCCAGTCGTACCCCCACCCCAGTACGTGTCGTACCAACGTCAATGTACACCCCCCCACCCCAGTACGTGTCGTACCACCGTCAATGTACACCCCCCCACCCCTGTACGTGTCGTACCACCCTCTATGTACACCCCAGTACGTTCCAGTCGTACCCCCACCCCAGTACGTGTCGTACCACCGTGAACCTACACCCCAGTAGTTCCTGGCGCACCCCCAACACAACCTCCTAAGTACGGAGCGCACCCCATGCCCCAACATCACAACCGCATGTACGAGTCGTACAAAGCCACACACAAGGACATAATCGTACAACCAAATGGCCCATGTACACACCGTACACACGCTCAAAACGCACGTACACAACCAGGACAAAATAAAACAACACAAGAATACACCATTCGAAAGGCACACAGCCACTAAACATGGCCAACAACCACTAAAATAACACAATCACTGACCTGCAACTGCCAAAAACAAACAGAGGCCCAATACACCACCACTCCTTATAACACACCCACCCAAAATTCAAAAACTGCCACACCCACCCATGGACCAATAAAAAGGGCCCACACACACAAACCATGAGCCTTTGCAACAGACTCACTGCTGCCAGACACCACAGAACCAGACTACAAGCTACACCACACCTTACACTTGCACACCTTCACACGACCACCCTCACAAACACCCTCTCATCACATTCACACACACACACAACCATCCACACCCCCCCCAACATCCACACACCCCCCACACCCACACCATCCCCACCCACACCCCTCACCATGCCCACTACCAAGAATCCAAAGTTCAGTCACCGAGAGTTGGAGGTCCTTGTTGATCAAATCCTCAGAGTCGAGCCACAGATCTTTGGAACATTGGTCAGAAGCACCAGCCAGGCAGCCAAAACAGCCATGTGGCAGACCATCGTCGATGCTGTGAATGCTGTTGCGGACACCAGGAGGACCAAGCAGGATTGCCAGAACAGGTGGTACGATCTGCGGAGGAGGGTCAGAGCCAAGAGGCAGGAGGAACACGACCAGGCCAACGCCACCGGAGGAGGGCCCTCCCGCAGAGCCGTACAGTACCATCCCTGGGAGGAGAGGGTGATGGCCATACTGCCGGTGGAGGCAGTTGAAGGAGTAGAAGGACTCCGAGACCCGGGTGAGTACACAAACAACGCACCTCACATGGGGGGAACTGCAACCACAACCAAAATTACTAACAGGCACGCAACCACCACAAGCCATCGCATGACTCAACCACACTCCATGAGCAGGCACATGCCACTGCTGCCACCATGCCCCATGCACCCAGCTGGACAATGTCAAGTCACAGGCCACAGAAGACAACAACACATGACACGGTAACCCGGATGGCGGGAGGCTGGGCACCAAAAATCACATAGTGCGACTCCAAAGCAGACAACAATGCCCTCTGCCCATATGGCCTAGGTCACAGCCAGACAAACACTGTGTCCCAACACAGGAATGACTTGCCAGCAAATGGCGGACGCCTTGCATCAACACATGGGGGTGAAGGCACTGTTTTGCACATGACAGCAGCTAATGAACAGCCAACATTGTGAAAGAGTGGCAGCACACACCACCACAGCAGCAGCGCACAGACACACAGCAGACAAAATGGGTGCCTGGAGATCAGAAACAAACTCACATCAACAGGCCAAGGGCCACTCAAAGATCTGCTAACAGTGTGTGCCCAGGAAGCTGGGCCAAGGTGACAGAGGGTGACACACGGAGGGAGGGAGAGGGGGACACAGAGGGAGGGAGAGGGGGACTGAGAGGGAGGGAGACGGACAGAGGGAGGAGGCTGACACACGGAGGGAGGGAGGAGGCTGACACACAGAGGGAGGGAGAGGGGGACAGAGAGGGAGGGAGAGGGGGACAGAGAGGGAGGGAGACACAGGAAGACGGACAGAGGGAGGAGGCTGACACACAGAGGGAGGGAGAGGGGGACAGAGAGGGAGGGAGAGGGGGACAGAGAGGGAGGGAGACACAGGAAGACGGACAGAGGGAGGAGGCTGACACACAGAGGGAGGGAGAGGGGGACAGAGAGGGAGGGAGAGGGGGACAGAGAGGGAGGGAGAGGGGGACAGAGAGGGAGGGAGAGGGGGACAGAGAAGGAGGGAGACACAGGGATAGCAAATCAGTCCTTTGGTGTGTGGGAATGTCTGCTCGTCAGCAGGTGGACTGCGTGCATGTAGACAAGGGTGGCCAGTGCCAGAACCCCCCCTCTTCATCATGGCAAAACGCAGGGCCATGTCACAACCTGTACACGAGCACAAGGACAGCCACCTGCATCATATAAGTGTGTGGATCCACTCCATGTGCACATGTACAGTGCTACAAGGAAGGCGCAAATGCATGGCTCGCCACACCTGCACACTCCACTGCTGTCTGCAGTCACACTTGACGCAGCAAGTTAGACTGTGCCACACATAGTTAAAGGGGCCAAATTGGTGCCCAAGGGACACACCCATGCACAAGTGCACTGTGAGTGGAATGCAAGACAGATCCTAATTCCAAGAGGAAATGTGCCAACTTTGAAACGGATGAAACATGGATGTTGCATGGACCAAAATTAACATTTTCTCTCTCACACACAGGTCAACGTCGTGCTGCACCCCCCAACACTGGGGGGGAACACTCACAGGACCCGGATCTGCAGGAGACCGATCCCACCGGCAGCGACCACTCTCACCACTCTGCGGACGACCCCGACCGACCTGGCCCCTCTGGTGTCCAACCACCTGCAGCACCTGCGTCAGGTACAACCGTGCCAACCACCACCCCCACTCCTGCCACATCCCAGGAGACACCCAGGATCCCTGCCCCAACACCACAATGCAGCCAGGCTCGCCAGGAGGGACACGGTGTCCCGGGCACCCAGGAGGAGGCAGGCGACAACGCCAATGCCACCCCTCAGGGGTTCCGGAGACCCGATGTGCCCACAAGTGCAGGCCAGACGCAAGTGGGCAGGGGTGGTGGGAGTGGAGGACGGCGGAGGCGCGAGCCTGACCAGTTGGCTTGGGATCCGGTATTTTCCCATGTCCGTAACATCCTGGACTCATACCGGCAGGACACCACGGGCATGGCCCAGGTTGTGTCCGTCCTCGAGGGGATCAAGGTCCAGCAGGCCCAGCAACATGCGGAGCTAATAGCCTGTCTACAGGTACACCAACGGAGGATGGAGGACAGACAGGCTGAACAAGTGACGGCGTTCCAGGGGATTCACGCTACACTCCGTCGGATGGCCGACACCATGGCCGACCCTCCCTGTGCCAGAAGGCGGAGAACATCACCACCCACAGGGAGGGATCAGGAGGAGGAGGAGGAAACATCCGACGGAGCATCCCAGACGTCGTCACGGCCTGCTGCTGAGGTTCCCCGCAGGAAGCCGGGTCGTCCACGGAAAGGACCGTGAGGGTGGCTGCTACATCACCATCTCCCAGGACACCTGGCCTGGCACCTGGCCCACTGGAGCAACAGCATCACAGCATCAAGAGACATTCTCTGCCACATGGCCCTGCTGGTCACTGGCTGACCAATGTTGACAAAGACTGTGGCATGGACTCTGAGGATTACCAATGGCAAGGACACCAACTCCCCTACTGAACTTTGGATTCCCTAATCCTGGAAAGCCCCTCACTTTGTCCCCCCCTACCCCAATAATAAATCACACTATTAAGAGTAGATGCCTGCTGGTAGCATTATTACCTAACATGTGTCTTGTACAGTCTAAACATGCCTGAGTCATCTGTTCACTTCAACCATCCACACCCTGGGGCCTGAGTCTGGCACAGGACACATGGGTCACAGTTTATTAGGCAAGACAGACATGGAGCACCATACACACCCGTGATGGGCAGAACCAGCTGAGGGGGTGGCCGAACAACCGTGCTGACAGACACATTGAGTACAGCAACAGTCATGCGCAGAGGTCAGGGATCCTGCCCAGTGTCCTGGGGGGCACCCAGGTATGTGTAGACAGGTGGCAGAACCATGTCCTGCAAGCTTGAGTCCGGTGGATGCAGAGAATGGGGTCATGGACAACGTTGGATGCATGGGGATGGCACATGTCACAATACCCACACAGTCATGGACATCATGCCCAATACACAGTCTCAGCACACACACACAGCTTGCATCTTGCCACTCGACACATTGACACATAGCCACAATCAGGGAATACCATGCCAGACATGCAGGATGCACCGTGCCAACACACCAGCATTGACTGAGAAGAGGCACCTTGGAGGCATAGGGACACCTTTATTAGTCATGTTTTTGGGATTGCAGAGGCAACTTGAAGTACACATGAACACATCATGTGGAGTAACATGTGGGTCCAACACTGGAACCCCCCTTCTGCAGCACAAATGCGTGATAGCCATGGAACTGGCACACAAGTGTCGGCTAACAGCTAAAACCCACAGCTGCACACGGAGAGCCTGACATACACCATAGATCCGCTGATGTGGAAGTCCCACGCCATGTCAAGACAATGTTAACCGTATGTGTCCGAGGGCAGTGTCACACACATTGATGCCATCATCACAATCCACTATCCCATCACTGATGACTGACAACCAGGCAGCCCATCTATTCAGGTGTACCCAGCTGCATGTCGTGTCCCATGGGGATGCCACATGACTGCAGAGGGACCAAACCCCGACCGGGGCAGTGTGCACACATCGTGAACAACTGCCACACCCAATACACCCCAGATGCATCCCTTACCCCATGGAGACTTCCAAACGTGTCCGTGCCTGTAACGCTGAGTCAGCCCACGATGTCATGTCCATGAGGAATAGCAGTGCCACAACAATGCAACCAGCAAACGGCATGCGCAGGTACCTGGGGAAGAGAGACACACAAGAAGTCAGCCACAAAAAGCACAGCCACTTGCATGTGCATTTACTCGACACATGTATGGATGACAACATGCTAGGTCACAATTATGACTGGGGAAATACTACCATCACTGCCACCATCACTCCAGTGACACACCCACACACACCTCTGACCCACGTGCCATACATGCAGGTGGAGACACACATCACAACGCATGCCACACGGGGACCAATGCGTGCACACTCAGACCCTGGTACTCACCACTAAGCAAAGAAGTCGCGTATGAGCCGAGTCCGGATGTCCTCTTGCGGCTCCACATCCTCCACATCACTAGCCCCATTGCCAAGCCCTTCGTCCTCCACGGGTGGATGGTCCTCGTCATGTTGATTCAGGATGAGTGGCACAGCTCTTTCAACTGCCATGTTGTGCAGCATGCAGCAGACCATGAAGATCTTGCAGACCTTCGCCGGGGCATAAGGGAGTGCACCGCCGGTCTTGTGGAGGCACCGGAATCGGCTCTTCAGCATGCCAAACGTCCTCTCTATCACTCGCCTTGTCCGGCCATGGGCGGTGTTATAGCGGAGCTGGGCCGGCGTGATGGGGTTGCGGAGAGGTGTCAGCAGCCAAGGCATGTTGGGATAGCCAGCGTCCCCTACATGGGAAGCACATGGACATCGTTAGAACTGGTGAAGCGGTCGTGCTGGTCGGCTATACAGAATACAGGACAGACAGACTGTACCCACCAACAACACATGCCCGTTCGTTGCGCAGCTGCATCATCATATCAGGCATCCCGCTACGCCTCATGATGTAGGCATCGTGTGCTGACCCTGGGAAACGAGCACAGACATGTGAAATCACCATATTGGACAGACACACCACAAGGGCATTGATGGAGTGGTAGTGCTTCCGATTGCGGTACGCCACCTCCCGTGCGTGTGGTGGTACCAAACCTACATGTGTCCCATCTATGGACCCAATGACATGGGGCATCCCTCCCAGGGCATAGAATCCACGCTTGACCTCAGTCATCTGTTCAGGGGTTGGGAACTTGATGAAGTCATCCAGGTGAATCAACATGGCCTCCAAGAAATCATGCAGCACACCGCTGAACATGCTCTGGGACATGCCACCAACATGAGCTATGGTATTTTGGAAGGTACCCGTGGCAAGAAAATGTAGGGCAGCCATTACCTTCAGCTGGGGTGTCAGTGCCGTAGGATACCTGTGCTGCGGTTGCAGGTGTGGTGCCAGTCTCGCCGTCAGCTCCAGAATCAACGGTTGGGTGAAGCGGTAGAGCCGGATCCTGTCATTCTCCTGCATGGTAGCCAAGTCTGGAATTCTTCGGGCAAGAGGCGGCGCTCTGCAGTAATTTGGAAGTGACAAGGAAGAGTGAGTGCACTACGAGAACAACTCATGTCTACTGAGCACATGTAAATCTGGCAATACACACATGCTACATAGGGAGTCAGGTATGTGCTACATGCCCAGGACACGTATGGATGCAAGGTGACACTCCTTCCAAGACCCAGCTACACACGGTGATTGAGAACCTCCCCATGCCACGCCATGGAAATAGCTGTGTCCCAGTGCATGTGCACAGCCCGACGCAAGACAGGAGTGACATACACCCACACATCAGCAGAAGTGGGATGCCGATTGCAGAGACTGGTAGCGGAACACTGGAGCCACAGGTCACATGACATTACACTAGTCCAGCCCACACACCTTGCCATGAAGGTGCACATGTCATGACTCACCACACATTCCTTGTGAGGATGCTGACATGGCCTTGTCACGCTACTCCGTGTCCCATGCATACATGTGCACCTCACATCCGATAACACATGTGGCATGGTGTGCGGAACAGTGTGCAATGACAATCTACACACAGCCACATGTTGGTTGCTGCAACGGCTGCAGCTTTTGAGGGTGCTACAACATCAACCTGATGTAAATCCCGGACACATATATGACATAGTCACATTGTGCACTGTGGGTAGTGACAAGTCATGTGTCATGACCCCTGTACCGGGCATCATGGGACACTTCCGTGTGTTGGTGTCCGTGCCATGCCAGTGACGCTCACCCCAAGTGCGCAGTCCCACATGCACACATGTCAAAGGAGTCAAGGGCATGCCTGGCACACATTGCACCCTCACACAGTACACCTGTACACATCTCATCATACATCTGGTGCCTTCTCCACTCAGGAGGCATGTTCCACATCACAGCCTGTGACACCTGTGCTCCACACATGTAGTAATGCACAGACGATGCCTTGATGTCCATTCCTGGACAAGTATGTCCATCCATGGACAAGTATGTCCATCCATGGACAAGTATGTCCGCCCTATTCCTACCTGTGTGTCGCCTATCACCACAGTGATGTGTAAAAACCGCCGTACTGCTGCTGAGAGGGCCTGTGCATGTTCCCAAATCACTGTGGGAGTGCTGCCGTATGTGTACCCATCGTGATGGCAAGCGTACAGGCATTTGTACGGTCCGTAGCACTACGAGTACGCATACGCGTGCAGACCCATAGTGATAGGGCCGTACACACGTATGTACGCTCACTATCACTATGGGTCTGCACGCGTATGCGTACTCGTAGTGGTACGGACCGTACACACGCATCTACGCTCACTATCACTATGGGTCTGCACGCGTATGCGTACCCGTAGTGGTACGGACCGTACACTCGCATGTACGCTCACTATCACTATGGGTCTGCACGCGTATGCGTACCCGTAGTGGTACGGACCGTACACTCGCATCTACGCTCACTATCACTATGGGTCTGCACGCGTATGCGTACCCGTAGTGGTACGGACCGTACACTCGCATGTACGCTCACTATCACTATGGGTCTGCACGCGTATGCGTACCCGTAGTGGTACGGACCGTACACTCGCATGTACGCTCACTATCACTATGGGTCTGCACGCGTATGCGTACTCGTAGTGGTACGGACCGTACACACGCATCTACGCTCACTATCACTATGGGTCTGCACGCGTATGCGTACCCGTAGTGGTACGGACCGTACACTCGCATGTACGCTCACTATCACTATGGGTCTGCACACGTATGCGTACCCGTAGTGGTACGGACCGTACACTCGCATGTACGCTCACTATCACTATGGGTCTGCACGCGTATGCGTACTCGTAGTGGTACGGACCGTACACACGCATCTACGCTCACTATCACTATGGGTCTGCACGCGTATGCGTACCCGTAGTGGTACGGGCCGTACACTCGCATGTACGCTCACTATCACTATGGGTCGGCACGCGTATGCGTACTCGTAGTGATAGTGAGCGTAGATGCGAGTGTACGGTCCGTACCACTACGGGTACGCATACGCGTGCAGACCCATAGTGATAGTGAGCGTAGATGCGTGTGTACGGTCCGTACCACTACGAGTATGCATACGCGTGCAGACCCATAGTGATAGTGAGCGTAGATGCGTGTGTACGGTCCGTACCACTACGAGTACGCATACGCGTGCAGACCCATAGTGATAGTGAGCGTACATGCGAGTGTACGGTCCGTACCACTACGGGTACGCATACGCGTGCAGACCCATAGTGATAGTGAGCGTAGGCATGCATGTACGGGCCGTTGCCATGCATTTGGGGTGCCCTAGGGCCCCGAAACGCACCGTACCTGTGTGTGATGCTCCAAATTACCTAGGGGACAAGTATTAAGGCCTACATGCATGCTGGTTGTCATGGAGACCAAGTTCAAATTTCGAAATTGTTCTGGAAGGTGCACAGCAGAAGTCAGTTGGAATTCTTCTACTTTGTTGCAATGTGTTTGTGGGGCTGACATCATGCAGGAGAATGAAACCGATAGAGAACCCACAGACTGCTAGGTTTGAAGGGATTGGTGGAAACATAGGATGCAAATGTGAGTGACCAATCACTCTGTACTCCTGTGCATGAGACTGGGCAGAAGGGCACATATAAGGCAGCCAGGTCCCATGAGGGAGCACTTGCCTGCACATCTTTGCATTCGTCGACCCAGCTGCTGCTACTGATTCCCTGGAACCATGTCAAGGGCTGTGGAGAGGACACAGCCATTCACCCTGGAGGAGAACATGGCTCTGCTGGATGTGATCCTCCCACAGTACTCCATGCTGTATGGGCGACCAGGGTATCAGGTGAGTGCATAGGCCACTGCCACAGACTGTCCCTATGTTGTGACTGTGACTTCTGCCATTGCGTCCAGGTGTAACACACATGCCATGTACTGTCGGGGGGGTCCCAGGGAGGGGTGCCTGATGTCTCCCAGCAGTGCCCTGAGACAGGAGGGGTGTGTGCAGAGTCCTCCCAGCAGTGCCCTGAGACAGGAGGGGTGGGGACCTATCACTCACAGCAGTGCCCTGAGACAGGAGGGGTGGGGGCCTATCACTCACAGCAGTGCCCTGAGACAGGAGGGGTGGGGGCCTATCACTCACAGCAGTGCCCTGAGACAGGAGGGGTGGGGGCCTATCACTCACAGCAGTGCCCTGAGACAGGAGGGGTGGGTGTGATGCACAGTGTGAGCCTTGATCATTGATTGTGACATTGCCATCATTCCACCTGTGTACCCACTGTGGCACGTACTGCTTTTGCCCTCACCAGGGGATGATGTCCCTATGACAAAGGTGCAATGCGTTGGCTGCATGACATGCCTTGTTGTAACCAGCTAATTTGTACCCATATGTCTCTCTGTGACATGTGGCTGGTGTATTGATGTGGTGTCACTTGTTCCTCCTCACAGGTAGGCGTCACTGCCAAGGAGCAGATCTGGCTGACCGCCGTCAGTGCCGTGAGGGGTGTGGATGGTCGGAGGCGGAGCCTGCCCCAGGTGAGGAAACGCTGGCAGGATATCCGGTGCTGGACGCGGAGGATTGCACGGCTCCTGCTGGGGGACTCACCTGAGAGCCACAAGAACCGCGGCCGCCGCCGTCTGAGCCACCTCCACAGGCGTGTGCTGCCGGTGGTCTTTCCAGACCTGGAGAGGCGCTTACAGGCGATGCAGCAGCCGGAAGGGGGTAGGTACATGTGTGTTTGTTGTGTGTCACCGGCATTTGTAAGGGCACAGTAGCATGAATTCACTGGCAGGGTTTAAAGGTGCTGTGCAGATCCTGTTTGCCCCAGTATAGCGCTGTGCCCCTGCCACCCTTCCCCTCCTTGCAATGTGTTCCCTGGTCTGTGTGTAGTCACTCCTTCACAAGGTAATGTAGGCTGGCGCTTTGTCCACGAGAACAATGACTGTAGCATCATGTGTGGGGGTGGTGTGTAACAGGTTGTGGGACCTTGCCTGTGCACTGTCAAGTTCACTGCATGTGGGTTCCATGTCAGTTGGCACTGATGCTGACTCCAGACATGGGAGTTGGTCTCTCATGTGTCATGCCTTACAGCGCGCATGTCCTATGTAGTGGCCTGTGACATGATGTGCATGAGTGTGCGATACACATAGTGCAGGGATGGTGACGTGTGTTGCAGTCATTACCATTCAGTAGCATGTAGTTGCGTGCCCACTACTGTCCCCTGGGGCACCTTTTCCTCAGTGGTGTATGTGTCATCATAAACGTGGCCAATCTCAGTGTCTACAGCGTAGGTTGTGCTCTGTGCCATTGTCCCCTGTCACCATGTATATAGACGTGCTATTTTGTACAGGTGTCCACTGTGCAGCCTGACCTGATTGTCCTTCTTCATACTCACAGTTGCCAGTGCCTGTGTGTCTTTTTATACTCATCTGAGGATGGGCACTGGTACCTCATTATTTGTACAGGCGCACCTTGGCTGTTTGGCGTCCAATCTTGCTTTTTGCCTGCCCCTGTGTGTATCACCCAGACTATGAGATGTTGGTGCCACCTGTGTCTCAACAATTTGCCTCGTGTAGGGTCTTGTTGGGGCGGGCAATGCCTATGTGTTAACTCCTGATTTCCACTTGCTGGGTCTGGGCAGTGTGTGATGTGTCTGGACACACACGCAATGTGCAGTGACCGAGTCATGTTGTGCATGTTTTCAGCATTACCTATGCAGCATGTGTCTCAAGTTCATGGATATGGTCCCTGGTCATCGGTATTTTCGCCAACGCTGTGTGGTGCAGATGCAGTGCTGGATTGTCCCCAGGGCCTTGGTGCTATGTCAGACTCCGTTTCATGTGTTTAGCTATTGTCTCATGCTCTCCATGGTATTTCAGTGGCATGGTGGCTCAACCAACTGTGTGTTTCATGCCCTACATCGGTACCCTGTTCAGTAGATGTTAGGGATCTTCCTTTTCAGGCCATGCAATGTTACCTATGTAGATTGGACTCATGTGACAGATGTGTACAGGTGTCTGATTAATTTCTGTCTCTCCACCCTGCCCACAGCATCGTCGGGGGACACAGAGGGAGACATGGACACAGACCAGGCGGAGGGACCGAGCACCAGTGCCAGCCGTGACATCGGGTCTGGCACATCGAGTGGGACAGAGGCGGAGGAGAGTGTGGCCGAGGACCTGTCGACTGGCACATCAGACTACGAAGCTGACAGGTCCGAGGAGGATGTCTCCGAGTGGGCGGAGGCTGCACCAGCAGCTGACAGCGGAACAACACCTCGCACCGCCCCCTCAGTTTCCACCAGCCGCCTCCCACTTGCTCGTGTCCCTTCCCAGCGTGCCCGGTCACAGCATGTCTCCTTCCTGCCAGGCACCGCACCCCCTGCCCCTGTCTCCACTGCTGCCGCCAATGCAGAGTCTGTGGACATCCAGCGGCAACTGCAGGTTGGTCAGGCTGCGATCCTTAATGTCCTCCATGCCCACGGCAAAACCCTCACCAACATCGAGGCTTTCTTGGAGGGCATTCATTCATCGCAGGCTGACCAACGCAACTTGCTGAGGTCCATAGACTCCACACTGACTGCAGCAGTGGGTCTCCTGCAGCGCGACCTCCCCCCACCTACCCCTGCCCCATCCACACTTCCCACTCCCATGCCTGTCCCACGTACACCCAGACGTCGGCATGCACCCACATCAACGGACACGGGCACCACACCAGCAGGGAAGGTCCACCGCACTCCTCCTGACACGCACACACAGGGTGAGGTAGGCACACCCACTGGGTTGGGGGGCAAACGTGTGACACGCAGCCATAGTGGGAGTCCGCATTCCACCCAGTCCACTCCCTCCAAATCCCCTCCCCTCAGCTCTCCTGGCCACATCTCCCCCAAGGACTCCTTCATGGCCGCTCTGTCCCTGAGCCCCACAGTTACACCACCACGCAAGCGGTCAAGGAGGTCCCCGGTCAGGGTGGTTGAGTCTCCCCCCCTGTCTCCACCCTCCCCCGGTGGCGCTGCGACCCATCCCTCTGACCCCCCCCCTCCTTGGGGCCTGAGGTCCCTTCGGGTGCAGGGGACTCCCTGGAGGACCTTGCAAAGGTGTGTAGTGCCATCCTGGCCTCCGCCTTTGGCACTGACCCACCCCCTGTGGTGGAGTCCTCCATCCCTGCACCCACAACGCCGCCCCTTTGCCCTGATGTCCCTGCGGTGCCTGTTGCTCCCCCCCCCCTGATGCCCTCACCAGTGTGGAAGACGATGCCATTTGACTGTGCAGGCAAGGTAGGGGACACGCATCCCACTGTGTCCCCCATCCAGCTGAGAATCATTGACTGCCCTATGGGCTTTGTGAAGATTGAACTGCCTGCGATCCACGGACATTGTGCTCATGCTGAATAAAGCTTAATTTTGTTTTCATTATCACACTACTGCTATGCTGGTATTGGTGTTGGTGGGGCTGCTACATGGTTTTGGGTGGTGTGTAAGGGTTTGGGTGTGTGGGATATGTAGTAGTGTACTGCTCATTGGTGGGACCCTGTGATCTGTGTGCCATCACAAGGTGTTGGCTAACTTTCTTTGTTCATGTAAGCAGTTACTGCATGGTGCACTTGTCCCAGGGTGTATTCCTTCCTCTGTGTACCCAGCTTTCTTCCCTGCAGGGTGTTCCCAATGTTTAGCGCAGAGCTGTGTCTACATGAGCTGTGTGTGTGACGGAGCCCTTCTACTTTGGCCATGCATGCAGGGCCATGTCTCCACCTGCAACAATCGTGGCATCCTTGGTGATCACTGTACTTGTGTGTGGAGTCTGTTGACATGAGTTCATGGGGACATGTTCCCTTGTAGCCAGTATGCATGTGGATAATTCTGGCCTCACACACATGTGTTACACCCCTCCTGTCTCAGGGCACTGCTGTTAGTGATAGGCACCCACCCCTCCTGTCTCAGGGCACTGCTGGGAGGACTCCACACCCACCCCTCCTGTCTCAGGGCACTGCTGTGAGTGATAGGCCCCCACCCCTCCTGTCTCAGGGCACTGCTGGGAGGACTCTGCACCCACCCCTCCTGTCTCAGGGCACTGCTGGGAGGACTCTGCACCCACCCCTCCTGTCTCAGGGCACTGCTGGGAGGACTCTGCACACACCCCTCCTGTCTCAGGGCACTGCTGGGAGTGATAGGCACCCACCCCTCCTGTCTCAGGGCACTGCTGGGAGGACTCTGCACACACCCCTCCTGTCTCAGGGCAATGCTGGGAGTGATAGGCACCCACCCCTCCTGTCTCAGGGCACTGCTGGGTGGACTCTGCACACACACCTCCGATTTCAGGATATGTACGCTTGGAACATACACGGTGGGGGTACGCTCAATGCATTCGAGGTGAGGGTACGAGTCTACTTACACTGGTGTGGTGGGGGTACACTCCATGCATACGCGGGTGAGGGTACGGGTCGAACTTACACTGTTGGGCCGGGGGGTACGCTCCTTGCATACGCGGGTGGGGGTACGGGTCGTACTTACACTGTTGGGCTGGGGGGTACGCTCCTTGCATACGCGGCTGGGGGTACGGGTCGTACTTACACTGTTGGGCTGGGGGGTACGCTCCATGCATACGCGGGTGGGGGTACGGGTCGTACTTACACTGTTGGCATGGGGGGTACGCTCCATGCATACGCGAGTGGGGGTACGGGTCGTACTTACACTGTTGGGCTGGGGGGTACGCTCCATGCATACGCGGGTGGGGGTATGGGTCGTACTTACACTGTTGGCATGGGGGGTACGCTCCATGCATACGCGGGTGGGGGTACGGGTCGTACTTACACTGTTGGGGTGGGGGTACGCTCCATGCATACGCGGGTGGGGGTACGGGTCGTACTTACACTGTTGGGCTGGGGGGTACGCTCCATGCATACGCGGGTGGGGGTACGGGTCGTACTTACACTGTTGGCATGGGGGGTACGCTCCATGCATACGCGGGTGGGGGTACGGGTCGTACTTACACTGTTGGGCTGGGGGGTACGCTCCATGCATACGCGGGTGGGGGTACGGGTCGTACTTACACTGTTGGCATGGGGGGTACGCTCCATGCATACGCGGGTGGGGGTACGGGTCGTACTTACACTGTTGGCATGGGGGGTACGCTCCATGCATACGCGGGTGGGGGTACGGGTCGTACTTACACTGTTGGGCTGGGGGGTATGCTCCATGCATACGCGGGTGGGGGTACGGGTCGTACTTACACTGTTGGCATGGGGGGTACGCTCCATGCATACGCGGGTGGGGGTACGGGTCGTACTTACACTGTTGGGGTGGGGGGTACGCTCCATGCATACGCGGGTGGGGGTACGGGTCGTACTTACACTGTTGGGCTGGGGGGTACGCTCCATGCATACGCGGGTGGGGGTACGGGTCGTACTTACACTGTTGGCATGGGGGGTACGCTCCATGCATACGCGGGTGGGGGTACGGGTCGTACTTACACTGTTGGGCTGGGGGGTACGCTCCATGCATACGCGGGTGGGGGTACGGGTCGTACTTACACTGTTGGCATGGGGGGTACGCTCCATGCATACGCGGGTGGGGGTACGGGTCGTACTTACACTGTTGGGGTGGGGGGTACGCTCCATGCATACGCGGGTGGGGGTACGGGTCGTACTTACACTGTTGGGGTGGGGGGTACGCTCCATGCATACGCGGGTGGGGGTACGGGTCGTACTTACACTGTTGGGCTGGGGGGTACGCTCCTTGCATATGCGGGTGAGGGTTCGAGTCGTACTTACACTGTTGGCATGGGGGGTGCGCTCCATGCATACGCGGGTGGGGGTACGGGTCGTACTTTCACTGTTGGGGTGGGGGGTACGCTCCTTGCATACGCGGGTGAGGGTTCGAGTCGTACTTACACTGTTGGCATGGGGGGTGCGCTCCATGCATACGCGGGTGGGGGTACGGGTCGTACTTTCACTGTTGGGGTGGGGGGTACGCTCCTTGCATACGGGGTGGGGGTAGGGTCCGTACATATCCGTCCCCACGCTATGTGATGTTTGTGCGGCCCGTACCCAGGCCTTTGCCACGTGGGTGCGATCCGTCCCGCCATTGTTGGGGTGACGTGTGTGGGCGTGGTCCGACTCGTACCCACGCTCTTCAGGCGTGGGTACGGGACGAACCTGTCTGGTTGTGTTGCCGGTTCGCGTGGTGACGGACTTCCGTTGTGGCGGTCGCTGGCTTATCAGGACACGCCCCCACCCCCTCGTGGTGACCAGGGCATGGGAGTCAGGTATGTCCAGGCCATGTGTGGTGTGTGACTTATGTGGTTGTTTTGTGGCCTGCCCTGGTCCTGCCACCCCCACCCCACCCCACTTTCCCCCCTCCCTTAGTTATTCTGACCTTCTGCGGCGTCTGCGTCGTAACCTGTAGAGGAGGTGGACTGCTATGAGGGTAGGGATGACTCGTAGTTCGGGTCCATGTCTGTCCGTCGCGTACTGGTACTCCTTGCTCGCGTCGTCCTGTCGCGTACGGGTCCTCCTTGATCGCGTCGTCCTGTCGCGTACGGGTCCTCCTTGGTGGCGTCGTCCTGTGTGTCCGTCACGTACTGGTCCTCCTTGTTCGCGTCGTCGTCTGTCCGTCTCGTACTGGTGGTCCTTGTTCGCGTCGTCCTGATTTCCCGGCAGTTTTTGGCTGCTGCAAAATATTCACCGTGCGGGGTGACGTCGGTGCGAATCGTGATTCCTGGGTCGTGAATGGCTGGCTGCGAGCGTCCCGACGTCAGGTCGGCGCTTTCCCGGATCGCATTGGTAGGTGTTTTTTTGTTCGGTCGGGCTTTTTTACGATTCGTACGGTAATGGTGTACCCGTGCGAATCGTGATTCCTTGTTTGTAAAAATTGACGACCGGGTACGCGTCGGACGGAGATTATGCTCCGTCCGACGGTTCGTACCCGGTTTTTACCGGATCGTGATCGGCACCATAAACTCAAGAATAAATCCGAGACCATTTCACAAACGTTTTACTGATTTTTATGACATTTTTAAAGCCAAAAACTTTCCTTTACAGTAAGTGCTCTGCCGTGTAAGGCCCAAGTTCCTGGAGCTCAGTTCCCTCTGGGGCTGACAAGTCTTCTGCCTGAGGAGAGGGGACTTGATATGGTGTCTGTACAGAAGCTGCTCCCCAGATTTCTTGCCCTCTCTCTTGGAAGGTTGGTCCATAATTTCAGCCTCTAGCACTTCTTTTTCACCCTGGATTTTACTCTGTGCTCTGGTTTTCTCACACACCCATTCAAATATTCCCAACATTGCTGTATATGTTTTCTTTTCTACCCCAGCCCATCCTGAGTACTCCAAATCATTGCAAAGCAGACACTGTTTAGGGATAGCACAAGACACCACTACCCTTTGAGGCCACTAGCCCCTTCCCAATCCATGGTCACAAGGCCCTTGGATGAATCTTAGCCTGATTGTCAGTTGTGAAGACTGTATAGGTCTCTTCAAGCAGATATTAATCTGAGGGCACCAGTTGCTCAGTGACCACGGTGAAACTGGCACCAGGTCTCTCAGGGCTTCCACCCTAATCCCATTTATATTTAGCTCTTATCTGGATCTCCCCAGGTTATTGGACTAGACAGCCAGGGTAGCTACATCTATCCCTCCCTCTGAGACTAGAGTTCCCTCAGTGAGCATCTTGTCACAATCAGGGCTCACCTGTGATCCCATCTGGAGACTCACCACTGCATCTACTGCATGTGTGCAGGAGCCATTCTTTTTATTTTTACATTTTGAGTCTGCAGTTCGGTGTCCAGTTGTTTTGCAATCAAAAGACCAAGCCTTCTTGGGATCCCAGTTCGTACCCTGGTACCCACCGTAGGACAGTGAAGAGCTTCTAGGCCCACCCAGACCAGGATTATGGGGGCCTGAAGACTAATTTTTATTTTTATCTTTTTAATCCCCTTTTTCCTTTGGGGGGTCTTTTTGGCCTCTTTCTTTTGGTCACCCTCAACAGTGGTAATTTTGGTCACCCATGTATTGACACAGTGGTATGCCTTCTTCCCGAACTCTAGAGGAGGAAGTGGACCTAGGTCTACCAGATGCTTATGTAACTTCTCATTGTAACAATTACTTAAAAGATGCTCTTTCACTATAAAACTGTACAGCCCTTCATAGTCATGCTCTGTTGCCTGTTAGCTTGCTCTCTATATAGTGTACTACAAGGAAGTACACTGTGCAGAGATTCCAGTAGTTCCAATAATGGTACGCAGTGGTGAAGTAGATAATACTAATGCTCTTTTTGTGGTAGTTTGGGCGCACAGTTAGGCTTCTCAGAAGGTAGTGCTAAACATTTATTGTACTCACAGAGGTGATAATTGAGACACACACTCAAGAATACATCTGCTAACATTTTATAAAAAATAATATACATTTTTATGTATATTTTAAGACCAAGAACTTTGATCTACAGTAAGTTCGTCTGGAGCTACGACTTTTATGAGTTCTGAAAATGCATCACATTTGTGTGCAATTATGCACCATTGAAGTCAATGGAGAAAAGCAGAAATATGCATATAAACTCAAGCAATGCTTTCACAAAGTTCACCTTCTCATTTTAGGTCGATAGCAGGGCCAGGCCCAAAGTTCAAGCATGAGAAGTTCAGGAGCATCCCAGATTCAGTCGGGAGCAGGGTGCGGAAGGTGTTGGTGGCTGGTGCATACCGACGAAGGGTGCCACTTGGAAAGATACTGCACAGGAGGACTTAGTGGTAAATCTGGTGGATTCCACTGGAGGGAGGAGGCCACAAGGATTGCAGGACCATGGGAGCAAAGCTGGTTCTTCATTACCGGGGCTGGTGGGGCCAGGTAGAGAGCAAATAGGCCAGCCAGGTCATGTGCTTCAAGAAGTCCTCGCGGTCAGGCGCAGTCAACATGTAGAGGTATTTTAGGGACAGCTGGGCCACTCAAAATGTGTGTCTTAGGAGTCTAAACGTCTCTTGATGGGCGCCTGCTTCTAGTATCGTTGGGAGTATGGCACTGGCTCTTTGTCTTGCTGTTTGCTTTTGGAGGTCCGGTACATCCACATTGGTACTGTGCGGCTCCGATAGGTTCTGGAGTCTCCAAACTTGGTGAGGAGACAGATCTGACCCTGCGGAGCTAGTGTACCACTTTTGGTATGGGTGCCACATTGAACCCATTGGGGAACAGCAGGTCGATAAACCAAACTCAGCGTGACTGTTGCCTGCAGTGTGCAAAGAAGTGATACCTTCCCTCCCCAAAAAGTTCTTGGCGATTTTACGAAGGCTGGGGGAGCTCTGGGGTTATTAGAATCCTCAGAGATTCGGGATGACACAGCACATCAGAATTGTCGAAGTCCTAGAGGCAGCAGGCAGGTTTTGGAACCAATTGTCTTCTGCAGCAGGGCTTCAGTTCTCGGGCATCGAGTCTTCTTTGTCCTGGTCTTCTTCTTGTCCATCGAATCAAAGTTCAAGGTCTAGGGATGCCACCAAAAATACAGAATTTAGGCTCATTACAGGGGGAGACATGTCGTAGCCAATGGGTTACCTACCTTTAGGGTGCTTACCCCCTCTAAATGACCATTTCCTGTGAGAAGGGGCACTACTCTAGCCCTGATAGGTTGTTTCTCCACCATCCCAAGATGGTTGATCTTCAGGAGAGGGGTTCACATTGCCTGCCCCACCCTAGGGATGTTGCTGGCTGAGTGTGGACTCTGATCCTCATCTAACTAATTTTCCTAGCTTTACTCCCACCGAATGTGAAGCAGGGCAGGGGGGTTGGCATCCTCCACTATCTGGGGAAGCCTGGGATGAACTTCAAAGGCGTCAGCGCCTTTGAGGCTTCCTGCACATGAAGTCCATTCCGGCCTGAAGGATGTATGAAGCACCTCCGCCTAGAGTAGGCTTTGTTTCTGGCCTCTGAGACTGTGGGCTCTATCCCAACAAGGTTGGAACATGTCTGGCGGTGGCAGACTAGCTATAAATTGTCAGAGACCACACTAGTGCTTGGTAGGTTTTCAGGGGACTCCCCCAAACGGTCTCATGTGTACATTTATTAAAAAATCCTTCACTGGCATCAGTGAGGATTTATTAAGACAAGATGTTTGGTGCCAAACATCTTATGGTACAGTGAAGCTATCATGGAGCTAGGAAACTCATAATGACAAATGTCCAGCCCATGTACGTTTTATGGCTTTCCTGTGCACTTACAGTACCCAAGAATGGCTCAGATATTGCAGGAGCCTATCATCTTATGCAGATATCTCCACACATGGGATATAGTGCACCCTGTCTTAGGGCAGTAAGGCCACTGGTACAGGTGACTAACCTATATCTCATGCAGGTTGTGAGGGCATGCCACACAGGACTGTGCAATGTCGACTCTTCACATTTCTCTGAACCAAGACACGCCTCCTGCAGTGTCAGTTTGCATGGTGTTGGTAAGGAGTCTCTGGGGTGGCACAATTCGTGCTGCAGTCCCAGTGGACCCTCTTTGGCACCCATGCCCTAGGTACCAGGGATTCCATTTACTAGGAACTTACAAGGGTGGCTGAAGTTGTGCTAATCGTGGCACTGTTTTGGGAAAGAGATCTGGCACTGGAAGCCTGGTTAGCAGTGACCCAGAGCACGTACAATTCAAAATTACATCAGGCATCAAGCAAAAAGTGGGGGCTAATCATGTCAAAAGAGACACTTTCCAAAAAAGGTCACAGGTGGGATGGCGCATAGTCGGGAGGCAAATGCACAAACAGGAAACTTTAAATTAATCCCACAAATAGGCACAGCATCTTTACAATGTTCAAGGGAGATTGGCCTCAATATAGCACACATGTCCAGAGGGGGAATGCTTCTTCCTAAAATACCATAACATCAGACACCACATGAGTTAAGAACATATAGCCAATCAGTACACAACACATGCAGTGATCACCATCTCCACATGCCGGACATCTGGATATGTTACCCACTGGCTACATTGTGATCACGCAAGGTCGAGGCCCACCGGTATTTTCCATTAAACAATTAATTTATCTTTCCAAAGGTAGCAACTTACATTCATCACCATATATGGATCACTGAAAACCTTTATGACCTACGATGAACATTATAAAAGAAGGCCACAGACCAATTGTACATTAACACAGTCCTCAGGCTGTAACTGTTCTACCGGCAGCTATGTTTATTTAAGCTAACTGTTCCTGTTTAGCCAAACACCTCTTGTCATTTTCAAAGTATTTCGTACTCAAGTAACACTTGCATTAATTAGGGAAAATTGTAATGTAATCAACTGTTGATTTCAAAAGGGAAAAAAACAATTTTTTTTTGCAACGGGCACCGCAATATTTTACACTATTCTTTAAGTAAATTAGAGGATAGACCAATTTGTTCAGCGTGAGGCAGTATTTTATTTCGGTCCATTGAAGTTGCACTGCATAACATATTGACCAACACATTAAGTGTGAATGGCTGAAGAATGAAAATGTAATAATACTTGATGTTCACACAATGAATTTATTTAAATGTGCATTTACGGTTCTCATATTTAAGAGTGGATGTACTATAGCACTTGAGTGTTTTTTGATTGTTTATACACTAAGGGCTAACGTGATTGGGTGCTTTTGTAAGTACTGGAAAAAGTTGCTTTCGATCGTTAATAAGGCTGTGGGAAGCAGTAAAGCATAGATCAACGTTTGCCAAATAAAGAATCTGTGTTGAACCCATTCCTGTGAGAGCACCCATCTTTCATCCTGTGAAAGGGTTGATGCAGCTCAATGTTTCTTGGATAGTAGCCCATTTTCCTAGCATGCCTGGTGCTTCATGACGGTCAGGCAACGTCTGAATAATAAATAAAACCCTGCTACCTCGTGCAAGACATAATGTTGGCACTCCAGCTTAATATGTTTGCATATAGTACTTTATTTCATAATACAAAGGATGACATGTTTCAGCGCTGATGCCTTTGTCAAATCATTGTTTGCTATGGGAGTGAGTTGTAGTTCCACTGGCTGGCCATGTGTGGTGCATGGCTTACTCTAAGGCTAGAGTACATTTTACCTGTTTTGACACTATTAGGGCTCTGGTAAGTTTAAAAGGTTATTTTGCATTGGTCTTACTCTTTTGAAGACGTGTGATTTGTGTTGGCATGCACCTACATAAACTCCTTTATTTCCCTAACTCCCTCCAATCTAGTAATTATAATTGCCCATTTACCCTTCACTTCCCCTTGTTTCTCCCAAATTCACTGCTGCAAAAATGTATAGCTACATAAATGGAGATCTCTGCCACAGTTATGGAAATATACACATAAAAATTATAGGAGCGGCAGAGTTGGAGATTTCAATCTGTAGTTTCTAAATTACATTAGGTAATCCCACAGAAGAAGTACTTTACATAATCCAAAATATATTTTCTGAAACAAACCCTTAGGTTCTTAGGCGGTAATGTGGTTGTTTTTATTTTTTTAGCTCTAGTTAATATATCAATAATTTTAAATCAATGTACATTAATATTTTACAGTAAAATATGTTTTTGGAAAATAACAAACTTTAATAATATTTTCCATATTTTCCTATAAGCAGATCTCCACACCAGAGGCAAGGAATTCCACAATCAGCTGTAAAGTTGCTAATAGTAACTACGATCCTAAAATGGGGTATAAAATACTCCACCATCTCATTTAGGAGTGTGGAGACTCCTAAATCTACACCCAGGCGCAAACCTCCGCTTGAGAATGTGAATACCAAAAGTGGAGACGTCTACCTAATTGTAGGAGTGGATTTACACGTAGGTATATCAATTCATGTAAATTTATCTTTGTGAATCAAACTCTGTCTCTTACTTCAAGTGCTTCTTGTGAAAAATCTTCATTTTAAATAAAGAGATAATGAAAAGCATGATTTACAACACAACTCTCTTAACTCAGCAAAGTGCTTCCCTATGATGGAACATGTTGTAGGGGATCTTCAATGAATCTCTGCTCGGGGAATATCGACAGAGTTCTGCTGAGGATACTGTCACTGTTGGAAAGCTTCAAATCAGAAAAACAATGTCCTTGCTGTATTGTTAGTCCACTGTAAATCCTATTGATGGCCCCAAAACCGCAACATAAATGTACAACATAACACATTCCATTTCTTTGTGCTAGTCTGTGATATTTTAAAAGAAGATGTAGTATGCTAGTACCTTGGTAGCTTCAAAGTTCACACTGGTAGAAAGGAAGGAAGGGGAGAGTAGGAGGAGAAGATGTGGTTATGGGGGTGGAGGCACATAGCGAAGAGGCACGGCTAAGCATGAAGAAAATGACTTGGTTTAAGATAAGGCATTTATAAGAGACCTTTATTGAAAACATTGCAGAAGTTGAGGTAATTCTGTTTCTACTAAGTGCAGCAAGGGGGAGTTCAAGAGGATTGGGTATCTTGTGCACAAAACCTTTGACCTGTGACTCAACTGTTGTTAGCAGGAATGTCCGACTGCCATTGACAGAAGTTAATAACCCGACAGCTGGAAGTCCCAGGGCTGGAGCCTCTAAAAGTGACTTAGGCAAGGCCTTGCATTTGATAAGTGAAGGTCTCCCTGTGCAACGTAGAACATTATTCTAATATACTCTGGCATCTATTCTAGTTTTAGAATATATGCAAAAAACAGATATCAAAATAAAGACAGTAGAGCACTAATGACTATACACTGTAAAACTACATCACAAAGGTAAGTACACTTCGAAATGGAATAAGTGATTAAATAGTTGAACTGGTGCAAACAGGCTGCTGCAAGAGCACATACAGAGTGCTTTATGCTATTTACAGTCATCAGCAAACGGCAGTGTAAGTAAAAGAGCATGACTTATGTAACAAGGGGGCTATACAGCTTGTTGACAGTTTACTGAGTGTGGTAAAGGTCATTGCATCACAGATTGACTCAATGAGCCTCCAATGGGACATTATGCTTGATGTTATCTTAAGCGCTCACAAAGTCGAAATTAAAGGGAGGTGCAGGCTTACGGGAAAATGTTCAGTTTACAAAGGGTGGTTGAAGACAGGCTGCTTTGGCGTAACATATTGAAACTTTTTTTTAATATTTTTACACTAAAACACATATTTTTCTAAACATCTTCTGAGTGCATACAACACAATGGATAAATAACTACATTGAGGCATGTATCTTGAACAATCAAATTTACATTGAGCGACAAAGTTGTATTTGGATCATTACGGGAAAATGAACACAAATCCAAAGGTGGTTTGTGGTAAATTTCCCTAGGCAAAATCAACCTCAAAGCAAAGCTTATGAACACAAACTCAACATCTGATCGAACGTCAAATATAAACAATGTTGTTTGCAGGAGCAAACCAAACATGACCGCTTAAATATTTTTCTCTTGGACTTTACCATTGAGTTACGTTTCACTGATGTTACTCATATTATTTCACTTTGTAAAGACCATATGCTTATCATGCAAGCTGCAACGTCCAAAAGGCACATTGAAAAGAGAAATATATTGTAGGATCCTGTGTGTCCTCATTCCCATAGTGCGCCAGGTATGCTCAGACGTGAGTCCTGTGCTCACTGTGCCACTGGAATCAAGCTATCCTGGTTGAAGAGGGGTGAAACCCCGAAACCGGTCCTAGGATGCTTGTTTCCGGTCCAGGGAGGACCTGGCTTGGCAATTCGGGCTGGACTGTTCCCATGAGGCACAGGGTCAAGACTGATTTGCATTTAGCCAGGTCTAATCTGGGGTGGCATGGTGAGCAAAAGAATGATGGATTCAACCCAGATCTCTTGACTGGGGGTGAATGTTTTGATGTGTTCTACATTCCGTCCATCAATTGTGTGTCTTTTGCTTTCTCGCCTTAAGTGCGCCAGGTATGCTCAGACGTGAGTCCTGGGCTCACTGTGCCACTTGAATCAAGCTATCCTGGCTGAAGAGGGGTCAAACCCCCGAAACCGGTCTTAGGATGCTTGTTTCCGGTCCAGGGAGGACCTGGCTTGGCAATTCGGGCTGGACTGTTCCCATGAGGCACAGGGTCAAGACTGATTTGCATATAGCCAGGTCTAATCTGGGGTGGCATGGTGAGCAAAAGAATGATGGATTTAACCCAGATCTCTTGACTGGGGTGAATGTTTTGATGTGTTCTGCATTCCGTCCATCAATTGTGTGTCTTTTGCTTTCTCGCTCTAAGTGCGCCAGGTATGCTCAGACGTCTGTCCTGGGCTCACTGTGCCACTGGAATCAAGCTATCCTGGCTGAAGAGGGGTGAAACCCCGAAACCGGTCCTAGGATGCTTGTTTCCGGTCCAGGGAGGACCTGGCTTGGCAATTCGGGCTGGACTGTTCCCATGAGGCACAGGGTCAAGACTGATTTGCATATAGCCAGGTCTAAACTGGGGTGGCATGGTGAGCAAAAGAATGATGGATTTAACCCAGATCTCTTGACTGGGGGTGAATGTTTTGATGTGTTCTGCATTCCGTCCATCAATTGTGTGTCTTTTGCTTTCTCGCCGTAAGTGCGCCAGGTATGCTCAGACGTGAGTCCTGGGCTCACTGTGCCACTGGAATCAAGCTATCCTGGCTGAAGAGGGTGAAACCCTGAAACCGGTCCTAGGATGCTTGTTACCGGTCCAGGGAGGACCTGACTTGGCAATTCGGGATGGACTGTTCCCATGAGGCACAGGGTCAAGACTGATTTGCATATAGCCAGGTCTAAACTGGGGTGGCATGGTGAGCAAAAGAATGATGGATTTAACCCAGATCTCTTGACTGGGGGTGAATGTTTTAATGTGTTCTGCATTTCGTCCATCAATTGTGTGTCTTCTGCTCATTCCCTGTATGTCCAAGCTGGTGTCTGGAATGCTGAGATTGGATGATGCAATGGGATGTGGGAGTGTGGTGTGGTGTGGAGTGGAATCTAGGAGATGGACACACTTGGAGGGAGGATGGAGCACTGACAGGACCTACATTGAATACTGTAACTTAAGAGCCTGACATGAAATAAAGAACTTACCTTCTACCTGCTCCCTGACTTCAGCATTTTGGCAACAAGTTGTTAAGGACCTGTGTGAAAATGCATGCAGGTCCTTAACAATGGCTGACATGAATGCATTGCCTTTTGGGATAGCTCCTGTGTTTGAGACTGAAAGGAGCCTTTTGCCTCAAATAATCCTTAGGTTACGGCAGCAGCAGGAATGTCCTGCCAGGGCGCGATGCTTCCTCCTTCTTTCCTTTCTACTATCCTCTACTACACACCAACATTTTATTACATCATTCACTCACAGCATTTCAGACGCCCGCTCAGCAAGGCAGGGAATGGGAACATACAGTATACTTGCTATACATATGTCGTCGTACCTTGCAAATGATTGTTTTCAGAGGCTATCTGTTACTGAGCTGTACATAACACTTGTTTAACCAAAACGTGACTCCTAGCTTACAGAGCCTTTCAAATAAAGTCCTTCACACTTTGGATTGTGCTTAAAACACAGCTAACTTTCACTGCTGCTATCCTCTTTGGTTTGTTCCTCATGTTTCTCGTTGAATGGGTCGACGGTGAGAGACGGCTTATTCCTCGTGGGAAATATACTGGTAATAGATTGCTTCCGAAAGGTAGACAGCCTCCTCCGAAAGTTCTCCCCTGAGAAGAAATAAAGGAGTGGGTCAAAGCAGCAGTTGGAGGCAGCCAGGGCCAGCGTGATAACCACGGATTTCTGCATGAACATGGTCTCTTCACAGGACCGGCCTCCTCGCAGGAAGTGCAGGTGGACGGTGCGCTGCACGTGATAGGGCATGAAGCTTACGAGGAAGGCAGCCATTACGATGACAATCATTCGGATGGCTTTCTTACGAGATGTCTGCTGCTTGGTCATTGGATTCTTCAGCAAAGTCCTGATAATGAGAGTGTAGCAAACCAGGATGATACAAAAGGGAATGATGAAAAAACAAACAAGGGAAACATAATTCAAAATGAACAGGGTTGATGAATTTTTGGATGCTGGGGGCTCGAAGCACTTTGTTTTGTTTCCACCTTCACCAGCAACTTCATAAGAGCCGTTCATCAGAAATGGGACACTGGTCAGGGTAACAAAGATCCATATACCGACGCACACGAGCTTGGCCTTCCTGACGTTCACCAGCTTTAGGTTCAGGACAGGGAACACAATGGCTACGAAGCGGCTGAAGCTCATGGCTGTCATCATGAAGATGCTGCAGTACAGGTTCACGTAGAACGCGTAGGACGTGATCCTGCAAAGGAGGTCACCGAAGAACCAGTTGCCATTGTGGACATAGTAGACCACCCGCAGAGGGAGTGTGCAGATGAAGAGCAGATCCGAAATGGCCAGGTTAAGCATGTAGATGTGGAAAGCTGTCTTCTGGCTGTACGTTTTGACGAGGATAAACAAGGCAAAGCCATTTCCAAATAGGCCGAAAATGGAAAACATCGAATAAGCTGTTGAGTACACTTGATTCCGGAAGTCATCGATGCTGGGGCAGCTGCTGTTCGAGGAATTTAAGGAGGATATGTTTTCGAAAGCAGCCATCTTCGTTGTCTCAAGGTAGCCTGAGAAATAATAATAAAAGATATATTTACAATATAGACAACAAAACGGATAAAGCAGTTCTACTTTTTTATGATACTTCTGCTTTATTTTTTTTTGCTATATATTAACGTGCCTACGTACAATAAATGTTTGAACAAAGGGGCCACATTTCTCCTGGAAAACCTGGATTGACTTTCACACCAGCATCACTAAAGAGAAGCGCCCACCCTACATCTGTCACTATATCGGAATATATTTTAAGTAGGCTAGGAAATTGAGCTCTATCCTGAAAAATTAAATCAAATCAATTTTTTAAGCATAATTATTAAATTCATTGCAGATCATACCAAAGCTGTATGAAAGGTTCAAATTTAACACCATGCGTAATCTGCTCAAAATTAGTTAAAAAACTTCTTCTTGGCTAAAAAAGTGCAGCCACCGCTCAAGAGTCAAACTCTTCATCTTAAGGGTTAAGTCATTACAGTCCCTTTAAATTTAGTTGAACTCTTAATAACATCTTTATGTTATGTTAAGTAATTTAAAGAGCGCTCATATACCCTGAGGTGTCTTGGCGCTAGCAAACAGCTTGAACACACCTGGATGAAGCCCTAGTTAAAGGTGACTTATTAAAAAGCCACATTTCCAGCTCCTTTCTGAAGGCAAGCAAGGAGGAAGCAGCCCAGATATGAGGTGGGAGTGGATTCCAAGCCTATGTGGCCCCGGTGGCGAGACTGCTTCCCCCCATTTCACCCTCTTGAATCTAGGGACTACAGCTTTCTTTGCCCCCCATAGATCTCAGATTTCTACTGGGTTCATACCATTTGAACGCTTCTCTCAGGAATTCAGGGCCGATATCATGCAAGGCCTTGTAGGCTATACAGAGTGCCGTGAATTGTATTTATTTACAAAAAAAAAAAAAAATATATATATATATATATTATCTACTGGCGGTCGCCAGTAGATAGTTATAGTTAGGACCGAGTTCCCATAGGAAATCTGAAAATTCTATTTTGAATAAGTTTGGCGCCGGTTGAGTTATCTTCGTGAAATTTTCAAAACTAATGGGGCGCTCCGCTCAGCTCCTACCCTGAAAGTCTCGGGATGATTCGTCAAGCGGGGGCTGAGAAAAAAGGGGGGTCCCAAAACGCGTTTTCCCCATGCATTTTCCCATAGGACCTTTAGTCGAAGGTACAGCCCGAACGGCTGAACAGAATTACTTGAAATTTGGCAAAGAGGCAGTCCTCATGTCAGGCATGTGCCTTTTGCTTAAATGGTGTAAATACGTTAAGTAGTTCCTGAGAAAATCAAAAGTAAAACCACATATATATCTGGGCGGAGCCTAACCACACATCTCATCGTGAGATCCGATTGGCTGTCAGCACTTCATCCAAGAAGTGTTGGCAGCCATCTTGGGACCAATATACATGATAGCACCCCATTAAAAAGCATTGCAGTTAATAGAAGGTTTTAAGACTTTAGTTACATTATAAATCATTTGTTGATGGTACCCTACTCATTTTAGGAATTGTGGTGAGTTCTAAGGTGATTTTACCATGTGAAAAAGCCTTCTGCTGTGATATCATGAATCATGTTTGAGAGAAAACTATTTTCTCATGCTTTTCCCACAGAGGTTTGGAAGGTGATCTATAAGCTAACTGAGAGCATATTTTCTGTAAATTCACATTATCTTTCTCAGTCATGTGAGAATGAAGTCTGACATTCTCAGTAAAACATGTACATCCAACAAGGGCAGAGACTGTCAGTTGATTCCTTTGTGTTCTACTGCAGCTTCCCAGAGTGTTTTAAAGAACAACTAGAGCGCTAACAGTCCTACTTATGACAAACGTATGGCACACCTGAAGCCATCTTGGTTGGAATAAAGTGGTAATTCTTAAAACATTTAATTTAAAAAGGAACAAAATGAGGGGGTTCATTTTGCCATAGAAAGTATGATTAGTGCTGCAGAAAGAAAAATTAGGGCACATTTTGAGCGACTTCTCAAATCCTCTTCTATTTCATTAAAAAATTCTGACATGCAGACTGAAACATGCACTTTCAATACCAGCAGCATACTTCCCTGGTGAGCAGTAGCTTTACTACAGTGATCTAATGAGCAACTAGAGTGCTAACATTCAGAATTTATGGCAAATTTGTGACACATCTGAATGCCTTCTTGATGGAACCAGGTAAAAAACTGAAAGTATTTCCTACTGAGGAGACTGCAGTAAATAAGGAAATTAGGAAACTTCATAACAAATAAATCTCTCAAGATGGCCACCAGAGACAAAAGAGCCCAAATGTAGCCCAAATATCACCCAGATGTAGCCCAAGTATAGCCCAATGACAGAATGTCCCAGAGTGTTCTAACGAACAACTAGAGCGTTAACAGTCTTACTTATGACAAAAGTATGGCACACCTGAAGCCATCTTGATTGGAATAAAGTGGTAATACTTAAAACATTTAATTTACAAAGGAACAAAATGAGGGGGTTCATTTTGCCATAGAAATTATGATTAGTTCTGCAGAAAGAAAAATTAGGGCACATTTTGACTTCTCAAATCCTCTTCTATTTCATAAACAAATTCTGACATGCAGACTGAAACATGCACTTTGAATAGCAGCAGCAGACTTCCCTGGTGAGCAGTAGTTTTACTACAGTGATCTAATGAGCAACTAGAGTGCCTACATTCAGAATTTATGGCAAATGTGTGACACATCTGAATGCCTTCTTGATGGAACCAAAATAAAAAACTGAAAGTATTCCCACTGAGGAGACTGCAGTAAATGAGGAAATTAGGAAACTTCATAACAAATAAATCTCCCAAGATGGCCACCAGAGACAAAAGAGCCCAAATGTAGCCCAAATATCACCCAGATGTAGCCCAAGTATAGCCTAATGACAGAATGTCCCAGAGTGTTCTTAAGAACAACTAGAGCGCTTACTGTCTTACTTATGACAAAAGTATGGCACACCTGAAGCCATCTTGATTGGAATAAACTGGTAACACTTAAAACATCTAATTTAAAAAGGAACACAATGAGGGGGTTCATTTTGCCATAGAAATTATGATTAAGAAAAATTAGGGCACATTTTGAGTGACTTCTCAAATCCTCTTCTATTTCATTAAAAAATTCTGATATGCAGACTGAAACATGCACTTTTAATACCAACAGCAGACTTCCGTGGTGAGCAGTAGATTTACTACAGTGATCTAATGAGCAACTAGAGTGCTAACATTCAGAATTGATGGAAAATGTGTGACATATCTAAATACCTTCTTGATAGAATCAAAGTAAAAAACTGAAAGCATTTCCTTCTGAGGAGACTGCAGTAAATGAGGAAATTAGAAAACTTCATAACAAATAAATCTCCCAAGATGGCCACCAGACACAAAAGAGCCTAAATGCAGCACAAATATCACCCAGATGTAGCACACATGTAGCCCAATGACAGAAGTGTGCAAAACACTTATTTTTTGTGTATTTGCAGTTTTATATAGTGCAGACTTGTCAGGTGTTGGAATGCTTTACATGAGCATTGGTTACATCACACAAGATCCAATTCATTTTGGTTGTAGACATGGGGAGATTAAGTGATTTGACCACAATCACAGAATGTTGAGCTGAAGCAGAAACTCCAGCCTGGTTCCCCAGTTGCAAAGTCTGCAGCTCTGGAAGTAACACCACATCCTCTCGCCAAGGTGCAACATTTAATCAAGTGGTCAACTTGATAAAAAACATAAAGATTACAAATAATTTAAAAGTTCTTTGTCGCTATTTAAAAACTCAGAAAATATGTCCTCATTTTAGTTTTTTAGAGCACTAACCATAATTTTGATGCAAATAAGACCCTCTCATATATGTAATTTCTAAAGGAAATACTCTAGGTATTACAGTTTTGATTACATCAAGATGACATCAGGCGTTCCACACTTTTGTAATAAATATAGAATGTTAGCAATCTAGTTGTTCATTGGGATACTGTTGAGAGGCAGAAGCCAGGGGCACGGACTCTGAAAATTGAAGGCAGGTAGGAGAGTGCAGAGGCAACAATTTGATCACACTGGGCAGGCAGGAAGGGCAGTAGCAGCACAACAGACTATGGAGGGCAGTGGAAAGGGGGGCAGGGGCAACAAACCAACAATACAGGACTGGCAAGAGAGGCTGTGGCAATATACTAGACCATTGTGGGCAGAAGGAAGAGGCAGTGGTAGTACAACCATACATGCCAACAGACCCGTTTCAGCCAGGAAACGTCCAATGTTTTTAAGCTCAAATGGGCTTTATTTGATCTGTCTCCTGTCTACAATCTCCTCTTTTTCAATGTAACTCAAAGGGGAAAATCAATACCCCAGTTTTTTTTCAAAATCTCCCTCTTACCAAGTTCAAAATGTTCAAAATGTTCGCAAGTATAGTACATTGAATCATGGTAGGCAGGAGGAATTGGGGTAGGGACATGGACTCGGATAACAGAGGACAGGAGGGACATGGAGAGGTGCACCAAACTGACCCTACAGGGCAGGCATCAGGGTTTGCAGCAGCACAATACACCACACAGCGCATGCGGGACGGGAGTGCAGCACAACAATCCATAGAAAGCAATAGGGGGGGGGAGACAGGACCATGCACATGGACAACAGAGAACAGAGGGGAAAGAGGCAATGGTAGCTAGCTGACCATAATGGACAGACAGGAGAGAAAGCTGCAGCATAACAGACCGTAAAGAGCAGGAGGGACGGATCAGGGGCATTACAATGGAACAGACAAGCCAGGAGGGATGGAATAGGGGGTCTGCACATGGAAACAGAGGGCTGGGGGAAAGGTGGCAGGGCAGGAGCAGCAAGATGACCATGGAGGTCAGGCAGGATGGGCACTAGAAACAAGACACACCATGGAGAGCAACAATGAGACTATGGTAGCATACACACAGACCACGGAGGGAAGGTGGGAGGGGGTCAGGGGCAGCTAACTGACCACACAGGGAAGGTGGGAGGGCCATGGCAGCACAGACGACCATGCATGGCAAGCGGGAGGGTTAGTGCCAGCACAATGGCTATGATGGGCAAGAAGGAGGGTGCAGGGGCATGACCATGGAGGATAGAAGGGAGGGTCAGGACCTGGTCACAGACAAGAGAGTTCAGGGGAAGGGGCCTCACAACAGACCGCGCGGGGCAGGCAGGAGGAGCAGTTGCAGCACAACAGATCAGGGAGGGAAGAAGGGCGTGGCAGTAAAATGGACCATGGAGGACAGGAGGAAGGGGATAGGGGCATGGCATGTGGACAGGCAGGGTCGAGGTGGCAGGGACAGGATACAGTCATCTGACAATGCTAGGCAGGTGGGAGGGGAGTGGCAGCTCAACAGAACACTCAGAGTAGATAGGAGTGGCAGGTCCATGGAACATAGTGGGCAAAAAGGATGGAGCAGGGGCATGCACAAAGACATCTGAGGGCAGGGGGAATGAGAATAGGGGCAGCAAGCTAAGCACAGAGGCTAAGCAGGAGGTCAATGATGGGCCATAGAATTGGGCAATGGAGGGCAGGAGGAGTGGACTGGTACATCATGCTAAATGGAGGGCAGTGGCAGCACATCAGACCATGCATGGCAGGAGGGAGGAGGCTAGTCCATGGATTCAGACAACAGAGGATAGGGAGGAGGTGGATGGGGCAGCAAGCTAACTGTTCAGAGAAGGTGGGTGTTAGGAACTTTATTGTTTTTAAAATGTGTGTCTGTGCGAACTACTTAAAATATGAACAAGTATGCAGCATAATCTCACTTTTATTCAGGAAGAAGAGGACGTTTGTGACTGTGACTCCGGGCTCACTTGGCAGAAACACCCCCTGACCCTCCACCCCCATCGCAAAATGTAATGCCCGTGAAAAGGGTAGGTGGACGCAGTGTTATATAGAACACAGTCCTGAGAGCACGATTGAAAATGAAAACTATATGTAGTATATGGTATAAACTATGCACCAAAAAGTGTGATATAAGATGAACCGGGGTGTGAATTATAATATGCAATACATTGTGCGCAATGACAGATTCATTGGAGAGCGCGAGATAGCACAGGCACTAGCGCGTGCTATGCGATATGCGCCTTGGAGTGTAATATGCACAGGGCAGTGTTGTGTAACATAGCTAGTCTCTAAAGTTGTAATATAAAATATGTGCTGGGGAGTGTAACGTTGCATATGCACTGTGACAAAGATATGGATCCCAGATTGTAATATGTATGGCATAGCGCTGTGCGTTATAACATACACATCGAGGAAGGCACGTTAGATGGGGCAATATAACCCGTGCGAAGGCAAGTGTGGCATGACATATTCACAGGGTGGTGTTACAGTGCACATGGGCTAGAGAGTGTCATAGAATACGCACTAGCTGGTGGAATACAACACAGAGGTGTGAGGCAATCGGCGGGCACTGGTGGGTGTAACACAGCATTGGGCTCAGCCAGGAGCACGCTGTGACTCTCAAGTGAGGTTCGTCTCCTTTCCAGAGAGTAAAATAAAAAGTATTACACATCCGGCGGTGGATGTGTTTTTTATTAACCGTGAGGGGGGTTTCTTGCATAGTTTGGTCGAATTTTTGTCGTATCCCCTTTGAATGGCTTGGTGTGCGTTTATATTAAATGTGCCCGTCAATAGCTACCCATGTTTGTATAAATAAACGACAAGGGTGTCTACTTGGAGAGTACCCACCGGCGGGGGCGCCGGGATTAGGCACGGTAGGGCGTCAGACACGTCAGAGCTTCACTAGCGGTGTAAATACATTCCATGTGGATTCATTCTATGCATAGTCGTCTTCTAATGAATATCACGCAAATCGTCATGGTGATAGGTACATACGGTTTGTCCAGCATGTCCTAGGTGTTTCTATAAATATATTTATTTTTAAAATAATAAAAAACAAAGGCCGGCCCCGGGGCATGGGGTCCCTGGAGCCATAAGTGGCCTGAGGAGGGGGGCAACGCAGGCCCCTCCTAAACAATTTAAATAAAAAAAAGGCCATGACCCAGGGGTTGGGGTCCCCGGGGCCGATTAAGGCCTTGGGAGGGCCAAATTAATTTTTTTCAACAAAAATAATTAGGGTGCAGGCCCTGGGGGATGGGGTCCCCAGGGCCAGTAAATTAGAAAAAGAAGGGGGGCCACACAGCCCTCCTTCTTAAAAAAATAAAATAAATAAAAGACCGGCATCACGCTGGAGGCCACGCCCCCTCCTTGCAGCACTCTGCAAACGCGCCCCCTGGCCAGTTGTAGGTTGGGGAATTAATTCCCCTTCAATACTGAGGGTCCCTGAGGGCCAACTAGCCCAACAGGTATCTCCAGTGTGCTCCAGGGAGCTGCGTTGCAGACAGGTGTTCTGAGGCCACGCCCCTTTTTACACCTCTATGCAACGCAGCTCTGTGGCGCTTACTGGAGGTACCTAGTGGGCTAGTTTGACCCTAGGGACCCTTAGGATTCAAGGGAACTTAATCTCTCAACTTAGAACGGCCACAGGGCGCGTTTACACAGTGGTGAAGGGAGGGGACGGGGCCTGAGGTGACGTGTGCAAACACGCCCTGTGGCACATTTTAAGTTGGGGAAATAATTCCCTTTCAATCCTGAGGGACCCTGGGGGCCAACTAGCCCACCAGGTGCTTCCAGTAAGCGCCACTGAGCTGCGTTGCAGAGAGGTGATCCAGGCCGTGCCACTTTTTACACCTCTCTGCAACGCAGCTCTGTGACGCTTACTGGAGGTACCTAGTGGGCTAGTTGGACCCTAGGGACCCTCAGGATTCAAATGCACTTAATCTCCCAACTAAAAACGGCCACAGGGCGTGTTTACACAGTGGTGAAGGGAGGGGACGGGGCCTGAGTTAACGTGTGCAAACAAGCCCTGTGGCGCGTTTTAAGTTGGGGAAATAATTCCCCTTCAATCCTGAGGGCACCTGGGGGCTAACTAGCCCACCAGGTGCTTCCAGTAAGCGCCACTGAGCTGCGTTGCAGAGAGGTGGTCCAGGCCGTGCCACTTTTTACACCTCTCTGCAACGCAGCTCTGTGGCGCATACTGGAGGTACCTAGTGGGCTAGTTGGACCCTAGGGACCCTCAGGATTCAAATTAACTTACTCTCCCAACTAAAAACGGCCACAGGGCGTGTTTACACAGTGGTGAAGGGAGGGGACGGGGCCTGAGTTAACGTGTGCAAACAAGCACTGTGGCGTGTTTTAAGTTGGGGAAATAATTCCCCCTCAATCCTAAGGGACTCTGGGGGCCAACTAGCCCACCAGGTGCTTCCAGTAAGCACCACTCCGTTGCGTTGCAGAGAGGTGGTCTAGGCCATGCCCCTTTTTACATCTCTCTGCAATGCAGCTCTGTGGCGCTTAATGGAGGTACCTAGTGGTCTAGTTGGACCCTAGGGACCCTCAGGATTCAAGGGGACTTAATCTGCCAACTTAAAACGGCCACAGGGTGTGTTTACACAGTGGGGAAGTGAGGGGACGGGGCCTGAGGTGACGTGTGCAAACACGCCCTGTGGCGCATTTTAAGAGGTAGTTTTAATCCCCTGCCCTATTATATACTAGGGGCTTACAGAGGAAGTCATGCTGATCACAGGGGGACCCCAATGCATAGTGTTCCCTAGTGTATGTAGGTGTTTTCACTGTATTCTGAGTGTCTTTTAACATAGCACTGGCTCTAGGACTGGTTAGTCAGACTCAGTTACCACCAGTATCCATCTGAAAAAGTTGAGGGCACATGATGATTTTGCAGCAAGGCTTCTTTCTGCTCTTCTGTTTGCTCTTTCTGCACGTTATCCTTCTTCCTGCACTTTTCTTCGTCTTTGAGGACTTCTGTTGCTTCTTTCTGCATTTCTTTTTTTTCTTTCTATGGTTTTTTTCTTTTTTCGTCACATGTCCTATCTCTGTAGGTATAGTTAGAAATTAGCATTTAAAAAAACCTTTGAAATTCAATGAAAAAACCATAGGTTTCAGGCACGTTATAGTTAGGAATTAGCATTTAAAAAACCTTAGAAATTCACTGAAAAAACCATAGGTTTCAGGGGCGTTATAGTTAGCTGGACTTTTCACTCGTACAAAACCATTGAAATTCCCCCGTTATAGTTAGTTCAGCTAACTATAACTCACGTGCCCGCAATGCACTGCTGATGACGTCACATATTACATCACTCATGACATGGTCAGTGACATCACTCATGACATCACTGATGACATCTCAAATTACATCACTAATGACATCACTGATGACATCATCCTTGTGATAGAGTGGCAGACCTCCTCTTCCCCTAATATAACCTTTGATACACACATTCAAAAATAGAAACTACAATGTTCAAAACAATGGACATACCAATACCAGTGACAACAACCTATTCAGTAGTTCTAAGATCCACATACACATCCACTCATTCACCAACAGTCCTATACAGTCACTCATACATGTACTCACTCATCATATGTACTCACACACCTATACATCCTGTTACACAACGCCACTCATCCATAGAGTTACTCACACACATAGTCACTCATGCTAATAAAGAATCAAACATCCATTTACTTGCATATACAGTTATACACACCACCACACTTACTTCTACAGAAACTTACACATACTTAGTCTTTTAAACAATCACTTATAGAAACACATACTTATTCATACAGGAACCCTTTCAATCTCTCACTCTCACATATACTCACTTATATACACCAATAGTCACATATACTAGTTTAAAACATATGTAGTTACTCATAAAGACACTATTGAGACAGTCTATCACTCACTAACACACCCATGCACACACTCATCCACCCATACAGTCCTGCACACATGCTGTCTTCAACACATACAAACAGTGAGTCACTCATTCATGCACCTATGCACTACGTAATACCCCCCACTGAGCCATACAGACACTCATACTGATACTCAAAAAACCAACTAATAACCGATATAGACACTCATGTAGCTACTCACCAACCCATGCAGCCACTTATACACAAAGTGAGAGACTGATACAGATATTTACACATTTAAACATTACTCACTAATCCATGTATTCACTAAAATACACTTAATCTGTCAGTTATACAATCAATTTTTCAAAAACAAATCATCCATTTAGACACTTATATACCCATTTATTCTTCCATCGACCTTGAGATATACATTTATAAAACATATGTAATTTTCAGAAAAACACACATTCACTGGATGATGTCATCAGTGATGTCATTTGAGATGTCATTAGTGATGTCACGAGTGATGTCACTGACCATGTAATGAGTGATGTAATATGTGACATCATCAGCAGTGCATTGCGGGCGCGCAAGTTATAGTTAGCTGAACTAACTATAAAGGGGGAATTTCAATGGTTTTGTACGAGTGAAAAGTCCAGCTAACTATAACGCCCCTGAAACCTATGGTTTTTTCAGTGGAAAAAAAATAAAATATATATATATATATATATATAAATATATATTATCTACTGGCGGTCGCCAGTAGATAGTTATAGCTACAACCTAGTTTCCATAGGAAATCTCAAAATTCTATTTTGAATAACTTTGGCGCTGGTTGACGAATCCTCGCGAAATTTTCAAAACAAATGGGGCGCTCCGTTCAGCTCCTACCCTGAAAGTCTCGGGGTGATTTGTCAAGCGGGGGCCGAGAAAAAGGGGGGTCCCAAAACACTTTTTCCCCATGTATTTTTCCATAGGACCTTTAGTCGCAGCTACAGCCCGAACGGCTGAACAGAATTACGTGAAATTTGGCAGAGAGGTAGCCATTAGGTCAAGGAAGTGCCTTTTGCAGGTCTGGTGTAAATCTGTTCAGTATTTCCTGAGAAAATAGCATTTAAAAGCATATCAATATCTATACGCGCGCACTGTGCGCGCACCCTGCCGTGCGCGAGCGCAATTCTGATTGGTTGTTAGATGTCGGTAAACATTCGAATCGGTCGAAACCAGGAAGTGTCGGCCGCCATTTTGTCTCTCGCAGTCTGAGGGGGTGAAAATCAAAGGTGGAGAACCTCGCAATTTTTTTAAAACTGCGAGGTGCGTGCACCGTGCGCGCACGGCACGAACTGCGAACCGCGCGAACTGCGAAGCGCACCGTGCGCGCACGGAGAAAAACCTGAAAAAAAAACAAAATTAATAAATACATAACTTAGCATTTAAAAACCGTACAAATTCACTGAAAAAACCATAGGTTTCACACACGTTATAGTTACGAATTAGCATTTAAAAAACCTTGCAAATTCACTTAAAAAACCATAGGTTTCACACATGTTATAGTTAGCTGGACATTTCACTCGTAAAAAAACAATGAAATTCCCGCGTTATAGTTAGTGCAGGCAACTATAACTCACGCGACCGCAATCCTCTGCTGAGGACATCAGATATTACATCACTGATGACATATGTGTCTTTCTGAAAAATGAATATTTGTAATATATGTATAGCTAAAGATTAATGGAAGAAGACATGGGTAAATAAGTGTCTAAATACAGTGATGTAATATCTGACGTCATCAGCAGAGGATTGCGGTCGCGTGAGTTATAGTTGCCTGCACTAACTATAACGGGGGAATTTCATTGGTTTTTTACGAGTGAAATGTCCAGCTAACTATAACATGTGTGAAACCTATGGTTTTTTAAGTGAATATATATATATATATGATTCAATTTCCAGGACAGGAATGTCGACGCCGTGTCGTTTGGAAAGTTGTTTTAATGTCAGCTGAAAAGAGTCAGACGCGTTTCGCCTGCCCAGCAGGCTTGTTCACCAACAACTCCAATAAAGTTTTACCACCATTTAAGCTTGTGCATACGTTCCGTGTCACATGATAAACTACAACAATGAAAAGCGAAGACATACTCGTAGTTCTTTGGTCTTAGCATATGCCGATCTCATTTACGCTGTTACATATGAGGTTAAAACATTGTTGAATAATTGGATATGAAATTATTGGCAACATTAGACACTTTTGGTAACAATTAAAATGGCCTATTTCCTGGCCATAACAATAATCATCGTTTACCATCATTGATATCTCTAGTGAGACTAATCACTACAATCGTATCACCAAATCGAAGTCAATATTGCATCTCGGTCCAAATGCATCAATGTTCTTTGACATACAATGCCCCAGTGGGCCTTCATATGATTTTTCCAAACCCGTCACTATTCTTATCATTTTCATTACATCTTATATACTTCCGCGCCTGTGCGCAAAACCTCTCTAATGATATTTTCTCTATCCTTGGTATATACTATTATGTGTCATATTGTATCATACCGAGTTGTCTTCTCTATTTTAAGTGCAAGTGAAAAATAAACAACAAAAAACACAGAAAAATGATTAAAAAAATATATAATTGGATCATGAGGATGATTCATAAATATGTGTACAGGTCTTCTTCCATATTTAACCCCATAGGGGTTTTCGTATTAAGTCTGATAATGCAGAGGAGGAGCCTAGCGCGCAACCAAGATGGCCGCGTAGGTGCGAGGCTCCCGAGGACCTCCGCAACCTCCTACATTTATCCTGAATTCATCCTGCCTCGATTGAGGGGACTGTGTTGGTGAGCCTGAGCTGAGGTGGAACCCGTTTTCCGTTCTCGAATTGGACCCCGGGTGCCGGAGTGAGCACCGATTGAGGTTTGCGGCCTTCTTCTCGCCGAACCCCGGATTTGCGTTGGGGGGTGACCCAGTGGCAAAGTGAACAACAACGGCGGGCCGGGCCTGGCGAGTCGCGTACCCCGCACTTTCGCTTTCGCTTTCTCGCTGTTTCTGCAAGTGAGATCGCGGAGCCTTTTGTGTTGGTGTGGCCTCGCTGGGGGACCCGGCCTGCCTGCCTGCTGTGGCCCACCCCGCCGATCTGGGGTGGCCCCCCCCAGAGCTTGTGGCCCTGATTGCCTGCCCTCTACGACGTTGCTGGTTCGATTGTGGGACCAGCGGCGATGGCCACGAAACAAGATGGGGATCGGTCAAAGACCAAGTCGACCCGGCGTGGCACCGTCCATCCGGCCAACAGCATGGACCGCTATACCCTCCAGAGGGGATCTCCCGGCGGACCGCACAAGTCCCCTGAGGGCCCCTCTGATGCCCCGGACTTGCCCACGGATCTGACTCTCCACGACGTCATGGGCGCCATTTCCGAGATGAAGGCCTCGGTGGGCCAGCGGTTCGACACCCTGGCACAGAAGATCGATGCGGTCCTTGTAGACGTTGGCCTGGTGAGGGCCGATCTTTCCAAGACCAACGATCGAGTTGACTCTTTGGCCCACACTGCATCGGGCCTTACGACTGAGGTGGCGGCACTACAACTGGAGGTACGCCGGCTAAGTCAGGCGAGCGCACTTATGGATCGGCGCCTCGAGGATTCCGAGAGTCGGGCCCGGAGGAATAACGTCCGCATCATCGGGGTGCCCGAGGTACGGGAGGAAGCGGCGGCGGATCTATTTGTGGAGGACCTGATTGCTACCCATCTCCAGCCTCGGGGCCTGAGTACATTTTTTGCTGTGGAGAGGGCCCACAGGGTTCCCGGGGGAAGGCCGAAGGTCGGAGCCCCTCCGCGACCTCTCATTGCCCGGATTTTTAACTTTCGGGACAGAGACGCTATCCTGCAAGCTTCCAGACTACATGGGCCGGTTAAGTTGGACAATATGGAGGTGAACTTTTACCCTGATTTCACCCAGGCGGTCCAGAAGCAAAGACTGAGCTTCCTCGGCGTAAAACGCCGACTCCGGGACCTGAACTTAAAGTACGCCATGCTCTTCCCGGCCAAGCTGCGAGTGGAGGTGGATGGTCGCACGCACTTTTTTGATCGTCCCGAAGCGGCAGGGGACTGGCTGGACACTCTGTCTGGGGATCGTGATCGAGATGGCGGGGGGGGCGGCGGGAGGAGGCGGCCCACTGGATCGGGACTGAGGGGTCAATACTGGGCCTCACTCAGGACGAATACGATGCTACTTTCGATCAAGCGTCTGTCTTTGTACATTCCCCTCCCATGGAGGTTGTGTGGGGTCTAGAAGGGGTACTCTTTCCTCCTCTAGGGGGTCTAGCTAGTTTCTTTTATAGGGGCGACAGGCACACTGCAAGTTGGGGGGGCTGTCCGGGCTCATGCAGGGGTGCAGGGTGGGGGGAGTTTTGTTGGTATGGGTGGGTTGGGGTGGGGTGTTGTTCGTTTCCACCACAAGGCAAACGTATCTTTGTGTTATCTCTAAAGTGCTCTCTGGGGGACGAGTGATGACTTCTGTTTATGATGGGGGGTAGGGGACTGAGTTTGTTGTCCTGGAATGTTAATGGACTGGGGGACAGGATAAAACGAGGTGTGGTCCTGCAGTTCTTGAAGCGAACTTCGCCCGATATAGTTTTTCTGCAGGAGACGCACCTCATTGGCAATGCCTTTTGCGCTATGAATCGACGGGGCTACCGCCTTGTGGCCCATGCGGGCTTCACGTCCGGTTCAAGGGGTGTGGGCATTATGGTTAAAAACTCGCTCCCGTTGGAGATTGATGAGGTGCGCCATGACGATAGGGGACGTTACACGGTTTTGGTGGGCAGACTGGAGGGCAGAGCGATTGTTTTTGTGTCAGTATATGTCCCACCGGGGCTGCAGACGACCACCTTTGCGGACCTGGGGCACCTCCTCCTTGGCCTTCCGGAGGGGATTCTAGTGGTGGGGGGGATTTTAATGCTGTTGTTTCCGGAACTGTGGATCGTCACCCCCCTAGGGATCTCCCCCGGGCCCAAGAGTGGTTATCTGGCCTCTTGGATACCCTGGGGCTGGTGGATTGTTGGCATCTAAAACATCCCACGCAGCTACAGTACACCTTCCATTCAGGGGCCCATGGTAGTCTCTCACGGCTAGATTATGTCCTGGTCCCTGCGGCTTATGTAGGGAGGGTGGGAGAAGTGCGCCATTTGGCACGGGGTATTTCGGACCACTCTCCGCTCTTGTTGCACTTTGATGTTTTGCCGAGGGGAGAGGGTAGAGTGGCCCCGATCAATCCCTGGTACCTGCATGACCCCACCATTCGTGCAGAGCTGATTAAATCCCTTAAGCGCTATTTTGACGAGAATGTGGGGTCTGTGTCTTCGGCGGTCTCACTGTGGGAGGCGTTTAAGACAGTACTCCGAGGAGAAGCCCAGTCCCTTATTTCCCACTCCCGGAGGCGCGAGCGGGAGGAGGTGACCCGTGTTGAAGCTGAGATAACTGAGTTGGAGGGGGATCTAGAACGTGGGGTGACGGAGGATAAATTACATGTTCTCCAACTCAAGCAAGCGGCCTATAGGGCCCTCGTCACGGAGGCGGCCAGGGACCTCAGTAGGGAGCAACAGGGGAGACTGTATGATGTGGATGATAAGGCTGGTAAATTGATTGCGTGGCTGGATAAAAAAGAGAGAGCGAGTCATGTTGTCCCGTTGATTGAGAAAATGAATGGTGTATGTGTCACTGAACCGGAGGAAATTGTCTCTTGCTTCGCGGACTATTTCCGCGGGGTATATTCTCCAGTGTCTTCCCGCTCTGAAGAGGATTCCCATGCCCTGCTCAGAGATATCGCGCTGCCTTCCCTTTCTGAGGAGGACAGAGTGTTGTTGGACGCCGCTCCAACCTCCGAAGAAATTGCCCTCGCCATACGCTCGGTCGCTTCCGGCAAGGCCATGGGTCCTAATGGTCTTCCCATCGAGTTGTATAAGCTGCGACCGGATACGCTGGCGCCGCATCTCCGTGCTATGTTCCTTGCGGCCCACTCGGTGGGTTCCCTCCCGCTAGACCAGCGTCTGGCTACCATCGTGGTTATCCACAAGGAGGGGAGGCCTCGGGACCGGGTCACATCCTATCGACCCATTTCGTTATTGAATGCGGAGCCCAAAATTCTCGCCAAGGTTCTGGCCAATCGGCTGGTCGGCGTGGTGTGTGACTTGGTCCACCAGGACCAGTCCGGCTTTATCCCCCATCGTAACACAGCGCTTAACCTGCGGCATTTGCATGGGGTGCTCGCACGTGTCCCGTTCATGCGGGAGCCGGCCATCTTGGCATCCTTGGACGCCACTATGGCGTTTGACACACTTGAATGGCCATATATTTGGGCGACGCTCGCGAAATTTGGGTTTGGCCCAGGGTTTATCAGCTGGGTTAAATTGTTGTACTCTGGCCCACTGGCGCAGGTGGTTGTGAACGGTAGAGTGTCGGCTCCGTTTGAGTTGGGCAGGGGCACGCGGCAGGGCTGCCCGTTATTGCCGCTTCTTTTTGCGCTTGCCTTGGAGCCCCTGGCGGAGTGGCTGCGGTGGGAACCTTCTATTCGTGGTTTCCGCTGGACCCCCGAGTATGAGGACCGCGTGTCTCTATATGCTGACGATATTCTCCTGTACCTGGCTTCCCCACGTAAATCACTGATAGTCCTGGTTGATGTATTGCACTCATTTGGTCGTAACTCCGGCCTCGTCATCAACTGGGCTAAATCGTGCGTGTATGTTCTCTCTGGGGAGGCTCCTATCCTTCCGCGGGGCTGTCCTATCCAGATCGCCCCGCAGGGATTTAGGTACCTGGGTATCTTCATCACCCTAGACGCGGAGGCCCGGTATGATCGAAACCTGCTGCCCCTCCTCCAGCGCCTGAAGGAGGATGTCGTGCGTTGGCGGCGTTTGCCGCTCTTGCCGCTCGGCCGGGCGGCACTGTTTAAGATGATGTCGCTGCCGCGTTTCCTGTACGCTCTGCAGAATACAATGGACCTCGTCCCGGAGCGCTACTTCCGCGAGGTGGAGAGCTTGCAACGCCGCCTGTTCTGGGACGGGAGACCGCGTATCGCCCTGGCGAAGCTGGCGCTCCCATGGTATGACGGGGGGATTGCCCTCCAGGATATTAAACGGTATTATTGGGCCTCCCAGCTGGCTGCGATAAATCACGGCCTATACGGGCCCGCCCTAAACCCGGCCTTTGAAATGGATAAGATGCTACTGCCGGGTGGTGACTATAATCGAGCGCTCTACTCCAGCTCGCTCGACGCACGTCTTACGGGCCCCACGCGTGTCATGGTAAGAGTGTGGCACGCGGCTAATGTAGCGATGGGGTGGAAGGATCGTTTGACCCGGGCGTCACCACTGTACGCATCTGAGCAGTTGGGCTCCCTGTGGACCTCGAAGGGCTTCGAGAAGTGGGACATGATAGGCATTAGCAGGGTGGGGGATCTCTGGACGAGGGGGGGATTCAAAACGTTCGGGATGCTGCAGACGGAATTCCAGTTGCAAGACAGGGAGTACTTTCGGTATATGCAGATCCGTCATGCACTATGCTCCGCCTTCCCGGACGTTGCCTCCATCCCGGAGTACTCCCCTCTGGAAGATAGAGTGCTGGATGGACATGTTCCGGAAAGCACGATCTCGTTAATCTATAAAAAACTGATCAATGACCGCGTGGGATTGCTGCTTGATCTTCGCGAGGCTTGGGTTGCCGATGGATTGGAGCTGGACGACGAGGACTAGGTCTCTGCGGTGGCCTCCCCGAAAGAGGTGGCCATACCGGCCCGCCTTCGCTTCGTCCAGCTCAAGATACTCCATAGGGTCTACATAACGGGGCCAAGGCTATTGCGAATGGGCTCTGCTGTGGACGGGTTGTGTAAGCGTGGGTGTGGTTCTTTGGGGAACTTTCTTCATATTTTGTGGGAATGCCCACAGGTTGAGCGATTCTGGCGCGGTGTGCATGAGGTCCTGCTGGTGGTTACGCGTGTGCCGCTGCTGCCCGAAGCGAGGAGATGCCTGTTGAACGTGTGGGAACCAACCGACTATTCGGCGCCACAGACGTGGTGGGTGACTCTGGGATATATGGTGGCCAAGCGCGATATTGCTCAACTGTGGGGTTCCCAGAGGCCCCCGACTGTTTCGGCCTGGAAGGAAAATATGGACTGGTGCATGTTTCGGGAAAAGGTGGTGTATGTAGCGAGAGGTAAGCCTGGGACATGGGTGAAAGTGTGGGGCCCCTGGAACGCCTACCGTGGTGGAATCTGCGCCCCGCCGTTATTGCCCGATCCATCGCCTGCCCCGTCCCCTAAGCCAGTTTAGCTCTCCGGTACCGGGCACTGAGTCCACCCAGTCCCTGTTCTGACCTTCTCCCCCCCTTGATACTCCTATGGTTTGGTAGGGTCCCCCTTCTAGGGGAGCACATGCTGCTGTTTTCGATCGTGGGTTGCCTTGTGGTTGGATTTTGTTTGTTGTTATTTATGTTTAAAAGAAACCGTCATGTGGGGTCTGTACGGTGTGGCCATCAACGCGGCTGACTCCTGTATGTTTCCCTTTGCCGCTGCCTGCGTTCTACTGTGTGTATCTTATGCTCCTCTTGTGCTAGCGGCCGGCCTGAAGGTTGTAGGCCCATCTTTGTATATTCTTTGAACTTTGTAATAAACGGTTTCAAAAAAAAAAAAAAAAAGTCTGATAATGCAGCTCGATTCCAGTCTCCGTAGGGTTTTCTGACGGTCACCCCCTCTAATGTTGACTGGTACAGCATCTATAACAAAGTATGTCAAACCACTCACATCTTTGTTATGGATTTGATTAAAATGATGGGCAACCGAATATGATTGGTCCGCATTCTTTATGGCTCTCAGATGTTGCAGCACCCGCTTATGTACTTGTAGAATTGTGCTGCCTACGTATCTCAGGCCACAAGGGCACTGAAGCACGTAGACAGCAAATTCTGTTTTGCATGAAAACTGCCCTTTGATTTTCTGTTCCTTCTTTGTAAAGCCAGATAAATAACTGTTGGTATTTTTGCCAAAAGTACAGGCCTTACATTTCGTGCATTTGATAAACCCATCTTTCCTGGTTAACCATGTTCTATTGACCTTAGGTATTCTGTCAATTGGTAGCGTGTTGCTTACCAATGCTTGTTTTAACAAACGTGCCCTTCTAAAAGTGATGAGAGGTTTTCTTTGAACACACTTTTTTAGAATTGGATAACTCCAAATGATGTGCCAATGTTTTTGTAGAATGAGACGTAGGTCTTTGTGCTGGTTGTTAAACGTGGTAATCATTCTACACTGGGAATTCCCCATTTTATTCTTACACTCCTTTTTACTTGTATTGAAGAGTAATTCTTCTCTCGACCATTTTGTCGCTCTATACACAGATGTTGCAATGCATTCCTCTGAGTATCCTCTGGCAGAGAATCTGTTTTTGAGACATTCAATTTCTGCCTCCAGATCTTCCTTAATACTGCAATTCCTCATAGCTCGAAGACACTCTCCAGAGGGAATGCTTCTCACCAAATTAGCTGGGTGGAAACTCGTTGCATGCAGCAACGTGTTACCATCAGTCGGTTTCCAAAATAATTTAGTGTGTAGTTTTTCTTGATGAACGTAAACTGTCAGATCTAAAAAGTTTACTTCTACACTACTGATGACACTGGTGAATTGCAAATTCAATTGATTGATTTGTAGTTTCCTTACAAACTCTTGGGCACTGATGACATCTCCCTTCCATATAACAAACAAATCATCGATGTAACGACTCCACTGAATCACGTTATCTTGCCATTCTTGAGCAAACTGCGATTGGACCACCTGCTCCTCCCACCAGCCCATATGCAAATTAGCATAACTGGGGGCGAAGCAGGTGCCCATCGCTGTGCCACACTTTTGGTGATAGAGATCTTCACCAAAAAGAAAAAAGTTGTTTTGTAGGCATGTAGTAGTCATGGATAGCAGCATCTGTGTATGGTGCCAAAGTTTTGCAGGTCTCTCTCCTAAGAAATATCTGACCGCATTTAACCCGTCTTTGTGACGTATGCTGGTATATAAAGTCGTCACATCTATTTTCATTAAAAGAAAATCAGGTTCCCATGGTACGTCATATATCCTACGCAAAAAATCTCCTGTGTCTTGGATAAAAGAAGGGAGCCTGGTGACTAATGGATTTAGAAAAGAATCAACAAATTTAGATGTATGTTCAAAAGCACTATTGATAGCTGAAATAATGGGTCGGCCTGGAGGATTTGTTAAATCTTTATGTACTTTGGGGATTAGATAAAATACTGGTGTCGTGGGATTAGATATTTTCAAGTAAGCATACTCATCCTTGTTAATTAAGCCTTGTCTTTGCCACTCAAGCAACTGGGTATTATAAGTATCAAAACTGTCCTGCATTAAAGCATTTTGAGTTTTAACATAGTTACTTCTGTTGCCCAATTGTTTATTGGCCTCAATCAGATATTTATATTTGCCCCATAGCACCACATTCCCACCTTTGTCCGCATTGCGGACAATACATTCTTTATCATTGGCGAGTTTCTCAACTAATGCATAGTATTCTTTTGTTTGTTGGGTGGAGGGTTGTTTCTTAGAGTTAATTCGAGTGTACAATTCTTTCACCTCATTCACAACTAGTTCACTAAAAATGTCTACAGAGTCCCATGCTGTTATTGGCATGAACTTCGAAGGCAATTTAAAGTTAGTTGTCTCACTTCCCCCAATTTCAAGTTGTTCTTCCTGGGCCAACTGTCTTGCCTTGTTCGATGTACTAGGCAACTCTCGCGAGGCCATCTCATTATTTAATGCAGCGTCTTCAGTTTGTAGTTCTCGTATTTTGACCATCAGATTGATATCACTCACCACCAAATCCTCCCCACTGCAAAGATCCTGATTATTTTCTGATTTGGCTGATTTGGTGGGGGCCATTGCAAAGAACTTTTTCAGTTTTAATGACCTGGCAAATTTAAACAGGTCTACTCTAGTAGCTGTATAGTCCATGTCCATTTTCGGACAAAACGATAGGCCTAATTTCAAGATTTTGCTTTCATCATCTGTAAGTTTGGTGGAAGTAAGATTGATAATTGTTGTATTGCTGTCATCATTCATTTGTTGTTTTTCATCTTTGATTTCTCGTTTCCTGATGAATAATTTTGCGCCTTTGCGCCTCTTCCTCCTCTGCCTCTTCCTCTTGGTGATTTGAGATCTGTTTGATTTCTTGGTCTGAGGTTGAAACGTCTTTCCTCCCTTAAAAAATCAAACTCGTCAATTACTGAAGGGACTGATGTTATTCTGTCGTTAGATGTTCCCTCTTCCAGGTCTGTATCAAGCTCTGAACTTGGTATACTGCTCAAATCTGATTGTTGTACTTGTATTTTCGGCCCAGTCACATTCATCCTTTGTCGTCTCATGCTGTCGAATTTCCTGGCAAAGGTATAGATTTGGCCCCTATCGTAATCGATTTTATCACGAAGGAACTTCTGAGCTTTCCTTTCTTTGATAGTGACTTCCAATTTGGTTAGACGCCCCTTCATTTCATTCATATATTGCGTGATTGGTCCTTGATCAGCTTCCTTACTGAGCATATCCATAATTTGTTCTATCTCTTCCATGATTTTTATCCGGTCTATTTCTGCATATTTGATTAAGATTGTTAACATCCTGCTTGATGACTCCTGATTGTTGTCCGCCCATTCTCTAAGCATGTTAGGATTAGGGTCCTCATACGTAGGGGCTACTAGTATCCTAAGCCCACGAGGGATTCTTTTGACCTCCAAGTACCTGTTCAAAGATTTCGCCTCCCACCATTTTGAAAGTTCTGTCCGTTTAAGTTTCTCCAATCTTTTCAGACGAGTTTGCACATCTGTAGTTTTCATGCTCGAATTCGCTGCCATAGTTTTTTTGCTGCTACCTGCAACATTATCACTGAATATATATATATATCCTACTGGCGGTCTCCAGTAGGTAGTTATAGTTAGGACTTATTTTCCATAGGAAATCAGCAACATTCTATTCCCAATAAGTCTGGCGCCGATTGACGAATCTTTGCGAAATTTTCCAAACTTTTGGCCAGCTCTGGTCCGCTCCTATCCCTGAGTTTCGGGGTGATTCGTCAAGCAGGGGCCGAGAACAAAGGGGGGTCCCAAAACACGTTTCCCCATGCAATTTCCCATAGGACCTTTTGACGCAGCTACAGCCCGAACTGCTGAACGGAATTACACCAAATTTGGCAAAATGTTAGTCCTCAGTTCAGACTCGTGCCTTTTGCTTAAATGGTGTAAATCCGTTCAGTAGTTCCTGAGAAAATTAGAGTTAAATGTACATATATATCTATGGCCTCGGAGGATCTGCGCACCCTTTGCGCACCCTGAGCGCACCCTCTGCGAACCGTGCGCGCACCCTCACGATCATGCGCTGAATGCTAATTGGCTGTCAAGTGTCTGTCAACATTCGAAACCAGGAACTGTTGGCAGTCATTTTGTGCCTCGGTAGAGGCGAGGCTGAAGAAGTAAGGGAAATAACTGTGTGAAAGATGTAAAGCGGGCAGGGTAGAAATACTCTGACCCTCTAGTGTTGCTTAGGGGTCCCAGAAGGACTCCCAGGGCTCCTTTTTTTTTTAAACGGCAAAATGCGCGCAGGGTGCGCGGATACGGCCGTAAAAAAAAAAAACAAAGAGCGGGCTTTTGCGCTTCCTTAATAATTAGCCCCCGGGGTGCAAAACCCCAGGGGCACAATGCGTAACAAAGTAAAAGGGGGGCCCAGGGGGACCGCTAACCCCGGGGCTAGAAAATAAATAGGGGGGGGGCTGAACGGCCCCCCCATGCCCCAGGGACCGCCACCCCCGGGACTTTATTTATTGAGGGATGGGGGCTGCGTGGCCCCCTCCTGGAGCCTTCGAGGCCCCTGGGTACCACCACCCCTCAGGGCCGGCTCCTACAGTGTCCTGGGGAGTCCACCCCTAGGAAACTGTTGTTTGCAACTTTGTTTGGATTTTGAAAGAGAGAGCAGGGAAACTGCCCTCCCATAGCAAAATCCAAACCATATTGCTTCTCCACACGGGGAGCTGTATGTCAGCAGCTCCCCATGTGGTAAAGCAATGCCGGCTCCCGAAGGACGCGGGGAGCCGGCTGGGACCGTGGTGGCGTTGGGGCTCCCCCCACAGACCCCAACGTGTTTTTATAAGCCCCGGGGGATGGGGTCCCCGAGGATAATAAAAATTAGTGATAGGGGCTATTTTTTTTTTACGGTAAAAATAGGAGTCGCGCATCCTAACACGTTGGGTGCACGATTTCTCTCGCATAGGGTGCGCGGTGGGTGCGCTACTCCAAGGAAAAAAACCTGAAATTTTGGGGAGATAATCATCAAGCTTAAGTGTTTTGTTCTTGAGTGGCTCTAAAAAGAGCCGTTGTGTTCATTGAGAGTTTTTGGTACTTATAAGTAAGTACCTATACAGAGTCTAAAGTTGTTGAGGAAGACTCTGTTTCCTTCATCAGTAAAGTGTACTCCATCTCTCCTATACATCTCTTGCATATGAAAGTGCAGATTGTTATTGTAAATGGACCCCATTCTATAGTCTCGGAGAAAAGCAGAAACAGATTTATTCACATGTTTCCTAGCTTTCTCAATCTGTGGACAAAAATGATTGGACCAGTTCCATTTCTGCCTTTGGCATATGTTAGAATGCACAAAGGCAGTTTTGGGAAAAAGAGAAATCAATTCTGCAAAGGTGTCCTTCATAAGCATGTCCAGACCTACCCCAGTCAGAGTGCACTATTATGAGGTCAGGGTGTTGAAGATGCATACAGGATTTTACCAATGGCATCAATTGGTGCCACTTTAACCCTCTCTGTCCAATCCATTTAATGTCTACATTTGGCAAACCTAGGTCTTTGTGAATGCCTTTGTTTTCTGCATTCCTTTGGCTCCAGAAAATATAGCAGTGTCCCTCAATCCACACTCTAAGCATCTTGAAGGGAGGTCTGGATGCACTCAGATGGTCTCTGTAAATGAAATGGCAGTTTGAAAAGTAAGATTTTTCTAAAATGGTGGCTAAGATGCAGTTTTGAAAAAAGACAAGAAATCATTGGTTGTTTGACAACCTTCTACACTGAAAACTAGGGTGCATGTTTCCGTTTTTTAAACACATGATTCTTATTGGTTAATAAAAACTGATTGAAAGGAACATTATATATGATAAGCTGATATGTTGAAAAGTCAGGCACACTTGCTGTTTTGATTAACAACATTGTGTGCTGAACTTGTGACCTGTGTGCTTAGTTAAGTGTTCCATGACCTGTTTCTATGGTAACAGGCAGAAGGCAGATTGGGGGTAGGGTTCAAATTTATGTCATTTGGAAAGGGTTGAAATGTTTAACCAATAAAAATGTGTGTTAGCTTTTGAATTAATGTGGGAAGGAATGTGATTTGATGTTGAAAATGTATATGTGTGCAAAATGAGAGGGAAACTTTGCCATTCTTTGGTTTTGCTGACAGGTGCACAGTGCAGAGATTCTGTATAAGAAAATCTGCTGTGTGACTGACATACTTCTTAATCTACAAAACAACTTGAAAGGTGAGTTATTTAATTGTGAGGGGATGTATGTGGTCTATTTTGACTTTAATCATACTAATGTATTTCTCCTGCTAAAGTGCAGGGAGTACTTTTTTTGTCTACAATCTTATTGTCAGTGTGTGTGCATGTAGAAACCATTCTGTGATAAGCATTTGTGTTTTTCATGTGTTTGCAGACAGATAACTGTGCTGTTTTTACGTTTTGGAGGAATTAGAAACCAGTCATTGTTTATGTATTTGCAAAATGAGTCATGTTTCTACACTAAAATGTATTACTCCTTCTAGATTAAGAAATGTGTTTTGGTACAGTGCAAGGGATAGTGTTGTTTGTCTAGAATCACACAGTGAGTCTGTGTGCATTTAGGAATCATTTTGAGAGAAAAAGTTTGGTACTAATGTGTAGTAGAACATTTTCTGCAATGTGTGCAGTCACCTTACATCTTGTAGACTAGTAAATGTATTTTGTAAAATGGATAGTTGGCTGTCTACAATCGCACTGTGAGTCTGTGTGCATTTGGGCAATTATTGTGAGAAAAGCATTTGGTAACATCACGTATTTGCTTGCAGATTACTGATTTAAAATTTGGTCTGTTGTCAAGTTTGAGTAGCATTAGAGGCCAGTCATTGCTTATGCAATTGCAAAATGAGTCAGGCTTTCACAGTAGTGTGCAGTATTGAAATATGTAGAATGTGTGCAGTCACCTTACCCCTTCCAGAGTAGTGAATGACTTTTGGTAAACTCCTAGGGATAGTGTTGCTTGTCTAGAATCACACTGTGAGTCTGTGTGCATTTGGGTAAGCATTATGAGAGAAGCATTTGGTAACATCGTGTATTTGCTGACAGATAACTGTTTTAAAACCTGTCATGTTGTCAAGTTTTAGTAGCATTAGAAGCCAGTCTTTGCTTATGCATTGATAAAATGAGTCAGGCTTTGACACTAAAGTACAGTACTGAAATATGTAGATTGTGTGCAGTCCCCTTACTCCTTCCAGAGTAGTGAATGTGTTTTGGTAAAGTCCAAGGGCTAGTGTTGCTTGTCTAGAATCACACTGTGAGTCTGTGTGCATTTGGGTATCCATTGTGAGAGAAGCATTTGGCAACATTGTGTATTTGCTGACAGATAACTGTTTTAAAACCTGTCATGTTGTCAAGTTTTAGTAGCATTAGAAGCCAGTCATTGCTTATGCATTCATAAAATGAGTCAGGCTTTGGAACTAAAGTGCAGTACTGAAATATGTAGATTGTTTGCAGTCCCCTTACCCCTTCCAGAGTAGTGAACGAGTTTTGGTAAACTCCTAGGGGTAGTGTTGCTTGTCTAGAATCACACTGTGAGTCTGTGTGCATTTGAGAAATCATTGTGAGAGAAGCATTTGGTAACATCGTGTATTTGCTGACAACTGTTTTAAAACCTGTCATGTTGTCAAGTTTTAGTAGCATTAGAAGCCAGTCATTGCTTATGCATTCATAAAATGAGTCAGGCTTTGACACTAAAGTACAGTACTGAAATAAGTAGATTGTGTGCAGTCCCCTTACTCCTTCCAGAGTAGTGAATGTGTTTTGAAAAAAGTCCAAGGGATAGTTTTGCTGGTCTAGAATCACACTGTGAGTCTGTGTGCATTTGGGTTACCATTGTGAGAGAAGCATTTGGTAACATCATGTATTTGCTGACAGATAACTGTTTTAAAATCTGTCATGTTGTCAAGTTTTACTAGCATTAGAAGCCAATCATTGCTTATGCATTCATAAAATGAGTCAGGCTTTGACACTAAAGTGCAGTACTGAAATATATAGATTGTATGCAGTTCCCTTACCCCTTCCAGAGTAGTGAATGAGTTTTGGTGAACTCCTAGGGATAGTGTTGCTTGTCTAGAATCACACTGTGAGTCTGTGTGCATTTGGGTAACCATTGTGAGAGAAGCATTTGGTAACATCGTGTATTTGCTGACAGATAACTTTTTTAAAACTTGTTATGTTGTCAAGTTTTAGTAGCATTAGAAGTCAGTCATTGCTTATGCATTGATAAAATGAGTCAGGCTTTGACACTAAAGTGCAGTACTGAAATATGTATATTGTGTGCAGTCCCCTTACTCCTTCTAGAGTAGTGAATAAGTTTTGGTAAAGTCCAAGGGATAGTGTTGCTTGTCTAGAATCACACTGTGAGTCTGTGTGCATTTGGCCAACCATTGTGAGAGAAGCATTTGGTTATATCATGTATTTGCTGACAGATAACTGTTTTAAAACTTGTCATATTGTCAAGTTTTATTAGTATTAGAAGCCAGTTACTGCTTATGCATTCATAAAATGAGTCAGGCTTTGACACTAAAGTGCAGTACTGAAATATGTAGATTGTATGCAGTCCCCTTACCCCTTCCAGATTTGTGAATGTGTTTTGAAAAAAGTCCAAGGGATAGTTTTGCTGGTCTAGAATCACACTGTGAGTCTGTGTGTATTTGGGTAACCATTGTGAGAGAAGCATTTGGTAACATCATGTATTTGCTGACAGATAACTGTTTTAGCCTCTTCAGTGCCCATGACGAGATAGTCCCGTCATGGAGCACGGTCGCGCTGTGCCCATGACGAGACTATCTCGTCATGAACCCCACCCACTAATAAAACGCCCGGCATAGGAGGGGGAAAGGGTGTGGCACAGAAGGGATTAAAATCTGTCATGTTGTCAAGTTTTACTAGCATTAGAAGCCAGTCATTGCTTATGCATTCATAAAATGAGTCAGGCTTTGACACTAAAGTGCAGTACTGAAATATGTAGATTGTATGCAGTCCCCTTACCCCTTCCAGAGTTGTGAATGAGTTTTGGTAAACTCCTAGGGATAGAGTTGCTTGTCTGGAATCACACTGTGAGTCTGTGTGCATTTGGATAATCATTGTGAGAGAAGCATTTGGTAACATCGTGTATTTGCTGACAGATAACTGTTTTAAAACCTGTCATGTTGTCAAGTTTTAGTAGCATTAGAAGCCAGTCATTGCTTATGCATTGATAAAATGAGTCAGGCTTTGACACTAAAGTGCAAAACTGAAATATGTAGATTGTATGCAGTCCCCTTACTCCTTCCAAAGTAGTGAATGTGTTTTGGTAATGTCCAAGGGATAGTGTTGCTTGTCTAGATTCACACTGTGAGTCTGTGTGCATTTGGGAACCACTGTGAGAGAACCATTTGGGTACTTCATATCTTTGCATACACATAACTGCTTAAAAACCTTTCCTGTTCTCAAGTTTTTGTAGAATTAGAAGCCAGGCATTGCTCATGTATTCACCCAGGAACTCTCCTTGCAATACTGTAAACATTCGGTTAATATCCAAGTAGTAATGGAGTGAGGCAGGCCTTAGCACATGGATTGATTCAAATGCCTATCCACTATGCATGCAGTCCTCTAACCACCTACACACTTGTCTTTCACACCTTCAATTCCCCAGTCAATATCCATACACTTCCAGCAAATACCCTGACACTCCCCTTGCACTCCTCTACTGATCCATTCAGCGCCAAAACCCAACCACTTATAAATTCATCCAGGCACTCTCCTTGCAGTACTCTAATTATTCAGTCAGTACCCAAGTACCTTAGAACATGGACTGCTTAAAACCCCTATCCATTCAGCGCCAAAACCCAACCACTTATAAATTCATCCAGGCACTCTCCTTGCAGTACTCTAATTATTCAGTCAGTACCCAAGTACCTTAGAACATGGACTGCTTAAAACCCCTATCCACTATGCAGGCAGTCCTCTAACCACCTACAAACTTGTCTTTCACTCCTTCAATTCCACCGTCAATATTCATACAGTTCCAGCAAACACCCTGTCACTCCCCTTAGAGGTCCCCAGTGACTCATTCAGCATCATGTAGTAATCCATTTACTGAGCCAAAACCGAAACACTTATAAATTCACCCAGGAACTCTCCGTGCAATACTGTATACATTTAGTTAATATGCAAGTAGTAATGGAGTTAGGCAGGCCTTAGCACATGGATTGATTCAAATGCGTATCCACTATGCATGGGGGCCTCTAACCACCTACACAATTGTCTTTCAGACCTTCAATTTCCCAGCAGTATTTATAAACTCCAGTAAACACTCTTTCAGTCCACTTGCACACCTCTAGTGACTCATCTGGCACTATGTAGTAATCTATTCACTGCACCAAAACACAAAAACTTTAAAAGATTAACCCAGGCACTCTCCTTGCAGTACTGTAATGATTCAGTCAGTACCCAGGTAATCATGCAGTGTCCAAGGTCTTAACCTATTGACTGTTTAAACGTCTATCCACTATGCATGGAGGCCTCTAACCACCTACACAATTGTCTTTCAGACCTTCAATTTCCCAGCAGTATCTATAAACTCCAGTAAACACTCTTTCAGTCCACTTGCACACCTCTAGTGACTCATCTGGCACTATGTAGCAATCTATTCACTGCACCAAAACACAAAAACTTTAAAAGATTAACCCAGGCACTCTCCTTGCAGTACTGTAATGATTCAGTCAGTACCCAGGTAATCATGCAGTGTCCAAGGTCTTAGCTCATTGACTGTTTGAACGTCTATCCACTATGCATGGAGGTCTCTAACCACCTACACAATTGTCTTTCAGACCTTCAATTTCCCAGCAGTATCTATAAACTCCAGTAAACACTCTTACAGTCCACTTGCACACCTCTAGTGACTCATCTGGCACTATGTAGTAATCTATTCACTGCACCAAAACACAAAAACTTTCAAAGATTAACCCAGGCACTCTCCTTGCAGTACTGTAATGATTCAGTCAGTACCCAGGTAATCATGCAGTGTCCAAGGTCTTAGCTCATTGACTGTTTAAACGTCTATCCACTATGCATGCAGGCCTCTAGTCACCTACACACTTGTCTTTCACTTCTTCAATTAACTAGTCAGTATCTATATACTTCAATAAACACCCTGTCACTCATCTTGCACTCCTGCAGTGACTGATCAAGTACCATGTACTAATGTATTCACTGCGCCAAAACCGAGAAACTTAAAGGTTTCACCCAGGCAGTCTCATAGCAGTAGTCTAATGATTCAGTCAGTACCCAGGTACTCATGCAGTGAACCATGCATTACCACATGGACTGCTTCAAATGTCTATCCAGTATGCATGCAGGCTTCTAACCTACTATACACTTGTCTTTAACAGCTTGAATTCCCCAGTCAGTATCCATGTACTTCCAGTAAACACCCTGTCACTCCCCTTGCACTCTTCCAGTGACTTATTCAGCACCATGTAGTAATGCATTCACTGCGCCAAAACTGAACTACTTATAAATTCACCCAGGCACTCTTCTTGCAATAGTCTAATCTTTCAGTCAGTACCCAAATACTAATGGAGTGAGGCAGGCCTTAGCACATGGATTGATTAAAACCCGTTTCCACTATGCATGGAGGTCTCTAACCACCAACACAATTGTCTTTCAGACCTTCAATTTCCAAGTCAGTATCTATAAACTCCAATAAACACCCTGTCACTCCAATTGCACACCTCCAGTGACTCATTTGGCACTATGTACTAATCTGTTCACTGCGTCAAAACCCAAAAACTTAAAAAGATTCACCCAGGCACTCTCCTTGCAGTACTCTAATGATTTAGTCAGCACCCAGGTAGTTATGCAATGATCCAGGTGTTAGTCCATGGACTGTTTCAAACGTCTATCCACTATGCATGCAGGTCTCTAGCCACCTACACACTTGTCTTTCACACCTTCAATTCCCCAGTCAGTATTCATACAGTTCCAGCAAATACCCTGTCACTCCCCTTATAGTTCTCCAGTGACTCATTTAGCACCATGTAGTAATGTATTTACTGCGCCAAAAAACAAATACTTATAAATTCATCCAGGCAATCTCCTTGCAATACTCAAAACATTCAGTTAGTACCCAAGTACTAATGGAGTGAGGCACGCCTTTGTAACATGGATTTATTCAAATGCCTATCCACTATGCATGTAGGTCTCTAACCACGTGCACAATTGTCTTTCACACCTTCAATTCGCCAGTCAGTATCCATACACTTCCAGCAGACACCCTGTCAATCCCCTAACTCTCTTCTAGTGACTCATCCGGCACCATGTAGTAATCTTTACTGCACAAAAACCCAAACCCTTAAGAGATTTATTCAGGTACTATCCTTGCATTACTCTAATGTTTCAGTCAGTATTCAGGTACTCATGCAGTGAAGCATGCCTTTTCACAAGGACTGTTTGAAGTAACTATCCACTATGTATATAGTGGTCTAACCAGTTTTACACTTGTGCATCAGGCCTACTTTTCCACAGTTACTATGCATACACTTCAGCAAACACACTGTGACTGTTGTTGCAAACCCATAGTGAGTTTTTTAGTAGCATGTAGTGATCTATTCAATGAAGTAAAATTCAAACAACTGTGATTTCACTGAGTGTCTCTCCTTATAGTAGTGTAATCATTCAGTCAGTTAGCATGTAGTCTTTCAGTGAGGCAGGCTTTAGGGCATGAACTGCTTCAAAGTAGTATGCACTATGCATGTAGTGTTTTAACCATCGTCACACTTGTGCTTCAGGGCTATAATTTCTTAGTCAGTATTTATATAAAATGTGTTTTTTATAGTAATAGAAAAGTATAAATTATAAAGTTATTAATATACATTTATTTGTGATTATTTTTTACAGATACGGTTTTTCACCATTAAAATAGAGAAATCATGCCGGAAAAAAAAAGAAAAAGAAAAGAACAGAGAAAGGAGAGTTACTTGAAGAAAAATCAACCACAAGTATTGAATGAAAAACATATTGTGGCTAAAAAGAAACAATCTTCTGGTAAGATCACAAAGCAATTTATAAAAAATGTTTGTAGGACCAGACAGAATGTACAGAATGCTGAAACCTCTGAGACTGCTTCAACTAGAAAAAATATTCAAAATATTAGGAAAAGCAAAAAAGCAAATGGACAGTCAAAGGAGACGAAGTATGGTAAAAGAAGGCAAAATCAGTATAAGGAAATACGCCAAAAAATATTTTACAAGAGAGTAGTACATAATTTGCTGAAAGATGTGAAGAAATATAAAAAGAGAGCTCTATTTTATAAAAAGAAGAAGCATATTGAAACCATTGTTGAAAAGGCGTTTGAAGTAAAAAGGAAACTATTCATTTTAGTATTAAACAGAATTCGATCACTAGATAAACCAATCCATTAAATGAAGGCCAAAAGTAGGAGGAAAAGAGTAATTGATAGAACACATTTTTGTGATTTTTTTTGGGAGAATGGAAACACAGTTCAAGTTCAGAGCCTTTCTTTAACCCCTTCTGTGCCCCGCCCTTTCCACGCCCTGTGCCGGGCGTTTCATTAGCGGGCGGGGTTCATGACGAGATAGTCTCGTCATGGGCACAGCGCAACCGCGCTCCATGATGAGACTATCTCGTCATGGGCACTGAAGGGGTTAATGAAGAGAGTTATTTACAGAGCAATATTTTACTGCATGCAGTTGACACCAGTGGTCGAGGTTATGAGGTTAGAAATAGTTGTCCAATTGACAAAGAGAAAATGGTTGAAAGAAATGCAGAAGGAGTGATAGCTGATGAAGTTCTAGGGAGACGTCCCAAACACCCTGTGTACACTTGGGATTGCAGTAGTATTTGTAGTGTACGACAAGAATCTATTGATAAATTATGTAGTTTCTTACGAGCATATAGTAAAAAAAGTGTTAAACAAAAGATTAAGGTGTTGCAAGGACTAGACGATTGCAGAGTGAGAAAAAATACTGGTTTGCAAGGTCATTCTCTGGCTTGTCTTTCTAGGAAAGTTTGTCAAAGTGTTTTTCCCCATTTCAGGATGTTGGCAGTACATCATACTCAAATGCGGAAGTTAGTGAGAAGATTGTATTTTGCATAAAGACCAGCACTAAAGTTAAATGAGTTGAACAGTGCTCTTTTGCATGGGTCAGTATCAGATGTGAAGAAGGTTGGTGATGATATTGAGTTTTGTTACTTTGGTCCTCAGCAAGAGAGTGCAGAAACTGACACATTAGTAGAACAAAATGTTGAAGACAATGTAGAACCCATTATTCCAAAATATTTTGAAGATCAAAGTTTAAGGTAATTTCAGTGAAAGACCAAATGTTTCTTGTATTTGTTGTCGGCGAAGTCACTATAAAAATCAGACTAGGAGTGTCAATCTATATTTAAAAATTGAAACAGAAAATAATGATAAGTGGAAGGAATTTGCAACTTATTTGTTGGTAGAGGATTGTTTTGATTTGGGATCTGAGCAGCGTATTTGCAAATATGGTTATAACAAATTAGATGAGAATAAAATGCCTGCTAGAGCTGTTCATATTAATCTAGAGTTGGTTGCTATTCCTCCAGAGCTGATAGATTTAAATACCTATGAGTCTATTCTCATTCAATGTGTGCACCCGTTTCAGGCTATTGCTCGTATTGAGCCTAAAACAGGTAAATTGCCGCCATCAGAGTTACAAAGAGGATTGAAAGGAAGAGTTGTGTATTTACCGTTAGATTTAAAGAAAAACATTGAAACTATTGGTGTTGACCATGCAGAAAATGTCATTCTAATTAATGGTGTTCCTACTAAGAATAAGAAAATCTGCCAAGAGTTAGTGGATGTTAGAAAAGTGCAAAAGGCATCATTGTATCTGATAATAAATAATGAGTACTATAGAAATGTGTTTGTAGGAGAAGAAGAAATAGATTTAGCAGAGGATACTGAAACATTAAGTGGACACATTGAAAAAGTGGACATGTCCAGATGTGAAGAAATCTATGTACATTACAGTGTACATCCACTTCATTCCAAAGAGGTGATGGGGAATACGATTGAGTTGTTCCAAATGAATAAAGCAAGAGGAAGTCCCATGAGTGTATGGGACTTCCCATTATTATTTATTGTTGACCTCTGAGGCGGAAGCCGGAGGACTGTATTTTGCTCTGTTTTAAAAAAAATTACCTGCATTTGTCACTGCTTTTAAAAACGAACTCACCTTCACTTGAAGCGCTTGCTAAACGCGCCGAGCAGCCCTCCTGACAAACCCTGATACAGCGGATCTTATCGCTGAGACAGGGAAACCCCTCTAACCGCCATCACGGCTCGAAGGCGTAGACACGCCCACAACGAGGCCACGCCCACTCCGAGCACTACTTAAACGCTGATTGAAAGCGCTCCTCATTATTATTTATTGTTGACCTCTGAGGCGGAAGCCGGAGGACTGTATTTTGCTCTGTTTTTAAAAAATTTACCTGCATTTGTCACTGCTTTTAAAAACGAACTGACCTTCACTTGAAGCGCTTGCTAAACGCGCCGAGCAGCCCTCCTGACAAACCCTGATACAGCGGATCTTATCACTGAGACAGGGAAACCCCTCTAACCGCCATCGCGGCTCGAAGGCGTAGACACGCCCACAACGAGGCCACGCCCTCCCCCTCCCCGCCTCAAATGGGTCGGCCATACCAGCACAGCGGACGAGCGCAGCGGGAGCACCATTTGCATGCCGAAGGCGCGCCTAAGGCAAGCCCGTCTGCGCCCGTCCGCGCTCGGCCGGGCTCAGGGTCAGAACCCATGCCGGACCCAGCATCCAGTAGGGTAAGCTATTCGCGTTGGGACCTCCTCAGTCTCAGACCCTCCAATGACAGTTCATGCAATTATGTTCACGGGCTAGAAGGACCATTTTTTAACTGTTCACTCTGCCGCCCAGCTCAGCTGCAACTCCCTAGGTCTCCCGGCAGTCCTCCGACGCTGAAACTGGCTACTCTGAATTGTCGCTCACTCCCTATGCATGCGCTGCTCATCAACCACCTAATGGAAGACCACGAGCTAGACATTCTATTTCTCTCTGAAACATGGCTCACGGACCATTCGGATTCAGATGTTGTGCTAGCCCTCCCTCCGGGATTCCTCATCCAGTCCCAACCTCGTCAATCAGGCAGAGGAGGAGGACTGGCCATCATCCACCGGAACTACTTCTCCTGTAGAACCAATGATGCTCATATCCTGGACTCCGAAAGCCTGTACTTCACAATCCAGCTAGCGCCGACTAGCTCATTGTCAGGCCTCCTAGTCTATCGTTCCCCTGGCCATGCGGGCCCTTTTACCAACGCTCTCCTAGAGTCCATAGCGTCTCAGGCCCACTCCACATCTAACTTCTCGATACTAGGAGACCTCAATATACACTTCGATGACCCCCTAGACACAGGGGCAGTCGAATTGATTTCAGAATTTGCTGCCTATGGTCTCCACCTCACCAACTCTGGAGCCACACACATCAAAGGCCACTTGCTCGACCCGGTGTTTACTAACATCCCCACCCTCAAAGCCAAAGAGTCCCTCCCCCTCCCGTGGACGGACCACTTCATGGTCCCTCTTCAATTACCAGGAGCCTTTAAGAAACCCCACAAACCCAGGACCTATACCAGGGACAGGGCTTGGTCCAGACTCTCCGCGGAGGCATGGTCCACAACCCTGAACTCTACTACCCCCACCCCTTCCGAAGATCCGGTCACCGCAGATAGTAAATTCAGGGAGTGGATTTCCACATCACTGGACTCCATCCTCCCCATAAAATCCCGTGAGGACAAAAACGGGAAACTAGGTTCAGCCCCCTGGTACACCCCGGAACTACGGTCTCTCCGCAAGAACTGTAAAAAAGCAGAGCGACTTTGGAGGAAAGACTGGCTGCACGCCAGCAAGGAAGCCTATCAGAGGTCAGTGAGACTTTTCAAGTCAACTCTGAAAATCACTAAAACCTCGCACTACGACACCAGAATAAAAAATTCCACCAACTCGGCAAGAGAATCTTTTCTCATCGCCAAAGAGCTCTTGAAAATACCATCCCCCCCCTCCTCCAACACACTCCCAGCGGATAGAAGTGACGAACTGGCAACCTACTTCAATTCTAAAATCGCCCAGATCCTAGCCTCCCTCCCCCCTCCCTGCCTGCTGAACCCCATGGACCATGATGCATCTACCAACCTTACAGGAAACAACAGGCATCCTCAGCTGACCGCTTTCAGGGCAGTAACTTTGGACGAAGTAGGCTCAACCATGGCAAAAATGAAAAGCGGCTCCCCACTGGATCCCGCCCCCATTAGATTCCTGAAAATAGTAGCCCCTGCCATCGTGCCCACGATCACGGAACTAATAAACATCTCGCTCTCTCAAGGCTCGGTCCCCCCTAGTTGGAAGAGCGCAGTAGTTAAGGCACTTTTAAAAAAACCTCATCTGGACCCCGCCGACATGGCAAACTACCGACCAATCTCACTCCTTCCATGCGTCAGCAAAATGGCAGAGAAACTGGTCAATGGGCAACTGTCTCAGTTTCTAGAATCGAACAACCTTCTGCGGCAGTCCCAAACTGGGTTCCGCCCGGGCCACAGCACAGATACCGCCCTTCTCGCTGTCATCGAAGAGGCAAGGTGCATTCTGGATTCAGGAGGGTCAGTGGCAGTGATCCTCCTGGACCTCAGCGCAGCCTTTGACACGGTTAACCACCGTGTCCTTCTCCATCGGCTGGCCGTGGCAGGGCTCGCAGGCTCCGCGATTACTTGGATAGAATCCTTCCTTTCAGGGTGCTCGTTCCAGGTATGGGATGGCAATTCACACTCTGCCTCCCTCCCCCTCCTGAGCGGAGTCCCCCAGGGGTCCTCATTAAGCCCCACTTTGTTTAATGCTTACATGGCCCCCCTTGAGGATGTCGTCGCCCCCTTCGGGATCAAGATAGTAAGTTATGCGGACGACACGCAATTGGTCGTCTCTCTCTCACACCTTGACAAACACCCAGACAACCTACTGAATTGCCTCCAGGAAATTCACCACTGGATGTGCGAGTCATCGCTCAAGCTAAACGGCTCCAAGACAGAAGTCATGCTTCTGGGCAAGCAATGGACATCCATCCCCTCATCGGTCTGGACAGATGTTTTCGGGGAAGTTCCCACCCCGAAACAAGAAATCAAGACCTTAGGAGTCTGGCTGGAACCCGAGCTGTCGCTGAAAACTCAAGCAGTCAAAACAGCAGGCATCTGTTTCGGGCTCATGCGCTCCATCCGCAAGATCCTTCCACTACTTCCGCCCCTATCTAGGAAACTCCTGGTCCAAGGTCTGATCCTGGCGCGGCTAGACTGCAGTAACATGGTCTACCTAGGAGCTCCGGAAGCCACCATGGCAAAACTTCAGCGCACGCAAAATGCAGCTGCCCGGCTCCTTTTGAATCTCCCTTCCAGAGCATCAGCCAGACCAGCGATCAAGGCCCTCCACTGGCTCCCTATTCGACAAAGGGTAGAATTTAAGGCCCTGTGCACCGCATACAAACTTCTCAATGGTCTTGGCCCTGCTATCCTGAGAGACCTGGTCACCCCTTACAAAGCCCCCAGATCCCTACGCTCGGACAATGAGCGGCTGGCCAACGTCCCTAGATACAGGAAGGCACGCACCGGCGGCCGTCGCTTTTCTGTAAAAGTCTCCTCCGGATGGAATTCACTTCCTCGCCCTCTGAGGACGGAACCCAGCCATCTCCTGTTCCGGAAAAAATTAAAAACGTTGCTGTTCCCAAAATAAGGTCGCCTGTCCCCTCTGGTCTCTACAATGTTAAAGCGCGGGGATGCCTTCGGGTCACCAGGCGCTCTACAAATCGCTAAATAAATAAATAAATAAATATGGGAAGAGAGCTTGGAAGCTCGTTGTTTCCCACAGTTGTTTCCAACAGGAAAAGGTGGACGATATGATGAACGTCCTGTGCAGATTCCTGCATCTGAATATCGGCCAACAAGATTATAAGCAGAAGATCCAAGATTTTGACAATGTATCCCTTATATGTTTTATCTTCTGTTTGAAAGTGACTTGTCTGGATTTTCATATGCAGTAAATCACATTTTAAAAACTGGAATGCATCTGCAAAATGTAACTGCAACGGATTTTATGGATAAAGTGCATCAGAGAGATGATCATTTAGAATCTCAGTTGATTAATCTGATGGCATGTCAGTGTGGGACTAATGAATATTGGTACCGTTGTCATGGAGAACTGAAATGTATGCTACGGAACTTAGGAACTCCTACATGGTTCGTTACACTAAGCTGTGCTGAGTATGCTTGGCAAATTCCAATATAAAAAAATATTGAATACAAGACACCTGGAGAATTGTGCTCTTTGGATCCTGCAAATGTATGCAGATATTTCAATCATAGATTTGAAGCTATGATGTCTTTCATCTGCAATAAAAAAAATCCTCCTCTTGGAGAAGTTGTGGATTTCTTTTGGAGAAAGGAGTATCAATCAAGAGGTGCTCCTCATATACATATGTTGTTATGGATCAAGTACGCCCCCAAATTTGGAACAGATTCAGATGATACTGTTTTGTCTTTCATTGAAGATTATGCCACATGTGCTGTCCCCAATAGCAGAGAAGATAACAACTTAAAACAACAAGTCTAATGATTCCAAAGCCATAGGTGTGGAAAATACTGTCGACGAAAGTACTAGTCAAAGGATAAGTTCTATACCAAATGTCGTTTTGGATTTCCACGTCCTGTATTATCCAAAGGAAGAGTGAACAGTTTTAAGTCAGCTATGCGACATACCATCACAAGAAAGTCTCCAAAAAATACCTACAACTTAAGAAGAAGCGAAGAGTCAAAATACATAACTGACCACAATCCAGTTATTTTATCCATGTGTAATGCTAACATGGATATTCAGTATGTTGCGGACAATTCCGTTGCTGTTGCTCGATATGTGATGTCCTACATTACTAAATCAGAAAAGACGGAATTGAAAGAAATTTGGGAAGAGATTTCTCACGAGAAGACTCTAAGTAAGAAATTATACAGTTTCAGTTTGAAGATGTTATCGCATCGTGAAATTGGAGCAAATGAATGCTCAGATCGGTTATAATCTGCGAGTCTATACTCCAAAAGTAGAAGAATCATTTGGGTGAGTCTAGGTCTTGCAGCAATGCGAAATCGGGTACTGAAATCTGTTTAAGAAATTGAATATTTAGCAGAAATAGAACCAGAAAGTAGAGATATTTTGACCTATGGTTTTTTCTGTGAATTTCAAAGGTATTTTAAATGCTATTTCCTAACTATAACATACCTGAAACCTATGGTTTTTTAAGTGAATATATATATATATTACCTACTGGCGGTCGCCAGTAGGTAGTTATAGTTAGGACCTATTTTCCATAGGAAATCCGCAACATTCTATTCCGTATAAGTCTGGCGCCGGTTGACGAATCCTCGCAAAATTTTCCATACTCCGCTCCTACCCTGAAAGTTTCATGGTGATTCGTCAAGCAGGGGCCGAGAAAAAAGGGGGGTCCCAAAACGCGTTTTCCCCATGCAATTTCCCATAGGATCTGTTGTCGCAGCTACAGCCCGAACCGCTGAACGGAATGACACCAAATTTGGCAAAGAGGTAGTCCTCAGTTCAGACTCGTGCCTTTTGCATAAATGGTGTGAATCCGTTCAGTAGTTCCTGAGAAAATTAGAGTTAAAAGTACATAAATATCTATGGCCGGGGAGGATCCGCGGACCCTACCCGCACCGTAAGCGCATCCTCCCCGAACCAAGCGCGCACCCTCCCGATCGCGCGCTGAATGCTAATTGGCTGTCAAGTGTCTGTCTACATTCGAAACCAGGAACTGTTGGCGGCCATGTTCTGCCTGGGTAGAAGCGAGGCTGAAGAAGCAAGGGGAATAAGTGTGTAAAACATATAAAGGGGGAAGAGTGGAAATACTCTGACCCTCTATAGGTGACTAGGGGGTCCTAGAAGGACCCTCTGGGGTCCCATTTGATTTGATTTTTTAAAACGGCGGAATGCGCGCATGGTGCGTGCATCCTATCGCGTTGGGTGCACGGATTCTCTCGCGTTGGGTGCGCAGATCCACAGAATTTTTTGGGGAAAAAAGACAAGAAATCATTGGTTGTATGACTACTTTCTACACTGAAAGGTAGGGTGTATATTTCTGTTTTTTAAGGGTATGATTCTTATTGGTTGACAAAAATAGAATGTACGGAACATTAGATATGATAAGCTGATATGTTGAAAAGTCAACCACACTTCCTGTCTTGTTTAGCAACCTTGTGTGCTGAACTTGTGACCTGTGTGCTCAGTGCAGTGTTGCATGAGCTGTTTCTATGGTAACAGGTAGAAGGCAGATTGGGGGAAGGGTTGAAATGTATTTCAGTTGGAAAGGGTTGAAATGTTTAACCAATAGAAATGTGTGTTTGCTTTTGAGTTTATGTGTGAAGGATTGTGATTTGATGTTTACATGTATATGTGTGGAAAATGAAATGGAAACTTTTCCATTCTTTGTTTTTGCTTAGAGGTGCACAGTGCAGAGATTCTGTAAAAGAAAATATGGTGAGTGACTGATATACTTTTTAATCTACAAAACAACTTGAAAGGTGAGTTATTTAATTGTGAGGGGATGTATGTAGACTATTTTCATTTTAATCAGACTAATGTATTTCTCCTGCTAAAGTGTAGGGAGTACTTTTTTTCTCTACAATTTTATTGACAGTGTGTGTGCATGTGTGTGTGCATGTAGAAACCATTCTGTGATGAGCATTTGTGTTTTTCATGTGTTTGTAGACAGATAACTGTGCTGTTTTTATATTTTGGTAGAATTAGAAACCAGTCATTGTTTATAAATTTGTGAAATGAGTTATATTATGTATCTATACTAAAATGTAGTACTTCTGCTAGATGAAGAAATGTGTTTTGGTATAGTGCAAGGCATAGTGTTGTTTGTCTAGAATCACACAGTGGGCATGTGTGCATTCCGGAACCACTGTGAGAGAAGCATTTGGTAACATCGTGTATTTGCTGACAGATAACTGTTTTAAAACTTGTCATGTTGTCAAGTTTTAGCAGCATTAGAAGCCAGTCATTGCTTATGCGTTGATTAAATGAGTTAGGCTTTGACATAAAAGTACAGTCCTGAAATATGTAGATTGTGTGCAGTTCCCTTACCACCTCCACAGTAGTGAATGATTTTTGGTAAACTCCTAGGGATAGTGTTGCTTGTCTAGAATCACACTGTGAGTTAGTGTGTATTTGGGAACCACTATGAGAGAAGCATTTGGTAACATTGTGTATTTTCTGACAGATAACTTTTTTAAAACCTGTCATGTTGTCAAGTTTTAGTAGAATTTGAAGCCAGTTTTTGATTATGCTTTTATTTAATGAGTCAGGCTTTGACAGAAAAGTGCAGTCCTGAAATATGTACATTGTGTGCAGTTCCCTTATCAGTTCCACAGTAGTGAATGATTTTTGGTAAAGTCCTAGGTATAGTGGTTGTTGTCTAGAATCACACTGTGAGTCTGTGTGCATTTGGGAACCACTGTGAGAGAAGCTTTTGGTAACATCGTGTATTTTTTAGCAGATAACTCTTTTAAAACCTGTCATGTTGTCAAGTTTTAGTAGCATTAGAAGCCAGTCTTTGCTTATGCGTTGATTAAATGAGTCATGCTTTGATACTAATGTGCTGTACTTAAATATGTAGATTGTGTGCAGTACCATTACCTCTTCTAGACTAGTGAATGAGTTTTGGTAAACTGCTAGGGATAGTGGTGCTTGTCTAAAATCACACTGTGAGTCTGTGTACATTTGGGTAAGGATTGCGAGAGAAGCATTTGGTCACATAGTGTATTTGATGACAGATAACTGTTTTAAAATCGGTCATGTTGTCAAGTTTTAGTAGCTTTAGAAGGCATTCTTTGCTTATGCATTGATAAAATGAGTCAGGGTTTGACACTAAAGTGCAGTACCATGTACTATTCTCTTCACTGTGCCAGAACTGAAAATGTAAAAGTTTCACCCAGGCACTAAGCTAGCAGTAGTCTGATGATTTAGTCAGTTTCCAAGTACTCATGTTGTGAACCATACATTACAACATAGATTGTTTCAAATGTCTATGTAGTATGCATGCAGTCTTCTAACATACTATACACTTGTCTTTCACATTTTCAATTCGCTAGTCAGTATCCATACACTTCCAGGAAACACCCTGTAACTCCCTTTGCAGACATCTAGTGACCCATTCAGCATCATGTACTAATCCATTCACTGTGCCAAAACCCAAACACTTATAAATTCACCAGGATACTATCTTTGGAGTACTCTAATCATTCAGTCAGTGCCTAAGTATTCATGCACTGAGCCAGGCCTTAGCACATGGACTGCTTCAAACCCCTATCCACTATGTATGCAGTCTTCTAACCACCTAGACACTTGTCTTTCACACTTTCAATTCCCTAGTCAGTATCCATACAGTCCAGCAAACATCCTGTCACTCCCTTTGCACTCCCTTTGCACTCCTCTAGTGACCCATTCAGTACCAAGTACTAATCCATTCCCTGTGCGAAAAGCCTACCACTTATAAATTCACCAAGGCACTCTCCTTGCTGTACTCTAATCATTCAGTCAGTACCCAAGTAGTCATGCAGTGAGCCAGGCCTTAGCACATGGACTGCTTTAAATGCCTATGCAGTATGGATGCAGTCCTCTAATCACCTACACAGTTGTCTTTCACACCTTCAATTCCCTAGTTAGTATTCATACACTTCTAGCAAACACCCTGTCACTCACCCAGTGTGTCTCCTTATAGTACTGTGATCATTTAGTCAGTTAGCATGCAGTCTTTTAGTGAGGTAGGCTTTAGGGCATGAACTGCTTCAAAGTAGTATGTACTATGCATGTAGTGTTTTAACTATCGTCACACTTGTGGTTCAGGGCTATAGTTTCTTAGTCAGTTTTTATATAAAATGTGTTTGTACAGTAATGGAATCGTATAAATTTGAAAGTTATTAATATACATTTATTTGTGATTCTTTTTTACAGATACAGAACAGGAGTGTTTCTCATCTGTTTGCACTCTTCTCGTGCAAGATTGTTTGGATGAAGGGTCCTTAGGTGTTTCATCATACTTGCTGTGCCGCACGAGTATTTTTTGTTAGGATCCCCTCGTAACAGAACTCTTTTGCAAATCTTGCGCGTGACGAAGGTGGCATTGGTCTTTGTTTGCCCCTCGAGAAAAGTAAAACATTTCCACATCACTGAAGGAAAACGGTGTAGTCGTGGTGCATCCTCCAAAACTTCATCCTTAGATTCGGTGAATATTTTAAAGTGACAACATTTACAGTTTTTGTAAGTTAAACTTATAAAATTTTGTTAGCTGTATGCATTTTATATATCTGTGATTGTATCTTGTTTTTTTTTTTTTAGAATAGCATTTTGTTTTTTTTTAACAATCTTTGAGATTGTTTCTTTTTTGCCCGCTGTTAAGTGATGAGTATGATTGAAATCACTATTTTTAGTGAAATTTAATATATTCTGAGAACAGCAAAAAAATTACTTTGTGGAAATTATGCTGTGTTGTAAAAAATGTATTATTACATGTTATAATTTTTTTCCTTTTCTTTCACAGATCCAAATTTTAAAATAAGCAATTTTTATGAATTTAGATTGGAATGAAAATGTGAAAAAAATGTGTACCATTTTTTAAATCTGACCATAATCAGATATCATGTGACCTGCTAAAAAAGAGATTTGAGGGGTTTATAATATTTCCTATTTTAGCTATTGAAGGACCGCAATGATTTCAATCATTCTTCTTTGAACATCTTTGCAGACAAAACTCTGTGCTTACCTTTTATCATTCGCAAGGAATTTTGAAACTGAAAATATGTCACTTTTTGTAACATAGTTATTGTGTAAGATACTCTTTCATATTTACAAAGAGAGGAAAAGGCACTCTGTGCACTTTTTATACTCCATGTAAATACAAGCTCATCATGCAGACCACTTTGTGTTGAAAGGGTATTCTATAAGTGTTTTTGTGCATGATTGCACTTAATACTCATAGAACAAGACACATGTCTAGATTTATCAGAAATCATAAATCTCGATATGTGTGTGAATGGTGCACCATTCTAAAATTGGTGTAGGAAAGCACAACAAGGAGAATTGTTTTAATTTCTCCACATTTTTATATCTTCAATGCATGCTGAAATGTTCAGCATACATTGAAGGAGAAAATGCATTTTCTCATTGTTTTTGTGCAGGATAGTGTGTCTTCCTGTAGAAAAACAAACAGCACATGACACAGATATCCTTGCACTATGGTGCAAGGGTGCCTTTGTCACCACATGGCTGCAGTTTAAGTAGCCGTGCAGACAGAAGCATAGATTTGCAACATATTTATGTACATATGTTGCATCCCTGTGCTTCGGAAGTACTACAGCACACTGCAGTTAAAGAGGTTACTGTGTGATGCTGCAGCACTTCCTCATAGTTCTGCACTTATACATTCACCATACGCTACTAATGCATTCATTCAGTCAATTACGTACTACACATACTTTCATCTAAACTAACACTAACAAAGAAATTTAGCTCTTTTTTTAAACCAGGAAAGTTAGTTCTTTAAAGAACTTTTTTTTTCTTCTTTCTTCTTTTATAATTTTTTTTTAGTTTTCTGAACAATTTAATTTTTTTTTTCATTTTTCTGCAAAAAAAACCCCAAAAAACAAAACAGGAGAAACCAAACAATGAACTTCAGGGAACAATAAAAAAAAAAAAAACTAGCAAATGTGACTTTCTTGACGGCGGCAGATCAGCTCGATCAACTGCTCACCATAGCACAAAGTCACATTGCACTTAGTGCAGAGCACTTTTAAAAATTGAAATTGAGGACGTATGTCCAAGATTTGAGCTGATGGATGCACTCTTGAGGTGCTCGGCTGCGATGAGGTGGATGACGCAGGAGCAGGAGTGTTTCTCATCCGTCGCCACTCTTCTCGTGCAAGATTGTTTGGATGAAGGGTCCTCATGTGCTTCATCATACTTGCCGTGCCGCACGAGTATTTCTTGTTAGGATCCCCTCGCGACAGGACTCTTTTGCAAATCTTGCACGTGACCAAAGTGGCATTGGTCTTATTCTGCCCCTCGGGAAAAGTAAAACATTTCCACACCACTGAAGAAAAACGTTCTTTGGGTGGTGCCTCCGCCAAAAATTCATCCTCAGAAGTATGAGGTGATGCAGGTGATGCCTGCTGCCCTGAAGCCATTTTTGGTTGAAAAAAGTTAGAGCTAAGTGTAAACTTAGTCTAAAAAATCTTCTTCTCTCCAAAGAGATGGTGCTCTAAAGAAGGTCAAAGAAGAATGATTGAAATGGGTGGGGTCTTTCAATAGTTAGAAGAGGAAGTGTAATGAACCAATCTAATCTCTTATTTTGCAGGTCACATGGGATCCGCGCACCCTTCGCTTACGCAGCACGCACCCAGCACGCATCCGTGAAATTGAATTAAAAAAAATTATAGGATTAGATGTGAAAATATATTAGTTTTAAGACTAGTTTAGAGTTTGTCTTCAATTAATAATCACATGAAATACATATATATATGTTTTTTTAAATGTTAAATATTTCGCGGAAGCGCGTAAACATCGCGTTACGTACATTGAACGTTTCGCGTATAGGCTGGGAGTCGCGTACCGGTCGCATTGCAATCGCGCACTAAACACGTACCCAATGCTTACCATGCACGGATGCTATCGCGTAGGGATCGAGAACGGTGTGATTAGGGTGCGCGAGTCCAAAAACATTGAAAAAATATATATAAAATAAAGTTTTGAACATATAGTTAAAAAAATATCTTTGAAAAACCCATTAGGTTCAAATAATATTTTTTAATTTTTAAAAGAATTAATTGAAAAAAGAAGTTTAAAAAATGGTGATAAAAAAGTATTTAAAAAAAAAACGTAATTAATGAAATTGACACACTGAATTTGAAAAATATACAAATCCAATTAAAATCATTAAACATGATATCTTCAGAGATAAGTTATAGATCGGAATTAGCATTTAAAAAAACCTTTGAAATTCACTGAAAAAAACCAAAGGTTTCAGGGGCGTTATAGTTAGGAATTGGCATTTAAAAAACCTTAGAAATTCACGGAAAAAAACATAGGTTTCAGGGGTTTTATAGTTAGCTGGACATTTCCCTCGTACAAAACCCTAGAAATTCCCCTGTTATAGTTAGTTCAGCTAACTATAACTCGCGCCCCCGCAAGGTACTGCTGATGACGTCACATATTACATCACTCATTACATGGTCAGTGACATCATTCATGACATCACTGATGACATCTCAAATTACATCACTGATGACATCACTGATTATATCATCCATGTGATAAATTACTGCATCTTCTCACACCCTAATTTAACCTTTGATTCACCAACTCAAAATTTCAGACGTCCATTCTCAAAACCATAGATACTCCAATACCAATAGCTACATACCCACTCATTAACTCTTAGGTCTACATACACCTCCACTCACTCACCTGTACAGTCACTCATACTTACAGTCACTCCGTACAAGACTCTCATATGCATTTATACACCTATATAGACACTCACAGACCGCCAATCATCCATTGAGGTACTGACACACCTAGTCAGTCATGCAAGTAATTAAACACAGTCCAATTTACTCACCTATACAGTTAAACACACTCAAGTTCACTTACTTATAAAAATAGTACCACATTCTTACGCTCTTATACAATCATTGATACAAACACACACTCATCCATACAGCCACTCTCACAATTACACACTCTCACATATACCCACTTATATACTCTTACACGCATATATACTGCCTTTCACATATGTAGTTAGTCAAACATGTACCACTGAGATATACATTCAATCCCTAACACACCCATACATACACTCACCCAACCATACAGTTGATCACAGATGCACTCTTAAAACCATGCACCCATAGAATCACCCATTCACACATCTATGTATAGAGTCACACACACCCTACCCACACAAACACTCAGGCACCCATACAGATACTCAGACAACCAATCAATAACCCATATAGACACTCATATAGCTATTCACAAAACCATGCAGCCACGTATACACCTACACACAGACACATACAGACATTCACACAGTTTAGTCAATAGTCCGCAGTAAGATACATTTAATGACTCACTTATAGAGTCAGTTACGCACCTAGAAAATCATCCATTCACACACTTGTACACCCACTCATTCTTCCACCGGCCTTTCACTATAAATATATAAAATATATTTAAACTTTACAGAAACACACAGTCACTGGATGACATCATCAGTGATGTCATTTAAGATGTCATCAGTGATGTCATGAGTGATGTCACTGACCATGTCATGAGTGATGTAATATGTGATGTCATCAGCAGTGCATTGCGGGGGCGCGAGTTATAGTTAGCTGAACTAACTATAACAGGGGAATTTCTAGGGTTTTGTATGAGGGAAATGTCCAGCTAACTATAACACCCCTGAAACCTATGATATTTTCAGTGATATATATATATATATCTATACAAAAACAAAAGATAACGCTAGCCATCTCACTCCACCCACGCGTTTCGACCATTAAGGTCTTGGTCACGGTACATGTACTGTGACCAATACCTTGTACTGTGACCAAGACCTTTATGGTCAAAATGTGTAAGTGGAGTGAGATGGCTTGCAAATAAATGAAATCACAAAATCCCCAAGAGAGTGTTGCGTTAACTTTTGTTTTTGGTGAACAATATAATTTCAAGGTCAGTTCAGCCTTGACGCATGCACCAGCTGTAAAGTGCGCCCTTCATTTGTGGACTGTGTTGTTGGTAAAATATATATATATAATTTTATGAAGCAGCAATTGAGACTCATATCCATATGATACAGACAAACAAGAGCCTGTCTGGTCTGCAAGAGCGGATGCCACGTTGATTGAAAGCTCTCTCCTATACTTTCAAAGTTCGGGCATTACAAACTAGATGAACAACAAGTTCTTTGACAGACATGGATAGATGGCAGAGGTTTCATTCTGGTTTCCGGAGCCATGCTAAACTATGCATATGCGAGGGCAGATATCCAAAGTGGTAGGTCATACATTTTTGTTTTTCAGAACACAGCGGTCCAGACTCAAGGTATTGCTGAGCTACTAAGGTTTTGTGGTTGCTTAGGACCATCCAAGTATGTGATCTGCTTGCTAACGCCACCATGTCCATTACAATTGACATCTTCTTCATTATACTATTAATGGATTGTTTTTTTAATGGCAGAAAGGGTATTTTAAAGGCCCAAAATGGTTGTATCCTAAGGCTTGTACAGCCGAATCTAAATAAATGCTTGCCAGTGTGACTGGTCCATTCGCTATTTCTGCCCATATGCTTTATTTAAGAGATTATCAAATGATGCTTTCAGCCGCATTTAATATATCAATTAATCAATCAGAGTACTTGTGTAGCACGCTACTCACCTGTGAGGGTCTCAAGGAGCTGAGGGGAGGGGAAGCCGCTACCTCTCGAAGAGCCAGGTCTTGAGGAGTCTTCTGAAGGCGAGCAGGTCTTGGGTCTGTCGTAGGTGGGTAGGGAGGGTGTTCCAGGTCTTGGTGGCGAGGTAGGAGAAGGATTTGCTGCCGGAGGTTGTTCGTTGGATGCGGTGGACATCAGCGAGGGCGAGGCTGGCGGAGTGGAGCTGGCGGGTCAGGGTGTAGAAGTTGAGTCTGCTGTTCAGGTAGGCTGGTCCGGCGTTGTGCAGTGCTTTGTGTGCGTGGGTGAAGAGCTTGAAGGTGATCCTCTTGTCGACGAGGAGCCAGTGTAGGTTTCATAGGTGGGGGGTGATGTGGCTGCGGCGGGGGACGTTGGGGATCAGTCGGGCGGAGGCGTTTTGGATGCGTTGTAGTCGTCGTAGGTGTTTGGCTGGGAATATATGCACCTTGTCTTACAATTGTTTGTTTTGCTAACCCAAATTCCAGAAATATTTGGGCTGGAGATGAGTTTCTAGGTAGATTAAAAAGATATCAATAGGTTTTCGGAGTTATTGTGTCTAACAACGCTGCATCCCAGCCACGAAGGGCTTCACCACCATACGGCAAGGTTGAAAGAAGTGTGGGTGAAATTATCTTTAATATGGGTGCCAGGTTTAATCCTACCAACGTTCTGTATAGGGCATGGAAGGCTAATATTAATGCATTGCATTTCTGGGATAGCTCCTGTGATTGAGGTTGAAATGAGCCTTTTGCCTCAAATAGTACCCCAAGATATTTATACCCATTTAGTTTTTCTAGAGGCTGGCCCTGTAAATAAGGTTTTTGAATTCTACTTATTCTCTTGTTACTAAACATAACCTTTGTTTTTTTTCAGATTGATTCCACTTCCATTTGCAGTTGAATAGTGATGAAGTTCGTCAATCAAATGCTGGTGTCTAGATTTTGTTTGACTGAGAGGATTACATTGTCCACATACAACAAATTTGAGATCTGCAGCCCTCAAGTGCAGCCCTCCTAGATTCGGTGGATGTCAGTCTACAGCATCCAGGGTCAGAGTCATGTTGGCCAAGAATAGGTTAAATAAATAGGGCACCAGAAAACACACCTGTTTCCTTTATGGGACTGTTAGTAACTCAGGAAACAAGAACACCACACCACCAGGTATGCCAAGTGGGGTTGTGCGGAGCTACAATAACCTGAACTTCCCGCTCAAGCGTTAGTGCACTGAACACAGTTCAGGCATCCACGGGTGGGAAAGTCAAACTTTGTAGACTTAGGCTATAGCCCTAGTTTAGGCAACACAGCACAGAATACTTTTCTATTACAATGCATATCATATCATACTGTCAGTTTTCGTACCATCTCAAATAAAAAGAAATACCATACCCAGGCTAGAATCTGTATTGCTCAAGAATGTAAAGCTAAATCATGATTGTCATTTTTCAAAATACTTTAGTATCTAAACTACCATACAGAGTACTTAAAGCCTTTTAAATAGATAATCTCCACATAACTCCAGTATGTAATGCACCATTGCAAGACCATTATAAAAAAAACTCCCAGAACTACAAGGTGCTTCAAACAGCTCGATCCACTGCCACCAATTCCAAACAGAGATCCTTGCTTACCATATCAGATTCTTGGCTGCTTCTACCCAAGTCATCCTTTATTCTCCCCTTCACAACTGGGCTCTCCAGCATTGGAATACCACTTGTGTGTGCCAAGGCGTGTCTTACTCAGACCACATTGACTTTGACCAAATTCTCTGGTGGCTTTTCAAACATAGAAAGCTTTAATGGCCAAGTCATTATGGGGCAGCTCCAGGCCTTACTCTCAAGTCCAATAAAAGCAAGACAGCATGGGGGGGGGGGGGAGACAAGGCAAATGGCTTGTTCACCAGAAGATTGAGGCCCTCTGAGCAGAATGCTGTTTTTCACATGGATGTGTTGGAGCTGCTTGATGGCATGTTTGCCATCTTTGCCATCAAGAGTATAACCAAAGGCAAGACTCCTCACAGCAAGTCCAGTCTGTTAATGTTCTTCCTAATGTCCAGCAGTGAATGTATGAGGTTATAACCACATGTGGGATGTGGGGTTGACTGCAGGGCATGGCCATGGCCCCTGCAGGAGGCCAAGCTCCCATGTGCATGGCGTTCAGCAATAAATGGTGTAAGTTGGCCCAACGGCCTGGGCAGCAGCCAGGCTCTGCAGCAAGCCCCCTAGTGAGAAGCCAACCCCCCCCCCCACAGACCACACTCTACATTTTCCTACTTCAGTAATAATACTGGACACTTAGCACAATTTTTTTATTTTTTATTTGGACACTGGGGTAGTTACTCCAGGACCCCTTTAGAAGTGCCAGGCGGTGAGAGTACTCCTGCCCTGCCCATAGATGTTTTCTAAACTTTTGGTTCTGGACATAGGGCCCAATTCTTAAACCAACCTTTTTCTTCATGTTGTGGTCAGTCAATTAGTTTGTTTGTTCCCAAGGGATTGGTACTCATCACTTGAGACAATAAAAACTGACTTGATAAAAGCCTTCTCATCCATTCAGATCACTCTAGTTTTTAAAGTTATGGTACCACAGGAGTCTCACAGGAACAACCGTCCTGATACTACAATAATTTTAACCCCTTCGTGACCAGCCCAAGCACCTCTTTAAACACAAATTTCTCAAAAACTACAGAGCGGATTTATCTGCTATATTTGTTGTTATTCTGTTCGACCATGTTTTCTGTATTGCGTCTCAACATTTCCTAAAGGGAATTAACATAGGAAAATTATGTTTGGGAATCCCCCCTTTTTCCTTGGCCCCAGTTTGACAGATCAGGCCGAAACTTTACAGGAAGTAGCTGAGGTGGATCAACTTTTTATCAAAACTTTCATAAAGGTTCGTCAAACAGCGCCAAAGTTATTAGCAAAACAGAAAACACTCTTACTATTGACATTCTCACCTAAATATAACTCTGGCCTAACTATACTAAATCTATGCTTACATATATATACTTACTGTAGGAGAGTAGGATCTGCACTTATGTTGCCCCCACTTTTTTTCTGATGTTAACACTGGTTTCTGGCTATAGTCTGGCTGGGTCCCTGCTAATCAGGGCCCCAGTCTCTCTGTTCTCTCTAAACAACTTGGAGTGCATATTAGATGCACTAGTGATTGGATACTGTGGTACCTTATGAGCCCCTAGTATATGGTACCTTAGGTACCAAGGGCATAGGTACTTCACAGGCCTGCCAGGGGCTGAAGCATGTATTATGCCACCCCTGGGAAGCAGACTAAATCTGACACCACAGGCCTGCTACTGCAGCCTGGGTGAGGTGGTGTTAGCACGCCTCACTGAGATATAGGTTCCCTATATCTCACCTTACACACACATATAAGCCTATCAGTCACCCCTAAGGCAGGCCCTATCAATCCTGAGGGCAGGGTGCTTGGTTTACATGTGAGGGGGTGCCTCTGCCTGAGCAGGGCCCCTCTGCAGCTCTCAGAGTCTATTCTCTGTGGCTGTTTGTGGATGCGGTTAAATCATATACTCTTAAGTGCATTATAACCTTGCGGTAAATGCTAACTCTGGGATGGCTGCATCAAAACATGTCGTCTTTGGTGCCAAACGCTTTGGAATCATACCCCCACACCAGTAACTGGTGTGGGAGTATGATCCCAGCCTTCTAGAGGGGTAGACATGTACCTACTGTGGAAACACGGTAGAATCCTGAAAGAGCCCTGGCATCACAAAATGGATGCCACCAGCACAGACACTGGGCTGCCCTCCTGCTGCTGACCGAAACTCACAGTGGAGGAGGCCCAACAATAGGCATCCTGTCACAGGGAGGTGTCACCACCTTCCAGAAAGGATTTAGTGTATTGGGGCTGGGTGGATGCACTCCTAGAGTTCTTTTAAGTCCTGCACTGGGGGAGCAGTAGGCTCCTCTGTGCATATGCCAGCTCAAACTGGTTCAGGGGCTACCTGCCCCTGCTCTGGTGCGAAACTAGACAAAGGGAAGTGGGTGTAACCACCCACTCCCCTGACCCTCCCAGAGGAGTGGTCATAGAGCTAGTCCCTCCCTTTCCTTTAGTATAAGTTAGGGAACCCTTGCATTGCAAACTAGATATCCCTGGATGATGCTCTACAAGAAGAATCCTGGACCTTCGATGTTCCATTACCTTTGGAAGACTGAAGAATCTCCCTTGGAGTCAAGGAGTGACTCCCCTGCTTGGCAGGCACCAAAACTTTGAATCAACGGTCGCAAACTTTCCCGCTCCCGCCGGAGTCCGAAGTCCCTGAAGCCTCGGAAGTGGATTTCCTGACTTATCGACGGCCATCATGAGTCCCCAGCAGATCTGAGTCGAATGGACCCCACGAGTGATGAGGAACGGCAATACCCGGGTAATGTGCACTATTTTTGAGTGCAATCCCTTCACGACACTCTACAAAATTGTGCATTGGACCACGTGTGGTCCAAGCCTCCAGCAGGATTTCCACTGAAGATCAGAGGCCTACCTTGTCCCGAGTGACCGTGGGCTCCTGTGAAGTGAATCCTCCCGAAGTATCTTTGCGATCCCTTGCTGGCTGGCTTGTGGGTCTCCTGAAGACTTTTCTATTGAACCAAAGGGCTCCCGTGGTTGCTCCAGGCCTGCCCTGACTTACCCTTGCAGGGTGAGTCCCTCAGACCTTGCTGGTCTGCACCTCTGACTTCCTTCACATTCCACGAGACTCGCTGTTACCAAGGCTTGTTGGCTCCAATCTGGTTGCCGACACCTTAGTAAGCTGCAGACATCGTGTGTCACTCCGAATCCAGCTCCTGGTCATCGTTGACGCCTCCTGGACCTTGTGGCTGAAGAGTCAAGACACCTGTGATCACCTGAAATCACCCGACGACTGTGGGCATCCATCTTCCTGGACCTGGGTCACTGGTAAGTGACTTTGAACACTGTCTCCTCTGCTTTCAGGTCTTCTTTCTTCAGAATCCATCCTTGGATTCCACCGGACACTTCTCCTGTCTTCACAAGCAGCAAGTCTTCTTTGGCTCCCATTGAAAACGACGCCGTGACCCGACACCAAAAGACACCTATGCACCTGGCTTCTCTGGGTGAGGTAACTCGTGCACTCTGGTGCTCCTGTGTGTGTTGGCTCTAGAACTACTTATCATGTAAGTGACTTGCTTGTAGACTCTCCCGAAGTACCCTAAAACTTTAAAATTCCAACTGCGACTTGCTCCATTGAAGTCCATGGGGATCCGCGGCTGTGTTCTCACACTGCATGCGTCTCCCGCGGGTCCTTTACTTACCTGCCTCGGGTGGATTAGTGAGGCCCCAGCGCTTCTGAAGACCTTAGGCCTTCTCCCTTCTCAAGTCGTTCTTCTTTTACCTCTTTTGTAGCATATGGTCTGGTACACCCCTAGGGCCCCAGACATATAAGTTGTGAAACATTGATTTGTGCATATGTTCCTGACATCTAATCTCATAAACAGATTAGTAGAGTGTGTCTAGTAATAAATACATATATATATATTATATATATACCTGTGTGGTGTCCTTTCATTTGGTAATTCAAGAGATTATAAGGTAAAACAAGCTGCTTTACATTCCTCAGAGACTTAGCCTGAAGGCTGCTCTCCACAGCTACCACTAGGATAGCTTCCTTTAAAAGGTTGTCTTAAACCTATCTACCATAAGAGTCGAATTGGACTGGTGCAAGGTGGCCACTTTAACTAGTGACCAGCATATGCCAGGCCAACTTCTCACACTTACCTTCACAATATTGTGACTATACTGTGATCGGTACTTTGGCCACAATAGTTTGGCCGGGCCATTGAAAAACTTCAGTATTCTGGTAAAATATGTTCATAAACTTCCTTTATTAGATTACCTCACATGAAAAACCACACATACACTATCAGATTAAGGGATATGAAAAACATTTGTTTGAGTAACTTTTCTGAGAAAAAAAGCATTTCGTAGACTGTGTCACCATCAAGGGTTGTTGCTTAGCACAGTTGAATAAAAAAGCTGATCTTGGAAAAACTCAAAGTATTTTTTAAGACATTTCCCTTAGCGTGACTAGAAACACAATTGAATTTCTTCTTTTATATCACTGTAATCTGAGTATAGCTGCCTAGTCTAAATTGTTTGTTTATTAAAGGATGGAATTCACACTTCAAGAACCAACAAAATGAACTTTTTCACCAACTCTTTAAATGTTTCTTTATTTTCTGTCTTCTTACAATTATGATTTCCTGTCCCCAACAGTAAAATATATTTTCATAATCTTACAGAAGTAATATGTCCTAGATGATGCTGTTATGATTATCAACCCAGAGTGTACCTCCTTTTCAGAAGAAAAATGTGCAAATTAATTACCAAATATGTACTCAGATATTTGAAATTCTCTAAGGGATTTTAAACTACAGTGGTGTCTATTCATTAAAATCATGCAAGAACATTTTTTCCAGTGGAAGATATTTGATAGCATATTATGGATGGCACCCCATTTGGCCGGTGTTGCATAAAAATATTATTTCATCAAGTTGTTCTTGAATTAGGGTTTATATTACACCTTTTTGATTGTCCATTCCCGGCTACCCCTTTCACTTCTTTACCCACTCTGTGTGAAAAATGAAGTGCTGGTAAATTAAATAGTGGATTGAAGATGCTATGGTATGTGGATTTCTAAAGGCCGTGGCTACCTGTAGGCTTTCCAGCACTGGCTAAGACACAGGGTTGCTTTTCAACATCAGGAGGAACACAGGTTTTTTTAATGTCAATATAGCCATGCGTTTAGCATTTTCCTGAACTGTGATTCGTGGTTTAGGCAACTTAATTCTATGGGGTGAGTGTTCCAAAGTTTGGATATGAGATATAAAAGGGACCTACCACCCCACCTGGCCTTGTGAAATTTAGGTAGCTTCAAGAAATGACCTGTAGAGGGTCTTAGAGCCCTACTGGGAGAGTAGAGGTGCAAGACTGCCCTTGTCATAGCAGGTCCTTTGGTGTTCAGCCCTCCATGTGCCAGACAGAGATACTTATTTAGATCTCGGTAGATGGAATACTCCATCACAAACATGAGTAATATCCTGTCCGCCATATTACGATCTCCATAGGATATAATGGTGTCGTAATACTGCGGACGGGTTCAACGTCACATTTGCTATGGAGTATTCTCATTTACCAAGATCTAAATTAGGCCCAGAGCGTTTTAAATTTAATTCATGCCTCAACGGGGAGTCAATGGAATGAAGCTAGAGCACTTTTGCTGAGGCACATTTTGGGACTTTATATAGGATCCTTGCTGCTGCAGTTTGGAAAACCTGGAGCCTTTTGATAACATATTTGGGGAAACTCATAGACAGATATATAGGTAGTCAAGAAAACAAAAGCAGGCCACCCACCCACCCCCATCAGTAATTGTACATAACCGTAATATTTCTTTCTGTTCAGTAAAGTATAGCACTTCAAACAATTTTGCAGTTTGCATCACGAAATACATGATTTGACACTAGTAATTGTTGTTGTGGTAGTCATAATACCCATTCCATCGGTATTGATAACATATTTATGACATACGAGTGAAAGGAAAAGTATCACAATAAAACATTTTCAGTTTGAAGCAACTGTATTAATTCACTTTGACTCAAACATGTATTACAAAAGTGCAATTGTCAGGGAAGAAAAAGGCTGCAAGACACACCTGAGGCTTCACTTCTCTTGAGTCATGACCCCTCCCCACACTCACCAATGGCAATAAATAGAACATTATACTGTGTGCATCTGCCTATATAATATTTATGCTATTCCCATGAACATAAATGTGGCCCAATAGCACCTTATTTAGAGCAACTGCCATAATAAAAGCACATTCACACATTTATTATTACAGTGCAATGGTCAAATTCAAGTTTATTACCACAGGACCTTAAAACGGACACAATGAAATCTAATTTCAATGCCTTACAGACTGCAAGTAACAGTTATAATACTTATGGAAACCACTCTACTAATAGTCACAAGGTCTCTTCAATATGAATTTACATTGTTGCACAAATGTAACTCCTTTCATCCTGGTTTTAGATGAATAGCATATAAGCAGAGACACAGAGTGTGATATGCTATTTATTACCATTGTAACGAGAGAGGTGGGGCATCACGATTTATTTAAGACCATTCCTTTAATGAGCCTTGGCTAAAGCTAAAGAATGCTGATGGATTCAATCTAGATCTGTGACTGGCGGTGAGTGTCTGAAAAGTTTCAGCGCTCCGTCCATCATCTCCTTGTGTTTGCTTTGTTCGCCCTAAGGTGGCAGGGTATTCCCAGACGTGGGTCCCTTGCCCACTTTGCCACTGGAATCAAGCTTGCCTGGATGATGAAGGGTGTTACCCGGAAACCGGTCGCAGGATGCTTGTTTCTGGTTCAGGTAAGACCTAGCTTGGCAGTTCGGGCTGGACTGTTCCCATGAGGCATATGGTCAAGAATAATTTGCATATGGCTGGGTCTGAACTGAGGTGGCGAAGTGAGCTCAAGAATGATGATGGATTCAACCTAGATCTGTGACTGGGGGTGAGTGTTTGAAAAGTGTCAGTGCTCCGTCCATCATCTCCTTGTGTTTGCTTTGTTCGCCCTAAGATTGCAGGGTATGCCCGGACGTGGGTCCCTTGCTCACTTTGCCACTGGATTCAAGGTAGCCTGGCTGATGAAGGGTGTTACCCAGAAAACGGTCCCAGGATGCTTGTTTCCGGTTCAGGGAAGGCCTGGCAGTACGGGCTGGACTGTTAGCATGAGGCAGAGTGTCAAGACTGATTTGCATATGGCTGGGTCTGAACTGAGGTGGCGAAGTGAGCTAAAGAATGATGATGGATTCAACCCAGATCTGTGACTAGGGGTGAGTGTCTGAAAAGTTTCAGCGCTTCGTCCATCATCTCCTTGTGCTTGCTTTGTTCGCCCTTAGTTGGCAGGGTATGCAAAGACGTGGGTCCCTTGCTCACTTTGCCACTGGATTCAAGCTAGCCTGGCTGATGAAGGGTGTTACCCAGAAACCGGTCCCAGGATGTTTGTTTCTGGTTTAGGGAAGTCCTAGCTTGGTAGTTCGGGCTGGACTGGTCCCATGAGGCACAGGGTCAAGACTGACTTGCATATGGCTGAGTCTGAACTGAGGTGGCGAAGAGAGCTAAAGAATGATGATGGATTCAAGCCAGATCTGTGACTGGGGGTGAGAGTTTGAAAAAGTTTCAGCGCTCCATCCCACATCTTCTTGTGTTGGCTATATATTTACTTTAGGGACCAAGTTATGGTTTCTTAAGATAACTACAACTGGTGAATTTCAGTAGTTTTGCTCATTTAAAATGGTATGTTTTAACTGACATTTTCATCTAACAATAACGTTCCTTAAACCTTTGGTTTTTACAGTGACTTTCTAAGTTTTTTAAATAATATTTTCTTTATAATTACAATGCCTAAATATAACGTCACTTTAACATTTATATTTTTTCAGTGAATTTCTATGTTTATTTAATATAAAGTAAGATGTTCATCACAGTGTGTGGCATAGGTTTAGGTGTCCATTCCCACGCTGCACATGGCTTTTGGCCCTGCACTGCATGTGGTTGGGTGTAGCACCTAATCTCCTGCAGGTGCCCAACCTCACGTCACGCATGGCCTTAGGCCATGCATGGTGTGGTGTTAATACGGACCTGGATCCAATCTCTAGCAGGCAACTTATCCCAGTGCATGGCATTCTCTGCAAAGTGTGAGGTTAGGGGCAGGTCATGGCCTGTGTTCAGTCCCTGTGCCCAAACCCCTGCAGGTGCCGAACCCCCTTTTTTCTGTTTTGAGATTCTGTGGATCCGCAAATCCACTGTGATACTCAGCACGACACCCCAGGAGATTCGCTCCAGATCTCCGTTGATCTGGAAAGAATCCCCAAGGGTGCAACGCTGAGCATCGCAGTGGATCGTTGGATTAATGGAACTCCCCAAAAACACTTTTTTTTTAATTTGATGAAGTCCCAAGTCCTAAAATGGTGGCCTTATTTTTCCCTCAGATTGTGGCCTGCCAATCAAAACACATGGTTGAGCGCTTAGCTCCATCCCTGATCCCCTGTGGATCCTCCAAGGCATGAAATGGACAACATTTTTTAGCCTTAATTTCTCACAAACTACTGAACAGATTTACACCAAATCATGAAAGAGCATGCTTCCGGGACCAAGATGTAGCTTTCTGGCAACATGTGGTCATTTTGGTTGTAACTGTGTCCAATTTTCCTATGGGGAAAAATGAATGTGGAAAATAAATTTTGGGACCCCCTTTTTCACGGCTCCTGATTTATGGATCACATCAAAACTTCCAAGGAAGGAGCTGAGGAGGATATATAGATATGTATATGCACACATCATGCAAATGTTGTCCATAGCGTATTTATATAAAGTGACAGAAAGTGGAAATCATATCTGATGATATTGGTGACAAAAGAAAAATAAATCAAATCAAAATGTTATGGCTCCTTTGAATAAAAGCTTTACATGTTGAATATCATTACCATTAGTCAAATAATAAAACTCATACTAATTCATTATAACTAATTTGAATGAATTAGGACCTAACGTGCCAAGCCTAAAAGAACTAGAATTTTTCCCAAAGGTGCACCTAAACTATTTCTTTGCCTCCTTTAGGTCTATTGCAGATACAGTCAATTTAGACTAACTCAAAATTGAAACCGTCAGACATGATTTCTTGAAAGAGCAGCTACATTTTCGTCCAAAACATACAATTTTAAAATAAATAGGATTTTATTTAAGATAACATTTTACTAACTCATCCCACTGTATTCCCAATTATTCAGTAAACCTAGAAGTTAGTTGATGCTGGGCTTCAGATTTTCATACCTCAGTAGCGAAAGACAGTCATGATTTTATTAAAGACATGGAGGCAAACATTTTGTGTTATGGTCTAACAAAACCTCAGGATGTTGTTGGTGGCATAGATGAGTGGTACTAAAGAGAAAATATAGCAATTATCTTCAGATGCCAACCCAGAGATGAAAAATGCCCACTTTGATGTCTTTAAATCCGGTAATTCCTTCACTACTGAGTTTTATTAAAAAGATCGGAGGCTCCATTATGCATGTTTAAAGCCTCTCCACAACTGACAAAGAACCATGCTCTATAGTTTCAACATAATGCAGCTAAAATGTGGACATTCAGAACCAGTCAGCAGACCAGAGAATGTGCTCGACCCCGGCTCCTGCCGAAAAAGGTTTAGAAACTGTGCACCCCCATATGAATGGTTCCCTGTTGGAAATTATCTTCTTTAGTGTGGCATTTTCCCAGGTTTTTGTCTTTGCTACCCTATTTTTCGCTGAACCCATTTTTGTTGCCATTAGGACTCTAAGAACTTTGCTGCTGCTAACCAGTGGTAAAGTGTTTGTGCTCTCGCTTCTAAGCATAATAAAATTGGGATACGCCTAATTTGCACATTAAATTCACTTAAAGGACTATAGTAAATAGTACCACATGTACCCAGGGCCTAACAATTGTCATTTAGGCCTGTTTGCAGTAAAGCAAACAAAAACTACAGAAAAGTAGGTAAGGTTAGCCTTTGGCTGGCCCCGGGAACCTTAACCACTTTAGGGAGTCCCATATCTGCTACAATACATAAATTTGGCGCCTCAGGCACCCTCCTCATAACATTTTCTGGGCCTGGGTATGTCACAGTGGGACAAAACCTGCTGTCTGTGACGACCTGAGAGGAGCCCTGAAGGACTGAACCTGCTGCCTCTTGTAGCTAGGACAAAGATATCGACACCAAGGTGCCGATTCCGATCTGGTAAAAAAAAATTCCGTACGACTCGTATCCGTATATTTTTACGTACGAATCGTACAAGTCCCATCCCACTGGTGAAGTACGATTCGTACGTGAAAAATACATACGAATCACCTCTGGAAAAGGTCTACGAGACATACCCAGACAGTTTTACATACAAATCGTAAAACTGAAGTCCGAGCGCACAAGTACGATCCGCACCACCCTTTCGAATATACAAGCGTATGTAAAACGTCCCGTACGGAGCGAACTCTGTACCACTCATATCCCGGGTAAACTTGTGCCCGGGATACGAGTCGTACAGTCCCCCCACCCCCTGAGTATGTCCGCATGTCCCCCCCGTATGTCAGCACCATACCCCCATGTCCGCACCGTACCCCAGCCCCGTACTTGTACGCACCGTACCCCAGCACCATACCCCAGCCCCGTACTTGTACGCACCGTACCCCAGCACCGTACCCCAGCCCCGTACTTGGACGCACCATACCCCAGCCCCGTACTTGGACGCACCGTACCCCAGCACCGTACCCCAGCCCCGTACTTGGATGCACCATACCCTAGCCCCTTACTTGGACGCACCGTACCCCAGCCCCTTACTTTTACACACCGTACCCCAGCACCATAGCCCAGCCCTGTACTTGTACGCACCATACCCCAGCACCGTACCCCAGCCCCGTACTTGTACGTACCATACCCCAGCACTGTACCCCAGCCCTGTACTTGTACGCACCATACCCCAGCCCCATACTTGGACGCACCGTACCCCAGCACCGTCCCCCAGCATCGCGTATGTACGGACCTTACAACAACATTGCGTATGCGAGCACGGTACAACAACATCGCATATGGACGCACCTTACATACGCAAAAACGACTCGTACTGAACCAGGACACTGTAAAACAGCACAAGGAGGGTCAATTCGACTTGCACAACACTACAAAACACGTCTACAGTACAAAAAACATCAAAATGACTGACCTGGCACATCCAAACAGGTAAACAGAGGCCCAAACTCACAACCACCTCTTATAACACACCCACCAAAATTTCAAACTCAGGCCCACCCACAAATGGACCAATAAAAAGGGCCCACACACACAAACCATGAGCCTTTGCAACAGACTCACAGCAGCTACAGAGCACACCCCAACAACTGCACCCATACACCTTAACATATACACCTTCACACACACTCCTTCACACATACCCCCTCTTCACATTCCCACACACACCTTCACATTCACACCCACACACCCACAACCATCCACACCCTCACCCCACACCATGCCCACAGACAAGAATCGAAAGATCACAAGGGAGGAGCTGGACATCCTTGTCAACAAAGTCATCAGGGTCGAGCCACAGCTCTTTGGAACATTGGTCAGACAGACCAGCATAGCCGAAAAATCACGCCTGTGGCAGAGGATCGTCGATAGGGGGAATGCTGTTGCGCCCATCAGAAGGACCAGGAATGAATGCCAAGCCAGGTGGTACGATCTGCGGAGGGCAGTCAAGCGGAAAATGAACGAGGACTACGCCCAGAGCAACATCAATGGAGGCGGGCTGCCCCGCAGACCAGTACATTATCATCCCTGGGAGGAGAAGGTGATGGCCCTGCTTCCGCCGGTGGGAGTACACGGAGTCGAAGGAGTTGCAGAGCCTGGTGAGTACACAAACAACTTACGTAACATGGGGGTAATGGCATCCACACCCCAACTACACCAAATGCACACAACTACCCCCAAGCCCTCACCGGACACCACCACACTCAAAAACAACGCTCATGCCACTAACATGAGTATGCCCCATCCACAAAGCAAGGCCATGCCATGTCCCAGGCTACACGAAGCACAAACCCAGGGATGCTGGGAGGGTGGGGCTCACAAAACACATTGTTCAACTCTGAATCAGACACCATTACCCTCAGCCCATATGGCCCAGGTACACACCCATGCACCATGCTCAATGCACAGGGACTGGCAAAGTACTGACAAGGTAGCTGACACTTGGCCCTGCTGTAGGCATCACAAGGCCCTCCTGTGACCACTGTAAACTCAAACACCAACACCATAAGCTTAGATATCTAGGACAGGAACTCACACTCACTGTCATGGCAGCATGCACCATGAGGGGACAGATACATCACCTGGGAGACCCACTGCCAAATCATACACCCCCGAGGCAGGCAATGGATTTACCCACTCTCACTATGGACATGTGACACAACAAGATCAATCCATAGCCAAAGAAGCATCCAAGCCAAAAATCTACATGTCAAACACTCAGGAGAACATTTCAATCTGTCCCCCGCAACATACCCATTCACAAGTGAACAGTGAGGGGAATGCTAGGCACATACAACTACCTGGAGGAACTGTGCCAACTTGAATATGTATGAAACATGGATGTCGCATGAAACAGCATTAACATTGTCTCTCTCACACACACAGCGCAACGTCATGGATCTCCCCCCAACAATGGGGGGGAAGAATCACAGTCCCAGGCTCAGGAGGAACCTGATCCCACCCGCAGCGACGCCTCTCAACACTCCGTGGCTGACCCCAACCCACCTGGACCCTCTGGTGTCCAAGCCCCTTCAGTACCTGCTTCAGGTACATCTGTGCCAACCACCACCCCCATTCCTGCCACATCCCAGGAGACACCCAGGAGCCCTTCCCGCACTGAACAACTGAGCCAGTCTGTCCTGGAGGGAAAAGGTTCGCTGGGCACCCAGGAGGAGGCAGACAACCCCGCAACTGCCATCCCTCAGGGGTCCCGTAGACCTGATGTGCCCACAACCGCAGGCCAGGCTCGTGTGGGCAGGGGTGGTGGGAGTGGAGTCAGGTGGAGGCGAGAACCTGACCAGCCAGCTGAAGGGACCGGTATGTCACACATACACAACATCATGGACGCATACCGGCGTGACACCAGGGCCATCAGCCAGGTAGTGGAGACCCTCACAGAGATTAAGAACCAGCAGGCTGAGCAACACGCCAGTCAACAACAACACCAAGGATGGATGGAGGCAAGACTGGCTGAGCTCCTGGTGGTGCAAACGGACATAAGCCGTTCACTCTGTCGGATCGCCGACAACATGGGCAACCCTCCCTGTGCCACCAGGCGAAGACCACCACCAGCCACAGGGAGGGAGGAGGAGGAGGATTCATCTGACGGAGCGTCCCAAACATCCTCAAGGCCTGCATCTGAGGGTCCCGCGAGGAAAGTGGGTTGTCCACGGAAAAGACCGTGAGAGGCAGCGGACCATCCACATCTCCCAGGTCACCTGGCCTGGCACCTGGCCTTCATGCGCAACAGCAGCACCTCATTCACTGACATTCTATGCCACATGGACTTGCTGGTCACAGTCTGACCAATGATGACAAACACTGTGTTCTGGACTCTGATGACTTCAAATGCCAAGGATGCCATCTCCCCCTGTGAACTTTGGATTCTCGGCACACTGTATAGCACCTATTTTTCCCCACAATACACGACCCCACCGAGAATAAAACTAAATTCATTTAATTAGATGTTGCAGTCATTTTGCATGAGTCCACAACATACGTGTGGAGAAATGTCAAACTATGCCTGAGTGTTGAACTAACTCTAGCCATCCATACCCTGGGATCTGAGTCCGGTACAGGACACACATGGGTCACAATGTATCATCCAATACAGACATGGAGCACAATACTCACCCGTGATGGACTCAAGCTGCTGAGGGGGGGCTTGCAATACTGTGCGGACAGACCAATTTGGAAGAGTATCATTAAGGTGTAGAGGTCATGGCTCATGTGGAGGTTCCCGGGGAGGGAGTCCCAGGTATGTTTAGCCAGGTGGGAGAACTATGTCCTGCATGCTGGAGTTCGGTGGATGTGAAGAATGTTGGCCAGGGCTAGGTTGGATGCACGGAGTTGGCCCAACGGGGTCTTGGATGACAGACATCCAAGGTTGGTTTGGGGTCTGGGATTGTGGACTGCCTCCTGAGTGTGGGTGAGGAGCGTGAAGGTCATCCTGCAGCAGACGGTGATCCATTGCAGCTATATCAGGTGGACGGTGATGTGGCTGGGGCGTGGGATGTTGAAGCTGAGATGTGCAGATGCACCCTGGATGTGGACAAGTTTTCCGGGAGTTTGGCTGTACTTGCTCCGTAGAGGGCGGGGTTGTAGTTGACACGGCTGGTGTCGTGGACCTGGGGGACGGTCTGTCTTGCCTTGGAGTGGATCTATCTGTGGGTCATGTGCATCATGTGGAGGGTGTTGCAGCATGAGGTACAGATGCTGGTGAGTTGCATGGCAATTGTGAGCGACGAGTCCATGATGCACACCATCTTGTGTGCGTGGCCACTGGGTGCTGGTGCAGTGCCCTTGTGGGTGGGACATAAGGAGTTGACCCAGCTGTACGGGGACAATCCTCAGATGATTACCTCAGTCCCGTACAAGTCCAGCCTCAGGTGGCTGATGTTCAGCCATTCATCAACGGACCTCATTCCTTCTTGAAGGTTGGAACTGGCAATGGCTGTTTCTTTGGTGAGGGTGAGGAGCAGCTGGCTGTCAATGGCATACGAGATGATGATGAGGTTGTGTGCGCATGTGATGGTGGAGAGGGGGGTCATGGACACATTGAAGATTGACACGCTGAGAGATGAGGCCTGGGCCATGTGCCAGATGACGCCACTGTACTACATGCTGAAGGCTTGAGTCCCACTCCCATGGCTTTGCTGGTGAGCTACTTGGTGATTTCATCCTGGTCCATCCCCTGGATACCAGTGTTGGAGATGTGTGAGCTGAAAGTGTGTGAGCACATCGTGCATAATGCTGTGGAAAGGTCAAGGGGGGTGGCCTCACCATTGTTGAGCAGGGCAAAGTTGTGGGTGTTGGTGGCAATGATGACGGTTGCAGTGGGGTGATTACTGTGGAAGACGGTCTTGTGCAGGTTGCCTGGAGCCCTTTGCGTGGAGGAAGTTTGTCAGTTGCTCGTTGACTGTCTTCCTGATGACATTTGCTGGCTAGGGAAGCACGTTGAGGTTCCTTGAGAGCCAGCGTTCCTACTGTCCATTGTCTAAGAAGGGCCTGGGTCACTGCATGCCTCTATCTACCATGGAATGTGGCTAACTCCAATGATACATACATGACGTGCTGGACGTGGGCTACAAGGATGGGGAATGATGTGGTTGAGATGTTGTGTGGGAAGGGTCCTGATGGAGATCCCCAGGGGATGTTGCACATGAGCTGGGTGTTGTATCTGCTGATGATGGAAGTCCAAAACCTGAGGGTGGTTGGTCCCGTGTATAATAGTGCATTCTGCCTCTGTGTGCCAAGGCTTGTGTGTATGTCCATGAGCTTGCAGTGGTAGAAAGTTGCAAGGGATTGGCTCAGCCTTGCAAGGGTGGGGTGTCTTTTGGATGGAGAGCTGATGTCAGTGCACTCACAATGCTGATGAGCTCCTTGATGTCGTGCGGTTTTTTGGCCTCGGCCCCATCTGAAGGATCTCCAATTGTCCTTGCTGATGATATGGTGATGGCTGTGTGTGCCGTTTTCCAGGGTTGTAAGGCCACTGATGGTTATTTGTGTTGCAAGCTGTGCACAAGAGTCCTGCTAGACGTGTATGAGTCCAGTAGGTCTGCCTTGTCCCAGGTGGCTTAATTGTTGATGTGCGTCACAGGAAAGTCCGTCAACGTGGCTAGATTGTTGGATCAGTTGCTGATCCAGTTTGTGAGGTTGCAGGGTGTGGCGGTGGTGTTGGTTCCAGTGTCCCACACAGCATGCCTGTGTTGACTTACATCAAGAATCTTTGGGGGATTGGTAGCGGGGTCTGTTGCAGTGTGTTGCCCGTCAGAGACGTGGATGCTAATGTGGATGGACCAATGATGGATGCTGGTGTGGTTCTCATCCACCCAGAAGTTCCTGGCCCACAGCCACATGTATCCTGTGGATGTGAGGGCGTGCGTGACGATGGACGTGTTGATGGCTTTGCGGAATTGTGGATGTAGGCCTGGAGATCTGTAGATGAGTGTTACTCTGAGGGTTTGCAGGGGGTTTGTGCCAAACCGGATTTGTGACCCTGAGTGCGTACTTGGGAATAGATATCAATTCATCCTCCGGGATTGTTAGTGCCGTCCCTGCGGGTGCTCTTGTATCCGTCTGAGATGGCAATGAAGAAGTAGTGTGCTGAGAATGCTTTCATCTAGGTCACTGTCAGGAAGGTGATGTGTGGGCCTGTTGTGTTGAGGAGGTAACAGAGTCCAATGGCGTGCTGGTGGACGGAGCCAGTGTGGAGTAGGAGGGACATGACCTGGTTGGTGTGACAGGGCCTGGAAGGTGGGGCAGCGCTGTGTAGGCAGTTGGAGTTGCACACTCAGCATGCAAAGGTGTGGTGTGTGTGCTTAGGGTATGCCTGAGAGCAGGCGGTTGATTTTTGCTTGGACATTGCTTGGAGGGTGGCTGCAACATGAGACTGTTGTGTGATGAGGGTCATGTTAGGACATGAGGGTCGTGCAATGTGCATGTTGCATGTGCTGACGGTCCTGCCTTTGGCACCGCGTGACCGCAACAGTGGCACAGACAAGCTGATGACAGCCTAATGAATGGGTGGAGGGAGGAAGGGAGGAGCATCTTGGAGGCGTGTGGGTTGCAGAATCTGAGAACTTGGTGGGCCCTTGCCGCAGGGCCCGCAGCAGCAGGCGGCATGTACTGGAAACTAGGCCGAAAGTAGCACACAAAGACAAGGATGTCAGAAATTACAACTGCAACAGGCGTATGTAAAGGAAGTAGTGTCAGGTTACTCATTGCTCACCCAGAGAAAATGGATGAACACCAAAGATGACTGACACAGGATCAGGAAACAGAAGGCCGAGCTACGCACAGGAGACACACCCTCAGCAGGCATTGACGGCCCGTTGGTGGGAGCAACCTGCCCAAATACATACACAACCATGGACTTCATGCACAATAGAGATTATTAGCCATGAAGAACTGCATGCATGTTGCTGAACTACACATACACTCATATGCACAATCTTTGACAACTATGCCAGAGATGACGCATGCAAAGTGGCAAGATACCTGCATTGACAGAGATGAGGCACTTCGGAGGGTGAGGAACACCTTTATTACTCAAGCTCACACTAAGGGAAATGCATCAATATGAACAGACTCACAGTTCATTTGACTGAACATGTGGGACCTACGCTGGACACCCCCTTCACAACACGGATGTTGTAAATCCAAATGAACTGGCACACAAGTTAAGGGGATGAGCCAAACACCTCCTGCTGCACACGGAGAGGCTGCAATTCCCCATTGAGCCTGTCATGGGGATGTCCCACACTATGTCCACCCGTAGCATCCCGTATGTTTCAGAGGGAAGTTTTACAAACATTGATGCCTTCATCAGAATCCAAAAACCATTACAGATGACTGTCACGAAGAGTGACTGTCAATTCATGGGAGTCATGCTACATGTTATGTGCCCCATGGTGAGTCGACATGTATGCATGGTAACACAACATGCACAGAAGCAGTCCCCCACACATTCCAAACACGTACCACCCCCAAAATGCCTTGCTGCAATCCTTACCCAAAATGACATTTCCCCATGTCCGTGCATGGAACGCGATTCAGCACACGTTACAATACTCATGAGGAATAGCAGGAGGACAACAAAGACACGAGCAGACAACATGCGCAAGAACCTGGGAATGACAGACACACAAGAAGTCAGCTAAAAGATTTTTCTCCGCATACATGGTAATATACTAAACATGAACAATGTTGTCCCCATGCTAATTTAAAAGAAAGTGTCTCAGCTAAAATGTGTGGAATGACATCATCACTCGAGTTACACATCAGAACACACATCTAAGTCACTTAGCATATACAGTCAGCTGGACACACACATTGCAACACATGCCACCCAAGGCTACAAGCGTGCACACTCAGACCCAGGGACTCACCATTATGACAAGAAGTTGCGTATGAGCTGACTCCGGATATCCTCCTCCTCCTCCTCACTTGCCTCGTGACCAAGCCCTTCATCCTCCACGGGTGGATGTTCCTGCTCATCCTGCTCCAGGATGAGTGGCACTGCCTTCTCCCATCCATGTTGTGCAGCATGCAGCACATGAGGAAGATTTTGCAGACCTTCGCCGGTGCATATGGGAGGGACCCGCCTGTCTTGTGAAGGCACTGGAATCGGCTCTTCAGGAGGCCAAACGTCCTCTCAATCACTCGCCTGGTCTGCCCATGTGCATTGTTGTACCGGTGATCTGCAGCTGATCTTGGGTTGCGGAGAGGCGTCATCAGCCATGGCATGTTGGGATAGCCAGAGTCCCCTACATGAAAACATCATGTAAATAAGTGGGTCAGGAGATGCCGTAAGAGCCAAAGATACCGCAACACACAGGACAAACAGAGTATACCCACCAACAAGACATGCTCGTTTGTTGTGCAGCCGCAGCATCATTTGTGGCACCCTGCTACACCTCATGATGTAGGCATCATGTGCTGACCCTGGAAAACGTGCACAGACATGGGAAATCAGCATGTTAGCAAGACGCACCACAAGGGCATTTATAGAGGGGTAATGTTTACGGTTGCGATAGGCTACCTCCTGTGCCCGTGGTGGTACCAAAGCCACATGTGTCCCATCAATGGACCCAATGACATGGGGCATCCCTCCCAGGGAATAGAAATCCCCCTTGACACCTGTCAGCTCCTCAGGAGTTGGAAAATGGATGAATTAATCAAGGTGCTCCAACATGGCTGCCAAAACATCACGCAGTACACGGCTGAACATTGTCTGTGACATGCCACCAACATCAGCTATGGTGAATTGAAATGTACCTGTGGCAAAAAAATGTAGGGCTGCCATCACCTTCATCTTGGGGGCCAGCACAGTAAGAATAGCTGTGCCGCGGTTGGAGGTGTGGTGCCGCCTTGGCGGTCAAGTCCTCAATCAACTGTTGAGTGAATCTGTAACGTTGGCTGCAGGCACGATCCCTCATGGCACCCAAGTCTGGCATTGGTCGGGGGACAGGCGGTGCCCTGCAGAAAATTGTGATGAATGACGAAGATTGAGAGCATGACAACATCAATGTCAATGAACAGAGCACATGCTCAACTGCTACTACACATCTGCTAAATACAGAGTCTGGTGTGTGCAATACATCCAGGACACGTATGCTAGCTTGGTGAAACTCCTACGAAAAGCCAGATACACCCGTTGATTGGCAAGTCTACATGACATGCCCTGAAACGAGCTGGGGGCCAGTCTGAGTGAACAGCCAGAGGCATCACAGGAGTGACATACATCCACATAGCTGCATTTAAAGGATGTCATCTCATACAGACAGCTGACGGCAAGCTAGACGCATAGGTTACATGGAATGTCAAATGAACAGATCCAACACATTGCGATGAAGGGGTACACGTGAAAACAGAAAACACAGACATTGAGACGACGCAGATATGTTCTAATGTGAAAATATCATGTCCGATGCATACAGACCCTGCTTACGTGGGAATCCACATGTGGCATGGTGTACGTAGATGTGTGCCATGCCCATCTCCACACAGACACATGTTGGATGCAGCAACAGCAGATGTAGTTGACAGAACACTAACAGCAAGCTCATGGGAACACATGAGACACACATGACATAGTCACATCGGGGCACGCTGATTGTGAAATGTCAGTTGTTAGTGTCCCTGGCATCAGGGGACACTTGCGGGTGGTGGTGACTGTGCCATACCAGTGATGCTGTGCTTGACACGTTTGTACTACAGGCACACATGTGCAAAGTGTGAAGGGGAAGTGTGCCTCATAGTGCCCCATCACACATGACATGTGTACACAGGTCATCACACATCAATTGTGCAACTACATGAGGAGACATGTGCAATGTCACTGCCTGACACACCTAGGCCCTGCAGAAGAAAGTCTGCAATGACAATGACTTGATGTACAGCCTTGTGCGTGTCGGAGACCTCCATTCCTTTTGTGTGTGCCTCCTATCACCAGTGTAAGCGTGTGAAACGCACCGTACACACGCTCTCAGAGCGTGTGTACGGTCCGTATTACTACTGTGGTGGTGCCGTAGGTGTACGCGTGTTACGGACCGTACACACGTCGTGTGTACTGTCCGTATCACTATAGTAGTGGTGCCATAGGAGTACGCGTGTGTGTACGGTCCGTACCACGCGTACTCCTATGGCACCACTACTATAGTGTACGGCCCGTACCACGCGTACTTCCACGGCACCACTACTATAGTGATACGGACCGTACACATGCTGGGAGCGTGTGTACGGCCGGTACCACGCGTACTCCTATGGCACCACTACTATAGTGATATGGACCATACACACATGGTGTGTACGGTCCGTATCTCTATAGTAGTGGTGCCGTAGGAGTACGCGTGTGTGTACAGCCCGTACCACTCCTACTTCTACGGCACCACTACTATAGTGATACAGACCGTACACATGTTATGTGTACGGTCCGTATCACTATAGTAGTGGTGCCGTAGGAGTACGCATGTGTGTACGGTCCGTACCACGTGTACTCTTACGGCACCACTACTATAGTGATATGGACCGTACACACGACGTGTGTACGGCCCGTATCACTATAGTAGTGGTGCCGTAGGAGTACGCGTGGTACGGGCCGTACACACGCTCTCAGAGCGTGTGTACGGTCTGCATCACTATAGTAGTGGTGCTGTAGGAGTACCCGTGGTACGGATCGTACACACGCTCTCAGAGCGTGTGTATGGTCCGTATCACTATAGTAGTGGTGCCGTAGGAGTACGCGTGGTACGGGCCGTACACACGCTCTCAGAGCTTGTGTACTGTCCGTATCACTATAGTAGTGGTGCCGTAGGAGTACGCGTGGTACGGGCCGTACACACATCATGTGTACGGTCCGTATCACTATAGTAGTGGTGCCATAGAAGTACACGTGGTACGGGCCATACACACGCTCTCAGAGCATGTGTACGGTCCGTATCACTATTGTAGTGGTGCCATAGGTGTACGGGTACGTGTGAAACGCACCGTACATGTTTTGTGGAATCAAAAATTACATAGGGGACAAGTATTAGGCCCAAAATGCATGCTGGTTGTCATGGATACAGAGATTTCAGTTGCAATGTGGCCATCATGTGGGCTTGAAAAGTCAGTTGGGACAACAATTACAATGTTGCAAAGTGGTGTTTGCCTTGCTATGATGCTCAAAATTTGAACCATGCAAATTCGTGTCATTGGTGTATGTTTAAAGGGATTGGAGGAAACGTAGGATGCAAATGAGTCTGACCAATCACTCTGTACTCCTGTAAATGAAAGCCCCCAGCAAGACAGATATAAGTCAGCCAGAACCCATGAGAGGGCCGTCTCAGAGGTCCGTACCACGCATACTCCTATGGCACCACTAGTATAGTGATACAGACCGTACACACGACGTGTGTACGGCCCGTATCACGCGTACTCCTACGGCACTACTACTATAGTGTACGGCCCGTACCACGTGTACTCCTACGGCACCACTACTATAGTGATACGGACCGTACACACATCGTGTGTACGGTCCGTATCACTATAGTAGTGGTGCCGTAGGAGTACGCATGTGTGTACGGCCTGTACCACTCCTACTTCTACGGCACCACTACTATAGTGATACGGACCGTACACACGTTATGTGTACGGTCCGTATCACTATAGTAGTGGTGCCGTAGGAGTACGCGTGTGTGTACGGTCCGTACCACGTGCACTCCTACGGCACCACTACTATAGTGATATGGACCGTACACACGATGTGTGTACGGCCCGTATCACTATAGTGGTGATGCCGTAGGAGTACGCGTGGTACGGGCCATACACATGCTCTCAGAGCGTGTGTACGGTCTGTATCACTATAGTACTGGTGCTGTAGGAGTACGCGTGGTACGGGTCGTACACACGCTCTCAGAGCGTGTGTATGGTCCGTATCACTATAGTAGTGGTGCCGTAGGAGTACGCGTGGTACGGGCCGTACACACGCTCTCAGAGCATGTGTACTGTCCGTATCACTATAGTAGTGGTGCCGTAGGAGTACGCGTGGTACGGGCCGTACACACATCGTGTGTACGGTCCGTATCACTATAGTAGTGGTGCCGTAGAAGTACGCGTGGTACGGGCCATACACACGCTCTCAGAGCATGTGTACGGTCCGTATCACTATTGTAGTGGTGCCGTAGGTGTACGGGTACGTGTGAAATGCACCGTACATGTTTTTTGGAATCAAAAATTACATAGGGGACAAGTATTAGGCCCAAAATGCATGCTGGTTGTCATGGATACAGAGATTTCAGTTGCAATGTGGCCATCATGTGGGCTTGAAAAGTCAGTTGGGACAACAATTACAATGTTGCAAAGTGGTGTTTGCCTTGCTATGATGCTCAAAATTTGAACCATGCAAATTTGTGTCATTGGTGTATGTTTAAAGGGATTGGAGGAAACGTAGGATGCAAATGAGTCTGACCAATCACTCTGTACTCCTGTAAATGAAAGCCCCCAGCAAGACAGATATAAGTCAGCCAGAACCCATGAGAGGGCACTTGCCTGCACAACTTTCCTGTCGACCACACTGTTGCTGTCTGTGCTTCCTCTGGCACCATGTCGCGGACTGTGGAGAGGGCCCAGCCATTCACACTTGAGGAGAATGAGGCCTTGCTGAATGTCCTCCTCCCACAGTACCCCAGCCTGTATGGGAGACCAGGGGAGCAGGTGAGTGCTGACCCCACTACCTTTGACTGTGCACCTTTTATGTGACTGTCACTTCTGGCATTGTGTCCAGGTGTGACAGACATGCAATGTGGTTTAGAGTGGGTCCAGGGGGGGAAGGCTTATGTCTGTCATGCAGAGCATAAAGTAGTTCCTGTGTGCACTCCTCACTTGCATTGTGCTTACTGTGACATTCACTGCATAGTGCATGACACATTCAGCCTGGCAAATCCTTGGTGGCATTTTTTGGCTAATGTCCTGAGGTGATTCAGTCGTCCCCCCGGTGTGACAGGTGACTGTACCCACAGATGTGTATGAGTTGAGTGGAGCTGTGGTGAGAGTGTCCAAGTGATGTGTACGCCCTCCTGGACATTGATGTGTGTGAAGGTTCCTTGTCATGTGGGTGAGTGTCTATGTGAAGTGTTGCACCACAGCTGCATGGAGGAGGCAACAGCTCTACCCATCTGATGTGAGAAGTAAGCCGTGCTGTGTGTCTGACTTGCTGAGCTAGCCCAACACCTGTGACACCCCACAGGCAAGTGGCACATGTGCAGAGTGAGGTATGTATCCACTGTTGCCAATGGCAGGTGATTGATCTGTGCCTGTGTGTGTCTGTGTACTCTGCTGAGGTTGCGTCAGTGGGCTGGGGCATGTAACTGCTTGGAGGTCTCATACAAAAGGATAACTGATTGGGTGATGAAAAGCATTGTTTACTGAAAAGTAGGGTGCATATTAGTTTGTCGAAAAGCATCATTGTCATTGGTTAATAAAAAGCAGTTCCAACGTGGAGTACATGTTATGGATCACTGACGAAATATCAAGAAGGAGAATATCGACTTGCCAAAATATCGAGGAAAAAATACAGAATGCCAAAATATCGAATCCCTATCTACAAACAGGTAAGTACAAAAATATAGAATCCAAAATATCGTTGTAAAAATATAGTTGGTCAAAATATCGAAATTTTTAAATGTCTTAAAAGCAATGTAAAATTAATGAAATAATACATATAATTAACTAAAACATACTTAAAAATACCTACATAACTTTAAAATTAATAAATAATTAATGTAAGTAAAAAAAAAGAAATATTACATATATATTAACATAATATTAAAGAAAACTATTCAATATTTTTTGCGTAGGATAGCGGGCGGGTAAAATCTACTATTACCACTCCAGTAAGTGCAATAGTAGGGAAAGCGTTGGATAGCGAGAGGGTAAAAATTACTATTCCCACTCCAGAGAGTGCAACAGTAGGGAAAGCGTTGGATAGCGGGAGGGTGAAAATGACTATTCCCACTCCAGAGAGTGCAAAAGTAGGGAAAGCCTTGGATAGCAGGAGGGTAAAATTTACTATTCCCACGCCAGTGAGTGCAACAGTAGGGAAAGCGTTGGATAGCATAGGGGTAAATTACTATTCCCACTCCAAAGAGTGCAACAGTAGGGAAAGCGTTGGATAGCGTAGGGGTAAAAATTACTATTCCCACTCCAGAGAGTGCAACAGTAGGGAAAGCGTTGGATAGCGGGAGGGTAAAATTTACTATTCACACTACAGTGAGTGCAACAGTAGGGAAAGCGTTGGATAGCGGGAGGGTGAAAATGACTATTCCCACTCCAGAGAGTGCAACAGTAGGGAAAGCATTGGATAGAGTAGGGGTAAAAATTACTATTTCCACTCCAGAGAGTGCAACAGTAGGGAAAGCGTTGGATAGCGTAGGGGTAAAAATTACTATTCCCACTCCAGAGAGTGCAACAGTAGAGAAAGCGTTGGATAGCGTAGGGGTAAAAATTACTATTCCCAATCCAGAGAGTGCAACAGTAGGGAAAGCGTTGGATAGCGGGAGGCCACATTTACTATTCCCACTCCAGTGAGTGCAACAGTAGGGAAAACGTCAGATGGCGTAGGGGTAAAAATTACTATTCCCACTCCAAAGAGTGCAACAGTAGGGAAAGCGTTGGATAGCGTAGGGGTAAAAATTACTATTCCCACTCCAGAGAGTGCAACAGTAGGGAAAGCGTTGGATAGCGGGAGGGTAAAATTTACTATTCACACTCCTGTGAGTGCAACAGTAGGGAAAGCGTTGGATAGCATAGGGGTAAAAAATACTATTCCCACTCCAAAGAGTGCAACAGTAGGGAAAACGTTGGATAGCGTTGGGGTAAATATTATTATTCCCACTCCAGTGAGAGCAATAGTAGGGAAAGCGTTGGATAGCGTATGGGTAAAAATGACTATTCCCACTCCAGTGAGTGCAATAGTAGGAAAAATAATAATGTAATATTTTATTAAAAATAATTAATTATTAATACCCCCAAAAAAGTTTTACAATTAATTTTCAATCACACAATATTTAATAATTAATTAATTATAAATACCAATACCTATTACCTATTAATAATGAATTAACAACCAATTCATTTCAATACCAAAAATTAATAAATACAAATAATACCTATTAATAATTAATTAATAATAAATTAATTATCAATATACAAAAATGATTTCAATAATTAATTATTTACAATTAAATTACTTCCCAACTTATTCCCCTATAAACCCACAACCCGCTACAAATTATAAATTAATACAATTAACATAATTATCAATTAAATAATTATTACAAATTAATTACCAATTATTTACCAATTAATAATTAATCAACAACCAATTAATTTTCAATACCAATCAATATTTACTTAATAACAATTAAATTACTTCCCACCCTATTCCCCTATAAACCCACAACCCGCTACAGAAGTAAAACGCCAAATTAAATTAAAAATAATTAATAATTCCTAAAAATTATTATTTTATGTTCTATAATTAAATTACTTCCCACCCTAATCCCCTATAAACCCACAACCCGCTACAGAATTAAATTACACAAAAATTAAATAACATAAAATTCATTACTTTAAAAATATTCAAACATACATTCCAAAATTAATACATACTTTTAACACATATACTAACACTTAAAACACTATAAAAAAAATCGATATTTTTAACAACTATATTATGACTGTCGATATTACTTACTTCTATATTATGTAAATCGATATTTGTTACCTGATTTTCGATATTCTTCACCACTATATTTTGGCAATTCGATATTCTGTCCATTCTATATTTAAAACTCGATATTCTGTCCCGTCGATATTTTTTTTCTCGATATTATGACTGTTTACCCATATGATAGGATAAAATTTGCTCAGTTCAACCACACCTGCTACTTGCATTTGGAAGGCACTGTTCGAACTTAAAACAATGGTGAACTTTTATCCTGCAGGTGCGTTAAATGTTCGAGAAAATGTTGCAAACAAATATTGGTAGGTTTGAAAAAATGATGAACTTTTAACCTACAGGTGACGTAGAATGTTCTAATAAGTGTGTTGATAGAATACGTTCAACGTCTCATCTGTATGTGTTCTTAAATTTTTTAAGAAACTGTTTATATGGAAAGTTGAAAAATAACTAATAGAGAGAAGTTTTGCAATTTGAAAAAATCAAGGAACTATTCTGATTTGTTCTTTACATGTATTTATGTTTGGAGCAACAGGGAAATTGTTCCATTACTGGTTCCATTCTTGATGAGAGCGGTGCATTACATGTACTGTTTGACAAAGAAAGAATTACATGCGTTTGTGACATTTGGAATCTGCATACCAACTACGAAAGTTAAATTATGCTCAGTGTGGAAATAATGGGGAAGGGATAAGAGTAGAAAATTCATGTGTTATTAACTTAACAGAGATGGAACAAAAACCAGAAATGTTATGTGGACAATTTGTGGTCTCATTTTTTATACTTAGAGGTAGATTTCAATATCAATGATGACTGGTGTGTTACTGGGAGGCTTTGGATTTTGGTGTTGTTATCAAATGGAATTTGTTGGGGAGCGTTTCTTCAGAAGACATTTTTTGTAAATATGTGAGAGATAAAAAATAAATGAAAATGTTCTGCATATATTTTCAGTACGATTTTGTTCAGAGTGCTAAAGTAAATGTGATTATTAGTGAAGGTAATTGTCAGAGTGTGTTTGTCTGCTGAATATATGCATGCCTTTAAGTGGTCCTGGTCTTGTCACTACCTCGCTCCGCCACCCATTTAAGACAGTTGCCAAATTTTTCTTTCCACTTAAAGTTGTTAATATACGTATAGTAAAGGGACGATACATAAAAAGTTTTCGAAATACACTTTTATTTATTCTGTCCAGCTCCCACCACCATTTTGTGCCCTCAGCGGTACTGATTATGAAAATAATCTAATAAAGTTCTTCGTATTATAAAAATAGCAGTTGTAAGTTTATTGCCATATTGGTAGGGTTTGTACTATATAGAGAATGTTGCAATCAGTTTTAATGGTATAAAACTGCACTGTGCTATGTTGGAAACATTACATATGTATAGGTTGTGGTGTTATATTATATACTGTGAGGTACATTTGAATATAAGTGAAGACGGGTGTTATACTGTGAACCCGTTCTGAATGTACACAGATTACATGGAGAGTAAATGGACAAAGTAAACGTGCACGTTGTTTTCTGTATGTATGCATGGTTAGAATCATTTGATGATACTTTGAGATATAATCTAAACAGTGTTTGTGGTTTATAAAAGGGTACACTGCACCGTGTTAGTAGTTAGTGTCTAGACGCTGCTAAAGGGATTATTTATTGGTTGTTCTTACGAAATAAAGGTGGAGAGGGGCGTTTCTTTCAAGAGATATTTTATAAATGTGTGAGACATAAGAAAGAAAAAAAAATGTTCTTAGTAAATTTTCTGTATGATTTGTTCACACTAGTAAACTAACTGTGATTATAAGTGATGAAAATTGTTAGGTTGTGTCTCTATGCTGAATATATGCAGGCTTTTAAGTGGACCGGGTCTTACCGGTGCTGAACACTGCTACCCCTTTCAGACACCCGCCATTTTTTTCATCCCACTTAAAGCCATGAATATACGTATATTAAAGGAATGGTACAATAAAAGTTTAGGAATAACACTTCCGTTTACTCTCCTTATCCTCCACGCCCATTTTGTGCACCCAACAGTATTGTTTGTAAAAATTAAGTGATGGAGCTTTATCTAGTATGAAAATAGTAGTTATACTTTTATTGGCAGGTTTATGGGATGTGTGGTGTATAGAGAAGGTCGTAATCAGTTTCAAAGGTACAAAAGTGACGTGACATATGTTTGAAAGATTACATGGTTTTAGAAATAAGCTCTCACTCTGTGAGTCCTTGGGCCCGCAGTTGTACCTCTTGAAGCCAACACTGGAAATATACCGCAGCTCTCTCTACGCCCCCTCTCCCCACATCACTGTCCCGCACCTATCTCTTTACAACTGGACGGTCCGCACCTCTCCCTATACTAGTAGGCCCGCAGCTGTTCGTCTGTGAGCCGGCCCGCAGCTCTCCCTCTTTGAGCCGACGGGCCGCAGCTCTCCCTCTACGAGCCAGCCAGTTGGCTCGTAGCTCTGCCTCTACAACCTAGTCCACCGGCTCGCAAGACTCTCTCTGCGAATCACCGGTCGGCTCCCTGCTCTTTGTCTGCGAGCCGTGGGGCCCGCAGTTGTACCTTTGCACGCCATCATTCGAAATATACCGCAGCTGTCTCTCTACGAGATATCCCCTTCACGTTCCCTCTCTCCACATTACTGTCCCGCATGTATGCATTTGCAAGCCGACGATCCGTATCTTTCCCTATAACAGTCGGCCCGGAGCTCTTTGTTTTCTAGCTGACTGGCCGGAGCTGTTCGTCTAAGAGCCAGCTAGTTGGCTCGGAGCTCTTCCTCTACGAGCCAGCCCGCCGACCCGCAGCTCCCCCTCTGCAAACCATTGTTTGGCTCGCAGCTCTTTCTTTGCAAGTTAGCCTGCAGTTGTATGTCTGCAAGCCAACACTGGAAATATAGCGCAGCTCCCTCTGTCTGCGAGATACTCCCTTCACAATCCCTTTCTCCACATCACCGTCCCGCAGCTATCCGTTTGGAAACCGACGGTCCACACCTTTCACTATACCAGTTGTCATGCAGCTGTTCTTCTGCGAGCCGGCCCGCAGCTCTCCCTTTGTGACCCGATGGGCCACAGCTCTCCCTGTACGACTCAGTCAGTGTGCTTGGAGCTTTTTCTCTACGAGCCAGCCCACCGGCCCGCAGCGCTCTCTCTGCCAACTATTGGTGGGCTCTCAGCTCTTCCTCTACGAACTAGCCCACTGGCTCACAGCTCTCTCTCTGCGAACTATTGTTCGTCTCACAGCTCTTTCTCTGCGAGCCAACCTGCAGTTGTATGTCTGCAAGCAAACACTGGAAATATAGCGCAGCTCTCTCTGTCTGCAAGATACTCTGTGCACGATACCTTTCTCCACATCACCGTCCCACAGCTATCTGTTTGGAAGCCGACGGCCCACACCTCTCCCTATACCAGTTCGCCCGGAGCTGTTCCTCTGCGAGCCGGCACTCAGCTCTCCTTCTGTGACCCGACGGGCCACAGCTCTCCCTCTACGAGTATGTCAGTCGGCTTGGAGCTCTTTCTCTACGAGCCAGCCCGCAGCTCTCTCTCTGCGAACTATTGGTGGGCTCGCACCTCTTCCTCTACGAGCTAGCCCGCCGGCCTGCAACTCTCCATCAGCGAACCACTAGTCGGCTCACAGCTCTTCGTCTTTGAGCCGTTGGGCCCGCAGTTGTAGCTCTACAAACCAAGACTGGAAATATACCACAGGTGTGTGTCTACGAGATACCACCTTCACGCTTCCTCTCCCCATATCACCTTCCCACACGCATGATTTGCAAGCCGACGGCCTGCACCTTTTCTTATAGCAGTTGGCCAGCAGATGTTCTTGTGCGTGCTGGCCCGCATCTCTCGTTCTGCGAGCCCACGGGCTGCAGCTGTCCCTCTACGAGCCAGCCTGCCAGTTCGCAGCTGACCCTCTGCAAACCATTGTTGGGCTTGCAGCTGTACCTCTGCAAGCCAACACTGGAAATATACCATAGTTCTGTCTGCACAATGTCTCCTTCATGCTCCCTCTTCCAACATTAGCGGTCGTAGCTATCTCTTTGCAAGGCGACGGCCCATACTTTTCACTATAGTATTTGGCTCTTAGCTGTTCCTCTGTTAGCCGGCACGCAGCTCTCCTTCTGCGTGCCATGTAGTTTAGCAATCCTGCTGTCAGTGTCCTGCAGTTCTTCAATAATCCATCCAGCACTATCTATTTACCCTATCACTCTGCCAATACGTAAGCACTTATAAATGTACCATGCACTCTGTTTGCAGCACTGTAATCATTCTAGTTAGTAGTTATGTACTTATGGAATGGCCTAGTCACTAAGACAAGTATAGCTATAAGATTCTGTGCAGTATCTATCCACACCTCTAACCAGCTACATACTATTGGTACACTCCTATAAATAACCAGTTAGTACCCATGCAGTCTAGAAATCATGCTGTCAGTCCCATGCACTTTTCTAATCACCCTTCCAGCACTATATATTTACCTTATTACTCCGGTAATATCTAAGCACTTAAAAATTCACCATCCACTCTGTTTGCAGCAGTGTAATCATTCCAGTTACTAGATCTGTACTTATGGAATTGGGTAGCTAGTTAGACAAGTACAGCTACAATATTCTGTGCACTATCTATGCACACCTTTAACTAGCTACATACTATTGGGACACTGCTATAAATACACAGTTAATACCTGTGCAGGGTAGGAGTCATGCTGTGAGTCCCATGCACTTTTCTAATCACCCATCCAGCATTATCTAGTTATCCTATCACTGCACCAAAACCTAAGTACTTATCATTTCAACATGCAGTCTGTTTACAGCACTGTAATCACTCCAGTTAGTAGTCATGTGCTTATGGAATGGCCTGGCCATTAACACTACTTTAGATACACTATTCTGTGCACTATGCATGCAGATGTCTAACCAGGTACATACTATTGATATAGTCTTGTTAATACCCAGTTAGTACCTATGCAGTGTAGGAATCCTTTTGCCAGTCCCATGCACTTCTCCAATCAACAATCCAGCACAATCTATATATCCTATCACTTCGCGAAAATCTAAGCCCTTATAAATGCACTCAGGCACTCTCCTTGCAGTATTGTAATCTTTTAGTCACTAGCCATGTATTCATTGAACGATAGAGGCTGTTACCGTGCAGTTCCATAATTAGATGTGTACTATTAGTGCTGTGCTCTAGTATCTTTCACACTACTCATACACTACTACAATTGTGCAGGTAGCACTGTTCAATTGCAGAAATCATTGATCTAGTTTCTTTCTATGCATTTTTATAGTTATATATGTGAATATTTATATTCACTGAAAAAAACATAGGTTTCAGGTACGTTATAGTTACAAATTAGCATTTAAAAAACCTTTGAAATTCACTGAAAAACCATAGGTTTCAGGGATGTTATAGTTCGTTGGACATTTCACTCACACAAAACCATAGAAATTCCTCCGTCATAGTTAGTTGAGCTAACTATAACTCGCGCCCCCGCAATGCACTTCTGATGACGTCACATATAACATCATTCATGACATGGTCAGTGACATCACTGATGACATCACTGATGACATCATCCAGTGAATGTGTTTTTCTTTAAAATTTACATATGTATTATATAAATACCAAGCTGTATTGAAGAATGGGTGGATGTATAAGTGTCTGGATGGAGGATTTGGTAGGTGTATGACTCACTGTTTAAGTGAGTGATTAAATGTGTCTTACTGAATACATGGGTTAGTGACTAAACTGTGTGAATGTCTATATCCGTCTGTCTGCTGTTGTATAACCTGCTGCATCAGTTGGTCAGTAGCTCCAAGGGTGTCTATATGGGTTATTGATTAGTTGCCTGAGTAATTGTATGGGAGACTGAGTGTGTGTTTGGTTGGGTGGGGGGGTGTGACTCTGTGCATAGATGTGTGAGTGGTTGATTGACTGGGTGTATGACTTTAAGAGTGCATGGGGAAACAGTTCTATGAGTGTGTGTGTGTGTGTATGGATGTATTGGTGAGTGAATGGATGTCTCAGTGGTAGATGTCCAAGTAAGTACAAAAGTAAAAGGCAGTATATGTGAGGGTTGGAGTATATAAATGACTATGTGTGAGAGTCAGTGATTGTGGGAGTGGCTGTGTGGATGAGTGTATATTTGTATTAGTGATTATATAAGAGAGGCAGTATGTGTTAGTGTCTGTATGAACAAATTAGGTGGTGTGTGTATCACTGTGTAGGTGAGTAAATGGAACTGTGATTGATTCTTTGCATGACTGACTAGGATAAGTGCATGACTGACTAGGATGAGTGGTGGTGTGTGAGTGTCTGTATAGGTGTATGAGTGCATATGATAGTGTTGTATTGATTAGTGACTACATGTATGAATGGTTGTATGTATGAATGAGTGCATGTGTCTGTAGACCTAGGAATTAGTGAGTGCGTTTGTAGTAACTGGTATTGTGTGTTGATGGTTTCGAAAATGGTAGTCTGTATTTTACAGGGGGTGTATCAAAGGTTATATTATGGTGTGAGGAGGTGCATCAGATTGTCACGTGGATGATGTCATCAGTGATATTATTTGAGATGTCATCAGTGATGTCATCAGTGATGTCACTGACCATGTCAGTCATCAGTGATGTCACTGACCATGTCATGAATGATGTAATATGTGACGTCATCAGCAGTGCATTGCGGGGGCACAAGTTATAGTTAGCCCAACTAACTATAACGGCGGAATTTCTATGGTTTTGTATGAATGAAATGTCCAACAAACTATAACGTCCCTGAAACCTATGGTTTTTTCAGTCTATATATATATATATATGTCCACGTTTAGTATATTATTTTTGCTTTCAAATAACTGTAATTAACTTATGTAACCCTAAGTATGGGCATGGTGTTCACACCTATCTGATAACGTCAGCGCCTTTACTACTTTCTTGTGCAGCACATTTACTTTTCTGAACTTGCTCTGGTTAGGATAATGATGGGGAGAGGCAGGGGAGAAACTGCAGCTTCCAGCCAATAACAAGGGGGCAGACATTTTGCAGAAATAACAAGATGGCGGCAGTAATGTTGGAGAGAGCTGATAGCAGAGGGGGGAGAGATGGAAAGCTGTGGGAGATGAAACACACAAAATGGTATAGAAACTTCATTCATAAGTCACATATTATGTGGGTTTAGATGGGTGGGGATAGGTAAACAAAGGGACATAAAAAGCACTTTGAGGAACCATCTGTCACAAACCGGTGCTAGGGCTCAGTAAGCGGAACGCATGCCGCTGACAACATGTCATCTGCAGAGATGAGGAGGCTGAATCCGGAAGGCAGGTTCAGCCATCCTCGTAGGTTGGTAACCGTTTATTTGGTATTATTAAGATATGTTATATACACTCACTGGATAAAGCTCTGTATAAAACACAAGTCACTATTGCATTGTACAGAAGAGGAGCTCCTTTGATCACAAACGTAAATATCTTTGAAATGAAAAATGTACTCCTTCCGAATAGTTAATATATCAAACAGCTATAATTACTGCACAAACTAAAAAGGCATACATGCAGATTTCAGCATTTACATTTTTCTCTTATGCTCTTGAGCAGCACAGCGAGAGTCAGAGAATAAGCATCCCACTGTGGGAAACTTTCCTCCCACAGTAGCTCTAGTTCACCCTTAGGGGCTGAAATGGAGTGATTATTGCTCTCCCTTCCTGTGTCATGAAAGTTTATGTATCACAGTCTGCCACCACGCCAGGCCGCTTTCAGAGTTTGCAAACCTTTTTAAATAACCTTTCAACTAGTTGAAGAAGTGGGTACGCCCCTTCTCTCACATCTTGCAGTGTGATGCTCACACCAAGACAGGGTCTCTGCATCAGCAAGGTGCAAGGGAAGCACTCTGGAAGAGTGCAATCTCGCACCTGTGCCAGGTCCAGAATATAACTCTCACGGTTTGATCTCTTGTATTTAGACGTGACACCCTCTCATAGTTCTGGTCCAGGACCACTGAATGAGAGCCATACTCGCCCACGACTCTTAGCAGCTGCTAAACGCAGAGCATGCGGCGTACAAGAATGTGTGGTGTCCAGCAATCAAGAAGTCGAAGTGCACACACAGGGCACAGAGTTGTGTTTGGAATGCTGAGCTGCTTACTTTATAATGTGACGATTCACTCTACTGGGATAATGTATGAAAATGACTGCAATTGCTTTAGTTTGCGATAAGGTACGCTTGCAGGGCTGGGCAAAAGCGCTGTCAGCGATCAAGTACTGTAATTGCAGTCGCGTTAAGGAGTTATTAGTGCTTCTTCACCAAATCCATAATGTAAAGTCAAAGGATCATTGTAGGCACCCGGGAAACATTGTGGTCTTGACTGGTGATGGAGCAAGGACTCGTAAAAAAGAGACTTGCTCGGAAGCAATCCTCTCATATAACTCATGACACTGTATTAATTGAAGTTTTGTGTAAACTAATATCCACCACATTCCATATTTTAGCTAGAATGACGCTTGCTTATGTGTTTACTTACAAGTAACCCAAATGATCCTTAAAATGGCTGCTAAAGCAGGAAACTGTATTGTGCATGCGTCAACTGCATCTACGCAGTATGAAGAGTCTTTGCTTGGAGGGAATTTCCTGCACCTGCGCAAAGGCTTTTAAAATGGCTGCTTGGAAATTCACATGCTAGGCATCGGCTTTGCCGAACCTAAAACAAGCTATTTACTAAATGCTACTGCGGGGAGAGCTTTTATAAGTAAAAGGGTTTAGAGTAGAGATAGGTGGTATACAGTAAAATCATTTTATTTTGAACTTAACATGTTTTCTTTTGACCTCTCTACTAGTTCGTATTTGGGCCTCCAAGCGATGCTAAAGTTTGTACAGCACGTGATTTCTCACGCAGGCTCAGTAATGACAAGCCAGAAGCCATGATGTTGTATTTGAATCCTGTCCAAGGTTATTCTCGCAACATGCCCTGGGAACCTGATGAACATCCTGCAAAGTGAACAGACAACTGTTATATGTATACATTGTTGTTGATAAAGATGTGAAAACGGGTGGGAAATAAAGCTTGGGAAAATGAATTAATGGGCGGGAACATTAAACAAAGAACCAAGAAAAATTATTAAAACTTAGCATGGTGTGATGATCATCCCCCCTTGCCTGTCCGATCAGAATTAGGAGTTTCATGAAGTTGAAACATTAATGGGTGGTACATGAGTAATGAAAGGTATATTTGAGGTAGTTTAGTTAGTTAGAACACATGAAGCGATGCTGAGATGCTGAGAGACCGGAATGCTGTCTGAGATCTGAGCGAATGCTGAAGAAGAATCAATTTGCAGACTTAGAATTTAAAAGCCAAATAATTAGAAGAAGATCGCGGAAGAACCGAAGAGGTAATTAATTAGAAGAAGATCACGGAAGAATCGAGGCGGAAGATAGTGTCAGAGAGCGGTGCGACACAGGCGTCGGATCTAGAAGAGGTCACCTATACTGTCCTGATTCCTGTCCTGAAACCTGTCCTAAGGTCTTTGTCACCTGATCTTTCCCATGGAACCCTTCCAACTCCTTGGCTAAGGGGTTGGTTTCCACACCATTCTAGGTAAATATAATTCTGTGTAGTATGTCATTGTACTGCTCTCTCTATCCTCTTTTTCCTGAGTACTGTCATTGTGAAACTTCATTCTAATTTAGGTGACTGATTAATGAAATAATTGAATTTTCCTCCTTGAGAAAGCGGAGTTTGTACTGTAATTTGTTTTGGCTCATATGAATTAACTAGATAAACATTTAAATCTTTTCCAGAGTCTGTGGTTATTTCAAATAGGGTAAGAAATATAAAATCTAAATGTCATTTCACTATCAACTAGTTCCAACTAATAGGTCCATTGACCAGAGGAAATAACTTTTTGATCAGTGAAAGATTAGTTAAATCTTGACAGGTAACTAATCTCGATAAAAGGTATTTATAAAAAAATTGATCCCCGGCTGTAAGTACTAGTCTGTATGAATGTGTGTTTATGGGCCCAGGTAAGTATATGGTGTTTGAGTATCTGAGACGGGTAACCCGCTGGATCAGTTTTCTGGTAGCAGAGCTATGGCTATTATTGACTAGTTTGTTGATTATTGATCATTGATTTATGTTTTAACAAACCCGTTTGTGTTACGTTTTATGTTGTCTGGAAATTCCCAGGAAGTGAATAGTCGGTGGTAAATGGAAGCCACACTGCAGTGAGGTTACTCGTCTGTTGGAATAGCACTGAAAAGCTATGCAGGGCTAGCAGTGTTAAATTAGGGACTATATTCGTATAAAAGTGAAAGTGATTGATAGCAAAAGGGTCCGCTGGTGAAACTTTGGTATTATATCACCTAGAAAGGGTAACACCGAAGGAGTAGCAGGTTTGTCTGAGTTTGAGTGAAGGGTAAGTGGAAGGTTTTACTCATAGTATATGAAAAGTAAGCGACAGAAATAAACTATTCTTTGGTTTTAGCGGAACAGACAGAGTAGCGAATGTTTTACTTTGTTATTAATGGAATTTGGTGCAAAGTTATAAGAAACATTTTTTTCGTGTTACCTTGTAAATTGTTGCCGGAGTTTGCACTGACGTCACAGAGTGCCGCGCTGGGATTGGTTGAAACAGCAGGTGTGTGACTGACGCTAATTTTTGTGAAGGAGTGGTCAATAGTAGGGAGTAATACAGACGTCCCAAGGAGGCCGCACTAGTATTGGCTAAACGGATTGCATGAGCTTGAGTTTGATTGGATGAGAGAATAAAAGCCGCACAAAGATTGTTAAAACCCTGAGTGTGAGCAAGAGTGTAATTGGTTGTCAAAATAGAAGCTGTAATTGTATTGGACAGTGGAGTTGTATGTGGAAATACGTTCTGACATTAATTGGGAACCGCCCAGACAGGAGATATTTAGGATTTGCAAGAGACGAATATATAAAAAGATCCTCACCTAAAATGTATGGAGAAAAGAGAAAAATGTAGTTTATGCAGAAAATTATTTTAAGAAAGATAAACCCATTAGGACTAGAGAAGGAATTATTATCCCACCACCGAAGACAACTGCCTCATTTATATTGATGGAGAGAGGCTACCTGTGTGTGTTTAGAAGATTGGATAGAATATACTAAAAATGATGGACTGTTAGCCTTTCCAGAAAATGGTACGTTCAATGGGAGAATCCTACATCATTTCAGAATGCAAATTGATGAATTAGAGCCCAGACCTAGGTTAACCCAGTATGAAGCACTAGAAGAATGGGAAACGGAGTCATTTGAGCGCGACAGATCCAGAAGTAGTCGGGGTTATAGAGGATTTTTCCCTAAGCAAATGCGTGATTCACGAAAAAATCAGATGAAACAATGGAGACAAGCAATGATTACGGAAGGATTGTATCCCGTATTAATGGCTGAGGAACAGTCAGGGGGCAAGTATACAGGGAAAACTAAGCATTTAACAATGACAGGTTTTGGGGAATCAGAAGATGAGTTCATGGAAGACATTATAACGAAAAATCCACCACCATATCAGGAAGGACCGAGTAGAACTACCCCAAGTGCCCCTGTTTTGGGAACACCTTTGGTTCCACAAGTTATACATGATTCAATGAATGGAAGGGTACTTCAGGAAAAGGAAAGAGAAGCGATAAATAAAAATAGAGAAGAATTAATACAGAAGATATCCCAAATGAATACACACCCTGAAGCATTGTTTATACCAGTGGACTATAGGTCCCGTTGTTTCATTGTATGGGGATAAAGTGAACTGTCCCAAACCACCAGTCATGACAACTCCCACAATTGAACATAGAAAAGAAACTATAATAATTGATGATCAAGCCAGTGAGTGTGAATCGGTAATTTCATTAATGGATTTGCCGATAAGAGGACAGATAAATGACACCCTGAAAAGAGTTACACCTAGTTGTTCTAAAGAAATACGATTAGAGACATCCATAGGAACTAAAAGTGCCACCATAGTGTCCCCGGAAGAATTAGAGAGATGGGCACAGGAAATAGACAAACCGAACCAACAACCAAAGATTTTAGATATTTACAAATTAAAAGTGGAATTGGAAGAAATGATTGCTGGAAACGTGGGACTAGATAGGCTAAGCACTTATAGTGAAGAAGAGTTATTGTTCATTTGTAGAAGTATCAGTAGAAATACAAAATTATTTCATGAGAAATTGACAGACCTTGCCTCTGCAATGGGAATTAAGATAGGGAGATCTAAAGTATTACAGAAACCATATAGAGCAGAATTTACTGATAAAGATTTAGAAAATATGAATGTGTCCCGAACAAAATTACGGATCAAGGAGTTAATGACCATCTTACAAAAATGGGGAGACTTAGACAAATGGAAAGCTAGATGGATGAGGAAAAAGGAAGAAGCACAGGCAAGTCAAACAACATCTGAATTTTTGTTAAAAGAATCAGGAAAGGCAGAGAGACTGCGCCCCATGAGAGAAGTTCCAGGAGGGGGAAAAAACATGTTCCATTAACTAGAAAAGATATTTTTTCAATTACTAATGATTTTCCAAAGTTAAGAGAAAAACCAGTTGAATGACACAGGCAGGTTGAAAGGTTTGTGAAGGTTTCTAATGTTTTGTTGAAAGATTTGGATGGTCTATTTGACATAGTGGTGCCTGTTGATTTATGGGCAGAATGTAAAATCACAGGTTATTGGCCTAGTGAAGAGAATCCGAGAGATGAGAAAACAGGAGCCCCTTCAGAGGAGGTAATGAAGAAATATCACCAGGTGATTATTTTCTTTAAAGGGAAAATCCCACCAAAAGAAACAGATTGGGTAAAAATAGATAGGACAACACAAGAAATAAATGAGACTGTACATGCTTATTTTGAGCGTCTGTTGCAGGTGTTCAAGCAGTATAGCAGATTTGAGAATATCGGAGACAAGTATATGGGACATTTTGTATATCGTTTTGTGTCTGGTTTAAGACCAGAAATCTCCCAGATTATTCAGCAGCACATGTTGTGCTGGCAGGCAATACCTATTGACGAAATCTTAAAATATGCCAAGTATTGCGGAGATGACATTGGAATAGACGTAAAAAGCTGGAAGGAAAAGTAATGTGGGCACAGGTGAAATTGGCAGAACATCAAGAGCTAAAATTAAATAGTCAAAATGATGATCAAGTGAAAGGATAGGATCAGAATGAAAATGATGTGGGAAAACTGAGAGGACAGATGAGTAGAGAGGAAGCAATGAAGAAGTTTGTCATGGGTGCGGAAAATTGGGGCATTAGAAAAACGAGTGTAAAAATATTCAGAATAATAATGGCCCGAATCAAAATTTAAATCCACATACGCAGAATGAGGTGATAATGAGTCAACCGCAGCAGGTTGTTAATCAACAGTTGCCACCTGCCCCTATGCTAAGTTTTGTGAACAGAGCAAAGTACAGTGTGAACACCGGAATACGAGGACAAAGTGGTAAGACATTTTGTGACTTCAAAGTTTCTTTTGTAGAACAGTCGCCTTCATGGAGATGATCAATGATGGTGCCTGAGGGGGGAGGAAGAGGAGTGCGTACTTGGCGCATCCTTACCGGTAGATCAGTCAGGTCCATATATTGATGGGAAGGTAGAAGGAAAAGATATTACCATTTTGTTGGACACTGGTGCTACCCATTCTACTGTGAGAACAGCAGACATTCCAAACCTACCCCTCTCGGGAGAAGCCATCCAAGTAGTAGGCGTTTCAAATAAACAGGTTAGAACCCCAATCACAGAACCCATGGAGTTGCGCATTGACAATTTCAGAGAAATGCACACATTTGTAGTGTGCAATTCTAGTCCAGTGAACTTGCTAGGGAGAGATTTGTTTTGTAAGATGAATTACACAATTTTCTGCACACTGTATGGTGTTGCAATTCAGACCCCTGATGAAGACGGTGTCTATAAAATAATGCTGGCAAAACAAGTCACAGAAGTGGATGAGATGTATTCAATTCAATAATAACAAAGGATGATTTATCAGATGAATTAAAAACAACTGTGAATCCAGAGGTGTGGGATTTCACTGGAAAAGAAGTAGGGTTAATGACAAATGTAGACCCAGTAGAGGTGACTGTAAAGGAAGGTGCAGTTTACCCAAATACTAGGCAATACAAAATGAGCCCCGAAGTTAAAGAAGGTGTTGCCGCAGAAATTGATTGAATGATTAAACAAGGCATTTTAAAAGAAATAATGAGCAGTCCTTGTAATTCACCTATAATTGGCATTAAAAAGCTTAGCGGAAAATACCGGATAGTGCAAGATTTACAAAAAATTAATAAGATTGTTGTGCCTTGTTGCCCAACAGTACCAAATCCAGCAGTGATTCTGTATCAAATACCATGGAATGCAGGGTGGTTTACTGTAATTGATTTATGCCAAGCATTTTTTTCTATTCCTTTACAACCAGACAGCCAGTATCTCTTTTCATTTAAGTGTCAGGACCGTATTTTAGTATGGAATCGAGTTCCTCAAGGGTATACAGAAAGTCCTTTAATCTTCAATCAAATTTTGAAAAAGTGTCTAGAAACACTAGTGATGCCCAGAGGTTCAGTTCTGGTCCAACATATTGACGACTTGCTAAAAGCTTCAAAGTCGCGAGATGATTGTGTTGCTGAATCAATTGCCTCTTTAAGTCATTTGACTGATGGAGGGCACAAAGGTGCCGATTCCGATCCGTGAAAAATATTCCCCGTACAAATCATATCCGGATTATTTTACGTACGAATCGTACAAGTCCCGTACAAACTGGCAAGCACGATTCGTATGTAAAAAATCCATACGAATCGCATTGGGAAAATTCCCAGACACGTCCTTGGGTCGGAAAAAGTGTCCGACACGTCCCCGGACAGTTTTACATACGAATCGTGAAACTGAAGTCCGTGCGCGCAAGTACGATCCGTCCCGTCCGTCCGCATGCACAACTGTATGGAAAAAACACCGTACGGTGCGAACTCCCATAGCAACCATGGAGACGTCCAAATATGTGCCCGCATACTCACCGTACCCCCAGCCCACCCCCATAGGTATGCGCCGTATCCCCAGCCCACCCCCCCATGTATGCGCTGTACCCCCAGCCCACCCCCGTAGGTACGGTGCATACCTCCACCCCGTAGGTACGGAGCGTACCCCCACCCCCGTAGGGACGGTGCGGACCCCCACCCCCGTAGGTACGGAGCGTACCCCCACCCCTGTAGGGACGGTGCGGACACCCACCCCCGTAGGTACGGAGCGTACCCGCACCTCCATAGGTACGTTGCGGACCCCGACCCCCGTAGGTACAGTGCAGACCCCCACCCCCGTAGGTACGGTGCAGACCCCCAGCACTACACTCCGTACCTACGGGGGTGGGCTGGGGGTTCGGTGCGTACATGGGGGGGTGGGCTGGGGGTACGGCGCGTACCTACGGGGGTGGGCTGGGGGTACGGTGCGTACCTACGGGGGTGGGCTGGGTGTATGCTCTGGACGTATGGGGGCGTGGGGGTACGGTGCGGACGTGTAGGGATGGGGGTACGGTGCGTATCGGGCCCCCTTTTCGTTGTGCATCGCGGCGTACTTAGCTTTTCCAGCACTTTTTGGGTCTTGTAAAAATGTTGCCGTGCGAAGTGCTGTGGGTTCGAATCGTACTTGCTGATGCGTAAAACGCTGCCTGTCTCCGTGCGAATGTCGCGTACGTGGTGTCCCGGATCCGATTTGTATGTATTTTCTGGGGGGTAGGCTGGTTGTCGTGGGGTCCGGCGGGACCGGTGGAGTCTGTGGAAGCCGCGAGTCACTCAGCAGGCTCAGGTACTAGTTCGGAGGTCTTACGATCTTCAGGGAGCCGCGAGTCACTCAGCAGGGCTCAAGCACAAGTTCGGAGGTCTTACGATCTTCGGGGAGCCGCGAGTCACTCAGCAGGGCTCAGGTACAAGTTCGGAGGTCTTACGATCTTCAGGGAGCCGCGAGTCACTCAGCAGGGCTCAGGTTCGAGTTCGGAGGTCTTACGATCTTCAGGGAGCCGCGAGTCACTCAGCAGGGCTCAGGTACAGTTCGGAGGTCTTATGATCTTCAGGGAGCCGCGAGTCACTCAGCAGGGCTCAGGTGGTTCTAAGTTCCAGGAGCCGCGACCGCGTCAGCAGGCTCTCGTTGTTCCAGCGTCGAATCTGCCGGACAGTCCCAGAGCACCCCTTGTTATAGGTCGACCCCTCTTTGATGTCCGGAGTCTGTGCAGGCAGGGGTCTTGTCACCTGGGGGTTGCTTGTCGGGGTTTCCTGCCATTGTCTTGTGATCTTTTCAGGGCCGGGTCGGGAGGAGTCCCAGACACCCAGCAGGCATGGAGCCAGCTCTCAGGGAGGCCGGAGGGCCGATCGAAACCCATCGTCCCAGGGGAGTTCAGAGGTGCGACAGAAACTGCTCCTCCCTCTCTCATCCTCTGGAAGCGTGATGTCCTCCAGCCGGAGTGGCGCCTCTAGGCCCGGGTCGCGCTGGGGCCGGGCGGCCATCTTGGTGCATGAAGTGGGCACGCGGGCCCGGGGTGGCCGAAGGGGGAGAGGCCATGGACGAGGATGTCCGGGTCGGGTGCGTGTGTTCTGGTGGAAAGGATCGGTTAGGCCGTGAGCTCGGGGCTGCAGGTACCAGGTGAGGTGGTGCGGGGACCAGTAGAGCCATGCTACGAGGCCGGGTCCAACACGCGTCCCCCCCAGCTGAAAGCCAGAGAGAACTGCCCATCATCTTGGGGGGTTCTCTTCGCTGAGGCGGAAGAACCGGGAGAGGCCGTCAGCGTTGGCGTGGTCCGTACCAGGGCGATGTTCTACGGTGAAATCCATCCCCTGGAGGGAGATTGACCACCGCAGTAGCTTGGGGTTTTCTTCCCGCATCTGCATGAGCCATCGCAAGGGCCGATGGTCGGTTTGGACTTTGAAATGGGTGCCGAACAGGTAGGGGCGTAGTTTCTTGAGTGCCCAGACCACGGCAAAGGCTTCGCGCTCAATGGTGCTCCATCGCTGTTCTCTGGGCAATAGCCGCCGGCTGAGGAAGGCGACGGGCTGGTCTAGGCCTTGGTCATTCCCCTGGGACAGGACGGCCCCAATGCCATGCTCGGAGGCATCGGTTTGGACTACAAACTCCCTGGAGTAGTCGGGAGCCTGGAGGACGGGGGCCGTGCACATGGCCTTCTTTAGGGCATCGAATGCCTCCTGGCAGGCGGTCGTCCACTGCACATTCTTTGGCTGTTTTTTGGATGTGAGTTCTGTGAGGGGGCCGACAAGGCTGCCATACCCCTTGATGAATCTTCGGTAGTAGCCAGTGAGGCCCAGAAAGGCTCGGACCTCCGTTTGGGTGGTGGGGGGTTCCCAGGCCACGATGGCGTTGATCTTCGGCTGTAGAGGGGCGACCTGGCCACTCCCGACCTGGTGCCCCAGGTAGACTACTGATCCTTGCCCAATTTGGCACTTGCTGGCTTTTATGGTGAGGCCTGCCTGGCGCAGGGCGGTTAGCACCCTCCGGAGGTGCTGGAGGTGCTCACTCCATTCGGAACTGAAAACGGCGATGTCGTCTAGATAGGCTGCGCTGAACTGTTCCAGCCCGGCCAGGACTCTATTCACCAGTCGATGGAAGGTGGCCGGGGCATTTTTCATTCCGAAGGGCATTACGCGGAAGCGGTAATGCCCATCTGGGGTGGAGAAGGCGGACCGCTCCTTGGCTCCCTCGGTGAGCGCAATCTGCCAGTATCCGCAGGTGAGGTCGAAGGTGCTGAGGAACCGGGCTGCCCCGAGTCGGTCAATGAGCTCGTCGGCTCGTGGAATGGGGTGGGCATCGGCTCGGGTGACGTCATTGAGCCCCCGGTAGTCCACACAGAACCGGAGCTCGGGGGCGACACCGGGGGCCGCTGCCTTCGGGACCAGGACCACGGGGCTGGCCCAGGGACTGTCAGATGGCTCGATCACCCCCATGGTCAACATCTTTGAGACTTCAGCTTGAATGCAGGACCGGACCCGGTCTGGGACCCGGTATGCTCGGTGTCTCACCGACGGGCTGTCCCCGGTGTCCACGTCATGGACACACCAGTCGGTGACTCGGGGGGTCAGGGAGAAGAGGTCGGCAAATTGTCCTAGTAGCTGGCGGCAGTCCTCTTGTTGCTGGGCAGTGAGAGCTGTTGAGAGGTTCACTCCCTCCATGGAGCCATCCTGCTCCTTGACACACAGGAGGTCCGGGAGAGGATCGGACTCATCTTCGGCCCCGTCATCGGTGGCCAGCAGGAGGCTTAGTTCTGTCCGCACGAAGTGAGGCTTGAGGCGGGGCACGTGAAGGACCCGAAGGGGATCCCGAGGCGACTGGACGTCCACCAAGTATGTGACTTGACTCTTTCGCTCAATCACTTTGTAGGGCCCGGTCCACCTGTCCTGGAGGGCACCTGGCTTCACCGGGGCCATGACCCATACTTGTTGGCCCGGCTGGAACTCGACCAGAGTGGCATTCTGATCGTACCAGCGCTTCATCACTTCTTGGCTTGTCTCTAGGTTGGCCTCGGCCAGTGCTCGTAACTTCCTGGTCTGGTTCCGGAGGGTCAGAACATAGTGGAACACATCTCGTGGGGTGGTCTGGGGTGCCGCCTCCCACCCTTCCTTAACCAAGCTGAGGGGACCTCGGACGGGGTGTCCATAGAGCAACTCAAACGGGCTGAACCCTAGGGACTTCTGGGGGACCTCTCGGTAAGCGAACAAGAGGCAGGGGAGCAGGACGTCCCACTTACGCCAGAGGGGCTCTTCTAGGCCGGTGATCATCCCTTTCAGAGTCCTGTTAAACCTCTCTACTAGGCCGTTCCCTTGGGGATGGTACGGGGTGGTGAATTTGTAGGACACTCCACATTGTTGCCACAGGGACGTCATGTACTTCGAGATAAAATTAGTGCCGCGATCGCTCACGACCTCGCGGGGAAAACCTACCCGGGAAAAGATCCCCATCAGGGCCCGGCCCACTACGGGGGCCGTGACGGTGCGTAGGGGGATCGCCTCAGGGTATCGGGTGGCGTGATCCACCAGGACCAGGATGAAACGGTGACCTTGGGAGGTGGGGGGGTCCAGTGGCCGCACGATGTCGATCCCGACTCGTTCGAAGGGGGTACTGACGACCGGGAAGGGTTGGAGGGGAGCCTTGCGCTTCCCCCCACTCTTCCCACTAGCTTGGCACGTGGGACAGGACTTGCAGTGGGCCTCTACAGCTGCTCTCATTCTAGGCCAGTAAAAATGGGTCACGAGACGGCTGTAGGTCTTGTCTTGACACAGGTGGCCGGCGAGGGGGACGTCGTGGGCTAAGCCCAGGAGGAAGTCTCGGAAGCAGAGGGGTACCACCAGCACCCGTCCGGATCCCAGCTCCACCGACTTCTGCTCACTGTATAAAATGTTATTCTCCCAATAAATTCGGTGCATTCCCGTTTGGTCGCCTGGGGCTTGGCCCTCGGCCTGGCGCCGTAGTCCGACCAGGGAAGGACAAGTGGCTTGCTCCCGGCAAAACTCCTCCCGGGTGGGCCCGCCCGCCCTCGTGGCGCCATTGGGAATTATTCCCCACACATCCTCGGGTCGGAAAATGTGTCCGACACGTCCTCGGACGATTTACCGTACAAATGTGAAAAGTCAGGTCCGACCGAGGAATTACGATCCATCCCGTGCGTCCGATGTCACAACCGTATGGAAAAAACACCGTCCGCACCGAACTCCCATAGCAACCATGGAGACATGTGCCCGCATACGTGCCCAACACTCCCCCCAGCCCCAGTACGTCCGAGACGTACCCCCCGTGTATGTACACCCCGACCCGTGTATGTACACCCCTGTACGTGTCATACCCCTGTGTATGTACACCCCTGTATGTTCGAGTCCTACCCCACCCCTGTACGTGTCCTACCCCCGTGTATGTACACCCCTGTACGTTCGAGTCCTACCCCCACCCGTGTACGTGTCGTACCCCCATGTATGTATACCCCTGTACGTTCGAGTCGGACCCCCACCCGTGTACGTGTCCTACCCCCGTGTATGTACACCCCTGTACGTGTCGTACCCCCGTGTATGTACACCCCTGTACGTTCGAGTCCTACCCCCACCCGTGTACGTGTCATACCCCCGTGTATGTACAACCCTGTACATTCGAGTCGTACCCCCACCCCTGTACGTGTCCTACCCCCGTGTATGTACACCCCTGTACGTGTCGTACCCCCGTGTATGTACACCCCTGTACGTTCGAGTCCTACCCCCACCCGTGTACGTGTCGTACCCCCGTGTATGTACACCCCTGTACGTTCGAGTCGTACCCCCACCCGTGTACGTGTCCTACCCCGTGTATGTACACCCCTGTACGTTCGAGTCCTACCCCCACCCGTGTACGTGTCGTACCCCCGTGTATGTACACCCCTGTACGTTCGAGTCGGACCCCCACCCGTGTACGTGTCCTACCCCCGTGTATGTACACCCCTGTATGTGTCGTACCCCCGTGTATGTACACCCCTGTATGTTCGAGTCCTACCCCCACCCGTGTACGTGTCGTACCACCGTGTATGTACACCCCTGTACGTTCAAGTCGTACCCCCACCCCTGTACGTGTCGTACCCCCTTGTATGTACACCCCTGTATGTGTCGTACCCCTGTGTATGTACACCCCTGTACGTTCGAGTCGTACCCCCACCCCTGCACGTGTCGTACCCCCGTGTATGTACACCCCTGTATGTGTTGTACCCCCGTGTATGTACACCCCTGTACGTTCGAGTCGTACCCCCACCCGTGTACGTGTCCTACCCCCGTGTATGTACACCCCTGTACGTTCGAGTCCTACCCCCACCTGTGTACGTGTCGTACCCACGTGTATGTACACCCCTGTACGTTCGAGTCCTACCCCCACCCCTGTACGTGTCGTACCCCCGTGTATGTACACCCCTGTATGTGTCGTACCCCCTGTATGTACACCCGTGTACGTCAGAGTCGCACCCCCACCACAACCTCCTAAGTACGGAGCGCACCCCAGGCCCCAACATCACAACCGCATGTACGAGTCGTACCAAGCCACACACAAGGACAGCACTGTACAACCAAATGGCCCATGTACACACCGTACACACGCTAAAAACGCACGTACACAACCAGGACAAACACAAGAATACACCATTCGAATGGCACAAAGCCACAAAACATGTCCAACAACCACTAAAAAAACACATTCACTGACCTGCAACTGCCAAAAACAAACAGAGGACCAAAAGACCACCACTCCTTATAACACACCCACCCAAACTTCAAACACAGCCACACCCACCAATGGACCAATAAAAAGGGCCCACACACACAAACCATAAGCCTTTGCAACAGACTCACTGCTGCCAGACCCCACAGACAACCTGCAGCACCATACTACAAGCTTCACCACACCTTACACTTGCACACCTTCACACAACCACCTTCACAAACACCCCCTCATCACATTCACACACACACCTGCACAACCACACCCACACACCCACAACCATCTACACACCCCCCCCACCATCCACACCCAAACCCCTCACCATGCCCACTAACAAGAATCCAAAGTTCAGTAACCGAGAGTTGGAGGTCCTTGTCGATGAAATCCTCAGAGTTGAGCCACAGCTCTTTGGAACCTTGGTCAGACAGACCAGCATGTCAGAAAAAACAGCCATGTGGCAGACCATCGTCGATGCTGTGAATGCTGTTGCGGACACCAGAAGGAACAAGCAGGAATGCCAAGCCAGGTGGTACGATCTGCGGAGGAGGGTCCGAGCCAAGATGACGGACGAACACAACCAGGCCAACGTCACTGGAGGAGGGCCGTCCCGCAGACCCATACACTACCATCCCTGGGAGGAGAGGGTGATGGCCATACTGCCGGTGGAGACAGTGGAGGGATTAGGAGGACTCCGAGACCCGGGTGAGTACACAAACAACGCACCTCACATGGGGGGAACGTCATCCACAACCAAACCCACAAACAGGCACGCAACCACCCCAAGCTATCGCATGACTCAACCACACTCCATGAACACGCACATGCCACTGGCGCCACCATGCCCCATGCACCCAGCTGGACAATGTCAAGTCACAGGCCACAGAAGACACCAACACATGACACAATAAGCCGGATGGCGGGAGGGTGGGCTCCAAAAATCACATAGTGCAACTCAGAAGCAGACAACAATGCCCTCTGCCCATATAGCCTAGGTCACAGCCAGACTAACACTGTGTCCCCACACAGGAAAGACTCGCCAGCAAATGGCGTACGCCTTGCATTAACACATGGGGGTGAAGGCACGTTTTTGCACATGACAGCAGCTAATGAACAGCCAACACTGTGAGTGGCAGCACACACCACCACAGCAGCAGCGCAGACACAGACACTACACCCAATGGGTGCCTGGAGATCAGAAACAAACTCACATCAACAAGCCAAGGGCCATTCAAAGATCTGCTAACAGTGTGTGCCCAGGAAGCTGGGCTGAGGTGACAGAGGGTGACACACAGAGGGAGGGAGAGGGGGACAGAGAGGGAGGGAGACACGGGGAGACGGACAGAGGGAGGAGGCTGACACACAGAGGGAGGGACAGGGGGACAGAGAGGGAGGGAGACACAGGGAGACGGACAGAGGGAGGAGGCTGACACACAGAGGGAGGGACAGGGGGACACAGAGGGAGGGAGACACAGGGAGACGGACAGAGGGAGGAGGTTGACACACAGAGGGAGGGAGAGGGGGACAGAGAGGGAGGGAGACACAGGGAGATGGACAGAGGGAGGAGGCTGACACACAGAGGGAGGGACAGGGGGACACAGAGGGAGGGGGACACGGGGAGACGGACAGAGGGAGGAGGCTGACACACAGAGGGAGGGACAGGGGGACACAGAGGGAGGGAGACACAGGGAGACGGACAGAGGGAGGAGGCTGACACACAGAGGGAGGGAGAGGGGGACAGAGAGGGAGGGAGACACAGGAAGACGGACAGAGGGAGGAGGCTGACACACAGAGGGAGGGAAAGGGGGACAGAGAGGGAGGGAGAGGGGCACAGAGAGGGAGGGAGACACGGGGAGACGGACAGAGGGAGGAGGCTGACACACAGAGGGAGGGACAGGGGGACACAGAGGGAGGGAGACACAGGGAGACGGACAGAGGGAGGAGGCTGACACACAGAGGGAGGGAGAGGGGGACAGAGAGGGAGGGAGACACAGGAAGACGGACAGAGGGAGGAGGCTGACACACAGAGGGAGGGAAAGGGGGACAGAGAGGGAGGGAGAGGGGGACAGAGAGGGAGGGAGACACGGGGAGACGGACAGAGGGAGGAGGCTGACACACAGAGGGAGGGACAGGGGGACACAGAGGGAGGGAGACACAGGGAGACGGACAGAGGGAGGAGGCTGACACACAGAGGGAGGGAGAGGGGGACAGAGAGGGAGGGAGACACAGGAAGACGGACAGAGGGAGGAGGCTGACACACAGAGGGAGGGAAAGGGGGACAGAGAGGGAGGGAGAGGGGGACAGAGAGGGAGGGAGACACAGGAAGACGGACAGAGGGAGGAGGCTGACACACAGAGGGAGGGAAAGGGGGACAGAGAGGGAGGGAGAGGGGGACAGAGAGGGAGGGAGACACAGGGAGAGCAAATCAGCCTTGTGGTGTGTGGGAATGTCTGCTCGTCAGCAGGTAGACTGCGTGCATGTAGCCAAGGGTGGCCAGTGCCAGAACCCCCCTCTTCTCCATGGCAAAACACAGGGCCATGTCACAACCTGTGCACGAACACAACGACAGCTACCTGCATTATATAAGTGTACAGTGCTACACGAAAGGCGCCAATGCATGGCTCGCCACACCTGCCCACTCCACTGCTGACTGCAGTCACACTTGACGCAGCAAGTAAGACTGTGCCACACATAGTTAAAGGCGCCAAAGTGGTGCCCAAGGGACACACCCATGCACAAGTGCACTGTGAGTGGAATGCAAGACAGATCCTAATTCCAAGAGGAAATGTGCCAACTTTGAAACTGATGAAACATGGTTGTTGCATGGACCAAAATTAACATTGTCTCTCTCACACACAGGTCAACCTTGTGGTTCACCCCCCAACACTGGGGGGGAAGACTCACAGGACCCGGCTCTGTGGGAGGCCGATCCCACCGGCAGCGACGACTCTCACCACCACCAGACATGCTGGATGCACCGTGGCAACACACCAGCATTGACGAGGCACCTTGGAGGCATAGGAACACCTTTATTAGTCATGTTTTCGGGATTGCAGAGGCAACTTGAAGTACACATGAACACTTCATGTGGAGTAACATGTGGGTCCAACACTGGCACCCCTCTTCTGCAGCACAAATGCGTGATAGCCATGGAACTGGCACACAATTGTCGGCTAACAGCTAAACACCCACAGCTGCTCACGGAGAGACTGCCATACACCATTGATCCGCTGATGTAGAAGTCCCACACGATGTCAAGCCAATGCAAACCGTATGTGTCCGAGGGCAGTCTTACACACATTGATGCCATCATCACAATCCACTATCCCATCACTGATGACTGTCAACCAGTCAGACCATCTATTCAGGTGTACACAGCTGCATGTCGTGTCCCATGGTGATGCTACATGGCTGCAGAGGAACCAAACATCGACAGGGGCAGTGTGCATACATCGTGAACAACTGCCAAACCCAATACACCCCTGATGCATCCCTTACCCTAAGGAGACTTACAAACTTGTCCGTGCGTGTAACGCTGAGTCAGCACACGATGACGTGTCCATGAGGAATAGCAGTGCCACAACAATGCAACCAGCAGACGGCATGCACAAGTACCTGGGGATGAGAGACACACAAGAAGTCAGCCACAAAAAGCACAGCCACTTGCATGTGCATGTACTCGACACATGTATGGATGACAACATGCTAGGTCACAATTATGACTGGGGAAATACAAACATCACTGCCACCATCACTCCAGTGACACACCCACACACACTTCTGACTCACGTGCCATACATGCAGGTGGAGGCACACATCACAACACATGCCACACGGGGAGCAATGTGCACACTCAGACACTGGTACTCACCACTAAGCAAAGAAGTCGCGTATGAGCCGAGTCCGGATGGCCTCTTGCGGCTCCACATCCTCCACATCACTAGCCCCATTGCCAAGCCCTTCGTCCTCCACGGGTGGATGGTCCTGGTCATCTTGATCCAGGATGAGTGGCACAGCTTTCTCAACTGCCATGTTGTGCAGCATGCAGCAGACCATGAAGATTTTGCAGACCTTCGCAGGGGCATATGGGAGCGCGCCGCCGGTCTTGTGTAGGCACCTAAATCGGCTCTTCAGCAGGCCAAACGTCCTCTCTATCACTCGCCTTGTCCGGCCATGGGCGGTGTTGTAGCGGAGCTGGGCCGGCGTGATGGGGTTGCGGAGAGGTGTGATCAGCCAGGGCATGTTGGGATAGCCAGCGTCCCCTACATGGGAAGCACATGGACATCGTTAGAACTGGTGAAGCGGTTGTGCCAGTAGGCTATGCAAAATACAGGACAGACAGACTGTACCCACCAACAACACATGCTCGTTCGTTGCGCAGCTGCGTCATCATTTCAGGCACCCTGCTACGCCTCATGATGTAGGCATCGTGTGCTGATCCTGGAAAACGAGCACAGACATGTGAAATCACCATGTTGGACAGACACACCACAAGGGCATTGATGGAGTGGTAGTGCTTCCGATTGCGGTACGCTACCTCCTGTGCGTGTGGTGGTACCAAAGCAACATGTGTCCCATCTATGGACCCAATGACATGGGGCATCCCTCCCAGGGCATAGAATCCACATTTGACCCCAGTCAACTGTAGAGGGGTTGGGAACTTGATGAAGTCATCCAGGTGAATCAACATGGCCTCTAAGAAATCATGCAGCACACGGCAGAACATGCTCTGGGACATGCCACCAACATGAGCTATGGTATTTTGAAAGGTACCCGTGGCTAGAAAATGTAGGGCTGCCATTACCTTCAGCTTGGGTGTTAGTGCCGTTGGATACCTGTGCAGCGGTTGCAGGTGTGGTGCCAGTCTCGCCGTCAACTCCAGAATCAACCGTTGTGGGAAGCGGTAGCACCGGATACGATCATTCTCCCGCATGGCAGCCAAGTCCGGAATTGCTCGGGGAAGAGGCGGCGCTCTGCAGTAATTTGGAAGTGACAAGGAAGAGTGAGTGCACCACAACAACAAATAATTTGTACTGAGCACATGTTAATCTGTTTGTACACATATGCTACATACGGAGTCAGGTATGTGCCACATGCCCTGGACACGTATGGCTGCCAGGTGACACTCCTACCAAGACCCAGCTACACACGGTGATTGAGAACCTCCACATGCCATGCCATGGGATTAGCTGTGACCCAGTGCAAGTGAACAGCCAGACGCAAGACAGGAGTGACATACACCCACACATCAGCAGAAGTAGGATGCCGATTGCAGAGACTGGTAGCGGAACACTAGAGCCACAGGTCACATGACATTACACTAGGACAGCCCACACACCTTGCCATGAAGGTGCACATGTCATGACTCACCACACATTCATTGAGAGGATGCAGACATGTCCTTGTCATGCTACTCCGTGTCCCATGCATACATACGCACCTCACATCCGATACAACATGTGGCATGGTGTGCGGAACAGTGTGCAATGTCAATCTACACACAGACACATGTTGGTTGCTGCAACAGCTGCAGCTTTTGAGGGTGCTCCAACATCAACCTAATGGGAACCCCCCACACATACATGACATAGTCACATCGTGCACCGTGGGTAGTGACAAGTCAGGTGTGGTAACCCCTGTACCGGGCATCAGGGGTCACTTCCGTGTGTTGGTGTCCGTGCCATGCCAGTGTCGGTCATCCCAAGTGTGCAGTACGACATGCACACATGTCCAAGGAGTCAAGGGCATGTCTGGCACACATTGCACCGTCACACATTACATCTGTACACATCTCATCATACATCTGGTGCCTTCTCGACTCAGGAGTAATGTTCCACATCACAGCCTGTCACACCTGTGCCCCACACATGTAGTAATGCACAGACAATGCCTTGATGTCCATCCATGGACAAGTATGTCCGCCCTATTCCTTCCTGTGTGCTGCCTGTCACCACTGTGATGTGTGAAAACCGCCGTACTGCTGCTAAGAGGGCCTGTGTACGTTCCCATATCACTATGGGAGTGCTGCCGTATATGTACCCATCGTGATGGTGAGCGTACAGGCATGTGTACGGTCCGTACCACTACGAGTACGCATACGCAAGAACACCCATGGTGGTAGGGCCGTACACGCGCCTGTACGCTCCCTATCACTATGGGTGTCCTCGCGTATGCGTACTCGTAGTGGTACGGGCCGTACACACGCATGTACGCTCCCTATCACTATGGGTGTCCTCGCGTATGCGTACACGTAGTGGTACGGGCCGTACACGCGCCTGTACGCTCCCTATCAGTATGGGTGTCCTCGCGTATGCGTACACGTAGTGGTACGGGCCGTACACGCGCCTGTACGCTCCCTATCACTACGTGTACGCATACGCGAGAACACCCATAGTGATAGGGAGCGTACAGGCGCGTGTACGGCCCGTACCACTACGAGTACGCATATGCGAGGACACCCATAGTGATAGGGAGCGTACAGGCGTGTGTACGGCCCGTACCACTACGAGTACGCATACGCGAGGACACCCATACTGATAGTGAACGTAGGCACGCGTGTACGGGCCATTGCTATGCATTTGGGGTGCCCTAGGGCCCCGGAACGCACCGTACCTGTGTGTGACGCTCCAAATTACATAGGGGACACATGAGGGACAAGTATTAAGGCCTACATGCATGCTGGTTGTCATGGAGACCAAGTTCAAATTTTGAATTTGTTCAGGAAGGTGCACGGCAGAAGTCAGTTGGAATGAATCTACTTTGTTGCAATGTGTTTGTGGGGCTGACATCATGCAGGAGAAAGAAACAGATTGAGAACCCACAGACTGCTAGGTTTGAAGGGATTGGAGGAAACATAGGATGCAAATGTGAGTGATCAATCACTCTGTACTCCTGTGCATGAGATGGGCCAGCAAGGCAGATATAAGGCAGCCAGGTCCCATGAGGGAGCACTTGCCTGCACATCTCTGTATTCCACGACCCAGCTGCTGCTACTGATTCCCTGGAACCATGTCAAGGGCTGTGGAGAGGTCACAGCCATTCACCCTGGAGGAGAACATGGCTTTGGTGGATGTGATCCTCCCACGGTACCCCATGCTGTATGGGTGACCAGGTTATCAGGTGAGTGCAGTGTCCACTGGCACAGACTGTGTCCCTTTTTTGTGACTGTGACTTCTGCCATTGTGTCCAGGTGTGACACACATGCTATGTACTGTAGGGGGGGTCCCAGGGGGGGGAATGCCTGATGTCTCCCAGCAGTGCCCTGAGACAGGAGGGGTGGGTGCCTATCACTCCCAGCAGTGCCCTGAGACAGGAGGGGTGGGTGCCTATCACTCCCAGCAGTGCCCTGAGACAGGAGGGGTGGGTGCAGAGTCCTCCCAGCAGTGCCCAGTCACAGGAGGGGTGGGTGCCTAACACTCCCAGCAGTGCCCTGAGACAGGAGGGGTGGGTGCCTATCACTCCCAGCAGTGCCCTGAGACAGGAGGGGTGGGTGCCTAAATGGTGCCTATCACTCCCAGCAGTGCCCTGAGACAGGAGGGGTGGGTGCAGAGTCCTCCCAGCAGTGCCCTGAGACAGGAGGGGTGGGTGCAGAGTCCTCCCAGCAGTGCCCAGAGACAGGAGGGGTGTGTGTGATGCACAGTGTGAGCCTGGATCATTGATTGTGTAGTTGCCCTCATTCCACCTGTGTCCTTTCAATGGCACGTACTGCTTTTGGCCTTCCCCCCAGAGGATCATGTCCCTATGACAAAGGTGCAATGCGTTGGATGCATACTATGCCTTGTTGTAAACAGCAAATGTGTTCTAATGTGTGTCCCTGTGACATGTGCCAGGTGTATTGATGTAGTGTCACTTGTTCATCCTCACAGGTAGACACCTCTGCCAAGGAGCAGATATGGCTGGACGCCGTCAGCGCCGTGAGGAGTGCGGATGGTCGGAAGCGGCGCCTGTCCCAGGTGAGGAAACGCTGGCAGGATATCCGGTGCTGGACGCGGAGAATCGCACGGGTCCTGCTGGGGGACTCACCTGAGAGCCATAAGAACCGCGGGCGCCGCCGTCTCTCCCACATCCAGAAACGTATGCTGGCGGTGGTCTTTCCAGACTTGGACAGGCGCCTACAGGAGATGCAGCAGCCGGAAGGGGGTAGGTACATGTGTGTGTTTGTTGTGTTTCACCAGCATTTGTAAGTGCACTGTTCCATGGATACACTTCCAGGGTTTATGGTGCTGTGCAGATCCTGTTACCCACAGTATTGCAGGGCTCTCCTGCCTCCCTTCCCCTCCTTGCAATGTGTTCCCTGGTCTGTGTGTAGTCACTCCATCACAAGGTTATGTAGCCTGACACCTTCTCCAAGTGTACAATGCCTGCAGTATCATGTGTGGGGGTGGTGTGTAACAGGTTTAGTGAGCTTGCCTGTGCCCTGTCCAGTTCTGGACTTGTGGGTTCCATGTCAGTTGGCACTAATGCTGATTCCAGACATGGGAGTTAATCTCTCGAGTGCGAGGCCTTCCAGCAGGCATGTCCCATGTGGTGGCCTGTGACATGATGTGCGTTACGCATAGTGCAGGGATGTTAGCGTGTGTTGCAGTCATTCCCATTCAGGAGCATGGAGTTGTGTGGCCACTACTGTCCCCAGGGGCATCTTTACCTAGGTATCATGTGTGTAATCCGAGAATGTCGACAATCTCTGTGTCTACAGCATAGGTTGTGCTCTGTGCCATTGTCCCCTGGCACCATGTATATTGACGTGAGATGTATTACAAGTGTCCACTGTCCAGCCTGACCTGATTTTCCAAGTACATACTCATGGTGGCCATTGCCTGTGTGTCTTGTTGCAATCATCTGATGATGCCCATTTGTACATGATTATTTGGACAGGCGCACTTTGGGTAGTTTGTGTGCAATATTGAATTTTTGCATCCCATGTGTATTTCACCCAGACTAAGAGATGTAAGTGCTTCCTGTGTCTCCACAGATTTGTCTCATGTAGGGGGTGGGTGGTGCGGGCATGGCCTACATGTCAAGACCTGTAATCTCCTTGCTAGGACTGGCCAGTGTGTGATGTTTGTCTGGACATACACTCAAGGTGCAGTGTGCCAGTCAGGGTGGGCATGTTATCAGTATTGCCTATGCTGCATGTGCCTCTAGTTCCTGGATGTGGTCCCTGCTCATCCCTATTGCCTGCCACGCTGTGTGGTGCAGATGCAGTGCTGGATTGTCCCCAGGGCCTTGCTCCTCAGTTAAAATTCCATGTCATCTCATTTGCTATTGTGTCATGCTCTCCATAGTTTTTCCATGGCATGGTGGGTCACACAACTGTGTCTTGCAGGGCCTACATATGTACCTTGTTTTGTAGTTGTAACTCTTCCTTTGTTTCAGGCTATGCACTGTAACCTAAGTAGATTTGACTCATGTGACATATGTATACAGGTGTATGATTAATTCCTGTCTCTTCACCCTGCCCACAGCATCGTCGGGGGACACGGAGGGAGACATGGACACAGACGGCGCGGAGGGACCGAGCACCAGTGCCAGCGGTGACATCGTGCCTGGCACTTCGAGTGGGACTGAGGTGGAGGAGAGTGAACCCGGAGACCTGTCGACTGGCACAACAGAGTATGAAGCTGACGGGTCCGAGGATGATCTCTCCGAGTGGGCGGTGGCTGCACCACCATCTGACAGCAGCCCTACATCTCACACCGCCCCCTCCATTGGCATCAGCCGCCTCCCACGTGCTCGTGTCCCTTCCCAACGTGCCCGGTCACCACATGTCTCCTTCCTGCCAGGTCCTCAACAACATGGAGGCATACTTGGAGGGCATTCATTCATCGCAGGCTGACCAACGCAACTTGCTGAGGTCCATAGACTCCACACTGACTGCAGCAGTGGGTCTCCTGCAGCGCTACGTCCCACCCCCTACCCCTGCCCCTTCCACACTTCCCACTCCCATGCCTGTCCCACATACACCCAGACGTAAGCATGCACCCACCACAACAGACACAGGCACCACACCAGCAGGGAAGGTCCGCCGCACACCTCCTGACACGCACACACAGGGTGAAGTAGGCACACCCACTGGGTCGGGGGGCAAACGTGTGACACGCAGCCAGAGTGGGAGTCCGCATTCCACCCAATCCACTCCCTCCAAATCCCCTCCCCTCAGCTCTCCTGGCCACATCTCCCCCAAAGACTCCTTCATGGCCGCTCTGTCCCTGAGCCCCACAGTGACACCACCCCGCAAGCGGTCAAGGAAGTCCACGGTCAGGGTGCTTGAGTCCCCCCCCTGTCCACACCCTCCCCCAGTGGCGCTGCGACCCATCCCTCTGACCCCCCCCCTCCTTGGGGCCTGTGGTTCCTTCGGGTGCAGGGGAGTCCCTGGAGGACCTTGCCGAGGTGTGCAGCGCGCTCCTAGAATCCACCTTTGGCCCTGCCCCACCCCTTGTGGTGGAGTCCTCCATCCCTGCACCCACGTCGCCTGCCCTTCGCCCTCCTGTCCCTGCGGTGCCTGTTCCTTCCCCCCCACATGATGCCCTCACCCCTGTGGAAGACAACGGCTTGTAACTGTGCAGGCAAGCTAGGGGACACGCATCCCACTGTGTCCCCCATCCAGCTGTGACTCCTGGACTGCCCTATGGGCTTTGTAAATATTGAACTTACTACATGCCAGTTTTTGGATCATGCTGAATAAAGCTATTTATTTTTTGCCCTTGGAACACTCCTGCTTTGCTGGCATTGCTGTTGGTGGGGCTGCTACATGGTTGTGGGTGGTGTTCATGTGTTGGGTGTGTGGGAAATGTAGTAGTGTAATGGTCATAGGGGGGACCCTGGGATCTGTGTGCCATCACACGGTGTTAGCTAGCTTTCTCCATTCATGTAAGCAGTTGCTGCATGTTGCAATTGTCCCAAGGTGTATTCCTTCCTCTGTGTACCCTGACTTCTTCCCTGCAGGGTGTCCCCTGACTTTAGCACAGAGCTGTGTGTACATTAGCTGGGTGTGTGACGGAGTCCTTCAACTTTGCACATGCATGCTGAGCCATTCTCCACCTGCATCATTCGTGGCATCCTTGGTAGTCATTGTATTTGTGTATGTGGACTATTGACATGACTTCATGTGGACATGTTTTCTTTTTGGCCCTATGCATGCGTATACTCCCAGCCCAGTACATGTACTGCAGGGTCTTTGTGCACCTGACTGACATTTGTGGGCATGGTATCTGTGGCTACTCCACCCTTTGCGTTCCATGGGCACTGCTGGGAGTGTTAGGCACCCACCCCTCCTGTCTCAGGGCACTGCTGGGAGTGTTAGGCACCCACCCCTCCTGTGACTGGGCACTGCTGGGAGGACTCTGCACCCACCCCTCCTGTCTCAGGGCACTGCTGGGAGTGATAGGCACCCACCCCTCCTGTGGCTGGGCACTGCTGGGAGGACTCTGCACCCACCCCTCCTGTCTCAGGGCACTGCTGGGAGTGATAGGCACCCACCCCTCCTGTCTCTGGGCACTGCTGGGAGTGTTAGGCACTCACCCCTCCTGTGACTGGGCACTGCTGGGAGTGTTAGGCACCCACCCCTCCTGTCCCTGGGCACTGCTGGGAGTGATAGGCACCCACCCCTCCTGTGTCTGGGCACTGCTGGGAGGACTCTGCACACACCCCTCCTATGTCTGGGCACTGCTGGGAGGACTCTGCACCCACCCATCCTGTCTCAGGGCACTGCTGGGAGTGATAGGCACCCACCCCTCCTGTCTCAGGGCACTGCTGGGAGTGATAGGCACCCACCCCTCCTCTGATTGGGCACTGCTGGGAGGACTCTGCACCCACCCCTCCTGTCTCAGGGCACTGCTGGGAGTGATAGGCACCCACCCCTCCTGTCTCTGGGCACTGCTGGGAGTGTTAGGCACTCACCCCTCCTGTGACTGGGCACTGCTGGGAGTGTTAGGCACCCACCCCTCCTGTCCCTGGGCACTGCTGGGAGGACTCTGCACACACCCCTCCTATGTCTGGGCACTGCTGGGAGGACTCTGCACCCACCCCTCCTGTCTCAGGGCACTGCTGGGAGGACTCTGCACCCACCTCTCCTATTTCACAATATGTACGCTCATAACATACACGGATGTGGGTACGCTCCATGCATACGCGGGTGAGGGTACGTGTCGTGCTTACACTGTTGGGGTGGGGTGTACGCTCCATGCATTCGAGGTGAGGGTACGTGTCGTACTTACACTGTTGGGGTGGGGGGTACGCTCCATACGTACGCGGGTGGGGGGACGTGTCGTACTTACACTGTTGGCATGGGGGGTACGCTCCTTGCATTCGCGGGTGGGGGTACGTGTCGTACGTACAATGTTGGCATGAGGGGTACGCTCCTTGCATACGCGGGTGGGGGTATGTGTCGTACTTACACTGTTGGGGTGGGGGGTACGATCCATACGTACGCGGGTGAGGGTACGGGTCGTACTTACACTGTTGGGGTGGGGGTACGCTCCATACGTCCGCGGGTGAGGGTACGGGTCGTACTTACACTGTTGGGGTGGGGGTACGCTCCATACGTCCGCGGGTGAGGGTACGGGTCGTACTTACACTGTTGGCATGGGGGGTACACTCCTTGCATTCGCGGGTGGGGGTACGTGTCGTACTTACACTGTTGGCATTGGGGGTATGCTCCTTGCATACGCGGGTGGGGGTACGTGTCGTACTTACACTGTTGGCATGGGGGTACGCTCCTTGCATACGCGGGTGGGGGTACGTGTTGTACTTACACTGTTGGCATGGGGGTACACTCCTTGCATACGCGGGTGGGGGTACGTGTCGTACTTACACTGTTGGGGTTGGGGGTACGCTCCATGCATACGGGGTGGGGGTACGGTCCGTACATATCCGTCCCCACGCTATGTGATGCTTGTGCGGGCCGTACCCAGGCCTTTGCCACGTGGGTACGAGCCGTCCCACCATTGTTGGGGTGACGTAGGTGTGGGTGTGGTACGACTCGTACCCACGCTCTTAAGGCGTGGGTACGGGACGTACCTGTCTGGTTGTGTTGCAGGTTCGCGTCGTCAAGAACTTCCGTTGTGGCGGTCGCTGGCTTAGCTGGACACGCCCCCACCCCCTCGTAGTGAACAGGGCCTGGGAGTCAGGTATGTCCAGGGCATGTGTGCTGTGTGACTTTGGTGGGGGTTTTGTGGCCTGCCCCTGGTCCTGCCCCCCCCTTTCCCCCCTCCCTTTGTTCTGACCTTCTGCGGCGTCTGCGTCGTAACCTGTAGAGGAGGTCGACTGCTATGAGGGCCGGGATGACACGTAGGTTCGGGTCCATGTCTGTCCGTCGCTAACGGGTACTCCTTGTTCGCGTCGTCCTGTCTGTCCGTCGCGTACTGGTACTCCTTGTTCGTGTCGTCCTGATTTCCCGGCAGTTTTTGGCTGCCGGAAAATATTCACCGTGCGGGATGACGTCAGTGCGAATCGTAATTCCTGGTTCGTGAATGGCAGGCTGCGTGCGTCCCGACGTCAGGTCGGCGCTTTCCCGGTTCTCATTTGTATGTTTATTTTCGTCGGTCGGGGTTTTGTACGATTCGTACGGAAATGATGTTTCCGTGCGAATCGTAATTCCATGTTGGTAGATTTTGACGACCGGGTACGCGTCGGACGGAGAATATGCTCCGTCCGACGGTTCGTACCCGTTTTTTAACGGATCGTGATCGGCGCCACAGTAGTTTGGGATGATGAAAGCATGGAAGCTTTTGTGAAATTACGAAATTGTTTGTGTGAAACTCCAGCTCTAGGTATGCCAGATTATACAAAAGTTCTCTTTTCTGTTGTGAAAGAGAAATTTGTGCCCTTTCAGTGTTAACCCAACAACATTGTTTGATGAGACGTCCAGTAGCATACTTTTCTGCTACTTTGGACCCTGTAGCGTCAGCATTACCTGGCTGTTTAAAAGCAGTAGCCGCTATTTCCATGAGTCTTGAACAAAGTGAGTCCATTGTGATGGGACATCCTGTGAAGGTATTTTTCCACATTCAGTAGAGATTCTACAACTCGAACACAGTACCTTACCCCTAGTCGGATGACTAAGTACGAAAGAATCATTGTAGGAGCAGAAAATGTGACAGTGGTCAGGTGTACTATACTAAGCCCTGCTACTTTATTGCCTGATGAATGTGGGGAAGAAGTAAGAGATGAAGTTGAGCACGATTGTCTGGATGTCACTGAGTTGCACCAAGCCCGTCCAGACATACAGGAAGAGCATGTGAATAAAACTGAGCATGAGCTATTTGTAGGTGGCTCGTGCATGAGACATGAGGAAGGAGGATTAAGTGCTGCTTATGCTGTATGCACATAGGCTGGAATAGTCAAAGCATCCTATTTACCAGGAGTCAAGTCTGCACATGTAGCCAAATTGATAGCTTTAATTAAAGCATGTAAAATTGGGAAAAATTGGAAAGTAACCATTTACGCTGATAGCCAGTATGGTTACGGGATTGTGCATGACTTTGGTTAGTTCTGGATTCAGAACAAAACTCTCAAATGGCCCGAATGTATCATGGAGACACACATGTAGGCAGGGACGCCATGATCAGGCTCTTCAGACAGGATTGGTATAATCCAAGATTTAGGGCTGTCGCAGAGAGTCTTTGCCAGAGATGCTTAACTTGTTAACAAAGGGACCCTGGAAGAAAGACAGTGGTCAGTTGGGGAAGAATAGGGAAGGCAGAAGGACCATTTGTGAGGTTGCAGGTGGATTTTATCCAACTAACACCATGCAGGGGATTGAAATATGTCCTAGTCATAGTCAGCTTGTTCTCACGGTGGGTGGAGGCATACCCTACTACAAGAAATGACAGCATAACAGTTGCCAGAATGCTGTTGAGGGAGCTAATTCCACTGTTTGGTTTTCCAGTAACTGTGGAATCAGATAGAGGATCTCACTTTAATAATGAAATGATTTGGTTAATCTGTGAAGCATTTAAAATTGAACACAAACTGGACTGTGCATGTCGCCCAGAGGCTTCTGGAGTGGTAGAACAAATGAATGGCACAATCAAATCGAGACTGGCAAAGGTGTGTGCTTCTACATCACTGTGTTGGCCAGATGCCTTACCTCTTGTTTTGATGGGACTCAGAAACATTCCTGATAGAAACACTGACTTGAGTCCCCATGAAATTCTCATGGGAAGAGCAATGAGACTAGCATATATACCAGGACACAAACTGTTGAGTATAACTGATGATCTGGTACTAGATTATTGTAAAGGATTAGCTGACCTAGTGCATTCTGTCTCTTTCCAGGTTGGTGAAGACGCAGTTGCCAGGCAGCTGGATCAAGCACATGATCTAAATTTTAGAGTCTGGGTGGCAGTGAAGAATCACACCTGAGAGTCGTATCTAGCACCCAGGTGGGATAAGCTGCGACAGGTCTTACTGGTTACTATAACAGCAGTGAAATGTGCAGGTTTGCCTAACTGGATCCATGCCAGTCATACCAAAAGAGTACCAGCTCCTGAGGAAAGGCAACCACAACTGACACAAGCAGTTGAGGGTGCTGAAGGTTGTACAGCTGAAGAATCTAGAATAACAGGTTCTGAAGTAGTTGATCGAGTACAAGTCGGTAAGACTGGATACCGGTGGTTGACATACCTGAAGTTATTATTAAAACAAGACGCAGAACCAGACAAGAAAGGCAAGAAACTAGTAAGGATCAGACAGGTGTAGAAGAACAAGCTCAGGAAAGGGAGAATAAAACTGTTGGAGACCCTGAGCAGGACCAGACAAGGAGAGAGAAATATACTCAGACAGAGGTAAATCAAACATTCACGAATCTGATAAGGGACAGATAGGCCTAGAAGAACATGTTCAGACCGCAGAAAAGCAAAGTGCATTAAGACCTGAGCAGGATCAGTTAGAAAAAGAAGAACAAGTTCAGGAAGAAGAAGGAAAAGACAAAATAAGATCTGAACATGGCCAGATAGAGGAAGAAGAACATGTTCGGGCAGATAATGTCACAACAATCTGCCCTGAACAAGGACCGATAGAGAGGGACTCTGAAGACAAGATAATCAAATTATGCCACAACATAACGAAAATAAAAGAATACTCGAAAGAGACAAGGAAAGTGAAAGTGCAGTATAAGCCAAAAACGTCAGAAAGGGTGATAATTGGCCGGGTGGTGCTAAAAGATTAAAGTATCACTTAAAGACAAAAAGTGAAGAACCTGAGCAAGTAAATGAAATCTCTAGTCAGTCTGGGGAATTGATTGCAAAACCCCGGCGAAGGAGTCACAGACTGTGAATTTTGAACAATAAGTTCAAAGGTCTTGAATGGACCTATGTCATTCTTGAAGACTTTGAGAATCTAGATTTGAATGAAGAAAGTGACAAAGAATTAATTGTTGAACAGATTGATAAAGAAGAAGTGAGACCTCCTTGAAGATCAAATAAACAAAAATCATAAAATAGAGCAAAGAAAAGAAGAGGAATCTTCTTAAATTAAAATGGCTGATGATAGGGTTGCTGGAAGACCAAAACGACATTGTATAAAGAAGTGTTGTAGAATATGCATTTGTAGTATATTTTTAGTACTGATATTCTGGTTAGTATTAACTGTAGCAATCCCTTATTTAGTGGAGACAGAAAAGAAAAATAACACAGATACTAAAGAAAAGGTGGCTAACATAAAGGGAAATAGAGTAGAATCAGAAGCATCAGATAAGGTAGATTTACATCACAATGTGACAAATAACGACACTGCTTTAAATGTATTCACAAAGGTATTAGTTCAGTATGTAGAAACAATGGAAATTAGTGATTATTATGTATGTATGAAACTACCAGCATCAGTAGCCGAAGGTGTCACCTATCACAATTTACCAGTAACATATGGTATTTCATGTAGTATATTAAGGGGCGATTCCGATCCTGGAGAAACCGGGTACGAACCGTCGGTCAGAGCGCTTTTTCCGTCCGACTCGTACCCGGTAAAAACACCATACAAACATGCACGTACGATTCGTACGGAAACACCATTTCCGTACGATTCGTACAAAACACCGACCGACACAAAAACACATACAAATGTGATCAGGGATGGCGCGTACGCGTCATGCGGACGGAGTTAGGCAGCTTTTTACGTACCAGCAAGTACGATTCGTACCAACAGCACTCCGGATGGCCATATTTTTACGGCACACAAAAAGTGCCGGTAAAGCTAAGTACGCCACGATGCATGAGGAAAAGGGGGCCCGGTACGCGCCGAACACCCCCCCAGCCTAGACGCAATTGCAGTGAGGATTCGGACTTCACAAAATGTACTGCAGAAATGACCAAACGCTTCAAGTCTAGAGGTTACAATACGAAAACCATTAAGAAAGCTGAGTCTAGGATCAAGAGGATCAAAAGAGAAACGACCTTAAGGGATAACACTAGTAGGAAGAAAGAGGAGAACAAAGTCAGGTTCATTACGAATTTTGACAACCTCTCTGACACCCTAGTAAAGAGTCTGAACAGACACTGGCACATCCTTAAGAAAGATGAGACAATGACGGGGGTGATTGACGACAAACCTGAGATTACCTATAGAAAAGGGACCTGTCTTAGAAGTCTCCTGAGCCCGAGCTATCCCGCACCTCCCATCAGTAAAAACTGGCTGTCTACATATATGGTGTGCTTCCATAGGTGCGGCCATTGCTCAGCCTGCAAATGGGCATACAGCAAGAAATTAGAACATGTGGGTCCTAATGACAGATGCTACAAGATTCTTACAAATATCAACTGTAACACAAGTTTTGTAGTATACATCATCGAGTGTAGATGTAACAGAAAATATGTGGGGAGCACGATACGTCCCTTACGTGTCAGGATAGGCGAACACATGAGGGCTGTTAAGCAGGGGGACCGCAGATATCCCATCGCAACACACATCCTTGATTGCCAATCTCAAGGTGCACATAAGGACTTTCTATTCTACGGTATTGAACAGACAATGAGAAACCCCAGAGGGGGTAATAGAGAACTCACACTTCGCAGGAATGAAGCATCCTGGATTCTGAAATTGCGTACGACTGATATAGGGATGAATGTCGATGATGAAATGCATTATTTCCTTGGAAAATGAAGATAAAAATAAGAATAGGACCACATATGTAAGCATAGCGATACATCATTTCCAGTCATGTATACATAGTTGTCCAGCATCTATGATAATTATGTAAGTCATGTACATATGCAGTTCAATGTGTGTAAATATACTTTTATCATGTTTTAAGATGTCACTCACCTTTGCACTATAACCATTGACGACTATAATCTATAAGTCACCACCTTTTTTCACAAGCGGTATGTACAGTCTCTAATATACATAATAACTCTCAGTCTTTCCTGGACACACAGATTACTTATATACAGGTTTTTGCCCTCTTTTCCCCGTTATTCTTGATACCAGTTCTGCAACCTCTTGGGCATTATACCTATATCTCTCAGGGCCCATTCATTTCCTATGTAGATAGAAATTTAGGATTTTGTCTTGAATAAATAGACCAAATCTGCACGATTATAACAGACAGCTTCTATTCAGGGATTCTGCTGACTACATATGCCGTAAATTGCCTCATTTAGATACTTAACAAAGTTGTCCTCGCCGCTTTTCGCCAATTGCTCTCCGTGTTAACTAGAATTTACCTGTTCCAAGATGGCCGCCATTTCTTGGTATTACAAGATCCTAACGTGTCGCTATAATTTTAAATGACTTACTGGTTTTTGGCTTCATAATTTTGATTTCGCCTACACATTACAGTCAATATTTACTTTTATTCTATGGCACTAGCCCCAACCTGATACATTCACACACATCTGACCAAACGCCGTGTTTATTTTACCGGCATCTATAAGCATACATACACGTTGCTCCTATATATTGAGAACTAGCAACGGGATTGATGTTAATCATATTTTACCCCACAAAATACCGTGGACAATACGGAAAGTAACAGCCTTAAAGATGGCGCCTGCGTTTACGATAAAAATTTTTATCTATACACATGACAGATGGTCACGTGTCCTCCGATCACGAGTTATAAACATGCCGAGCGAGTTTTACCGGCAACTCGAATTGGAGCCAGACGCGGATGGGGGCAGTTGCTGACAACAGATACACTCTCCACTACTCGGAGGTAAGAGATTCACCATTAATACCGAGGACAAACATATTTGTATCCTACCCACCGTCCCCCTTATGGGGCTGCTGTACACTGCTGTTCGTAATAAGAGTTCCTCATACGGAATCTGTTACTTGTCTTGTTGATCCTTAGATGGGAACTTTACATAAATATTGAGCACAGCTACTGATGAAATACGTCTACCTTACAAGGATTGGGCCCCCCGTCGATTGACTGTATGACCTGGAATTATCGTCATACATAAAGTATGTATTTCTTTCCGGTACATGCCCGCAATGAGCATAATCACTTCATACTTTTTGTTATGTTCCACTTACGTGGTTACTAACAGTTATGTATACAATTTTTTTCTTTGTACCTTATTTATTACAGTGATTGATAACTAAACAGTGTTCAGGTCAGTTTATTCTCTTCTTCACATTGAACAAATAACACTTTTACCTAGTTGACTTCACTTTATCCTATACTAGGCTTTTGCCTTTATACTACCCTTTCGGATTTTGGACTCTGCATACCGCATGGCTCACTTAGTTTGACAGCACACAAAAAAGGATGTATATCACATATGCGAAACTTCACAATATATCGCCCTCACGCTAGAGCTACATGTATCTGGTTGGTCACAAACTGATGTAAGAAGGATAGTACTCACCTGACCTCACGGTGCATGCTATATACCATAGCCTTGTGATAGCACCTCCCACGTAGAGAAATCATAAGTCTAACACCAACCCTGGGAGCACATTTGTTTAAAGTATCAACAAATGTTTGCAAACTTCTTGAGTTAACAGCTGGACTAATGTAAATTTACCATATCAATTTGTACCTAGCCGTGAACAAGTCGCATGTACAATAATACTAGAGGCGACGAAACACGTGTTGGCTTGGAAACCACTGTGAAGACTGCAAACTTACTATGAGAACATGAATATTAAATTGAAGAAAGAAACGGAGATTCACTTATTGTGTTACATGTTCTAATTAACGCATTAATTTTTGTAAACTTTATTTCTGCGTGTGCTTGGGTACCTTTGTTGTTCACCCCCCCAGCCTCCCCCGTATGTCCGCAACATACCCCCAGCCCCCCCGTATGTCCGCGCCGTACCCCCATCCCCCCCTATGTCCGCGACGTACCCCCAGCCCCACCCGTATGTCCGCACCGTACCCCCATCCCCCCCTATGTCCGCGACGTACCCCCAGCCACCCCGTATATCCGCGACGTACCCACAGTCCCCCGTATGTACGGTGCGGACCCCCACCCCCGTATGTACGGTGCGCACCCCCACCCCACCCCACCCCGGTATGTACGGTGTGGACCCCCACCCCACCCCCCACCCCCGTATGTATGGTGCGGACCCCCACCCCACCCCCATATGTACGCGCTGGGGGTCCGCACTGTACATACGGGGGTGGGGGTCCGCACCGTACATACGGGGGTGGGGTGGGGGTCCGCACCGTACATACGGGGGTGGGGGTCCGCACCGTATATACGGGGGTGGGGGTCCGCACTGTACATATGGGGGTGGGGGTCCGCACCGTACATACGGGGATGGGGGTCTGCACTGTAAATACGGGGGTGGGGGTCCGCACCGTACATACGGGGGTGGGGGTCCCCACCGTATATACGGGGGTGGGGGTCCGCACTGTACATATGGGGGTGGGGGTCCGCACCGTACATACGGGGGTGGGGTGGGGGTCCGCACCATACATACGGGGGTGGGGGTCCGCACCGTACATACGGGGGTGGGGGTCCGCACCGTACATACGGGGGTGGGAGTCCGCACCGTACATATGGGGGTGGGGGTCCGCACCGTATATACGGGGGTGGGGGTCCGCACTGTACATATGGGGGTGGGGGTCCGCACCGTACATACAGGGGTGGGGGTCTGCACCGTAAATACGGGGGTGGGGTGGGGGTCCGCACCGTACATATGGGGGTGGGGGTCCGCACCGTATATACGGGGGTGGGAGTCTGCACTGTACATATGGGGGTGGGGGTCCGCACCGTACATACGGGGGTGGGGGTCCGCACCATACATACGAGGGTGGGGGTCCACACCGTATATACGGGGGTGGGGGTCCGCACCGTACATACGGGGGTGGGAGTCCGCACCGTACATATGGGGGTGGGGGTCCGCACCGTACATACGGGGGTGGGGGTCTGCACCGTACATACGGGGGTGGGGTGGGGGTCCGCACCGTACATACGGTGGAGGGGGTTCGCACCGTATATACGGGGGTGGGGGTCCGCACCGTACATATGGGGGTGGGGGTCCGCACCGTACATACAGGGGTGGGGTGGGGGTCCGCACCGTACATACGGGGGTGGGGGTCTGCACCGTACATACGGGGGTGGGTGTCCGCACCATACATACGGGGGTGGGAGTCCGCACCGTACATATGGGGGTGAGGGTCCGCACCGTACATACAGGGGTGGGGGTCCGCACCGTATATACGGGGGTGGGGGTCCGCACCATACATACGGGGGTGGGGTGGGGGTCCGCACCATACATACGGGGGTGGGGGTCCGCACCGTACATATGGGGGTGGGGGATCCGCACCATACATACGGGGGTGGGGGTCCGCACCGTACATACGGGGTGGGGGTCCGCACCATACATATGGGGGTGGGGGTCCGCACCGTACATACGAGGGTGGGGGACCACACCGTACATACGGGGGTGGTGGTCCGCACCGTACATATGGGGGTGGGGGATTTGCACCGTACATACGGGGGTGGGGGTCCGCACCGTACATACGGGGGTGGGGGTCCGCACCGTACATACGGGGGTGGGGTGGGGGTCCACACCGTACATACGGGGGTGGGGGTCCGCACCGTACATACGGGGGTGGGGGTCCGCACCGTACATACGGGGGTGGGGGACCACACCGTACATACGGGGGTGGGGTGGGGGTCCGCATCATACATACAGGGGTGGGGGTCCGCACCGTACATACGGGGGTGGGGGTCCGCACCGTACATACGGGGTTGGGGGTCCGCAACGTACATACAGGGGTGGGGTCCGCACCCTACATACGGGGGTGGGGTGGGGGTCAGCACCATGCATACGGGGTTGGGGTGGGGGTCCACACCGTACATACGGGGGTGGGGGTCCGCACTGTACATACGGGGGTGGGGGTCCGCACCGTACATACAGGGGTGGGGTGGGGGTCCGCACCGTACATACGGGGGTGGGGTGGTGGTCCGCACAGTACATACGGGGGTGGGGATCCGCACCATACATACGGGGGTGGGGGTCCGCACCGTACATACGGGGGTGGGGGTCCGCACCGTACATATGGGGGTGGGGTGGGGGTCCGCACCGTACATACGGGGGTGGGGGTCCGCACCGTACATACGGGGGTGGGGGTCCGCACCGTACATACGGGCGTGGGGGTCCGCACCGTACATACAGGGGTGGGGTGGGGGTCTGCACTGTACATACAGGGGTGGGGGTCCTCACCGTACATACTGGGGTGGGGGTCCGCACCGTACATACGGGGGTGGGGGTCCGCACCATACATATGGGGGTGAGGGTCCACACCGTACATACGGGGGTGGGGTGGGGGTCCGCACCGTACATACGGGGGTGGAGGTCCGCACCATACATACGGGGTGGGGGTACGCACCGTACATGCGGGGGTGGGGTGGGGGTCCGCACCGTACATACAAGGGTGGGGGTCCACACCATACATACGGGGGTTGGGGTCTGCACCGTACATATGGGGGTGGGGTGGGGGTCCGCACCGTACATACGGGGGTGGGGGTCTGCACCGTACATATGGGGGTGGGTGTCCGCACCATACATACGGGGGTGGGAGTCCGCACCGTACATATGGGGGTGCGGGTCCGCACCGTACATACAGGGGTGGGGGTCCGCACCGTATATACGGGGGTGGGGGTCCGCACCATACATACGGGGGTGGGGGTCCGCACCGTACATATGGGGGTGGGGGATCCGCACCATACATACGGGGGTGGGGGTCCGCACCGTACATACGGGGGTGGGGGTCCACACCATACATACGGGGGTGAGGGTCCACACCGTACATACGGGGGTGGGGTGGGGGTCCGCACCGTACATATGGGGGTGGGGGTCCGCACCGTACATACGAGGGTGGGGGACCACACCGTACATACGGGGTGGTGGTCCGCACCGTACATATGGGGGTGGGGGATCCGCACCGTACATACGGGGGTGGGGGTCCGCACCGTACATATGGGGGTGGGGGATCCGCACCGTACATACGGGGGTGGGGGTCCGCACCGTACATACGGGGGTGGGGGTCCGCACCGTACATACGGGGGTGGGGTGGGGGTCCACACCGTACATACGGGGGTGGGGGTCCGCACCATACATTCGGGGGTGGGGGTCCGCACCGTACATACGGGGTGGGGTGGGGGTCCGCACCGTACATACGGGGGTGGGGTGGGGGTCCGCACCGTACATACAGGGGTGGGGGTCCGCACCATACATACGGGGGTGGGGGTCCGCACCGTGTATACGGGGGTGGGGGTCTGCACCGTACATACGGGGGTAGGGTGGGGGTCCACACCGTACATACGGGGGTGGGGGTCCGCACCGTACATACGGGGGTGGGGGTCCGCACCGTACATATGGGGGTGGGGGTCCGCACTGTACATACGGGGGGTGGGGGACCACACCGTACATACGGGGGTGGTGGTCCGCACCGTACATACGGGGGTGGGGGTCAGCACCGTACATACGGGGGTGGGGTGGGGGTCCGCACCGTACATACGGGGGTGGGGTGGGGGTCCGCACCGTACATACGGGGGTGGGTGTCCGCACAATACATACGGGGTGGGGGTCCGCACTGTCCATACGGGGGTGGGGGTCCGCACCGTACATACGGGGGTGGGGTGGGGGTCCGCACCATACATATAGGGGTGGGGGTCCGCACCGTACATACGGGGGTGGGGGTCCGCACCGTACATACGGGGTTGGGGGTCCGCAACGTACATACGGGGGTGGGGTCCGCACGGTACATACGGGGGTGGGGTAGGGGTCAGCACCATACATACGGGGTTGGGGTGGGGGTCCACACCGTACATACGGGGGTGGGGGTCCGCACCGTACATACGGGGGTGGGGGTCCGCACCGTACATACAGGGGTGGGGTGGGGGTCCGCACCGTACATACGGGGGTGGGGTGGTGGTCCGCACAGTACATACGGGGGTGGGGGTCCGCACCATACATATACGGGGGTGGGGGTCCGCACTGTACATACAGGGGTGGGGGTCCGCACCGTACATATGGGGGTGGGGTGGGGGTCCGCACTGTACATACGGGGGTGGGGGTCCGCACCGTACATACGGGCGTGGGGGTCCGCACCGTACATACAGGGGTGGGGTGGGGGTCCGCACTGTACATACAGGGGTGGGGGTCCTCACCGTACATACTGGGGTGGGGGTCCGCACCGTACATACGGGGGTGGGGGTCCACACCATACATACGGGGGTGAGGGTCCACACCGTACATACGGGGGTGGGGTGGGGGTCCGCACCGTACATACGGGGGTGGGGGTCTGCACCATACATACGGGGGTGGGGGTCCGCACCGTACATGCGGGGGTGGGGTGGGGGTCCGCACCGTACATACAAGGGTGGGGGTCCACACCGTACATACGGGGGTTGGGGTCCGCACCGTACATATGGGGGTGGGGTGGGGGTCCGCACCGTACATACGGGGGTGGGGATGCGCACCGTACATACGGGGGTGGGGGTCCGCACCGTACATACGGGGGTGGGGGTCCGCACCGTACATATAGGGGTGGGGGTCCGCACCGTACATACATGGGTGAGGTGCGGGTATGTCGCAGACATACGAGGGGGGGCTGGGGGTACGTCGCGGACATGGGGGTGGCTGGGGGTACGGCGCGGACATGGGGGGGGGTGTTCGGCGCGTATGTGGGCACATGTTTGGACGTCTCCATGGTTGCTGTGGAGGTTCGCTCCGTACGGTGTTTTTACCATACGGTTGTGGATTCGGACGGACGGGACGGATCGTACTTGCGCGGTCGGTTTACCGTGTCGTACGTAAAAACGTCCGGGGACGTGTCGGACACTTTTTCCAACCCGAGGACGTGTCGGGGTATATTCCCAATGCGATTCATATGGTGTTTTTTACATACGAATCGTACATGCCAGTTTGTACGGGACTTGTACGATTCGTATGTAAAAAAATCCGGATACGATTCGTACGGGGAATATTTCTCCAGGATCGGAATCGGCCCCTAAGTAGTTTATTTTATAGAACAGGAAAATGACAGTACTATTATTCAAATGTAGATGTGATATTTTCAGAGGTTCCTATCCGCAAGAGTATGAATCCAGTTCTTAGTACTAAAGACGCACAGTTTATGGGTGAATATTTCTTAACTATGAAAACAATAGATATAACAGAAGCACCCAAAAACAATCTAACATGTTCATTGCACGAAGAAGAAAAGATATTTTTTAATTTAGTAAAAGAAAGGAGACAGGACTTCCAAAGAAAGGCTTCTGAAAAGAAATCGCATATCCCTCAATAGGCTGAGAAAGAGGGAATATATACAGATGGCAAGACTCATGCGGCGATGTCCCTAGATTATGAAAGGAAGGTGAATATCTGCCTCCATAGATCAAAGACTGACTATAACAATGTATTTATTGGTTCCAGTGAATGTGAACATAACATTTTGGTAATCGGAGGATGGGGACTAAAAGGGGAACAGATCCAGTATTTCCTGAAATGTATTATGTGTGTGGGAATAAACCCTATTTTAGGCTGCCTGCACATTGGTATGAAAGTTGCTATTTTGGAATTGTATTCCCTAAAGTCTATCATGTAAAAAGAATCACTGAAAGCAATGAAAACACAAACGAACTAACACAAAGGAAAAGAGCTAGTTTTTCAGAAATAGTAGGCAATACATTTAGTGCATTGATACCTTCAGTAGGAGTCATTCTGAATTCCCGAACGATTTGTCAATTATCAACAGTGGTTGATCGTCTATCGACTGATAATGCTGGAGGTTTTTTGAAGATCAATACCGAAATGGTTGCAATTAGATCAATGGTTTTACAAAATATTATTGGCAAAAGAGGGAGGAGTCTGTGAAATGCTGAAAGCGCAAGATTGCTGCACTTATATTCCAGATAAAAGCGTAGAAATTGGAGGATACATTAACAATATTTTGAAATTGGAACAAGCTCTGAACTACTGGAAGTTGATAGTGTATGGAAGAAATTAACAAATAGAATTACCTCAATAGGGGCTTGGTTTACAAATATAGGCAAAGGTTTTATAGGCCAAATAATATTACCTATACTTTGAAAGGTAACAATAATCTTAGCAATAATGACATGGTGCAAATGTTGTAGAAAGAGACAGAGCTATGAAGTAAATGAAAAGGGAAAGAAAAGAAAGTATGAAGAGATTCAGTTAGAAGAAATGAAAGGCGAATTATATAAGAAAATGAAAAATTTGAAAGATAAAAATGAGGAAGGAAATGAATAGACCGGAAAGGGAATTGAGATGTGCTAAAGTTGGCATCTGATTTGGTGATGAGTAATTTGTGATGGCACAAATGCCATCAGAGAGGGGATTGATGGAGCAAGGACTCATATAAAGGAGACTTGCTTGGAAGTAATCCTCTCATATAACCCTCAACACTGTATTAATTGAAGTTTTGTGTAAACTAATATACACCACATTCCATATTTTAGCTAGAATGATGATTGCTTATGTGTTTACTTACAAGTAACCCAAATTAAACTTAAAATGCCTGCTAACGTGGGAAACTGTATCGTGCATGCTTCAACTGCATCTACGCAGTATGACGAGTCTTTGCTTGGAGGGAATTTCCTGCACCTGCGCAAACGCTTTTAAAATGGCTGCTTGGAGACTCACATGCTAGGCATCTGCTTTGCCGAAACTAAAACATGCTGTTTACTAAATCCTAATACGGGAGAGCTTGTATAAGTAAAAGAGATCAGAGTAGAGATAGGTGGTAAACAGTGAAATCATTTTATTTTGAATTTAATGTTTTATTTTGACCTCCCTACTAGTTCGTATTTGGGCCTCCATGCGATGCTAAAGTTTGTACAGCACATGACTCCTCACGCAGGCGCAGTAATCACAAGCCGAAAGCCATGATGTCGTAGTTATATCCCATCCAAGGTTATTCTCGCAACATGTCCTGGGAACCTGATGGACATCCTGCAAAGTGAATAGACAACTTTTATATGTATACATTGTTGTTGATAAAGATGTGAAAACGGGTGTGAAATAAAGCTTGGAAAAATAAATTAATGGGCGGGAACATTAAACACAGAACCAAAGAAAAATTATTAAAACTTAGCATGGTGTGATGATCATTCCCTCTTGCCTGTCCAATCAGAATTAGGAGTCTCATGAAGTTGAAACATTAATGGGTGGTACATGAGTAATGAAAGGTATAATTGAGGTAATTTAGTTAGCTAGAACACATGAAGTGATGCTGAGATGCTGAGAGACCAGGATACTGTCCGAGAGCTGAGCGAAGGCTGAGGAAGAATCAATTTGCAGACTTAGAATTTAAAAGGCAAATAATTAGAAGAAGATCGCGGAAGAACTGAAGAGGTAATTAATTAGAAGAAGATCGCGGAAGAATCGAGGAGGAAGATAATGTTAGAGAGGAGCGCGACACAGGCGTCGGATCTAGAAGAGGTCACCTATCCTGTCCTGATTCCTGTCCTGAATCCTGTCCTGAGGTCTTTGTCACCTGATCTTTCCCAGAGGACTCTTCCAACTCCTTGGCTAAGGGGTTGGTTTCCACACCATTCTAGGTAAATATAATTCTGTGTAGTATGTCATTGTACTGCTCTCTCTATCCTCTTTTTCCTGAGTACTATCATTGTGAAACATCGTTCAAATTTAGGTGACTGATTATTGAAATAATTGAATTTTCCTCCTTGAAAGAACGGAGTTCGTACTGTAATTTGTTTTGGCTCATATGAATTACCTAAATATTTAAAACCTTTCCCGAGTCTGTGGTTATTTCAAATAGGGTAAGAAATCTAAAATCTAAAAGTAATTTCACCATCAACTAGTTCCAACAAATAGGTCCATTGACTAGAGGAAAGAACTTTTTGGTCAGTGAAAGATTAATCTTGACAGGTAACTAATCTCAATAAAAGGTGTTAGACCTGGCACCTTGGCGTGAGTCTCCCTTCCACTTTTTGCTGATGTGCCTCATGTGTTTTGTTGGTGTTAGCTGCTCAGGGCACTGTGCCACTGCCAATCAGTGCCACAGTACAAGTGCTCTCTATGAAAAGTGTATACATTGATTGGTTTCCATGTTTGGCTTATTTGGTTTACTATCAGCCCCTAGTAAAGTGCACCAGGAGTGCCAGGGCTTGTAAATGCAAATGCTGCTGGTGGGCTTGCAGCACTGGTTGTGCCACCCACAGAAGCGGCCTAGTAAAATGTGTCTAAGGTCTGCCATTGCAGAACCTGCGTGCAGTCTGGTACTGTCATGCTGACTGCGCAAGTGCCCCTACTTGCCAGTCCCTAAACCTTCCCTTTACTACATATTAGTCACCCCTATGGTAGGCCCAAGGGCAGGGTGCATTGTAGGCAGAAGGTAGGACATGCCCTGATGTGTGTGGCATGTCCTAATAGTGAATTACAGCCATTTTCATTTTTCACTATTGAAAGGCTTCCTGCTCTCCATAGGCCAGAATGGGCTGCTGGAATTATTACACGCTATAATCCCAGCGGGCTCAGAGAGCATGGTAGAAAGTCAAGTTTAGTATGCCTGAACTCAGAATAATAAAATACTTCTTTTAGTAAAGTTTATTTTAATATCCCGTGTGTTGTAATGACTTTCACATTAGTACTTTCAGAGGTGACATTTCTGTAATCTCACACTGTGTTTGTAAATACTACTTTTAGAAAGTTAGTATTTACTTGCCTAACCATTTCAGTCCGCCTCTGCTGTGTGTGTGTGTGCTGCCTAGTTTCAGTGAGGAGCAGGGCTGGGGAATTCCAGGAGACAGGCTGGCTGCCAGGTGGTGGGTAGAGAGATTACATCAGGATGGGTGGGAGGAGTACACCTTGACTCTGAATAGGGCTGTGCTCTGCCACCACAATACTGGCTCCACCCCCTGTGGAGCATCTGATGGCTCTGCCCTGTGCCCTGAAAGGAAAGAGCAGAGTCACCACAACAAAGAGCTCCAAAACCGGACTGAGCCAGGCACAGGCCCCCTGGCCACAAAGAACAAAAGAAACTGTGTATAAAAGAAGGAGCCCTGCTCCTAAGAAATCAGATCCTGTTGACGCCAAGAAGAAACTCTGCCTGAAGAGAAGGACCTGGGAAAGCTACAAGGAGAAATACTGTCTCTAGCCTGACTGACTGGCCTGTGGTGGGTGCCTTGCTGCAAGAAGGAGAGAAGAAGAAAAGACTGAAAGACTTTTATTTCACTTGTGCATCTAAAACAATCTCCCAGGGCTTGCTTGTGAACTTGCCCCCTGAACTGTGCCCCAGGAACAGTGGGCGCTACCCCTCCCTGGAAGAAGGGAACTGCTGCTGGTGAATTCCCCCCTTCAGCGCTGACTCCAGAGACCTGAGTGCGACTGGGAACCTGTCCCGCACTCTGAGAACCTGTGCGCCCTCATCCTGCCGAGCAAAGTGACCTCTGCCCAACTGTGCCGCATCTAGCACCATAACGGCCTGCCCCGCCTGGCCTGAGCACCGCGAACTGCTGCCCCCTCGAGCCGAAGCTCACACCGCAAGAAAGGACCGTCCGGTCCAATCAACGAGCATCTGTGGCCCCCGAGCCGTAGAGCCCACCGTAAAGACCGCCTGCACCGAGTTCGCCTCTCCTGGACGACACCCTGTTGGCAGCGCCTCGCCGCTGGATTCACCTCAAGCCGCCGCCCCCGCCTTCTTCAGCATGGTGACGGACGTCAAAGTCAAGAGGCGCCCAACAACGCATCGCTGCCCTCTGAGAAGCAGGACAGCACCGCGACGTGGGACAACCCCCCTACGACTGCTGCGTCGCCTCGAACCCCCAAGAAGAAACAAGGTACTGTGCGCTTTCAAAAACAACACCAGCGTACCTGCAGCATATGGCTGCAGCGTAGAGAACTGTGCGTGTTCTGACCCCCAGCGTACAGGCAGCGTACAGCTGCATCACAGAGAACTGTACGCGTCATCGTAGGCCAACCGTATGGCCCGTACTGCCTGAAGATCGTCGGCCCCGTACGCTTGCTCACGTGGGAAACGTGAGCTATCGTGGGGATCGTCCCGAAGAGCGGTACGACGCGTACCAAGAGCGGTACGACGCGTACCAAGAGCGGTACGACGCGTACCAAGAGCGGTACAACACGTACGAAGAGCGCTATGATGCGCACAGACCCCAGAGAGGTGCCGACAGCACCCAGCCTTGAATTTTGAAGAACTGTGGCCTCCTAAGACCAAATTGGAACATTATAACAAGTAACTGGAACCATGTTTAAAGTCTAAAGACTGTATTTAAAATCCTGCTTGAGAAATTTATATAAAGAGCTATATTTTTACAACTACAGTCTTGTGCCTCTGTGTGGTGGGTTGGTGGTTATTGTGGGACATTGCAAGTGCTTAACCATATGTACTCTAGAGATTAGCTTGACTGCTCGCGCCACACTACCTAGAGGGTGAGCAGGGGTTGTCTGCTGAGAGCAATCCTTTGCCCTGACTTAGAGGAGAGGGTCCCTGCTTGTCGCAAGGGCTTACCTGCGCCAACCAGAGACCCCCGATTCTAACAAAAGGTATTTATAAAAAATTGACCCCCAGCGGTAATTACTAATCTGTATAAATGTGTGTTTATCGGCCCAAGTGAGTATATGGTGTTTGAGTATCTGAGACTGGTAACCCACTGGATCACTGGCAAGCCCTCAAACCAGAGCCTAATGCAAACAAAACAAGCATTGTTAAAGCCTTTAGGTCTGCCTTTGAAGGGTTATTGTATATAGTATTATTAAAGGTATTGTAAATTGTGTGGGCTCCCTTAATGTTTCAGTAACATTTTCCCAAACAACTGTCAATGCAATGTACCTCAGTGGTCTAAATGCTTGCCACTGATGTATGTAGTGACATAGTAATTCCGGGGGCACATTTCTCAAAAAATCACGCAGCGCAGCAAGCCACCTTCCAGTGCTGCATGACATGGAAGGGCATGAATGCACCGTAATTAACATTACAAGGTGCACAGCATTCCTTTCTTTTCTTACAACCTGTGTTGTAAGGAGGATTGTTTTTGTGCAGGAAGGGACGACTTCCTGCACAAAAATAATTACTGAGGCATTTTCATCTTATTATGTGTGCTGCAGAATGCAGCACACATAGAATGAGGAGAAAAGAGGAAATATAAAGATATTTCTCCTTGTTAAGCCTCACCTGGGAAGATGCGCCATTTTGACACATTTACAAGTCTACCAGTAATGGTAAACCTGTGACTGAGCCAAAATCTGTGGGTGGATGTGTGGCAAAACCTACGCCTCCCTGGGACAGAGTAACGCAATACAGCGATTTGTCCTGAGTTGCGTTACTCCAGATTTATCAAGCCACTAAGGGCCACAGAAGGTGGCCTTGCATGCTTGATAAGTATTACTTACGAGTTACGTACTTTTGCACCACGTTGCATGGTGGAAGTGCGAATCAACTCTTTGGTAAATTTGGCCCCAAATCCTTATAAGGTCGACTGAGTTTCAATTTTGTGACATTGGATAATAGCATTGTATAGTAAGCACTACATTTGATACAAATATTATTTAGAAACACCTCTATCAATACCCCTCCCAAGACCCTATCACCCCTTGTAATTGTATTTGTAAATGTGTTTATATAGTGCTTGCGACCCCTAATGGTACAAAGGGTTATATATAAATTGAGTTAGTAAAAAGTCTCTAGTGTGATGTTTGAAAGTAAAGTCTTAGCAAGAATTTTCATAATACACAGTAACTGCTTCACTTGCCCAGCATTTGACAATTATGTCAATGGTATCTGTTAGAAATGGGGGTCTCGAGTTGGCAATGGTGTGCACCCTGTGCAAGTAGGTGCCCTTCCTTCTAGTCAGGGTAAGAGAGTTACACAACCAAGATAACCTCTGCTCACCCCTCTAGTGGCTTGGCATGAGCAGTCAGGCCCATCTCAGAGACAATGTGTAAAGTGAATAGACACTCAGTAACACAGTGAAAACACTAAAAATAGACACCACACCTGAATATAAAAATAACCAGTCTTCATCTAAACCAAACAAGACCAAAATGCCAAAAATCCAACATACAGAACTCAAGATATCACTTTTTAAAGGTTTAAGCAATTCTGTCCATAGAACTCTATGGATGAGGTGACTTTAGCACAAAATACCTCTTTTGAGTCAAATTCAAAGACGAAAAACAGCAGCAAAGGAAAGAAGCGTCGGAAAACACAGTAGTGCATTGGTTCTGGGGTACCAGGGGAATGGAGGTGTCAGTTCCACTGCACACAGGAGAAGTGTTGCGTCAATTCCTTACTGTGAGGAGAAGCGGTGCATCAAAATCTGAAAGTGGTTCCTTATTGAGGGGTGATGCGTTGGAAACTTTGGTTCACTGGTGTGATGAGTGGAAAACCCAGATGTGCTGGGGTCAATTAGGCGGTGGCGATACAGGTCCCGCATCGATTCTTCTGGCTGCGGACTGAGGATGCTTCAATTCTTTCAGCTGCACATAGGGCATACGTCGGAGTCAGAGCAGGGGTCTTGAAAGTCGAAAACACAGTGCTCTGGACTAGGCTGCGGCAGTTCTTCTGGAAACGAACAGGTGCTGTGTCGATTATTCAGCTGCACCGTGGCGATGCGTTGTTTTTTCAGGGAGTTCAGGGATGATGCAGATGAAGTCTCTGATGGCCCTGAGACTTTTTAAGAGGAGGCAAGCAAACTCAAGAGCTTGGAGAATTTTCGCAAGTGGGACACAGAACAGCAGCATCCAGTCTTTGTTCTCCATAAGGCAGAAGCAGCCACTGCAGGCCTACCCAGCAAAGCAGCACAACAAAGGAGAAGTACTCCTTCTGATAGCACTCCAGCTCTTCCTCTTGGCAGAGTCTCCTCTTGATCCAGAAGTGTTCTCAAGGTCTGGGGATTTAGGTTCAATACCTTTACCCCTTTTGGGGTTTGAAGTATGCATAGTTTAAAGGATAGTCTTGTAGTGCACAGATCCTGCCTAGCCTTGTCCTGGCTCAAGACATACTCCAGAGGGGTGGAGACAGCATTGTGAGAAGCCAGGTACAGCCTTATTCAGGTGTCAGTGACAACTCCTCCCACCACTCTAGCCCAGCGCGGGCCATCAGCCTGGTGATGGGCAATCAGGATATGCATTTCACACCTTAACTTCCTTTGTGTGACTGTCTAGAGCGAATGCACAAAAGCCCAACTGTCATTCTAAACGAGGCATTGATTCCAAAGGCAGGTAGAGGCACAGGATGATAAAGCAAGAAATTGTCCACTTCTAAAAGTGGTGTCTGTAAACACATAATTTAAAAACCACCTTCACTGAAAGATGTATTTTTAAATCCTGAGCTCAGAGAGCCCAAACTCCAAATCTTCCCAATTGAAAGTTACCCTTATTAAACACAATTTATTTTTCAGATAAAGAATAATATTCACATTGCATTGCACATAGTCACTTTACAAGCCAATCAAGTTGTACCTGACAGTTACGTACACAGTGGTAATTATTATAGTGTTTTACACTTAAGTCAGGCTTGGAATCCAGGCCCATCAGGCAAAAAAAAAAAAAAAAACCCGGCCTCCTCCCACATTCCCAGTCCCAGAAATTGGGCTAACCGACCAGCAATGCCAGCCATGTGTAACAATGGAACACGGCTTGAGTAGAACACGCCGTGCAGCACAGGAGAACCGGGGCTCAGAAAGCATCCCCTTAGCCCACTCCCTCAGGCACTATCCCATCATTAACCTGTGTGGCAGAGGCTCGCTTAGTGGAATCAAAGTAGGTCCTCAGTGGTCCCCAAATATCCCTTGGGCATGACGTCGGTGGCATAAAACTGGCATATATCTCAGCATTGGTGTTGCAGTGTGCCAGACTCCCCAGCAAGTCTTGTAGCTTGGGAGTGGACTTCCTGCCCCAGTGAATGGCAACCTCTCTTTTAGCTAAAAGCAGCCCCAATGAAGCTAGTTTCTTGACTTTCTTAGGAATCTGTACCCTGTACCCTAAAAGAGCTATTTCAGGAATGGGGACTATTGGAATGCCGATTATCTTCCCCAGAGTCACATGCACCGCTGACGAATAGGACTGTAAACGGGGACAGGACCATGTCAGATGTATAAATCGGCGTGCAGTGCAGTGCATTTCAGACAGGTGTGTGGTTTATTGGCGTCTATCCTATCTGCCAAGGCTGGTGTAAAGTAAGCGCGGCGGAGAAATCTGAAGTGTAGCAACTTATGACGGCTGTTAAGTGATATGTCCTTAGTGGCCACACAGCATTTGGTCCATTGTTCATCTGTGATGGTGCAACCCGTGTCCGCCACCCAGGCCTGTCTGAGGCAAGAGTTATCCGCAGGCAGCATCTTAGAGCAGGCTTTGTACAGTTTAGAAATAAGGCATCTGCCGCCAGGGGCCTCCAACACCAGTGTGAGTGGGGGAAAGAGTCAGGCTCAACAGGGTAATTGGGAAGAGCAGCACTCAGTGAAGATTTCATGCGGCTCAGGAGGAATTGTGTCATAAAATTACAATCAGTGAACCTGGCGTCCTCAACTATTGAGAAAATATGGCCCCCCGGAAAGAGATCACCCACTTTTGCAATATCTAGTGTGGATGGCGTGTTCTGAACCAGCCTCTCTCCAGTGATTGGGAGCCATCGTGCATTGGGCAAGGGCAGGGAGGAGGTGTATAGTTGCATCGCACCTGTGCGCTTTTTCAACTTGCCCCACGCCCAGGAAGTGGTGGACACTGTTTGTATGCCATGCCTGTCTTTTGGAAAAACACCCGGCAGCACCTCGCATAAGTTGTTGGGGAGAACCAGGTCTGCCTCCGGCCGTAGAAAGGGTATGTGTGCATCAGGATGGAACCAAGCGAAAGCATAGTGGCATTGCGCCACTAAATAATATAGTTGGAAGTCTGGCACATTGAACCCGCCCCTGTCATACGGTAAAGTCATTCTCGACCAGCGAACACGTGGTCTCCTTCCGCCCCATATTAGTCGAGTCATGAGTGTCTGCAAAGTGCGGAAGAAGCCATCAGAAAGGGGGATCGGGATGTTGTTAAAAAGGTATAAGAATTTGGGAAGGACCACCATTTTCAATATAGCCACCCTGCCAGCCAGAGAATGCGGCAATCTCAGCCATCTGTCAACTTGTTCCTCTAATTTTTGATAAGTCTGCCCGTAATTTAAACAAATGATTTGCGTGGTGTCCAGGTGAATGTGTATACCCAAGTATTTTACCGAGTATTGGCACCATTCGAGAGGAAATTCGCATTCCCATTGGTTTCCCGGATAAGGGGAGACAAATTAGTGTGTGGCTCCCGGACGTAAAGGATAGTATCATCAGCATAAAGGGAAGAAAGGAATGGACCAGTGTTGAACTGCAATCCTCTATGCAAATGGCGTTCCTGGAAATGCCTTACCAAAGGGTCCATGGCTAGGATGAATAAGAGCGGGGACAAAGGGCAACCCTCTCTGGTCCCCCGATATAGCCGAAATGGCCTGGACAGGGTCCCGTGTAAACGGTGTCGTGCTGATGGCTTGCTATATACCAGCGAAACCGTGGAAATGAAGCCATAGGGAAATCCCATGCGTTGCATCACCTCCACTAGGAAAGGCCATTCTAAAGAATCAAAAGCTTTCTCTGCGTCTAGTAATACCTCAGCCGCTGGGACATCGGGCTTTATTCTATGCAGCACGGAAAACAGCGTGCGAAGATTCAGGGATGTAGAACGTCGGGGGACAAAGCCGGATTGCATTGGAGAAATTATATACTCCATCAGCTGTGATAATCTATTTGCAAGCACTTTTGCTAGGAATTTATAGTCTAGATTCAATAAAAACAGTGGTCAGTACGAACCGCATTGCTTGTGGTCTTTGCCAGGTTTCGGAAGAAGTATAATCACAGCTTCCCGTAGCGTGGGGGAGAGAATTTGTTTCTCCAATGTATCCGCATAAACCTCAATCAGCTGTGGGGCCAGGATGTCTTTGGATTTGTTATAAAAATCCCCTGTGAAGCCGTCAAGCCCCAGGGTGGAGGAACTGCGCAGGGAGTCTATAGCCAGTGTGACATCAGTGACTGATATGGGCACTGCCATAAAGTCCAGCATATCTTTTTCCAGAAATACCAGCACAATCTCATCCAAATAAGCAGTCTGGGCAGTGCCATCAGGGTCTGCCCTGGAGGAGTACAGTGTGGTGTAATAGTCCAGAAACTCATCTCTAATGGCTGATGTGGAGGTGAGCAAGGCGCCGGAAGCTGAGTTTAACTCAGTAATGTATGATTTACTGTAAGGTGGTCTCAGCACTTGTGCCAGTACTCTGCCAGGCCGCTCACCCTCACCGTATCTTCGCACAGTCTGATATTTCCCCAAATATAGTATCTCCCTATCAGCTGTGTCTATATACTCCGCCAGAAGGGCGAGTCTCTCTGCCTGAGCTCTTGGATCTGGAAGGGATACGAGCTGGGAATCAAGTTTAGCTAAGTCGTGTTCGATGCGGGTTAGCATCTGACGAAGATCCCTGAGAACACCGGCCTGCTTGGAGATGCATACCCCCCTTATAACTGCCTTGAACACTTCCCATAGAACCGCCGAAGTGTCCACCGAGCCCATGTTGTGTTTGAAATAGTCCTCTATTGCCTCGCGAACTTCTGCCTTGAACACATCCTCCAGGTGGGCCTTACTTGGGAACCGCCATTGCTTTTCGTACCCTTCCGGGCGTGGAAGCAGCAGATGTAAGACCACCAGGGAGTGGTCAGAATATGTGCTAGGAAGCGTAGTGAGAGAGCCAAACCAATCCGTTATGCTGGGGGAAAGCAGCCAATAATCTAGCCTGGACCAGGTGTCGTGTGGGCCAGGATAGTGAGTGAAGTCGGTGAGGGTGGGATTACGCCGCCGCCAAATGTCTATCAGCGAATACTGAGGGCAGAGATCTGTCAGGGCACGCCTCGCCCGAGGTTTAGCGTCTGGTGCATGAGATTTGCTGTCCAGTGTGATGTTCAGTGACAGATTGAGGTCCCCCCAAGCATTAACCCATGGGAATTGTGTTTCGCAATCCGGGCATTCAGGTCGTGGAAAAACTCAGGGGCATCAACATTGGGAGCATGCACGTTAATCAGAGCGACTCTGTGGCTGTACAGAGTGCCCGCTACAATCACGTACCTGCCCAATGGGTCACGGGTCATGTCAGTAAGTGTAAAGGGGACTCTCTTGTGTATTAGTATCGCTGTACCTCTGGCGCAGTTGCTATAATTAGCAAAGTACCTGTGTGCGCCCCAGCTGGCGCCAAAGCGGGCTGAATCAGAGGGGGGGAGGAGTGTAAATAAACTATATCAACCTTGTGTCGAAGAAGGTAGTGAATCACCTGGCGCCTCTTACGAGTATTATTGAGGCCTCCGACATTCCAGGTCATTAAGGTGATGGCTGATGGCCCCTGGACGTTACCTAACCGTGATATTTAATTTCAATATAGACATTTTCCTTTCAGGACTGTAGAGTGATGAAACCTTGGCAGGCAATGCTAAACTCAAGCGCAAACACAATCAAAATGCGTGAACTTAACCCCAGCCCCCCACCCCCCACCCAGCCGCCTACCATCCCTTAGGTGGCCAACCCCTAGCAAGATAACGCGCCCAGTAATCATAAGGATCGTCGAGCAGACAGTTGTGGTCCAATAAGTGGGCCCCAGAATGGGATAAACCAACTTAGCGGATACAACAGAAGGGGGCGGCAACCCAGAATCAAGCTGGCCTAGTGCCGTATCTGTAAAGAAAAATCAAAACGAACAATGCAATTTCCCATTTACAAACTGTAGATCACACCAGGTTATGCAAGATACCCTCAACCAGCACCAGTGTTCGAAAATAGGCCCACACTCGCATCAGAGCCACTGTGTGGCGGGGAAGCAAGCGCCCCCCCATCGATGATTGAGAGTTCTGCGCCTTATGCGTGCGGCAGAATTCCTGGGCCTCAGTTGGGGTATCAAATATACAAGATCTGCCGTCCACATCCACCTTAAGTCTCACGGGGTATAGCATGCCATATTTGAGTCCAAGATTGCGTAGCGTAGCCTTGACCCCTTGAAATTTGCGGCGTGCCTCCTGGACCATTGGAGTAAAGTCTGGATAGATTGCCAACTTGGACCCCTACTATTCAACCGGTCCGCGCTCCCTTGCCAGACGGAGCGTGGAGTCTCGGTCCCTGAAATTCAGGAGGCGCGCTATGATGGGTCTGGGCGGAAGGCCAGGGTTGGGTCTGGGGCCCAGTGACCTGTGGGCTCTCTCTACCACAAAGCCAGGTGTAAAGGCCTCACTGCCAAACAAGTCTGTAAGTAATTACTCCACAAAGAGGTCCATGCAGCCTGTAGATGTCGTCTTCGGGACCCCCATGATGAGGACGTTGTTGCGTCGTCCGCGTGCTTCCAAGTCCTCATTTTTTATGGCTACTTCCTTGAGAAGTCGTTCTGCCCATCCTCCAGATCTGAGACACGAGCCTCGGCCACGTCGGGTCGCCTGTCGTGGCCTTGCACTTTGGTGCCAAAAGATGCAATTGTCTGGTCTAGGGAGTCGAAGCGAGAGTCCAGCGCCTTGAATCCCACCTTCATTTCCAGCAGCTTGGAGGCGACGGAGGCACCCGAAGGCTCAGGATGCGCCGTGGCCGGTTCCTTTTCCACCATGGCAGTATTGTGAGATGTTGCACCTTCAGCTACTTTTTCAAAAAGCAGGGTTCTTTGCCTGGGATCCTTGCGTCCCATCCCGAAAATGGGGGGCAAGGGAAGAAGGCAGAGCCGGACAGAAACGTAGTGCACACTGTCAATGGATCAGGTATCAACTTTGTGTAGACCCCGGATTCTCCAGACACGTAGGGTAGCAGGCTGGCGCAATCAAGCGTTTATAACAAGGTCCGTGTACCTTCGGCCAGGGCAAACAAAATGGCGGCTTCCCTTTAGCAGGACGGGAGCGTTATTGCGGCAAACTTGTGGTCACCAGTGCTGACGGGGTGTGTATGCACAGTTCATATGTTCACAATGGGCAGGCCGCGCAGTGCAACCTACAGTGTCTAGGCGTCTTGAGCACGATTGCAGCTTTCAATATAGTGAATAGAGTGGCTCCAGCCATCAGCCAGCATCAAGGAGGGCCCCGGAACACCACATGGAGTCCCATTAAGCAGGGAGAGTCGTCACAGGCACAGCCGCCGCAGCGCCAGGCCAGCGCCCAACCCCCAGCGGTGAAGGTCCGAGGGCCCGATCCCCTCATGCGCACAGCACAGCGTGACACGGCAACGGGTCAGGGCAGCCGACCCAGCGACCGCAGCGGGAGGGGGGAGCGGCACCCACACAGCCCGACTCACCCGGCACGTCGCTGCATCGGACCGGCGGAGTCCTCCTCCTGCCACTGGGCGGGCGATCTGCGGGATTCTCCAGGACACCAGATGAGGCCACGCCGGCCTGACCCCCGCCTCCTCAGACACGCAATTCTTCGCACAGGATGGGAGCCGACACCGGGGAATCACATCATCGCATGCCACAGCGCTTCCGCCATCAGTTACGCCGCTTCCAGAGCTGAACTCTGTGCATCGCCATGGGGAAATCACAGATGCGACCGGCCAATTACTGGAGCTTCACTCGCTGGCGGCCATCTTTGCCGCCGGCTTGGCCACACCCCCCAATTGAAAGTTACCCTTAATAGATGTTACAAGGCAGCTTCAATGTTAACCTATCGGGGAGATAGTCCTTGCAATAGTGAAAAATTAAATTGGCAGTATTTCACTATTAGGGCTTGTAAAAGACACCAGTACATGTCCTACCTCTCCCATATACTACACCCTGCCCATGGGGATACCTTAGGCCTACCTGAGGGGTGCCTTACATGTTGAAAAAGGTACAGTTTGGGCTTGGAAAGTAGGTGAACTTGCCGGGTTGACATGGCAGTTTAAAACTTCACTTGTAGATACTGAAGTGGCAGGCGTGAAACATGTTTGCAGGGCTACTCATGTGGGTGGCACAATCAGTGCTGCAGGCTCACTAGTAGCATTTGATTTGCAGGCACTGGGCATACACATTGTTAACCAATAAACCAATCATGGATAAACCAATCTCCAATACAATTTACACAAGGAGCACTTGTACTTTGGCACTGATCATCTTTACGTGTCCAGAGTCACAAACCAGCAAAAACAAAGTCCAGAATAACATAAAAAATACAGGAGGTAGAGGCAAAAAGACAGGGGAAATCACACCAAGGATGCCAGGTCTAACAGTATCATTGTTACACGCCTCTACAAAGCTTAAAGCATAGAATTGTGCAGAATTTTTTCCACATTATCTCTTAAAATGCTTGATGGGAAATTCTGGACATACCTTTAATTTCCCCAAAATAAAAAAACAATAAACATTTTGAAACATTTCTAAATGCGTGCAGTACTTTCTAAATAAGATGCTTGAAAAGGCAAATTATAATGGCATCATACTTACTCAATCAATTAATACACATTCAGTACATTCACATACAGTGTGCTGTTCTGCCATTAACAAATAAGTTGCTGGCAGACAACAGTAACACAATAAGCATGCAAAGCCAAAAGGTCTGGTGTTTGTTGCCAGTCACTTTCCTTTGTTATTGCTTGTTAGGTCTTGCTGGGTCAGCGCGCATGTGCTGCTCGGAGAGACATTTTGTATGTGAGTTTTTTAAGTTCTGCTGGCTGGCCTAGCGCTTGCGTGCACGTGAGCGTGCGCGCGCGCAGCCGCCATGCGCTAGGCCAGCTGCACTCAGGAACGCCTTTCTGCGTCATCGTGATCACTTTCGCTTTCACAGCGATCGTGATCGTGATGACTTTCGAGGCCAATGCTTGTCATTTTGGCAGCTAAGTCAGGAACTTTTTTTTTACATTTGTTGTGTGATTTCTGAGTACATCATTCGCTTCTCCTCTCTCTCAGTGATGCGTGGTCGATCCTAAGCGATGAAGGCGTCTTTACCAGCACGCCTGCGGCATCCTTGCCTCTTGAAAGTCTTTCACTGCGTAGCGTTTTCCATTTATGATGCAGTGGAGGTGGAAAGGGGGGCCCCATTGACAAAGGATCCTTTCTTTTTGCAGTTGCAAAGTAATTTCTTTGAATACTCTACATCTGCCAATGTGTAAAAAGAGACTTCCTGGTAGAATGATATTGTTTTGCATGTAAAAAGTATAGTTTCTTCTTTTCGAGCTTCGGAAATGTGTCCTTCTTTTTCTTGGAAAATGTGAACGCGTGTCAGTACATCTGTTGAGAGATTCCTTTCTTGTTGGAACAGAATACACTCTGTGTGTGCAGTCCAGTTGGATGGTCTTATCTTCTGGCAAGTGTAGCAGCTGTGAAAAATATTAGCTAGTCTCAAAGTTTTTATGGTTTAAATCTTTTTGTTATTGATTTTAAATGGAGTTGTACACATACACCCACCTACATCCAAAGGCTGGTGGGGCGTTACTTTCCTAAAATGGCCATTATTAGAGAACATAAACAACATACTGATCCCATCAACAACAACCACACACCTTGCTCCCTGTCCCCATTCAATCTGGGAATTTTGCGTATGATATCTTTTGTCACATTACCCTCTTATAGTCCTTTCCAGGCAGCCTTCTTTTCAAAGCCATATTGTGCCTGCTCAGTGAGCTAATAGTCTGTTAGGTTGTGTGAGTTTGCATTGTACGAAGGATTCTAAGATATTGCAGGCAGGAAAGCTCACTAAATTCTGCTGAAAACAAGCCAATACACTGCTCTCAAATTTTCTTGAAGTGCACCTTGCGATTCTCCCTGGCTGACAGCAGTTTTCCATGCCAAACAGTTTCCAAAGCCTGGTCAGTCAGTCTCCATATTCTGGTGCTTGTTCCTGCCCTCATTTTGCCGTGTTTGCTTGCCTGGCAGTGCATTGTGTCATGCAGATCTCAAAGGGAAAGTTTGCTTATTTGGGACACCCAGCAAAGATGTATGGTGAGAGTTGCATGTCTATTGAATATAGTGTTTCTGTTGGAGAACACCTCCCGCCAATAGCGATGCAGTTTAGGGCATCTCCATGCCAAGTGTTTGTGTGTGTGCCTTTCTCCAGCAGTTTGCTGATATTACGGGATGCCATCTGTGGACTCTTTCTGATGTGTAGTACAAATGATACTGTTTTTAGGTCTTGCCTGACCCAGCGCTTGCACTGGTCTGACGAGACTTAATGTAAGGGCTTCAAAAAATGCTACCGCCGGCCACAGCTTGCAGTGCATGTGCGCAGGCGTGCGCTTTAGCAGAGACGCCATATGGCGTGATTACTGCTGCATGCGCACGACTCGCGCACATGCACTGCAAGCTGTGGCCGGCGGCAGTCATTTCTCGAAGCGGGCGCTTGCTTTTTTTTTCTGTTTATTACTTCTATGTAGTATGGTGGCACCCGTGCTTTAGCTTAAACATTTTAGGCTAAAGTTGGGTGTTGAGATTGCTTCAAATGTAAAGAAATAGACAATTCTTTACTTTTTTTTTTATAGCAATCATTTTTATTGATTTTCATAACAACAGTATCATTGCACATGTGTAGTCATACAATAACAAGTAACTGCCGGGTGTCCCCTGGCCATAGGTATCTGCAGAATGCCCCATAGGTGGTTCAGATGCTCCATGTGCGGCCCAGGGGAACCCCTCCTCAGACTCCTCCGGTACCCCGTCCCACCCCCCACCCCCCCCACTACCCCCCTCCCGCCATTCCCCCCCCAGAGGCTGCTGCAAAGCGTCCGAAAAAAAAAGGGGAAACAGTTTCAGTCTGTGGAGTGCCAGGTCCGGAAGATACGCAACGTCCTCCACGCGGAAGACGGCTGCCGGGAGGCCCCTAGATAAGTAGGCCAGCAACGAGCCCCAAGACTCCTCAAAGGCTGTGGGATCATCCCTAAAGCACACCGCCAGACGCTCCATCGAGAGCAGGCGCCACAGGCGGGCATGCCACAGTGACATAGCGGGAGCAGCCTGTTTCTTCCATGCCGCAGCCACCGTGAGCTTAGCTGCCCCCACGCAGAGCCACCATATAGCTTTATCTCCTCTGGACACCCCCTCCCAGTCCTCTCCCCGAAGACCCAGGATGACATGAGCGAGGTCCCCGGGGGGTTCAAAGCCCAAAATCTCTTTAATCTGCGCTAAAATTTCTGCCCAGAAAGGTTGAATACTAGGGCAGTCCCACCAGATATGTTTGAAATCCCCGAGGAGACCACATCCCCGCCAGCAGAGTGCAGAAGTCCCCGGGAAGATCCTAGCCAATTTTGTGGGGTATAGGTACCAATCAAAGATGGTCTTGTAGTGAGCCTCCCGTAAGCCTACCAACAAGTTATGCCTGGGAATGTCCCGCCACAAGCCCCTCCACTCAGCTTCAGTTATCCCTCTCCCCAGGAGTTGCTCCCAGAATTCCATATGTCTGGCCCTGGGTGTGTGTAGTGTAGTCAGCAGCTTCCCATAGAGAGACGAGATTGCCCCCTTCATCGCGCCCGCCCACGACAAAACCAGTTTCTCCATATCCGTGAGGCTCCGGCAGCCCGCCTCCTTTAACGGTGGCGCCGTGGCCCAGTGTTTGAGCTGCAAATAATGGAACTGCTCACTGTTGGGGACCCCAAATTCACTCTTACAGTTCTGAAACGAGCGGAACGCCCCCTTGTCGAATAGGTCCGCCAGCTTTAGACACCCTCCCTCTCGCCACCCATCAAAGGGACCCTCCTCTCTGGCTGGGGCGAAGGCCGGATTAAAGTGTATCGGGGTATATGGTGAAGGGAATGTCGTCCACCCCTCCCTCCGCGTGACCCTATCCCAAACCTCCAACGTAGTGCGCGTTGGCGTGCTAAGATATGCATTCGGCGGTCTATCTCTCCTCGGTTTCCACAGCAGATCCCAGATGGATCTGCCGACTATCGCGTGGTCCATATGAAGCCAATGCTTCTCCGATTCCCGTACCGTCCATTCCAACACGACCCGCAATTGGGCCGCTTGATAGTAAAGCTCAAAGTCCGGCAGCCCCATCCCTCCGTCCGCCCTTTGTTTCCGAAGCATCGTGAAAGGGAGCCGGGCCCTCCCTCCTTGCCACACAAACTGAGTGATCAACGTCTTCAGCTGCGGAAGAAATGCCTTCTCCAGCGGGATCGGCAAGGCCTGAAACAAGTAAAGGACCCGGGGCAGCACCATCATCTTCACCGCGTTGATTCTCCCCAACCAAGATATGTACAAGGGCGTCCACCGCCGCAACTCCTGCCGCAAGTGCGGCAAAACTGTGGTGTAGTTGGCCCCATACAGTCCCGAAACCGTCGGCGTAAGCTGCACCCCTAGATATTGTAGCGAGTGTTGGGCCCATGAGAGCGTCGTCTGGGATTTGAGCAAGGCCACCTCCGCTCTCGAGAGTGTGAGATTGAGTATGTAGGATTTGGTCATGTTGACCTTGAACCCTGCCACTCTCTCAAAGTCCCTCAATTCCCCCTGCACCGCGGGCAGAGAGACATGTGGCTCCCCCAGAGTCAGCAGAATATCATCCGCGAAGAGGGAGATTTTGTGGTCCTCCCCGCCAAATCGAATCCCTTTAATGGAAGCATTCTCCCTCACCCGAATGGCTAGTGGCTCAATGCTGAGGGCGAAAAGCAGAGGGGACAGCGGGCACCCCTGTCTAGTACCTCTAGTCAGATGGAAGGGCTCGGAAGGTGTCCCGTTGACCACCACTCTCGCGGAGGGATGGCTGTAGTTAGCTCGCACCATCTCCATGAAAGCGTCCCCGAACCCACATTTTTGCAAGGTCAAGAAGAGGAAGGGCCAGTCCACGCGGTCGAACGCTTTTTCAGCGTCCAATCCTACTAGCACAGCTGGAATCTTAAATCTGGATGATTTCTCAATAAGGTGGATGGTACGCCGTATATTATCGTGCGTCTGGCGCCCTTTAATGAAGCCCGATTGGTCCGGGTGGATCAATCGAGGCAGCAGGTCATCCAGGCGGCTAGCTAGGATCATGGAGTAGAGCTTGGCATCTAGGTTCAGAAGAGCTATGGGGCGGTATGATGCACACACCAACGGATCCTTGCCCGGTTTAGGCAGGACCGTAATCACCGCCTCTGCCATTGACTTGGACACTCTCGCCTCCTTCGCCACCGCCCGAAACAGAGCCGTCAGATGCGGGGCGAGCTCGTCTACAAAGTGCTTATAAAAGTGGGCGGTATAGCCGTCGGGCCCAGGCGCCTTGTGGAGCTGGAGACGCTTTATGGCATTCCGCACTTCCTCCACGGAAATAGGTTCGTCCAGCCGTTCCCGGTCCAGCGCTGATAGCTGGGGGCACTCCACCCCATCGAGATATGCCGTTTGCACGTCGTGCGCCAGCGGGCTCCCCCCATACAGCTCACCATAGAAATCCCTAAAGGCTCTAGTCTTCGCTGCCTCCTCGTGTGTGACTCGGTCTGGCCCTACCCGAATGCCTCCCACATAGGATTTTGCCCGCTGAATGCGAAGCTTTCGAGCCAACTGAGAACCCACCTTGTCCCCCTGTTCATACCCCGCGCGGCGCAGCCTCAGCAAGGTATATTCCGCCCTGGTGCTGTAAATCGCCCGCAATTTACCCCTCACCGCCGTGAGTCGTCGTTGCAGGTCGCGAGTGGGTTTATCTTTATGTCTGCCCTCCAACCCCCTAGGTTCCTCCTCCAGTGCCTCCCGTTCCAATGCCTGTTGTCGCCGCAGCGACGCCTGTAGTTGGATGCATTTGCCCCTCATCACCGCCTTGAACGCGTCCCACGTATTCTGATGTGAGGTGTCTTCAGGCGGGTTGTCCTGGAAGTACTCCCCTATGGCCTCGGTCAGCTCCACCCTCCGCACTTGGTCTCGCAGGAGGGCCCCCGGAAAGTACCATCTGCCACGACCCCGCACCCCCCACTGAAGCTCCAATAGAACCATCCCGTGGTCTGAGACCGAGATGGGGAGAATCTGCGCCCCTGTCGCCTTCCCCACTAATGCCTGGCTAATGAAGATGTAGTCTATTCGAGTGTAAGTCCGGTGAACATGGGAATAGAAAGTATAGTCTTTTGCCGTCTCGTGGAGAGCCCGCCACCCATCCCGCAGACCTAGGGAATCGAAGCGGTCCTTGACTCGCTTGGAAAACACTGATGATCTGGCCCCCGCAACGTGGGAGCCGTCCAGGACGCCATCCCACAGGCAGTTAAAGTCCCCCATCAGAATGATGGGGCCCTCCGCGAACCCGCCCAGGGACCCCAACATGCGGACTGTGAACACCGCCTGACCCGTGTTCGGAGCATACACGACCGCAATGGTGCATAGTTGGCCCTGAAGCCGCCCCTTGAGCATGAGCCACCTCCCCTCCTTATCTCTCTGTGAATCCACTACTTGGAAGGGTGTTGAGCTATGGAACAATATCGCCACTCCATTATGTTTGGTGGTGGCCGCTGAGTGAAAAATCTGCGGGAATGCCCTATGCTTGAGCCTACCCACATCCTCCCTTGTAAGGTGCGTTTCCTGCAGAGCAACTACCTTGACCTGCCGATCCACAATGTACTTCAAGACCTGCTGTCTCTTCTGGGGCGAGTTCAGGCCCTTCACGTACCATGTAGCCCACGTCACCATCTTAAGTGAGTGTAGACCCCCCTCTCCACCCCGTGTTGTGGGATCCGCCGATACCAGACCTCAGCGCCTGTCCGCCTCCGCCCCCCGGGCCCCCCTTCTAATGTCTCGCCGACCCTCCCCGGACCCTCTCCACGTCTTCGTTGCAGCCTACCCCTGTCACCCTCCCCCCCGCCCAGACCCCCCCACATCCCCCCCCCCCTCCCGCACCCCCCCACCACAAGAACCCAGCCATGGAACCCCTCGTGCCTTGGGTAGTTCCAGGGAAAGTAACCAAGACCCTGCCCCATCGAACTTCTAACCTCATCAACTTGCTCCGCAACCGGCAGAGCATCAACAACATGTGTGCCAGACAAAGGGCTCATAGAGAAAAACAAAAACCTCAGTGTCCATGTAACCTCAGTGTCCCTGTGGAGACTGCCGCATCTCTCCGCTGAGCCGTCACAGACTCGTCACCAGCCACCTGGCTTCGCCGCTCGGGCTCCCGGGTCCCTCCCGGCCGGAGGACCCCCCGCGGTCGTTCTTGAACTGCATCCCGGAGAATCCCGTTCCTCCAGCTCGCGACCTCTACTCACGGTGGGGCCCTCCTCGCTGGCGTTGCGCCCTGCGCCACTGCTCCCCCTGAGAGCCGACTGCCACTGTCCCGGATGGCCCCGGGCCGCCTCCTTCCTCCGGTTCCGTCGGGAGGCCCAGGATACGCAGCCCATCTCCCAAGTCTGTGATGTGGTGTCGTTTATTTTGCCATTCGAAGCTGAGCCCAAAGGGATAGGTCCAACGATAGCGCACATTGTCCTCTCTGAGTTTGCTGGTCACCGGGCGGAGCTGCTGCCTCCGAACAAGGGTGGCCTGCGACAAGTCCTGATATAGAGAGCAACTGTGGCCCTGGAACGAGACCTCCTTCTTCTTCCTAGCCGCTTCCAGGATGGCCTCCTTGACTGGGAAGGCGTGCAGCTTTGCCAGGACATCCCTAGGTCTCCGGCGTTCGCCGTGAACCGGTGGTCCGACCCTGTGCACCCGATCCACTTTTATTTTCAGGTCTGGCTTGTTCACCACCTCTCCAAAGAGGCCTATAATAAACGCCTCCAGGTCCGGACCCTCTGCGCCTTCTTCCAAGTCTCTCACCCGTATATTCTCCCTCCGGGAACGATCCTCCAAGTCCTCCAGCTTCAGAGCAGATTGCGCCAGCTGAGCGCGAAGCTCCGCGCACTCCGACCGGGAAGCCTGAGCTGCACTATCCAGGGATTGCACCTTCTCCTCCACCTCCAGGATTCGCGACCCCACGGCGTCCACATCACTGCGCAGATCACCAAGCTTCTCCGTCAGGTCCCCACGCAGTTGGTCCAGGCTGGCGTGGAGGTCCCGTTTAAGTTCACCACATAAATCCCTCTTGAAGTCCCGGAGCGTAGCCACCAGGTCATCCTTCGTCAAGGCCATGCTGTCCCCTCCGCCTGGACCTCCCTCGTCTGCAGTGCTGGAGAGCGCCTGGAAGTACTTCGCCACGCGGTTTTCCTGTGGCTTCGGCGCCTTTTTTGTCGGGGGCGCACGGGACGACCTCCCCATCAGACCGTCCCCTCCGTGCCTCACGACGTCGCCTCCACCAGTTCTATGGCCCCGTTGCGTCCGACCACCACTGCTCAGCCACCGAGACCCCGGAAGCCAGAGCAGGGACCGACTTGTCTCCGCTCGCCGCCTCCAGGCACTCAGCTGGTCCCACGTGCCGTGCCTCAGAAAGTCCTCACCAGCGCCGACCCGCACCTATATCTCAGAGCACCCTTCACATCTAGCGCGCCAGAGAACCAGTGCTGCGGAGGCTCCCCCGGTGCCGGCAGGTGTCTTACTTGGCCGCCATCTTGGAGTCAGGCATCGTCTCGCGCCCGGGCGCGCGGTGATTGCCCCCTGCGCCCCTGCTCCCTCCAGCCTGGCTCGGTCTCCGTCAGGGCAGACCACTTATCTCCTTTTGGCCCTCCGTCCCTCCTCATGGGCTCCGTGATGGCCGCAATCTCCGCCTCCTCATGCGCGTCCCACGGTAAGGTGTCCCCGTGCGTTGTCCCGCTCTCTGGCGCCGGCAGATTCCGGTTCAGCCTCACTCCAGCCGCGGCGGTCACTCCCGCTGCGCGGTCACCGCGACCAGCCTCCAGTCACTCTTCTGAGTCCGGGTGAACTGCCGCTCGGCGAGCGATCGTGGCCCTCCGCCGCCATTTTGCTCGGTCATCGCTCCCGGATCAGTGCTCGCTTTCTAGCCGCACCGGGGCCGCCTCATCCACGCCGCCGGTCCATTCGCCTCCACAGGTGTCCCGCGAGTGTTTTCCTCGCAGTGCGCCAGTCCAGAGCCCCCGTCTAGCCGCTCACAGGAGTCCGTGGGGCCGGTGCTGACTCAGTGCACTACCAGTCAGCCATCTTACTTGGCCACGCCCCCCAATTCTTTACTTTTGAAGCAATCTCGGCACCCGACTTTAGCTTAAGATGTTTAAGCTAAAGCACGGGTGCCGCCATTACTACAGAGCAGTAATAAACAGAAACAAGCATTGGCATAGCGAATAGGTCTCACCTTTGGGACCTTATAAGTATTTAGTTATGCAACTGTTGCATGGCTAAACACTTATAAGGTCCCAAAGGCGAGACCTATTGGCTATGCCAATGCTTGTTTTTGTTTTGTCATGGCTCTTGCAAAATGTCATTGTTGGGGAAGCGGTCGTATCCTAAATGAACACATATTTTTTGGTCTCCAAAAGTACTCATTGCCTAGAAGTTTGTGTCACTGAAGGGAACTACTTTGTGCGTGGATGTGCTCCTTGTGTAAGGGTAGAGAATGCTGTCACTCACAGTGAATTTAGCCAATGGCTGAAGTGGGCTAACCCAAAGCTCAATGCTGCAAGCTGTAGTGGCTGAAGAAATATGTGAATGAAGTAATAACAGTCCAATGGATTAAGAGTGCTTCCTTAAAACCTCTATAAGTAAGTATATTATGGATATAATTTTAACAAAATCAAAAGGTCGTGGCTAACACCAGACCTAAGAAAGAAAAGGGTAAGTTGTCCAGCATAGGTTAAGACACATGTTATATTATATTATAATTATATTTGAAAATAACTTCATACCCATGATGGTGTCTATGGGAATGTGTCCTGTCAGTTTTGTGTCTCAGTTGTGCCAGAGCAGGACTTTCATGTACAATAATTTCAAACAGGAAAGTAAATAATCTGTGTATATCGAGACCTAACATTGGAGTGGGTAAACCAACCACATAAATCATAAGACAACTCTGCAACTCTAAAAATAAGAGCAATGCAAAGATTAAAATAAAGCCAACCTAACAGGAAAGTTGGAAAGCTGAAGGAGTTGTGGCCAACCATTGGTGAACTCCATTGATGCTAAGGGATGATGTTTTGGGTAAACTAAGCATTACTATTTTCAATATATATTAACCCCTTCAGTGCGGCGCGGATTTCCGCGCTGTGCTGAAGGTTCTGTGCGCGGGCGGGGCCATGACGGAGCGGTTCCGTCATGCGCACAGCGCAGCCGACGCGCATGACGGAACCGCTCCGTCATGTGCATCGAAGGGGTTAAACGGAATGTTATTGTTACATTGAAACATGTGAACACAAATTTTGTTAGAGAAAATAATACACAAAGTACCTCTCTAAAGGAAACTGAGCTGCTGGTGTGAAAGCAAATCAACATTCTTTAGTACTTTTTAAAAAACTAATATATGGCCCTCCAGCAGCCATATACATGGGTCATGATCTTTGTCAGTAGTATCTACAACTCCCAATGGTCATAAATTCAGAGATAAGCAATCTACAAGGCAGCAGGGAATAGTTCTTGCCTCCATTAAACGTGTATCAATCAAAATTGCATCCACATGAGAAAGAAAAGCACAGCAAGGATCAGTGAGACTTAAATTGAAAAGCAAAAATAAATAAAGATTGACAAAAATCTAAAATGTTTCTCGCTACTGAAGAAGGACAAATATCCTGAAACATATGTCTAGTGATACACAGCCTTGGCTGCAGCAACAATGGTGACTTCTAAAAATGTTCAAATAAAGTTAGTGTTATCATGCACTGCATTTCCTACAATTCTTCTGGTGGAATTGTATGCTGGTCCGCCACGCAGTATGCTCCCAGCCCTCTTTTGTAGTTGAAGTAAAAATAGTAAGTCTAACGCCAACAAAGTCCATTACTTTCCCTGCTTTTGCTTACATTAGAGTTGGAATAGTTAATGTAACCCCTCCAATCTAACACTTTTTCAACTCTTTCTTAAGTTGGTAGTACATTAGTTAGCATGTGTTGAAAGTTTGCTAGTTTTGTTCATTTATGATTGTTGAATTTTTTTCCTTTTAATGTATTTTTTAACAATCGTATTATTATTTAACAAAAAACCAATGTTTTATTTAAAGTTTACTCTTTTAAAATAATTGTATTTTTATGTAAATATGATTTTGCTAATATTTGTTTGCTGATTTTATTTATTTATTTAAATTAAAGTTTTTATTAATGTATGATATTTTAACCATTTAACTATTGTTTTTTATTTTTAATGAAATATATATATACACACAGGCTTTACACAAGTATACCGCATGATCTGGGCATTAGAGCATGCAGGTATTTCCTTAGAGAAAGATCTGTATCGTTCCTTTTTCATACTGACATGCTTATTGACATGATGTTAACATGCTTAACTAAAAACTTTTTTGTATTCAGTGATCAAGTCTACTGACAGACTATCGGGACCGCTATGGGCACCTGCTTCGCCTGTAGCTTTGCGTGTCTTTACCTTGGCTGGTGGGAGGAGCAGGTGGTCCGGGTCCAAGCTGCATATTTGAAACACGTGAGAGTCTGGGCCAGATACATCAATGATATTTTCTGTATCTGGGAAGGGAGCCAAAGTGAGGTTGAAGCTTTTGTAATTGCACTAAATGAAAATACATTCAATTTGACTTTTACGAGTCACTTTGGTGAAGAAACTATTGAATTCTTAGACGTGCAGTTACAAGTCAAAAATGAGAAATTGGAAACTGTGTTGTATAGAAAGAAAACAGCGGGCAATAGTTTATTACACGCCCGAAGTTGCCATTCATCCAACCTCATTAAGAGTATTCCACTTGGAGAACTTCTTAGAGCCAAAATAAATTGTTGTACTCTTGACAGTTACAATAAGGAGAGGGATGTCATGATTAAACGCTTCAGTGACAAAGGATATAGCCATGAATGCATTGCTACAGCATACAGGAAAGTGGAGGCCAGAAACAGGGATGATCTACTTAAAATAAGATTCATCACTACATACAACAATCAGTCAAAGGAGGTACGGAAATGTCTTGGTAAATTCTGGAATGTCCTTAAGTTGGATCCAGATTTGTAAAATTGCATAAGTGACTATCCCCAGGTTACATATAGGAAAGCCCAGTCTTTCAATGATATGATGTGCCCTGCCCTATTACCTAAATTGACCACGATACAAAGGAGTGCTGTCCAAGGGTTCTATGTATGTGGCAGATGCAAGGCCTGTCGGTACAGCACCAATTGTAAGGAAGTCAGCTTATCTGCTGACTCAAAAATATTTAAGATCTCAAAACATGTGTCATGCAATACGGAGTACGCTGTTTATGCCCTCGGATGCCCATGTAACAAATTTTACATTGGGAGTACAATCCATAAAGCCAAAAAACTGATTTTGGAGCATCTGAGGGCCATAACACACAATGACAGACAGTATCCCATTGCACGTCATTTTCATTCTACCCATAACCAGAATACCAGTTTACTGTCATTCTTTGTCCTGGATTGTGTCCCGAAAAGGGAAAGGGGAGGAGACAGAACGAAAGAACTCAGAAGTCTCGAATCCAGGATGATTATTAAATATCACAATATACAGCCTTGTGGCCACAATAGTGATGAAGCATTAGCAGTGCACTTAGGCTGAGAATATCTGTAGCGTTGGTTTTTCTTAATTTGCTAAACTGGAATTTTAACTGTTGTTTTTATTCCTACTATCTCTGAGTCAATATTAATGTTGTGTGTATTTGCAATGATGCAATTTTATATGCATATTTGAACATTCATTAGTTTTTTATTTATTTTTATTTCAGATTGTCAGAATGTCTCAGATGCAAGTGGAAGGCGAAAAAAGCAGAAATATCTGAACTCTGCAGTTCCTGGTTGTAAAGACTTATTCGTAACTGTATATTTAATGGTTGATTATTGGTGGTACCATTGGCGATCAGTGTAGTGATAATTGTGCCCACTTGGGCAAAACTCAGAAGACAATGGTTATCGTTGCTCTTCGGGGCTTGACATTATTAGATCTGTTGCCAGCACATAGGGTTCCATGCTGTCCACTTGGGCTTGGAAGTAATAATTGCTCACTGGGGCTGTGTGGCCATATTATTAGTTGCCCACTGGGGCTATTTGGCATTTATGTTACTCGTATATGAATAACATTCTCCTTTGTGGAGACTTCTGTGGCCCAATTGAGTCAATTGAGCATGGGTGTTTCTGCCCGTATGATTTGTTGCGATGCAAAAGACTCATGCGCGGCACCATGGTCATTGAAGTTTACTGCTGCGAGCGGCGACACATCAACATGTAAACACACTTGCTAAATATCGCAGGCTCGAACGATTATTCTGCCAATTATGAACTGTGATGTTTATATGCTAACAGAGAAATATAAGAGCCTTATTTATGAAAAACCCTCGAGAAAACTTCTCTGAGACATTGAAAGCGCAATCTGTTTTCACTTTTCATTAACTTGAATGTCACATGATTTTGTATATAACTTTATTGTTTTTCATTTACCCACTACTGAACAAGGACGCTTCAAAACACGTTGGGTGCCTTTTTTCCATGAAAATAATTCTCACATTTGAAGCAAGTATGGGCTAAGGTGTGTAGTCTTTGAGATGTTGCAAGATGACTTTTTGTGTGGAGATATATATTCACTGAAAAAAACATAGGTTTCAGGGGCGTTATAGTTAGCTGGACATTTCCCTCATACAAAACCCTAGAAATTCCCCCGTTATAGTTAGTTCAGCTAACTATAACTCGCGCCCCCGCCATGCACTGCTGATGACGTCACATATTACATCACTCATGACATGGTCGGTGACATCACTGATGACATCACTGATGGCATCTCAAATGACATCACTCATGACATCACTGATGACATTATCCATGTGATAAATTAGTGCATCTTCTCACACCCTAATATAACCTTTGATACACCCACTCAAAATTTCAGACGGCCATTCTCAAAACCATAGATACTCCAATACCAATAACTACATACCCACTCATTGACTCTTAGGTCTACACACACATCCACTCACTTATCTGTACAGTCACTCATACTTACAGTCACTCAGTACAGGACTATCATATGCATTTATACACCTATATAGACACTCACACACCGTCAATCATCCATAGAGGTACTCACACACGTAGTCAGTCATGCAAATAATTAATCACACTCCTATTTACTCACCTATACAGTTATACACACACAAGTTCACTTACTCATAAAAATACTACCACATTCTTACGCTCTTATACAATTACTGATACAAGCACACACTCATCCATACAGCCACTCTCACAATCACACACTCTCACATATAGCCAGTTATATACTCTTACACACATATATACTGCCTTTCACATATGTAGTTACTCACACATTTACCACTGAGATATACATTCAATCACTAACACACCCATACATACACTCACCCAACCACACAGTCCATCACAGATGCACTCTTAAAGCCATGCACCCTTAGATTCACCCACTCACACATCTATGCACAGAGTTACACACACCCCACCCACACAAATTCTCAGGCACCCATGCAGATACTTAGACAACCAATCAATAACCCATATAGACACTCATATAGCTATTCACAAAACCATGCAGCCACTTATACACCAACAGACAGACATATAAAGACATTCACACAGTTTAGTCACTAGCAGTAAGATATGTTTAATGACTCACTTATAGAGTCAGTCACGCACCTACTAAATCATCCATTCACACACTTCTACACCCACTCATTCTTCCATAGGCCTTTCCCTATATATATTAAACATATTTAAACTTTACAGAAACACACACTCAATGGATGATGTCATCAGTGATGTCATCAGTGATGTCATTTGAGATGTCATCAGTGATGTCATCAGTGATGTCACTGACCATGTCATGAGTGATGTAATATGTGACGTCATCAGCAGTGCATTGCAGGGGCGCGAGTTATAGTTAGCTGAACTAACTATAACGGGGGAATTTCTAGGGTTTTGTGTGAGGGAAATGTCCAGCTAACTATAACGCCCCAGAAACCTAAGGTTTTTTCAGTGAATTTCTAAGGTTTTTTAAATGCTAATTCCTAACTATAACGTGCATGAAACCTATGGTTTTTTCAGTGAATTTCAAAGGTTTTTTAAATGCTAATTCCTAACTATAACATACTTGAAACCTATGGTTTTTTAAGTGAATTTCAAAGGTTTTTTAAATGCTAATTCCTATTTATAACTTATCTCTAAAGCTATGATGTTTAATGATTTTCATAGGATTTCTAAATCTTTATATTTCAGTGTGTCAATTCCTTTAATTATGCTTTTTGAAAATTATTTTCACCATTTTTTAAAGTTTTTTTTCAATGAATTCTTTTAAAAATTTAAAAATATTACTTTTTGTAATGATTTTAAAAAGATTGTTAATTTTTTAAAACTATTTTTAATATTTTTTTAATATTTTTCAAACTATATTTTTAATACTTTGTTATTTTTTTTTTTACAATTTTTGGGGAATTTTCGCACCCTATGCGCCTCTTTCTCCATCCCTGCGCAGAACATAGTCGCCATTTTACGATTGTAGTGTAGGATCCGCGTACAGTATGCGATGGGTACGTATTTTCCTGCGCGATTGCTATGTGACTGGTACGCGACTCCAAGCCCATATGCGACACATACAAAGTACGTTACGCGATGCTCTCGCGCTTCCGCGAAACGTCATGTGTGTGTTTGACGCGATGGGTGCGCGAATCCCGCAAAATATTTTAAATGTCAAAAAACATATATATATGTATTTCATGTGGATATTAATTGAAGACATAATCTAAACAACTCATAAAATTAATATATTTTTACTTCTAATCCTATATTCCTTTTAAATGCAATTTCGCAGATTCACGCTCGGTGCGTGCCGCCTATGCGCACGGTGCGCGGATCCCATGTGACCTGAGAAAAAGAGATTTGATTGGTTCATTACACTTCCTTTTCTAACTATTAAAAGACCCAACCCATTTCAATCATTCTTCTTTGAGCTTCTTTGGAGGAACATCTCACACCTTAGAACTAGAAGAAATTTTTTGGGGAAGATTTCCACAGCTGCAATTTTTCATTATCTGAAGACAATGGCTTCTGGCCAGCAGCCACCATCAGATTCAGACCATTCGTCCGATGAGGGATTTGTTGTGGAACCTCCACGCCCAGAAAGATACACCTCTGTGGTGTGGAAATGTTTTTCCTTCCCAGAAGGACAAAATAAAACGAATTCAACTAAAGTGACATGTAAAATATGTCAAAGATTGTTTTCAAGAGGGGATTCATCTACAAAAATACTCTTGTGGGACTGCGAGTATGTTAAAACACCTGAAGTCTCTGCATCCTGTGAACCTGGCCAAGCAGGAATGCAGAAGACTCCGGCAGCAGCCTCTGCCAGCAGTGGCAAGCACTTCTGCAGCATCACCATCACCAACTCACCCGGACATACGTCCAGAATTTGGAAAACTGAAAAGTAGTTGCATTAAATGCAACAAACTGCTCTGTTATGGTGAGCAGTCAATTGAACTTTTCTGCCGAATTTGACTGTTTTGTTCCTCCTGTTGTCTTTCTTTCCTTTCCAAAAAGTACAAAAAAAGAAGAAAAAAAAAGTTATTTTCAGAACTCATTTCTCTGTTTAAAAAAAGAGCTATATTTCTATGATCGTGTGTGAAAGTTTGGTTGGATGTATGCGTAGTGTATAATTTACTGAAAGAATGTATTAGTAGTGTATGGTGAATGTATAAGTGCAGAACTATAAGGAAGTGCTGCAGCATCACCCTATAACCTATTTAGCTGCAGTGTGCTGTGGTACTTCCGAAGCACAGGGATGCAACATATGTACATAAATATGTTGCAAATCTATGCTTCTCTCTGCACGGCTGCTTAAACTGCAGCCATATGGTGACACAGGCACCCTTGCACCATGGTGCAAGGATATCTGTGTCATGTGGTGTTTGTTTTTGTGCAGGAAGACACACCTTCCTGCACAAAAACAATCAGTAAAGGCATTTTTCTCCTTCAATGTATGCTGAGCATTGTAGCATGCATTAAAAGATAAAACATGAGGAAAAATTAAAACAATTCTCCTTGTTGTGCTTTGATACACCAATTGGAGAATGGTGCAGCATTCACACACATGTAAAGATTTATGATTTCTGATAAATCTGGAGATGTGTCTTGTTCTATAAGTATTCAGTGCAATCACGCACAACAACACTTATAGAACACCCTTTCAACGTAAAGTGGTGTGTATGATGAGGTCGTATTTACATGGAGTAGAAAAGGTACACAGAGTGCCTTTTCCTCTCTTTGTAAATATGAAAGAGTGTCTTGCGAAATAACTATGTTACAAAAAGTGACATATTTCTGTTTGGAAAATTGCTTGCGAATGATAGAAGGTAAGCACAGAGTTTTGTCTGCAAAGATGCTCAAAGAAGAATGATTGAAAGGTTTGCGGTCCTTTAATAGGTACAATGGGAAATATTATGAACCACTCAAATCTGTTTTTTTGGAGGTCACATGATATCCTATGACAGAGAGATTCCAAAACTACCTAGGTATAAACAGAGTGTTTTTAAAAACGTATTCAAACTTTGTAGCTTCTTGCAGATCTGCCCATTCTGCATATTAATAGTTAGTTAAACTTACCTTCACAGTAATAGAAATAAAAAATGGTACACATTTTTTTCAGATGTTTTTTGTAATGTAAATTGGGGTAAATTTCTTATTTTAGACTTAGGGTCTGTGAAAGAAAAGAAAAAATATTTATAACATGTAATAATACATTTTTAACAACACAGCATAATTTAAACAAAGTAATTTGTTTGCCTTTTTTGCTGTTCTCAGAATATATTGAATTTCACTAGAAATAGTGATTTCAATCGTACTCATCACATAACAGCGGGCAAAAAAAAACAATCAAAAAGATTGTTTCAAAAAAAAACAACATGCTATTCTCAGTAAAATACTAGAAAATACAAATCACATGTATATGAAATGCTTATGGCTAACAACATTTTATGACTTTAACTTATAAAAACTGTAAATGTTGTCACTTTAAAATATTCATGAGTCAATGAGCACGAAAAAGTCCATAATTCAAACATATACCTTTCCTTGAGGCCAAATGGTATTTTTGCACTCCTTTTTATGTAAATTGTCCAATGTTAATCCTATTAAATTATAATAATAAATTCCTCAGAGAGTGAATTATCTTCCTAAAACTTTGACTTTAAAAATATTAGTTAGGAATTTGGTAATTCCCTAGGCAAACGTTGTTTGAAAACCAACTGGGCCTCATTACAAAGTGAACAGCCTTTGTCACATTTTAGATAGGCAGTGTAATGTCCAGATGTTGTGGAAGGACCATCATGGAAAATTATTGCAATTGCTACAAAAGTCCTTCCTGATATTGATAGTTGTGTTGCTACAAATTGCTTTATTAAAGTATCCAATTTTCTTCCATCAGCTGTACAACGTTGCATCATTAAAATTATGCATTGTCCATATTTTTTTAAAAATAATGTGGATAACACTTCTGATTTACATTGGCTACACTCCATGTTTTGATTTGCACCTTTAACTAATTTATTGAAAGACACTGATTTACAGTCTGGTAATGTTAAATACAGATATCTTTCAGTGTCTACATTAGTGCTAGATGATTACATGAAATTTTCAAAATGATGTTCCCATTTGTAAGAAAGGCCAAAAATATTTTTTATTTCTACACCTTCATTTTCAAAAATGGTAAGCATATACATTAAAAATTCCTGAGCATCTTGTTGGATATTTTGTGTAAATTGTGTAGAACTAGAGCACAGATCCAAAATCTTACGAACATCTGAAACAGTTTGTATTTTACTTGTATCTGTTGTCAATTTTTCATAAACAGAATGCAACAGAGAACAAAATATTTTTTCCCAATTCTGCATAATTTGTTCTTGCAAACCTTCAATATATAAAACAACATTGACCACTACATTAGCATAGCAGTTTACACCAGAACTATTTTCAAACTGATAACCAACAATCTCTTCAATAGTGTCCTTTTTCTTTTTACTTGCTATCACAACATTATCTTGTTCTTTTCCCTTCTCTGCACCTTCACTACAGATATTCTCAAACCTCCTTTTTCGACCAACCACACACTTTTCAAATGCAGGATATTGACCTAAATTGGGTGCATACGCCCTTCTTAACCTATTATACTCTTTTACACAGTTTGCATCTGCAGTAACCTTTGTCTCATCAAAATCAATCAAAAAAAACCAGATAATGTTCTAACTCGTGACAAAGCAACATATGCCATACCCTCTTTAAATACAGTAGATCCAATGTTCACCAATGCACTGTCTACACTTAATCCTTGAGATTTATGAATAGTCACTGCATATGCCAGTGAAAATGGAAATTGTTTCCTACGGTACATATAAATCTTTAACAAGCAGAAAACAAACTGAACAACGGCCAATTTCTTTAACTTCTTCAATCTGAGCAAATTTAATTTTTAAAAATTCAATTCCTTCTTTTTTCTGATAATTAACAAAATCCACCACTTTACCCATTGCTCCATTAACTAAACCTTTTTCTACATCCAAATTATGCCTTAAAATTACCTGACAGTTTACACATGCAAATTGTGTCTTTTCTAAACCAGCTGTTTTAGATATTTTTTTTTCTAAAGAATCCAATTTTGTTTTCAACTTTCCCATCAAAATAATAGTGATTCCTTCATGCTCTATTTTATCGATGGCTTCCATTTTTATAAGTTCTTCATTTTCCAGTTTCAATAGTTCTTCATTGAATATAGAACACTCACGTAGTGTTGGCATTAAGCAGATCACTGAATTATTTTCTGCAATTTTCATGTACACTTTCTCAGGAACAACATTTTCATTTGGAAACAAATTGGAAAGTAATCGACTCTTCAAAGCTTGTTTGCCATGTTCTGTCAGAAGTCTAATTCTTATATCTTGAAGAATACTTCCATATTCAGCATCATTTGCCTGTCGCATATTTGTTGTCAGTTCTTTGTATTCAAAATATGTCCAAATGTTCATGTTACCAACACTACCAAGAGACTTTCTGGTATCTTCATGTGCAAGTGTTTTAAATACCGGTTGTCCTTTTACCGGAGTCAGTTGCAGTAGATCTCCAAAAACTATGAGGTATTTTCCTCCAAATAAAACGTCATACTCTTTTTTGAGAATTTGCTGCATTCTTAAATGCACAAAGGCAAGCATCAAGTTTGAGACCATGCTTACCTCATCAATAATGAGAAGTTTCATTTTCTTCAGGACTCTTGAAACTTCACAACAAGCTTCTCCACATAGCTTGTGGTATTCCAATTTGTTCTCATGCTCTACTGGTAGCATCAGTAAACAATGTAAAGTAATTCCTTTAACGTTATGTGCTGCCAACCCAGTTGGAGCAGTGACAACACAAGACAAATGCAACTCAGTTGTTGTCTGCAGATAACTTGCAATTACTTTAATTAAGAAACTTTTTCCTGTTCCAGCTTGACCACTCACATACATTCAGATAGGTTGAAATGATGTACATGAGCACCCTTTCTTTTCATGAAGTAACCCATAGTCAATCTGCTGTTTCACTTATTGATATATTTGTTTCTGTTCAACATTTAGTTGTTCTTCCAAGTTTCCTAACTGTATTACATCTTCTTGAGCTTGATACATTGCTGTTTCCACCTCATTCATGGCAATTGCTGCTTCATTTTCTACAATTGGTTGTCCTATCTTGACTCAGTGCAACAGAACTTTGACGGTCTTGAGAACTGTCTCTAGCAATCTCAGCTGCAATTGTAGCTTCTTGATCAATTTCATCATTCAACATTTTCACATAATTTTTCAAAAGCACTGCATTGTATGGTATCTTTACAAGCATTAAATGAATCTTCATAGCTCTGAAAATCTCCAAGTAATTCCAGTTCTGAACGCCACGGTTTGAACATTTGCAAAAGGGCTAAATATTAAAATTCCCTTTTGTCAGCAGTGTCGCAACTCAGTTTCCTGTGTTTAATTACATTTCCTTACATTTGTTTCACCAGACATCCTTCGGAACCAATCACTGCATATTTTCCATCATTGATGTTCTCTGTAGTATTCCGTTTAAAAGTGTAGTTTTTCAGCACTTCATAGAGACACATGTTCTCAAGATGATTTCTTCTGTTTGGGTAATATGTGTCCAACATATTCGTTTTCAAAATATCTGTACTTTCTGGTTCTTTGTCTGCTAAATATTCAATTTCGTGAACAGATTTCAGTACCCGATTTCGCATTGCTGCAAGACCTAGACTCACCCAAATGATTCTTCTACTTTTGGAGTATAGACTTGCAGATGATAACCGATCTGAGCATTCATATGCTCCAATTTCACGATGTGATAACATCTTCAAACTGAAAGTGTATAATTTCTTACTTAGAGTCTTCTTGTGAGAAATCTCTTCCCACATTTCTTTCAATTCTGTCTTTTCTGATTTAGTAATGTAGGACGTTAGATATCGAGCAACAGCAATGAAATTGTCAGCAACATACTGAATATCCATGTTAGCGTTCCACATGGATAAAATAACTGGATTGTAGTCATTTATGGATTTTGACTCTTCGCTTCTTCTTAATTTGTAGGTATTTTTTGGAGACTTTCTTGTGATGGTATGTCACACAGCTGACATAAAACTGTTGACTCTTCCTATGGATAATACAGGACGTGGAAATCCAAAACGACATTTGGTATATAACTTATCCTTTGACTTGTACTTTCGTCAACAGTATTTTCCACACCTATGGCTTTGGAATCGATTGGGTACAGCACATGTGGCATAATCTTCAATGAAAGACAAAACAGTATCATCTGAATCTGTTCCAAATTTGGGGGCGTCCTTGATCCATAACAACATATGTATATGAGGAGCACCTTTTGCTTGATACTCCTATCTCCAAAAGAAATCCACAACTTCTCCAAGACGAGGATTCTTTTTATTGCAGATGAAAGACATCATAGCTTCAAATCTATGAGTGAAATATCTGCATACATTAACAGGTTCCAAAGAGCACAATTCTCCAGGTGTCTTGTATTCAATATTTTTTATATTGGAATTTGCCTCTCGAAGAAATTCAAATGAATCATCCCAAGCATACTCAGCACTACTTAGTGTAACAAACCATGTAGGAGTTCCCAAGTTTCGTAGCATACATTTCAGTTCTCCATGACGATGGTACCAATATTCATTAGTCCCACGATGACATGCCATCAGATTAATCAACTGAGATTCTAAATGATCATCTCTCTGATTCACTTTATCCATAAAATCCTTTGCAGTTGCATTTTACAGATGCATTCCATTTTTTAAAATGTGATTTACTGCATATGAAAGTCCAGACAAGTCACTTTCAAACAGAAGATGAAACATATAAGGGATACATTGTCGAAATCTTGGATCTTCTGCATATAATCTTGTTGTCCGATATTCAGATGCAGCAATCTGCACAGGACGTTCATCATATCGTCCACCTTTTCCTGTTGGAAACAACTGCGGGAAACAACGAGCTTCCAAACTCTCTTTCCATACACTCATGGGACTTCCTCTTGCTTTTTTCATTTGGAACAACTCAATTGTAATCCCCATCACCTCTTTGGAATGAAGTGGATGTACACTGTAATGTTCATAGATTTCTTCACATCTGGACATGTCCACTTTTTCAATTTGTCCACTTAATATTTCAGTATCTTCTGCTAAATCTATTTCTTCTTCTCCTACAAACACATTTCTATAGTACTCATTATTTTTTATCAGATACAATGATGCCTTTTGCACTTTTCTAACATCCACTAACTCTTGCCAGATTTTCTTATTCTTAGTAGGAACACCATTAACTAGAATGACTAGTGGTTCATTTTCTGCATGGTCTACACCAATAGTTTCAATGTTTTTCTTTAAATCTAACGGCAAATACACAACTCTTCCTTTGAAACCTCTTTGCAAATCTGATGGAGGTAATTTACCTGTTTTAGGCTCCATACGAACAATAGCCTGAAACGGGTGCACACATTGAATGAGAATAGACTCACACGTATTTAAATCTATCAGCTCTGGAGGAATAGCAACCAACTCTAGATTATTATGAACAGCTCTAGCAGGCATTTTATTCTCATCTAATTTGTTATAACAATATTTGCAAATACGCTGCTCAGATCCTAAATCAAAACAATCCTCTACCAACAAATAACTTGCAAATTCCTTCCACTTATCGTTATTTTCTGTTTCAATTTTTAAATACAGATTGACACTCCTAGTGTGAATTTTAAAGTGACTTCACCGACAACAAATACAAGAATCATTTGGTCTTTCACCTTAAATTACTTTAAACTTTGTGATTCGATCTTCAAAATTTTTTGTAATCACAGGTTCTACATTGTCTTCAACATTTTAGTCTACTAATGTGTCAGTTTCTGCACTCTCTTGCTGAGGACCAAAGTAACAAAACTCAATATCATCACAAACCTTCTTCACATCTGATACTAACCCACGCAAAAGAGCATTGTTCAACTCATTTAACTTTAGAGTTGGACTTTTTGCATAATACAATCTTCTCACTAACTTCCGCATTTGAGTATGATGTACTGCCAACATCCTGAAATGGTGAAAAACACTTTGACAAACTTTCCTAGAAAGACAAGCCAGAGAATGACCTTGCAAACCAGTATTTTTTCTCACTCTGCAAGGGTCTAGTCCTTGCAACACCTTAATCTTTTGTTTAACACTTTTTTTTACTATATGTTCGTAAACAACAACATCATTTATCAATAGATTCTTGTCGTACACTACAAATACTACTGAAATCCCAAGTGTACACAGGGTGTTGAGGACGTCTCCCTAGAACTTCATCAGCTATCACTTCTTCTGCATTTCTTTCAACCATTTTCTCTTTGTCAATTGGATAACCATCTCTAACCTCACAACCTCAACCACTGGTGTCAACTGCATACAATAATTTATTGCTCTGTAAATAACTCTCTTCATTAAAGAAAGGCTCTAAACTGGAACTGTGTTTCCATTCTCCCCCCAAAAAATCACAAAAATGTGTTCAATTAATTACTCTTTTCCTCCTACTTTTGGCCTTCATTAAATGGATTGGTTCATCTAGTGATCGAATTCTGTTTAATACTAAAATGAATAGTTTCCTTTTTACTTCAAAAGCCTCTTCAACAATGGTTTCAATATGCTTCTTCTTTTTATAAAATAGAGCTCTCTTTTTATATTTCTTCACATCTTTCAGCAAATTATGTACTACTCTCTTGTAAAGTATTTTTTGTGCATTTCCTTATACTGATTTTGCCTTCTTTTACCATACTTCATCTCCTCTGACTGTCCATTTGCTTTTTTGCTTTTCCTATTATTTTGAATATTTTTTCTAGTTGAAGCATTCTCAGAGGTTTCAGCATTCTGTACATTCTGTCTGGTCCTACAAACATTTTTAATAAATTGCTTTGTGATCTTACCAGAAGATTTTTTCTTTTTAGCCACATTATGTTGTTCATTCAATACTTGTGGTTGATTTTTCTTCAAGTAACTTTCCTTTCTCTGTTCTTTTCTTTTTCTTTTTTTTTCTGGCATGATTTCCCTATTTTGGGGCCAAGTCCGATCCTGGAAAAACCGGGGACGAATCGTCAGACGGAGCGTTTTCTCCGTCCGACTCGTACCCGGGAAAACCACCTTACAAACCCGCAAGTACGATTCGTACAGAAACACCATTTCCGTACGAATCGTAAAAAACACCGACCGGCTAAAATATACCCACAATTCCGATCCGGGACTCCGCGTACGCGACATTCGCACGGAGTCAGGCAGCGTTTTACGGACCAGCAAGTACGATTCGTACCCACAGCACTTCGCACGGCAATATTTTTACGGGACCCAAAAAGTGCCGGAAAAGCTAAGTACGCCACGATGCACGGCGAAAAGGGGGCCCGGTACGCACCGTATCCCCATCCCTACACGTCCGCACCGTACCCCCACCCCCGTAGGTACGGAGCATATCCCGACCCCACCCCATAGGTACGGAGCATACCCCCACCCTCCGTAGGAATGGAGCGTACCCCCACCCCACCCCCGTAGGTAGGGAGCGTACCCCCACCCCCGTAGGTACGGTGCGTACCCCCACCCCACCCCGTAGGTATGGAGCATACCCCCACCCCACCCCCGTACGTAACCCACCCCACCCCGTAGGTACGGAGCGTACCCCCACCCCACCCCGTAGGTACGTAGCGTACCCCCAGCACGTAGTGCTGGGGGTACGCACCGTACCTACGGGGTGGGGTGGGGGTACGGCGCGTACATGGGGGGTGGGCTGGGGGGGTGTTCGGCACGTATGCGGGCACATGTTTGGACATCTCCATGGTTGCTATGGGAGTTCGCTCTGTACGGTGTTTGTTCCATACTGTTGTGCATTCGGACGGACGGGACGGATCGTACTTGCGCGCTCGGACTTCAGTTTCCCGATTCGTATGTAAAACTGTCCGGGGACGTGTCGGACACTTTTTCCGACCCGAGGACGTGTCGGGGAATTTTCCCAATGCGATTCGTATGGATTTTTTAACATACGAATCGTACTTGCCAGTTTGTACGGGACTTGTACGATTCGTACGTAAAAAAATCCGGATACGATTCGTACGGGGAATATTTTTAACGGATCGGAATCGGCACCTTTATTGGTGAAAAACAGTATCTGTAAAATATAATCACAAATAAATGTATATTAATAACTTTAAAATGTATACTTTTCTATTACTGTACAAACACATTTCATATAAATACTGACTAAGAAACTATAGCCCTGAAGCACAACTGTGACGATGGTTAAAACACTACATGCATAGTGCATAAAACTTTGAAGCAGTTCATGCCCTGAAGCCTGCCTCACTCAAAGACTACATGCTTACTGACTGAATGATTACAGTACTATAAGGAGAGACACTGGGTGAGTGACAGGGTGTTTGCTAGAGGTGTATGGATACTGACTGGGATATTGATGGTGTGAAAGACAAGTGTGTAGGTGATTAGAGACCTACATGCATAGTGGATACCTGTTTGAATCAATCCATATGTTAAGGCCTGTCTCACTCCAATAGTACTTGGATACTGACTGAATGTTTTGAGTATTGCAAGGAGAGTGCCAGGATGAATTTATAAGTATTTATTTTTTGGCACAGTAAATACATTAGTAAATGGTGCTGAATAAGTCACTGGAGAAGTATAAGGGGAGTGACAGGGTGTTTGCGGGAGGAGTATGAATACTGTCTGGGGTATTGAAGGTGTGAAAGACAAGTGTGTAGGTGGGTAGAGACCTGCACGCATAGTGGATAGACGTTTGAAACAGCCCATGGAGTAACACTTGGATAACTGCAAAACTACCTGAGTACTGACTGAATCATTAGAGTACTACAAACAGAGTGACTGGGTGAATCTTTTTAAGTTTTCGGGTTTTGGCGCAATGAATAGATTAGTACTTAGTGCCAAATGAGTCAGTGGAGGTGTGCAATTGAAGTGACAGAGTGTTTATTGGAGTTTATAGACACTGACTGGGAAATTGAAGGTCTGAAAGACAATTGTGTTGGTACTTAGAGGCCTCCATGCATAGTGGAAACACATTTGAATCAATCCATGTGCTAAGACCTGCCTCACTCCATTAGTACTTAGGTACTGACTGAATGATTAGACTATTGCAAGAAGTGTGCCTGGGTGAATTTATAAGTGTTTCAGTTTTGGCACAGTGAATGCATTACTACATGGTGCTGAATAAGTCACTGGAAGAGTGTAAGGTGACTGACAGGGTGTTTGCTGGAAGTACATGGATACTGAGTGGGGAATTCAAGCTGTTACAGACAAGTGTACAGTAGGTTAGAATCCTGCATGCATACTGGATAGACCTTTGAAGCAGTCCATGTGGTAATGCATGGTTCACTGCATGAGTACCTGCATACTGACTGAATCATTACACTACTGCTAGGAGACTGCCAGGGTGAAACTTTTACGTATTTTGGTTTTGGCGCAGTGAAGAGATTAGTACATGGTACTGGATCAGTCACTGGAGGAGTGCAAGATGAGTGACAGGGTGTTTATTGAAGTATATAGATACTGACTAGTTAATTGAAGAAGTCAAAGACAAGTGTGTAGGTGACTAGAGGCCAGCATGCATAGTGGATAGACTTTTAAACAGTCCATGAGCTAAGACCTCAGACACTGCATGATTACCTGGGTACTGACTGAATCATTACACTACTGCAAGGAGAGTGCCTGGGTTAATCTTTTTACGTTTTTGTGTTTTGGTGCAGTGAATAGATTACTACATAGTGCCAGATGAGTCAGTAGAGGTGTGCAAGGTGACTGAAAGAGTGTTTACTAGAGTTTATAGATACTGACTAGTTAATTCAAGAAGTGAAAGACAAGTGCGTAGGTGACTAGAGGCCTGCATGCAGACTGGACAGACGTTTGAAGCAGTCCATTATCTAAGGCCTGGGTCACTGCATGAGTACCTGGGCACTGACTGAATCATTACAGTACTACAAGGAGAGTGCCTGGATGAATCTTTTACGTTTTTGGGTTTTGGTGCAGTGAATAGATTAGTACATGGTGCTGGATGAATCACTGGAGGTGTGCATGGGGAGTGACAGGGTGTTTATTGGAGTATATAGATACTGACTGGGCAAATGAAGGTGTGAAAGACAATTGTGTAGGTGGTTAGAGGCCTGCATGCATAGTGGATAGACATTTGAAGTAGTCCATGTGCTAAAGCCGGGTTCACTACATAAGGACCTGGGTACTGACTGAATCATTAGAGAACTACAAGGAGAGTGCCTCAGTGAATTTATAAGTGTTTGGCTTTTGGCGCAGTAAATGGATTAGTACATGGTGCTGAATGGGTCACTGGAGAAGTGTAAGGGGATTGACAGGGTGTTTGCGGGAACTGTATAAATACTGACTGGGATATTGAAGGTGTGAAAGACAAGTGTGTAGGTGGTTAGAGGCCTGCATGCATACTGGAAAGAAATTTGAAGCAGTCCATAATCTAAGGCCTGGGTCACTGCATGAGTACCTGAGTACTGATCGAATCATAAGAGTACTGCAAGGAGAGTGCCTGGATGAATCTTTTAAGTTTTTGGGTTTTGGCACAGTGAATAGATTAGGCGCTGGATAAATCACTGGAGGTGTGCAAGGGGAGTGACAGGGTGTTTATTGTATTATATAGAATCTGAATGGGCAATTGAAGGTGTGAAAGACAATTGTGTAGGTGATTAGAGGCAAGCATGCATAGTGGATAGACGTTTGAAGTAGTCCATGTGTTAAGTCCGGGTTCACTACATAAGTACCTGGGTACTAACTGCATCATTAGAGTACTACAAGGAGAGTGCCTTAGTGAATTTATAAATGGTTGGGTTTTGGTGCAGTCAATGGATTAGTACATGGTGCTGAATGAGTCACTAGAGGAGTGCATGGTGAGTGACAGGATGTTTGCTGGAAGTGTATGGATAATGACTGGGGAATTGCAGGTATGAAAGACAAGTGTGTAAATGGTTAGAGGACTACCTGCATAGTGGATAGGGGTTTGAAGCAGTCCATATGCTAAGGCCTGGTCACTGAATGAGTACTTGGGTACTGACTGAATGATTAGAGTACTACAAGGAGAGTGCCTGGGTGAATTTATAAGTGTTTGAGTTTTGGCGCAGTGAATGGATTAGTACATGCTGCTGAATGGATCAATAGAGTAGTTCAAGGGCAGTGACAGGGTCTTTCCTGGAAGTGTATGGATATTGACTGGGGAATTGAAGGTGTGAAAGACAAGTGTATAGATGGTTAAAGGACTGCATACATAGTGTATAGGTGATTGAATCAATCCATGTGCTAAGGCCTGCCACACTCCATTACTACTTGGATATTAACTGAATGTTTACAGTATTGCAAGGAGAGTTCCTGGGTGAATACATAAGCAATGACTAGCTTCTAATTCTACCAAAACTTGAGAACAGGAAAGGTTTTTAAGCAGTTATGTGTATGCAAAGATATGAAGTACCCAAGTGCTTCTCTCACAATGGTTCCCAAATGCACACAGACTCACAGTGTGATTCTAGACAAGCAACACTATCCCTTGGACTTTACCAAAACTCATTCACTACTGTGGAAGGGGTAAGGGGACTGCATACAATCTACATATTTCAGTTTTGCACTTTAGTGTCAAAGCCTGACTCGTTTTATCAATGCATAAGCAAAGACTGGCTTCTAATGCTACTAAAACTTGACAACATGACAGGTTTTAAAACAGTTATCTGTCAGCAAATACACAATGTTACCAAATGCTTCTCTCACAATGCTTACCCAAATGCACACAGACTCACAGTGTGATTTTAGACAAACAACACTATCCTAGGAGTTTACCAAAACTCATTAACTACTCTGGAAGGGAAAAGGGGACTGCATACAATCTACATATTTCAGTACTGCACTTTAGTGTCAAAGCCTAACTCATTTTATGAATGCATAAGCAATGACTGGCTTCTAATGCTACTAAAACTTGACAACATGACAGGTTTTAAAACAGTTATCTGTCAGCAAATACAGAATGTTACCAAATGCTTCTCTCACAATGGTTGGCCAAATGCACACAGACTCACAGTGTGATTCTAGACAAGCAACACTATCCTTTGTACTTTAGCAAAACTCATTCATTTCTCTGGAAGGAGTAAGGGGACTGCACACAATCTACATATTTCAGAACTACACTTTACTGTCAAAGCCTGACTCATTTTATGAATGCATAAGCAATAACTAGCTTCTAATACTACTAAAACTTAACAACATGACAGGTTTTAAAACAGTTATCTGTCAGCAAATACACAATGTTAATGTAAATGTAGTTGGGCTTATATAGCGCACAGCTACCCGCTGTGGGTTTCCCAGCGCTTGCTTAGGGAACCCGTCCTGGTATTCCCCTGTGAGATAGCAGGGTATCCACAAGGTGAAAGTCAGGCATCCCGCCGCGAGGGGCCATCGTGGAGATTAAGCAAGCTATTGCCCAGAGTCGCAGAGTGTGAACCCGTGAGTCGAGGAGGCACCGAGGCGAGAATTATCGAGTCCGTGGAATTTTTAGCCCAAGACCCGCCGAGGCGGGGAATTGAACCCTGGTCCAGGACCGATTTCAGCTTCCGGGTCTGCCGCCTCTAACCCCTGAGCCACACTTCTGTTACCAAATGCTTCTCTCACAATGGTTGGCCAAACGCACACAGACTCACAGTGTGATTCTAGACAAGCAACACTATCCCTTGGACTTTACCAAAACTCATTCACTACTCTGGAAGGAGTAAGGGGACTGCACACAATCTACATATTTCAGTACTGCTCTTTAGTGTCAAAGCCTGACTCATTTTATGAATGCATAAGCAATAACTGGCTTCTAATACTACTAAAACTTGACAACATGACAGGTTTTAAAACAGTTATCTGTCAGCAAATACACGATATAACTGGGCAGAGCCCAACCACACATCTCATTGTGAGATCTAATTGGCTGTCAGTACTTCATCCAAGAAGTATTGGCAGCCATCTTGGGACCAATATACATGATAGCACCTCATTAAAAAGCATTGCAGTTAATAGAAGGTTTTAAGACTTTAGTTACATTATAAATCATTTGTTGATGGTACCATACTCATTTTAGGAATTATGGTGTGTTCTAAGGTGATTTTACCATGTGAAAAAGCCTTCTGCTGTGATATCATGAATCATGTTTGAGAGAAAACTATTTTCTCATGCTTTTCCCACAGAGGTTTGGAAGGTGATCTATAAGCTAAACTGAGAGCATATTTTCTGTACATTCACAGTACCTTTCTCAGTCATGTGAGAATGAAGTCTGACATTCTCAGTAAAACATGTACATCCAACAAGGGCAGAGACTGTCAGTTGATTCCTTTGTGTTCTACTGCAGCTTCCCAGAGTGTTCTAAAGAACAACTAGAGCGCTAACAGTCCTACTTATGACAAACGTATTGCACAACTGAAGCCATCTTGATTGGAATAAAGTGGTAACTCTTAAAACATTTAATTTAAAAAGGAACAAAATGAGGGGTTCATTTTGCCATAGAAAGTATGATTAGTGCTGCAGAAAGAAAAATTAGGGCACATTTTGAGTGACTTCTCAAATCCTCTTCTATTTCATTAAAAATTTCTGATATGCAGACTGAAACATGTACTTTTCATATCAGCAGCAGACTTCAGTGGTGAGCAGTAGCTTTACTACAGTGATCTAATGAGCAACTAGAGTGCTAACATTCAGAATTTATGGCAAATGTGTGACATATCTGAATACCTTCATGATGGAATCAAAGTAAAAAACTTAAAGCACTTCCTACTGAGGAGACTGCAGTAAATGAGGAAATTAGGAAACTTCATAACAAATAAATCTCCCAAGATGGCCACCAGAGACAAAAGAGCCCAAATGCAGCACAAATGCAGCACAAATATCACCCAGATGTAGCCCATATGTAGCCCAATGACAGAAGTGTGCAAAACACTTATTTTTTGTATATTTGCAGTTTTATATAGTGCAGACTTGTCAGGTATTGGGGTGCTTTACATGAGCATTGGTTACATCACACAAGATCAAATTCATTTTGGTTGTAGACATGGGGAGATTAAGTGATTTGACCAGAATCACAGAATGTTGAGCTGAAGCATAAACTCTAACCTGGTTCCCCAGTTGCAAAGTCTGCAGCTCTGGAAGTAACACCACATCCTCTCCCCTAGGTGCAACATTTAATCAAGTGGTCAACTGGATACAAAAAATAAAGATTACAAATAATTTAAAAGTTCTTTGTCGCTATTTGAAAACTTAAAAAATATGTCCTCATTTTAGTTTTTTAGAGCACTAACCATAATTTTGATGCAAATAAGACCCACTCATATATGTAATTTCTAAAGGAAATGCTGTAGGTATTACAGTTTTGATTACATCAAGATGACGTCAGGCGTTCCACACTTTTGTAATAAATATAGAATGTTAGCAATCTAGTTGTTCATTGGGATAGTGTTGAGAGGCAGAGGTCAGGGGCACAGACCCTGAAAATTGAAGGCAGGTAGTAGAGTGCAGAGGCAACAATTTGACCACACTGGGCAGGCAGGAAGGGCAGTGGCAACACAACAGACTATGGAGGGCAGTGGAAAGGGGGCAGGGGCAACAAACCAACAATACAGGACTGGCAAGAGAGGCTGTGGTAATATAATAGACCATTGTGGGCAGAAGGAAGAGGCAGTGGTAATACAACCATACATGCCAACAGACCCGTTTCAGCCAGGAAACGTCCAATGTTTTTAAGCTCTAATGGGCTTTATTTGATCTCACTCCTGTCTACAATCTCCTCTTTTTCAATGTAACTCAAAGGGGAAAATCAATACCCCAGTATTTTTTCAAAATCTCCCTCTTACCAAGTTCAAAATGTTCGCAAGTATGGTACCTTGGATCATGGTAGGCAGGAGGAATTGGGGTAGGGACACAGACTTGGTTAACAGAGGACAGGAGGGACATGGAGAGGTGCACCAAACTGACCCTACAGGGCAGGCATCAGGGTTTGCAGCAGCACAATACACCACACAGGGCATGCAGGACGGGAGTGCAGCACAACAATCCATAGAAAGCAATAGGGAGGGGACAGGACCATGCACATGGACAACAGAGAACAGAGGGGAAAGAGGCAATGGTAGCTAGCTGACCATAATGGACAGACAGGAGAGAAAGCTGCAGCATAACAGACCACAAAGGGCAGGAGGGACGGATCAGGGGCATTACAATGGAACAGACAAGCCAGGAGGGAAGGAATAGGGGTCTGCACATGGAAACAGAGGGCTGGGGGCAAGGGGGCAGGGCAGGAGCAGCAAGATGACCATGGAGGTCAGGCAGGATGGGCACTAGAAACAAGACACACCATGGAGAGCAACAGTGAGACTATGATGGCATACCCACAGACCATGGAGGGAAGGTGGGAGGGGGTCAGGGGCAGCTAGCTGACCACACAGGGAAGGTGGGAGGAGGCTAGTCCATGGATTCAGACAACAGAGGATAGGGAGGAGCTGGATGGGGCAGCAAGCTAACTGTTCAGAGAAGGTGGGTATTAGGAACTTTATTGTTTTTAAAATGTGTGTCTGTGCGAACTACTTAAAATATGAACAAGTATGCAGCATAATCTCACTTTTATTCAGGAAGAAGAGGACATTTGTGACTGTTACTCCGGGCTCACTTGGCAGAAACACCCCCTGACCCTCCACCCCTATCGCAAAATGTAATGCTCATGAAAAGGGTAGGTGGACGCAGTGTTATATAGAACATAGTCCTGAGAGCACGATTGAAAATGAAAACTAGATATAGTATATGGTATAAACTATGCACCAAATAGTGTGATATAAGATGAACCGGGGCGTGAAATATAATATGCAATACATTGTGCGCAATGACAGATTCATTGGAGAGCGCAAGATAGCTCAGGCAGTAGCGCATGCTATGCGATATGCGCCTTGGAGTGTAATATGCACCGGGCAGTGTTGTGTAACCTAACTAGTCTCTATAGTTGTAATATAAAATATGTGCTGGGGAGTGTAACATTGCATATGCACTGTGACAAAGATATGGATCCCAGATTGTAATATGTATGGCATAGCGCTGTGCGTTATAACATAGGCATCGAGGAAGGCACATTAGATGGGGCAATATAACCCGTGCGAAGGCAAGTGTGGCATGACATATTCACGGGGTGGTGTTACAGTGCACGTGGGCTAGAGAGTGTCATAGCATACGCACTAGCTGGTGGAATACAACACAGAGGTGTGTGGCACTCGGCGGGCACTGGTGGGTGTAACACAGCATTGGGCTCAGCCAGGAGCACGCTGTGACTCTCAAGTGAGGTTTGTCTCCTTTCCAGAGAGTAAAATAAAAATTATTACACATCCGGCGGTGGATGTGTGTTTTATTAACCTTGAGGGGGGTTTCTTGCATAGTTTTGGTTGAATTTTTGTCGAATCCCCTTTGAATGGCTTGGTGTGCGTGTGTATTAAATGTGCCCGTTAATAGCTACCCATGTTTGTATAAATAAATGACAAGGGTGTCTACTTGGAGAGTAATCACCGGCGGGGGCGCCGGGATTAGGCACGGTAGGGCGTCAGACACATCAGAGATTCACTAGCGGTGTAAATACATTCCACGTGGATTCATTGTATGCATAGTCGCCTTTTAATGAATATCACGCAAATCGTCATGGTGATAGGTACAAACGGTTTGTCCAGCATGTCCTAGGTGTTTCTATAAATATATATATTTTTTTTAAACAATAAAAAACAAAGGCCGGCCCCGGGGGAACACAACCCCCTCCTAAAGAATTTTTTTTTAAAAAGCCCATGACCCGGGGGTTGGGGTCCCCGGGGCCGATTAAGGCCTTGGGAGGGACACATTTATTTCTTTTCAACAAACAAAAATGAGGGTGCAGGCCCTGGGGGATGGGGTCCCCAGGGCCAATAAATTAGAAAAAGAAGGGGGGCCACACAGCCCTCCTTCTTAAAAAAATTAAATAAATAAAAGACCGGCATCGCGCCGGAGGCCACGCCCCCTCCTAGCAGCACTCTGCAAATGCGCCCCCTGGCCAGTTGTAAGTTGGGGAATTAATTCCCCTTCAATTCTGAGGGTCCCTGAGGGCCAACTAGCCCAACAGGTATCTCCAGTATGCGCCAGGGAGCTGCGTTGCAGACAGGTGTTCTGAGGCCACGCCCCTTTTACACCTCTATGCAACGCAGCTCTGTGGCGCTTACTGGAGGTACCTAGTGGGCTAGTTTGTCTCTAGGGACCCTTAGGATTCAAGGGGACTTAATCTCTCAACTTAGAATGGCCACAGGGCGCATTAACACAGTGGTGAAGGGAGGGGATGGGGCCTGAGGTGATGTGTGCAAACACGCCCTGTGGCGCGTTTTAAGTTGGGGAAATAATTTCCCTTTAATCCTGAGGGCCCCTGGGGGCTAACTAGCCCACCAAGTGCTTCCAGTAAGAGCCACTGAGCTGTGTTGTAGAGAGGTGGTCCAGGCCGTGCCACTTTATACACCTCTCTGCAATGCAGCTCTGTGGCGCTTACTGGAGGTACCTAGTGGGCTAGTTGGACCCTAGGGACCCTCAGGATTCAAATGAACTTAATCTCCCAACTAAAAACGGCCACAGGGCGTGATTACACAGTGGTGAAGGGAGGGGACGGGGCCTGAGTTAACGTGTGCAAACACGCCCTGTGGGGCGTTTTAAGTTGGGGAAATAATTCCCCTTCAATCCTGAGGGACCTGGGGGCCAACTAGCCCACCAGGTGCTTCCAGTAAGTGCCACTGCGCTGCGTTGCAGAGAGGTGGTCTAGGCCGTGACCCTTTTTACATCTCTCTGCAACGCAGCTCTGTGGCGCTTACTGGAGGTACCTAGTGGTCTATTTAGACCCTAGGGACCCTCAGGATTCAAGGGGACTTAATCTCCCAACTTAAAACTGCCACAGGGCATGTTTACACAGTGGGGAAGGGAGGGGTCGGGGCCTGAGGTGACGTGTGGCGTGTTTTAAGAGGTAGTTTTAATCCCCTGCCCTATTATATACAAGGGGCTTACAGAGTAGGTCATGCTAATCACAGGGGGACCCCAACGCATAGTGTTCCCTAGTGTATGTAGGTGTTTTCACTGTATTCTGAGTGTCTTTTAACATAGCACTGGCTCTAGGACTGGTTAGTCAGACTCAGTTACCACCAGTGTCCATCTGAAAAAGTTGGGGGTACCGGATGATTGTGCAACAAGGCATCTTCCTGCTCTTCTGTGTGTTCTTTCTGCATGTTATCCTTCTTCCTACACTTTTCTTCGTCTTTGAGGACTTCTGTTGCTTCTTTCTGCATTTCTTTTTTTTCTTTCTGTGCGTTTTTTCTTCTTTCTTCACATGTCCTATCTCTGTAGGCATAGTTAGAAATTAGCATTTAAAAAACCTTTGAAATTCACTGAAAAAACCATAGGTTTCAGGGGTGTTATAGTTAGCTGGACTTTTCACTCGTACAAAACCATTGAAATTCCCCCATTATAGTTGGTTCAGCTAACTATAACTCGCGCGCCCGCAATGCACTGCTGATGACGTCACATATTACATCACTCATGACATGGTCAGTGACATCACTGATGACATCTCAAATGACATCACTGATGACATCATCCTTGTGATAGAGTGGCAGACGTCCTCTCCCCCTAATATAACCTTTGATACACACATTCAAAAATAGAAACGAAAATTTTCAAAACAATGGACATACCAATACCAGTTACAACAACCTATTCAGTAATTCTAAGATCCACATACACATCCACTCATTCACCAACAGTCCTATACAGTCACTCATACATGTACTCACTCATCATATGTACTCATACACCTATACATCCTGTTACACAATGCCACTCATCCATAGAGTTACTCACACACATAGTCACTCATGCTAATAAAGAATCAAACATCCATGTACTTGCATATACAGTTATACACACACCACCACACTTACTTCTACAGAAGCTTACACATACTTAGTCTTTTAAACAATCACTCATAGAAACACATACTTATTCATACAGGAACTCTTTCAATCTCTCACTCTCACATATACTCACTTATATACACCAATAGTCACATATACTCATTTAAAACATATGTAGTTACTCATAAAGACACTATTGAGACAGTGATTCACTCACTAACATTCCCATGCACACACTCATCCACCCATACAGTCCGGCACACATGCTGTCTTCAACACATACAAACAGTGAGTCACTCATTCATGCACATATGCACTACGTAATACCCCCCACCGAACCATACAGACACTCAGACACTCATACTGATACTCAAAAAACCAACTAATAACCTATATAGACACTCATGTAGCTACTCCCCAACCCATGCATCCACCTTTACACAAAGTGAGAGACTGATACAGATATTTACATATTTAAACATTACTCACTAAGCCATGTATTCACTAAGATACACTTAATCAGTCAATTATACAATCAATTTTTCAAAAACAAATCATCCATTTAGACACTTATATACCCATTTATTCTTAAATCGACCTTGAGATATACATATATAAAACATATGTAATTTTCAGAAAAACACACATTCACTGCATGATGTCATCAGTGATGTCATCAGTGATGTCATTTGAGATGTCATCAGTGATGTCATGAGTGATGTCACTGACCATGTCATGAGTAATGTAATATGTGACGTCATTAGCAGTGCATTGCTGAACTAACTATAACGGGGGAATTTCAATGGTTTTGTACGAGTGAAAAGTCCAGCTAACTATAACACCCCTGAAACCTATGGTTTTTTCAGTGAATTTCTAAGGTTTTTTAAATGCTAATTCCTAACTAGAACGTGCCTGAAACCTATGGTTTTTTCAGTGAATATATATATATATATATATATATATAGATGTTAATCAGGCCCTTAGTTACTCATAGTTTGTGATTTGTTGTTTAATATTTATATGGGTTAGGCCTGCTCAGAGTTTGATAGTAGTCCCATGTTATTTTAGATATTGTCATTTTATAATTTGCATTTAATACAGTTGTGATGTAATGTTTATGTTACATTGGTAAATGGTGTGTTATGTGGGTGGGTATTCTATGTTTTTTTTTACTGGTTTATGGATTGGAAGTCATCTCACGGACTTGTGTTTTTTGCATTTGTTTAAACACAATTCATTTGGTATCTATTAAACCAATATTATAATTGTTTTGGGATTTCCTGGAGCATTTCTTTTTTTGATATATATTTTTGGGGGGTTTTAATGGTTCCTTATGACTTTGATGGATTTACATTGGATGTTTTTATTTTTGTTTTTTGGGGCCTTTTGGACTTCACTTTTTCCTTCTTGGTGACTACATATTTGACAGCATGGATATGTATATAGAGCTGCATATAGAGAAGCAGCTACAGAACTATACGTTTAATATATTTATTTATTTGGGGCTGGGAAATGTTTAAATTACTTACTGGTAATTGCATTACTCTGAGTCCTACTCCCTCACTTTAATTCAGTACACATGAGGCATTCCTGCCATATCTAGGACCAATCACACACCAAGAGAAGGAAAAAATGCCCCTCCCCTGCTATTCCTCCTGTCAAGTTTCAACCTCATAACCAACAATGCATCATTTGTACATACTATGAGGGCAGGAGGGAATGTGATTTAAAGCAAAGCAGTAGCACTTAGGGTAACACCAGTACTGGTAAGTAATTTAGACATTACTCCAACGTCCCTCCCCAGCTTTAATTCAGTACATATGACATGTACCAAGCCCACAAAGATGGACAACTGACCATGTATGCAGAACAACACAGCTTTATTGAAACAAAAACAATTACTCTCCGTTATCCCTTCATAGAAGAGAGAACTTTGTATCAAAACACATCAGTAAGGATCTGAATATCTCACAATCTGTAGTGCCTAGCAAAAGTAGAGGATTCAGAGTATGTAGCCACCCTTCATATCTCAGAAAGTGAATTCCCATGCAACTCAGAAACGGTAGATGGCATACCACTGGTCTACCTTCTGTGAATTTCCAATGGAGGAACTTGCCCTTCCACCTCATAGGCTTTAGCAGTGAAAATGTTAATCCATGAACTCAACGTTGCAGTTGCTGGCTTTTCACCTTTCTTTCCTAGTCCAAAGCTCACAAATCAGGATTCCGGCTTCTGAAATGGCTGCATCCTCTCCAGACACAAAAGAAGAGCCCTTCTTTCATACAGCAAACGCAACCTTGCCTCTTTCTCTGAAGTAGGGGAAGAGAAAAATGCTGACAAAATTACTTCTTGCACCCTATGAAAGGAAGAGTTGACCTCTGGAACAAAAGGAAGGAACCGTTACTAGCACCACTCTGTCCTGAAAAACTTTGCAAAAGGGGAACCTATACGAGAAAGCTCCTAACTCTCACAACCTTCTAGCAGAAGTGATAGCTACCAAAACGAAATTCTTGAGAGTCAAAAACTGTATCTCAGCAAGATCCAAAGGCTCAAATCCCAAGTAGCAAAAGCTCATAAATGCTGAGCATAGGAATTGGAAAACCCCTTCAAAAGTCTTGGAATTGATCCCTCATCATCCACCAAATTCTTCCAAGGTTTTCTGAAAGCCTGGATTGGGGTCTACTGAACTGGATGAGTGGCCACTGACAATTCCACTCTTGATCCACCCTGCAAGAACTCCTTAACCATGATCAAACTCACAGAATGAGGATCTAAGCCTTTCCTCTAACACCACTGAGAAATTGACCTCTAGAGCCTATTATAAGACTTTTGAGTAGATAACTTCTTAGAAGCATAAATGTAACCACCAATGTCCCTGTAGGTCCTCCTCTCAATCTTTAGGCCGTCAAGCAGAGCCTCCTCAATGACTACATCCTCAGAATTGGAAACTTTAGAGGGGAAGAAACTAGTGGCAGTGACCACTCCAGAGCCACTTTCATCAACAACAGAAGCAGAAACCAATTCACTTGAGGCCACCGAGGGGCAATCAGAATTTCACTTGCACACTTCTTCCTCGCTGTGACCAATAGGTCGTCATATCAGGGAAAAGGGGGGAAACACATAAAGAAGACCTCTTAACAATGGACAAGGTAGACCATCCAATGCCCACGCGTGTTCCTCCCTCTTTCTTGCGCAAAATCGGTGAACTTTGGCATTGGAGCATGAAACAAAAAGATCCATCACTGTCATACCCAAACAATGAGTCAGTATAGTGAAGAACTGCTGGATCTAGAAAAAACTCTAGAGAGGTACGAATTTCACAGCTTAGCATATCCACTCTTGTATTGGATATTTCCCGAATATATCACCCTCAGAGAAAGTAGAAAGATCTGAGCCCAAGAAAAAGGTTATTGGTGCCTTGGATGTTGTCCACCGTACTTCTTCACATAGGCGATGATGGTAACATTTTCTGTCCAAATCAACACTGCTCACCATATTAGAAGGGACTGCAAGAAAAGAAGAAATCACCTCATCGCCTCGCACTCCCTCCAATTAGAGGATCTTTGAGTCTCCTCATGAGACTAGAATACCTGCACCTACATGGGGTCCCATAATGCACCCCAACCTGAAAGCCTGGTATCTGTTGTTACAATTATGGGGGCTGGAGGATTGAGCTTAGCTCCTTTTAGAACACTGTTCGTGGACATGCACCAGACAAAATTGCCTTTCACATGTTGAGTTACCGGAATTCTGGCCTTAGATCCTGAGAACTCAGATAGCAGTTTGTCAAAATCCAGGAAGCCAGTTTGTGGAAATGGATCATGCCAATGATAAAAAGTAGATAGTAGAGGCGAGATCACCCTGTACCCTGTACCACAACCACACTCTTGGAGTTTGGTGACTTGACAATTCCAAAATTTGACCTTGAATTTTTGCAATTCTCTGTGGCGGCAAAAACACTTTTACCTACTGTGTGAGAAATTGAGTTCCTATAAAAGTTGGTTCTTGAACTGGTCGAAGACTAGACTTTTCTGAGTTTATTAGAAAACTGTGAGTCCATGCCACTGTCAAAACTCTGTTGGTCTGAGACAAAAGCACACCTTCTGAAGCAGTGAGGTATGGATGGGCAAACATACCTCGTGGATAAAGAAGGACCACTAATGGTGCCAACACCTTGATGAACACTCTAGGAGAGGATTTAAAGCGAATGGCTGAACTCGAAACTGAAAATGATCATCCCCTAGAGTGATCTACAAAAACCTTTTGTCTGTTTTCTGATGGACACATTCAGATAAGCATCTTCTAGATCGATTGATGATAACCAATCCCTTGTCGAACCAGTTGGAAAATGGCTTGCAAGATCACCATCCAAAAGTGAAAAGTTCTCATCCAAGAGTTTATCCACTTCAAATCCAGGACATGCCTGTATGCTCCTAAGATCTTGTGTACCAAGACAAGGATTGATTAAGGCCCAGTCCCCATCTCCTGCTGAGGAACTCTAGCAATTTCTTAAGCAACAAATTGACCACTTTCAGAAGAGTTAGGTGTTTTGGACCTGAAGCTGGAAGATGAGTCACCTTTACGCCTGTATTCAGAGGCTTTTTCACATAGTGTGTTGCATAAACTTTGTTGATTATGCTCAACACAGATGCATCCCTTACAACATTTTGCCAGAAATCGAGAAAATTATGTGGCTGACCTCCTACTGGCATGTACTTGCAGGAACTATGGTTGCGGACACCACTTCTTCCCTGGCCTTTTAGTCCCAAAATCCTTCTTTGTAGAGAAATTGTTCGATTGGTACTTTTGCTTATGCATCACATGAGACTCGGCAAGGAGATGATTTCACTCTCTTGTTCCAAAACCTTCTGGAATCAGAGTTACTCTTATTAGGAAGGGGATGTTTCTGATCCTTAAATGCTTTAGAGATCATAGAATCTGATTAACTTTTAAAGAGCATTTTGCCATGAAATAGGATAAGGATCAGTGTTGTCTTCTCAACAGCTTTTGTTTTCCAGTCCCTCATCCACAAATTGCGTCTGACCTCAATCACAGCTCCAGAGGACATCGCAGTTGCTTTGACCACATCTGAGGAGCTATCCACCATCAAATGTGCCTGTTGATCCATGCCAGGCACCAGCTCCGAACATTCCAGACCCTCCTGGATAGCCCCCGACAGAGCGTCAAAGTCTTTAATGAGTGATTGAGCAGTATTTGCAGCATATAAACTGGTTTTCAGGGATACATTCTTTGCAGCAAACTCTTTCCGCAATCATTAATCCACCTCTTTTAATCAGAAGGATCAGAAGCACAGACCTCTGGATTAATGGATGTTTTCTCAATCAAATTGGCCAAAACTGCATATACTTTCACATTATGGGGAGAACATCATCACCCTCAAACATATACAACTTTTGAAAAAATTGTGGCACAGTGACTTTATTTACCTCCTTCAATCTGTTTCATGTCTTTAATAGCTCCATAAAATGGGATTGCAATAGAAGAAGGCCTCACATATTGCGGGAATGGCTTCTCATCCTCCTCATCCCCTTAAAATGGAGGAAACCCCAAATTATGCTGCACGTGTACCCAGTGTCCCACATATCCTCTCACCTAAGATACTTTCCTGATGAAGTGGATGGTTATCTACATCTGAAGAAAATGAATCCCAACCATCCTTCCTTCTAGCAGACTTGGCACATTGCTGTGACTTCTCCAAAGCTCTAGACACAGCATTTTCATCATGTGCTGAACCTCCATCTGAGACATCAGAGGAGGACCGCCTTTTTCCCACTTTTCACAGGATGCTTTGTTGAGATAGATTTTTCATCATCAGAAGATGGAGAATAAATGACATGGGGACACCAGTGGCACCAAGAGGGGGACCCTTGGCCCCTAGCGACCCCAAGGACAAGAGGGGACTACATTTACCAGACGCCCCAGTGCCAGGAGCCCCCATTGCAGAGTCTATGCAAGGGGCAGGGCTTAGAGTTGGACACCAGTGGCACCAAGAGGGGGATACTTGACCCCTAGCAACCCCAAGGACCAGAGGAGACCATATTTGATGAGCTGCCCCAGCACCAGTCCCCACTGCAGAGTTGCTGCAAGGGGGTGGGAGTTAGAGTGCGGCCGGAAGACCTGCCGTGTAAGACACCAGTGGCACCAAGAGGGGGATCCTGGGCCCCTAGCAACACCTAGGACCAGAGGGGACAACATCTACCAGCCACCCCAGTGCCAGGAGACCCCGTTGCAGAGTCAAGGGAGCGGGGCTTAAAGTGATGCGCTACAAAGCCCGGCCGTCTTAGAGTGATCCGCTAAAAAGCATGGCCATAAGACCTGCTCTGTGGGACACCAGTGGCACCAAGAGGGGGATCCTTGGCCCCTAGCAACTCAAAAGACCAGAGGGGACCACATTTACCAGCTGCCCCAGAACCAGGACCCCCCTTTGGAGAGTCTCTGCAAGGGGGTGGGGCTTAGAGTGATGAGCTGTTTAGGATGCACCAGAGCTGTGCCCAGGCAAAGCCCGGGCCAAGGGTGGGCCCATACATGCTCATCAGAGCCAGGAGGAGGCTGGGCTGCGCCATATCCCTTCATTCCAGGTGCAAGTTTTCTCCTTTTTGTTCATTTCATGCACCTTGTTAACAGTAACCGGGTCCAAGTGTTATGTGTACTGCTCCTTATAAAAGTACAATTGACTGTCCACAAAAGATGGACACCCGCAAAGCTCAAAATTGTCCAGCTGGAGATGCCGCCAAATCCAAAAACCCAAAACTTCTGAAACAGCATCCTGGTAGAACATCGAATTGTGTGACTAATAATATCGATAATTTGGTAAAAGAGGTAGAAACCACACTTAGTGGTAAAAACACAGGGACTGGGACAGTGAAGTCAACCAGAAAAGTCCTGGATGTGTTTAAACCTAGCACAACACAAAAAGGTGCGGGGAATCACCAAGATACAAAAAGCTAAAGGTCACAAGGAACACAATTTCCTAAACTTCAGGGAAGTGTTCAGCACTTCTGCCAAACAGACACAACAGGATTCCTGTCAAGCCCAGTGGGAAAGCCATCCTTTTATGGAAGAGGATGACTCACACACATAATAGTGTCATGCTTCATCATCGGCATCCTCTCCACAGCCTGGTAGGATAATACCACCAGGGCCGACTCAACTTCCTCAAAGACTTGGCAGTAGGAGGGAGTTCTTGAATAAAACTTACTGGACAAACACAAGATCCAGAAAATCTAAAAATACCTTGGAGCTCCTCTATTGTCAGTTTAATTAGTGAGGACACTAGGTATATCTAAAATCACTACACCAGGTGGGTAAATAGAGAACAATGGCTTAAACCTGTCTCATAAACCTCATTAACCACTAAAAAACTCAGCTTGTATTACAACATCGGTTACCTTCAAACAAGGGGAGCCAGAGGGCAGCCAGGCACTAGGAGCAAATTGTGACAAACACAAAAGTATAAAGTTCCTTCCCCCTGCCAGTGTAGTGGCAGGGGGTGTTGTTTGCACAAATCCGTTTGCAGTCTTAGAAGACATAGTGCCAACAATATTGCATGAAGCACCTGCAATCCCTGCACCAGTTGAGATATTGATATAGGATGCTCCAACATTAAGTGATGCTATGGGACTATTTCAGGTTTTACGAAATGAGGTAGCCTTGTTAAAGGGCATGTTTCTAGATGTTGTAAATTCTCTTGGCAATCTCATGGAAGTCCAAGCTTCACTTAAGCCACCCCAAATCATACTGCTCCTACTAGAGTTATAACTCACCTTATGGTACAGATCCAGTGTCATCATGGTAAGTCGAGGCCTATGGTTGGAAGAGGACATGTGCTGGATTTCGCTGACTCCCTTGCCCAATCCCCATACTATGCCCAATGTAAAACGCTGAGTCAGTACACATGTTACATCTGTTACTTCTTTGCCTCAAATAAGGTAAAATGGACCAATTGCTCAAGTTGCCGAAACAGTTTACATGATTAAAGTCCCCAAGATGCTTCCCAAATCGCCTGAGAACAATGAAACCTTGAAAGATGTAAACGTACACTGGATCAGACATGTGAAAAAATGCCAGTATGCCATCATCTGGACAAAGTGTCTGCTGAACGCCACTCAATGCCGGCTGACTCTTGGGACATGCTTGAACTAAATCTAACCATGCCAGACCTAATGGAGGGCCACATATCTATGGATGCTCGATTTCTACCTGTAAATGGATCCAGAATCTCCTTCAAGGTGAATCTGCCTGAAGAATGAATACCAGTTCCCTAGAGAGTGGCCTATTCGATACTACCACCATCTCATCCCGAAACTACGCATACTCTAGTAAATGCCATTTGCCCCTTTTCCTCTGAACTAAACCATAGGCATTCATTTTTCTAAATAACAATGGAAAAATTAAGGATGGCTTGGCTATCCCAGATTATACCCATTTGTCCCATCAATGTACCTTAGGAGAACAGATTGCACCAAATTCCCACAACGCGTCACCTATTTTAATCTCTTGGAATGCTGCGGGGCTAAGGGCAACATTGGAGGATGTAGACTGGGGATTGTATATTGATAATTCTAATAAGTGCTTTTTTCAGGAAGCTTGAGCTACATCGCATATTTATAGCAGGGTTTCAACTCATATTGCATTATTGTCACTCCCTCAGATGTGGGCAGACCAATGGATGGGATCATCACCCGGACAAATGTTTCACTAGCTTGTGATATAAAACAAATACACATTGACTCCCCTTATAAATTAGCCCTTATTCTTACACCAGAGACTGGGATGGCTTATCTGTTGGTAAACATTTATAATAGATCAAATACTTTACCCCAATATTCAAAAACATTGAAAATCTTGAATGAGTCCCTGGCTGCCTTGTCATGTAACTCAGAGCAATTATAGAGGGCGATTTTAATTCTTATTTTGAACCTTATGCCCCTTATTTAGATAATAAGAAAGAGAATATCGTTTGAGAGATTCTGCCCCTTTGCTCTGCTTACAAAGCTCCCAAAGTGAGGGCAGTAACCCTGCTGATCATAGACATTATAGTCATGTTTGGCTTAAGACCGGGTAATGGGAGATTTCCCTCACAAAGCAATGTGGAGCCAACTTTCACGAGGGGGCCTTATACTCATCACATTGAATATATTTGATTGGATTTGAGAATTTGGCATGAAATAGCTGACCTGCTAGTAAGTGACCATCAAGATAGTAATCATTTCCCTATTTTGTTATTCCGGGACATGATGACCCGAAAGGGGAGAGGTCCCCAGTGAATCAAGTTGTCACTAGCCCGGTAGTGGTAACTAGCAACAAGCACTCTATTAAATGGGAGGCCTTCCACAAATCTGAGGATTTGTTACCTAAGTTACATCTCCTAGTGCCAGAAGAACTGATTGCATGTCAACAAAATGAACACAGCCCAGGACAGATCATGATGGCCCATAATAATTATTTTAATAAATTAGGGCACTAATTTGTAAAACATTGCAATGCAGGGATTGCAATACAGGGATGGGCCCTAAGCCAGAGAGATCAAGTGAGTGGTTTAATATGAGGTGTAAACGCGCCAAGTGTGCTCTTTTAAAATTCTTAAAAGATAAGGCCAGACGCACAATCGTCCTGACTAGACAGTAGTATGTGTCGCTCTTAAAAGAGAACAAAGCACAGTGGGAAGATGCAGTTTGGGACAACTTATTATGGGCAACTCGAGCCAAAGATAGTAGGCATTTTTGGTAGTTGGTTAGTCAGCATTACTCTACTGATAAAGCAAGACCAGATTGCATATTCTCCCTGACGAGTGGCCCTCCCACTTTGGGTGCCTTTACGAGAAAAATAATCTTTCAATTGAAATAAAAGAAACCCAATCAATATCCATTACTGATGAGGAAGATGAAGGGCCAATTAAGTTCTCCCTTAAAGAAACCACTGCTGCCATCTTGGAACAGAAACCTGGGAAAGCCCCTGGGTTAGATAAAATGACCATATATTATTATGGAAGTGAACATCAGATCTGGGGCCCATACTTAGATTTTGTGATTAACGCTGTCTTGGCAGGGAGGCTGATTCCCAGATCCTGGAAAGGAGCCATAATAATTTTGATCTATAAGGGAACAGGGCAATTCCAGGCAACTATAGACCCATAAATCTGATTGATAACATACATAAAGTATTCTGCTCAAAAATATTTAGCAAACTGTGAGACTGGATTGACCAAATAGAGACCCTTCCCCATTTACAGACGATATTTCATAAGTCGATCAATGCATACGTTTTCTAGCCATTAACTGGAGGACCGTGGATCTTGAGAAAGGGAGATTATTTGTTGCTTTCGTAGATCTTTGATCTGCCTTCGATTTGGTCCCGAGGAACAAATTATGGAAGACACAGGCCAGGTCCGGTGTAGCAGTAGGCTTGTTAACAAAATTAAAGGAACTGTACACTGCTAATTTTGCAAGAGTTAGGTAGGGACTGGCGGGGCAAATTGTCTGACAAATTTCCGATCCAAAGAGAAGTGTGTCAAGGATGCGTAGTGGCCCAGATGCTCTTCATTTTATATATTAATCAGTGTATGTCATACCGTTTTAATTGTGAAAATGATTCTCCCCAGATCAGCGATCTGAAAACTCTGCGCCCACTATTTGCTGATGACACCTTGTTGTCATCTGCCACCTCGCTAGGCCTATCTATTCTTTTAGAGAAGTTTTTGCTATTTTGTAGAGATTATGGCCTAGAAATTATTAATAACGAAACAAAGTATACAGTGTTTGGAGACCAAAAGAAAACAAGTGAAAAGTAATATCTTTTTAGAAGGGGGAGGGGTACTCGAAAGGGTTGCCGAGTTTGATTACCTGGGAGTCCGATTTGAACATTCACAAAAAAGGCCAGCACAGATGAGAAAGAGTACATTGGTATTAAAACAATTTGCTGTGTCCATCATAAGGTTTGAAAATAGGGCTACTTCCTTGCCGATCGCCCGACCACCCCATTGAAATAAATAGAGGCCAAACTTGTGGGGCTGCTCTAAATGGGGAAGATATTTTTGGCCATTATAATTTGGATTCTCTGGAGACTGCAGAGAACACCTTTCTTAAGTCTTTATTAAAAAATACCCCACAGTATCCCAACACTGCCCATTCATATGGATCTCAACTTGAGACCCATTTCCAATATAGCTGCATCGAGCCTTATTTTGTATTGGTCAAGGGTATGGACAACAGAGGAGTTAGAACCATACAGGGATTGGGTCCGATGTTTACTGGTGGGTCTGCATGCAGATAAGATCGCTTGGGGGGCCCACATAAAAAATTGCCTATTCAAGTTGGGTTTGGGAGATTTGTACCCATCCCCAAGTACTGCCACGAAACACCAAAGAAACCCTCAAACTGGCTTACTGGAATTTTGTATTGGGGGGGAGTTCAAGAGTTGTATTGGGTAGTTTGACAGATGTGTTTTTAAGTTTTAAATGCACTTTTGAATTTGATCCCTATTTAGAAATAGTATCCAAACCTTATGCTGGTGCACTTTAAATTAACTTTAGATTGGGGACTCTCACAATGTTAGCTTTCACTAGTTCTTAGAATGGTAAAATAAATACTTGAAATACCTACCCTATGGGATGTGAGGCTATAGAGACCATCGACCATGTAATTTATTGTACCTCTTATTTAAGGTAATGCGCCTAATGGATTAAACCTATATGTAAATTATTGGGGTTTAGGGATCGTCACACAGCAATGAGAATATGTAGCTTCAACACTAGTGGACCGGGAAACGGCCTAAAACGCAACATGGATATATCACATTATTCCATTCAAAACTGACCTCTTTTTGCGAGTTGGGCATCTATGGATGTTGGGCCCTAGCTGGGCCAGCACCTAGGGAAACCTGGAAAGCTTGCACATTTTTCAAAACAAAACATCTGGGGGCATCCATAGTGGGGTGACTTGTGTGGCTCTCACCTGGTTGTTTACCCAGAATCCCTTGCAAGCCTCATATTTTGACTAAAACACATTTCCTCACATTTTTCTGATCTAAAGATATGCAGTCTACGGGAAGCCACAAACATTCTTCCACCCAGCATTCCCCCAAGTCTCCAAATAAAAGTGGTACCTCACTTGTATGGGTAGGCCTAGTACCTGCGACAGGAAACAGGCCACAACGCAACAGACCCTTTATTTGAAAACTGGGTAACTGTAGATTGTAGGCCCTCGCTCAGGAGGCACGCAGGGAGACCTAGCAAACTATCACATTTTTAAAAACTAGACAACTGGGGAAATTCAGGGTGGGGTGACATGCGTGGCTCTTACCAGGTTTTTAAGCCCATAATCCCTTGCAAACTTCCATTTTTGACTAAAGAAAATATATCTTCACATTTCTGTGATGGAAAAGTATGGGATCTGCAGGGAGCCACAAACTTCCACCCAGTATTCCACCAAGTCTCCTGACAAAAATGGCACATCACTTGCATGGGTAGGCCTAGTGTCCGCGACAGGAAACAGCCCAAAACGCAACATGGATATATCACATTTTTCCCACTCGAAACTGACCCTTTTTTGGCAAAGTGGCTAGCTGTGGATTTTTGGTCTGTAGCTCAGCTGTCACCTTGAGAAACCTATCAACTTGCACACTTTTGAAAACTAGACTCCTATTGGAATTCAGGGTGGGGTGACACGTGAGTTTTCTTTACCAGAATCCCTTGTGAACCTCAAACTTTGTCTAAAATACACATTTTCCTCAATTTTCTGTGATTGAAAATTCTTGAATTTGTGGGAAGCCACAATTTTCCTTATACCCAGCATCCCCGTAAGTGTCCTGATAAAAATATAGCACCTCACTTGTGCAAGTAGGCCTAATGGTCATGACAGGAAACAGCCCGAAGTGCAGCATGGATACATCACACTTTTTCACTCAAAACTGACTCTTTGTTCGCATAGTGGGTAGCTGTGGATTTTGGGTCCTAGCCTAGCTGGCACATCGGGAAACCTAGCAAGCATACATATTTTTGAAAACTAGGCAACCAGGGGAGTATAGTGATGCGTGATTTGCTTGGCACTCACTGGTTAATTTTACCCAGACGCCCTTGCAAACTTCAAACTCTGGTAAAAAACAAAACAACACATTTTCCTCATATTTCTGTGACGGAAAGATCTGGAATCTGCAGTAAGCCACATATTTGCCACCGCCCTGAGTTACCACTTGCCCCGATAAGAATGGTACCCCACTTGTGTGGACAAGTGCTTGCAACAGGAATGGATCAAACTAAGGTCAATGGGACACCCTGCAAATTCCCAGCGTATTAGTTTTATTGGCACAAGGGTGGTAAAACTGGGTACTAGGATTTTTGTGGATTCCTGTGGATTCTGGAAGTTTCTGTTGCTCACTTTGCCACTGGATTCAAGCTAGCCTGGCTGATGAGGGCTGTTAGCCCACAACCGGTCCCAGGATGCTTGTTTCCGGTCCAGGGAAGACATGGTTTGGCAGTTCGGGCTGGACTGTTCCCATGAGGCACATAGTCAAGACTGTTTTGCATATAGCTGTGTCTGAACTGGGGTGGCAAAGTGAGCTAAAGAACGATGATGGATTCAACCCAGATCTGTGACTGGGAGTGAGTTTCTGAAAAGTTTCAGTGCTCCGTCCATCATCTCCTTGTGTTTGCTTTGTTCGCCGTAAGTTGGCAAGGGTGTGCCCAGACGTGGGTCCCTTGCTCACTTTGCCACTGGATTCAAGCTAGCCTGGCAGATGAGGGCTGTTAGCCCGAAACCAGTCCCAGGATGCTTGTTTCCGTTCCAGGAAAGACATGGCGTGGCAGTTCGGGCTGGACTGTTCCCATGAGGCACAGGGTCAAGACTGAATTGCATATAGCTGTGTCTGAACTGGGGTGGTAAAGTGAGCTAAAGAACGATGTTGGATTCAACCCAGATCTGTGACTGGGGGTGAGTGTCTGAAAAGTTTCAGCGCTCTGTCCATCATCTCTTTGTGTTTGCTTTGTTCGCCGTAAGTTGGCAGGGTATGCCCAGACGTGGGTCCCTTGCTCACTTTGCCACTGGATTTAAGCTAGCCTGGCTGATGAGGGCTGTTAGCCCGAAACCGTTCCCAGGATGCTTGTTTCCGGTCCAGGGAGACATGGCTTGGCAGTTCGGGCTGGACTGTTTCCATGAGGCACAAGACTGATTTGCATATAGCTGTGTCTGAACTGGGATGGCAAAGTGAGCTAAAGAACGATGATGGATTCAACCCAGATCTGTGACTGGGGGTGAGTTTCTGAAAAGTTTCAGCGCTCCGTCCATTATCTCCTTGTGTTTGATTTTGGATCCTAGTCTATCTGGCACATAGGGACAACCTGGCAAGCCTGCATATTTTTGAAAACTAGGCAACTAGGGGAATATAGTGATGCGTGATTTGCTTAGCACTCATTAGTTAATTTTACCCCATGCCCTTGCAAACTTCAAAATTTGGTTAAAAAAACCAACACATTTTCCTAATTTCTGTGACTGAAAGTTCTGGAATCTGCAGTAAGCCACATATTTGCCACCACCCTGAGTTCCTACTTGCCCAAATAAGAATGGTACCCCACTTGTGTGGACAAGTGCTTGCGACAAATGGATCAAACTAAGGTCAATGGGAGACCGTGCAAATTCCCAGCTTATTTGTTTTATTGGCACAAGGGTGGTAACACTGGGTACTAGGATTTTTGTGTATTCCTGTGGATTCTGGAAGTTTCTGTTTTGTTCCATTTGGAGTGGGGGTGTGGCCAATGCCAAATCTTCTGCCCCCCGGACCAGGGTTTGCCATCAATTTGCCCCTGAGGGGTCAGAAAATTCACTACACACTGGAGAATTCAAAATGTTGCCAAAACAAAAGAAGCATTTGCAATGCAATAGGACTCGCATTTACGTGAGACCTATTGCATTGCAAACAGTAGTCATCACAGATCACAGGCAACGGGAGGGAGGGCGGGGGAGGCATGGACAACAGGAATGAGGGGGAGAAGGCACAGACAATGGGAATGTAGGCAGGGGAGGTGGGGAGAAGGTACAGACAACAGGAGAGTGGGTGGGGGAGGCGGGGGAGGCATGTACAAAAGGAGAGGGGCGGGGGGAGGAACGGACAACGGGAGTGGGGGGAGAAGGCACGGACAATGGGAGTGCAGGTGGGGAGGGGGTAAGAAGGCACAGACAACAGGAGGGAGGGGGAGTAGAGAAGGCAGTAGGAGAACCTCATTAAAGAAATTAGTGGTCACAGTCTAAATAACACGTACTGCGTAACACTCGAAGTAAAGGGGCCAGCTAGCCATGGGAGGGTCCACATGACAACATGGCTATAATAAGGAGGGACTAACAAGTCTATAAACAAATCCGAAGGCAGCATTTACGAAGGACAAAGACACAAGTTACTGAAAAATATGGGCGGGGGAGTGGGTGTGGCTTCCTTCATGTACTGAGCAACAGCAGATCTTCACCAGAGCAGCACTTGCGTGCTGACTCTAGGCTCGACCTAAAAAAGGAGGGTGTGGCCTACCCTTGCATCAAGCCATACCCTTGTCCCTGAAGGGGCAATTGTGTGTTTTCTTGCCCCCAGTGGTAGAAAGCCCACCTGACACCAGGGATATTGCCTTTGGGGAAAACGAAAGCTGTGCAGGTGTTGCACTCTGGCATGGGCTACTCACCCACCCAAAATGTGACAAACCAGACTAAAACACCCACAGCACTTTGTTTTGCCCAAAGGAAAAATCACTGGTGTCAGGTGGACTTTCTATCTCACCTGGGGGGGGTACATATTTGGGGCAGCCTCCCCAATTGGGACAAGCCTCATATCTGCCGACAGTGGGGCAGAAAGACAGTATTGTCTCTTCTGGGTTGTGGGTATAGCTTAATGCCAGAGTAAGCCGCACCCTCATTTCATTTTGGCTCAGTTTTAAAATGCCTGGTGTTAAGGGGGCTGTCTGCCCCTCGGGGGCAGATTGGGAATGAATACCCTAATCCAGCCACTGGGGCAGAAAGTCTATTTGGCCATGGTGTGGGGGAGAGCATGGGCCCATGCCTTGGGGACTGCTCCCTCCCCCCAAAATACTGTATAATTAGAGTCACTGGAGTCTAGTTGGCTTTAAGCCACCCACAGAGGGAGCAAATAGAGGTAATTGTCCCAATTTGCCCTCAGAGACAGAAAGACTGTACCCTTTTGGGGTGGGGCATGGCCATGCCCATGCCTATGATGGGCAGTCCCCACAAATATGTTCATTTTTCCCCGGTGTCTGGTGGGCTTTCTGCCCTCCTGGGAGGTAGAATGGGGATAACCATCCTTATCCACCCACTGGGGGGTAGAAAGACTGTTGACACATTTTTGGGGGGGCGGTGGGGGCCTGGCTATGCTCATGGTGGACAGCCCCTATCCCTTTGTTTATTTTTATTTGCACTGGTGTCTAGTGGACTTTCTGCCTCCTCGTTGGGTAAGGAAGATTGGGGTTAATCACCTCCTACCACTTCCCCTGGTAGGGCAAAAACACTGAGTTATTTTTGGGGTGGGGGCATTGCTATGTCCATGGTGGCCAGCCCCCTCCTCTATGTCTTTTGTATATACCCATTCCCTGGTGTCTAGTGGGCTTTCTCTCCCCCTGCGGGGTGGGCAGATTGGGAGTGATGACCTCTAACCTTTCCCCAGCAGGGATGAAAACTATTTGGGGTGGGGGCATGGTCATGTCCCTGGTGGGCAGCCCTCAACGCTATATTTATTTATTTTATTTTCCCTGGCATCTATTAGTCTTTCTACCCTCTCCCCGGAGGTACATATTGGCGGTAATCAACCCCCACACCCCCGGAGGGTACAAAGACTTAAACATTTGGTTGGGGTGGGGAGCACAAGCCCATGCTTAAGCGGTTGCTTCCCCAATTCCCTGGTGTCTAGTAGGTGGATCCCTGTTTGTGGATTTCTCTCCTGTGGCAATCCCCAAGCCACTGGAAAGGGGAGGTCTCTCCCAAGACAATCAGTGTTTCGGGGGTTGAGGTGTGACTCCTAAGCACTGATGAATTCAAAGTGAAACAAGCCTTTCAGCTAATTTTACTTTCACTTTTAAATTTAATGATGTCAGCGTGCCCTGCCAGCTGATCCTATTAGAAACCAAAAAAAGCCCAGGCTACTTGGGAAGCTCTTCCTGAGCAAAAATCTAAAAAAAGGAAATCCTCTGTTGCTAAGCGACAAGGGTATCGTTTGCAGCCCTCCCCAATGTCATTTATCAGTCTTCTTTTCTATGTTGTTATTATGCTTTTTGACTGGTGAATAAAAATAAATTGTTTACAGTTTATTTACAAATCCTTAAGCTATGGTGGTGTGTACCTTTGATAAGATTTGCTGGTTAGTGTGTATGTGTTTATTATAGGGGTTTTGCTATTGATTCCAAGTAGTGTACTCCTTTGTTTTTTTATAATCGTCGAACTCTATATTGTAGCATGTTCTTTCTTTATCATCTTTATTTTGACTTAAAAATGTCATAAAAGAGATTACAATACCAGCACAAATCATTACAAATTGTGAGATAAAAGCCATAAACGTTATTAGTCATAAATACATTTTCTTCAGTTATACAAAAGGTCAACTGGAAGTCCCACTCCTCGTTAATAGCCTTCATGCACCTTACGCTAAACATCGGTACACTGAATCTCATTTTACTACATAAATTTCTTCTGATATTCTACATGGCAGCTAAAAATGTACTTACAGCAACAACAATTGGTGGGGATGGGTCCGTTTTTAATATTCGATAAGAGTGCAAACAATGCCTAATCCCCAAGTTTCTGCATATAGGAATGATCCACTTCTTCCTAGGCTTCCGATAGGAAGGACAGAAGAACATTAGATGAATATCCTTCTCCAGCTCCTCGGTGCAAGCTAGACAATTTTTGAGAGTAGGTGGGTACCATATGCTGGTAAGGGCTCTGATTGGTAGGGAGTCGTGTCTCCATTGGAGAAACAGCTTCCTTAGGCCAGTGGGACTAATGTCGTCCAGCACGGTCTCCATCTTGTAGTAATCTTTTGTTATTATAAATGTGCTGGACAATGTCCCCATTTGGTCATTCAGTAAGCGAGCAGACAAGTTATAATCATAATACATATTGACCAAGTCTTTACGCGATATGTTTCTACAAGCCTCTTCCGGGTTAGTCCACAGTAAAGGGCAACCTAGCCTCTCAAATTCCTGCTTTATATATTTTAGCCAGGGAAGTTTCCACGCATTTGGGAATTTTAACAATTCCAAGAGTTCTTGCCTGTAACTCAAAAGTTCAGGGGTTACCCAAAGGCGCCTCCAGAAAGTTAGAGGCTTTAGGCCCAATTCCTCCTTTAGTGATCTTAATCCCAAATCAATCCTGAGGGGAAGAAGGGGTGTGCTAATAGGCAGGGAAGCCAACTGCCTAAGAAACTTGTTTTCCGTGGCTGTAATTGCAGGGGCACAATTGTGGCCCCACAGTTCACCACCATAGATTATCGCCCCACGTGCCTGCATTTTGTAAATTTCGAGAGGGGGCCCAATGGGTTTTGTCGTGGATTTATTCCATAGTTTGAGGATCCCCCCACCTTTTGAGTTAACTTTAACTGGGATTTGGTCTGGTGTTGAGCCCAGGTAATATTTTCGTTAAGAGTCAAACCCAGATACTCGAACGTCTGGACTCTTACCAGGCGCAGACCATCTATAGCAGGGTTTGGGCGGGATGTCTTCGGAGGATTGAAAATCATAAATTTCTTTTTGGCCGTATTTATTTCCAGCCCCCGGTCGTGGCAAAAAGAGACAAAACCATCCAAGACTCGCTGAATACCCATTGGTGTCTTAGCGAGTAACAGGGTATCATCAGCGAACATAATCGCTGAAATCCCTGTACCAGCAAGCCTTAGGGCGTCTCTATTGGGGACGGCATTCAGATGGGAGATTACTCCGTTTACATAGAGGCAGAACAGGGTTGGCGCCAAAACGCAACCCTGCCTACCCCCCTGCCAACGGAGAAGCTAGATGACAAATTGCCTTCTCTCCCACATGTGACCCTTGCGAAATTATGAGTATGGAGTCGTATTATGATATCCAAAAGGGGGGCTGGAATTCCTAGCTCCCGTAAAACACTCCAGAGTTTCCTGCGTGGGACCAGATCGAAGGCCGCACGCAGGTCTACGAAGACAGTATATAATGAACCACCCTCAACCTTGACCGTTTTCCAGAAGAGCATAGCCAGTCTAAAAATCTGGTCAGTGGTGGATACGCTCTTTCTGAAACCCGCCTGATACTGACTTAGGATCTCAGAGTCCTCCATCCAATCCAGGAGGCGGTCCAAAATCAGCCTTGCGAAGAGTTTCTGAGCTACATCTATTAGGCTGATTGGCCTGTCGTTGGGTGGTAGCAGAGGCAACCCCTTCTTAAAAATAGGGACTACCTCTGCTCCCAGCCAAGTACTTGGGACCGCCATACCTCCAGAGATTGCATTAAATATTGTTAAAAGATAGGGAGCCAAAACCCCGGGTTCGTGTTTATAGAGATCTCCCGGGACCTTGTCCAACCCTGGTGCTTTGCCCACAGGGAGCTTGGATATAGCAGCCCGGACCTCGGATGAGCCATCGACGTGGCTGGTCAACAAATCATCCAGAGGAACCTCCATACAGGAATTGTCCCCCTTATACAGAGTGCTAAAGTATTCTTCCCATACCTCTGCAGCAATGTTCGGCATCACTGCTAGCTCTGGTTCAACCGAGCCAGTGGTCACAATCTGCCAAAACTTCCGTGCATCCTTACCCGCTAGGGCTGATGTTAACCTAGCCCAATTTTCGTTCCCCCACTCAAGCTTGGCATGATAGATTAGCTGCCGGTATACTTGCCTCCTATATTGAATGAGATCCCTGCTTGTATTATCTCTCAATGCATCAAGGAGTTCTCTCTTCGCCAATCTACATGTCCTGTTATACCAGGATGGCTTCCTTCCTACCCTTTTCCCACTAGGGCCTGGGGGATTTAAGATATCTGAGAGACTATTAAATAGTGACTTATTAAGTTCTCCCAGTCTTTCATAAAAATCAGACGCAGGTTGTTGCTCAGTAAGAGCAACTACATCATACAATACTGGGCTGACCCTGCCATACAGTTCGCATAGTCCCTCAGGATTGTCGACCAGCTTGTCCCATCTTACCCTACGTCTGTTACTAGACAGGATAACCCTGCTAGATGTATCAGACTGCGATAATGAATTACCCTTACACACGCCTGGTGCGGAGAAATCCAGGATCAAGGGGTTATGGTCGCTCTCTCCCCTAGATACCACCCTAAAGTCTAGAACTCTGTTCCAAGCCCTGCACTCAACAAAAATATAGTCAAGTCGTGCCTCCCTCCCTGCCTTATTAAAGGTGGGCATAGAGGGGTTATCGGATTTTGAGTGGCCATTACATGCCCTGATCGAGTGGGCCAACGTCAGGGATGTAATTTGGACGGCCAGAGGAGCCCATATCCTTGCCGTGGGGCCTACCACATGTGGGATTTTCCATAAATCGTCTTCCTCCTGATTTGCGTCATCCAACAACCCCTCAAGTGGTTCAAAGTGGGAATTAGGATCTCCTCCCACCACGAACGTGACACCCTCAGGGATTCTAGTCAGGACAGTGGATAGCTCTTCAATGGTCTTTGACTCGGCGGAGAGGCTCACGGGTCTGGAGTAGACATTGACCAGAGCAAGTCTGGAGCCAGTCCGCCACTCCAGAAACACACACTGAACATCCTCTGTCCCTGTGTCCAAGGCTCTGGCACTGCAACCCAAATGGGCTGCAACCCAGATTGTTAAACCCCCTGACGGTCTACCTTTTCCGCCCCACCTGGCAGGGACTGAGAATCAAGCAAATCCCACACAAAATTGCTCTTCCCTTGCCCATGTTTCCTGGAAAAGGCAAATATCATGCAGATCTATGAATGGGCCCCACTCTGGGCAGGCCAGCTTGTTATCAAGGCCTGCTATATTCCAGGAGAGAATTTTTAATACAGATGGTCCGTGAGGGGTGTCGGGGGGTTGCATAGAGAATTCTTCATTACTAGTATTCACCGGGCCAGGGGGTGAATGTCCTCGTGGAGGATGCCCGCTGCCAGGGATGGCTATCACTGACCCCAGCTGCACTGTATGAGGAGCCCCCCCTTCACCTCCCCCAGTGCCATCCTCCCAGCGAAGTCAATCTACCTGCTCAAGGCAACTGTACCTATTGGTACAAGAATAATCACCTAAAGTAGGTGCATCATAACGAATATACCTGTGCCTTCTGCCTTGGAAACTGGGTCCCACCCGTGTCCACCCTTCGTCATTCCCTGGATGGATTCGGATATTTCGTGGGGGGTAAAAAAAGGACAGTGGCAGAGGTTGAATAGATGTGCCTCCCGAACTACCCAGCCAGTTGCAGATATGAGAGACAATCTGTGGATTTCTAAAATTCACCAGAATGCAGTCACCCTTGATTTTCTTCGCAGTATTTTCCACCCATGCAACCCTCCTGACCGTCAACAAATCACCTCTCATATGGGGGGGAGGGGCCTATGAATGTTCAGCCAGCTGATCACTTTGTTTTTTAGAGAATCAAAGGTTTCTGGTGCAGAGTTAGTAAGCTCAGGGACGCCGCTTAAAATTACTACATGAGGTGCTGCCTCTGGGGGAAGATTAACTACATTTTTCCAACTTAAACTGCCTGAATCTTGAGTAGTACGGCCGCAAATCTCAGTGGGGGTCTTCACTAACTTAGTTGAATTTTATTTAACTGCCAGGTTAGATTTTCTTACTAGGGAGGATGGTTGCCCGAGGGAGGGTAGTGACGTTACAGGAGTAGAAAGTGGGGGGTTGGGTAGGGATAGAGATACTCCTGCTGGGATGGGTTGGATTGCTGTCACGGGAGTTATCAAACCAGCAGAATTAGACAGAGGGGGAACAACCATATTCATTGAAGCCACACTTTGGGTGCTGCCCTTGCTCCTCAGGTAATCCTCAATACCCCCAGTAACCGTTTCTATTTCTTTTAACCTAGCATCAATATGGTCGAATCTGACCATCAGGGGGACTAAAAATTCCTTCAAAACATTAATAAGGGCGTTAGTTGACTGGTCCCCACCCCACCCGACCCCTCACCAAAGATAAAAGAGGCAGGCTGTGCTAACGGCCGTATTTGTACGGGATCAGTTGAATTAGCAATTCCATTGAGACTTAAAGTTGGAGGACTGTCCGCTGAGAGGGAAGTGTTCGCTGGGTTATCAGGGGGAAGATCTAATTTAGCCATTTTTCCTCCCTTGAACTTCCTCCCTCTTTTCCTTTTTGGGACAGCACCCTCCCGCAACCCTCATGCGCGGGATACATTTAGGTCACTCCCCTCATCCAAAGTCAGAACTGCCTCAGATGTAGAAGCAGATACACACTCAGGAATAGGCTGGAGCGAATCTCGTCGTGAAGATGAGGTAGTCCTAAGCTCTTGCAAGACTGATTCAATCGTTTGGTCGATACTGTCCAAAAGAGCTATATGGGAATCATCCGCCTTTTCAGGGGTTCCAACAGTCGCAATTAGACCCAGAGAGGATCTTCTGGTGCTTTCAATCCCATCCGAAAGCCGTCTTTCCAAGACGGTTAGTTCATTGTTCACCACAGTGTTGGCCCTAATGAGAAAACTATCCGAAGTACCTGCAACCATGGGCGTTAATGCCGTGGCTTTGCTTCTCATCTCTCTTGTTGACATTGCCTCGTTTTTTAGCGGTGCACTGAGCAGAGGCCAAGAGGGGGGGACAGGTCCGGTCTAGCCCGTGCTTGAATGGGCTTAAACGGGCCCGCCCTTTGCCCGGGCTTCGCCCCGGTCTTCGTCCCGCGCGCGTCCCGCTCGTGCGTTGATGGGCGTGGCTAAAGTAGTCGGGGGAGGGGATCGGGAAGAGGCCCCCAGCTGCTGCCAATAGACCGTGCGCAAGGCCCGCTGGACCTCGCAGTCCCGAGCCGACTTTCCCCGTGTAGAGACACTCCTCCCTCAATGGAGGGTCCTTTACCCCAGGTCTGCTGCTCAGTGTCAGAAAGAGGTTGAGACAGTACGAATTCCAAGCCTGCAAGCGGCATATGTTCTACATTCTACTGATTTGTTTACTTATTTTAGGTTTAATTTGGGTTACTGATTGCTCGATTCTTAGCTGTTGGTAGTTTTGCTCTTTTTGTAGGGCTTGTATGAATTTGTAGAGTAGGTTGGGTTCTCCATAGTGTGACTTGAAAGGCACTGTATCACCTTTCTACTGAGTTGTTGGTTTTGGCTTCTTCAGCCACAGTGCTGCTGTATACATTCCCACCAAGGTATTTGGAATTTGAGTTGGCATCTGTGACCAGAAGAGTCTGCCAACCCAACTGTCTTCAAAGTAGTCCATTAGAGTGATTAGTTTATGTTATTTTTTTGGTATGATGGGCTTCCTGTAAGTAGGTTGTATTGTTTAGATACCTCTGTTACAGGGACATAGGCTTGTGCCATTAGATTATTTTTTTCAAAGGCAAACTGGCTTGCATATTCTACACTGAGTGCAGATTGTTGGAGATGTATCCAAATGCAATTATTAAAGTAGTAGTAACAGCCTTGAATGGCTGTTTGTGGGTACAATTTAAGTAGTGTTTGTATCGTGGTTTGTTCAGAGACAATTATTATTTTATGTGGAGTAGTTGCTTTTAATTTCAATGCGGCTTAGTAGTTTGTAGTAAGTTCTACTTTGTTTATGAAGTAGCAAGTCATACATAAGGGGTATGTTGTCACGTGGCCCATTGGGAAATTGTTATTTTTCACTAACTTAGCATGAGCACGCTGCAGCTTGCCTGCTGCTCTGCACACGTTACTACACGTCTTTATTTGCTGCAATAATTTCAATGGATACTTTCACATGAGAACTCATCGCTGTGTTCGCTCTCTGCATGTTCCAGGGATTTTGACTGAACATTATGTGCGAGGTCGAACAACAATGCCCCTTGTTATTTTGTTCTGGCCAGACCTTAGCCCTTAGACAAAACATACTGATGAAGCTGTTGTTTGGACAGTGTACTTGGATTTTTAGTGGGGTACATTTGGAGAGGGACCTTTCCAGGGAGAAGAGCGAGACAGCACCTATGATGTAGATCAACCATCTATAGGCTAAGGTATGGGGTCTGCTGACAAAGCCCAGAGATTATCTATTATATAATAATACTACTTCTTAGCAATGGGAGGGTGGTTAGGCACTATAGTCCTTTCTGCATTTTTTTTTTATGATGACATCTCCCTTCATGTTTTATGATTTAGCTGCTATGCTGACTATATTTGTACTATGCATTTCCACTTATACTGCATGTTAGGGCACGTTAGTTAAAATAAATATTCTAAACTGGTTTGTGTCTCTGTCAGATCTTATTGTGGACAAATACAAGAGAGTGAGCGAAAGGGTGTGTCTTGTTACCGCGATTCCTGAGAGATCTGGGAGTGTTGTGTTCTGGGCTGTCTAATCATTTGTTTCCATGGGAGTGAGTAGGAGAGCAAGTGAGACACTATAGCTAGTCGGTCCTGGGTTCGTGGGTACTAAGGTGGTAGGAAGACCCAGTCCCTATACACCAAGGTTAGTCTTAATAAATTATTTACTGCAGCAAATATAATAATGTTTTGGACATTATTTAGGTTGTCATGTAGGAGGAAGGGTGCCTCATTATTTGGGGTGGTTAAGGGTTCAGGAATGTGGATGTCTTCGTACCTTCTAGGGGCAGCAGGAGTATTGCTCGTGGCTCTCAAAGTTTGTGCAAGTAAGCATTTTAAAGTGGGTGCAGCTGGTAGCGGTCCTGTGATATTATCAGGTACTTTAGGGAGTTTATCATATAGAATTTTAGTAGTTGTCTCTTGGGAATTAGTACTCACCTCTTTTAAATCTTGAAGTACTTACTTCAATTTCAGTGACATCTGGATGGCGGTTGTGTACTCTCATGTTATTAACAACATACTTTTTCATAGTAGCGCCTACACAACATGTATTAGAGTAGTATGTTGTACATTTGCAATTAACATTCTCAGTGCTTTCTTGGCTATAATTGTACACCATGTGCGAAAACAATTGTTTGACTTTCTGTGAAGTGATATATTGTACTCTTTCTGTCATTCTGTCTGCAAATAGTTTACCAATAAAATAAATTGTAATAATTTTACATTTGCTTACGACAATTATTTTTCATTCTATACTTATATATGTGTTGTTGATTATAATTGCAGTTCTATTTTTTCAGTTTTCTGTTGAAGGTGTTATCACAATGGATCAGATTGTTTAGGGGAAAAGGCGTATTAGTTAGATCTTAAACAATTTATTTGTGGTTAGTTTGTAGGGGTTGAAGGCTTTTAGTTATATTTTTTACATTTAAGGTTTAGCTGACATTTAGAAGTCAAATATTCGTAAATATATCCCCCAGGTTCCTTGACTGGCTTGGATCCAAGCCAGGAATTCGTAGATGAAGAACAATTAGAGAGATCAAGCAGGATATTTACTGGGTATTTTTGTTTCAACCACATTTCTTTAGGTCACACTTCCTTTAAAATTGCACAGAAAAAACAATAGGATATTTCTGTCATCAATAAATCAGAGTAATTATTTTCCTATGGACTTAAAGAAACAAGCAAATCCCCCTGACACATGTTTAAACAGTGTCCTTAATATCAAGTGGAAAGAAAGCTTCCTTGCTGGAGCTTCTCAGTGTAAAACAGCAGGCACAAGTAGCATTTTGTACAACATCAAAGCACAGTCAGAAATAAAATGCACACATTTTTATAAAGAGTTTAAATTTCAAACACATTTTATTGTTATCTTTAACTCTCAACGTGAGGCCCAGAATTTTACATCCAACTTGGAACATTCCCTAGGCAAAAACATAAGCTATCATTTTTTAATAAAACATTAAGGAAGTAAATTAAAGACAATTTTTTTTTTTACAGAGTTTTATATAGTGCAAACTTGACCCACATCGGGTATCAGGGCGCTTTACATAGCACCAGTTGCATTACATGAGGACACATTCATATTTTGTTAGACACAGGGAGATTAAATGATTTGCCCAGAATCACAGGATGTTCAGTGTCATTGCCGAGACTCTAACACAGTTCCCCAGATTCGAGGTCCACCGCCCTAGCCGTTAGGCCAACTCCTCTCCTCTATTTGTTAAAACCATCTCCTGTTACTCTTGCTAAGTTTTTTTGGGCTAAATTATCTTCATCAGATATGACACTTAACTCCAAGGGTGCATGATGTATTTAACAATTAACTTATTTTTATTAATTTTCCATATAAAAGAAATGATACAAGCAGAGGTGATCATATATAGTCACAAAAATTAGAACATATATTTACAGTACCAATACAGTGACCTTAGCAGCAGATCTATGTTGTGCCCATTCCGCTGTCCATTTGCCCAAGTGGAGTCTTGTCACATTGCAGAGCTTGCTTCATTCTGGTTAATTGATTAAAGAAAAAAAACAACTAAGGGGTATATTCACAAGAACGTGTGATAACTACCGCAAGAGTAGATTAACGCAACTCTCAACATTGCAGCCTATCGCGGGAAAATTACACCGTGCCAACCAAGTATTCACAACGCGGCGGTAGCATGCGATAATCACCAGATAACGCATCAAATGGCCGCGCAAAAATCAATGGCATGCCACAAAAATGCGAAACGCGACCGGAATAAAAAATGGGATGAGGCCAATCGTGGTATAAAAAGTAGGGAAAACCAGCCACAGGATGGCAAATCCCACGCGTCTGGCGAAAAAATGCACCATAAAAACCACAAAAACAACACACCAGAAACAAGCCAAAGCACATAGCAACATGAATGCACCCGACTGAGTGCAGAGGCCAACATGAACCCCACAACCCCCACAGACCATCAGCAAGGAACAACGGGGACGGGGACGGCCGTGGAGAAGAGGGAGATGAAGACGGGGTGCAGTCCGCAGCAAAACCAGATCAACGTCACGGAGGAGACAGAACACTACCAGCAACTGACCCACAAGTAGACCACCTGGAATGCAGTCGGAGTGCAGAGGAGGCCAATCGAGGAGGCAAAGATGAGCTGGCATGATGCGACAACCGAAACCAGGCACAAACCCACTGTCAACAGGAAGACTGCAATGGCGACAGGAGGTGGCAGTCCGGAGTCACAGGAGAAGCTGGAGGAAACCAAGGCCGAGGCCACAGTCATCAGTGTGGAGACGGTGCAAGGAGTAGGGAGTACGGACACAGCTCAAAAGGACCTGACACAACATCATCAGGGTGAGTAGCGACCAGGGACTAGAGGGACGGGGAGAGATGGGCACAAAGGCACACATGCACAATGAGGTGTAGCACACTGCACACCCACAATTACCCTGGATCATGTCCCTCATCCTCTTGGCACACTGCAGCACACACACATAGCAAGAACAGCACACCCACATTGACGACAACGTGGTACAATCAGCAAAGCCGACACTGCAGAACAGAGGACACAACTGGCTCCGCACATGCACAGAAACATGCCTACTACATCTGACAGAGCAGGAAACTGTGAAATGGAAATGTACACGTACAACCTCACATATGTCATGTAGTCCAAATTTACACTGTACTGCAGCAGTAGTCGGCACTTGCCCAACAGTCACAATGTACATTGTCATACATTCTGCATGTAACCCATAACAATGGGCCAACATACATTTCAAAATGTTTAACATGTTTAGTTCGCGTCCTTTGCCACTCATTTCACGTGGCAACGAGTTGAACTTGTGTACCCCCGGCACAAACTGGCCGAGCAATTACAGTCCCGACACTACAAACTCACCGGAGTCAGCTGTTGGGTCTGAAAATCCTTGTGCTCTGTGGATCCTGGTTGGCTCTGCCTGCTGCTGGTGGTATCTCCGTGTTGCAGACCGATGCCTCTATCACTCGAGTCCTGGTGTTGAGTTGGGAACAGCGCGACGCACTGTGGAGGCCTGTGGTTCCCGTCTGGTCTCGGCTGCAGACGAGGAGGCGGAGTCGAGCTGCGTTGGCGCAGCGTCTTGACTTGCTGCAGTTAACCCTTTGCGGCTGTACAGTCCAATTCTTTAATCGGCACTCTCACTTGATATTAAGACGCGAGAGTGTTTCCAGAACTGCTGTTAGAGCTGTACTTTATTTCTTTGGCTAAGGTAAGCCCGTCTGCGCATGTGTCGTGGACACATACCTTTTCAGGCAAGCTCTAATTTCATCAAAGACAATGAAAAATGCAATGGGGCATTTTGAAACGTTGGGAAGAAAAGTCTCTCACCCTGTTGTCTGTATCTCAGTTCGAAAAGGGAAAACTCATGCATTGTAATATTTTTGTTTTTCTAATATGGCATTAAACTTATGTGTATTTAGTGCGTTGTAGACAATGTTCATTCTTTTAAGCTATGTTACTTTCTTCTTTTTTTAGGTTGCGTCAGACATTTGTGTTTTTGTGTCTATGAGACATATGTTAAAAAAAGAGGAAAACTAAATGAAGTGTTTATCTCTTTAACCCCCCTATTCTCTGCTGGAACACTGCTGTCTTCGTGTTCCAGAGAGTGGCAGTTTGAATTCACTTGTCGCCTGAAGCCACATGGGGTACTTTTACTTTACATTGTTCTCCCTACATTAAACCATCTATGTTTAATTCTCGTCTTTTGCCACTTATTTCACAAACCAATCCTCCATCACCAGATAACAGAATCCTCTATACTATACCTTTTATCAGTACAGTTTCTGGCCGGAATGTTACAATAGCTAACAGTAAACAGGAAAGGAAATTGGTTGGAGTCCCGCTGTGGAATGAGCAGGTTGGCCCCTCAAATGGCAATATAAAACTGGAAAGAATAGTGGTCAATATTAACTCACATAGGGCCATCCCGATTCAGTAGGAGTGGATCAAAAATGTAATCAGTTAAAAATCCTGTGTAAAGAAAGTTCTTAAAAGCTACCCCTAAGCAGGATCTCTCTTTCCCACTAAAAGAGCAAGCAAATCAGCAACTTCTTTTAAAACCAGAGTATGCCTCTCAAGGTCCACAGGACTCCCTCAGTAGAGGGAATATAATGAAACTCCAAGCTATAATCCCTGGCATAAAGTGTTTAAAATTATCAGATCTTTTGTAAGTTAAATTTTTTTTTTAAACAAAGACCCCAAACAGCTCCAGAAAATCCTTACTACACGAATGAAGGAATTTTGAAACATGAGGCACAATACTAACAAAATATATAAAGTCACAGTATTCTATTCCTTTTCTGGGGATGATTGGGAAAACAGCTGCCTTAGAAACAGTTTTTGTTTACTCAGTCTTGCAGAGCATTCAGGAAATACGCCCTGCATCAGTGCCTCATTAACTAAAAATAAACAGGCTAATAATTTTAGCCTGCATCAGTGGACTTGTTCATCATCAGCATTAAATGCCCCAGCAAAGAATGATTCCCCTACCTCTGGATAATGGATGCCCAGAAGAGGCATTGCATTTCCTCTCATGGAACATAGCAGGGACTAAAACCCTATTACAAGATGGAATGCTCCCCATGAAATGGGGAAAATATAAAATTATTGCATTAAAGGAGACCTGGTCAACTGGAACTCTGCCAGTAGAAGGCTATACACATTATGTTAAGGCTATAAAATCACAACGCTATGGAAAACCAAAAGGTGGGCTTGCAGTCTATGTATCGGTAACCCTCAACATCACTTATGAACAGCTTCTTTCTACGGATCCTGGCTTACAAATAATTAAGTTCAGTAAGTGGAATAAGCACGCTATAAATCCTGTTTTGCTGTTTAATGTTTATGCACATCCCAAACCGAAGGAAAAGCAATCATTTTATGCCACGTTAATCTGTAGAATAACAGATTTTAGGTTTACAAATCCTTTGTGGGGCAATAATTCTGACAGGGGGTTTCAATTCCAACTTAATCCCCAACCCAGATGAAGATGAAAAACTAATGGCAGATAATTCATACTGGAACGTTCAGCCACAGATATTTCCCACACCAAAACATTGTGATGTAAAAGGACAAGAGCTAGTGACAGCCTGGGAATATATAGATATGGAAGTATTGAATGGAAGATTGCAAGATGATAAACCACCCTTAATATTCTTACCATTATCAAAAGTCCAGGTCAATCATAGATTACACAATTTTACACTTCCATTAACTCCATATCTAAGGCAATACTCAATTAAATATACCACAGTTAGTGACCACTCTCATCAGCTGCCTACACTGGGAATAATGCAACCACAAGGAGATAATGGAAGGAGCGCTGAAACTTTTCAGACACTCACCCCCAGTCACAGATCTGGGTTGAATGCATCATCATTCTTTAACTCACTTCGCCATCCTAGTTCAGACCTAGCCATATGCAAATCAGTCTTGACCCTGTACCTCGTGGGAACAGTCCAGACCGAACTGCTAAGCCAGGTCTTCCTGGGTCTGGAAACAAGCACCCTGGGACCGGTTTCTGGGTAACACCCCTCATCAGCCAGGCTAGCTTGATTCCAGTAGAAAAGTGAGCAAGGGAGCCACCTCTGAGGCATACCCTCCCTACTTAGGGTGAACAATGCAACCACAAGGAGATGATGAACGGAGCGCTGAAACTTTACCGACACTCACTCCCAGTCACAGATCTGGTTTGAATACATCATCATTATTTAGCTCACTTTGCCACCCCAGTTCAGACCTAGCCATTTGCAAATCAGTCTTGACCATGTGCCTCATGGGAACACTACAGCCCGAACTGCCAAGCTAGGTTGTCCCTGGACTGGAAACATGAATCATGGGACCGGTTTCAGGGTAACACCCCTCATCAGCCAGGCTAGCTTGTTTCCAGTGACAAAGTGAGCAAGGGACCCACTTCTGGCATACCTTGCCAACTTAGGGCAAACAATGAAACCACCAGGAGATGATAAACGGAGCGCTGAAACTTTTCAGACACTCACCCCCACTCACAGATCTGGGTTTAATTCATCATCATTCTTTAGCTCACTTCGCCACCCCAGTTCAGACCTAGCCATATGCAAATCAGTCTTGACCCTGTGCTTTATGGGAACAGTCCAGACCGAACTGCCAAGCCAGGTCTTCCCTGGACCAGAAACAAGCATCCTGGGACCGGTTTTAGGGTAACACCCCTCATCAGCCAGGCTACCTTAATTCCAGTGGCAAAGTGAGCAAGGGACCCACGTCTGGGCATACCCTGCCAACTTAGGGCGAACAATGCATCCACAAGGAGATGATGGACAGAGCGCAGAAACCTTTCCGACACACACCCCCACTCACAGATCTGGGTTGAATCCATCACCATTCTTTAGCTCACTTCGCCACCCCAGTTCAGACCTATCCATATGCAAATCAGTCTTGACCCTGTGCCTCATGGGAACTGTCTAGACCGACTAATAAGGGAATAAGCCCATGATTGCATATCAGTGCCCCAGTAGACATTGCCCATATAAAAACAACCAATCTAAGGCACTCGAGGTGTTGTAATGACTCAATGGCTGGCCTGTCTCACCTAGCAAAAGTATTACTGGACGGCAGCATCATGACCTCAGGCAATAAAATGGATGTATGGAAAGAATTTACAGCCTGCCTGTTAATAATAATTTGCGATAGTTAGAAAAACGGTATACAGGACTCTGGTTAAATTGTAAAATCTTTAAAAAGAAGCTAATAATGTTAATGAGAAACTTGAAGAAATTGAATTCTTAATCTAATTCATTGGAAAAAGTATATTAAAAGCAGATTTGGGAAGACAGGAAAATAAAGACAGATGCCTTTTGGGCAAAACTCATTTACAGAGAAAAGCAGACCAACTCCAGGACTTTCTGGGAGACTATCAACAGGCTTGATAGACCAGTTAATGTAATAAACAATTCAAACGTGCCTATGGAAGCATGAGTTTTGTACCTGGTGGAAACGTTTGACGGTGAACACCGTTTTGAAGTATCGGGGTTGAAGAATGTAATGAAACAGGTAGCATCATTACAACAAATGGATTTGACGAATTTAAGAATCACAAATTACTGGTGTTTGATCAAATTAACCAAAAAAAGTGAAATAGTTATAATAAATAACACAAATAACTCAAAAATATGGGAAATAATGGGCCTAATATATTTGTAGATAGGCAAATAAGAAAACTGGAGTTTAAACAACAGCTGAATCAGGTTAAAAATGCCATAACTGCTGGGCAGTGAGATGGAGCGCCAGGGTCAGCCAAACAGCATACTACAGCCATCTTTAAACAGGACACTCAGTTCTGGGCAAACATGTTATCTGCATTATATAATGAGGTCCAATTAGCAGGCTCCACTCTGATGAGCATGATTGAATAATAAACCAGTTTTTCAAGGGTGGGTATAGATCCAATCCAGCCAGCTACAGGCTCATAGCACCAATAGATCAGAGGCTAAGTACTATACCTCCCTAATTCTAGAAGACCTCATTGAGTGGTCCAATAAGAACAACGTTGTCCCAGTAAACCAGACTGGATTCAGGAGAGGACTTGAAACAACAATGAATATGTTAGCAGTTTCCCTAATTGCAGATAAATGCAAGTGAATGCGAAAGAAATTACATCTCTGCTTTATAGACTTTTAAGCAGCATTTGTCTATGTAGGTCGCAGGATTTGTTGGAAAAAAGTCAATGGAATATCCCAGATGAGCTGCTATGAGTCATCATATATTTAACCTTTTCATGGCCGACTTGACACTGAAGTTAGATCAGGTAAATTCCCATCAACCATGCCTGAGTTCACAATGTCTATTGCACTTGTCCTATGCGGACAAAGATTAGTCACTGCAATAAAAAATGTCATCGCTAACAAACTTGTACTCAATACAACTAAAACAAAACCAATGACCATTAATAATCGACCCGGTCCCCTGATTAAGATCCGCTGGGATAAAACAATGTTGGAGGAAGTCAATAGCTATGCATACCTTGGAGAATATATAGATAACCGAGCAAATTTCTCTGAGCAAAAACAGTATATTGCAAGGAAAGGGAATGCATTAATCTCTGCTTTTCGCACACTTCCAAAGAAGTTGGATGGTCCCTCTTTTAAACTATTACTTATGGTAATAGCAGCCAAACTGCTATGAACCATGGCGTATGCAAGTGTTGCCATGTGTGGTGAGGATGCAGCCCTTTTGGACAGACTCAGGTCAGCAATTTTTAAGGGGTATTTGGTCTTCACCAAAATGCCTCCCCAGTGCAAGTTGAACTGGAGTTGGGATTACACATCAAGTATTGGGGAGAACGTACACCACAATAAAGTGATAGTACAATATAAGGTCAGATCAAGAAAGCTTATTAAACATCTCATTATGATCAGCATTGGAAAAACGATCCACAATCCAGCTATTATAACTATCTCCACACTTCATTAAAATTGGCAAATCTAAGTGAACTCTGGAACAAGAACTTGCCCTTTTTGACTCTCAAGCAAGTGGCAAATAAAGCTGCAAAGTACAGTGACAAATTCACAATCAACAAGTCATTCTCGTGGTGCCTTGTGTATTTTTACATTGCCCTTACATGCAAGTTTATTCTTATGTGTAATACGTGTTATGTTATGGGTTTTATTAAGCGCGCAGCTGCCCCAGAAAAGGGGCATCCCAGCGCTAGCAAACAGACGTTGTGAGGCTACTACCAGAAGACCAGGCCTACAACAAAGGGAAAAGGTAAGTTTTAATGGCCTGCAGAAAGCCAGAAAGTTGTCCATGCTGTGAATATGTGCAGGAAGAGAATTCAACAGTTTAGCAGCCAGGGTGCGGAATGAGCGTCCCCCTGCATGCACCCTCCTTGCCCGAGGGACAACTGCCAAATGCTGGCCCATAGATCGTAGTAGACGAGTGGGTGTGTAAGGAGAGAACAAGTGCGCCAGGATAACTGGGGAAGAGAAATTCATGATTTTAAAAGCAATACATAGGGACTTGAACTTGATACGCCTCGCCACCAGCAGCCAAAGCAATCGATGGTTGGCATTGGTCGTAGGGCAAGTTCTAGGGAGGCCAAGAAAATTTCTCGCAGCCACGTTTTGAACCATTTGTAGACAAAGGATCTTTTAAAAGATTTTTTATTGTATTTTAATGAGATTTTCATACAGAAAAACAGAAACAATCAGGAACAAAAAAGCAAGAGACATTTTGTGATACAATCGTGCATAGTACAGACCGTAGAGCAGATCCTCAAACTTTCCCTCAATTTCCCCTGTTACATTGCGGACAGAGTTATCAAATACACAGTATCTACATTCCAATATGACAAATAAAACACTGTGCCATGGGAATACACAACCAATGGAATATCTTGCTTAACTCGTTGTAGCACCCGGCATACGTATTGCACAAATGAAAAGCTCTGTGGAGAACCTGGAGTATATCAGAGCCGACTACTCCCCTCTGTCCGAAGCACATGTGGAGAGGTGTGGTGCAGCGGCCAAGGCAGCTGACTTCGGAGCACAGGGTTCACGGTCCGATGCCGCCGGAGCAGCTCAGCTCAGCACCATGTGACTCTGGGCAATTGCTCACTTAATTTCCACAACAACCCCCAGCGCCTTGAGACCCGTGAGGGTGAGTAGTTTGCGCTTTACAAATACGGATTTACATTTTTTACATAATACTTTTCCGAGTCAAGGACCTCCCTACTGCCACTGTCATTATCTTTAGCAGCCCTATAAATACCATACAGTTCCCAAAAGTTCTTAGGCTGATTGCTTGGTGGAAGGAGTGTAGTGTAGTTCCTATTTCCCTTATAGCCTCAGCGCATTGTAATAATATACACTATAGTTTTCGCATAGGGCTAAGGTCAGTATGCTCTTATCGAGTACATTAAACTTAATTACTAACTCAGAGGTCACTAGAAACTTCCCGAATGAACAAAAAGGGATTAGTTTTGACAACCGCATAAACATGACAACTTTGTTTCCCTTAAAATCGGAACACATCTCAGAATCGTGGAAACAATAGATAACAGTTTCACTCAGTCAATCCTGAATGCTTAGTTTCTCCAGAGTTACACAGAAATAGATAGACGGGCGTTTCAATAAAAGGTTTTATTGAACAGTCTTGTTTCTCGTGTAAGAAATATGAGCTGTTACAATCATTTGACAGAAAGCAAGATATAATACGCACAGTGTAAGCAGTAAGAAGAAATAATACTGCAATAGCATTGTCTTTTAGCTATGACATATATTCATATATACCTACATAAATAACACAGGGTAAAAAGTGAATATTCGTCTGATGCTTCTAAATAGTCCTACCCTCGTGTACCTAAAGAAGTAGGTGCTGTTTTCTATAGTATGGTATATACTATGTTTAGTATGCCAAGAGTCCCTCTAGGTTCTAGTTGGCTCCATAACTTTAGAATGAGCGAGGTGGGAATCTCTATCCGGGTCTCAAACTCTAACACCACGCGAAGGGAGTCAGAACACTGGAAGCAGGATTCTCTGTGAGCAGGGATGACAGCGTCTGATCAGTGCGTCACGCTGGGATCTGGTCTCTTCCAAACTTGCTGTGGCGAGCCAGGCAGTCAAGTCGCGCTGAGTCGTGCCGTGGTTTGCCATGGTAAGGGAAGGCATATTGATACTTGGAAGGTGCTTAGGAATGCTAGCATTGACGTAAAGTCGGGCAGAGGAAGACGTCATGGATGAACCCCTAATGAATAGTAGTTCATGCATAATAGATGAGTTCTTGGAGAAATCAATAATCCTAGCTAGGGAAAGTCCAGTTCGGCTTAAGGGTCTGGTTTCTAAGAACTCTTTGTGATGTGGAATGGACGGATGTAGGTGACCATGCCTGTATTTGGTTAGCATGGCTAATGCCTACATAAGGGCTGGGATTCCATGCCTAAATAAGGGCAAAGCGAGTTGTGCATATATAAGGACATGATTCAGGGAAACCTCTATACGGGTATCTAAATCGAAACACAACAGGAGGTCACTTAAGTTTTCTGTCTGTGTTCAGCAGTACACCCTATCTCTCGACCAGCTGTCTATAGTGGGTATCGGGCCTTGAGACCATCAAATCGCCACTCTTCGTCTCGCCAGTAACAGCCCCATATCAACTAAACGTCTAAGAGATTGAGGCAGGGTTTTCAAATTAACGCAATAGAGCCAGCGCAGGGTCTGGAGTAAGTGTTTCTTTAGTGATTTCCACCAATGTCTTAAAAATTAATACCCAGAAATTGGTGATTCCCGGGCACAACCATGCCAAATGGAAGAAATCCGCCGGGGAAGTACCACATCAGTTGCATTCAGCTGAGTCCCTCAACCCATACCTATATAATCTTTCAGGAGTGTAGTATATCCTATTAAGAAATTTAAAATGGATCAATCAATGCCTACCATTCAGAGAAATTCGCTTTATACTTTCCCACCAATACCTCCACATTCCGTTGTTGATTTCCATCCCCAAGTTGGTCTGCCATGCAAGCCTGGCTTTAGTATAATGATTGGCTCGATATTCCTTGGCTGACTTATATAATCTGGACACAATCTTGAACGGCAGTATTGTTTTTGTCATGAATGTGAGTGGAGCGACATCCGGTAGCTCGGCGAGGTCACTACCCAGAATTTTTTTTATGAGGGCCTTACTCTGTTAAATTGGAAGGTGTGCATCAGTGTGGTATGTTGACCCTGTGTATCTACCGTGAACCAAGTCGTCGCCACGCCCTCATCAAACAGATCCCCAATCTTTGTGATATTTATAGCATTCAGCGCCTGAATGATCCCCCTATCTGTGCATGTAGGTAACCAGCAACACCATTCAAGAGGAGCCAATGGAGAATATAGTATGACTCCATCCTGCAACTTAAGAAGATGGTGCCAAGCATGTACAGTTGAATTAATTGAGTCTAGATTTCCAGTTCTACGATCTCGGGGAGTGAAAAAGAGCGCAGGCAAAGGAAGCGGCGCTGCAACTACATTCTCTATTTGGATGTGCGGTGTGCCTTTAGGATCATACATCCAAAAATGTGCATGTGCGCACTGCACTACCCTATAATACGGGTTCAGGTCTGGAGCCCTCAGGCTACCCATACGATATGGCAACATAAGGATATCGCTTATCCTAGCTTGTTTTCCCGCCCATGCGAGCATAAGCAAAAGAGTTGTGAGCATGCGAAAGAAAGAGCTGGGGAGGGCCATAGGGATGTTAGTAAACAAAAACAAAAACCACGGCAGCACGACCATTTTCATGATTGAGACCCTACCCATCAACGAGAGCAGCAGTGTAATCCAACGCTCCACGTCATCTTCCAGCTTACTCACTGCGACCCCATAGTTTTCTCGAAATACTACCTCCGAGTCCGTGTGCACTTTAATTCACAAATATCGCACTGAGTCTGTCGTCCACTGCAAAGGGAACTCAGGGTGAACTGCTCAGTGGCGGAAGTAAGTGGAAATGTAATATATTTAGTCCAGTTAACCGTAAGGCCTGACAGTGTGCCGTATCTACCCACCTCGGGCAGGACAGGGGACAGATTATATTCAGGCTCTCGAATATAAAGTAGAGTATCATCTGCATATGTAGATATAATTAGCTCATATCCCGGGAAGCGTATACCTCAGTATCTGTGGTACTCCCGCATCGGGCAGGCCAATGGTTCTGCAATCAGTGTGTTGAGGATCGGGGAGAGTGGACAACCCTGTCTCGTCCCTCTCGTAATGCTTGTCCCCAAATTTTATTCTAGCAGTCGGATTTTTATACAGAACTCTCAACATTTGCAGGAAGATGCCCCAACCCTAATCTCATCAAAATTTGTCCCATGAAACGCCATTCTATCGAATCGAATGCCTTCTCCATATCGAGGAACACTGCAACAGCATGTGTTTCCGTCTTGATGTTTTGAATTGCATCGAATACTGTTCATAGATTATACGTCAGGTTCCTACAGGGGACAAAGCCAGCCTGCTCCAGAGCAACCAGCAGCTGGGTGAGTGGGGTCAAGCAATTTGCCAATATTTTTGCGTATAGTTTTGCATCAACATTCAACAACGAAAGTGGACGGTACAACGCCTACTCTATGGGCGATTTGTCTGGTTTCAGAATGGCAACAATATGAGCGTCTCTCATAGACGGGGGCAACTGACCACTTTCATAGATCTCTTCAAATAGCGTGCTAAGATGCGGAGTAAGTAAGTCCCTAAACTCCTTATAGAAGGATACCATTAGGCCGTCTGCACCTGGAGCGCTGACGACACTCATTGCTGATAATGCTGCAGGGATTTCTTCTGCCTCCAACGGAAGCATGAGTTGTTCCCTGTGCATGTTAGTTAGCCAATGAAGTTTGATATGTGACCAGAAATCTAGGATCTGTTCATCTAGCTCTAGAGCCACAATGTGGAGTAATAGCGCCTAAACCTATCCGCTATGTCCAATGGTGTTTTAAGGGGACCCCCCTGTTCGTCATTAATGACCGTCACCACTGCTTTCTCTCTCTGCTTTCTTAATATTGAAGCCAAGACTGAGCCTGGTTGTTCACCCTCCCCATATGTGCGAACAGTTGCATATTTACCTAGATGTTTAAGCTCCGAGTCTGCTGTGTCGTGAAATTCTTTAAGAAGCTCTTGGAATTCCCCCTGCATCTGATCATCAGCAGTAGCCTGTCGCCTGTGTTCTAGCACCTGTAGTTTGCCCTTCAAGTTTTCGCAGTGCCCGAAGGACACCCGAATGTTTGGCCATAGCAATTCCTCTAATTTAGACTTTGAAAGTTTCCCATACAACCGCAAAGGTGTCTATGGACCCTATATTGTGTGCAAAAAAGTTTTCTATTGCCTCCGTGATATCTGCCTTAAAGACTAGGTCTAATAGGGAGTAAGGAGGGAATCTCCATGTGAAGGGTGGAATGCGTTTACTTGGACACTCCAAGTTCAGCAACACTGGCGAGTGGTCTGACAAAGTGCAGGGGAGTATTGAGCAGTCAAACAAACAAACAAATCTCCTGAGGCCCACCAATAGTCGATTTGTGTATATAAGTTGTGGTATGCAGAGTAGTGTGTATACCCTCCCCTGCCTTGAGATCTCATCCTCCAAACATCTAATAGGTCCAATTACGTCATTGCTCCTGTGATCGCTCGAGCAGTTGCAGTGGGGCATCTGTTCGGGCCTCTCGACCTGTCTAATTGTGGGTCTAAAACACAGTTAAAGTCCCCACACTGTCGCATCTTCCTAGCAATCCCTTCAAAGAATGTAGGGTTGTCATATTTCGGGCCGTATATGTTAACAATAATCAAGTCCAGCCCTTTCCCACTACATCTTGAAATAACATATCTCCCATCAGTATCAGTGTCCACCGGGCTGAGTTGCAGTCCCGACTTCGGGTTTATCCAAGTGATTATGCCTCGGGCATGGGACATGAATCCTGCCACATGAACATTTCCAGGGAGAGAAAGAAAAAAAGAATAACCTCAAGAACTTTCTTTCTTTGATATGAACGTTAAAATGATCTTTTTTGGCAAAAAGTTTCTTTGAGTGGTGCACCTAAGCTTTGGTTTTAAATTTCCAGGGAGCCCCCTGCAATTAAGCATTTTGCTATTGAGCGGCAGGTGGGATTCCTGCAATAACGCAATGTCAATATTATGTCTGGTGAGATATGTGAAAGCTTTCCTCACCTTTCTGTAGTCATTCAGGCCTCTAACATTCCAGGTTAATCCATTAAGTGTGTTGGGTTGTTTCGGTGTCATGTAGTTGGGTAGGAGACCCATCTATCATAAACTGCTGCTGCTGTTGCCGCCCTCTGTGCCGCTCTGTAACCTGTTACCCCATACCCGTCTGCACTGTTGCTTCTGTTCTACAGGGACGTTTAAAGAAATGTCCCTGCACCCCTCATTCCCACGCCATACATACCCCAACTTTGCATTGGTACAATCTCACTAACAAACCCAGTTACTTCCACCGGTTGGACATTGACAATCATTCCAACCAACAAACTCAAAGGAATACTAAAAAATTCCAAATTGTGGTTCACACACCGGGGCAGATGTTGCCTGAGAAATGCACACTTACGTACCCACCAAGTGTGTCAGTGTAACCATGCGCCATCCTGCAAGTAATGTGCTTTCATTAAACTTTGTCATGTAAACGTATTAGTACCAAAGGTCTCCCTTTCTTTGTGAGTCTCATCTGAACATATCGGTATGCAGCCCTATATAGAACAGAACGTGCCCAGTGACCACTTAGCTGCCGCAGACCCTTTTCTTGGCGCCCTGTGCTAAGTTCTTCATGAAACTCTGCACTCATTTAAGCATTGCAGTTACCAGCTCCCACCCGCAATAACCTATCTGACAAGCATAACAGTTCAGTATATAGTCATGTTCATCGAGGCTGCCTCCCATAGCCCCCTCCTCCATAGGCGGTGTCTTCTGGGGGGTTCTGTCTTTTGCCCATTTCTTCAGGGCTTTTTGTAAAGTTTTGGGGTCGGTGAAGATGCGAGTTTGCCCTTGTCTGTTCTCTCTTAGCCTTGCTGGGTACAGCATGGGCAGAATGACATATTACAAGTCAACTTCTTTAGAAAACCAACAGCTAGGAATACCATCCTCCAACACCAAAGTTTCGAACCCTTGTGTCAGAAAAATTCTATTCCCTTTGGAGAGTTTTTGCGTATATGTTGCAACTGTCCAGGGATGGCATTTTAACTATATACTCGTGGCATAGGTGTACCCGCCGCTGTCACTACATCCTCCAGAATCCTATGGGGCTATTTGCTAGTATGACGAGCGGTGTGCGACCCACCTCGCATTTTGTATTTAAAGCTCCCTGAGCCATGGGTTGACGAGCCCGGATCCCGCACCCGCGCGCCGTGAGAGGTACTATACCTGATAATTTTTTGGCAGTCTACTTGGCACCCCGCATACTTACCTGCTCCCTGCTGACGAGAGGCAATTACCTGGAAACACGTGTCCAGGGATGGCATTTTAACTATATACTCGTGGCATAGGTGTACCCGCCGCTGTCACTACATCCTCCAGAATCCTATGGGGCTATTTGCTAGTATGACGAGCGGTGTGCGACCCACCTCGCATTTTGTATTTAAAGCTCCCTGAGCCATGGGTTGACGAGCCTGGATCCCGCACCCGCGCGCCGTGAGAGGTACTATACCTGATAATTTTTTGGCAGTCTACTTGGCACCCCGCATACTTACCTGCTCCCTGCTGACGAGAGGCAATTACCTCGAAACACGTGTCCAGGGATGGCATTTTAACTATATACTCGTGGCATAGGTGTACCCGCCGCTGTCACTACATCCTCCAGAATCCTATGGGGCTATTTGCTAGTATGACGAGCGGTGTGTGACCCACCTCGCATTTTGTATTTAAAGCTCCCTGAGCCATGGGTTGAAGAGCCCGGATCCCGCACCCGCGCGCCGTGAGAGGTACTATACCTGATAATTTTTTGGCAGTCTACTTGGCACCCCGCATACTTACCTGCTCCCTGCTGACGAGAGGCAATTACCTCGAAACACGTGTCCAGGGATGGCATTTTAACTATATACTCGTGGCATAGGTGTACCCGCCGCTGTCACTACATCCTCCAGAATCCTATGGGGCTATTTGCTAGTATGACGAGCGGTGTGCGACCCACCTCGCATTTTGTATTTAAAGCTCCCTGAGCCATGGGTTGACGAGCCCGGATCCCGCACCCGCGCGCCGTGAGAGGTACTATACCTGATAATTTTTTGGCAGTCTACTTGGCACCCCGCATACTTACCTGCTCCCTGCTGACGAGAGGCAATTACCTCGAAACACGTGTCCAGGGATGGCATTTTAACTATATACTCGTGGCATAGGTGTACCCGCCGCTGTCACTACATCCTCCAGAATCCTATGGGGCTATTTGCTAGTATGACGAGCGGTGTGCGACCCACCTCGCATTTTGTATTTAAAGCTCCCTGAGCCATGGGTTGACGAGCCCGGATCCCGCACCCGCGCGCCGTGAGAGGTACTATACCTGATAATTTTTTGGCAGTCTACTTGGCACCCCGCATACTTACCTGCTCCCTGCTGACGAGAGGCAATTACCTCGAAACACGTGTCCAGGGATGGCATTTTAACTATATACTCGTGGCATAGGTGTACCCGCCGCTGTCACTACATCCTCCAGAATCCTATGGGGCTATTTGCTAGTATGACGAGCGGTGTGCGACCCACCTCGCATTTTGTATGTTGCAACTGTACAACTATGCAAGATTACCATATATATGGTGATGAGTTGAAAAACACGCCTTTTGGCTCGTAGGTATCCACGTCGATTGGTAAGACACGCTTTTAAAAGGGCAAAATACTACAATCGTGATATCCTTTTACAAAAAAAAACTTGTGCACCTCTAGACCAAGTGGTTTGTGTCATCAGCCACTCTCAACTCAACTACAAGATCAAAAATATCATTAATAAGAACTGGAAGATCCTTAATGCCAATGAGGATGAACCGCAATTAAAACCCCCTCTTATGGCATACAGGAGAAACAGAAATCTCCATGATATTTTAGTACATAGGCGCAAGCAACAGTGACAACAGTCAACCAGACCACCATTACAGGGCTTTCCCAGTTCTGGGCAATCCTAAATGTGGCTCATGCCACTCATGTTATACTACAGCCATAGTGACTGATTCCCTAACATTCAAAGGGAAAAACGTTAGGCTAAAAGATTTAACTAATTGTAGGAGCCACAACATCATATATATCCTATTGTGCCCATGTGAACTAGCACATATTGGGTAAATGGGTCGAGAAATTAGAACTAGATATAGTGAGCATAAATCCGCTATACGGACCCAAAAATTATCAGCACTGGTCGTCCAACATTGCCTAGACAGGAATCATACAGAGAAAGACCTGAGCTGGTGTATCCTTGAAAAGGTGAAATCCCAGGTAGGATTACCTGTGGAACTCACTCAGAAGAGGAGAGAAACCTTCTGGATTTTTTCATTTAGTAGCATTAAGGACTTAACGGGGAAATTTCTTGGAATGTGACCAACTGTTCCTGAAAAATGGCTAATATTGCTTCCTTAGCGACACAACTGTATCTTTATTATTAGGATTTGTATATTTTGCAAATAATGAATTTTTCTCCTTCTTGTTAATCACTATATGTCACACAAATAATAAAAATAACTCACCCTTTTTGGTTTAAGTCCATATATATATTGATGGATATAACAACATCATAGGTTCTAGTCAGTTCTATTTGAGTTTTTATTACTCATCGGTTATCCTTCCATTATTGATCACTATACGCCTGAGGTCACACTTCGGGGCCCGGTCTAATTACATTCTTAGTACATCAGGACAATGCCTTCATTTTGCATGCCGCATTTAGATATGAAATAGCTCCGGCCTTTATCGATCACAATGCACTCATATAGTTCAAATATTCCAAGATGGCGCCACTTTCGCCACTCTTCAGCATTATAATGGACTTCCCACTTTACGGGACGTATCTCGCGTGATGACATGCCGGTCACGTGAGACTACGACAGTACGCAACCCGTCTACAAAATGCGCCCTTAGGCAAGAGCTTTTTAGCACGTCTGGAAAATCGAATGAGAGATACAGAGGCCAGTTTATCTATGCCGGGGTAAATGCAATATACCACGCTAGTCGATTTACGTCTAGTCTCTGTTATTGTATGGGAGGTATAAAGGGTCCAGGGACCATAAAAAGATTGACATATATAAAATGGTGCCGGCTAGAACGTAGTGGCCCTGTAGTAAACGCTGACCCCAATCGAAATACAGCGGGTTTACTATAGAGGTAATCTGGACACACATAGTAGGGCAGCTTTGGGGTTCTACATAGCATGGTGATGGTGGCATTTTGCAGGTCCACTATTTAGTTGCCCACACTCATTACAAACTTTAATGGACTTTCATTTTTAAGTTGAGCATTTAGATAAGCGTTTTTTACTTCTTCTTTGGGGTAGAAAGTACAGCGTGGGACCATACAACATCACCGCTTACAGCTATTTGAAAGCTAAGCGTTAGGCGACGGGTAACTTAAGCTTAAATGTTTATTTACAATTTAAATCTCGCACTAAAGGGATTTCCTGAGAGGGACTGTGTGAAACAAATACTGTCTACTCCACGGAACATCTTTTGCACTTACAAAATATAAATATTGCAAAGCAATCCATCCACGGAGTGGACATCGCTTAGGTGTGTAAAAAATACTCCGTAATTTCGTCTAACCGGATATTCTATTAGATACTTAAGGCTATTAACTTTATTATAGGAATTCACTCATGAGCATTGAATTAAGTGTATGGAGCATCTACCAAGAATACGTAGGAATGATAATTGAGAAGTGATTAGGTAAGGCCATTGATTTTGCAATTAGAGCTTTTCCCATATACAATCCACAACCTCATAAGTTGTAAAACATATTTTTTTACCTTGTTATAGTACCAGGGCACAGTAGCTGAAAACAGTACTTATTTTTCCCAGTTTGCAGGCGTATGAATACACCCTCTGTGAGTATAAGCGTTCTGAGCAGACATCATACTTCATAGGAGAGGTCACATTAGGAGATCCTTTTTGCTGATCGATATGGCACATCACTACCATACGGAATAAGTCTTCCTTCTCTTTCTTCTTTCTTCCTTTTTCTTTTCTCCTTGGTCGGTCTACAAAAACTTGGTTTTATTCTGACCTACTATCTTGATTAACTGTCAATAAATGAGGCCAGACTTATAGGTTAAACACTTTTTCACCTGCACCAGTCTTTTTTGTCTTTCCCCAATGTAAGTAGGGGATACTTCAAGTTATATTTTAATGTGGCACTTTTTTTTGTTGGTATCTCATCTTGGTGGAGGCTGCATGATAGATAATTAGAGAATATGTTTTACTCTAGTCCAGTTGATAGTTATATCAATTTTATAGTATATGGGCTTATACAATTACAATTGATTGTTTGTACTCACTAGGTACCCTGTGCCTGGTTGTTATGAACCATTCTATTTGTCATGGTCCTGAGGAAGGTGGTCTGTTTCTAAACCACCGAAATGCGCGTCGACCTTCCGGTCAAACCCTGTCATACCAGCTCATACAATAGAGCTGTGGAGACCAATTAGTCCTAAGTCTCCGCATGATCCAGATATGAATAGTGGTTTTTATTGGGTGATGTATGAATGTGTTTGGCTGTGATTGAGTGAGTCTGTGAATTGATATAAAGAAATTTGTTTTGGATTATCTTTTTAGGGGTCCGGAGCTACTTGGTATATTTGTTTACCATGTGTCATGAGTGTGTAACCATGTACAAAAAATACTACATATAAATGAAAATGTATATTTTTATAGACTTATATTAAAAAAATGAATGGAAAAAAATTGTATGTATTTATGAATAATAAAACCATGTTGAATTGTGTCAATAACAAAGTGTAGCCCATATCAGATTGATCTAACAAGTTAAAGAAATAGAGATCGTGAGGGCGTTTGTTACATATTTTCTGGTAGTCCAATTGCTGTTCCCGTAGTTGTTTCTTCAGCGGGGTAAATAGTCTACGTGCCTCCTGCACACGAACCGTGAAGTCCGGATACAATGAATTTGCAGACCCTCATATTGTAGCGATTGCTTCTCTCTTGCTGCTTTCAGTGCTGCATGCCTATCCTGTAGTTTAGTGATGATCGGCCTTGGCACCGTTTCCGGGGGGGGGGGTCGCGGACCCAGTGACCGGTGCACATGTTCAGCGATAAGTATTGCGGAAAAAATGTCTCGACCGAACAAGGTGACCAGCGACTTCTCGACAAAAAGTTCCATATTGTCCACATTGGTGGTCTCTGGAAGGCCCGTAATTCGAATGTTACTTCTTCTGGAGTGGGCTTCAAGGTCTTCTGCCTTATCCTGTAGGGTGAGCAACAGTTTCCCCATCTGTTGATGTTCGGAGTTGAGTTCCATCTGGGCTTCCTGCACCTCCATGACTCTTCGTTCCGTCGTTTCCTGTCGTTCCGCTTGCTTATCCATACGTTCTGTTAGGCGATCTATGCGCAGGGCCAGGGAGTCTATCTTGTTGTCAATATTGGACAGACTCTTTTGCAAGCTCTTTTGCATTGAAGCCAATAAAGTATGGATACCACCCTCAGTGTCAGCCAGGTCATCTTCGGGCATTTTCAGGCCCTCATTAGAGTCCTGCTCTCGGTTTCTGGACTTCCGCTGCTCAAATTGAAGCTTAGGTTGAGACTTGTCCTCCTTTCCCATATTTGCCCGGGAAGATGTTTGTCTGCTCTCCAGGGTCACCGCTGCGTGTAGATTCAAGACCCTGCCCCCCTCACCTATATCCGTTGCTTATTCGAGGCGCACTGCTCAGTAGTGGGAAGAGGAGCTCTTTCTGACCAGGCAGCCACACTATGCGTGATCGCTTCTGCAGGCAAAAACGACATCAACTCTTCGGGGCTGCCAAGCGCTTCACCCGGCCGACTCGTCAGTGCTCGGCGCATCACTTGGGTGGAGTAAGTGTCGCTATGAGGCCCAAGACCCCTGGCGACAGCACAACAACGAAATGGGGGCACCAGCCAAGTCAGCATGTATTCTAGGCATCAGCACCATAAGCAACACACCCGCCAAACTCTTTCGCCGCTGAGCGCTCAGGCCTACTTACCCCCGTGTAGCTTGCATTGTCGTTATGCAAGGTGGATGTCGTGGATCTCAAAATGGTCCCGGCTGGCTCCTTGTAGCACCACTCCGGGATCAGACACCCCCCCCTGGTCATGGACAGTGTGATGCACCAGGATTCATGGGGGGAAACCCGCAGGAGGAAGGGTGTGGCCCCACTCATAGTCCGACGCAGCCTACGATGGCAGCCCCGTCCCAGGACCCGCCGCAAGAGCCGGCGCCACCAGGCCACAGCTCGCTCCGCCGTGTTCTCCACAGTAAAGGCCACCGTTACAAGCCAGATGTATATTTGTGCGGCCGTGTCTCCTGCACGTGTCGTCTCCACACACAGCGCCACCAGGCTCTTCACATCTCCCGCTGGTCCCAGTGCGCCGCTTCCAAGGCCAGCAATCTCTAACGAGGGTCACACGCATGGGCATTCTCGGTCAACGTCACGTTTCTGATGCAGCCCCGGCGATGAGGGCCGGGCCTTCACAGCAATCGGCAGCTTCGCCGATCCAGGCACAAAACAGCTCAAAATGTCAGCGCCTGACTCCGACTTCAGTGGCAGCTCTAGGTTAGGCAATTAGTTTGTAAATATAGGCGGATAGTGATGAATATTGACGATGGCTCAGCGGAGCCCGAGAACTATGCGGCCCTCTTGGTCCCAGGCAAGCTCCGACCCCCGTAGACAAAGGATTTCAGCCCCAGGTAGAGAGAACTGGCATAGTCAAGCCTAGACATGATGGATGCCTGGATGGTAACTTGGCGGACTATGGGATCAAAAAAGCCCAACAGCGGTTTGAGCCCACGAAGGACCCCAAAGCAGGTCCCAGCAACTTTTTTAATTTGGACCTGGAAGCTGAGGGCCTAGTCCACCCATACACCAAGGTTTTTCACCACCTGTTTGGGGGCAGGTGCGCAGCCCAAAGTTGCCGGCCACCACTTCTCACTCCACTACTCAGGATCTCTCCCTACTAGCAAAATCTCAGATTTGCTAGCGTTGAGCTGGAGGCAGTTGGCAGTCATCCACCCTGCGACGGCATCAAGATTGCCCCTGAACTTAAGAGCATCCAGCGTGCAGTCATCAGAGAGTACAACAACCAACTGATTATCATCAGCATATGATACCACCAAAAGTCCTCTGCTCCTAGCCACTTCTGCTAAAGGTTGGACATACAAGTTAAATAACGGAGGGCTCCATGCCGAGCCATGTGGAACCCCTTGTTTAATAGCGTGTATCCGGGGGGGAAGCCGCCACCTGAAAGGTTCTCTCAGAGAAAAAAGAGGCAAACCACCCCAGGGCCAGGCCCTCGATGCTATCCTCCTCCAACCATTGCAGCAAGATCTGGCGTGACACCGTGTCGAACGCGTTGCTGAGATCTAATAGTATCAACGCTGAGGAGTGTTCAGCATCCAAAGCCTCCCTCATGTGTTTGGTCACAGTAAGGAGAGCAGTCTCAGTGCTGTGACCCGGGCGAAAACCATTCTGAGAGGAGGTGAGCAAGATGTTGTTTTCCAAGTGTCCTGAGTTAATGTAGGACTCGGTGATCTTGGCCACCCATGGCAGGAGAGAGATGAGATGAAAGTTCTCCGGTTTGGCGGAGTCCAATGTGGATTGTTTTCACAGAGGGACCACCATGGCTAGTTTCCAAGCCCTGGGGACAGCCGCCTTGGACAGAGACAGCTGGCAGAGGGGGGTAAGGAGTGGAGACAAAGATTTAAGAAATTGTTCAGGCTTAAGAGGATCTGCCGGAGACCCTGATTCTACCCTACTACATAGCGTATGCAACTCACCGTGGGAGATCGAAGGAAGGACAGTGAGTGTAGAGGTAGAGAGAGGTCTATGGACAGGGCCAGCTCGGATCAAAGCCGGAGGAAGGTCATATAGATGTTATTCACCTTCTTAATAAAGAAGTCGGCCCGATCCTCTCATTGTTGGTCGGACGAAATCGAAGGCGCTGTGGGAGACCCTGCTGCCTTGAGATCTTTAAGTATTGATAAAATACTTTTAGTGGTATTGCTGCTATTACTGATTTCATCAGCAAAGTAGGCCACCCTTGCCTTCTGGATGGTCCTGTGATAGTTCTTAATAGCTGCCTGATACTGCCCCTTCAGGGCCGGGTCATAATCCCGTCTCCATGCCTGTTCCAACCTTTTGCATGCTTTCCGGATTGTGGCCAGTATACTGTTATACCAAGGGCTGGATTTACTATTGCGGCATTTAGACCACTTCGCAGGGATGAGTTCATCAAGAGGCCACCAAATCTAATCATTATTGTTTATTTTACAACTAATCAATGTAAAATGAACACACCTGTGTTGAAATAGTATTTTTATTTTTTGAGGTAGTTGTGGGTGTTATGTTTGCGGTGCATGTGGGTGTACATTCAATAGTGTGTGTATGCTGTATGTGCGCTATGCTATATGTGCATTTGCCACTGGATTCAAGCTACCCTGGCTGATGACCGATGTTACCCCGAAACTTGTCCCAGGATGCTTGTTTCCGGTCTAGTGAAGACCTGCTTTGGCAGTTTGGGCTGGACTGATCCCATGAGGAACAGGGTCAATACTGATTTGCATATGACTGGGTCTGAAATGGAATGGCAAAGTGAGCTAAAGATTGATGATGGATTCAACCCAGATCAAATAGAGACTGGGGGTGAGTGTCTGAAAAGTTTCAGCGCTCCATCCATCATCTCCTTGTGTATGATATGTACAAAAAGGGGCATGACAAAATACCTACATATATTTTTAAACCACACACAACCTATATGTGTAATAACATATTATAAAAGTGGTACTTGACCATCTTCACTCGACCAGGGACTCACTCCGCCACAGGAAACTCCTGCTAGGACAACGCCAGCACAATGGGAAAATCTGAATTGGCTTTGCGCAAACTCGCTGACTTGACAGCAATGGAGTACTGTTAGCCAGCAATGGAGTCGCTACGTTGATGGAGGTGAGCCGCTTATGCGATGGTAAACAGTCTGTCAACGTGGGCAGCAGTTCAGCCAGCAAACATCTAAATACAGCAGACGGGAATCCATCAGCTCAACAGAGTACTTGTAACAGCCACCACGGAGGGACGACGGAAGTCCCGCCAAGATCTAAATCAGGCCCTTCATTCTTTTTACCTAAAGATTCAATATATTTTGATGTAGGATCTGTGATCCACAGCTGTTGACTGCCTGATTATGTGTTTGTTTCTCGCTTTCCGCAATCTTTTGCGCTCTCGCTTTGTAGGGGTTTCCATTGCATGGGGTCTTTCTGTATGGGCATTAAAGGGATTTCTTTGGGAGGACTGCACTGTGCCATAAACTCAGACCTCACCACTTTGTCTCAATTTTAGGGGTTTCGATTTCCAGGGTTACTTTGTCTGTCCAATTGTTATAACCAGCAGTGAGTCTGGGCTCTGGTGCTGTGTGCATTTCCGCTATGCACAAAGTCTTGGTGGACCCATGTTGAGTGCATGTTCCCTGATACTGAGCTTTGAATGTCCTTTGAAACAATTGAGGTCATCAAGGCCATTGGGGGCATGTTTTGTCTCTCCATCTTGACGTTTTGACAGTCTGCAAAAGGGGTTGCTGTGGAACATGGAAAAGAGGAAACATTTTGGACTGGTTTAATAGGTCCTTGCATGGGCTTACTTCCGTCACTACAACTGCGCACTAAGGATATTGTTATTTGCCTTGTTTGGATCTTTAGATCTAGCTCTGGAAGCTCCGAAGATTCATATGCAGAAGGAGACCCTTGGGCTTGCACAATGAGGTTGTTGAGCATGTTCAGGTTGTCGTCTATCCCTGATAAAGACACCACCAAGGTGCTTGAAAGATCTACTTGAACTTCAATTTTTCACAGTGAAATTTGAGTGATTGAATGATGGAATGAAGCGTGGTCAGCAATGCAGACCAACAATCGTTGCTCACGCTGCTGGTGGATTTACGAAAAGTATTGGGGTTGTGAAATGATGTGGGGGCCATCTGTGGGTTCTTTACACTCTATGCGCATCACAGCTGCTTAACTGCCAATCTAGTGCAGGGCCCCCTTTCTGCCAATTTCCCACAGTGTTCCGGGTATCACAGTTTTGATGTTTTTGGGCTCTCATGCCAAAAGAATCTGCTGAATGGAAAGTTTGCTCATGGGTGTGCTTTGCTGTCCTGATGGCTTTATTCCTTCTTGTTGTGTGACCCAATCAGCCTGAGGTCTTACTGGTGTGTTCTGCGCATTTCCCACACACCCTATTTGTATGTCTTCGCTCATTTCTATATCTGAAGTAAATTCTCCATAGGTGGAACATGGAGAACGTGGCAAGCCATTTGATACAGCTGGCAATCTCTTTATGTTGTATGTCTTGCTTATGTTGTTCCGTGTTGTCATATATGTTTTCATCCTGGCTAAATGTACTAGTGATGAGCTCTTTGAGCTTAAACTTGATCTGTGATAAAACGTCACGGCTAAAGGAACCCCCACACTGGCTACAGGGAATCCTTATGACCCTGATATTTCTGTGCACAGTGTTTCAACAAGCTTGATAGATTTAACAATAAATATAGGACACACCTCCATGGTGGTGCACTGAACTCCATACAAAGTGTATTTTCGAGGGAAGATACCTGCTTAAGACATTCTTAATGCATTCCCATGACAGATAACAATTAAAAAAATACTTTATCTAAACTTACTAGGTCTCTTTAGAAAACAGTATCAAGCGCTGCATGGGCATTTTAAATTTCCTGGTCTAGAAGCTCTTAAGCTTCCAAGTTTCACCGTCACCTGCTGTTATGCTACGTTATGTGCATTTGTAAAGTGCACTGTCACCCATGAGGATACCATGGTACTGAGCAGGTGTGTGCTCCTAGGCTGGACTGTGGTATGTTGGTTAATTAGAAGGCCAGGTCTTCAGCCTGTTGCGCACTTCAAGAGAGGAGGAGGCTCTGATGTTATGTGGGAAGCCTTCCACGCAGTAGAAGCGCTGTAACAGAACACACGTCCTCCTGATCTGGGTCTTTCTATGGGTAGGATGTGTGCAAGTGAGAGTCCTGCAGAACAGAGGTGTCTGGGTGGTTGATGGAAGGAGATGTGACTTTTCAAGTAGGTGGGGCCTAAGTTGTGTAGTGCCTTGAACGTGTGTACGAAGAGTTTGAAATGATCACATTTGCTCCTGCTAGACCAATGGGTTTCATAAAGAACAGAATTGTGCAAGATCAAGAACATAACTGCGAGGGTTACTCTTATTTCCTCTTCAACCTCTGGTTATTGATTGAACACTGTTTTCAACCCTGAAAACTGCAGTTCCATTTCTTCCTGATAATATAGGTGCTCCATGATCTTTGGCGAGGCTGCCTAATGTAGAATAAAAAAGGGATCATGAAAAGTTATACAACTGCTTCCTTGCGCGGGTAGTGGAAGCTGTCAATGTGATGGAATTTAAAGCAAGAGAGGGTCGCACTAGCTAATTTTTTTCAAGAAGGCTTCTTTCTGACCTGTTACATTCCAGGACATTGACTATGTTTCAACCCATTGCAGGGTGATGACATTCCAATGCAAGCCTTTGGTACACGTATCATATGTATGACACCCTCAGAGAAAAAACATGCTTTTTCTTTTAGAAAGTAGGCAAATTTGCTTTGCCCGAAAAAAACTCTTTTGAAAAAGAATTCAGGTCAAGAGCCTTGCACAAGGAGTTGTTCAGAATTTGGCGTCAGCAGAAGATCCAATATTTGGCAGATATTTTGCATGCCCCAAACAACAAATTAAACCCCTCACTCCTTTAGATCAGGTTTCCTCTTTCTTTACAAGGGTATGGGTCTGGGCGTCACGGGTTTGTGTAACTGATGATTGATGACTAGCAATCACCAGAACAAATCATGGCACAGGTGAAGCAACTGCAGGGAGCCCATCGAATTACCGAGACTCTCCGGTTCATTGACCATGTTATCTTTACAAACACAAAGGACATCTCATGCTTACAATAAACGCGTGACTGCGCATAGCGCATCCAGAAACGTGCGTTAATTAGAGAAAGAGGAAACGAGACTTCGTCTGCTGCTTGCCTAGACAACGGATTTTAGAGGCCTGCTTGCAACTTGCTTAGAAGGGTCTAATCATGGCAGGAACTGGAAGCATATGGACAAGTCGACGGAAAGGAACACGCTGTTTTCATTGGCACTGGCATCAAGCGGTTCGTGGCAAAATTTGACAAAGGAAGCTTCACAAGGACTCACTTGGTCCAAAACACCATTATTTCCTTTCCTATTTTTATGTTAGAGTGAAGTGAGGAGAGTGACTTAATGTTGTTTCCGAAACTAAACTCTGAACCGGAAAAAAACCAATGAGACTTGAAGCACTTAGTTCTAATATCGAAAGAAAGCAGGACATTTTTATAGGTTACCTCTAAAACAAGCATTGGCAAAGTCAGTAGGTCTTGCTATTTCACGCATACCCACAATCTTTGAAAACAATTACCAGCAGAGTGTCTGTGCACGCATTATATAATGTCTTTGTATTGCATCCCAGTTGATTGGTAGGAGAGGACCTCTTGCTTGCTGTAACAATACACTCAAGCTGCAACTTACAGAAGGGCAAAACATCCCTGGAATGCTTAGTGATCTAGTAAATTGAAGACAGGACGATCATTTTTTATACAGTCTGCTTACGTTGTTGCACAGATGTATTGAGTTGGACAAGGCTGCTGCAGTGCTTAATTTGTAAAATATTAAGTCCAGGTGCTCAAATTTTTGTAGGAGGCCACACCCACTTTCCCTGGTTCCATCCACTTCCTTCAGTGGCTTCACCCACTTATTCAATTGGCTCCACCCACATCTTCAACTGGCACTGAAAGCTAGATGTAATACTCAATCTGAATTTCTACCTTGGCAACATGATGGTTGAATTGACACACATGTTGATTTTCCAGCTCCTTGGAGAAGCTATCTTAATAAAATCAAGGCAACACCGCAAAAGAGACTGGATGTAATGACTTTTTGAACCAAACATAATGAACCTTTCTGGCCATGAACGTCCGACTCTATGGTTATGCTGAAATGACTATCTACTTCTGTTGTATTTTGTGTCTCCCCAGGCTTGATTTTCAGATAGCCCTCTAAACTGCCCCGGCCCCGGACCAGTCTAGTAGCAAAAGATAGTACCACACCTTACACACTTCTCAATTCTTTTGCTCTGAGAATTTTGCGCATTCACCATTGATATGTGTACATTTTGTTGCCAACGGATATATGACATGATAGAGTTCAGAGGGTCAAGCCCAATATGAAGGCATCTGGCACATGAAGAATATATTGGACACTGCTAGATGCACAATATGCACCTCTCTGGCACATGCACGACCTGTAACTGATTTATGCACGTCATTCAATCCTGTAATATGCCCACTATAGACATCTAAAACCTCTGATTATATGCGTATATCAGGTCTCCAAAATGTGCATATAAAATAGGCTCATGTACAATGCAATGTCAAAAATATGTCTAGAGTACACAATGCAGACCCTTAATATGCACAGTATGTAATGCTGTGGTATCTAAAAATGGCACTTAGGCATTACAGCGCAAATAATGGAGTTCTGTTAACATACTGCACGAGTCAGAAATGCCCATCTATGCAGGCTTCAGTTTGGACCACTCACACTGTATTCACACAGGCCCCGTGCTCACACTGGACTCACACAGGCACAGTGCTCACCCTGCAGTCTTGAAGGCGCACCACTCTGCCTGCAGTCATACAGGCACATAGCTCAGCCTGCAGTCATACAGTCACAATGCTCACCCTTCACTCACAAAGGGACAGTCCTCCCCTGCATTCATGAATGCACATGCCTCACCCTGCACTCATACAGGCTCACCGCTCAGCCTGCAGTCAAAAGCTGCACCGCACCCCCTGCACTCTTACAGGCACAGTGCTCTCCCTGCACTCACACAAGCACACCGCTCAGCCCGCACTTATACAGGCACAGTGCTCACCCATAACTCATACAGGTACACCCCTCACCCTGCACACATACACGTACACCACTCACCCTGCACACATACACACACAATACTCACCCTGCACTCATACAGGCACAGTGATCACCCTGCACTCACACAGGCACAGTGATCACCCTGCACTCATACAGCTCACCATGCACTCATACAGGCACACTGCTTACCCTGCACTCATACAGGCACAGTGCTCACCCTGCACCTATACAGGCACAGTGCTCACCCTGCACTCATAAAGGCACACCGCTCAGCCTGCAGTCATACTCGCACATCACTCACCCTGCACTCATATAGGCACAAGAGTCACTCTTACAGGCACAGTGCTCACCCTGCAATCATACAACATGCCAGTCCCCCTGCACTCATACAGGCATGCCACTCACCCTGCACTCATACAGACACACCACTCACCCTGCACTCATACAGGCACACCACTCACCCTGCACTTATACAGGCACACCGCTCACCCTGAAATCATACAGGCCCAGTGCTCACCTGGCATTCAAAGAGGCACACCGCTCACCCTACACTCATACAGGCACACCACTTAGCCTGCATACAGGCACACCACTTAGCCTGCAGTCATACAAGCACATCACTACCTTGAACTCACACAGGCACACAAGTCAACCTGCACTCATACAGGAACACCACTCACCCTGCACTAATACAGGCACACAAGTCAACCTGCACTCATACAGGAACACCACTCACCCTGCACTAATACAGGTACACGAGTCAACCTGCAGTCATACAGGCACATCACTCACCCTGCACTAATACAGGTACACGAGTCAACCTTCAGTCATACAGGCACATCACTCACACTGCACTCATACAGGCACACAAGTCAACCAGCAGTTATACAGGCGCATCACTCGCCCTAAACTCATACAGGCACGAGTCAACCTGCACTCATACAGGCACACTGCTCACATACTATACTATAGAATGACAGGCCATACCATACAACACTATAGAATGACAGGCCATTGCATACCACACCACAATGCAACACACAACTAAAAAAAATTAACAAAGCCAATATATCCCGCATACGCAAGACCTATTGGCATCAGTTCCTCTCAGTTAGCAGAGCTTTGACTAATCGAAGCTAAAAGACTTGTGACCATCTATGCAAGGAGGCTGCTGTGAGAGAACTAATGGTGCTCACATTCTCTGTCACATTTCATTTTCTTTCCAATTCCTTTGTGGAAGAAGATTTTAAAATAAAATAAATGTATGAAGTGACCGGTCAGGATCCTTTTTGAGGCTACATTGTTTTCGTTGCCACACCTTGACCATCCCAATTTATGGCTTCAAGGAGTAATGTTTTTTCTATTCCAACACTGGTTAAACTGTTGTTACATTGTCCAGAGCGCGCAGCTTTTCGAGCTCTGCCTTTATTTATGTTTGACAATTTTGACAATGTGACCGCTGCCGGAAATCGGACAAATTTTGCACTTTGCAAAATTGTTCTCTTCGGTAGACAACGTTTTTGGTGGGAAATAACCTTATGTTACAGATATTTTCTCCTACAGTTTTTAATGTAAGCAGTTTATTTCTCCACAACTTGGTTCCGTTTTCTGGCACTTTTGTGGCTCTGGCGTGAGCACACATTAGCAGCCCCTGCCCCTAAATGACAACCCTGCTCACCCCCACATAACTAATGTTCGTAAACAAAGCTCTTGGTTGTCTCAGGTTCCCCTCCCTCTCCTCAGGCCCCCAGTCAGTGCAGTTCTGTTCACCCCCTCAACTCACGATCAGCTTCCACCGCCTCCAGGTCCTTCCGCCTCCGTAGCACCTCACTCAGCACTAGGGTCGTCATGTAGTGCCCCCTGCGGGCCTCGGACATCGGCCACAGCACCTGTGCCTTCAGTTCCGGTAGAGTTTCAGCTTCTTTGGGAAGAGGACTGGCTGGTCCTGGGGAACGGGGCCAGGGCCCCTCAGCATGGCTTTGCAGCTCACAGTCCGTGCCTCAAAGTGGAGGCCACGCCCAAAACTGAAAGTGAAAGTAGCCCGGGAGTGTCAGGTGGGAGCTGCCCCCCCCCCACCCCAGCTGCCATGGCAGCCCCAGAAAAAGGAGCAGAGCTCGGGCAGCCAAAGCCTGATGAGGGCCTTAGAGTCCTGCAGAACATAGCCCAGCACGGGCCTCGGAAGGGCCCAGAACCGGGGGTCCACGAGAGTTCCAGTCGTGCCACCATCCTGATGGCACAACACTGCCTTGGACCTTGAGGGTGAGTACACTCTAGGCCAAGCTCACATATGCGCAGCTTCATACACTTTCACAGTGCTAAACAACAAGTTTCAGGTTACGTGCTGCCTGAAACTAAGCACCACGGAGCCTTTCATAAAGCAACTGTGTTTTTCTTTTATTTACTATTAGTGAGGCAGCCACCCCGTGCCGGTGCTTAGCACTGGAAAGCACCAGCACAAATTAAGCACTGGGCTGCTGCCTCCTTGGTGGTGGAGTTTTTCTAATAAAAAACGTTATGCTGCTCTGGCGCATAAACTTGTGTACAAAAAGGCTGACTAATGACAGGAAGGAACGTGGTCTACGGAGCTGCAATATAATGATGTATGGTGAACAGAACCTAAAAGTGGAAGCTGATGAATTTATAGCTATGGTAATGCCAAAGGAATGTTGATTGGTAATGTGAAGCATTACAAGTAAATAGCGTGGGAATCGTGGGTATCTGTGTGGAAAGAAACGTGGAGTAACTTTGGTGAAGTTTCAAAGGTCAAAAAATCACTTGCACTGCCAAGCCAGACCAACAAATTCATGTATGTCAATTACTGCCCTTCTACCTTCTGTGCTGCAGTGCTGCCAGAGAAAAACAACAGAAATTATCTAGTTATCTAAGACACTTCAATAGCATTCCAATGTCATGTGTGTGCCCCTGAAAGTTCAATCTTAGGCACCTGGATATCACAGCTGCATGAAGGCAAGTGCTCATTTTTTGTGAAAGCACACAACTTCTTCCCAATCAAAACATGTACTAGTGACTCCCAAAATGTGGGCGGAGCCAAAAAAACATCTATTGATGCACACATAGTTGTCTGGCGATAGCTGGTCTGTCAAGACAGACCATAAACATAGCAAGCATGTATAATTAGATTTCTCATCCATTGATTTGTCATTTTTAACAATAAATTAGAGAGCGATTATCATTACCCAGCACAACAACAATCTTTTTGGGCATTTTAGAACCCAAATTGTAACCCAAAACACATGCTCAAATATTGAAATATTTTCTTTAATTCACAATCAAATATAGAAAATGTTTTCACATTTTCAATTTTTGTCTTTATTTGTATATACATTATCAACTATAATTATTTAGTTTTAATATTATTTCATTTTGTAAAGCAGTCACAAATCCCCTGAGTAAGTCTTATAGATCCCCAGGGGTCCTCGGATCATATGTTAAGAACCACTGATAAACAGTATTAAACAGCAAAGAATATAATTTCAAGTTGGGGTTGCTGAGGTAAAATAAGTTGTACATGGAATATGAGTAACACAATTAAGGCGAGGGTGTGCTGCTATTTGCTGCACATCAATATTGTTTGTCATAGCATAAAGCAAGGGGGGAATAGAAGCATAGAGGGATAGGTGAAGCTAAGAACAATAAATCACAAATACAATAATGCAGATCGAGTCAAATCCTTTCAGAACGAGTCAGATTTCACATGGCAACTTTTGCAATGAGGAGCCAAATAGTTTTATATAATAAAACAAAGCACCATAGGTACAAATGTTTTAAAGAAAATAATTAACCCCAAAGCCTCTGTGTGATAATCCCCGTTATTGGCTCACATATGCTGCAGGAGCATTTGCCGCACTCATAACAGATCTGAAATGTCAGAAAAACGTGCAGTACTTCAAGCTAAAACTGAATTGTTGAGTGTGGAAATGGTCTTTTCCCTTTATTGGTAAAGTTCTTTTTAACATTCTTTTGTCTATGGGGTATCTGATATCATAGCTTTACTTATACAAAAAAGATTTGTTCTGGGCTCACAAATCTTTGGAATTCAGCATTCAGTGACATTTTGTGTAGAGCAGAAGTCAGGTTCAATTAGATGTTTGTTGCTCTTCAGAGAAAGCAAATTAGGTGATGCCATTTTAAGTCCTGGACTAGCATTTATAAAAAACGGAGTTTCATTTCTCGTTGTGGTAGCCAGTCATAATACAATGGCATTATTACGAGCATAAAAACAGACTGGGCACAGAAAATGTGACTGAAGTAAGAAGGAACTTTGGGCCATCTGTACAAATTTTAAGAATAACGATTATCTAATTGCGATTTCCTGCAAATCACAATTATGGAAATTGCAACTCCTAACATTGACTTTCATTTAGCGATATCTAGTGGGTCGCAAATTGACTTACCTCCTGAATAATAAGGAGGTACCTCGCAGTTTGTGACCCATTAGGAATTGCAGCCATCACAGGAATAGCAGCCTGTTGAAGTCCGCAGACTACAATGTCTGTGACTACTTTTTAACAAAGCATTCATTGTAAATGCAACCCACTTTCCTTAACCCCTTCAGCGCGGCGCGGATTTCCGCGCCACGCTGAAGATTCCGTGCGCGGGCGGGGCCATGACGGAACGGTTCCGTCATAAGCACAGCCCAACTGACGTGCATGACGGAACCGTTCCGTCAAGCGCGTCGAAGGGGTTAAGGGAAAAAGGGTTGCATTTAAAACGAAAAAATTAAATGCTTCATTTTCAGATTTGAAGAGTAAGCAGTGGTACAGGGGTCCACTGCCTGCTCTCAAAAAATGTTTGTATCAACATTCAGAAAGGGAAAGGGGTCCCTTGGGGACCCCTTCCCATTTGTGAATCTTTACCACCTCCTAAGAGGTATCGGTAAAATATAAATGTTTTGCAACAGTAATTTGGTCGCAAAACATTCATACATACCACTGCGAATCAATGTTAGGAAGTGACGATCTAAATATGCCCCTTCCAAATTCCGATTTGCCAACCCAATTTGCCATTTGGTAGGAGGTTACCAAATCGCAGTTTGGCATTTGTAACCACAAAGAAAGTTTTTTTAAAATGCGCAAACGTCCTGAATCTGCGAATCAGGCCATTTGCGACCTAAAAATAGGCTTTGTGCATAAGTCCCTTTATTCTGTTGAAATGACACAAGTAATGCAATATTAAATGTTGTGTGATTAAGATAATGCCTCTTTATGTGTATTGCATTTAAGAGGCATCAGTAACAAATAGATTCTGATAAAATATATATGATGGTTGAATAGCTGCGCTATGGCATCACATACTTTGTGGACTTTTTAAAAGAAAATATTTATTATAGTTGCCTGAGGATTAAGAGTTTGTTGAGCCATTTTCTGGGTATACAAATTAGGTCCAACTGCACACACACACGCACACACCCCCAAAGTACCCGAGATGACTGAGATATCTTATTTATCGGTCAACAAACTGAATACAAAGGTCAAGACAACTATTTTCAAGACTGCTAACATTGGAAAAAAATGGTTTTCAATAAAGTCAACTTGAGTAAATTAGAAAAAGTGTCAGAATGGGACTTCCTCTGCAGCCTAATTGTGTTATTAAGTGAGTTGTACCAGGCTTGAGCATAGATGGGGGGTTGGGGTAAGAATGGGAACCGGCATTAGCATGGACTTTACAAATGAAATGAATGACTTTGAGGAAAATACCAGCTGAGAAAACAAAACCTTTCACATGTTACGTTTGTCTAATGGAAAAAAAGTATGAACTCGGTGGAGCTAGGGATACCTTTCATTGGACCCACACAGGTAAATACACACCTTTTTACAAATATATGAATATGTTTTCAGGATGTCCCTGGACTCCTTCCAGATTTCTTTTCGCTATGTCTTTAGGATAGCATAGCTCCTAAATATCGACTCCAAAATATCTTTTGACCTTAATACTGAGGTGAAAATATTGTGACTGCAAATATTAACAAAATATCGAGGAACTGAATACTGTGGGTAAGTATGTTGTTTTTATGAGAATAATATTGAAGTTTAACATATTGATTACCAAAATATTTTGATAGTTAATTTCGCATTTGTATGGTATTTAGTTTGTATGTTTGTTAAACTTATATTTTAAATAATAATGTAAACATTTTTATAAATACATTTTTGTATCTATTTTTCATTTCAGGTTCTTGGATTTATTGGGCTATTTGGTGGGTAGTGTTTTATAAAAAAAATATGTTCTGTTTTGTATGTTTACTGATGTTTAAAATATTCTGAATACTTAATACCTGTTAGACCTGTCATCCTGGTGTGGTCTTCCCTCAAACATTTTGCCTTCACTACTCCTGTTTTCTGAAATTCGTTCTTTTTGTTTGCATAACTCTATTAGATTTCAGGTTACATATAAGAAAAACAATAGTAGAAGTAACCTTGCTGCAGTGATCCCATACCCACATTTTCCAGTAGGAGAGTTAACAAAAGAGTGTCACAGAAAGCTAGTCCTCTGATGGCAGGGATTCCGAATAAGCCAACCAATCTCCCATACCTTTCAGTGTTGCTCTGTGCATCCCACTAGATTTATACACAAATCTCTCTGTGACAGCAGCATAGTCAAGCCTCTGGGTCCATTTAAGAAATGGGGGAGTGTCGGGTAACATCACTTTTGACAATGATCAGGTCCAGCCCAACCAGACGTGTGGTATGGCAACTACCTTCTCATGCACCCAACAGGCCTAATAGAACCAGCTTTAGGTCTGGCGGCACTGTCTTGCTGACAATCTGGAAAAAGGTGTTGCGGATTTGCTTCCAGTATGCATGGATAATCAAGCATCCCAGACCATGTGGGAAAAGGTATCCTCTGGGTGCCGGCAGAGCCAGTACAGCGGTGGTAGGTCATCCCTCATCCTGTGCAGCCATGACGGACAGAAGTATACATGGTGTAAGTATTTCAGCTGGCTGAGGCGAAGCTTTGCAGAAATTGCCAATGTCCTACTTGCCATTTTGTACTCCACCCTGTCATCCTCATCGAAGGGGCCCACATCGCCCACCCATCTCTACCTCAGTTTGGTCATGGGTTCTGGGATGTTGCTGACCAGTGAGCAATATAAACAAGAGATACCATTCCTTACTAGTCATGAACCCAGCAGGTTTACCAATAGGGGATTATCTTAGGGAAGGGGCTTAGAGGAGCCATGGGAAGCCTCGAGGGTATGCTGTAGCTGTAGAATGCGGTAGAATTGTGTCATTGCGCATGGTGTGTCTATGAGGTGTTGAAATGTGCACATTCAGACATCCCCAACCATGGAGATGCCTATGTAGTCCCACGCCTGGAAGCCCTCCAAGGCGGCTGTGTGGCTAAGCCAGAACCTGACCCAAAGCTGCATCACAGCTGTCAGCACCCTGTGCCAACAAATCCATTGTAGTGCCTGGTGTCAACCAAGCAGGGTTGACCAGGTAGCGTGTGGGTGAGCTGTGGAAGCATCAGCACCATAGAGGAGACTGAGCATGCCATATTGGTCTAATTCACTGATTTTCAATGCTATGGATTGGTTGTCTCAGCCCAAAAAATAACCACTCTTTAATTGGAAGGAGGTTGCTGGCCCATTAAGACAGCTAAAGATCTGCTCTAAAATGTACTAAAACAGCAGCAGCTAAAACTCAGAATGACCTACATCTCCTTAAACATGGAAAATATAATATCTGCAATAAATAAAACTAACTTTTCTCTTCCAACAGAAAAAAACACCTGTTTCAAGAACAAGCTTGCCGGAGAAAAAGTTTCCAAAAAGACAAAACTTCACTAAACAAGAGATAAGTAAGTTTAAAAAAAATTGAAAATATCTATTTAACTTTATTTTATTAAACTGCATTGATTTAATAACTATATTTCTTTATTCATGTTATTACAGTAAATAAAAACATAGGGAGTGATTGCGATGCCGGCTGCCCCGACATCCAAGGCCTTGTCGGCGTTGGTCGGACCGTCACAGTCCAGTCAGAAGCGCTCAGTTTGACTGCTGAATTACGATGCATGCTGAATGTAGTCTGACCAACAGGGAAGATGGCCGACTCCGACAGTCTTTCTCCGGCCACTGCGATGGCAGTCCATGAAAAGCAGCAGCCACAGAGCTGTACAGGGTGTTCCAACCGCCATCTGGATTACGATGTGACTGTCTGACGAGCCATCCGTGGCGATCCGACTGACTGCCTTGATTGGTCGCAAACGAAGGATTTGGAGTGCATACTCACCCAAATCAGTTTTTCCTCAACATTTCCTGGCGTGAATCCTTTCCCCCAGGTCCCCACTACAGCGCGGCAGCAGAACCCCAAAGACTATGACCCTTTGGGTGCTGGAATGCAGGTAAGTCCATAGGCGGTATGTATCCCTATTGACTGGACTGTGGACAGATCGCCACACTCCAGCAATGGGGTACATGCAGAACAAGGCATATCCCCACATATGTCATGCATGTGTGTAGAACTGTACATGTTTTCTGTGGATTTGTACCCACTTGCAGCGGCATATTCAGGGATGTGTACTGCCATAGTTGCGGTCGCAGGAGTTGCATCGTAATACAGTGTGCGGTCGGATTTGGACCGCAGCCACTGTGGTTGGATCTTAATGAGCCCACAGGGACTTTTTAAGACCCTGGCAGTCCGGGAACCGCAGTTGCTTATTGACAGCCCAAACGCCTATATACCTGGTGGTCCGACTGCCAGATTACGATGCAGGTCATGAGACCACCTCGACTGCCTCAGAACCATCACCATCGCCAAGATCTGAGCTCCCATGGCAGTGGCATTGGGGACATCAGCGGTCAATGTTGGTGGTGCCGGCATGGGTACCGCCGTGGGAATTATGACCTGCCTTTCCTTCGGTCTTTTCATGGTGGGGACACTGCCATAAAATGGTCAGCAGAAAGGTAGGTAAAGGGCCACAAAATACCCCGGGTGAATAAGCCAAAGAGGACTGTGGCCCATGTTGTGCCCACCTATGCCAGCACGGTTGGTGTGCGCACTGTTTGCCATGCACAACAAGGTGCATGGAAACAGTGCACCCGACTTGCAGGAGGCACAGCAGTGTGGCCAGCATTGGCTTCAGACCCTCTCCTAGAGCCAAAGCATGCCACCACCATGGCTGCGATCGACACTTTGCCAGCCCAGCAGTGATCTCGTAATGCAGTGTTCCCAACATCACAGAAGGGGAAACTTTTACTGTGCTATATGGGATACATGTACAGTCTAGAAAATGCTTCTTATAAACATATTAATTGAAAATGTAGCAAAGATTATTCTAATACATGTTATGGGAGGGCAACTACCAAAGAAACTGTAGTAATAGGTGCAAGAATGCATAACCACCCTCCCAATGTAACAGAAATAGAAGTCAGGGAAGTGTTCGGAAATATATGAGAAGCAAGCACTAGTTCCCAGGAACAAATACTTAAAGCTATACTACCCCACATACCAGAATATATAACAGGCCAGTAACCATCAATTCCCACCTTAAAATGCCTTATAACAAGAACTAAAAGGGCCACCAGCGACACTCCACCTCCTCCTAAAACATTCCGAGATATAGACATCCCAACCAAATACCCACAGAGAAGAGCAATTCCTATTATTTTATGATAAAAGCGATGACAAACGTATACTTATATTTGCTACTCCTACAAACTTACTAAAACTAGCCCAATGTGAAACTTGGATGTTGAATGGCACATTTAAAATGTGTCCTAAACCATTCCATTAACTTTACACCATACATGGTGAATTTTCAAAAACGAATATACCTTTTGTTTATGCATTACTCCCAAACAAAGCAGTACCTATATGGAACTGCTAAACCACATCAAGCAACAGACAAACAACTATTATCCCCAAAATGTATTATTGACTTTGAGCAAGCTATGATCCAATCTATACTAAAAATATACCCTCACACAGCCAATGTTACTATCATTTAATTCAAAGTATATTGCATCACCTACAGAAACCTGCACGAAGGGCCTGATTAGGATGTTGGGTGTACCGCCACCGGCAGGCCATCGGTGGTGGTATGCCCAACAGACAGCCCTTTAATCCGACTGTCATATTTGAATGCATGTGTTTGGACCGACAGTCATCGGGGGAAAGACCACCACCTCCGCCAGGATCTACTGATCATGATGGGGCGGCAGTCAGAATCAAATTCCCAATGACGGTGGTGCTTAGGCAGGCACCGCCATAGGGATTACAAATTACCTTTCCAACAGCCTTTTCATGGAGGTCCGACTGCCATGAAAAGGCTGTCAGAAATGGACTTTGGGACACCAAAGATGAACCCCGTCTCTCATAAGCCACTGCTAAGTGACCCTGGGGGCACATGTAGTGCCCCCACAAATATCTATACATGGTATACAAGGCACCATATGGTGTCTGACACACGGTGCGTGGATGTGCACAAACTGCTCTTCTATACAGCCTCTTTCTAGCACCACAGCACAAGTCGCAGTGTAAAAGAGCACCTTTCCAACTGCCAGCCGGGCAGTTGCATCATAATTGGGAGGTCAGACCGCCTGTTATTGCAATAAGGCCGTAAGTGCGGAATACCCCATCAACAACCAATTTGCCTTCGAAATAAAAACAAACATTTGCAATGCAATAGGTCTTGCATTTGTGAGAGTTAGAGCTATTGGTGTTGTAAATGGAAATGTCTTTTACTCATGTGTTTTTGTTCAACTGCCCAACCCCTTTGTTCAACTGATGAGCCGCCACTTACTTTCACTTTCTCTCGCAGAGCAACAAGGATGGAAATTGATGGGCAGAAAAGCGAAGGAGTCTGGGAGAGAGTCTGGGGAGGGGGTGGAACTAACGCAGCAGGAAGTTAAAAACATGGAGGTGTGTGAGCCGTGCCGTGCAAAACAAAAGAAAGGCACAGCCGCCAAACTTAGCTCAGCATGCCATGCTGCAACAGTTATAAAAAAGAGTTCTCTGAAATACCACAAGACTGGAAGCAAACTGTACTTAGGTGGTGCTCCTGTATGAGGAAACAGAAGGAACATGTCGCTGCATGAGCAATTTAGGAAGCAGCTAAAAAGAGCAACACTGAATTCAACCGATGGGAGGACAGCAGGAGGGAGCTAAGTCCTTTTTGAGTACAGCAGGTCTTGCAGACAATGCATGCACACTGACTAGGCTTGACCTAAAACAGATGGAGTTAGTCCAGATGAACAGAACCTGCACACAACATTTCTGACTGTAGGCTCCTACCTTTCCAACTGATTAAGAGAGATGCCAGAATGTCAGAATTCAAATTACTGTACACAGCAACCATGAACACATGATTTCTAAGCATTGCAAATCCATGTCCCAAGCCAAACATTCTTTAAATATGTAAGTATGTAATTCTCAGGAGGCCCTTGCCATTTATAAAAAACAATGCTTACACATTTTGTAAAACTTCTAAAATATTGCCCACTTGTTATTGAAAACCACCCGAGGTGTGGAGGATCCAGCTAACTATGACTTTGCTGCAGAGGCATCATTCCCCACCAAAATTCTGAAAAATAGTGTGACCACACAGCCACATCTTCAAATATGTGTCTTTCATAAGGCCCTAGTTCAATGATTTATTGGCAGAAAGAAATACCAAGAGCAATTCCATGAACATCTATCCCTACACTTCACAGTGATCTGTGTTCATTGAAAGGCTTTCCACCCCTTATCTACAGTCCTATTCAAAATGTACTTACTACTTCTGCTCATCCTTCTACCATGTATGATACGCAACTCTATTTCCAGTTCACAGGATATATCACTGAAGATGGCAGGGAGCTAGACAGAAGAATGAGCATTATGCAGAGTGAGACAAAAGAAAGCTAGCTTATTCTAAACAGATGAAATATTGAATGTATTGTGATGTATGCCCAACATATGGTGCAGAAGCTAAGCTTAAATTATTATAAATTCTCCAGCAATATTGTCAAGATTCCCTCTATCAAGTTTCTAAACGCTTTGGGGCATTTAGTCATCTCCCTCCTGTCATTTGAGAAAATCAGGCAAATGTATAAACTAGGCTTTGCAGCCACTACTTTCTGCTGATGTGGGCGATACGGTAATTCTTTGCCGCACAGGATCCTGCTACTATATCCCAATCCTTTGTTTGTTTGATGATAGGCAGCCAACTTTTTAGATCAGCAGATTTCAGAAGATTCAAATCTTCAAGGAAAGAGTTGTCATGAAGTAGACAAAATTGATTTTAGCTTCCTCATTTTCCGTTGTTTGCTCTGGCTCCCAAATAAGGAGAGGATAGAGTTTCAAAGTCCAATGTCACTGAAATCTGTACACCTGCCACATTCCTTAGACATCTACCATGCCCTGCATAGCCCTGAGATCAGCAACCGGTAACTAGTTGTGTTGAAAGGTGAAGACAACAATATTGGGGAAGTGAGGCAGGATATCCATCTGGCAGCCAGTATATGTAATAAGCCACCTTGAGAAAAACTTGAAAGAGAATAAAAAACTCACTTATTCTCTTTCATGGCAGAGAGATTTACCCATTGCTCACCTGTCAAAGGACGTTTGCTTCATGAAACCTTTCGGTTTGCATGCCGCACAAGTGAGTTTGGAGTTGTGCTTGAATTACATCTTCTTTTGGAACAGATGTAGGCAATTCAGGTGACTGTAAAATCCTTTTAATCACTAATGTCAGCTTGCACAGGGTACATCGGTAATTTCAAAACTTAAGTAATTGCCAAATGAGTGGTCAATAAGAGATAATTAAAGCATATTTTTTTTAAACCAGTAAAATAATATTATATTAATGAAAAAGTTATTCTACATTTTGCATTACTCACTGATATAAATTTTGTAATTAATACTCATTTTTTAAATACATTTCTATTAATTAATACATAAAACAACCTAACAAACTATACATAATTTAAAAAATAATTCACATAGTTTAAAAAACACAACATGATAAAGATATCAACATAACATAATTATAAATATATAACATTTCCCACCCACAGCAAATTAATTAAAAAAAAATAACTTACAATTTTGTTGCTGCATATTTCTCTCCAAATACACATATTTCCACAAAAATAAGTAGTTTAAAAGATATTAAAAAGCCCACCAAAAATGCCAAAATGTAGTTTAAAAAAAAGAAACTCTCAAAGCAATCCACAGTCTGTAGGTTACATTAAAAACCTAGAAAGTTGTTTTAAAAAAAAGAACCGCTCCAGGAAACCAAAAAAACATGGAGCAAATTTCCATTAGAAACTTCCAGGAAAATAAAACCTGCAAAAAGTAGATAAAACACCCTCCCGCAAAAACATACATTCTCAAATATTTACATGCATATTATTACTTTACAGAAAACTAGTTAGCAATACATACAATACAAATAACTTACATTAACAACACTTCCTTCAATACAAAATAAAACTAAGCAACACGAAATAGCATCCAAATAAACAATAAAACACACAATAAACTCACCAATAACACCACACATCTGATATACACAACTATCATACCTTCCCCCTACCTTACAAACACCTTAAAAATTGGTAAAAATGTACTCACCTTTACCGTTGAACAGCAGCACCCACTTTCTTCCATGAATGACCCAAAATAACACCAAATAGACTACTAAATATAGTTAGCGGTAGAAAAAAAATGCCCACCTAATGAAACTAAAAAAAAAGACTGACTCCCCATAGGAATCAAAGGGTAAATTAGCTGAAATATTATTAAAAAAATTAAATGTTTAAAATGGCAAAAAATATAATACATGTACAACAATGTTGCAAAAATGTATAGAGAAATTGTTAAATATATTTAATAATATTAAAGCATATATGAAATTATTTTATATATTAAAAATAGTAATGTTAAATAACAATATGAAAATATATATCAGATGTAATTGTCAAAAATATATAAAAATGTATAATGTTTAAAAAACATATGAAAATGTATATTGCTGAAAATGTATTCAGAAATATGTGTTCCATACTTGTTTAACAACTATTAAAAAAAGTGTTATATATTAAATAATTTTAAAACATATAAAATTATTTAATCAATATTTCAAATATTTATGCTACAAAACAGTATGAAAACATATGTATAATATGTTTGTGAAACATATTTGAAATTGTGTAATGTTTAAAAAAATATAGAAATATATATTACTGAAAATGTATTAAAAAACATTTGTTCTGTATTTGTTTAACAACTATTAAAAAATATGTTAGATAGTAAATAAAAAATGGACACATTTTCTTTCTGATAAATATATATCAAAAATATGAAAAAGTTACAATAAGTGTTTATTTCTTCAAAATGCAAAATAATAAAACATTAAGGGCTTTTTTATGAGTTTGACGGTGTCCTGTTATTCCCAGGACGAATGCCAAGCTTGTGGTCAACCCGCCCTACAGATTACAAGTTGAATCCGGTCGGAGGACAGTGCTGCGGCAATGTCACTGCAGCGGCTATGTTAGGATAATAAGACAGCCAACCAGCATACCGCTGCTGTGACAGCACATTTTTGCACAGTGTGGCATGCACCATTTTGTGGATGCCACACGGTGCACAAACATAGGTGCTATTTAAGGGGGCACAGCATGTGCCTCCCCCCACGCACCCCCATGGGGCCATGTTAGGGCCCCCCACCAGCATTTCCGCCACCCTTTGGGCTGTGTAAATGCAGGTCGTAATAGGCTCGCCAGTGCCGGGATCAGCACCGCCAGCATATACAGCCCCTCTCTACAATGCCACCACCATGGGATCCTGGATCTCTGCATGGGCAGAGGTGGCCCACCACCACCATTATAATATGGCAGTTGAACCACTGGGTTGGTGGAGGTCGAACTTCCACGGGTATGGCGTCTCCTCTAACATCCGCCAGGCAACACCCCTTCATTTGGAGAACACCTTTCCGACCTGATAACACAATGCTTACTCTGGGACTCGAACAGCATAATACTAGGCGACCTCAACCTACACTGGAATGATGGAAAGAACCCTCTGATCCAATCCATGAATGAACTTCTTCACAACAATAATCTTATCCAACACTGCACAGAGCGAACACATAACAGAGGCTCAATCCTGGATGCCATCATAGCACACGAAGACACACTCAATATTGACCATATCCTCCCTGTCGACTGGTCGACCACCACATCATTCTATTTCACATCAATCAAAAGACCCAATGGCCTCCTCGCGCAAAAGAATCTCCTCATTGGGTGAGAAACCTAAGACAGATACCCTTCACCGACCTAGAAGAAAGGGTAAGTGCACATCTTCCACCCACCACTTACGACCTGTCCACAACTGAACTTACTTCACACTACAAAGCAACAATGACTACCATACTTGAGCAAAGGGCTCCCCTGAAACAAAAAAAGGTCAGGAGCATTCCTTCGAGATCATGGTTCAACACAGACCTAAACTCTGAAAGAAGACAACTACGAGCTGCAAAAAAGACTCTGGCGAAACAACCCGTCCACAATCAACCTGGACCAACTCAAAACTGAATGCAGGGAATATAAAATGCACATCAAAAATGAAAAAAACTCCTTCTTCTTTAGTGCACTTAACAACGCAAAAAATCATCCCAAAGAACTCTTCAATCTCATTAGACAACAAACATCCAAGTCCCCCTCAACCACATTGCAGGCTTCCAAAGACCTATGTGACAGCTTTGCCAATTTGTTTAATGACAAAATCACCAAGATTGAGCTCTCCCTGTAGGACCATGTTAGAAATGGGATTTCTGGTTGGCTAGGGCTTGCGCCAAAGCCAGGTAGAAAACCACCACTCTAGTCAGGGCAAGGAAGTTACACGCCAAAGATAACCCCTGCTCACCCCCTTGGTAGCTTGGCACGAGTAGTCAGGCTTATCCCGGAGGCAATGTGTAAAGCGTTTGGGCGCGCACCCAGCAACAACACCCAAGGCCCACCACAAAAGAAACTCCACACAAGGTTATATATAAAAATAGCCTTTGTATTATACCAAAACACATTAGATAATATTCACACAATTTACACGGTGCCAACTGGCACTGGGCAGAATTTTACAAGGGACTACTACACAGGACAGGGCCACATGGACCACTGTCAGAATCAGCACAAATCACCAATTGCACATGTAGAACATATACTAACTGTAACACAAATTAGCACGGTAGAGCAAAACCAGTAACTACTGGCGCAATAATGACCTCAGCGTCATCACACTAGCATCAGGTATAAAACCTATCCTGCATCCATCACAGGGGGATAAACACATTATGCGATTTCTCATTAGTCTAACGCATTAGACCTAGCCACCTAAGTATAACTACACTAGGGGCGTACATCACACAGGGAAGCATTATCTCCCTAACATCAACCTAAACAGGTAGAACAACCTCCTAGGCAGAAATCCTATGTAGAGGTATAAAACACAGGGTGCGCAAAACATGCTATACACAGTACATTTCCTAACACCCAATCACATTAGCATGAATCACAATAACACCTCAATCACATTAGGGCCTGGTGCCTTATAAACCTAACAATCCCAAAAGCCCCCCTGGCCAACTGGCGATCGCAAAGGAGGGGCTCAAATGCCCTGTGTCTCAACAGTCAGGGCGCTCTGCAAAGGCAGCGAAGGTCAAGGTGCGAACTTCAGCGCGGACCTAAACGTTGCAGCTGGCACTAAGTGCTGCGCAGCTGTGCAAAACTATAGGTAGGGGCACTCCGTGCCCAGAGTTCTTCACTGGGACACTAAAACTCAACTGCGCCCAAAAATGGTCGCTGCCCTCATGTAAGAGCCACACCGGCTCTGCAACTAGAAGATGCTCCTCTCGTGGGAGTGCACTGGCTCTTGAAAAGGATTATGCCTCACAAAGAACTGTGTCCCTCCGTGGCTCACTTAGTCATATAATACTGGCCCCAAGCGTTGCAGTTGCCCACTGTCCAGCCGGGCAACTGTGAATATAGAAATTGGCCTGGGCACCCCTGGACCCGTCATGGGGACCCTAACACAAGCCACGTTGGAGCGGCCCTCTAGCAAGCGGGGCCACTCAAGAGACCAAAGCACCGGCACATGCTCAGACACCACCCCCCCAAACCACCGTAAGACTCAGCCCTCACTTACCGGGCTGCTTCGAGGACTCCTTACAAAGACTCCGGCCTTCTTCTCACCCGGTCCCGCTACCTGGGGACCGGGTCTTATCTCCGGCTGGCGCAGGGAATCCGCGGGGCTCTCGACGGTCCAGGCTGCATGCGTGCAGCACCGCCATGACCCCCTCGATGTAGAGGGCCGACACCTCTGCACTACTCGCGGCACCGGGGCTCCCCCTTCACCACGGGAGCCCCGGAGGAGAGAATGGACAGGGGCTGCCTGCACCGGCCGCCTTTCTTCACCCGGGCCCCCTCCTGGGACCCGGGACTCTACTTTTCCTCACGGAGCCTGCGAGGCTCCAGACGGCATCCCTTCTGTGTGGCGTGCGGGGCATCCCTTTCCACACGGAAGCCCGCCCACAGGGACGCAGTCTCTCCTGCCTTCCGGGTCGCGTTGGGCAGCGGCCCGGAAGAGATTTTATTGCGGCTCAGGCCGCGGCGGTGATTTTTCACTTGGTAAAGTGTGGGGTGGGCACCCGCTTTTAAATAAAAGCAGTTTGTGGCATATTCAGCGGGGTGGGCACCCGCAAAGGCATAAACTAAGGCCGCAATGCGGGGTGGGCACCCGCGCATTTAACAAATGCGGCAATGCCGGGTGGGCTCCGGCTTCGTAAAACAGCATCGATGCGGCGGCCACTGCGGGGTGGGCACCCGCCAGAACCCAACAACGAGGGGGAATCCCCATGCCAGGGATTCCCTCTACAAGGGACAGAAGCTCTCCTCCTCAGCTGCAGGGAGCACCGTGCCATGAAAAGCGCTCCCAGGGAACAAAAGTAGAACGCTCACAGGCACCTAAGGCAAAACACAAAGTCCTCAGGGATAAAGAAGCTAAGCACAAGGTCCCAATATTTCCCCAGGCATCCAGGGGCAATGCAGGGCCCAGGGGCCAGCACACAGGGCCCTCCAGAAGGGAGGCAGCCCCCATGGCAGTCCCTCCTGGGCCCCACCAGCAGCAAGCCCTCCTCAGGCAGGATCCAAAGCAGAACATTTTGTAAGGGGACACAGCCCCTTTTTATACACATGTTACCTTTGTCTCAAGGTGCAGGGGAGGGGCGAACCAGATGCAACTGGTTCTTGAGCCCTTTGTTTTGCTCAGCCCCTCTCCCTATTCACAGAACAGGCCAGGGTCATTAGTCGCACCACAGGGGGCGGAGCCAGCATTGTGTGGGGAAAGCCCAGCCCTATTCAGGTCCCAGGTGTACTCCTCCCACCCATCTGGCTGCTGATCTCCCCATTCACCACTGGGTGACTCCTCCTGACTCTGGGGATTCCCTAGCCCGTCACATGACCTCAGGCAGCCAATCGCCAGACAAGGCACTCATCTCACACTGCACACAGAAATGCATTCCTATGGGAGGGCAGGTCAGTCTCACTCAATGTAACCCAGAGCGCACGCACTTTCCACTGGGACACAGTGTGAAAGCGCCTAGAGGCCTAAAACCACTAGTACAACACAGGACAAAGGCTAGGATAATGCAAAAAGTTCTAGGGGTGAACTTGCCAGAAGGGCCAAGTCCAACAGACCACCTCCACCCACCCAACAAAAGCCCGCCACCCCGCCATCATGCCAGACTGTCTCAAAATCAGCCAAGTCACACCGCTACTGAAAAAACAGGGCTCTGACCCAAATGATGTCAATAACTTCAGGCCTGTCTCCAATCTCCCGTTCTTAGCCAAAATACTTGACAAATGTGTTCTCCTTCAACTCACCCATCGCATGGACACCAACCTCCTTCTAGACCCTCATCAATCAGGTTTCAGAAAAGGGTGCAGCACAGAGACAGAGATCCTAAATGTCATAGATGATGTTTACAAATCACTCGATAAAGACCGATGCTGTCTACTCATACTCCTGGACCTATCGACAGCCTTCGACACGGTAGACCACGAACTGCTCATCAATGTACTCCGAGAAAGCGTTGGAATAGAAGAGATGGTCCTACAATGGTTTACCTCCTTTCTGCATAACCGCTCCCAAAGAATAAAAATCTAACATTTCAGGTCTGACCTACGCCCCATAAGCAGATGCCTCCCACAAGGATCAGCTCTCTCACTCTCACTGTTCAACATTTACATGGAGCCCCTCACCACCATACTCAAAAAAGCCAACATCCCCTTCCATCTCTATGCAGATGACACCCAGATATATCTAGAAACTTCCTCCATTGGTGACATTCAAAGACTTAATCACACCCTTAGGGAAGTCCAACACTGGCTATCCCACAACCACATGAAACTCAACCAAGATAAAACGGAAATCCTTCTCATATCCTACAACGAGCAGACCCCCCAAAATAACTGAATGGTTAAAAGCCATTGATGCTCTCATCTGCAATCTCATCCCGGCTGACTCCGTAAAATCACTGGGACTCTAAACTATACTTGGTGAAACATATCAAGACCACCGCAAAGAGTTCCTTCTTCAGCCTAAGACTACTGAATAAAATAAAACCCTTCATCCCCCCCAATGACCTTAAACAGGACGCACAATCCCTGGTCCTGTCCAGATTGGACTACGGGAATGCTAGCTTCACAGGCATGGCAAAATCTTACCTAGCTCCCCTCAGATCAACTCTTAATGCAGCAGCCAGAATGGTCACTGGAGTAAAGAAATACGAACACATCTCCCCAGCTCTCAGAGAGTTAAAATGGCTACCAATCGAAATGCGTGCCAGCTTCAGAACTGCTTGTCTCACACACAAAGCGCTACACATGGGCAAACCTGCCTCCCTGGCCTCCAAACTCAACAAAGCAGGGCAGACAAGGAATCTCAGGAGCACCAACACTTTATTTCTCATCCTTCTGAAAACTTGCAAGCAAAAAACTCTATCGCGCTCCTTCTCTGGAAATGCACCAAAATTTGGAACGCCATCCCAGTCCATATCAGGACTAACCCATCCTTCAAAAAATTCAAAAGCCAACTCGATGACCTCTTCCTCAACCGAACTCTTCCAAAAGGATAGCTAACGCATAACGCGGAATCTTGCACATTGGAGAGGACAGTCACTGGGATAAGATTGACTTTTGCAGCACCTAACTCCTGATTCACTCCTCTGTCCCCCCTCCCTAAAACAGGACTCGTTGAGAATCAATATGTTTACTACTGCTATACTTTGTATTAAACTGCACATGACCAATGTTGTAAATCGCTCCAATACCCTCGGGTCTGGCCAGTGCTATAGAAAACTCTTAAATAAATAAAAATAAATAAGGTATGGCGGTGCCCGGACCGCCATACTCGTAATAAGGCCCTATAAGTCTGTTGCGTTCTTCTAATACTTATTAATGTTAAAAGGATAATGACTTGCAAACGCTACACTTTTTTACCATACCAATGTAAAATCTACTTTAACAGAATATTTAATGTTACAAACATAACACATTCTATTCCCACTTCACTGCAAACAAAGTAAACACATATCTATAACAATAAATACTTAGCCTTATGTATTCCCACTACAATATAACTTACCTCAGGGAAGTTTTTGGACAGTAAAAAGGTTGAATATTCTATTACCACTCCGGAATAAAATAAATCAGGGAAGGTGTTAGACACTAAAGGGGCAAAATGTACTATTTCCAGTCCAATCCAACTTAACCCTGAGAAAGTGCTTGGACTCTAAAGATGCAACATTGTCCATTCCCAATGCCATAAAACTTTTCTCAAGGAAGGTTTTGGATCCTAAAAGAGTTAAATATATTATTCCAACTCCAAGATTAAATAATTCCTGGAAGGTATTGGATGCTAAAGAGGTAACATTTACTATTCCGACTTCAATTTAACTTAACTCAGGAGAGTGCTGGACACTAACGATACAACATTATCCATTCCCACTGCCTGGACTAAAACTTATCTCAGGGAATATTTTGGACACTAAAAGGGTGAAATATACTATTCCCGCTCCAAGATAATATAAGTCAGGGAAGATTTTAGACACTGAAGATACAACATATACTATGATCACTGCAATGAAACATATCTCAGGGAAGGTTTTGGACATTAAAGGGGTTAAATATACTGTTGTCTCTCGAAGATAAAATAATTCAGAAAAGATGTTGGACACCAAAGGGGTAAAATTTACTTTTCCTACTCCAACATAACTTACCTCAGGGAAGGTGCTGAACACTAAAGAGGCAACAGTGTTCATTCCCACTGTGATAAAAAATATTGGCGAAGGGTTTAGACACTAAAAGGGTTAAATATACTATTCCCACGACAATGTAAAATAAGTCAGGGAAGGAGTTGGACTCTAAGGGCCTGTTTCTGATGTGGATAGGAAGGCCTCCTAACGGCATTTGCCCTTACGAAATCAGATAGAGAACGTGTCTTTCCAACCGACTCGGAAAGGTTTCCGACCGCCTGAGTATGATGCAAGTTAGGCGTTAGGAACATCGCAATCTGAACTCGATGGCATTTGGAATGACCGAGTCGTTTGGAGCAGAATCATACGTCCCTACTGGCCCCGTTTCTGAACGACCAAGTCCGATGCTGGATTTGGACAGCCTTTCCGAATAGGGCTGTACGTCACAAATCAGCATTCGGAATCAGACTTTGGTTCCCCATAGTGAGCCCTCCTGCACCTGGAACCTTCCCAATCGGGGCCGTGGGGGTACCCATGGGTCCCCCTTACCAGCCATGCACCGTGTGGCAGGCAACAGGGGTTGCTGGCCACAGGGTGCCCGGTTTTCTCCAGCCACCCCTTTCTTCGATGGGAGCCTATGCATTTGGTCGGAACAAAGGCTCCCATTGAAGTCAATGGGAGTCCAACCAAGTCGTATCAGGAAGCATCCGGATGGATCGTACTCGATCGGTTGGACTCTCCTGATTAGGGCGGAAACCATTCCCAAAACCGTTCGGTCGGAAAGCTTTCCAAACCGCATCGGAATTGTGCCCTAAATGGGCAGCAATTACTATTCTCACTACAATCGAACTTAATTCAGGGTAGGTGCTGGACACTAAAGAGGCAACATTGTTCATTCCCATTTCAATATAACATAGCAATACTAAATAGACAAAAATTACAATACCTTCACTACTACAAAAGAAGAAACTCAAAATATACCACACTTTAAAGTTAACATTTACTATATTCACCACAATATTAACAAGCTGAACATCTAAAAAAAAAAACTATTTATTCAAAGTTAAAATAATTGCCATAATGTAAATGTTTATTATCCATACAACATTTTCAAATATATTTCATACAAAAGTACATAAAATATTTACATATGAACATGTTTAACACAATACTATATTTGAAAATATAATATAAATGTAATTAAAATTATATTCATGATTATAAATAATATAACTTAAAAAATGTTTTGTAAATATATAACATATTTTTTAAATAATTAAATGTACACAAAAATTATCATTGTCTTAATAATTGAATATTTTTCCTATTAATAAACAAATATTAAAATATGTCCATAATTTATTTTCTACCTAAACACAATTTTTTCAAATGTACTTTAAAAAAAATGAACATACAAACAATATACAATAATACATAATTGTATAAAATACTTCCCATCCTTACCCCCATAAACCCAACATCCCGCTTTTAATATTTATTATGTTTTTCAAAAAATTGAAAAAAACATTCAAATATATTCATTAATACACTATTTTTATAAAAACTTTCCACCCTTATAACCTATAAACCCAGCATCCGGCTTCTAAAAAATATAATTTTACTAAATAAAATAAAAAAATTCTTATTAAAAACAAATTATAAACAAATACTATGAATAAAAAAACATAAGAATAGAATTCAATGCACACTGTTTATAACTAAAAAATTATAGTATGCACAATGATATTAACTAAATCGATATTATTAAGTATTAAATACAGCGCCTAAAATCGATATATATATATTTTTTTATAACAATTTTTATTAAAGTTAAATCACAGAGTCATCATTGCAATATCATATTACATGTCACATATAGCGAATTACAATGCATCAATAGTCATAAGTTACATAGATGAGGCGGTTAGGAGTTTACTGTTCCGTTCTTCTGCGCATCGCCATATCTTCTGTTGGTGATGTACAAATATCCCCCCTAAAAGCATTCCACCCCCCACTTCCTATCCCACTTCTTGGGGAAACGTCGTAGTTTATAGACCTCCTTCTCTGCTATCATGCACCTATCCATTTTCGCCACCCATCCGATCGTCAAAAGCCGTTTATTGGATCTCCAAAGCATTGCGATAGCTCTTTTCAATAGTAGCAAAATCGATATTTTTGATTATGATATTTTTGTATCATAATATTCTTGACACAATATTTATGTTACACTAAGGGGCCGTGTACGATCTCACTAGGAAGGCCTCTAGTCGGGTTCCTCGAATGAGAAAATCCGATTCGGAGCCTATGTTTCCGGCCAAATCTGCCCCCGTTCTGAATGACCAAGTACGATGCGTTTCTGAACCTGCTCCGTCAGTCTGACTCATTTGCAGCCGAATCGTGCTGCGCAATGGAGTCGGCTTCCGAACGAGTGAGTAAGCTGCACAATTCAGAGAGCAGTATCGACTCTGTCTCAGTGAGACAAAACAGCTGTGGGAATCAGACTTCGGGAGGCTGTAGTGGGCCTCCCTTCACCTGGTGCCCTCTAAAGCGGTCCCGTGGGGGTAACATGGGTCCCCCCTTTCCCTGCATGCACATGGTGTACGCTTTTCCCCACCCACTCCTTTTTGCTATGGTAGCCTGTGTACGCGTTCAGTATACAGGCTCCCATAGAATTCAATAGGAGTCCGAGCGAACCAAGTCCGTCACCATACGGGTGTATCGGAATTGGACGCTAGGACTCATGGAGCACAATTCACTAGGAAAGCCCTCTGGATCCGAATCGTATGGAGGGCTTTCCTAGAGAGATCATACTCAGCCCCTATGTGTTTATTTAGATATTTTTTCCGAACACCCCACAGGGCACTGGCGCCAGCCCTATCCTGATATTCCTACATTGGCTCCCTGTGTAACAGTGTGTAAAATTCAAATACTGCTGTCTAATGTTTAAGGCCATCAAAGGCCTGGCTCCACAATTCATAGAGTATAGATTTCAGGAATACACCCCCTGTCTGGCGCTCCGTTTTTCATCTGCCAATTTTCTAAGCATTCCAAGATTCAGATATAAACATATGGGTGGACATGGGTTTTCAGTCTTGGCACCCATGCTTTGGAATTCCTTGCCACTTCATCTATGCATGGAAACCAAACTTCTTCATCTTTAAGAATGCAATTTTGGTTTCAGACTAAATATAAAATTGGAATTTAGAAGGGTTGTGTAAAGGAAGCCCCTTCCAAATACCGATACCTTAACATATGAATTAGTAATATGCGACCAAAATCCAGTTCAAAACATTAATAGTTTAGTACCAAATCCCAGTTGGGGGTAACCATTCTCAAACGGGAAGGGGTCCCATAGGGAGCCACAGCCCTTTGTGAATGTCGCCAAAAATGTTTTTTAGGAGCAGGTTGTGGTCTATCCTACCATTGCCTGCTCCTAAGAAATGCTTTTAAAGTTATTATCTTCTTTTCTAAAAAAATCCAGTTTTAAGGAAATGGGCTGCATTTCTTTTTTTAATGGTTTCTCTATTTAATAGCAATCACAGACATGTTAGTCTGCTCACAACGGCAGGCCACCATGCCTATGATTTTAACCAATGTAGTGGGTCTCAATTTGCGATCTGCCTTTTGCAGGTTGGTCGAATTGAGACCCATTACAAAACTGTATTTTGTGAACCTGCCTATTAGTACATAGGGTGGTTTGTAAAATACCAATGCATTCAATAAAAGTTGTTGTGCAAACTGCACCCACTTCAACCAAATCCTACTAAGAAATCACGAATTGCAAATTGTTATTTGATGCAATTTATTAGGAATCTTTTAAAAGACTGCCTCTGCAAAGAGTTGTACATTCACTAAGGAATGTAAACTCCAGGACTGATAGGCTCCCTAATCACAAAATTAGGGTTAAAAAAGACCTAAAGACAAAGGGCCTGATTACAACTTTGGTGGTCTTGGGACAGCCGTAGCGTCGGTGTTGGATTCCCTAGGCAGTCCGTCCGCAGAATTATGATGTTGGAGGTTTGCTGAACAAAAGACCACAGCAGCACCGTCGACACTGCCAGCCATTCGAAGACAGCCTTGACGTTGGTCAGGAGAAAGCAACTGTCAAAGGACTTTACAGAGAAGTTCACCACCGTCTGAATTACGAGTTGGCTTTCCGAAAAGCTGACCGTGGCGGGAAGGCCACCTGCTTCGAATCAGCAGAATCTAGGACTTTGGGGTGCATGCTAACCCAATTCCTTTTCTTCCCTTCAGGCTCCCACACAGATCCCTTTCTCCAGGAACCCCCTTCACCGCAGCATCTTGACCCTGATGAAAACGACCCTGTTGGCATCAAAATCCAGGTCTGTCCTTTTTGTACTATTTACCCATAGACTGGACTGGGCACAGATGGACCAGACTCCAGCAATGGAAAAATGATCGTAATAGGTATTTTTTCACGTGTCATGCATATGTGTACATTCAACACTTGAGCAGTCAAAATATACACACAAGCATCGACATATATGAAAAAATATACACCGCCTTCAGAAACCCCACCGTAGGGCCAGCAGTCACATCGTAATGTGGTGGGTGGGAGACTGCTGCCGTGGCATTCTTCAAGGGAACGCCACTGCAGCGGTACAGCAGTTAAATCGCCAAACTCCTAATCAGACCCAAAGTACTTTCATCTAATGGAGAAAAAAACAAATATGTAAAAAAGCCCCAAAGAAGCAAACTGTACTATATTGAATGGCCACTGAGAATGCGGTTCACAAGGCAACTATGCCATATATATATGAACAGATAGTGTAGTTTCCAAGTGTGAATTAATGTTTTGATTTTTACAAAATATACATTTCTACTTGCAAAGCGATTTCTTCACTTGTAAAATTCCACCTGTACGATTTAATATTACAAGTGAGTCCATCTCCACACACGAGCATGATGTGTACATTCACTGGTAATGGAAGTTTTGCATAGTAGGTGGACATCCAGAAATGTCCAGACAGAGAGAGCGAGATTGAGAGATTTTAAGAAAGAGAGAGATGGATTGAGAGAGAGAGAGAAAGAAAGGCAAGAGGGAACTAGAGAGATTGAGAATGTTCCTAGAATTTACCATTTATATAAAGAGGGGACATTCAGGTTGTAAACCCATATTTGCATGTGTAGAATTTATTTAGGAATTGGCCTTGTCATGAGGAAGGAAGAGGATGTTTTTAAGATCAAATCATCTAACTGAGTCACAAAGTGCCCCTCCAAGACTCCAACAGTGACCTAAGTCAAATGAAATGAAAAAGAAGCAAAGAAGGGGGCCAGCTTCTTGTTTCCCTGCCCACTTTTAGCTTGCCTAAGGCTTGTAAGGTGCAAGCTTCATTGCCTGTTAAGAATTGGCAATTTCCCCCAGGTCAGTTGGGGACAATATACCCAGCCCCCCCACATTTTGCAGCCTGGAGAGGCAATGCAGCCCTGCACCTGAAAGTCCCCTTTCTACCAGATTGGCTTAACTATGAGCAAACTGCTGGAGTTAGAGGGAGTGATGGGTCATAGGATCATGGGCAGCAGCTACCTTTTCTCCTCCTGCTCTGTTATAGCTCTCTGAACATCTGAACAATGCTAATAAGCTATTCTATTCGTCAGTAAATTGTGCAGGTTTTAGTGTACATGCCAGCTGCATCTCCATGAGCCCCACCTACTCGCAGTAAGGGTGTATGGTGGTGGCTGACAAGAAAATGCAGTGCATGAACACTGTTGCTCCCCTCTGGTGCAACCTTTGCCATACGACAATGCTAGAGTTCTTAGAACGCAAGCAAGTTATTGGTGGTGCAACAGAGTGTCCAGTTTATCCCTGCAGGTAGTGCTAGCACATTGCCAGCTAGATCAGCAAGGGATGCAGTGCACCTCCTGAAAAAACATTAAGAGTAGCTTTCATTTAATCTTATTGAAACATTTACAGTTACACAAAAAGGAGCATTGAAATGCCCCTATCAACAGCCTCTCCTTCTTTGGGGTGTAGCATTGAACAGGAAAGTATGAGAGAAAGAGTCTGTATGTGAATGAATGTGTGGTGGCTTCTCCCTCCCACCTTCTGGGCTCTGACTGTTACTGTTGTCCACTTCTAGCCAGAGTCGCAAGGGTTTCCATTGGGTAAGCCAACATAGCACCCATCTCTCCCTCTATAATTGGCAGAGCTGAAGAAGAGACAGAAACCGACAAACATGGACACCAGGAGCTGTGAATGAGGGGTAGGGGAAGCTGTTGAGAGCTAGTATTTTTTTTTTTTACAAACCCAATGACTCTGCAATGTGACTTGTTTATAACTTGAATATTCTCTCTTCATAAAGCTGAATGTTCTATTAGCCCTGTGGCCTGCCATAGCTGTCTATACTAGCGTTTAAAGTTATGGTCCTATATCATTTACACTCTCCTTCTGCTGAAGTGAAAATGAAGAACTTTTATTTTGAATGGTGGTGAATATAATCCATTATACATTGAAAACTTATTTTTTTCTTTTCTCATTATTTCAGAAATGTGTGGTAAGCTTTGGTGTTGGGTTAAGGATAGGAGCAAAATTAGGGTTGTTTGAAGAGTTAACCCCTTCAGTGCCACGCCCTTTCCCCGCCCTGTGCCGGCCGTTACATTAGCGGGCGGGGTTTATGACGAGCTGGACTCGTCATGGGCACAGCGCAACCGCGGCCCATGACGAGTCCAGCTCGTCATGGGCACTGAAGAGGTTAAGGTTCTATTTGGGATTATGATTAATGTCAGGTTTATGTTGAGATTTAGGAACAGGATTCCATTTACAGTTTATATCAGGGGTAGATTAAGAATAAACGTTATGTTTACATTCAAACAAGGGTAAGAGTTAGGTTCATGATTGTAATAAGGGATATGTAAGGTTAAGGTTAGTGTTGAAGAAAGTGTGAGAATTTTTGTTTGAGTGTGTTTAGGCGTAGATTTTGGCTTAGGTTTAAATTTAATTTAGGTTAAGATTAGGTTTGCCATGGATTTTCTACATCTAGCCTTCTTTATGAAGTGTTTGTTTGATTGTTAATTTTATATAAAAATCATTTTTCATTTTGATGGATTCTTCACGATCCATCTTCACATATGCATTTAATTATTATTATTCGTCAATACCATGCACATCTCTTGAAAAATGTGACTGTTATAAATATAATTGTAGTTAAATTTACTGGTATGCATTTCTTCCAAAAACTCCTAATATGAGAACATGTTCTCCGCTGAGGCTGTTCTCCGCTGAGGATTATCATATTTGTATGTGCACGGGTTAACTCTTCTTTTTTTTTCCATGACACTTGACCAAGAAACAGTTCCCTATCTTCTATATGTAAATTTTCCAGTGGACAAAAAGTTGTTTTGCTTTGATTCAAAAACATTTTCTTCAATGTTTTAAGCCATGTGACTTGTTGCACGTAATACATGTCATACCTAAACTTGGAATGCCCTACTTCACTGTCACTTGAAATATCCATGGATAACTCCCTTTCCAAATTCAGCACCACAAAAATACACATTTTCTAAGTACTTAACTTATTGTTATAAAGGCTTTACTTTAATAAATATGACATGACTTCTATAATGTCGCATTTAAGACTTTTGTAAACACTTTTAGCATTTATGGGGCAGGATGTCATAACTGTATGGGTTTGAACTGAGATGTAGTATATGAATTTCAAAAAGGTGCTAATCAGCAATAGCTTTATGCAGTCTGTTAGTTACCTAATGGGGTACTCCATTGTCCATGTTGCAATGGAGTGATGCACTGCTGGACAAAACTATCTATCTAAATAGGCTTGCATTGCTTCAAGGGATGTTTTCACAGGGACAACGCTTGAAGAGTATAGCAGTTTCGAATCTCAGCAGATCAAGCACATAGCAGCCTGTGTTGTGGCTTCTGTCCCTTTGGTATATTATAATGTTCCCCACTAGTCTAAGTGCCAAGTCACCACATACCTCATTTGATAATGCAGCTTTATCCGTGGCCACTTTGACAGCCCCAATGAAATCTACGGCTCACAAACCACTAATGTTAACTTGTGAAATGAATAATTACCATTAACGCTGCTAATTCTTAGCCGAGTATAGTTACATTTTAAGTTAAACAAGGCAGTTTAAACTCCAAGATAATAATATTCTTTGAGTCATGAATTTCAAAGCATGTTTTACTTGAGTTAATATGAACTCAGCAGGAAGTTCAATGTAAGAAATAAGCAAGTCACTGCTAGTAATAGAAAAAACATATATGCCATAATGGACTCCAAAAACAAACATGCAGCTTCAATACGGAAGCTGGAAAAGCTTTCTGTTTTATTTAAGAAAAGGAATGGTTCCCTTTAGCAGCATATTTTGCCTTTATATTAAACAATATATAGTCCTTATTAAAGTCTGCTGAGAGATTAACCAAAACAGCTACATGTACGAATAATTCCTTTGTATTTGCATAGTGTTCAGAAGGGCCTTACCAGCAATTGAAGAAGATGCTGTTACGTCTTGAGGATCCTGTAACTTTCAATATTTGGCCCTTCTATTCTATAAAAACAGAAAGAATGCAATTTCAGAGCTCAATGATAGCACATTAAGTAAAATATTAAACTCAATATTGCTGAAACCAAGATTCAAAGTTCATATGGTATTTTAGGAGATTTTAATTTCACGTGGTTCCCTGGGGATTCTCTAAAGTAGAATACCTTCAGTTTTCCTATACACTAATGAAATTGTGTGAAACATATTCTCGGAGATCTCAGTTCTCTCATGTTAGTTTTAAAGATATTCAAACAAGATATAATACAACCTAACAAGAATTGCTTAAAAGTATGCATATATTGTTTTTTTAAAACTAAAAACACCACATGAATGGCACATCATACCATTATCAATACATTACAATATTTTGGTTCTGCACTTGCTTTCTCAATATTTGCTTTATAATCACTCTTTGTGGGAAACCTGAAGGAGTACAAGAATACAATGTGTGCCAAGGTGATTACTAGACTGACAATAATAATCCACTTATTTTCAAGTAAGCTCCTTATATTACTAGCACCATATTAGTTGCTGCTACCTATAGATTAGAATGCATATACAATAACGCTTACGATTTATCTTCCACATGACACTTTGCTTGGAAAATTGCAATACATTTCCAATCTCTGAAATTTAATAATGATAGGCAGAAATCTTATGCATATCTTTGTAAGGTTATCCAACAATATTGGTGAGATGCATGTAAAAGGATTGATCATATTCAAGGAAAGGATTTGAACGTTACTTAGGCAGGCAAACAACTGGCTGTCATAATAAATAGTCAAACCATTGTTAGCACACAAGTAAATGTATGTACTATTGGTTTGTTAATTTTTTTAGAGTCTTTACTTCTCACACTTTAAACACAGACAGTCATCAAATAACATGAGTAACAGAGAACCAAAATTAAAGCATCACCATCTATGTGACCAAATTGAACACATCAATAGAACAAAGTAAAGTGGTTGATCATTATTACATAATGTGAGAATACTATAGTTTGGAGTTACAATGAAAAGAAATTAACAACCTTCTTCTTGCTTTGGCCCTGTCATTGTATTTGTCTTTATGTGACCAGCCTTTTTCTCTCATCTAGTATCAAGTGTTCAATCAAGAATTGAACCATTACTGATATAAGAGAAATCCTTTTGTACATAGGTGATATCATGAATTTGAGGTTTGTTTTTAATACATCAGTTTTATTCTAATTGGACAGATGTTAACGTGTATATATACTGTTTAGGTAGTGGTGGAATCTATAATTTGCAGTACGGGTAGTGAAGAAGCAGTAATGTTGCAGTAATGTTGCTGAACTAAGCCAGGGGTTATGAAAGAGGACTGTTACGGCACCAAAATTGACATGTTTAACCCAGGCATAGCCTATCTCAAAGACTATCATAGTCCCCTTTGTTGTAGTTTTGTTAAGAAATGTTGAAAGCAGCAGATATTTGACATACTGGACCAAATTGATTACCATAGCAAAGTAATAACAGTCCAGGGCTGTATTACATAAAGGTTCCCAGGGGTGCAGCAGGCTTGTGCACCTGCTTTCTTCTCCACTGGAGCACTTGCAATTACAGAAGGGTCTACAGATACTTGCGCAACTCTTTCTATAATATAAGTTGTATTGTGCACTTACTTGTAGCACAAGTGCAGTCACATGGGAGCATTCCACTTGCAAATTGTGAAACACTTTGCCATCTGTGCCCATGCCATATTACAGATGCAGGCATAGAAGCAAAGGAGCTGTCAAGAGATGCACTACAAGGCACACAGTCAATGCGCCCATGAGGCTGAACCTTGAAAGGGAGAACCAGACATCTCTCTGCAGGTCTGTACTGTCACAGTCACTTACTGCACCTGCCTGCTGGAGGATCTTTGTCCCCCTTTGATGTGCAGGCCAGTTGTTGTGTGCCTAGTTGAAGGCAGACCAGACGCTTTAATCGGAATGGTTGATCTTTCATTAATGCACTGCCCCCAATGTAGGCAAGAGTTTGCAGCTGTGCTAGAGACAGTGCATTCCCTGTTAGAAGGTGCTCTATTCCTATCATCACCAATCGCACTCAGTTTAAGGTGCACCACATGCAGACCATGACGATGTGCCTTATACATAAATTGGAACAAGAATTAATATATAAGCAGTACTTCTGAGACGATATACTCACAGTGAATAAACACTAATGGATGAACTAATTTACCTGAGAATATTATAATTGTATGGATAATCAAATTGTATTTAGTTCAGGCTTGACAGCACAGCTGTTGACAGATCTTATGTTATCAACATGAAAAGAGCTTTAAGAAATACTACTGAGAGTTGTGCTTCGGCTCTGCCCAAATGTTGGTTGCCTTAAGTATAGATTTTGATTGGGCAAACAATCTGTGGTTAGGTGAAAAAGTGTGTTAGTATTTCACCTTCTGTATTTGAGAAAGCGTATGCTTCATACAGCAAGAATGAGTTGGTTATGGTGACAAGCCAATGATCAAGGCAAAAGATCGGAAATGTTTATAATGCAAAGTTGCATCAATGTCGGTAGGTCGGACTTATTTCCTATGAAAAGCATTTGTTAAAACCAATTGGCCTTTGAGGGTAGATTTTCATTACACTGAGTTAATATTTAGAAACAGGTATTTTGTTATGTGGGATGTCACAGATTACCATAATATACAACACATTTTGAATTATTACCCCCTGTGACGAATCCTTGTGGTAGAGATTTTCTGTTTGAGAAAACATGTAATGCCATTTTAGTAAGGGTTTATATTGTTATGCCAACTGAAATTTTTTACAATTTTTACAATTTTCTGATTATATACCAATGTTGAATACAGTAGATATGAGCTTGTTATGTGAACAAACATGTGATAAAGGTTATAGCCCTTATTCGTTCATTGGAAAAAGGTATGTGAGAGGCCGTAGATCAATTGGTCTCATTATGAAAACGTAAGGCCAACACAGTAAGATTGACCTATTTATTGCAAAAATCATATGTGAAAGCCAATAGGCTTTTAAGGGTGGATTGCTTCTTGACATGGATTCTCACAGATTATTGTAGTGGGCAATAGTTTAGATGCTGGTTTCCTACTCTGGTTTCCCATTACACAAACCCAGGAGGTAGAAGAGTTGCACTTTTATAATACTTGATAGCCCTCTTGGGAGGAACTAACCCCTAGCACTGCAGGTCTCCTTGGACTCTGCCTCGTTCTTCCACTGCTGCCAACAACCTGCTCTGTGCTTTCGTGCCGCCTTGCAATCCATGCCAGTAGTGAGTTAGCCAGTTGTTATGTTTAATTCTTGAGTTAACTTTTCCTTTCCTATAAACACTGCCCATTTTCTGTTTTGTGTCCTCAGTAAGTTAGACAGCCTATTTTTTTACCTGATTGTGCACTTTGTATTACTGTTTTTCCTTTTCTGTACCAAACCATTATTGTGAGAGATGTCGCCACGCCGCCCACTTATCTCCTGCCCAATTTGCCGTTCCCACCACAAAACAACTCGCCCGACCTATTTAATGGAGCCCGAAGTGTGGGCGCGAAGCCAGCATGCCAAAGGCCTATCATTGTTACTACCTCCGTCTGAGGAAAGCGGCCCCTCCAGGACACCAGACTTCTCTGTGGGTCTGACCTGCTATTTTTGCTGCTTTAAGTGCATGGTTGGTGGTGGGATATATTTGTGCTACAGAATGTAGAATTATTACCAGACCTAACAGTTCTGAATCTCCTAAGACTGAGTTACTGATGCTTGAAAGGTACAGACAGACAATTAATCTTTCGCTTACTAGATTTGCATGCACTATGCCATGGATGTAGAAGGTCATGTTCTTTTGATTGATGTGCCCATCAGTTACAGTGATACTTGCCGTGACCTCTTCTACCATGGGCTCCAACTGCCTGAATATACTGGTATATTCTTCCTGTTCTCCAGGCCTTGGAAAGTTTAAGAACCCTTTTACCAAGAACGTACCAGAGGTGACTCATCTTCCACTGGCTGAGCTAGGATATATGTGTGAACACTGCAAAGCAAATATCTCCACTGTTGAAAATGGCAAGTGAGAGCTTGTTGTTGAGAACATTCCCTATGAAATGCCTCCTTATGAATCTCATACCCCTCATTGACTGTTGATTCACAAGTGTCATTAGTGGGGGCTATGCCTATTTCATTTGTGGATCCTGAATACACATATGGCTGCATTTGAACTGGACTGGTGCTCAAAATCCTGTGGTATATCGTTCATGCTAGGAGACACTTTAGTGACCACCCATTAGAATGAACGCAAGGTCAGAGAGCCACCTAAAAAACTACTAGATTATTTCCAGCCTTAATTCCAATGTATGGCATGATTGGATGAAATAAGAAAGAATGCAGAAATATAAGAAGAATTTGCCATTCCACCGCATTACTTTTAGAACCAGTGGTAGACCAATTAGATTTTCATGCTTAGATGCTAGGTCAAAATAGTTTGGCCTTAGATTAACTTTTGGTGGCCAAAAGGGGGGCTTCCTCCATTGTGGGTTCTTAATGGCCCACTCATCTTCCCAAAACTTCATTCAGGATACATGAGGAGATAGACCAGATCAAAGATAGATCTAATTCTAGATGACATCTGAACGTTGTTGGACAGCATATCCTGGCCCTTAGGTATGAAAATATTTGAAATAATTGTTGCATACATTTTAATTGTGTTTATTTTAAAGGTTTTGAGTAATGTACATCATCCTATGTTCTTGTGAAAATGAAGGAACTACAAGTACTTTTCAACTAGCCACTCTTCAATTAGATGAGGATGGTGATAATGAAGAAATAAAAGTAGAAGTATTGAGCCTTTTGGCAATTGAGTTGTTGTAAGAATTAGACCTCCCAGTAAAACAAAGTTCTGAAAATATGATTATGGGTTATTATTGCCTTAAAATTGATGTTTCTTGTGCACATACTGCTTCATAGATTGATATGTTATATATTCATACTTAGATGTTTTTATATCAATCAGAAGTGATCATTTGTCTTAACAAACTTGCTAAGTTCTAGGACTCTAGTAGGCCCAGCAGCCAATTTATTCATTGTTGTACATTTGCACATTTCTTTCTTACTGTGGAAGAGGAGTAGCCTTATTTTGAAGATTGCAAACTAGAAGAGTGATTTTAAAAACGTATTGAAGTCAGCATGGTATCTACAAATACTATCTCCTTTTCAAGGTCATCTTACATGTTCTTCATGTGAACTTCCTACCACCTGCTCCATTAGATACATTTTCCTAAAAGTAACAAGTTTGATTCATGTGCTTATGTTCAAACGAATGAAATTGATTTACAATATATTTAAATGGTTGAAATTGTTTTAGCTTTTATGCTTCCATTGACCTCATTTTGAGCAGGAGAAATTGGAAGTGACACACATAGAGGTTGCTTCCGAAAGGCTAATGAAATGTCCAGGTATTTTGCTTGTTTTCATAGTTTTTGAATGAATTACACAACCATTGTAAGGATACAGTTAAACAATTTGGCACACAACTAGTTTGCACAGCACTTCAATAACCAAAACTGCTTTACAGTGGTGACTTCCATAAATAAAGGGTGGTGAGTGGGAGGGGGATCCCGGGAGGAGGGGTCATGCAGGGTGAAGGGTGGCGGGATGGTTAGAAAAATAGATTTTAAACATAAAAAACGTACCTTCAGCTGCTGGCCAACTCCAGTGCCCTGCCGCCTCTCCTCTTCTTCAAGGGTCCCAGCAGCCCCTGGGACAGACTCCCATCCAATCCCCGTGCTGCAGCGCGGTGCGAGGATTGGCCTGAGCGGGCTCAAAAGACTCCCTGATCAGACCAGGGAGACAGTGGAGGGTTCTCCAGCCCAGCTACTCAATGCAGCTGGGCTGGAGAAAAACTAAGTGCGCTTGTGTGTTTTGGTAGGCCCGAGACAGCCGGACATACACACATGAGCAGTTAGGGAGTAGACTGCACGTTGCACTCCTACCCCCCATGGCTAGGCCCTGCCCTTCCCTACAGCACTGGCTAAGAGCCGGCAAATGCAAAATAAAACAATGCAACTACATCATTTTATTTCACATTTGCTGCCTCTGAGCCAGGCAGTGGGGCAATGCTCCTCCGCTATTGCAGAGGAGTTGCTGATTTTGCTTTATAAATGAAATGCTTAAAAAATGATAGCTGAAAGAAGTATTACATATCAGACCAATGGCTATAAATTTTGGGCTGAGAATGTTTGTGATGCAGTCACCCAGTCTAAATCAGGCCCTTAATCTGGTTTCAAGGCATGGCAGTTCAAGTATAAATATTAAATGATTAATTATGGCACGTTCGAATAGCCATTTCTATCCTCCTAACAACAGAGGGCTAATACTTAGGGTGCTCATATATCCCCAATGGGAAAAAGGGGACTGAAAGGGAAGCTGTAGGAGGTGATTTCTTCTGTAATGTGTTATTTTTCCAGCTCCTTTGGTTGTGGAGGATAATTTACATGTTCATTCTTAAAAACATCTGCCACTTATTGAAGCACCTGGTAATCAGAATTCCCTTTAGAACATCTTTGTTCCTCATTTCCCTACTGTTTTATGATAATAGTGGGCTTCGAAAATAACTAGAATCATCAGGGGCTTGTGCTGCCCAGATAGCCTAAGAGGTGGCATATGGGCACAGAAGGCTCATGAGAGTGACAGCTGCAGAATGGCATTTTAAACATATAGCTTTTTAACCAACCTCTTTATTAAATTGTGCTGCTAAATGCCGAACTTTGCCTCCAAGTTTCAGATTTTTGGGGGTTAGTGGAGGAACCCACTGAACCACTTATTTAGCTGTTGGGCTTGCTTGCTGTGCTCACACCTCTCTGTAATTGAGGGCAGGCTTTTATGCCACATCGCTTTAAATTTTCACTAGCAGTGTCTGGGAAATCCAGTGAATTTCCTGATGTAAAAAGCCGCTCTATGAAAGGGCCCAACTTCTGAAGAATGTCACAAGAGGTTTACAGCCCAACGAGATATCATCAAACAAAGTGACATTCTCCAACCTTTATTGCTGGTGGTAGTTCGGGATGCAAGGTTAGGTAAGAGGTGTTGAGTTTTTCTTTTCCCTGGATAGTCTTGATAGACATTCATGAAATGTGATGTGGCTGGTGGTTGATACGATCACATCTATTATTTGCATTTAGCACTCAATCTGCTTGGTAGAAGTCACATTTACTTGACTTGACATCAACAATAGCATTACTTAAATACATTTATCATACAAACTTTGAAAAGCTGTGAAAGCGTGGTGGTGATAAAAAGGACTGGAAGTATGTGCGGATCATGCAATTGGAAATGTATGTGGGGATCATCATTTTCTACACAGAAAACACCCAACTCATTCTCTCACTCACCGACAACCTCACCACCAGAACCAACTACCACAGATGCATGACAAACGTCGCCGAGTGAATGAAGAACAAATGCCTGCTGCTAAAAACAGACAAAACAGAAGTACTGATCTTTGGCAACAGCAGCAACACATGAAACGACTCCTGGTGGCAAACAGACCTAAACTCCACACCCACTCCCTTCGGCCATGCCATAATCCTCAGATTAATCATTGACAACAAGCTCCTCATGAAATCACAGATCAATGCTGTCTCCTCCGCCTGCTTCCTCACTCTGCACATGCTGCATAAGATCTTCTAGTAGCTACCCCTACACACGCGATGCACCATGACACAGGTCCTCATCACCAGCCGACTGGACTTCAGCAATGCCCTCTGTGTAGGAATGGCCGCACACCTCCCACAGAGACCATACAGAACCCCATAGCCACACTTATCCTCGTCCTTCCTCGACAAACCCACATCACACCCCACCTCAGGCAGCTCCACTGGCTCCCCGTACAGAAGAGATCCCAATTCAAGTTGCTGGCCCATACACACACAAGTCTCTACACAACCAAGGACTCGCATACATTAACCACCGCCTGAACTTCCACCAACCATCAAGAAGATTACCCGTGACCATACTCCCCACATCTACCGAAGCAGAAGTGGGGGATGCTTCTTCTAGCACATCGCTGCAAAGACCTGGAACGGCCTCCCCAAGTACCTACGGACCATCACCACACTTCTGGAATTCCAAATGGCCCTCAAGACGTGGCTGTTTGAATAAGCTCCTGGGACCTGCACGCACCTGGATATCTTATCGGGTGATTAGCCGTGCTTTATAAATCCTTATTGATTGATTGATGCAAAAGGTGGAGTCCCTAGTCCCCAACCACAAACACTTCAGTCCATGTTTGTTCAGGATTTATCCACTAGTAAATCCACATGCATCCTTGCCCTGTTCCGTTCCCTATGTGCTGATTTTTCACAAAACTACTTAATGGAATTCTCTGATTAGATCTTCCCATAATTACACATTTGTAAGGGTAACATGAAACACTAACATAGGAATGACTATGACACCTATACTGTCATGAGACGTCATTTTCAAGGAAAATATGCCGCTGTTGTCTGCAGAGTTGGATAATGATTTTAAGTACAGAAATTATTACTCTGAATAAACTTGATGTCATTATCTTGACCTAATTATCTTAACTGCTTCGTCCTTGCTCACAAAAAATCTTTTAAAAATGGTACATGTAGTCACTACCTTGGGATGGCATTAAAATATATCTGTAGAATTGTTTGTACTTCACATTAATAACAGGTCACATTTCACCAAAACAAAAAAAACACAAGAAAGAAACAAAACAAAGGTACAAACCGGCATCATAAGCACCAATGCTACTCATCTGGATTCAACTAGCGAACTCTGATGGTCAGTCTCATTGAGGACATGAGCCAGTGGCTGTGATGCTTGCTGCAATTCAATTCTGCCTCAAAGCAACGTCTGTTTGTTTGATTGAGTGCACTGCATTCACGGTAGAGAGAGCAGAGTGCACACAGACCAAAAGTTCACACAGCAATACATCACTGTCTTTCCAGATGAGAAATATCTATAGAATGCGTCATGCACGGAAAACAGCTGGGAATGAATACCAAACACATTATCGCATCCTTCTAAAATACCACAAAATTGTAGCAATCGTGTGGCTCACGTCAGCTTCCATGATACTACATTTTATTCTTGATATAATGTTTGATAAAAAAGAAATTGGCTGTCACAAAGAAAAAAACCCTCTTGTGAGTGGGTCACATAATTTATTGGTACACTAAGAAATGTTTGATTTCTTAAAAATACTCGAACCACATATCTATCGAGACTGTAACTGCCATTAGTGCTAAAAATAAAACCGTACTCTCAGCCAGGTTCCTCACTCTTCTCGTCCAGGAAGTCTGTTCCGTTTTCTCAGGGATGATATGTCTGTTTTTAGAAGTGGTCTGGTACAGGCATCAACATTCTGGAAAGAAGTTTCTCAAGTACTGAGTGGTCTGCGTGGTGGTTAGAGACTCACGTAGATTTGGAAGTAGACATGGAAGGTTGAATATTCGACCATTAGATATTTTATAGTGTCAAAAACAAGCTCTTACTTACATGTATCGGTGGAGGCTCTTGTTGATGGACTATATATGTGTAAAACGAGTTTATTTTGCTTTTGAATGATATGCATTTATAAAATCTATGCTTACAGTGCTTGTAACTGGCTAGACTTTGCATTGTTTACTCTGCATGTACCCCTACAGGTTTCCTTCAGAGTCTGCCTTATTACATAATAAGAAGCCCTGCTGACAAAAGAGGTTAGAGTTATGGTGTCTAATTCATTATACTATTGACATCAGTGTCCAAGCATACATATTCTCTCCAGTGCAAATAGTTTTGTCTTCCTTTCCCATTTATTAACATAACTTCCTGGCTCATTTAAATGTTTCTGCAGCTGCTAGCTACTTTCACTGTAGGGCGAACGTCACACCCCATTCGGCCCTCTCTGCCCATGCATGTTCCCTAACCTCCTCACCTTCCTGGATACCACCTTATTTGACATGTTAAAGACAGCACTAGGTGGCTTTGTAGCTATTCCACGTCTACACACATAGTGGCTTTGAAGTGTAGAGGCATTTTAAAAATAACAAGAAAATAAAATAGTTTTAATGATATGCAGAAATTAACGTGTAAGCTTTAATGAAAAAAATATGTGCTTAAATGCTTACAAAATGTAATAGACAACCATGTTTACTTGTACTAGGTCTCAAATTTCTAATGCAACATTGCCTGCCATGCTGATTTGACAAGAAACGCTAAATATGCATAACATTTTTATTTCTTAACCTTTCCATGAACAAGTTTTTTTTTAAATTAACTTTATTTAGCATTTTCACAGTTTATCAAACATTTCCATGAAACGTGCATATATCTAGTTACATAAAAATATGTAATACATATTTTATATGGACGGTCAATACAGCATAGTCATTCTGGGTAGGATATAAAGGTTAAGTTAATACTATCGTGCGAGTATCTGCCTCATGCTCGGACCCTGAGTAGCGACGATGCATGCTATGACATTTCCCGTTACATTAAACTATGCTCGCCGAGACTTAACCCGAACAAGTTTTTTCATGATAAATAATAGTTGCATAAATGTTTTCATATATTTCCACAGAATGTTTCTACTTACACAAAGATCATTGTTAAAGGATAAGAAGTTAGTCTTTTAATGGGGTAGTGAAGTGTTCATAGAAGCAGATGCAGTATTCTTAAAGAAAATGAATAGTGTAGCTTCCTCCCCTAGCCTGGGTACCCACAAAGGACTACGCCACACACAAAGCTTAGTAACAAACGCCTTAATCTTCTGCAAGTATCCGCAAACTCAACATTCTAAAACAGCCTTCAGTGCATTCTGCTCTAACATTTACATCACAGTTCTACATAGTCCATCTGCAGCCAAAAGGGTTCCATCATTTCTAATTCGCAAGACACTACGGGCCTAATTTGGATGTCAGTCAGAAAGCCTTCGACTGCAGGTCGGTGGCTTTTCAGCCGACATCCAAGGTTTCAAATCCGACAGCCATATTATAATGGCAGAGGTCAGATTTGAAGCAGGCTGGTCAATCCAGCTGGCTTCTGACACAGAACCACCACATAATCCTGTGCGGACCGCGTTTCCGCCATCGGGATTATGATGGTTTCAGACAGACTTTCCTTGTCGAGCTTTCCGACATGGAAAACCTGTCAGAAAGTGATTTTAGGGGCCCCTAGCAGGGCCTCCTTTCCTTCAAAGCATCTGGTTGGGGGAAGAGGGGGCACCTATGGTGCTCCCCTGTAAATCCCTGCACCGTGTGGCAGGCACCATGAGGTATTCATGCCAATGTATCCAATTAATGTAACAAAGTAGCATGTGCCTCATTGCCCTTGGAATGTGTCAGAGTGTAATGAGGAAGGAGAAAAATTGCAGGTTGTGTCGCTTAAAGCTGGGGGAAAGTGACAGAGGTTAAATTAGAAGAAATAATATGACTAAATGCTTTTTCTATTTAGTGGGCAGTCATCTACCAAAAAATACATGTTGTTTTTATTAACTTCAACACAGTCCTTTGCTTGCACTTCACATACATCTTGAAAAACAGAAACAGGTTCCTGGTAATATACTGCAACTCATATAAGTTTTGGGACAGAATTATTTGTCTTTTTTTGCGTAAGAACCAATCCAAGTTAATGATAAGTAAAGGCATAATAAATAATGAATTAAAAAAACACCATTGTCTGAAGTCCTGGGGATGTAATACAGGAATGCCCTGGGGCACGTTGGCATTACAGAAGGGGCCGCGGACGCTTGTGCATCCCCTTCTGTAATACCGATAGCGCTGGCACATAAAAAGGGCCGGAGCTATCATCAGAGGGCTATCGCTCATTTGCATGGGGGTGTGGCCCCATGCAAATGAGGAAATCCCTTTGTCTCTGTGCCATAATACAGACGCAGACGCAGAGGCAAAGAAGTTCTCAGGAGGAGCACTGACAGTGCACCACCTACAAAGTGATGGCAGCCATCTGGAGGCTGGAAATGGGGTCCCATGGACCCCCAAACATACCCTTGCAGGTGGGTGCAGTCATTCACTGCACCCACCTGCATGGGGATCTCTAATCCCCCTTCAAAGTGCTGGTGGGTTGCTGCCTGCACTGTGAAACATGGAGAGGATTTAAAGCATCTGCTCCGTTTTTCACCTGAATGTGTTGCCCTGGGGGTGGCGCATTGACTACAATGCAGCACATTTTCCTGGTTAGCACTGGGTGTGCCTTTTGAAAGGTGCACCCAGCGCTAACCAGGAAAATACGTGACATACGTAATACGGCCCCTGGTCTTTCTACATCACGTCTTTGGGAGGACCAGAGCTAAAGAGAATCCCATCAGGTTTCAGTTAAATAACAGGGGACGTATCATTGCACTGTATTGTAATGTATTCTTTTGTAGTATTTGCGACCCTTCCCATTTGTGACTGGGTTACCACCTTCTTCACGGAGTCAGTAAAATATGAAAGTTTTGCAACCGCATTCCAGTTGCAAAACATTCATACATGCTACTGCACCTCTTTATTAGACGGGACCTCCTTGAAACGCCCCTTTCTACTTTCTAATAGCGACTCACAAACCCTATTTTGCGAGTCGGTAATAGGTTAACGGCTCAAAAAATAGGGACAACCATTTTAGAGATTGCAAGCAGCCCGGTTTTCCATTTGTGACCGCTAAAAACGGTCGTACATCTGGCCCTTAAGAGAGTCCGTTCATGCCGAGAGATTGATACAGGCTTTCAAACAGTACAGTGGAATGAAGCATGTGGCCAAGAAAGATACGGGACATTTTGTTTACAGATTCATGAATGGTTTGAGACCTGAGATTTCTACTATGATTTATCAGCAATTAATCTGTTGGTAAAATAAACCGCTTGATGAGATCTTGCGTTATGCCAAGTATTGTGGAGACAAAGTTGAAGTGAAACATCTGAAGCTAAAAGAGAAATTGATTGTTGCACAAATGAGAGCTAGGCAGAAAGGTCAGAATCAGTCCTGTTTAAAAAAAAGACTTTCGGCATAGGGAGAATATAATTAACCCTGATGATGCAAGGTGTTACTGGTTTTCAACAGCAGAATATTCAGTCACAGGGTAGAGATCATGGTTTTGTTAAGTTGTTATGTTAAATATTACTTATAAAGCGCACGTACACCAAATTGGTTTCATGGCGCTGCTCTAAGGAGTGCCGAGCCCTGGGACTTTACTTATATGCCTGTCTAAACAGCCATGTCTTGAGGAGCCTCCTAAAGTTCATAAGGTCTGTACAGGATCTAATTTCGAGAGGCAGGGAGTTCCAGAATCTGGGGCCTAGTACAGCGAACCTAGTTCCACTGAAGCACTTCAGTTTAATGGAGGTAGTGGATAAAAGATGGGTGTGAGCAGATTGCAGGTTGCGTGTAGGATTGTACCTTTGAATGAGACTGTCAACAGATTTAGGGCTCCTCCCATTCAGGGATTTAAAGATGAGACATCCCACCTTGAAGGCGCATCTCTGAGTTATAGGGAGCCAGTGCAGCTTCCTCATAAGGGGCGTGACATGTTGACGCCTGTTTTGCTGAAAAATCAGTCTTGCTGCCTGGTTCTGTACCAATTGTAGTCGATAGATTAGATCAACTGGAATGCCAAAGTATAGAGAATTGGCATAGTCTATATGGGAGATTACCATAGCTAAGACTACCTGTATTTTAGCTTCCTGTGTGAGGAATCTACAGATTTTTCTTATTTTTCTCAACTGGAAGAAGCACATTAAGATCACAGAGCCAATCTGGGTCTTCCTTGTAAGATCACTGTTAAGTGTTACCCCTAGACTTTTCGCAGAGAAGGAAGGGGTGGGAGGCTGTCCTAATTCCTTTGGCCAAAGAGAGGACTCCAAGAGTTCAGTGATCCCCCCTTTAGGATCACTTCCATCTTGTCTGGGTTAAGTTTCAAGTAATTGCTATTCATCCCGTCGCGGATGAGTAGCATAGTAGTCTGAAATTCGTGAATGGATTCAGGGGAGTTACTGATGGAAAACATGAGTTGAAAGTCGTCCGCTTTAGTTGAAGGTGCGCACTTTCCTTTCTTTCAGGACATGGATCAGAGGAAGGAGGTATAGGATAAACAGAGGAGGGGAAAGTGAGGAACCCTGCGGGACGCCACAAGTGATCCTCATTTTGGAGGCTGTGAACTGCCCTATGAGGACCGCTTGAGATCGGTTTCCTAAAAAGGAGCGGATCCATTCAAGAGCTGAACGCTGGATTCCTGCGCTTCTCACACGGTCAACCAGTATGTCGTGGCCGACCGTGTCGAACGCTGTGGAGAGATCCAGCAGCACCAGAGCCTGCAGGGAGCTCCTATTAGCCTCCTTCCGAAAAGTGTCCAGTACTGTCAATATGACTGATTCTGTGGAATGTGCTGGACGAAACCCTGCTTGATGGGGGTCAAGATATTCAGACTGTTCCAGAAAGGCAAAAAGACATGTGGCCACATGGGCTTCAAGTACCTTGGCCAGGTAAGGCCACAGGGAGATATGGCGGCAATTCGTCAGAGTTTTAGGGTCAGCCCCTGGCTTCTTCAGGAGGGGAATGACAATGGCCTCCTTGAATGTGTCGGGAACATAGCCTTGGGACAATGACTCATTCAGGAGGGACAGGGCTGGGCCAGGGAGAGTAGAGAAAGCTTCCCTTAAGATCCATGGGGTGCAGCAGTCCCTGGATGATCCCGATTTTACTTTGGTCAACAGGTCCAGAAATACTTTGTGACTTATTATTGGTATCTGTTCAATAGTGCAAGAGTTCATTAGCGAGGTCGGGGATAAATCAGGGGTGGAGCATATGGGGATGCTAGCCTTAATTTTGTCAATGAAGAAGTTGTTCAGAGAGTCGCGTAAGGTTTGAGAAGGCGTGGGTTTTAGTGTCACTCTGTCGGGGTTGGATAGTTCCTTAACTACAGAAAAAATTTCTTTGGACCGATTTGTGGAGGTCACAATTTTGGAAGAGAAATATGCGGCTTTTGTGGTCAGAATAGCTTTTTGGTAGTCTTTTAACACAGCTAAGTAGATGCATTTTTCCTCAGGTAGGTATTTACTTCTCCACCTCCTTTCGGATTGCCGAAGGTCTAGTTTTAAGGTTTTTAAGTTGGAGGATAACCATCTCCTCCCCCTCCTCAGTGATTGGCGCACCAAGTGGGCGTAGCACCAGGAAGTGAGCAGGGCCGATTCAGCAATTATGCAGTAGTGCTGTGAGTTTCTTAAACACCAAATTCAAATACAGTACACATTTTTTAAATGTTAAAAACACCTAAAACATAGTTTAAGATTAGGTCTCAGGATCGATCCGAAGGTGGTGTTACAGCAGATTCAAGAACTGGTGTTGGTGTGTCAGCTTTTAAGAAAACAAATCCATTTCACATGTATGGAAAATTAGGGCATTGGAAATGAGAGTGTGGGTTTAATGTGACTAATACTGGAAATCGGTTACAGAATGGAGGGTATACACATTCTCAGAGAAATAACATGGCCCAGACTCAACAGGCATAAATACAGAGAATTCAAAATCCTAATATAGCTCAATCAATGCAGATACCACAAGCTCCGATGCCTCAGCAGAATGTTCAGGTAGGAAGGCACGATATGAAGCAAAGTCAGCAGATGAATGGAAACTCTTTTCAAAATCAGAATGCATCACAACAGTATTTGATTCAGACAGATGATTTCGATCAGGACCCGTCAGACTGACGGTGCCTGAGGGGGAGGAGGAATGCATGCTTGGTGCAACCTCAGAGGTAGACTATAGTGGTCCATATGTGGACAGAGATGTGAATAGGAGTCATGTCTCATTCCTCATTGACACTGGTGTTATCTGCTCTCGCTCTACTGTAAAAACAGCATAGGTTCCCAACTTAGCCCTCTCTGGAGAAAGTATCCAAGTTGTAGGAGTTACAAATAAAAAGTTGTCCACTCCAATTTCGAAGCAGTTCCTGTTAAAATTGGGTCCTTGGAGGATCAACGTCGATTTCTGGTGTGTGATTCAAGTCCAGTGAATCTGCTTGGACGCGACTTGTGCAAGCTTGAGTGTTCCATCTATTGCACACCAAAAGGTACTGAGTTTCAAACCAATGTTGTTTTTAAATTAGCTCAACGGAAATCTGACATAGGAATGTATCCTCTCTTAACAAGAGATGACTTGCCTATTGAACTAGGAGATACAGTGTGACCTAGTCTGGGACGTTACAGGTAAAGATATTGGACTAATCAAAGGCGTTGAACCAGTCCAAATCACTATCAAACCAAATCCAGAGATTCCAAGAATCCAACAATACAATTTGATTCCAAATACTATTGCCGGTATTAATCCCGTGATGGACCTCATGATTGAGCAAGAATCTTTAAGGAGATAATGGGGAGTGCATGTAACTCACCCATTATGGGCTTGCACAAGCCGAATGGCAAGTATTCTATTGTGCAGGATTTGCGGAAGGTGAATGCCATAGTTGGTCCATGTTGTCCTGTGGTACCGAATCCAGCTATGATATTGTTTCAGATTCCATGCGAATCTGAATGCTTTTCAGTCATTGACTTATGCCACGCCTTTTTCTCTATTCTGTTGCATGAGGATAGTCAATTCCTTTTTGTTTGCCATTTTGGTAATCGCGTTTTGGCATGGCGCTGAGTCCCACAAGGGTTTACGAAAAACCAATTGATTTTTAATCAGATTCTCAAAAAGAATCTTGAGTCTCTGGTAATTCCCAATCATCCAGTGCTAGTACAATATATTGACAACCTACTGGTGGTGTCAAATACTAAGGAGGATTGCAAGATTGACACTATTGCCCTTTTAAACCATCTCACTGAGAATGGACATAAAGTATCTCCAACCAAGATACAGTTTTGCCAAACAAATGTCCTGTCCTTAGGACACCACATTGAAAATGGAGCAAATAAAGTGTCACAAGAAAGAATCTCTGCTATTCTTAACATGAGTCCACCAACTACCCAAAAAGAAGTCTGCATGTTCTTAGGAATGGTGGGTTACTGTCAACAATGGATTCCAAACTTTTCTTTACCAGCTAAACCTCTCCAGATGTTGACACACAAAGACGTGTCTGATCTGGTACCTTGGGATGACAGTTGTATGACCGCCTTCACTAAGCTGCGAGAATGCTTTTGTAGGGCACCGGCTCTGGGTATGCCTGATTACAACAAGTGCTTTGTGCTATTTTGTACTGAAAGAGAGGGCTGGGCTCTTTAAGTACTGACACAAATGAATGCAAGTAGTTGCAGGGCAATAGCCTACTTCTCAGCGACTCTTGACCCTGTTTCTGCAGTGTTGCCTGGATGTTTGAAAGTGGTTGTGTCTGCATATGTGGGTCTTCAACAGTGTGAAAGTATAGTTATGGGGCATCCACTGACTGTTTTCTTTACCCCATTCAGTGGAAATTCTGCTTACACGTACCGGACACAGTATCTAACAAACAGTCAACTTACAAAGTATGAACAAATACTGTTGAGCGCAGAGAATGTGACCCTTAAAAGGTGCACTATTCTGAACCCATCCACTCTGCTGCCATGGCCTAGAAATGAAATGGTTACTGATGAAGTTGAACAAAATTGCTTGGGTGTGACCGAGTTATGCACCAAACCCTGACCTGATATACAGGATGAGCCATTGCATTAATCGGATTATGTGTTGTTTATTGATGGTTCCTGTTTGAGAGACAGTGAAGGAAATTTGAAAGCTGCCTATGCTTTTTGTACAGGTGCAGGTGTTTTGGAAGTGTCGTGGTTGTAAGGAATGTATTCAGCATAGGTTGCCAAGCTGATCACCTTGACACAGGCTTTCAGCATTTCAGAACAACTTAGAGTAACAATTTTTACTGATAGTCAGTACAGCTTTTGAGTCGTACATGACTTTGGGCAATTGTGGTCACAGCATGGATTAATGACTTCCTCTGCATCACCTTTATCAAATGGAGAAAGTGTGAGGAACCTGTTGTGGTCCCTACAATTGCCTGCCCAAATTGCAGTAGTTAAGTGTGTAGCTCATTGGCAAGGCACTGACTAAGTGACCGTTGGTCATAGATATGCCAATGAGATCGCAAAATTTTGTGCATTAAATTCTCATACCTTTAATCGGAGTTTGTTGGATGAAACATCATACGTCACAAACCTGTTGTTCATTGCTATAGACAAATGGGAAGAGGTTAGGAGATTGCAGTAAAAAGTGACAGAAGCTGAAAAGCAAAGTTGGAAGCGAGCTGTAAGCACCAAAATGGAAGATGAAGTTTGGGTTTACACTAATGGCAGACCTGTATTACCTGAGAGTTTGTTATCACCTATGTACATGTAGGAAGAGATGCAATGATATAACTGTTGAATATTTGTGCCACCGCTGGGTTGTGTGTCAACAACAAAATGCTGGAAGAAAAACTCAAGTTACATTGAGTCATGTTGGGAAATCAGCGGGTCCCTTTAACCGAATGCAAATGGACTTCATATAGATGCCACTTTGCAATGGTTGAAATATGTTTTGGTCATTGTTTGCATTTTCTCAAAATGGGTGGAAGCTTATCCAACATGAAGAAGTGACAGTTTTACAGTAGCTAAATTGTGGTTAAGAGGGGTGATTCCACATTGGATTTTGGACTTCTCTTGAGTCAGATAGAGGAACTCATTTTAACAATTAGGTCCAGAAATTGTTATGAGCAATTAGTTCCTAAAAATAGTATGTAAAGCACAAGTTGAGCAAAAGCTTAATTGCAGTTACCTTCCAGAGGCTTCTGGACTGGTGGAGCAGATACATGGCACACTGAAATCCAGATTGCCGATAGTGTGCGCTTCAACATCTTTGAAGTGGCCCAATGCATTGCCTCTTGTGTTAATGAGTCTGAGAAGTACACCAGACAGGAGGACAGAATTGTTTTCCCATGAAGTCATTATGGACCAAGTGATGAGACAGCCAGCTGTCCCTGAAAACGGTCTTGTCAATATCATAGATGATCTAATTCTGGACTACTGCATAGGTTTGGCTGATGTGCTATGTTCTGTCTCTAACCAGGTTGAAGAGGCTGCCCTTGTAGGAGCAGTGTCATGACCTCAGTCTTGGTGACTAGGTAATGATGAAGAAGCACATGCAGAAATAGTACTTGGAACCCTGTTGGTGAGGGCCATATCAAGTGATCCTGGTTACTAACACTGCTGTGAAATGTGTGGTTCTTCCGCATTTGGTACACGCTGCCCATGCTTGCAGAGTTCTACGTCCCCTTGATGATACAACAGCAGCTGTTCCTGATGTGCCGGTGGTTACTATGAGACAGGGGGAGAAGGTTAGGCAAGCGGTTGGGGACCAATAAGCAGCTGGGATAGCACTTGATTAGCCTGAGGGGGTCTAAGAGAGTCACCTATTGTCAATACTGAGGGGTCTCAGTTAGTAGAGTTGACTACGCGAGATACAGATCCTAACAAAGGGCTTAGTGCAACAAGAAGTTGTACTCAGAGACCGTTGGCCCAGAAAAGGTGAGATCCTGAGAAACTGCTTGACAAGGACGAGTACTATCAACTATTCCTGAAAGCTCCAAGCAGTCTGATCAGAGTGACAGTGATGATGAGTGAACAGCTGTAAGGTGATCAAAAACAGCAAGAGTACCCAGTCAAAAGTACTAATCTCCTGAATGGACTTATCTGGCAGGAAATGAATGGAAGTGTGAGTGTGCTGCCTTTTGCTTTAACAATATGAGTCCACCTGAACCTTCTTGAAACAAACTTTGTTGTGGATTTGAATTTCATTCTTGGTGTACCACTTGAAGGACTGACACAATTTATCCTGAATGTTCTCAACAATTAAATTGATATGCGTGCTTTGAATATTGAAGAAAACCATCTAATTGTACCCTGGTATTTTTGCGGTGATATTTATTGAACTGCTCAAACTACTTGTTGCTTTTTTTCTTTTCTTAATTAAATGATCTGTATTGGGTGAAGCAATGCGGGTTAACACTTGAATCTCGCGGAGATTCAAACATGTATATACTGGAATCTTTTCCATTATTGCTTTGATATTAGTTGCATTGCTTATTATTTTAAACCTGCCACATTATGTACCTATAGAAGATTCTAAACTTACAACTTCTTCTGAAACTTCTAAAATTAATAGCACTGAATCTATTGCTTTGAATGAAAACTCTTTACATCATGATTTTCCAAACACTAATTGTTCATTAAATGTGTACACTAGTCTACTAAATTAATACATTGACACAATGGATGTTGGTGATTGCTACGTATGTGTGCAATTACCTGCATCAGTTGCAGAATATGTTACCTATCATAGTTTACTGTTAACATATGTTAACCTGTCCTAAAATGCTTAAATTCACATTCTAAAGCTTCACTTGGATAAAAGATGCGTGTGAGCAGATCGCAGGTTGCGTGTAGGATTGTACCTTTGAATGAGACTGTCAACAAATTTAGGGCTCCTCCCATTCAGGGATTTAAAGATGAGACATCCCACCTTGAAGGCGCATCTCTGAGTTATAGGGAGCCAGTGCAGCTTCCTCATAAGGGGCGTGACATGTTGATGCCTGTTTTGCTGAAAAATCAGTCTTGCTGCCTGGTTCTGTACCAATTGTAGTCGATAGATTAGATCAACTGGAATGCCAAAGTATAGAGAATTGGCATAGTCTATATGGGAGATTACCATAGCTAAGACTACCTGTATTTTAGCTTCCTGTGTGAGGAATCTACAGATTTTTCTTATTTTTCTCAACTGGAAGAAGCACATTGAGATCACAAAGCCAATCTGGGTCTTCCTTGTAAGATCACTATTAAGGATCACTTCCATCTTGTCTGGGTTAAGTTTCAAATAATTGCTATTCATCCAGTCGCGGATGAGTAGCATAGTAGTCTGAAATTCGTGAATGGATTCAGGGGAGTTACTGATGGAAAACATCTGATGGATCCATTCAAGAGCTGAACGCTGGATTCCTGCGCTTCTCACATGGTCAACCAGTATGTCGTGGCCGACCGTGTCGAACGCTGTGGAGAGATCCAGCAGCACCAGAGCCTGCAGGGAGCTCCTATTAGCCTCCTTCCGAAAAGTGTCCAGTACTGTCAATATGACTGATTCTGTGGAATGTGCTGGACGAAACCCTGCTTGATGGGGGTCAAGATATTCAGACTGTTCCAGAAAGGCAAAAAGACATGTGGCCACATGGGCTTCAAGTACCTTGAACTGAGGAAAGCACTAGCGCTGATCAGTGCTAGTGTCACGAAGGGCACTGATTTTTGGTGTGCTGGATTCACCAGCAAATTTTGATCAATAAAGTTTTCCAAACTTGAAATTGCTCTTCATTGCAGTATTTTATTCATACTTATGAAAATATATTCATGGAAGTATTCAATAGTTTATACTTGGTATTCAATTCCTTTTACAACAATCCATATGTTCCCAACAATCCTTATATTCCTATTCCAATGCATTTCGGCCTGCTGGCCTTCATCTGGGAAATCTATGAAACAAAGAGTGGTATCTATCACTAATAATTCTTCAAAAACAAACAATGTTTAACTCACTAAATCTTTGTCACATATTATCTGGCACCATCAAGTGATATACATACTATGCTACGTTCGACAATTGAAGTAGCCATTTACATTTACGCGTACGGATTATTTTCCGATGTTAAAACCAAATGCATGCGTGTTTTTTCTGCTGTTAACTGGAGCCTAGTAACATTACAAATTAATCTCGCAGTCAGATTGGCTAGCGCAGCGCGTTAACTAACAAGCATTCGTTGACGCTTTAAACCAATGTTAGCAGTTCTAATGTTAAAAAGGTTCAAGTTGCCTCGAGTGGGCTGCAAGCATTAAACGTAACGTGGTAACGTTACTATTTCAACTTACAGACAGGTTAAGTGGCGTGGCACATTAGCCGACAAATGTTTGTAAGCGCTTAAAGCAAATGCTCGCGGTTCCGATATTAAATGAGTGCAAGCTGCTTCGGGTGGGTTACAAGCATTTAAACGTAATTCCTTCTTACCGAATATGCAGGAGACTGAATTCTATCAGCGCTGTAAGCAGAACGTTCTCAGCGCGATGCAAGTTGGCGTGTGACGCGTGTGGGCTGTACTACGATGTTTTAAAGTCGCGCATGTATCAGTTAAAGGGCTAGTGTCTATATGTGTGTTTCATACTAAGCAATACTAACACTTAATGGCAATGATGATAGTTACAATATATTATACCACGGAAACAGTGTATCATAATGTACAATTAACATAATCATGACAGAATATTAATAGATTTATAAATAACAACTAAATTCAGTTCTTTCATTTATCCCCTGAGGACGCAGGGTTTGCAAGTGAAATATCCAGTGATTTTCACGTGTCAATAAAGTCTTTCTATTATCTCTCTCTTCATTTTTTTCCACAATTTCCAATATACATGCTCTGATCTGGTTAATCTGATGATTTTGTTCAATGAAATGGTTGGCAACCGCTGATTTAAACACTTTTGTTCTTATATTACTTTTGTGTTCAGTTAATCTTGTTTTTAGTTTACGTTCAGTTTGTCCCACATAGGCTTTTCCGCATGGGCATTTTAGCATATAAATAATGTTTTTTGTGTCACAGGTACCATTAACCTGTAGCTTGATTTTGTTGCCCCGCATGGGGTGAGTGATGGTGTTACCCTCCATGATATTGTTGCAATTACTACAGTTTCTGCATGGGATAGTGCCTTTAAAGGTTATTAAAGGTTTTGTGAGAGTAGGTTTCTTTATGATTTCACCGAGATTTTTAGCTCTGGTAAATGCAAATGTGGGTTCATCCTGGAAGATGTTATTGAAGTCCAGTTCTGTTTTGAGCATACACCAATGTCTTTTGATGATTTTCTTGAATTGTGGAGTGATAGTAGAATATTTACTCACGCATGTAATTTTAGTTGTTTTTACACTTTTTGAGAAGAGAGTAACATCTGCCTGTTCTTGGCTGTGGCTCTTTTGTGGGCATCCTGTAACACCTCATTAGGGTATCCTCTTTTCTTAAATTTGTCAATCATGATTAGTGCTTGTGTCTTGGATTCCTTCGGGTCTGAGACAATCCTTTGTACGCGGAGTAATTGTGAATATGGTAAGTGTTGTTTGAGAGGGGTAGGGTGGAAACTTTGGTAGGCAAGCAAATTGTTTCGATCAGTTGTCTTGGTGTATAGAGTAGTTTCAAACTTATCACCTATTTTAAGGATGGTTACATCCAGGTAATTAATTTGTTTCTCATGTACTACATGAGTAAATTGAATCCTTGGATCAATCAGGTTTAGTAGTTGGATGTTGTTGATCAATTGGTCTTCTGTATCTTTCCACAAGATAAAGATATCGTCTATATATCGCAGATATAGACGTAACCCTTGTTGCCATTGGGGATTTTGTAGAATGTATTTATTCTCATACTGGTGCATGAAAATGTTCGCGTATGCTGGGGCTGCTGGATTTCCCATGGCGGTGCCAGACTTTTGTAGGAACCATTTATCCTCCCATTTAAAGAAGCTGTGCATCAATGTGAAATTGAGTAATTCCAGTAGAAATATTTTCATATTTTCGTCATATTCCATCTGAAGTAAGGCAGTTTCCACGGCCTCTATCCCTAATGTGTGGGGTATAGAGGTGTACAGTGCTTGTACATCAATGGTACACATGAGTATCTTTTCGTTGGAGTCCAATTTCACGTTATCCAACTTATTAAAAAAATCTGTAGTGTCTTTAATGAAAGAGTTCATGTTGATGACGTAAGGTTGGAGGTATTTGTCAATTAGTTTGCCAATAGGTTCCTGTATGCTGCCACAGGTTGATACTATGGGGCGACAAGGTGGTTGTAGGAGGTTCTTGTGGATTTTTGGTGTAAGGTAAAACCTTGGTGTTTTGGGATGATCCATAGTCAGATATTTTTTCATCTTGTCATCCACGCATCCTTTATTGATGCCTTCTATGATGATGGTTTGTAGTACCACTTGTATTTCCTTGGTGGGGTTTTTATCGAGTTCCATGTAGGTATTCTCATCATTAAGATGAGCTTGAGCTTGTGAAATGTAGTAATCTTTATTCATGATGACCAGAGCGCCACCCTTGTCCGCTCTCTGACAAATGATGTTGGGATTGGATGCTATGTTTTTGAGAATAGCTAGTTCTTTCTGGGTAAGGTTTTTACTTTTAGTTTTTTTGCGATAGTTGATCTTACCTAAGTCTTGTTTAACCAGTTGTTCGAACAAATCCAAAGTCTTATGGCTGATGGGAGCCATGTAGGTGCTGGTGGTAGTGAGACCTTTAAGGGAATCCTCCTTACTTTGTTGTTGGTCCTGTTGTTCTCCTACTATGTTAGAGAAAAAATGACGCAATCTGAGTTTTCTCATCAGTTTAAAAAAGCTTATATTGACTTCTAGGTGGTTAGTATGGGCAGTGGGGACGAATGACGTACCTTTTTGCAGAATTTTCATTTGTAATCTGTTTAGGTGGATATCAGAAATATTGATGACTAGGTTGTCTTGGTCTTCTTCTTGTCTTTCTTGGACATCATATGTCTGGTCTGTGGGGGGTCTTTCTCCTTCACTTGTTCTAGATTTTCGTCTTGACCTCCTCAGTCGTCCCCTTCGCTGGGGCCTTCTCCTAAAAAAGGCTGAGCTGAAGTGATTGCAGTAGCTGTAGGTGCTGCTGTAGTAGGTATTTTTCCGGACGCATCTGATGTGCCATCTGTATCAGAGGAAGAAGTATCAGTTTGTTGTGTATATGGGCGGTTTTGTCTTTTTCTGGCATATACCTCTGCCCAATTATATACTTCATTTAACTTATAGTCGATGGTATCGCGGCGGTATTTGCGCAGTTTTCTTTCATTGACCTCCTCTGTGTGTTTTGCCAGTTGTGTTTTGGTGTCCTCTAGTATTTTATTGAGTTCCTCAGTTGTCATCATTTTACCTAATTCTTCTTTTACTGTGGTTAAATCATTCTCAAGCTCCTCCAGTATTTGAGACAATTCTTCAACTATCAACAGGATAAGGTCCAGGGAGCATTTATTCAGGATTGCATACCATTTGTCTGTAAATTTTTTCGAATTTTTGCATAGTGATGGTTTTAGCAGTATTCTCAGTCCCCTTGGGATTCTAGACGCTTTATGATATCTGATCATGGTACTTGCGTGAAGTCGTTGGTTAATGATTTTACGTGACAGGTACAACAGTTGTTTCATTTGTTGATCTTTGGATTTAGTTGTTGTATATGTGAAGGTTTCTTCTTGAATGAGTGAATATATTTTTGCGGACTCCTCGTTGGAGTATGCGAAGGTATCTGCTTTTGTCTCCGTGAGTTTCGTAATTTCATCATATTGCATTTTGTTAATCTGCGTGCTACAACTATGAGGCCGGACTTTAATACAATGATTTAGATGATAGTCGTGCACAGCTCCAAGGTAATCTTTAGGTTAAAGGCGTAAATCGTGCTCCTTCGTTTACTCCCTGCTTTGGAGTATGTGCTATGAACTGAGGAAAGCACTAGCGCTGATCAGTGCTAGTGTCACGAAGGGCACTGATTTTTGGTGTGCTGGATTCACCAGCAAATTTTGATCAATAAAGTTTTCCAAACTTGAAATTGCTCTTCATTGCAGTATTTTATTCATACTTATGAAAATATATTCATGGAAGTATTCAATAGTTTATACTTGGTATTCAATTCCTTTTACAACAATCCATATGTTCCCAACAATCCTTATATTCCTATTCCAATGCATTTCGGCCTGCTGGCCTTCATCTGGGAAATCTATGAAACAAAGAGTGGTATCTATCACTAATAATTCTTCAAAAACAAACAATGTTTAACTCACTAAATCTTTGTCACATATTATCTGGCACCATCAAGTGCATAGATATACATACTATGCTACGTTCGACAATTGAAGTAGCCATTTACATTTACGCGTACGGATTATTTTCCGATGTTAAAACCAAATGCATGCGTGTTTTTTCTGCTGTTAACTGGAGCCTAGTAACATTACAAATTAATCTCGCAGTCAGATTGGCTAGCGCAGCGCGTTAACTAACAAGCATTCGTTGACGCTTTAAACCAATAAGGTAAGATCAACTATCGCAAAAAAACTAAAAGTAAAAACCTTACCCAGAAAGAACTAGCTATTCTCAAAAACATAGCATCCAATCCCAACATCATTTGTCAGAGAGCGGACAAGGGTGGCGCTCTGGTCATCATGAATAAAGATTACTACATTTCACAAGCTCAAGCTCATCTTAATGATGAGAATACCTACATGGAACTCGATAAAAACCCCACCAAGGAAATACAAGTGGTACTACAAACCATCATCATAGAAGGCATCAATAAAGGATGCGTGGATGACAAGATGAAAAAATATCTGACTATGGATCATCCCAAAACACCAAGGTTTTACCTTACACCAAAAATCCACAAGAACCTCCTACAACCACCTTGTCGCCCCATAGTATCAACCTGTGGCAGCATACAGGAACCTATTGGCAAACTAATTGACAAATACCTCCAACCTTACGTCATCAACATGAACTCTTTCATTAAAGACACTACAGATTTTTTAAATAAGTTGGATAACGTGAAATTGGACTCCAACGAAAAGATACTCATGTGTACCATTGATGTACAAGCACTGTACACCTCTATACCCCACACATTAGGGATAGAGGCCGTGGAAACTGCCTTACTTCAGATGGAATATGACGAAAATATGAAAATATTTCTACTGGAATTACTCAATTTCACATTGATGCACAGCTTCTTTAAATGGGAGGATAAATGGTTCCTACAAAAGTCTGGCACCGCCATGGGAAATCCAGCAGCCCCAGCATACGCAAACATTTTCATGCACCAGTATGAGAATAAATACATTCTACAAAATCCCCAATGGCAACAAGGGTTACGTCTATATCTGCGATATATAGACGATATCTTTATCTTGTGGAAAGATACAGAAGACCAATTGATCAACAACATCCAACTACTAAACCTGATTGATCCAAGGATTCAATTTACTCATGTAGTACATGAGAAACAAATTAATTACCTGGATGTAACCATCCTTAAAATAGGTGATAAGTTTGAAACTACTCTATACACCAAGACAACTGATCGAAACAATTTGCTTGCCTACCAAAGTTTCCACCCTACCCCTCTCAAACACAGGGGCGGCTGGTGGATTTTGGAAGTGGTGGGGCGTAATTTTTTGTACCCTAGTATAATGAGCGAGCGAGCTCGAAGTTGAAAAGGAGGGTGCGGGGTTCTGCTCCTGCAAGACATTTTGAAAAAAATGTATTCAAATTGTGGCTTTTACGCCACATTTTTACTGCAAATTGTTTATAAAAGGGATCCAAATATAGCATTTTAAAACACAAGTGTGAAGAAAATATTAGACATATAAAAAATGTGCCCAATGCTTAGACTGTTCTGCTTGCAAAATGACCCCCAAGCCAAGCACACCCAACCAACGGAAACAGGCCAGCATGAAAAGCGGAGGCTCTCTTATACTGCTTGATGCCATGTGTGCAGTGTGGCTACTGTAGGACGTTAGGGAAGGCAGGGTGAACAGACCAAAAGTCAGTGGCCAGATCAGTGCCTCTGATAAACTGGTAGGGATGAGATGGTGTCAGACATATGTCAGACCTGTGCCGCTGGCAGGGTTGGTATGGTGTCAGTCATATGTCAGATCAGTGCCTATGACAGCTCTGGCAGGTTCAGCTCCTTTGTTTACTTCATACAGTCTGTCGGAGTTACTGAGGTTGCAGCCCTGACTTGCTCTCCCAATTCTTGTGTTGGAGGTGGTAGTTATTTTGAATAACTACCGACCTTAGCTCATGAGGGTAGTGCCAGGTTCAAAACTGACCCTTTAGAGGTTTTGAACCTGGCACTACCCTCATGAGCTAAGGTCGGTAGCCGCCCTTGTGACCCGTGGATGCATCTGGTAAACATGGGGGCGATGCGCTCTTTTCTCTGTACTGTTTTTCTGAATTCCTGGTACTGTAGTCAATGCGTTCTGGGTTATGTCACAATAGTGCGGGATAGGGTAAGCTGCGATGGGTCTGACAGGCCCAGCAGATATGGGTACTGCAAAGAAGGAACCTAAGATCGCCTTCAGGCCGCACATTATTGCAATGCATTTGTGCACATGGTGTGCACAGCAGTGTGCAAGCAAAGCTGTGTACCAGCCAAGGTCAAACTGTGAGCTTACTTGGCACATTCTTAAAATGTTTGAGGGATGGTGTCTTTTCATTTGTTTCGAGTTTTACCTCAAAATGAAATTACTTAAATATTAAAAGAGAATAACTGAAAACTCAATCTAGGGTTTGAAAGGAAATACTTTTAACACACAACATAATACAAATGTCTGTAAATGAACTCTGCAAATATATCAGAATTAGCAAAGCACAAATGAACCAAATTGTTTTGTAATCCTGAAGTTTGCTGTAAACAAATATTTTAATACAATCAATACAAATCAATACCCCAGGTGATGCCATTCCACACATGTTTGTTTTGCCAATGCTTGTTTTTCCAATAGACCACAGCACACACACTAACATGCACTTGCCCTCCCTCCAAATCAGAAACCTTCAATAGCTTGTGTCGCAGGCCAAAATTACCTTAAAGATTCTCTAAGTCACCAATAAAAGGACCAGGACCCAGCTACCGCCTGAAAAAACTTAAAACAGTACCAATCACATCCACTCTGATTAAGCCACTATCCTACAGATCCACAGGAACACAAGGAAAAGCAAAGGAGATAAGTGTTTTATGGAGGGTGGTCCACATCTCTGGCTCAACTTTCTTCATTAGATGAAGGGCTACAATGAAAATCCACATATCCCCATTACATCACCAGAGTTGTGGATATAGCATGTAAATCTGATCCCAAGTAAGAATATGTTGTGAGCGAATAAAAGCAAGCATGCCCTTTTTGTGGGAGGTTTTTAAATAGCACAAACTAGACCCGAAGGTATCAGAGTGCTTTACCTGAACACCAGTTGCGTTACAGATGGACACATTCCTTTTTTTCCGTTAGACAGGGGGAGAATAAGTGACTTGCCCAGAAGCACAGGATGTTGAGCGTCCCTGTCGAGATTCGAACCTGGTTCCCCAGCTTCAAGGTTGATTACTCTAGCTGTTAGGCCACACCCTCCCCCTGTCCTTCTAGCTTCTACCACACAACTTTTAATGATAAGGTCAACAAAACCAATTCCACATGCTTCCTCAGCCTCCCTCCTGTGGTCTATGCATGGCCCACAATATCTCCCTAAATCTCTCTCTGTTCTCACTCCGTCTTTTTGCATTCCACAGCTCTCTTGTGATCTCTAACCATGTTCACTCTCTCATGCAGCCTGTCCCCCTCTTGCTCTCCTCAGTGGCTGTTCTGCCGTATCTTCCACTTTCTCCTCCTCTTCTTTCCTCTCTTTCACCAATCTCGCGTCCTTTCTCCTCTTGTTATTATCCTGTTATCCCAAATCTCCCTTGCTCGCTCTGTTGCTCTCATGCCTGATCTTCTTTCGCCCCTGCTCCCTTTCCTGCGCTCCTGCTGTGCTGTTTCTGTATCCCTCTTTCTATCATGCACTCTCCGGCTCTTTAATCTCTCTCCTGATTTAGCCGCCTTCCTTCTTCTCTCTCCATATATTCCTTCCTGTCTATGTTGTTTTCAGGTTTTCTTCTTTACTTGCCCGTTCTCCCCCTCGTGCACTCCCTCAATTGTTCTCTCTTTTTTCTCCTTCTATCGCGCCGTCCCCTCACTTCTCACCCCAATTGTACCTGTCTCTCTCCTGTGCTCTCTCTCTATTTCCTCCTCTCTTCCTATCTGTCAGGTGCTCTTTTATCGTCTTTTTTCCTCTCCCTCACGCTCTCTTGTTTTCAATCTCCCTGCCCTACAACTCTCCTTCTCTCTCAGTCACTTCCGCTGCCTCTCTGTTTCGCCTGCTCTCTGCAAAACTCTTGTGTTCTTTCATTACCACATTTATGTCTCTCCTGCTGGTCTCCCGTCTGTATACTCTTCCTCTCCCCCACCTCCTCCCTCTCTCCTGCAGTGCTGGGACCCTGGCAGCCCCTGCTTCCTTACCGCACGATGCTGGTCTGAGGGCGCCATTTCTCCTGGCCAAAAGACGTCAAGGCCCAAGATGTTAAGGATTATCGAGACCTACAGCAAATATTCTCCATTAATTGAATATATGCCTATTTCATGCCTGTAGTGTTTTCTGCGCTCCGACTTACATAATGTACACAAGCTCAATACGCAAATGTGAGGGGGGCTATGCAGCACAGACACACCACAAAAAAGAACCCAAGGACGCATGGCAGGAAAGGCCTCACAAATTAAACATTTCAAATTTCCTGACAGGAAAGGCCTCACACACACACACGTCTTAACTAAATTACCTTTATCTCGGGATCTGAGAGCAGCGCTAGCACTCAAGAACAGTTGGTGAATAAAAGCTTTGGAGAGGGCTCGGTCATTTTAAAACAGTCTCTCTAGATCAGTATAATGTACTGTAAGTAAATAAATTACTAACGGAGCCGCAGTCTTGACAAACGAGCATGGGCCGGCCAGGAAGCAGCTTCCCGCTCCACTCCGGTTTTAAACGCGGTCTGCACTTGGGCAGACTGGGCCAGCTCCTCTCGCACAGCACTTCTTAAGTGTTACCTCTCGTGCCAGACAAGGCAATTTAACAGCCCCTCTCGCTGCCACGCGCAATCTGTTAATAGGCTGCCTTATTTCCCCCCGGAACTCCCGGAACAGTTCCTGCCTCACCGGCGTTTCCGATGCCCTCGTTAGAACTTCGTCCCTTCCATTTCTTGCAGGCTAACTGTTACTGTAAGCAAAAATCCATGTTTGTCAAGTGCGGGCGTGATAGATGCAGAACGTGCAAAAGGAGGCATTTAATAAAACAGGCTATTTAGTGTAAGGGTAAGGGCAGAAGAGAAACCAAGGTTTTGAAGTGCTGCAAAAGTTAACGCCCTACCCAATTTGCCGCCTCCATACGCACACCTCATTGTTTAGAAAGACGTCACCCCATAATTACGGCGCCCGCCATTGCACTGGCCGATGCCTCGCTAGAGCTAGCTTCTGTTTTCTTGCTCGGATGCAGTTCTCCAAGAAAATAGTGACAAAAAACAGTCAACAGACTCGCTCGCTTTTGCTACTCACCAATTGAACGTTCTCGTGCCAGGCTCCTCCGCATGACTGGACGGCAGACACCATGGCGTAAGCCTGGAAGGAACTGGAAAATACTGGATTTGAACTCCTCCCCCAGACACTAGCCCACCAATCATATTAGTTACAAATGAACAACTATTGCTGGAGCTCGTGGAAGAAGGAGGCCACTGACACACCCCCCTCCTACATTGTTTAAGCTGACTGCCCGGCCCCCAGCCATTGAAATGAATGTAATTTTTCGACTCCTCCCTGGGCTACGTGAATAACGCCCAAACTAAAACATTATTCTGGCAGTGATACACTGACCAGGCCCACCAGTGTGCCGTCACTGCCCTGCTTTCTGGCTGCAGGTCGAAGAAATCTTCGCCCAGCCAAGATATGCACAGAGCCAAAGGCCATTCTCCCCCACCCCCTCAAACAAAAATACAGATTTACATGTTAGTTCACCGAGCAGCCAGCACAATTAATTGCTAGCTGCTCGGTGTTCTATCTCGCATTTTTTTCTCTCCCCCAGGGTGGTAGGGCGACGCCCATCTCGCCCCTATACACCAGCCGCCCCTGCTCAAACAACACTTACCATATTCACAATTACTCCGCGTACAAAGGATTGTCTCAGACCCGAAGGAATCCAAGACACAAGCACTAATCATGATTGACAAATTTAAGAAAAGAGGATACCCTAATGAGGTGTTACAGGATGCCCACAAAAGAGCCACAGCCAAGAACAGGCAGATGTTACTCTCTTCTCAAAAAAGTGTAAAAACAACTAAAATTACATGCGTGAGTAAATATTCTACTATCACTCCACAATTCAAGAAAATCATCAAAAGACATTGGTGTATGCTCAAAACAGAACTGGACTTCAATAACATCTTCCAGGATGAACCCACATTTGCATTTACCAGAGCTAAAAATCTCGGTGAAATCATAAAGAAACCTACTCTCACAAAACCTTTAATAACCTTTAAAGGCACTATCCCATGCAGAAACTGTAGTAATTGCAACAATATCATGGAGGGTAACACCATCACTCACCCCATGCGGGGCAACAAAATCAAGCTACAGGTTAATGGTACCTGTGACACAAAAAACATTATTTATATGCTAAAATGCCCATGCGGAAAAGCCTATGTGGGACAAACTGAACGTAAACTAAAAACAAGATTAACTGAACACAAAAGTAATATAAGAACAAAAGTGTTTAAATCAGCGGTTGCCAACCATTTCATTGAACAAAATCATCAGATTAACCAGATCAGAGCATGTATATTGGAAATTGTGGAAAAAAATGAAGAGAGAGATAATAGAAAGACTTTATTGACACGTGAAAATCACTGGATATTTCACTTGCAAACCCTGCGTCCTCAGGGGATAAATGAAAGAACTGAATTTAGTTGTTATTTATAAATCTATTAATATTCTGTCATGATTATGTTAATTGTACATTATGATACACTGTTTCCGTGGTATAATATATTGTAACTATCATCATTGCCATTAAGTGTTAGTATTGCTTAGTATGAAACACACATATAGACACTAGCCCTTTAACTGATACATGCGCGACTTTAAAACATCGTAGTACAGCCCACACGCGTCACACGCCAACTTGCATCGCGCTGAGAACGTTCTGCTTACAGCGCTGATAGAATTCAGTCTCCTGCATATTCGGTAAGAAGGAATTACGTTTAAATGCTTGTAACCCACCCGAAGCAGCTTGCACTCATTTAATATCGGAACCGCGAGCATTTGCTTTAAGCGCTTACAAACATTTGTCGGCTAATGTGCCACGCCACTTAACCTGTCTGTAAGTTGAAATAGTAACGTTACCACGTTACGTTTAATGCTTGCAGCCCACTCGAGGCAACTTGAACCTTTTTAACATTAGAACTGCTAACATTGGTTTAAAGCGTCAACGAATGCTTGTTAGTTAACGCGCTGCGCTAGCCAATCTGACTGCGAGATTAATTTGTAATGTTACTAGGCTCCAGTTAACAGCAGAAAAAACACGCATGCATTTGGTTTTAACATCGGAAAATAATCCGTACGCGTAAATGTAAATGGCTACTTCAATTGTCGAACGTAGCATAGTATGTATATCACTTGATGGTGCCAGATAATATGTGACAAAGATTTAGTGAGTTAAACATTGTTTGTTTTTGAAGAATTATTAGTGATAGATACCACTCTTTGTTTCATAGATTTCCCAGATGAAGGCCAGCAGGCCGAAATGCATTGGAATAGGAATATAAGGATTGTTGGGAACATATGGATTGTTGTAAAAGGAATTGAATACCAAGTATAAACTATTGAATACTTCCATGAATATATTTTCATAAGTATGAATAAAATACTGCAATGAAGAGCAATTTCAAGTTTGGAAAACTTTATTGATCAAAATTTGCTGGTGAATCCAGCACACCAAAAATCAGTGCCCTTCGTGACACTAGCACTGATCAGCGCTAGTGCTTTCCTCAGTTCATAGCACATACTCCAAAGCAGGGAGTAAACGAAGGAGCACGATTTACGCCTTTAACCTAAAGATTACCTTGGAGCTGTGCACGACTATCATCTAAATCATTGTCTTCAAGTACCTTGGCCAGGTAAGGCCACAGGGAGATATGGCGGCAATTCGTCAGAGTTTTAGGGTCAGCCCCTGGCTTCTTCAGGAGGGGAATGACAATGGCCTCCTTGAATGTGTCGGGAACATTGCCTTGGGACAATGACTCATTCAGGAGGGACAGGGCTGGGCCAGGGAGAGCAGAGAAAGCTTCCCTTAAGATCCATGGGGTGCAGCAGTCCCTGGATGATCCCGATTTTACTTTGGTCAACAGGTCCAGAAAAACTTTGTGACTTATTATTGGTATCTGTTCAATAGTGCAAGAGTTCATTAGCGAGGTCGGGGATAAATCAGGGTTGGAGCATATGGGGATGCTAGCCTTAATTTTGTCAATGAAGAAGTTGTTCAGAGAGTCCCGTAAGGTTTGAGAAGGCGTGGGTTTTAGTGTCACTCTGTCGGGGTTGGATAGTTCCTTAACTACAGAAAAAATTTCTTTGGACCGATTTGTGGAGGTCACAATTTTGGAAGAGAAATATGCGGCTTTTGTCGTCAGAATAGCTTTTTGGTAGTCTTTTAACACAGCTAAGTAGATGCATTTTTCCTCAGGTAGGTATTTACTTCTCCACCTCCTTTCGGATTGCCGAATGGCTCGTTTTAAGGTTTTTAAGTTGGAGGATAACCATCTCCTCCCCCTCCTCAGTGATTGGCGCACCAAGTGGGCGTAGCACCAGGAAGTGAGCAGGGCCGATTCAGCGATTATGCAGTAGTGCTGTGAGTTTCTTAAACACCAAATTCAAATACAGTACACATTTTTTAAATGTTAAAAACACCTAAAACATAGTTTAAGATTAGGTCTCAGGATCGATCCGAAGGTGGTGTTACAGCAGATTCTAGAACTGGTGTTGATGTGTCAGCTTTTAAGAAAACAAATCCATTTCACATGTATGGAAAATTAGGGCATTGGAAATGAGAGTGTAGGTTTAATGTGACTAATACTGGAAATCGGTTACAGAATGGAGGGTATACACATTCTCAGAGAAATAACATGGCCCAGACTCAACAGGCATAAATACAGAGAATTCAAAATCCTAATATAGCTCAATCAATGCAGATACCACAAGCTCCGATGCCTCAGCAAAATGTTCAGGTAGGAAGGCACGATATGAAGCAAAGTCAGCAGATGAATAGAAACTCTTTTCAAAATCAGAATGCATCACAACAGTATTTGATTCAGACAGATGATTTCGATCAGGACCCGTCAGACTGACGGTGCCTGAGGGGGAGGAGGAATGCATGCTTGGTGCAACCTCAGAGGTAGACTATAGTGGTCCATATGTGGACAGAGATGTGAATAGGAGTCATGTCTCATTCCTCATTGACACTGGTGTTATCTGCTCTCGCTCTACTGTAAAAACAGCATAGGTTCCCAACTTAGCCCTCTCTGGAGAAAGTATCCAAGTTGTAGGAGTTACAAATAAAAAGTTGTCCACTCCAATTTCTGAAGCAGTTCCTGTTAAAATTGGGTCCTTGGAGGATCAACGTCAATTTCTGGTGTGTGATTCAAGTCCAGTGAATCTGCTTGGACGCGACTTGTGCAAGCTTGAGTGTTCCATCTATTGCACACCAAAAGGTACTGAGTTTCAAACCAATGTTGTTTTTAAATTAGCTCAACGGAAATCTGACATAGGAATGTATCCTCTCTTAACAAGAGATGACTTGCCTATTGAACTAAGAGATACAGTGTGACCTAGTCTGGGACGTTACAGGTAAAGATATTAGACTAATCAAAGGCGTTGAACCAGTCCAAATCACTATCAAACCAAATCCAGAGATTCCAAGAATCCAACAATACAATTTGATTCCAAATACTATTGCCGGTATTAATCCCGTGATGGACCTCATGATTGAGCAAGAATCTTAAAGGAGATAATGGGGAGTGCATGTAACTCACCCATTATGGGCTTGCACAAGCCGAATGGCAAGTATTGTATTGTGCAGGATTTGCGGAAGGTGAATGCCATAGTTGGTCCATGTTGTCCTGTGGTACCGAATCCAGCTATGATATTGTTTCAGATTCCATGCGGATCTGAATGCTTTTCAGTCATTGACTTATGCCACGCCTTTTTCTCTATTCTGTTGCATGAGGATAGTCAATTCCTTTTTGTTTGCCATTTTGGTAATCACGTTTTGGCATGGCGCTGAGTCCCACAAGGGTTTACGAAAAACCAATTGATTTTTAATCAGATTCTCAAAAAGAATCTTGAGTCTCTGGTAATTCTCAATCATCCAGTGCTAGTACAATATATTGACAACCTACTGGTGGTGTCAAATACTAAGGAGGATTGCAAGATTGACACGATTGCCCTTTTAAACCATCTCGCTGAGAATGGACATAAAGTATCTCCAACCAAGATACAGTTTTGCCAAACAAAAGTCCTGTCCTTAGGACACCACATTGAAAATGGAGCAAATAAAGTGTCACAAGAAAGAATCTCTGCTATTCTTAACATGAGTCCACCAACTACCCAAAAAGAAGTCTGCATGTTCTTAGGAATGGTGGGTTACTGTCAACAATGGATTCCAAACTTTTCTTTACTAGCTAAACCTCTCCAGATGTTGACACACAAAGACGTGTCTGATCTGGTACCTTGGGATGACAGTTGTATGACCGCCTTCACTAAGCTGCGAGAATGCTTTTGTAGGGCACCGGCTCTGGGTATGCCTGATTACAACAAGTGCTTTGTGATATTTTGTACTGAAAGAGAGGGCTGGGCTCCTTAAGTACTGACACAAATGCATGCAAGTAGTTGCAGGCCCATAGCCTACTTCTCAGCGACTCTTGACCCTGTTTCTGCAGTGTTGCCTGGATGTTTGAAAGTGGTTGTGTCTGCATATGTGGGTCTTCAACAGTGTGAAAGTATAGTTATGGGGCATCCACTGACTGTTTTCTTTACCCCATTCAGTGGAAATTCTGCTTACATGTACCGGACACAGTATCTAACAAACAGTCAACTTACAAAGTATGAACAAATACTGTTGAGCGCAGAGAATGTGACCCTTAAAAGGTGCACTATTCTGAACCCATCCACTCTGCTGCCATGGCCTAGAAATGAAATGGTTACTGATGAAGTTGAACAAAATTGCTTGGGTGTGACCGAGTTATGCACCAAACCCTGACCTGATATACAGGATGAGCCATTGCATTAATCGGATTATGTGTTGTTTATTGATGGTTCCTGTTTGAGAGACAGTGAAGGAAATTTGAAAGCTGCCTATGCTTTTTGTACAGGTGCAGGTGTTTTGGAAGTGTCGTGGTTGTAAGGAATGTATTCAGCATAGGTTGCCAAGCTGATCACCTTGACACAGGCTTTCAGCATTTCAGAACAACTTAGAGTAACAATTTTTACTGATAGTCAGTACAGCTTTTGAGTCGTACATGACTTTGGGCAATTGTGGTCACAGCATGGATTAATGACTTCCTCTGCATCACCTTTATCAAATGGAGAAAGTGTGAGGAACCTGTTGTGGTCCCTACAATTGCCTGCCCAAATTGCAGTAGTTAAGTGTGTAGCTCATTGGCAAGGCACTGACTAAGTGGCCGTTGGTCATAGATATGCCAATGAGATCGCAAAATTTTGTGCATTAAATTCTCATACCTTTAATCGGAGTTTGTTGGATGAAACATCATACGTCACAAACCTGTTGTTCATTGCTATAGACACATGGGAAGAGGTTAGGAGATTGCAGTAAAAAGTGACAGAAGCTGAAAAGCAAAGTTGGAAGCGAGCTGTAAGCACCAAAATGGAAGATGAAGTTTGGGTTTACACTAATGGCAGACCTGTATTACCTGAGAGTTTGTTATCACCTATGTACATGTAGGAAGAGATGCAATGATATAACTGTTGAATATTTGTGCCACCGCTGGGTTGTGTGTCAACAACAAAATGCTGGAAGAAAAACTCAAGTTACATTGAGTCATGTTGGGAAATCAGCGGGTCCCTTTAACCGAATGCAAATGGACTTCATATAGATGCCACTTTGCAATGGTTGAAATATGTTTTGGTCATTGTTTGCATTTTCTCAAAATGGGTGGAAGCTTATCCAACATGAAGAAGTGACAGTTTTACAGTAGCTAAATTGTTGTTAAGAGGGGTGATTCCACATTGGATTTTGGACTTCTCTTGAGTCAGATAGAGGAACTCATTTTAACAATTAGGTCCAGAAATTGTTATGAGCAATTAGTTCCTAAAAATAGTATGTAAAGCACAAGTTGAGCAAAAGCTTAATTGCAGTTACCTTCCAGAGGCTTCTGGACTGGTGGAGCAGATACATGGCACACTGAAATCCAGATTGACGATAGTGTGCGCTTCAACATCTTTGAAGTGGCCCAATGCATTGCCTCTTGTGTTAATGAGTCTGAGAAGTACACCAGACAGGAGGACAGAATTGTTTTCCCATGAAGTCATTATGGACCAAGTGATGAGACAGCCAGCTGTCCCTGAAAACGGTCTTGTCAATATCACAGATGATCTAATTCTGGACTCCTGCATAGGTTTGGCTGATGTGCTATGTTCTGTCTCTCACCAGGTTGAAGAGGCTGCCCTTGTAGGAGCAGTGTCATGACCTCAGTCTTGGTGACTAGGTAATGGTGAAGAAGCACATGCAGAAATAGTACTTGGAACCCTGTTGGTGAGGGCCATATCAAGTGATCCTGGTTACTAACACTGCTGTGAAATGTGTGGTTCTTCCGCATTTGGTACACGCTGCCCATACTTGCAGAGTTCTATGTCCCCTTGATGATACAACAGCAGCTGTTCCTGATGTGCCGGTGGTTACTATGAGACAGGGGGAGAAGGTTAGGCAAGCGGTTGGGGACCAATAAGCAGCTGGGATAGCACTTGATTAGCCTGAGGGGGTCTAAGAGAGTCACCTATTGTCAATACTGAGGGGTCTCAGTCAGTAGAGTTGACTACGCGAGATACAGATCCTAACAAAGGGCTTAGTGCAACAAGAAGTTGTACTCAGAGACCGTTGGCCCAGAAAAGGTGAGATCCTGAGAAACTGCTTGACAAAAGGACGAGTACTATCAACTATTCCTGAAAGCTCCAAGCAGTCTGATCAGAGTGACAGTGATGATGAGTGAACAGCTGTAAGGAGATCAAAAACAGCAAGAGTACCCAGTCAAAAGTACTAATCTCCTGAATGGACTTATCTGGCAGGAAATGAATGGAAGTGTGAGTGTGCTGCCTTTTGCTTTAACAATATGAGTCCACCTGAACCTTCTTGAAACAAACTTTGTTGTGGATTTGAATTTCATTCTTGGTGTACCACTTGAAGGACTGACACAATTTATCCTGAATGTTCTCAACAATTAAATTGATATGCGTGCTTTGAATATTGAAGAAAACCATCTAATTGTACCCTGGTATTTTTGCGGTGATATTTATTGAACTGCTCAAACTACTTGTTGCTTTTTTTCTTTTCTTAATTAAATGATCTGTATTGGGTGAAGCAATGCGGGTTAACACTTGAATCTTGCAGAGATTCAAACATGTATATACTGGAATCTTTTCCATTATTGCTTTGATATTAGTTACATTGCTTATTATTTTAAACCTGCCACATTATGTACCTATAGAAGATTCTAAACTTACAACTTCTTCTGAAACTTCTAAAATTAATAGCGCTGAATCTATTGCTTTGAATGAAAACTCTTTACATCATGATTTTCCAAACACTAATTGTTCATTAAATGTGTACACTAGTCTACTAAATTAATACATTAACACAATGGATGTTGGTGATTGCTACGTATGTGTGCAATTACCTGCATCAGTTGCGGAATATGTTACCTATCATAGTTTACTGTTAACATATGTTAACCTGTCCTAAAATGCTTAAATTCACATTCTAAAGCTTCACTAGCTGTGACTACAGGCTATCAATTGAGACCAACTCAATCTGTGGGCATGGCTTATGCACACAGAATAAACCTAGCATGTAAATTAGGCAGAGCTGAAAAGAAATTCTTAGATTTAGTAGAAGGTAGATGAGGTAATGTAACAGTTGATACTAATTCACTTCCTAAATTAAATTAGAAGGCATGGCTACATTTGCTTTAGACTATCAACATAAAGGAACACTTTGCATATGCTGAAAAAGATAAAATAATAAACACAAATTTCTAGGTCTTAGTGAATGTAAACACACATGTGATGTTTATGAAAACTGGGGAAGATATTTAGGAGGCGTAGCTCCTATCTTTCCTGGAGTGTATTATATTTGTGGAAAGAATGCTTTTTATAAATTACCAAAAGGATGGTATGGTAGTTGTAATCTGGGATTTTTTTTCCCAAATATGTATCATGTGAAACAATTTGAAGGAGAATTAGAAGAAGAGAACAGGAGAATGAAGAGAGGTGTGAGGGCAAATGAAATAGTGGGTTATATCTCTGGAGTTTTAACACATTCTGTAGGAGTAGAATTAAACTCAAAGAAAATTAGAAAACTATCTGCAATAATCTACCACCATTCAGCTGAAGGATGTTCTGTTGTAGATGGTTAAAATATTTCAATAAGATCGATGGTGGTGCAAAATTGACTTGTCCTTGACATCCTTTTCTCGAAGGATGTCAGAGTTTGTCAGTTGTTAAAGGTCCAACATTTTTGTACATTCATACCAGATAAGAGCAGAGACTTAGAAAGCTACATTAAAAACAGTATTGACTTAAACAAAGACTTCAAAGATTTAAAAGCTGATGGTGCCTGAGAAATGATAGGTAAAGGATTGTCAATTGTTTGCAACTGGTTGGGTAACTTAGGTAATGGACTAGTGATTTCTATCTTGAGACCATTTGTGGCGAGCTCTTTGTGCCCAATGCTGATGATACTATGTATCAAATTCTGTAGGTATAAAAAGAATAAACATGGAGTGAAAAGAACAAGACCTGATCTTGAACTAGAAGACAAACAAGGTAAATATTTTGATTAAATGAAAGTCTAGAAGAAAAAGGCTGAAGACAACAAAACTGTGATCGGTGATGATTCACCATCAGAGGGGGGCTTGATGCAGCATAAAAGCTGATAATTCTTTACACGACATACAAACCGGATTTGACACTGAAAACGCTAATGTGCATTTTGCACACGTTGACAAAAACAACATTGAAACTAAGAAAAGTTGAAGTACCAGCATCCTAAAAGTGTGCTTGCGTTTTGTGGAAATAGAAGAGCTTAAATGCAATGAATTTAACATGCTTATTGATTGATTACTATATTATTTATGCAATGGTTATGAAAATTGTCAGTGTTGGGATTTAGCATCTCTACTGCTTTCATTGTAATACATCACATGAGACTAAAAGTGGTGCAAAAGTTACATGCAATATGCTATATGAATGAAACTTTCAGTATTAATGTTAAGTTTCATTCATTTAGCATATGACATTATTAAGATCATACTCGTATAAAAACAATTTAAGTAATATGATTTTTAAGAATCATTTACATGTATGTGTTTTGAAAATTGTGGTAGTAGGTAGGCCTGGGCCGTAAATTGCGATCCGCTCGTGGAATTTGCGGAATTTGGGTAATTTCGCAGTCCGCAGAGAACGCGGAATTGCCAAAAAATCCGCAATCCGCGGCATAGCAGAAATTTTTGCTTGTTCGCGCTTTCAACATGCGTGTTTGCAAGATATTCCCACCCAATCACGCAAACAGTGTTCGCGAACAGGAAAAAAAGTAGACCTGAGCAGAGTTCACGGAGTTCCGCTCTGTGGAACTCTGCAAAGTGAGAAAAAACTCTTCAGTGCTATGCAGAGTTCTGTAAGCGGCAGAGTGTATTAAATCACTGCGTTCGCGCTGATTTTTAGCACAGGGTGTTTGTCCTGTGCTGTAAAATCAGCATGAATGGCACCATGCACAGCGCAAGAGGGTGCTGCTTCATTCTGCTGCTCAAAAATAATTTCTACTAGAGCTGCAGCTTCCTCAACGCGAAAGGAAGGTTTCTCAATGCGAACGGTAGTGACCTTCCGCGACTGCCGGCGTTGGGAAATCTTGGTGGGAGGTGGTCTAATGTAAGATTTTCCTAGCTGGCACTTGCCAACTTAACTTTGGTGAATGGGAGCGAGGAAAAAACTAAGAGGCCCATTAGTATAGCGGGCGGATTGCCACCGCCCGTATGGCGGCGGCGATCCGCCTGCTTAAAACTTCCGCCCACTGCCAATTTCCCCCCGCCACATTACCATGGCGGGTGGGACCCGGGCGGACGGGAATACCGTCCGGCAGTTTTCCACCGGTAGGCAATCCGCCCGATTGCCTACCGGGCGGAAAAGCAGTTTATATGGTGGCGGTGTCTGGTAGACATCGCCATCCATATCACTATGCAGGCGGGGACCTGCCTTTCCGTGACGGCAACGCCGCCACAGAAAGGCAGGCGTTTTTTGACATTGGGGGCCCGTAGCAGTCCCCCAGGGATTCTTGGGGGTGGGGGGTGCACATGGGGGGTACCTATGGTACCCCCCTGCATTTCAATGTACAACGTGGCACGCACCACGCGGTGCCTGTCACGTTGTACATTGAAAGGCCTTTGTGGCATTGTGGCATTGCGGCGGGCGGTGCTCTCGGCACCGCCTGCCGCAATGTTGCAGATGCGCCATGCGCCCACCAGTGCGGTGGGCGCATGATAATCGGGAGTGAGGGACCACCGCACCCTCAGTGGGCGGTCCCGTTTCCCGAGGGTATGGCATATACTAATGGGGCCTTAAGTTTTTGGGAACTCCGTGTGCTCCACTGAGCATGGAGTGCGGAAAACTACGCAAACTCCACGAACAGAGCAGAGTTAACGCCCAGACCTACATTCAAGCTAGTCTAGCAGATCAGGGGTGATACCTGGGACCGGTTCTAGGATGCCTGTTTCTGGTCCAGGTAGGACCCAGCTTGGCAGTTCGGGCTGGACTGTTCTCATGAGGAGCAAAGTCTAGACTGATTTGCATATAACTGAGTCCAAACTGGAGTGCCATAGTGAGTAAAAGAACAATGGATTTAACCCACATCTCCTGACTAGGGGTGAATGTTTGATTTATTCAGCATTCCATCCATCATTTGTTGGCGCAACATTTGTCACCCTAAGTAGGATGGGTATGCCCAGACGAGGGTCCCTTGCTCGCTGTGCCACTGGATTCAAGCTAGTCTGGCTGATGAAGGGTGATACCCTGAAACCAGTCTCAGGATGATTGTTTCCGGTCCAGGGAGAACCCAGCTTGGCAGATCAGGCTGGACCATTCCCAGAGGAGCAGGATCAAGACTGATTTGCATGTGGCTGGGTCCAAACTGGTGTGGTGTAGTGAGCAAAAGAAAAGTCCAATTGGTCGCACACTGCTGTTCTTTGGGGTAACACGCAGGTAGGTCAGCAATGTGCGACCATTTTGGATTAGTTATTTAGTGGCTCTTTGAGCCGGGAAGCTGACGGGCTTAGGTTACGCACCTGCGTTGCTACGAGAGGTACAAACCTGATAATGATTTTAGCAGCCTACACAGCAACCCTGCACTCTTTCCTACTCCCTGCTGACGAGAGGCAACAACCTCGAAACACGTGTCCAGGGATGGCACACGCTATTCACACTTGCACTCACGACAAGAGCATAGGTGTACTCGCCGACGCTGACTACAGGGACCACAGTTCTTTGGGGTAACACGCAGGTAGATCAGCAGTGTGCGACCATTTTGGATTAGTTATTTAGTGGCTCTTTGAGCCGGGAAGCCGACGGGCTTAGGTTACGCACCTGCGTTGCTACGAGAGGTACATACCTGATAATGATTTTAGCAGCCTACACAGCAACCCTGCACTCTTTCCTACTCCCTGCTGACGAGAGGCAACAACCTCGAAACACGTGTCCAGGGATGGCACACGCTATTCACACTTGCACTCACGACACGAGCATAGGTGTACTCGCCGACGCTGACTACAGGGACCACAGTTCTTTGGGGTAACACGCAGGTAGGTCAGCAGTGTGCGACCATTTTGGATTAGTTATTTAGTGGCCCTTTGAGCCGGGAAGCCGACGGGCTTAGGTTACGCACCTGCGTTGCTACGAGAGGTACATACCTGATAATGATTTTATCAGCCTACACAGCAACCCTGCACTCTTTCCTACTCCCTGCTGACGAGAGGCAACAACCTCGAAACACGTGTCCAGGGATGGCACACGCTATTCACACTTGCACTCACGACACGAGCATAGGTGTACTCGCCGACGCTGACTACAGGGACCACAGTTCTTTGGGGTAACACGCAGGTAGGTCAGCAGTGTGCGACCATTTTGGATTAGTGAGCAAAAGAACAAAGGTTTTAGCCCAGCTCTCTTGACTGGGGGTGAATGTTTGATTTATTCAGCATTTCATCCATCATTTGTTGCTGCACCTTTTTTTCCCAAGGATGCATTATTTCATAGCCTGGTAATGGACTTTTCTAATATTATTTGTGAGTGATCTGTGGGAACTCGACCTTTGCGTAAAACAATGAATAACAACAAAGTTATAGCTCTTTGTCAACTAACCTGTGTGGACAGAATGGACAGTCATTTCTAATGAGCAGCATGAGAAAAGATGCTGCACAATCAGATTTGTACCTGACGGATGAAAGAGTGATCACATGATGGTCAGACCATTGTGGAATGACAACTGATGTCACATATGGACGATTTTAGAATAACAAAGTGTCTCTCCAAAGAAGGAGGGGGCTCTTGATCTTGAGACTTCTACTGTGTCTGCTGCTTTGGCTGCAGCTGATCAATTTGGAATGCTGGAATCGAATTGCTGAAAGCTTGATCACCTTTACATGCCCTTGCCTTTCTTTCCCTGCAAATGAACTTGCCTGCTGAACTATTTGGAGCTGTCTGGTGAGGGAGCAGATCTGACCTTTCCTGATTTTGCTCCATTCCCCTTTGCCCATGCCCATGGACCTTCCCCTAGTGGACTTTAACTTGATCCCTTTGCCCCTTCTGAGAGGACGTTTTTGAACCATCTTCCTGCTTTTATTGATAGTATGAATCTGTAACTTTAATCATCCTCTTTCTGAATAGAATACTTTGTCTATATGCATGGTTTAATACTACTAGCTGTAAGATATATAACAGGAATACTTAAAATGTTAATTATGTGCATTGATTTGGGATCTTAAATACAATAACCAAATTATCTAAATTGCCTTAGTCTTGTCATTGTATCTTAATGTTCTTTCCATAGAAACTGTGCTTATAAGTTATTAATTTCTAAATACCTGACATTGCCAGTCATAGATTATTTTCAGAATATCAGGTTCTGATGCTTATATTCTGTGTAGAAACTGATTAACTCTTAGTGTGGAAGATTCTGGTTAGACTGACATTCTTTAGGAGGTTGGGTCTTGCAATTGCAATACTTTATATGGTTGGATGACGTTACAACGCATGCTTTTACCCCGCATGCCGTTACAACAGAATTTTGTACCCTGACTTGCTGTCGGGGTTGCACTGGATACTATAATTTACTATACCAACTCCAGTCTGTGCACCAGTAGGAAAGGTGTTGAAGTGAAATCCAACACCTTAAACCCGCTACAGCAAGCCATTTTCATTGTAATGGCATGCAGGGTAAAAGCATGCATAGTAACACATGCGGTGTAACAATTGTTTCCCACTTTATTTATATAGCATGGCTCTGAGAGTAGTGTATTCGAACCTTATATCTAACTTGCGAGTTGGCTGCCAATTATTGGTTCTCATTGGGTAGCTGAATCCTGAATTCTCACCCAATGCCTCTGTGGTAAAGTGCAGAATATGCATTCAGTAACCAAAAGTTGTAAAACTCGTTTATTGGTCCAGAACAGTGATTACAATAAATAAAGCTTCTGCTGCAACACTTGCAAAACACTTACAAAATATGTAAACTCTCACAGCTGTTGCATCAATCAGTTTGCTTTCATGTGAAAATAATAAGTACTCCCAGTATATTTTTTAGTATGTTTAGATGGTACTCTATAAGTTCCATAATGCATCACATTAGTAAGTAATAGAACCGGAAGTTCTAATGTCAATAAACAAGTCTTTGATTTACTTTACTATCAACTATCTTTCATATAAAGCATTCCTATAAAAATTAAAAATTACAAATACAGATGTGTAACATTCCATAAAATAAAATAAGACTCCTTGTGTTGCTGCGTCCAGATGTGAGTTTATTCTTAGTAATCAGTAATAAATGTACAGGATACAAGCAAGAATGTAATTCAGTAAAGGCCCCAGTTAAGGCCCCACTGGGAGCAGCTGCCCTGCTGCTCAGCCTCAGATATAACTGGCAGTAGAATCAAACATACACAAAAGGAACTCTTAGGTGACATCACAGATGCAGGCTGAGCAGCAGAGAACAAACACTAAAGAAGGACAGAGAGGGAAGAAAAACAGGATATAACACATCTCCCCCCTTGACAGAAATAAGAGCAAATGAGAAACGAAGGAAAGAAGAAAAGTAGATGATAGAACATACAGCACATACAAAGTAAACCCTCTTTGCAAAGTAAGTGGAAGAGAATAAAACATCAAACAGGTGAAAGTACGAATGCAGTACCATCACCTGAAAAGGAAATGGCATGGATGCTGCATTGCTCTTAGACCAATGGGTCAGGACACTTTCATTGATGGTTTTCCAGGTTTTGTCTTGGCATGGCAGTGGAAGTAAAAACCAATAAAAAAGATGTATCAGAAATTTACATTACATGAACACTTTATACTGCACACCCATTTTAAAATAAATATTGCATATAATAAAAAAGACAAATTATAATTAATATCAACATTGATTTATCTTATTAGAAAAAAATATTTACTTAGTGACTGATGGGGTGCAATCCCACAAAGGTGGCCGAAGTCTTAACCTAAGCCACCCTGGAAGATGATAGTCTACCATACTAAAATATCTCCACCTGCCTGCCATTGCAGAGAGTTCTGTGCCTTCAGAGGAACCTCCATGCTGGTAGCTCCTTTGAAGGCACAGACATATCCGCCAGGTAGGTGGACCTCTGTGAATATGGTTGGCCAATGTGCCAGAGGTTAAAACCTCTGTCACATTCGTGCGATAGCTGTCTGCCCACCCAAATTTAAATAACCTTTGGGTCTTATTTACACTATGACAGATGGATTACTAAAAATCACTTGAAATACAGTGAACAGGACAGACTCACGTTTGTATTCTGTACACCAATACCTATATGGCCTTATTGAATATGGTGGATGCACAGCAAATTTAAAATCCTAATTTACTATTCATGGTATACAATCATCTTTAGCTGGCAGTCTAACATTAGCAAATATTGGCCGATATATTGGGCTAATACTGAATAAAGCTTCACTGCTGAGGCCTGGTGACCCTGAATATACTCTTAGTATCTAAATTAGTTTTAGCAATAAAATTAAATTGATCAAAATGTGATCCCCCTTTCAAAACTGTAATAAAATTTGGTAAAAACATACACAACACTACAAAAGTTTGAAAACTAAATTAGAAATCAAGATGCAAACACAGAATATTATGACTACTAGGTCCATGACCTCCACAGCCAAAATATTGAATAATAATAGACTGACAAATTACCTGTTTGGCTGCTTCGCCATATAACTGAGTGTACCTTGCCAATATCTTCAGCTCTTCCTGAGTGAAGTTGGGTGCCCTGCTGTGGATCCATCATCCAGCATCTCTTCTCAGCTGAACAATTATACAGCAGCAATGGAGGAGTTGTTGTTGTTTCAGTGGTGGCAAGAGCATGGTTAAGTACCCCAACGTGGTGGTGGTATTATGCTGATGGATGCAACACAATGGTTGGAGTACTTCAATCAATCCAACAGTAAGTCCACCAATGATGATGGTTGTCCAAGGAATGGGGAATGCACTACACTGGTGAAGATGTCCTCCTTCCATGCTGGATATGTACATAACTACCATGTTGTGTCTAATTTGATTATAACTTATTGTCACAAAGGTTAATGCCTGACAAGATGGTGGACAGGAACTTCAACATTAATAGACTCTAACGGCTGTCGTGTAGTTCCAAATAACACATAGGATCTGCACGTTTAGATTAAATAAACTAGGTATCCAGACTGATTCCTGACAGCCCCAAAGGATATGTTAGCCTTTAGACCAGCTAGCTCACAGTGCCACCATAAGCTCCCTAATCTTACCAAGGAGCGAATAGTATCTGACAACTATCGAACATGACAACCCTTGATCCTTCGGGGATCTTGGAAACAGTACAGCACTTTTCGCTAAGTCAAACATGCTCACTTAGTCTCAGAGAGGTATACAGAATAAACGATGGGGACGTTTACAATAAGCATTTGTTGAACCAGCATCATTCTAGTATAAAACATGTTTGCTGCGACAATCATTAGACAGAAACAGATATATAAGATTACAATACAGACAGAGTAACTAAAAGGTAGAATTCTACCATGGTGCTAAAACAGTAAATATATGCAGGTGTATATATACATGGCAGTAATCGAGTGTACTCCTATGATGCAAACCCTATCTAAATGTACCTAAGTGCACCTAACATGTATGTGGGTGTAATGCCAAGAATCCCCCAGGAAAGAGTCAACGCCATTACCTGATGGGAGAGAACAAAGGACCCCATCTTGGTCTCGAGTTGGACATCCCTCAAGGGATGTCAGACCACTGCGTGCTGGAGTTTCTGCGTGCAGGGACTTCAGCATCTCGTGTTAGCTTGGAAGCTTCTCCTCTGGTTGCCTTGTGAAGATGTGGTTCTTTTATATCCGAAAAGTAGCCTCAGGGGTTTCACCTAGATTTGTAATGGTACTGTGGGTCTGTCATTCAATGATGACGACAACTGTGACTTTTGTACAGTGTTATTATTCAGAAGATGGTAATCCTGCTGGGCATGTCCAAAGCAGGGGATTAAGGTATGATACTAAGAATCCTGATGCATAATAAATGAGGCTAGGTTTTGAAGATAACCACACAACCTTTATTGGGCACATAACTAGGCAAAAGCTTAGTGCCAGAACCATTATGTAGAGTAAGGTAGGACAAATGTAGGTAAAAGGTTGTGCAGCTACCCAGGCCTATATTGGGGTACATTGGGGCTCATAACACCTACTCCTCATACGAAGGACAATAATATTAAATGTCAAAATATGCCTGTTTAAAAAGCATAAAAACATTTCTAAAATATGAGAATAAAAACATATGAAAACATGGCATTTGTAAAAAAGATTATGCAAAACTGTAAGACCATGTAAGCACATCGAAAGCCAGGTGCTTAGTGAGAGCAGGAGAGACAACAAAACAGAACAGTGTTTTCGAATTCCAATTTGGCTTGTTTTGGAAAAAGACCGAATTATTCCCATCACATGAAGAGCCAAAGGTTTATGTGCCCTGCGTGGGAGACGCAACATCACTGTTGCTTGCATTCGCAGGTGACAGTCCCTGTAACACCTCTTGTGTCAGGTCAATGGAGTAAAGGTGGTCATCTTCAGTTTCTGCAGCAGCAGCTGAGGAAACACTTGAAGCCTGTGTGCTGGTTGTAGAGCCGGTGTCCATTCTGACAGGAGCCAAAGCATCCCATGGAGGCTCTAAGAATGCCATCATCAACATTGGAATACATTGGGGACAATGTAATATGTGGGCTTTTAGGGGTCCAGTAGTAAATCAACGTCCGAATGCGCACCCAATGGAAGAGTCAGACATATGTCCAACACACATTGGTATCCGCAGAATAGGCAGCGGAGCACAGGCAAAATGCAGTCAACCCAGACTGATCTGAACGAAAGGAACGAATACTCACTTAGCTCCCGAAGACAAGGTGCACCCAGATGGATTACCATGTGCTCATGCCAACATTGCACCAGCAGTGCTTTTACCATCTCCTTGAAAACTGGGCCGTCCATTGTGTAGCAGAACAATTAAAACTAGGATACCCACTACAAGTAGTTGGACCAACGGAAGCTCTCCAAAAACACTTCCCAATATGGAGTGTATAAATGATGGAATACCTCTGAAGATTGTCTGACAGGTGCTCAATAGTCTAGAATGTATGCTCTTAAATAGGTGCACAATCCCACATGTATCACACATGTTACAGATACGATGTACCATTTCTCCGAAATGGAGCGGAATGTTTGTCCGGACTAGTGCCTGTATCTCAGCGAAGACCTTGCAACCTGGAGATCAAACGTCTCTCGGGCTGAGGTTAAGGCCACATCCTTCTGTAACAACATGGCTTTCAGTCTTCTGAGAGAATCAAACCATAAATGGGAAACATCCATTGAAGGCCATAGTGTTGCCTCCCTAACTGTGTGATTCAGTGGAAACAATACTTGCTTACAACAAGTAACCCTGGAACTTACTGTGACCAGATATGTGATCCCTGGTACCAACTCACAACAACCTTGATCACTCAAAATCAATTAACTCCCATTCGAGAGTAGTTTGAACACCAGGATGAATCATGGCAGCTGGGGATCCTTTCAAGTGACGCAATAGGTTTGCAAACAAAGCATTTCAGGCTACGTGAAGCAAAATATCCTGACAAATTACAGAACCACTTAAAGTACTCTCACAGTCTGAACCACTGAGAAAAACTTCAGTGTCCCTGTTCCTGCATCTAAATCTGTACGGTAATACCCAAGGTTCATGTACGTACCCCTCTCCCAAAGCTTCATACCTGCCTACCTGGTGATGCTGTAGACAGTATTGAAATTGGAATGTCATGACTGGAAGTGTAATATACCCATTCTGTGGAGGTTGACTCAGCCATGGTAAAAGGTAATTGGTCCAATTTTTCAATGTGCAACTTTGAATATTTTGCATGTCTTTGTGCCATTGTTGTCTATCTTTCTGTTAGATTGCATGCAGAAAACAAAGAAGTACTGTTGATATACCCCAGGGCACGTGACCAATATGCTGTGATTGCAGCATCCATCTTGATAATAGAATGGATAGCAATTGCGATTGCCCATGTTGAAGAATAGGCAAATCCTGTTCTATTATATCTATTGCAGAAGACACAATGTTGCCCAGTGAATATTTCCTGGATGTTATTGTGGTCATGCCATTGTCGACCACTCCCAAAGCCTTTTCTAGGTTAACCCTGTCAATCTCACGTTGTCTCTTAGAAGCTTCCTGTTGAGAGATCTTCCAAACCTCATTGTAAGTGACTTAAAGGAAGCGCTTCTGATGTGGTTTCTGGGGATCGAACAAAAAAATCCCCAAGATCTATGTCATCTGAGAGTAAGGACAAGTGTTGTTTAGTAGTAGAAGTATAAGCTTTATTCGATATAAAAATATCATAAAAGCAGTACATTTCCGAATAAAAATAAACACATTATTTACAAGGTTAAAATTTTAAAAAGTAATTAAATCATCATGTAAGACAGCTTATACAATATAATTTCCAATACATATTTTAGTTCGTAGTTTTGTTTTTTTTAAAACCTTAAAAAATCTAAAGCTAGTTGTATGGACTGAACCCCTATATGAAAAAGAGGGACCCGATCCTTAAACCTTAGCTAAGTGGATGCTAATCACAATTAATGTCTGCACTGTTTAGACAGGGAGGCTTCCTGGCCAGTATCTTACTTCTAATTAGCCAGGCAGAGCCCAAGAATTTAGCCACCCCGCAATCAAGGTAAGAGAGGAGGTATCTGTACATAAGATGCGGAGAGAATTACGATGGCTCATTGGGCCCAATAATTGACAAACCGGCTTTAGCCACCTCTTTCTAGGGAGCCTGTACGCCGGGCAGGCAAACAAGAAATGTGCAGTTGACTCATTATGATAAGCACAGCCCGGGCAGGGTGAAGGTGTCATGGTTGGCCCTTTCCAGTGTGCAACAAAGCTATTGGTCGGAAGAGTCCCAAATCTCAGCTTCATGTATAATACCCTGTGTCTAGGGATCTGGATAAAGTCTAGATAGGGTTCCAATGTGCAGGTATGTTTTGTGGGTGGTGTCTGGCTACGCCAAGCCTCATTTAGACCAATGGCAGATAGAAGTTTCCGGAGGTCTGTTAGCCATTTTATCTTGCTCCCAGAGTCCGCTGCAACAAGTTCATCAAGAGCTGCTGCATAATGGGACAGTCCTTTTGATACGAGCCCAAAACAGAAGGGGGCGCAGACGTACTATATCTTGGAGTGAGTGTCTCCCTAGGTCAAAAAATAGAGGCTTCAAGGGCGTTGAAATGGGTAAGGAGAGCATATCTCTCATGAACTTATTTTCCGACGTGGCAAGTTCACTCACATTCTGAAAGCCCCAAAGCTCAGAACCATACAGGGCCGACGAAAGCGCTTTACCGGCATAGACCGCGAGCACAGGGGCCACAGGCCTACACCCAGCAAGACGCTGTTCTCTCAAGATGGCGCCAGATGTCCTCTTATGATTTAAGAGCATCTTGGCAAGGTGGGGACCCCATTTCATATCATTAGCAAGGCAAATTTCCAAGTAATCAAACCCCTCCACATTGTCCAACGGAACAGCATCCAGGGTAAAGTGGTTTTTGAAGCGTTTGGACGGGTTAATACACATGGTCTTGGTTTTGGTGGTGTTAACTATCAGACCATGCGAGTCGCAAAAAGTGCCAAACCTGTTCAAAAGCCTCTGAAGACCCCCCGGGGATTTTGAAATCAAGAGAGTATCGTCTGCAAACAGGAGGGTCGGGATCTTCTCCCCGGCCAGTGATGGAGCATCGGCCGGGTCCTGGCGTAAAAAGTCACCACCCCGTTGATGTAAAGAGAAAACAGGGTGGGTGCCAGTACACATCCCTGGCGAACACCCCTGTTCACAGCGATTCTCTCAGTCAGTTGCCCTTGAGACCCCCATCTTACTTTGGCATAATTGCCATTGTGTAGGCGCTGGATGATGTCGAGCACCAGAGGGGGAATACCTAGTTGTTGTAAGGTATACCAAAGTTTCCCCCGGGGTACTAGATCAAAGGCGGTCTTCAGATCTATGAAAGCCAGATACAAACTGCCCCTTCCCAGAAGTACTGTCTTCCAATAGATCATAAGGAATCTGAAGACCTGATCGATTGTTCCCATCTTGGTCCTAAAGCCAGCTTGAAAGTGGGACAGGATATTATTGTCTTCCTCCAAGTTCCCATCCTAACTAGTAGGACCCTGCCAACCACTTTCTGTATCACATCGATTAAACTAATCGGTCGGTAGTTGGCAGGGTCTTCCCTGTTCCCCTTTTTAAAAATAGGGACCACCTCAGCGCCTTTCCAAGAGTCTGGCACAGGTGATCCTCTTGCTATCAAATTCAGGGTCAGAAGGATGAGAACTGCCCATGTCTCAGAAAAATGCAAAAGCAAATCACCAGGAAGTCCGTCTGGACCTGCCGCTTTACCTGGGGCTATACTTTTAATTGCTATCATCACCTCACCCAAGGCAAAGGGATCCAGATGATAGCCAGGGCCACTAGTAGGGGGTAGGCAAGCCGTGTCGAGAGAAAGGGAAGGATTAGCATCATCAGAATACAGTTTAGAGAAATGAAGCGACCATTGGCTGGCAGTTACATGGTTGGACATTAAGGGGTAGGTACTTCGGGCCCTCTTATTAATAAGGTCCCAAAAGCCTTTCGAGTCTTTCTCGTTGGATGAATGTTTTAATTTATCCAAATGGATCTCGTCCCAGCTTTTCTTGGCCTCCCTCTGGGCCTCGGAGTACTCCTTCCTAGCTCTAGAAACTGCCAGGGAATCTTTTTTCCTGACTTCCAAAATAAGAGCAGCCCTTTTTTCCTTGCATTTAGTAGAATACCAAGGGTTCCCAGCCTTTGCCTGTGTGCCTCTGGTGCCAGCATTGCCTCTAACAATAAAAAAGGCACTCAGATTAGAGATAAAATCTTGGTAGGTTAGCTCTTATGAAAGTTAAATTGAGCCGGGGCAGATTTAGCATAATTTGAAAATTTGCTAATCTCAGCATCTAGAATGCCCTTAATGCTTGCCAATTTGTGTTCCTGGATAGCAACTGTCTGCCATTTGAGGCGTCTGCAGCAGTTGGTAGGAATTACTTCTCTAGTGGACAGAATCGGTCGGCTCATTGCCTCAACGCCAGGTGCCAGCCAGACATTATCTTCAGAGAGAAAACAGGCCCCACTGTCTACACTGAACTGATATCGTTAAGCCCAAGGGTGGGTCAAATCAGATGGAATTAGGCCTCGGGCCGGAGCAAGTTCAAAGGAATCAAGAGAGCAAAGAAAATAAAAGAAACATATTTTATTGAGACAACAATAATCTGATAATGGTTTTAACCAAAGAGATATACATTATAATAAACCGTTAGTAATAGCTATAAAAACACAGTCCCACACGGAGACACAAACAGACACGCTTTCATTCAAACAACACATTCATATTTGTGACAAAACAAATGCAAATAGGCTCTTTATATATACAGTTATTATCCGCACATAAAAAATCGCATCCATATTCGAAACGGGCTAATACAGTCCCATTTGGTGGGAATAGTTAAAGTTCTTTCAATGGGCCCACAAGGGCAGGAGCCAACGCACGTTTCGGTGTAAACTACACCTTCATCAGGGCAACGACGATGTAAGGTGTGTGGGACAACACAGAACGGGTCTTTCACAGAACTGTATGCAAATCGGCTCTTCAAAACGATATAGAAGAGGCAAGAGCTAAACGTCAAAGGGGACACAAGTGTTCAAGGAGATGGTGAGATAAACTATGTTCCTAGATCAAATGGAGGTTAAAGAGCTGCAGTCAAAGGGCCAACCCCATTCGGCCTGTCAGTGGTAGGCCCCCAAATTATGTATGTCCAGCCCAGAGGGTATTTCTTTGGCTGGCCGTCCAATCGAGTGGTACGCGAATAGTCCACAAACAGATTCTTGAAAACTCAGCAAATGGGGGGGGGGGAAGAGATGCGGCAGATATCAGGTTCGTCAATAGGGTGGATAATCGTTGATGAACACGGTGCTCAAACGAAAACCAGGTCCAGCAGGATGAATGCGGCAATATCAGGTCCGGATGGCGCCAACGATTATCCACCCTATTGACTACCATTGACAGGCCGAATGGGGTTAGCCCTTTGACTGCAGCTCTTTAACCTCCATTTGATCTAGGAACATAGTTTATCTCACCATCTCCTTGAACACTTGTGTCCCCTCTGACGTTTAGCTCTTGCCTCTTCTATATCGTTTTGAAGAGCCGATTTGCATACAGTTCTGTGAAAGACCCGTTCTGTGTTGTCCCACACACCTTACATCGTCGTTGCCCTGATGAAGGTGTAGTTTACACCGAAACGTGCGTTGGCTCCTGCCATTGTGGGCCCATTGAAAGAACTTTAACTATTCCCACCAAATGGGACTGTATTAGCCTGTTTCGAATATGGATGCGATTTTTTATGTGCGGATAATAACTGTATATATAAAGAGCCTATTTGCATTTGTTTTGTCACAAATATGAATGTGTTGTTTGAATGAAAGTGTGTCTGTTTGTGTCTCCGTGTGGGACTGTGTTTTTATAGCTATTACTAACGGTTTATTATAATGTATATCTCTTTGGTTAAAACCATTATCAGATTATTGTTGTCTCAATAAAATATGTTTCTTTTATTTTCTTTGCTCTCTTGATTCCTTTGAACTTGCTCCGGCCCGAGGCCTAATTCCATCTGATTTGACCCACCCTTGGGCTTAACGATATCAGTTCAGTGTAGACAGTGGGGCCTGTTTTCTCTCTGAAGGTTTCCGTTGTTCTCTCTTCCCCTGTCTACCCATCCTACCCCTAGGGACACCCCTTCTTATGGCCAGCCAGACATTATTTAATACTAAACATAGGGGATTGTGGTCACTGTCTGTGGAAGATTTAACTTCCATGTCTAGTAAGTCGTGCCATAGCCTGACATACATGAGAATATAATCAATCCTGAAAGGGGAACAAATCCTATTAAAAGTGGGCGCCCCGTGTAGATCTGAATGAGATCTTCCATTTACTGCTCTAAGGTTAAACTCCTGTACAAGGGCATTTAATTGGATAACCCTCTGAGACCACTTCCTAATGGGGGTAGGGCAAGGGCCGGAATGTTCCATTTGGCATCTTCTTCGGCAATGCCAAGAAAGTCCTCCTCACCGAGCGGTTCAAAAGTACAATTTAAGTCTCCCCCTATAATAATATAGGAAGACGGGGGGATGCCGGAGAGCATACTTTCCAGCGTTGATATGGTTGCGGAGCCCAGGGCACCCTTAGAGCCCCTAGCGTAGATGTTAAAAAGGTCCAGTGTGGGTCTATTGGGTGCTCCGCCTACTGTTAAATGCAAGATGTCATGTGAAATGCAGTTGTGGGAGGAGATTGACCAATTCAGGGAGGTACTGACCCATATGTGGAGACCTCCAGATGGGCGTCCCTTACTTGATCTAATGGCCGGGCAAAAATAGGTAGAGTAGCCTGACTTATGTAGAGGTTTCAGGCTCCAGGTGTCCTGAAATAAACAAATTTCGTATTTCCCAACCCGAGCGTTCCATTCAGGAAGAGCTAGCTTCTTCTCTAGTCCCGCTATATTCCAAGAAATAATGTGAAGTGTGGGTTTATTTGATATAACCGATATTCCAGGAGCACCTGCGATAACATGTGGTGTCAGGTTGGTAAGGGGTTCCCTATTCTCACAATAGTATTGAGGAAAAAGGGTATCTGGGGAAAAATGGCCACTGGGGGGAGAGGCGACACTAGAACCAGTACTAGATGGTGATATCAGTCAGTCCACCCTATTCAGGCCAGAATCCCCCCTAGTTTCCCCCGATGGCATTTGGGGTTTAGCTCCCAGTGGGGCCCAAAGCGGTATACGCCTAATTTGAATGGACGAGAAGTCAGGAGAAGAAGAACGAAATTCCAAGGCCACTAAATTCTCGGCCTAGTTAGCATCTACAAGTTCCAGCTCAATACAGTCAACCGGGGAGTTATGAACCGATAATCTCTTTGCCCTGATAATATCCTCCCTGATAATGGATCTACAACCCTGTAGCCAGTGTATGGCCTTGTTACAGAGTGATTCGCCACCGTCGAACCCCCGGTTGGGGGGGGGTTTGGGGACTTTGACCAAATATACTGTGTTCCTGTGATTTGGGACCGTGTCTGGATGATGTGGACCAGGTGTCCCGATAATATTTACCGGGGCATCCTGCTCAGTGGGAAAGTGGGTTTGAGAAGCCCTGAAGTTGCCCCCCCTAAAAATTTCACTTATGCGGATGGGCCTAATTGCCCTTACTTTTTCCGCATAACTAGTCTTGGAAATAGGGAAAGGAGACAAGCAGGGTGGGGCACTTACAGGGTTAGACGAACCACAAGATCCTCTGGTAGATACCAGTTCGGAGGTGACAGTCCGCGAACTAGCAATGTGCGCAGCTACGGGAGGAAGGGTTGTTATAGGCTGGGCAATGTATGGAGGCAAGGGGGTACTTAACTTGGCGTTAAGGGTTTCAATGATCTTACTAAGTGAGATCACTACGCCCTGAAGAGAATCGACTTTCTCCATGAGACTCTCGAAGGATGCTTTGCAGGTACAAGGGGTCGGAGGGGCCGCGATCTCAGCGGGACCGCACCTACTGCGAAATGGACAATCTACAGTCTCGACTGTCTCTGGTGCGGATTCCAGCTCTGAAAAGTGATTTGAGCAGGGAATGAATTGCAGGGATTTGTCGGGACATTTCTTGGGTCCATGGCCCCCTTTCACTGGAGGTTTGGATCGGGGAGCAGGGGAATCCAAAGCTAATGTGAATCTAGTGTCATCCATAACTGAACTGTGAGAAATGGGATTAGGGTGCATGGCAATTTTGTTTAAATTCTTTTTTAAAAACATGGACGGTATGCCCTTTTGGGGAATTTTACCCGACCCCTCTTCATTGCCCACGGCAGACCTCGTGATGTTCCCTCCCAAAATGTCTTCACAGTCAGTGACGATGTTCTCAATTCTGTCTATAACACAATTACTAGCAGCGTGTTTGGTGATTTTGGACTTTTTACCCTTTTTGCTACCCGCAGTGCCCCCACCCTCCATTGCCTTTCTCTTGCCCATTCTCTGGCAATGACAATAATAAATGTGTTGTCAAATGCACTTAAACAAAATAATGCAGTACAGAGTCCGTTAGACTATACAAACGTAGAACAGGGCTTCAATGAAGATTGGCAGTTCGGGTGCTCGCCCCTCACAATGATCATATATCTTGAGTCTTAAATGATGCAAATACACAGTACCTTTATGCCCGTGGCCTGGGGAGTTAGAGGGGAAGCCCTGTCCTGTCTCTTCCTGGCTCCGACGGACAAGGACGGGCCCGCCCTTGGCCCGGGCTTTGCCCGGGCGCGTCCGGCGCCGCGGTCGATTTCGGCGCTTTTGTCAGCGTGAGTGCCCGCTAGCCACACCTCCAACCAGCAGCAATGGGGTCTGGGACATGCAGTTTCCTGGCTCTCTGGTGGCCTTGGGTGATGTGTTGTTTCACCTGGGACTGTGTTGAGGTATTTAGCCACTCTAGGCATAACTTCCCAACACTGTAGGATGTCACCACCCCTGAGTGTTCTTGTTGTATGTAGCGTTGGTCAGGCATATGGATACTAAACCCTTCAGTGGTACCCCTGAATCTTGACTGACACCTGTTTGTGTCGATAGGCCAAACCAACCATCCTTTCCAATTGGGGTCTGATGAGATGTACGAACCATCATGTAGAATGTCATCTAATGTATCCTCACTATTTTGTGTAAAATTTTGCCATCCCTCAAAGTGTGAAATCGAGGGCATCCGAGGCATGTTCAGGTCAGTGACCTTTGCTAGACCAGGACAGGATGTTGCACTGTGTCGTTCAGAAAGATCATTTGCTGTGGTATGAGGCATGCTCTAAATAGAGCCTTAGTTCACTGAATGTGCCAATCTTTAGTCCCCCAGACAGATTTTGTGTCTATGGCGTCCCTCCAGAATTCAAAACCCTGTAAAGACAGTTGGGAAATAAAGGAAGCAGAGTATATCTGTTTCTTATTGGTAAACATATTTTTCTTTGCAGGTGTAGTCTCAAGCTTATAATGATAAAATCTTGGGTCTAAAGTGTTAAACCCAGAAAAATAAGCACATTTCTGTACAAATGTTGTTGAACTACTGTTAGACATGGGATTTCTGGTTGGCTGAGGCTTGCGCCAAAGCCAGGCAGAAACCACCACTCTAGTCAGGGTAAAGGGGAAACAGACACTGTTGATAACCCCTGCTCACCCCCTTGGTAGCTTGGCACAAGCAGACAGGCTTATCCCCAAGGCAATGTGTAAAGTATTTGCACCAACACCCACAATAACACCGTGAAACACCACAAATGCACACCACACAGGTACTTTATAAAAATAGATTCTTTTATCTAAAATTAGGCAAGACCAAATGACATAAATGCCTACATACACAATAAACTTGGTTGCAAAACGGTTCTCTTGTAGTGTTCTCTTGGTTTACAGTTCCGTTATTATCAAGGATCATTGGTAAAGATATAGTCCCAACCAAGGGGACTCAATCAAGATAGTTCAGGCAATACGGGTGCCCGGTACCGCAGCTGGTATCTGGAAATGCTGCTTGTGATATCAGAACGGGACTCAGACCTTTAGTTAAGCCCTCGCGATCCAAGTTATCTTAATCTGCTACCAATATCAGCCAGGTAACCAGCGCAACACACAAGCCGCCGGCAGTGCACACGGCGAGCATTGCGGTAGGCGCAAGCTCCAGCAAGAGACCGGAGCCAGTTACCTGAGGGACGTGCGCCTTTGCAGTCTGGGCGGCTCAATGGGGCTTCCTGGCAAGGCAGGCTCCTTCTTCCTGACACTCCCCGGCCTCCGGCGCAGCTCTCCTTGTCCCGGCCAAAGGGAGGGGAAGCCCTCGAAGACGGATTTGTTTTCTTCACGCTCCCCGGCCGTAGGTGCAGCTCTGCTCTTCCGGACAGAAAGAGGGGGAAGCCCTCGAGGCAGGACCAATAGGAGCACGTTACGCCGGTGATGCTGCAAAACTCCTGGGTGGCTGGAACCAATTCCAGCTCGACCTTTTCCGATGACGATGAGGAAATCCCTGGAGGCTGGGCCAATCCCAGCGCGGCACAGCGGTGATGTCAGCGGACCTCGGGCCAGCGGCGGTGAAGCATTATCATGGCTCCTCTCTCCTCGGCGAACCTGGCCTCAGGCTATTGGCTTGAGATGCGGTGGTGGAGACAAAGAGAGGTAACGCAGCACGCTTGGCAAATGGGGGCTGGTGGTGAAGAGATACCGGCCCTCAGTGCGTGTTTCTTGCCACGGGTGACTTTTCTTGTGTGCCGACTGCACACCGAAGAACAGACCACCCACAGGCACCGACTGTGCACCGCGACACGCACTCAGCTTGCAATAAAGGTCGTTTCTGGGAATCTTGATATCCCTGTGTTCCCAACAGGAGGCCAGCTCTTCTCAGGCTCTTGGAGACTCTGGTCAGACACAGCACACAGCAAAGTCTTGGTTTCAAGCAGGTGGGGGGAAACACAGCAAACAGAAAAGTCTCCTTTTTCTCTCCTTCAGTTGAATCAGCAAAAACTGCAGGTCAGCCCCAGAGCACACAGCAAGGGCAATCTTCCTTCATAGTTTCTTCAGCTGTTCTTCTTCTGGCAGAGGTTCCCTCTTGATTGTAGAAGTCTTTGGCAAACTTTCCCTGAGTTTCAACAGGAGGCCAGCTCTTCTCAGGCCCTTGGAGACACTTATTCCTGGACACAACACACAGACAAGTCCTTTCTTCAAGCAGGTGGGGGGAACACAGCACACAGCAAAATCCCCCGTCCCCTTCCTTAGTAGTATCAGCAAACTGTAGGTCAGCCCCAGAACACACAGCAAGGGCAGTCTTCCTTTCCAGTCTCTTCAACTGATCTTCTTTGGCAGGGATTCCTCTTGTTGGCAAAAGTAGTCTAATTTTACTGGGATTTCAGCTCTTACTTTTATACCCCAAAAGTCTTTGTTCTTACATGTGTGAGGGGTCCAGGATCCAGTGCAAACCAGTTCTAGGTGCCCTCTGCCAGGGCATGTCTTCTTCCTTTGTGAGTTTGGGCAAGGGCCATCAGACGCACCGCAGGAGGTGGAGCCAGCATTGTGGAAGGCAGGCACAGTCCCATTCAGGCCCAGGTGCAACTCCTCCCACCACTCTAAGTGCAGATTGGTCTATTCAGCCTAGTGCTGACTCACCCACCCTCCTGTAGCCACCCTAGCCCCTGTCAATCACAAACCAGAAAGTCAATACACAAACAGGCAGAGGCACACAGAAAGGTTGAACAAGAAAATAGACACTTTCTAAAAGTGCTATTCTCAAACATAATTTAAAAACCATCCTCCCTAAAATATGTATTATTAAATTCTGAGTTCAGGGACACCAGATTTCAATTTTCTACCTTGCTCCTATGGGAAGATAAGCAGGTAAACATTATACACAGCATTCCCCATTCTAGCATATGGGCAAGATCGCCTTTCAATAGTGAAAAACGAAAATGGCAGTATTTCACTATCAGGACATGTTACCCACATTAGTACATGTCCTACCTTTCACATACACTGCACCCTACCCAGGTGGGTACCTTGGGCCTACCATCGGGGTGTCCAATGTGTAAGAAAAGAGAAGGGGAAGGCCTGGTCAGTGTGTACACTGGCCAGGACAACATGGCAGTTCACAGACTGCGCACAGGCACTGCAGTGGCAGGCCTGAGACACCATTTTAGGGCTACTCAGGTGGGTGGCACAATCAGTGCTGCAGGCCCATTAGTAGCATTTGAATTACCAGCCCTGGCACACTCAGTGCACTTTACTAGGGATCTACTGGTAAAACAAATATGCCAATCATGGATAACCAATCACAAAACAATTTACAGAGAGAGCATATGTACTTTAGCACTCATCAGCAGTGGTAAAGTACCCAGAGTTCTATAGCCAACAACCACTGGTCAGGAAAGAAAAGGGGGAAAAAGCAAAAAGTTTTGGGATAACCCCGCAAAAATGGCCATTTCCAACAACTACCCTTTGGCGGTGTTGGGCAATGTTCCCATTGATGATAAGAGAAAACATTATATGGCATACTAGCTTTGTGCAAGAAATGATGACCATAGTGTTGGCAACAATATTTGGTGTCAAAATCAGATGTATCATCATACAATTCATTCTTTGAAAATACAGCAGATCGTTCCAAATCAGACAGCATATCAATTAATCAATCAGGGGATTGGAAGCACGCTACTCACCCATGAGGGTCTCAAGGCGCTGGGGGTGGTTTCAGCAGATCAGTTTAGCCGAAAAGCCAGGTCTTGAGGGTCTTCCTGAAGGTGTTCAGGGAGGGGGCGCGTCTGATGTCTGTTCCATGTCTTGGCTGCAATGTGGGAGAAGGATCTTCTGCCTGCTCTGGCTCTGTGGATGCATGGGGTTTCGGCAAGTGTGAGGTTGGCAGATCGGAGGTTTCTTTTTGGTAAATGGAAGTTGATCCTGTCGTTGAGGTATTTGGGTCCGTTGTTGTGTAGGCATTTGTAGGCGTGAGTGAGGATATTGAAGGTGACTCTTTTCTCCACGGGGAGCCAGTGGAGTCCACCTGGTGTTGGCTGATGTGTTCATGCCGTGGGATGCAGAGGATGAGTCTTGCAGTGGTGTTCTGTATGGTATTGAGTTTGCGTTTCCATAGTCCAGTCTGCTGGTCATGTGTGCGTGGGTAACTGTTTTCCTTGATTCCAGTGGGATCCATTTGAAGGTCTTGCAGATGATGTGGAGTTTGTTGAAGCAGCTGGAGGTTATGGTGTTGATCTTTCGGTTCATGGTGAGTGATGAGTCGAGTACGATGCTGAGGGTTTTGGCGTGGTCTGAGGGGGTAGATGGGCTTCCGAGGGCCGTTGGCCACCAGGTGCTATCCCATGCCGAGGGGGTCCCAAAACCTCTGTCTTCTCGGCATTGAGTTTCAGGCAGCTGCTGGTCATCCAGACTGTGACCTCCTGCATTCCTGGAAGTTGAGTTTGGCCTTTAGTGAGGGAGAGGATAAGCTGGATGTAGTCTGCGTAGGATATGATGTTGAGGCCGTGTTGTTGGACCCTGGCAGCAAGGGGGGCCATATAGATGTTAAAGAGGGTCAAGCTCAGGAATGATCCTTATGGGACTCCGCAGGTGATTTTCTTGGGGTCGTTGAGGAAGGGTGGTAGTCTGATCCCTTGGCTTCTTCCGGTGAGGAATGAACGGATCCAGTCCAGGCTGTTCCTTGTATGCCGGCATCTTGTAGTCTTGCGAGTAGTGTGCGGTGGGAGACGGTATCGAAGGCTGCTGATAGGTCGAGTAGGATGAGGGCTGCGGAGTGGCCTTGGTCCAGGAGGGTACGGATGCCCTCTGAGGCGGCGAGTAGGGCTTTCGCAATGCTGTGGTTGCTTCTGAATCCAGATTGTGACGGGTCAAGGATGGTGTTCCTTTCGATGTATCGTGTCAGTTCTTTGTTGATTATCTTCTCTGCGATTTTGGCTGCGAAGGGGAGGAGCGAGATGGGCAGGTAGTACTTGAGGTCGGTGGGGTCGGCCGTGGGCTTCTTTACCAGGGGCCTGACTTCTGCACGTTTCCAGTCGTCTGGGAAGGTGCCTGCTCTGATGGTGGTGTTGATGGTGTGCTGTAGTTTGGGTGCGATGGCGGCTGCAGCTCTGTGGTAGATGTGCGGGGGTAGGGGTCGGTGGGAACCCCTGAGAGGATGCTTTTCATGGTCGAGGCAGTGTCTTTGTCTCTAGGGGGCGGGGTGTGTCTGCGGCGTCTGGAGGGTAGTCGATGAAGTTGTCATAGGTTCCGAGTTTGTCGCAGAGGTCCTGGGATGGGGTGATGTCTATGGTTCCGCTGCGGGGGTTGGTGAATTCCTGGATGACACTTAAGAGTTCTTTGGAGTTGGTGGAGTTGGTTCGGATTTTGATTGTGGATGAAACTCTTCTTGGTTGTTCTGATTTGGTTGTGGTAGTCTGTCATGGCGTCCCTGTAGCTGGAGTAGTTTTTGGGTGTCTTGGTGTTTTTCCAATTCTTCTCCAGGCATCTGCAGGTTCACCTGTCTTTTTGGAGGTCGTTTGTGATCCAGGCGGCTTTCCTGGGGCGCTGTCTGCCAGGGTTGTGTAGTGGGGCGAGCTCATCTGCGCAGTTGGAGATCCAAGTGTGGAGTCCTCTGGCTGTGCTGATTGCATCAGATGTCCTGGTGTGTACGTCCCGGGTGAGGGTGGAGTTAAGTTGCTCATCTGTAACTTTGCTCCAGTTTCTTCGTGGTGGGCGTGGGGTGGGTATGGGTGCCTTCGGTTTGTCGACGGTGAAGTGAATGCAGTGGTGGTCGGTCCATGGTGGTTGTGTTGTGTGGATGTTGTGTCCTGCGGTGAAGATGGGGTCAATTGTGTGTCCTGCTCTGTGGGTAGGAGTCTTGATGAGTTGTTTGAATCCGATGTTGGTGAGGTTGTTCTGGAGGGCGGTGCAGTGGTGGTCGCTGGGATTCTCGAGGTGGAAGTTCAGATCTCCGATGAGTATGTAATTCATTGAGGTGATGGTGTGGGGGGCAAGGAAATCGGTGATGGTGGAGGCAAAGGGTGTCCGGGGAGCGGGTGGCCTATAGACGAGGGTCCATCGGAGTGTGGTGTTGGGGCTGGTCTGTATCTGGAAGCGCAGGTGTTCCACATCGAGGAAGGTTTTGCTGGAGGTGGAGAGTCGTAGGGTGCTCTTGAGGGTGATGGCGAGCCCCCCTCCTCTGTGGTTTGGGTGGTCCTTCCTCTGGATTTTGTAGCCATCTGGGGTGAGGAGGGTGGTAGTGTCATAGCGGCAGATGGTCTGTGATCCTGGGTACCTGGCACTGGTCGCGGGGAGGTCACTGATAGCACAGACGGGCGGGCTTGCCTTAGGTGTGCCTTTGGCGCACCAGCGGCCGCCATTAAGTAGGGGAGAGGGGAGGGACGAGCAGCTGGGAGGCGGGAGAGTGGGAGGTCAGGGCGAAGCGGTTTCGGCGGGAAACGAAGGGGAAGGCAGAAAGAAGGCGGAGGGCACAGGCAACGGGCACAACGCAGGGCAATAAAGATAACAAAAAGAAAAAAGTCACAACATAGGCACAATCAGGGAGAGATAGGCAACGGACTCAATGCGGGACAATAATAAAGATAAAATGAAAAAAGTCACAACACAGGCACAATCAGGGAGAGATAGGCAACGGGCACCACGCGGGTGAACAATAACGGATACAATAAAAATCAGGGAGAGATAGTCAATAGGCAAGAATAACAATAACTATACCGGTGCAGCAAGCAGTGAGAGAAGCAGCGGGCATCAGCGGGTTACAGCGTGGTCTTGATCACTGCCTGGGAGGGTTCAGGGGCAGAGCACGGCACGGCGGAGCTGGGGAAGAGCAGACCTCAGACCGAGGGTTAGAGGTCTTGCTCGCGCTTCCCCGCAGCAACCGCCATTAAGTAGGGGAGGGATGTGCAGCTGGGAGGTGGGGGCGGTCAGGGCAAAGCGGTTTCGGTGGGAAATGTGGGAAACGTGGGGGGGAAGGCAGCAAGAAGACACCGGGCACAACGTGGGACAATAACAAAGAGAAAATGAAAAAAAATCACAATATATGCACAATCAGGGAGAGATAGGCAACGGGCATAACACAGGGGGACAAAAAAGATAAAATGAAAATGTCATAACAAAGGCACAATCAGGGAGGGATAGTCAATAGGCAAGAATAACAATAACTATACCGGCGCAGCAAGCAGTGAGAGCAGCAGCGGGCACCAGCTGGTTACAGTGTGGTCTCGAATACTGCCTGGGATGGTTCAGGGGCAGAGCATGGCATGGCGGAGCTGCTGGGGAAGAGCAGACCTCAGACTGAGGGTTAGAGGTCTTACTCCTACCATAGTAATTACAGTTTCAAAGTCCCAATAGTCAGAGAAAGTATTGGATGTGATGATATCACTTAACAAAATGTTGAACAGGTGTGGTATTTTTAAAAGTTCAGTTGGACCATATACATCATATCAAACCCTGTCCCAAACTACTCCTTCAGGAACTGGAACTGCTGTAATGTTAACTAAGGTACGAAGTAAGAGACAAGGAGACCCTAGGAGTCGGATGGGACCAAGGGTAGACACATATTTATAAGGAACAACGGTCAAATTCGCAGAAAATAATAAATATAATACCGCAATTAGTACAATGAGAAATCGGGTTTAAAACCCGATTTCTCATTGTATTAATTGCGGCATTATATTTATTATTTTTTGCGAATGGGACCGTTGTTCCTTATAAATAAGTAATGTTAACTAATGACAGATCTCTTTGTTCATGGTGTGATGATGCATACGGTCTCGGGACCAAGTTCACATTCTGTACTGCGGAGCGTTCTGGGAAGTAATGTCCATTCAGGAGCAGGAAAAAGACAGTCACTACAGCTATCCAAAGGACTAGGAACAGTAGACATATAGCAATTCAGATCTGTAGCCAACGGGATACAAGGTAAGTCTTCTTCAGCCACAGGTAGAAATCTCAAATTTGTTGTTTGTGAGAACTAGGCAGTGGCGGTAACTCAGGGTTACTTTGATCCAGAGAGAAAGTATCAAAATCGATGAAGCAGCTAGACACAGTTCGATCTATCTTTGGTAGCTCAGCTGGTTCTGTAGAAATGGCAGAAGACTTGTTTCGAGACATCTTCACATAGATGTCGGTATTATCCGAATTGATATCTGTGTTTCATGTGTATCTTGTTGTTGTTCAATTTAATCAGGCACAAGTTACATTCCATTGTTGGTAACTCCTTCACTTCGGATAGTAGAATCTTCAAAGTTTATTAATCTTTCTGTCTGAACTTCCTGTATGGTAGCGAGAGGAGATCGGTGGCTACCCAGGAGCCCATGCAGCCTACTTTTGAGGATCGGCCACATATTGTGGTTTGATCAGATCAATTGAGCCAAATCTCTTTTCTTTCTTGCCGGCACATGGTGGAAGAAGTACTGTTCTAGTTCCTTCCATAGCCAGGACAGGTACAGGTGCTCTGTAGATGGCCCAAATTCTTTCTTGCTCACAATCTGTCTCTGACCAGGTCCCCAATCCTCGGGAACTAGGCAGGTCTGGCCGGTACAGCTTTCACTTCCCCAGTAGTGGTGCATTTTACTTGTACGTCACTTTGTAATGCCAGGAATTCATTGAGTTCCTGTAAAACAGCCAAACAATCACTGATGTTGAATGGTTTTTCATCCACCACTGCGCTGCCAAGTCAAGGTCGGATACCCACATTCTAGTCCCAGGAGCATGGCCCCCTAGGGAACTTCTTGGCATGTTATTAAGTGCCCTCTGGATGCCATATAGGTGATTGACCCACTGCCACCCGAGCCTAATACCCTTGCTGTTAAGGATTGCTTTAAGACCCAGTTTTCCTTCTCCAGAATCGAATTTCCCTTGGGATGATATGGAGAGGAGTACCACAAGACCACACCCAAACTTCTCACTGCTTCTTTGTAAGCCTGTGAGCTAAACACAGGGCCACGGTCAGAATGTGATGTGCCAATTGCAAATGTCTCTATAAAGACTAGCAAATTCTTTATAGCAGTTCGAGCCTGAAACGAGCACTGAGGCCAAACCCACAGGAATATAGAGCAAGAATTCACTGCCACCAGGATGTACCTGTAAGCCCAGTCAGATTGTAAGGGGCTGCAGTGTTCCAAATAGACACATGCAAGTGGTCTATCTGATATCAGTCGAGGTGTTTGTGGCAGACATGCTACAGTGGAACCCTTCATCTACTGACAGATGTCGCACTTAAGGACAAAGCCTTAAGTCTGTTTGGGAAGACCTGGCCAATAATACAGTTGCTTCAGTAGTGAAATAGTTGCAGTAATACCTGCGTGTGCTGAACCCAGACCCTTGTACGCAGCTAGAATTAAACCTAATCTGCGATCCATATTTGGTATGACTCTATCTCCCACTCCTGGAATTTGAGCATAAAGAATGTTTTGCACATATAACTTGTAGGAGTACTTGAGTGGAAAAATGTTGGCAAGGCTGAGCTGTAGCGTTCACAGCTATCATTATCTGTCCATCCATCCTTGTACTACAACGGGTGATTGCAGCAACGGCAGCAGTTCTCACAGTCGCCTTGGCAGCTTCATCAGCCAGTGAATTCCCTTCAACATGCCCGTCAACACGCTGATGACTCAATGTGTGAATTCCATAAGCTTGTGGCAATCCTTTTTTTCAGCTCTGCCACCTGTTCCCAAAGCAACTTGTGCTTTATTGTGCAACCTTTGAGAATATCTAAACCCATTCTGGCACCAATAGTGAAGATATTTGTTGTATGACTGGACACAGTAAAATTAATTGCACTCTATATGTGTGGGAAATTCCCAATCTATGTTTTTTAGTGCCAGTATCATGGCTTTTAGCTCTGCCAGCTGTGCTTTGCTATCTGCTAGTGACTGCATCTGCGCATTGCTAGGACGGAACTTGCAGTCCCGCATACGACCCTTCACAATCTCACATGCTGCGCTTTATTTCTGTTTACTACCTACGGCGAGCTGGGCAGATCCGTCAGTATAATTGATGTATTCATACTGATCTAGAGGCATTATTTCATTTAGGAGAGGATATTATTGTTCATACTGCAGAAATTCTTGTGTTTTTAATGTAGAGTCAAATTTGTAATCTACATCTATTGCAGTGAGAGAATTAGTCCATTGTATCCATCACGGATGCAGTGCTTTTGCGTTTAGAAAGCTTGCTTTTGTAACAGACTCTAAGATTGGTACCGGAGTAATGATAATTATAAATTTTACCTGCGCTAGTACTCTTTCTCTCACTTCAGCAGTCTGAACCGCTGTCAGTATTTTTTCTGTGGATGCAAAACGCATTTCAGCGTTTGTGTACAAATGAGATTTGTGTGCATTGGCTACTGTTTTGCCTTCATTGCAGGTTAAGGGGCCGATTCCGATCTGGGTCGGAAGGGCACCGAACGCGATCCGGCAAGAAAAACTACGAGCCGTACGCATGGTTTCCAGCCGACTCGTACAGCTGTACAAGCAAGCAAGTATGCTGCAAGCTACATGAAATTCACTGACCGAGTCGTTTCCGGGTCTGAACCGCTCCGTACGTGTCGGTCGGAAGCTAAACGTGGCGTGCAATGGATGCGATTTACAACCGAGCCAGTACGGAGCACGTGTCGGACAACCTGTGCGAGCCGGAGTGTCCGGCTCGCAAAAGCTTCCGGAGTCGGACTTCGGGGGTCTGCGTCGGACCCCCTAACACCCGCAGCCCTACGACTCGGACACAGGGGGAGACCTATGGGTCTCCCCAACACAGGCATGTACAGTGCGGATAGCACTGATGCATACCCACTGTAGGGGGCACACTTGTTCGAGACATACCCATTCAGTCAATGGGAGCCCATGTACGTGTCGTACAACCGGCTCCCATTGACTTCTATGGGAGTCCGACCGAAGCGAGTCCGACAGCATACGTGCGCATCGTACTCGCTCGGTCGGACTGTAGGGGTCCGGCTCGGTCGGAAAACACTCCGGATCCGACTCGGATCGGAATCAGCCCCTAAGTGTGTATATCCTGAGTGACTCACTATTAGATAGATCATCAAGTTCGTAGTGTTCACACGTGTGTGTAAGTGTGTAGAAGCTATCATATCTGCTTCTAAGGTACGGAGAACTTCTGTGTGTTCTTTTGTGCAATGTCGAACTAAAAAATCAGGTCTAATTAGATCGTAGAAAGGTTTTACTTTTTCTGTGCAATTCAAAATGTATGTCCTGCCAAAATGTAGAAATCCTAAAATGGATTGTAAGTTTTTCAGAGTCTTTGGAGGTTGGAGCAGTGCACATTTTTCTACAAAAAATAGCTGCCACGCTTTTCCCTTCACTTGAGAGCTCATATCCTAAAAATAGGACATTGAGGTGGTCAATTTTTGATTTTTTAAAGTTACATTTGTAGCTTCAGGTTGTTCACCCTGTGCAAGTGATCCAATAATTCATTGTCCATCAGATAAATATAATCTACATAGGACAATGCCTCCTGATCACAATTTTGAAGGAACTCTGTTACCCTTGTTGAGAACAACCCGGGGCTATTCTTATACCCTTGGGGCAGTCTACAGAATTGGCCCTGAGAGCCGAGCACCGAAAATGCTGTCAAATGTCTGCTTTCAGGTGCTATATTTTGGCAGAAGAATCCATTTGAGATATCTAATGTTGTTTTGCATTTCTCCTGCACAATGTTATTCATTAATGCAGCCCTGTGTGCACTTTGTACTGTGAATGTTTTCGTGCATGAGTTCAAAAGCCTGTAGTCTAAAACTAGACGGTATGAATTGTCGAGTTTCATTACGGGAAATAAAGGATTATTCATGGAGGAGGTGCAGTTCTCAATCACACCTTGGTATTCAAGTTGATCTAAGATCTCCCTGACCTGTTTCTTTGTGTTATGTTTTACTGGGTACTGCCTCTGTAGTGCAGGAGTAGTTTTAACTGGGATTTCATGGTGAGGTGACTCAGCATCTCAGCCTGCAGGATTCCGGTATAATGCAGGAGCTAGTGCTACTGGCCACTCCTTCGCATTTGTGTGTTTTAGTGATTCTGGAACAAGGTCTGAGAAACCCAGTAAAATTACCTCTTTCCCCTTTGGCAATCAATGACAAACTCAGGTGGCCAATCTCTTTCAGCCAAAAGGATATTGTATCCAAAATTCAGATTCTTCCAAAAGAGACCTTTCACTTTTCTGGGTATGCCCCCCTCCATTTGGAGCATAATTTTGTAAAACTGATGTGGGACGCTTACCTTGTATCTGGTGTCTCCACCGTGATATGCTCATTCAATACTGCTGTTACCAGAAATTTCATCAGGTACTGGCAAGCTATTGTTTCTTCCGCTGTGCTCTCTCGCATCGTCAGAGCCAATTCCCCGTTCAGTAGTTGAGTCCTCAGTAGCCTGGGCATTTCTTATTTTAAGGCTAGCTGCTTTCTTCTTTTTAAATTGAGGTTTGCTTTTGAGTTTATCTTCTTTTTTGATAATGTAGTTTGAAGTGCGATATGTGTCTCTTGGTTTGACTCGCTCTTCTGATCTGTGTTCTGACAGTCCTTCCTTCTCTGAGTTTTTGGATGAACCCTACAAGGAATGACAGGAACGTGTATCAGCATCCTGATACCTGTCAGGTTTTTTAAATTGTCACAGTTTCTAAGGTTATATCATTTTTCAAAGAGTTCCTGTTGACAAAACCCACTCCGTGATCCTGATGCATTCTTCTTATTTTTTGATTGTTTATTATCCCATTTCCTTTGAGAAGAATTGGGGGCTTGCTTTGAGTTGTCCTTTTCCGTATTACTCTTTAAGTGTGGTTTCACAGGTCTAGCTCCCAAGTTATCTCTACCCAGCGAAGCATAGGTATATTCAATAATATTAGGTAGTAATCGCTTCTGTTGTGTAGTAGTGCACTCCCTCAGGCATTGGCGTATAGCCATCGCTGCTGCCTCCTTTTTTTATGTTAGCTAACATAATTGTGGATACCTGGGAAAAATTGCCTATCCATTTTATCCCCAAGTCCAGGACTGGTTCTGCCCTGTACTCATTCTGTATTTGTTCCGTACTCATTCTGTATTTGTTTAAATACTTCTGGTATCACTGCTATTGAGGGGGTACCATGAGTTCTGGTATAAACGGCAGCGAAAACTGTACCCCATGTGGTATAATTCTCTATTGGGGGAGCTATCCCCATTAGCAAGCAAATTGTCAGCATTCACTGTTTTTCTTTGGTCCTGTGTGGGTAAACACCGCCTCAAACTGTGCTATTTTTTGTGCTACCCAGAATGGAATTTGCTCACGTTTAGTGGCCATTCTTCCCTTAAATGCATTCAGCGTTTGTGGGGTGATTTTTGTTTCAGTCCCTTGCATCTGACCCACAGGAGTGATCTTTGCAGATTGAACTGTAAGTGTACGCATCCCAAACTGTACAAGATTTCTATGTAGTTTTATTATCTCTTTGTGAAGTGGATGTAAGTCTGCTGCTAGGACCGGTCAAGTCACTCCGTCTCTGCTGAGCGGACCGAGTCTCACTTTTGCTGTGCTATGGGGGAGGGTGCCTTTCAAATAATTTATGTGTTCTTGGTAAGTTAACAGGACTTCTATGTCCTCGTATGGACAATATTCATCCGGTATTTCATCTGGGATGTAACTATGGAATACTTTTGTTTGTGCATCTGCAGGTGGGAATCTAACCCAAGAATAGAACACCTCTCTCCTGTATGCCTCCCATGCCTCACTAACGAAGGTAATGGCCCCACCTAATGATGAGAGACCATAATTTGCAAATTTTATTGTAAGGGCATTTCTGCAATTTTCTGAAATGTTAAGAGCTCCTTCAAACTCTGCTTTCATCGCACCAGCACTGCTGGTACCAGCGTCTCCATTCAGAGACATTATGAGAGGAAGTAATTATGAAAAGAGATAGGGTCTATGCACAATGTAAGGAACTATAATACTTCTAGCTTGAACAAACCTACAGCCAATACATAGAATATACTTACTCAGCTGCAGCAGATTTTTTCCCTTACCACCCCAGACATCTCTGGGTAAATGTGAGTATGGGTTTTTGAGAAGACACGACTGACCTACTCAGATTTGACAGTTAAATAAGATCCAAACTAACATTGGTGGCGCCATGTCATGTAGCTCCTAATAATACATAGTAACATAAACTAAGGGATTGGTGTCCAGACTGACTCCAGACACCCCCAAAGGATATGTTAGCCTTTAGACCAGCTAACTCACAGTGCCACCGCAAGTCCCCTAATCTTACCAAGGAGCAAATAGTTTCTGACAACTATCGAAATGACAACCCTTAATCCTTCAGGGATCCTGGAAACAGTAAGCACTTTTCGCTCAGTCAAACGTGCTCACTTCGTCTCAGAGAGATATACAGAATGACCGATGGGGACGTTTTCAGTAAGCTTTATTGAAATAGTGCCATTATAGTATAAAACATATTTACTGCGACAATCATTAGACAGATATATAGGATTACAAGCGCCGACAGAGTAAATTAAAGGTAGAATTCTACCATGGTGCTAAAACAGTAAATATATGCAGGCATATCGATACACGACAGTAATCAAGCTAACTCCTACGATGCAAACCCTATCTAAATGTACCTAAGTGTACCTAACATGTATGTGGGTGTAAAGACAAGAATCCCATAGGAAAGACCCAAACCCCTTACCAGATGGGAGAGAACGAAGGACCCCATCTTGGTCTTGAGTTGGACACCCGCAAGGAATGTCAGACTACTGCATGCTGGAGTTTCTGCTTGCAGGGTCTTCAGCGTCTTGTGTCCATGTAGAAGCTTCTCCTTTGGTTGCCCAGTGAAGATGTGGTTCTTTTAGATCCAAAAAGAACCCGCAAGGGTTTTACCTAGATGTTTAATGGTACTGGGGGTCTGTCGTTCAAGGATGACGATAGCGGTGTCTTTTGTACAGAGTTATTATACAGAAGATGGTAATCCTGCTGTGCATGTCCTAGGCAGGGAATTAAGATATGATACTAAGAATCCTCATGCATAATAAATTAGGCTAGGTGTCGAAGAAAACAACAGGACATTTATTCAGCCTATAACTAGGTAAAAGGTCAGCACCAGAACCGTTATGTAGAGCAAGGTAGGATGAAAGTAGGTAAAACGTCGTGCAGCTACCTAGGCCTATACTGGAGTACATTGGGGCTCATAACAGGGCATCCACAATGTTGCGTCAATTGTGTATGACGGCCTTGCCCACCATGATGCAATGCATTATACCACTTACCAATCTTAACAAATGGTGCATATACCATGGTGGATGACAGAAGAGTACACAATAGATGGTAGATGTCTAACTCAAAGACAGACAAAAACACTATTCATAATGTTCCCTGATGTAGAAATATACCACATCCCGAGGGCCACATTACATTGTCCGCCATGGGGTGTTTGTCTAAAAACAGCTGAAAAAGCTAATAATGGTTTATCCAGTAATATTCCACTCTATTTTGATTAGCGTTAAAATGTAAACTGCACCCAAAAGCACTTTCATTCAACTAATGTGCAGGTGGTTTCTCTGTTGACCTCTTTATTACCAGTGTCTCGACGAGGTATCCTGAATCAAACCACACTTGGTGCTTTGCAACAGCAGTGTACTACAACAGATGGCAGTCCTATTACCAAAGGGAGCTTAGATTGTTGGTAATTTTATAGATAATATTTTATCATTAGAAAATATATACCTTTTCAAAGTTTTACCAATCTAATGATCTTCAATATTCTCTTCTGGGAAAGTTTGCATAGCATTGCCCTACTTATAACCATAATGCTCATAACTGGTGAGGATTACCAGCCACTGGCAGAAGATCATGTTGTTGTTGGACAACAACATGATAATAGTGATGAAGAAGATGGCCAGGAAGTATGGCCTGATTTAACACAATACATCTTCTACTAACGGTAAATGTGTCCAGGTGCAGTAATATATTGTATTTAGGTATGTACATTAATTAAAAGAGAATCCAGAAATTAATTTGTTTATCATGTTTGGCATTACAGTCACACTTAGGCTTGTACACATTGGCCATGTGTATGTTGATGCACTTTTATACAGTAATGTCAATAAACAAAATTACATTGGATGTTAGATTTAGAATATCATTGTTTTTATTTTCTGTTAATCCATTGCAGTTCAATTGTAAGAACAAACGTTTAAAATCCATATTTATGATGTTGTTATTCCTCCATTGACTAAATCATCTTGTCTTCTGCTGGCTTACTGAAGAATCATGTAAGGATCCGTTGAACCCCAATCAGACATTTACAATGAAGCAAAAGTAAGTACTAGATGAATGCATATATTTAGAATTAAAGTGCTTATTGCTGCTGTATTCCATTACTCATTCATGCTAAAATGTGCAATGAACATGTTTTTTGCTTTTTGTACCATAAACATTTAAAATCCTTCTGTAAACATAGAACATAACCTTGCTTTTGAGACTCAGCAAGCCAAAGTCCACACGGAAGTAGAGGACTAACCATATGTGTAAAAATACAACTTCCACAAGACGTGTTGACAGCAGAAATGTTGTTTGTTACATTAAAATGAAAAATCCAAAAGTATTTGTAAATGAAATATTTTCTTAGAAATGCAACACATATATGATATTTGCAATTGGTGAGATGTATTAATGTATTTCATCATATGGAAAAGTAAATTGTTGTACATAAAAAATAGTTCTTACTTTGTTGTAGTCTACTGTATATTTCTCAATAATTTGTTTTTATATGTGCCCCCTCCCCTTTCTTATTGAATTTGGCCCCGGAAGATTGGGTCCCCGGGGCCTTTTAAAAGGCTCTAGTGATTCACCTTACAATTCAGCCTCAGGGATGGGCTGCCTGGGGTTTGATAAGATTCAGGGCTGAGGACCCTCTGGCCTCCCTCTCCTTCTTAATTGAATTCATCCCTGAGCGATAGGGTCCCCAGGGCATAATATGGCTCGGGGAGGGGAGCTGCGGGGCCTACCTCACATTTTCAAATTAATTTGGCCCAGAGAGATGGGGTACCTGAAACCTAAGGAGGCTCAGGGAGGGGACCCCCACCTGTTAATATAAGTGTTGCATGGTGGGTGCCCTGAGTGGGCAGTGGGGCACCTACTTATAATTTAGAGATGCCCCAGGGAATGGACATATGGGGGCCACGTGGCACTCTTCCTCTTTTTATTGGAATTTGGCCTCTGTGATGGGGTCCCTGCAACCCGAAGGTCAACTATAAGACACACCAGCCTGCGCGGGTTGGCTGCAGGCCACTCACTTTAAACTTTGGTTTTTTCAGTGATTATATTTTTTATATTCTAACATGTAGGGGTCGATTCTGATCCTGTATTTTTTTTTCCCGAACGACTCGCATCCGTAATTTTGCCCCTACGAATCGTACAAGTCCCGTCCCACCCGTGAAGTACGATTCGTATGGGAAAAATACATACGGATCGGCCAGTTGTACGAGACGGACCCGGACACTTTTCAGTACGAAGCCTAAAAATACAGTCCGACCGTACAAGTACAATCCGGACCGGCTTTCCGATTTAGGATTCATATGGAAAACGTCCCATACACGGGGAATGACTTCACCCGCTACAAAGAAAACTTTGTACGACTCGTATCCCAGGAAAAGTAGTTCCCGGGGTACGAGTTGTACAGCCCCCCCCTGCATATGTACGCACCTTACAACAACATCATCGCGTATGTACGGTGTGTACCCCAACCTCACAACATCATCGCGTATGTACGGTGCGTACCCCAACATCGCGTGTGTACGCACCCCACAACAACATCATCGCGTATGTACGGTGCGTACACCAACATCGCGTATGTATGCACCTTACAACAACATCATCGCGTATGTATGGTGCGTACGCCAACATCACAACATCATCGCGTATGTACGGTGCGTATCCCAACATCGCGTATTCACGCACCTCACAACAACATCATAATCGCGTATGTACGGTGCGTACCCCAACATCGCATATGTACGCACCCCACAACAACATCCTCATGTGTGTACGCACCTCACAACAACATCATCGCGTATGTATGGTGCGTACCCCAACATCGTGCATGTACGCACCCCACAACAACATCCTCACATATGTACGCACCTCTCAACAACATCATCGCGTATGTATGGTGTGTACCCCAACATCGCGTATGTACGCACCTCACAACAACATCCTCACATATGTACGCACCCCACAACAACATCCTCATGTGTGTACGCACCTCACAACAACATCATCGCGTATGTACGGTGCGTACCCCAACATCGTGCATGTACGCACCCCACAACAACATCCTCACATATGTACGCACCTCTCAACAACATCATCGCGTATGTATGGTGTGTACCCCAACATCGCGTATGTACACACCTCACAACATCATCGCGTATGTACGGTGCGTACCCCAACATCGCGTATGTATATACCTCACAACAACATCATCGCGTATGTACGCACCGCACATAGGCAATGTAAAACAGCACAAGGAGGGTCTATTTGACTCGCACAGCACCACAAAACACGTCTACAGTGCACAAAGCATGGAAATTACTGACCTGGCCACATCCAAACAGGCAAACAGAGGGGCAAACTCACAACCACCCCTTATAACACACCCACCAAAAATTCAAACTGAGGCCCACCCACAAATGGACCAATAAAAAGGGCCCACACACACAAACCATGAGCCTTTGCAACAGACTCACTGCAGCTAGAGAGCACACACCAACAGCTGCACCCATCCACCTTAACATATACACCTTCACACAACCTCCTTCACACATACCCCCTCTTCACATTCAGACCCACAACTTCACATTCACACCCACACACACACAACCATCCACACCCTCACCCCACACCATGCCCACAGACAAGAATCCAAAGTTCACAAGGGAGGAGCTGGAGATCCTTGTCAATGAAGTCATCAGAGTCGAGCCACAGCTGTTTGGAACATTGGTCAGACAGACCAGCATAGCCGAAAAATCACGCCTGTTGCAGAGGATCGTCGATAGGGTGAATGCTGCTGCACCCATCAGAAGGACCAGGAATGAATGCCAAGCCAGGTGGTACGATCTGCGGAGGGCAGTCAAGCGAAAAATGAACAACGTCTACGCCCAGAGCAATATCACTGGAGGGGGTGAGCCCCGCAGACCAGTACATTTCCAGCCCTGGGAGGAGAAGGTGATGGCCCTGCTTCCGCCGGTGGGAGTACATGGACTTCAAGGACTTCCAGAGCCTGGTGAGTACACAAACAACTTACGTAACATGGGGGTAATGGCATCCACACCCCAACCACACAAAATGCACGCAACTCCCCCAAGCCCTCACTGGCCACAACCACAGTCAAAAACAACTCTAATGCCAATAACATGTGTATGCCCCATTGAGAAAGCAAGGCCATGCTATGTCCCATGCTACACGAAGCACCAACCCAAGAATGGATGTCCCGTATGCTGGGAGGGTGGGTGTCACTAAACGCATTGTTGAACTCCAAATCAGACACAATTGCCCTCATCCCATATGGCCCAGGTACATACCCATGCACCATGCGCAATGCACAGGGATTGGGAAAGTACTGACAAGATAGCTGACACTTGGCCCGTGTAAAGGCAGCACAAGGCCCTCCTGTGACCAGTGCAAACACAAACACCAAGACAACAAGGTCAGATATCTAGGACAGGAACTCACACTCACTGTCATGGCAGCATGCTCCATGGGGGGACAGCTACATCACCTGGGAGCCCCACTGCCAAATCACATTACACCCACCAGCAGGCCCTGTCACACACACCCCTTACACAAGCAGACACCCCCGGGACACGCAATGGATTTACACACTGTCACAATGGACATGTAACATAACAACACCAATACATAGCCGAAGAAGCATCCAAGCCAAAACTCTACATGTCAAAGACTCAGGAGAACATATCAATCTGTCACCCGCAACATACCCATCCACAAGTGAACATTGAGGAGAATGCTAGGCACATACAACTACCTGGAGAAACAGTGCCAACTTGAATGTGTATGAAACATGGATGTTGCATGAAACAGCATTAACATTGTCTGTCTCTCACACACAGGGCAACGTGATGATTCTCCCCCCAACAATGGGGGTGAAGAATCACAGTCCCAGGCTCGGGAGGAACCTGATCCCACCGGCAGCGACGCCTCTCAACACTCTGCGGATGACCCACACCGACCTGGACCCTCTGGTGTCCAAGCCCCTGCAGCACTTGGTTCAGGAACATCTGTGCCAACCACCACCCCCATTCCTGCCACATCCCAGGAGACACAGAGAAGCCCTGCCCGCAGTGAACACCTGAGCCAGTCTGACCAGGAGGGACAAGGTGCACCGGGCACCCAGGAGGAGGCAGACAACACTGCCACTGCCATCCCTCAGGGGTCCAGTAGACCCGATGTGCCCACAACGGCAGCCCAGGCTCATGTGGGCAGGGGTGGTGGGAGTGGAGGCAGGTGGAGGCGAGAACCTGACCAGCCAGCTGAAGGGACCGGTATGTCACACATAGCCAACATCATGGATGCATACCGGGGAGGGAGTCCCAGGTCTGTTTTCAGAGGTGGGAGAATTATCTCCTGCATGCAGTTGTTCTGTGGATGTGATGAATGGTGGCCAGAGCAAGGTGGGCTGCACGAAGTTGGGCCAACGGAGTGTTGTAAGACAGACGTCCAAGGTCGGTTTTGGGTCTGGGCTTGTGGACTGCCTCCTGAGTGTGGTTGAGGAGTCTGAAGGTGCTCCTGCAGCAGACAGTGAGCCATTCTAGCTATCTCAGGTGGACGGTGATGTGGCTGGAGAGGGGGATGTTGAAGATGAGGTGTGCAGATGCACCCTGGATGTGGACAACTTCTCCTGCAGTTTTGCTGTTGTTCCTCCGTAGAGGGCGTTGCTGTAGTTGACCCGGCTGGTGTCGTGGACCTGGGGGACGGTTTGTCTTGCCTTGGAGTGGATCTATCTGTGGATCATTTGCAGCATGTGGAGGGTGTTGCAGCATGAGGTACAGATGGTGTTGAGTTGCATGGTAAGTGTGAGCGATGAGTCCATGATGAACACCAGCTTGCGTGCGTGTGTGGCCACTGGGTGCTGGTGCGGTGCCCAGGCCGGTGGGACACAAGGAGTTGACCCAGCTGTAAGGGGACAATCCTCACATGATGACCTCAGTCCTGTCCAAGTCCAGCCTTAGGTGGCTGATGGTCAGCCATTCATCAACGGATCTCATGCCTTCTTGAAGGTTGGATCTGGCAATGGCTGGGTCTTTGGTGAGGTTGAGGAGCAGCTGGGTGTCAATGGCATACGAGATGATGATGAGGTCGTGTGCGCATGTGATGGTGGACAGGGGGGTCATGGAGACATTGAAGATCGTCACGCTGAGAGATGAGCCCTGGGGCATGGGTCACATGACCCCAGTGTACTACATGCTGCAGGGTGGAAGCTGACTCCCTGGGCCTTGCTGGTGAGCTACTTGGTGATTTAATCCTGGGCCCTCCTCTGGATACCAGTGTTGGAGATGTGTGAGCTGACAGTGTGGTAGCACATGGTGTACAATGCCGTTGAGAGGTCAAGGGGGGTGGTCTCACCATTGTTGAGTAGGGCTAAGTTGTCGTTGGTGGTGGCAATAATGATGGTTGCAGTGGTGTGATTACTGTGGAAGGTTGACTGGAGCTGTTTGCGCAGAGGAAGTTTGTCAGTCGCTCGTTGAGTGTCTTCCTGATGACATTTGCTGGGTAGGGAAGCAGGGTGATGTACCAGGAGATCCTGCGGTACTGCCATCCGTTGTTGAAGAAGGGCCTGGGTCTCGGAATGCCTCCAGCTCCCATGGAATGTGGCAAAATCAAATGAGACATTCAAGACGCCCTGGACGTGGGCTTCAAGGATGGGGAATGATGTGGTTGAGATGTTGTGTGGGAAGAGGCCTGATGGAGAGCCAGAGTGGATGGTGCACATGAGCCAGGTGGGGATGTATGTCGTTACAACGCACACTTTTACAACGCATGCACTTACAACGCATTTTTTACAACGCAACATCCACTACAACGCATTCCATTACTTCGCATGACACTACAACGCATTTTTAAAAACTACCTTTACAACGCATTCCATTACATCGCATACTACCTTTACAACGCATACCATTACAACGCATAATATTAAATTGCATTTAAGGTAAGTATTAGATAGTATAGGGTTAAAAATTAGTATTCTAACTGCAGGGGGTGCAACCGTAGGGTAATTGTTGGATAGTATAGGGGTAAAAATTACTATTCTAACTCCAGGGGGTGCAACAGTAGGGAAAGTGTTGGATAGTATAGGGGTAAAAATTACTGTTCTAACTCCAGAGGGTGCAACAGTAGGGAAAGTGTTGGATAGTATAGGGGTAAAAATTACTATTCTAACTCCAGGGGGTGCAACAGTAGGGTAAGTGTTGGATAGTATAGGGGTAAAAATTACTATTCTAACTCCAGGGGGTGCAACAGTAGGGTAAGTGTTGGATAGTATAGGGGTAAAAATTACTATTCTAACTCCAGGGGGTGCAACAGTAGGGTAAGTGTTGGATAGTATAGGGGTAAAAATTACTATTCTAACTCCAGGGGGTGCAACAGTAGGGTAAGTGTTGGATAGTATAGGGGTAAAAATTACTATTCTAACTCCAGGGGGTGCAACAGTAGGGTAAGTGTTGGATAGTGCAGTGTAATATTATGCGTTGTAATGGTATGCGTTGTAAAGGTAGTATGCGATGTAATGGAATGCGTTGTAAAGGTAGTTTTTAAAAATGCGTTGTAGTGTCATGCGATGTAATGGAATGCGTTGTAGTGGATGTTGCGTTGTAAAAAATGCGTTGTAAGTGTAGTGCGTTGTAAAAGTTGCGTTGTAAAGGTTGTTCCCCGCCAGGTGGTGTATTTGTTGCTGACGGGAGTCCAGAACCTGAGTGGGGTTTGTCACGCGGATAATAGTGCTGTCTGCCTCTGTGTGCCAAGGCTCTCGTGTATGGCCATGATCTTGCAGTGGTAGAAAGTTGCAAGGGATGTGATCTGCCTTGCAAGGGTGAGGTGTCTTTTGGATGGAGATCTGCTGTCAGTTCACTCACAATGCTGATGAGCTCCTTGATGTCGTGTGATTTGGTGCCTCGGCCCTATCTGAAGGATCTCCACTTGTCCTTGCTGATGATATGGTGATGGCTGTGTGTGGCGTTTTCCAGGGCTGTAAGGTAAATTAAAGTACTTTGTGTTGCAAGGTTTGCACAAGAGTCCGGCTCGATCTGTATGAGTCCAGTAGGTCTGCCTTGTCCCAGGTGGCTTCATTGTCGATATGCTTCACAGGAAAGTCCGTCAATGTGGCAAGACTGTTGGATCAGTAGCTGATCCAGTGTGTGGTTGCAGGGTGTGGCGGTGGTGTTGGTTCGAGTGTCCCACACAGCTTGTCTGTGGTGACTTACATCAAGCATCTTTGGGGGATCGGTAGCGGGGTGTGGGCCTCGTGTTACTTGTTAGAGACGTGGATGCAAATGTTGATGTGCCAATGTTGGATGGTGGTTTGGTTCTCCTCCAGCAAGAAGTTACTGGCCCCCAGCCACATGTAGCCTGTGGAGGTGAGGGCGTGCGTGCAGATGTACGTGTTGATGGCTTTGCGGAATTGTGGATGTAGGCCTGGAGATCTGTAGATGAGTGTTACTCTGAGGGTTGCCAGGCGGTTGGAGCAAAACCGGATTTGTGACTCAGAGGGTGTACTTGGGAATAAATTGCAATTCATCCTCCGGGATTGTTGTTGCTGTCCCTGCGGGTGATCTTGTATCCATCTGAGATGGCAATGAAGAAGTTGTGTGCTGAGGATGCATTTAACCAGGTTACTGTCATGAAGGTGATGTGTGGGGCCGTTGTGTTGAGGAGGTAACAGAGTCCAATGGCGTGCTTGTGGACGGAGCCGGTGTGGAGTAGGAGGCACATGACCTGGTTGTTCTTACAGGGTCTGGTAGGCGGGGCAGTGCTGTGTAGGCAGTTGGAGTTGCACACTCAGCATGCAAAGGTGTCATGTGTGTGCTTACGGGTTGCCTGATAGCAGGCGGTTGATTGTCTGGAGGACATTGCTTGGAGGGTGGCTGCAGCATGAGCCTGTTGTGTGACGTGGGTCATGCAAGGACCAGAGGGTCGTGCGCTGTGCACGTTGCAGGCACAGACGGTCCTGCCTTTGGCACGGCGTTGGTGCAACAGTGGCACAGACAAGCTGCTGGCTGCATTTAGAATGGGTGGAGGGGGAAGGCAGGAGCATTTTGTAGGCGTGTGGGTTGCTGAATCAGGGCACTCGGTGGGGCGGTGCCGCAGGTGAGGCAGCAGCAGGTGGAAGGGGTGAGAAACTATGCAAAAAGGAGCACACAAAGACAAGGAGGTCAGAAAGGCACAGTGCAACAGGTGTATGTAAAGGAAGGAGTGTCAGGTTACTCATGGGTTACTCCGAGAAAATGTATGAAGAATCAACAAAAATGACGGCCACAGGATCAGGCAACAAAATGCGGAGCTGCGCACAGGAGACACACCGTCATCAGGCATTGACGTCCCGTCGCGGGGTGCAACCTGCACAAATACATACACAACCAGGTACTTCATGCACAATAGAGATTATTAGCCATGAAGAAATGCATGCATGTTGCCGAAGTACACATACACTCATATGCTCAATCTTTGACAATTATGCCATAGATGATGCATGCAAACTGGCAAGAGATATGTAGTGACAGAGATGAGGCACTTTGGATTGTGTAGAACACCTTTATTGCACAAACTCACACAAAGGGAAATGCATCCATACGAACAGACTCACAGGTCAGTTGACAGAACATGTGGGACATACGCTGAACCTCCCTTCACAACACGGATGTTGGAAATCCGAATGAACTGGCACACAAATGAAGGGGATGAGCCAAACACATCCTGCTGCACACAGAGATGCTGCAAATCACCATAGAGCCAGTTGTTGTGATGTCCCACACTATGTCCACCCGTAGCATCAGCAATGTTTCAGAGGCAAGGTTTACGCACATTGATGCCTTCATCAGACTCCACACTCCACTACAGATGACTGTCAAGAAGGGTGACTATCATGTCATGGGAGTTGAGGTTCTGTAGCGATCCGAACCCGTGAATTCGGTATCGTAGTACTGACACGATTTTGGTACCAATGAACCGCAAATGATCCATTATATGCATGACAGTGTTTTCGCTGCGCAACTAGCATGAATTCACTGAAAAATAGGGCATTCTGTTGTTAAGTCATGGCATCCATTTTAGATACGGCATCCATTTTGTTTCTTGCCCTCACATAGTCAATGAACGGACGATGACCCCGGCAGAGTCACCTTGTTAAAGACACATAAGCTCGAGCCCGAGAAAGGCTGACGCTGCATGACTAGGCAGAATCAAGCTGCCTCCCTTGCCTGAGGCCAGTCCTGCTATACTGGTTCTCGTGTCCGTTGTCCTGACTGAAAGGCCGAAGACGGTAGCCATGCCCGTTTATGATCCATAAACACCTCTTATCCTACTTTTCAATCCTTTGCACCTGGCTCTACTCCTTTCCTTCTGGGCTTTTACAATGGGGAGGTTACGATTTTTATGATGGGGAGGATCAGGCAAAGAATGGAAAACTGTCGAGAGGACCTGATCGAATACCGAAAACCTACGACTAATTATTGTTTGATGTCTATTTATTGTTTGTTTGGGATACCGGGTTGGGCATGAGAAATATTCGTGTAATGTTGCCTAAAGACATTTTTCGTGTATTTAAAGAGCAACCCACTTAATGCAATTTGAACAGTCTCGTAGATTCTGCCTCTGTGTGGTTCCTATGATTTCTGTGTCCTTACAGTAAATAAACCTTGGTCTTTGACGCCACCATCGAGAAGCCCGTGTCTCTGTTTATTTGTGCACCGGGACAGGAGGAACTCAGGGGTCTTCGGGTGTTGTTTCCCTGACACCTCTGGACTCTTAAAAGTCCAGAACCTCAAATTGGCGCCCAACGTGGGGCTCGACGTCATCCGGTACCGGTCCAAAGCCTGAAAAGTTCGAGAAGTTTCGTGTGAAGATTCCGGAGGGAGGTACCCCGCTTCATCGATCCCTGCATGTCGTAAAAGTGGCCCGACGATCTCTTCCACGAGGGTTCCCGTTCCCAGACGGCTACAGAGGACCGCTGCCCTGACTGTCGCCCTGTCTTGGACCCGAGGTGCAGACCTTAGTACGGCGAGACGTAGACGGGTTCTCCTTGGTGACGTCTTCCACATTTCAGTTAAGTATTAAGTGGGTTACGCTCAGTTTGGTTGTTCTTTGTTGCTCTGGTTTAATTCGTAGATTATCATTGGTTGCTCTTGTTTAGATAATCTTTGTTTTGGTATTAGTTCATTTGATAGGCCTAAGTTCTCTGCGCATTTTTGGTTGGAATTTGTCTTTGTTTGTCATGACTACCAGTAGTAATTGTTTCTTGTCCTGGTTACGTTGCAACGGGGATTCCCGGTTGGAGGATTCGTGTTCGGTTCCTCCGATTGGAACTCCTACATATGAGCTCTATTGTAAACATGGTGTGGGTCCTATTACGTATAATGAAGTATGGGTTCGTTATACCAAAAAAGATGGTGTCCTTAGTTGGCCACCGCATGGTAGTTTCGAAACGGAAATACTAGACAATCTAGAGATGAAGTTGTTCAAGAGAAAAGCCCGGCCGGCAATGTTTGATTCTTTTCGCGTATGGCGCAAAGAAGCCAAACAGAGAGAAATTAGGAAAACGAAGAAAGAACAGAAAGAGAAAGGGTTGACTTTAATGGAGTCTGCTAGGCAGCTGCATGTCAACGAGACTGAGAAAGCAATGGAGATGGCGAATAGAAAATATAATTTAGCAATTGATAAATGTTACCCTGTATTGCCATCATGTCCTGCTAAGCCGATGGAGGATCATGAGAAGGATCCTCTGTTGTCTTACCTGTTGAATTCACCTCCACCGTATGCACAGGGTATTACAGTACCACAGTTACTACCTGTTGTACAGCCAGCTGCTGGTCAGCCTGGAATAGTTGCTCCACTTCCTTTGATTGCAGCTCCTGTCCTTCCCGTGGTTAATGTTCCTTCGGCACCCCCTCTTCCTGGGTCGCCTGTTCCGCCTTTGCCTGTCGTTTCACAAACTGCTTTACCTGCTACTCCCACCTTTACTATTTCATCTGCTTCAGCTGTCCTGTCCCCGAATCCTGTGAACATTCTGACTCCGCTCTCCGTTCGTCGGAAAATAACCGACCCTGTAACTAATATCTTAACTCCTCTCTACAGGTCTTTAATTGGGACCCCCGTTTCTGATTCTATACAGAGACGTAGCCAGCTTCCTGGTCCCCAGGAACGAGACATGTTAGATTCGACAGCTCTTAGGTGGATGTCGAAAGTTGCGAAGTATGATGCACGAAGAGTGTTAGACACCTTTATGCAATGGAATGAACCTACTCAACGTTATGTTTTTGACGTGATGTGTTCTCTTGTGCGTGAAGAATGGGAAGATGATGACTTAGATTCCGTCCCCCCTGATCTAATAAATATTCAGCAGAAATTCGCCACCGGAATGGTGATAGGTTCAGAAGTAAGAGGAGCGATAGAACTGATTTTAGCTTATAGGGATGATTCCCCTCTTCGAGCGACAAGAGACCCTGATGGTTCACCGATTACTACTAGGAAAAAACGAGGTCAATATCCGATGAGGGAAGTTCCACCGATATGGCGTGATGCAGTTCAAGCTGATGCGGCTAATGGTATTGCAGCTGCCCCGGCACAATTCCAGAGAGTGTGGATACACATCCCTTGGAAACGGGCTGAAGTATTAGCAGTAAAACAAGCGTTACCAGACCCACGTAAAAATCCTGCTGGTTATTACAAAGAGTTAACGCAGACAGTTCAAGCGTGTGTCATGAATTTGGCAGACATTGAAATGTTATTTGGCAATGTAGTGCCACAGCCTATATGGGCCAAGATTCGACAAGAGAACCACCCAGTCGCCTTAGGAGGTGATTGGGCAGCTATTGTAGCAGCAGATGCGCAACAAGTTGGCGGTGCTAAACCTGAACCTCTGATTGCTGCCTTACCTGGCAGAATAATTAATCTGATGAAAACGCTGATGCCAGCGTTACGAGTCAATTGGGATAAACTATCGGCATGCAAGCAAAAGAAGGACGAAAGCGTCTCTGACTTCTTCACTAGATTTGAAGAGACCTTCATAGACCACAGTGGGCAAGATATGAGTACTGAGGGAGGCCAGAGATTGTTTGTCGACAAGTTCGTGTTTAATTTACTACCTGAGCTTAGTAACAAGTTAAAGGATTCTGAAAGTGCATGGGCAGTGTCGACAACAGCACAGATACTTGCAACTGCTCAGTATTACGAGAATAGAGAGAAAGAAGAGAAGGAAAAGTCAGAAAAGAAAACGAAAGATTTAAAGACCAAAGTTCTTTTGCAACAGGCGTATCCGCCTCGTTCGAATCAGTCAGATTCACAGCAGCGACCACAGTTTCAGCAACAGCCACAATTCCAGCAAGGGACGTCCCAAAGATTTAATTATGGTTTTCCCCGACAACAGTTAGCATGGAATCAGTGTGCTTATTGTAAAAAGGAGGGTCATTATAAGAATGAGTGTCCAGTATTGCACCCACAAACTAGTGGTGTCCCAGCTCAGAGAGGTAATGTTGGGTTTATGCAAGCTCCTAGAGGTAGAGGGCGTGGTACGATGACACCACAGACTGATCGCCAATCAAATTATTTCGATCAGCGAAATGTACAACCTATGCAACCAGGTAGATCTCCACAGTATCATTTTGAAGATTATTACGATCATAATGAAGACATCCAGAGAAGCGAGCACTAGGACAGCCACAGGCAAAGAGAGGGAGTAGTATCAGTTCCAGTTGATCAGAGTGGACCTTATGTCGCAGTAGTTACATCAGGCGTGGTCGAACCGTTTCTGTTGGATACTGGTGCGGCAAAAAGTTCAATTATGCATGCGAAACTCCCTGGCGCACCTTTGTCTGGCTTAACGAACACTTCAGTAGGTTTTTCAGGCGCCCCTGTTCACAATCCTGTTTCTAGTCCTTTGCCAATATCTGTTGGGCCATGCGAACTGGAAGCGCCCCTTATTCTAACAACCGGTTGTAATGAGAATCTGCTTGGTTTAGATCTGTTGAAACGCCTGCATGCGACACTGTACTGTTCTCCTTCGGGAGTGCAGCTCACATTAGGCAAGAGAGTCATCTCTCCAATGTACATGTCGATGGATAAGCTCCCACCGGAGCTGCGTTCTCTCCCTGATACTCTTTGGGCAACTGGTCCTAACGATGTAGGCCTCTTGGAAATTCCGCCTTATGTAGTAAGTCTGAAAGCTAATGTTAAATTCCCACGAATCCCACAATATCGGATTTCGAATGAAGGTGAACGAGCACTCTTGCTGATTGTGAAAGACTTAATACAGAAAGATGTGATAGAGGAAACTAGAGGAAATGTCTGCAATAGTCCTGTTCTGCCGATTTTGAAACGCACTGACCCTTCCAAACCTCCAATCTACAGATTTGTGATTGACCTCAGAGAAGTTAACAAAATAGTGATTCCGCAGTTTCCTGTGGTACCAGATATCACTGCATTATTGACGTTGATTCCTGCCTCAGCCTCATGGTTTACAGTGATCGACTTAAAAAATGCCTTTTTCAGCATTCCCATAGCCGAGGAAAGTAGAGACATTTTTGGTTTCTCCTTAGGAGGTTGCAGTTTCAGATTCAAACGCGCTCCACAAGGTTATTGTGAAAGCCCTTCAATTTACAGCCAAGCATTGAAGAGTCAATTAGATGCCCTTGTACTTCCTTCTGGTGTTGCTCTGATCCAATACGTAGACGATCTTTTACTAGCTGCTGATGATAAGGAAACTTGCAAAGCAGCTACAATTTCTTTATTACGTCATTTGTCAGACTTACATCACAAGGTGTCACCTTCTAAACTGCAATATTGTTGCCAAGAAGTGACCTACTTAGGTCATCTTTTGTCAAAGGAGGGAAGAAGGTTGACCCCAGAGAGAATCAAAGCAATTTCACAGATGACTGTACCAAGCACACAGAGAGAAGTGCGTGCGTTTTTGGGTATTACGTCATACTGCAGGCAATGGATCCCAAATTTTTCTCTCATGGCGAAACCATTGGTAGCCCTGACTGGAAAAGGTGTTCCGAGCCCTTTGCCATGGTCTGATGAATGCCAACAGAGCTTCTCCGACTTACGTGATGCGCTGTGTTCAGCTCCTGTGTTGGGTACTCCTGACTACAGTAAGCCGTTTACACTATATGTCCATGAAAGAGAAGGTTGTGCTTTGAGTGTTTTAACGCAACAATTTGGTGACAAACAGCGGCCTTGTGCATATTTCTCATCTACATTAGATCCGGTAGCCAGAGCATTGCCAAGTTGTTTGAGAGCTACAGCAGCAGCTGCAGTGTCTATTCGACAGTCTGCTGGACTAGTCATGAACAACATGTTAGTAGTCATGGTCCCACATGCTGTGGATACACTCATGAATCGAACGAAAACTCAGCACCTCACCAGTGCTAGACTATCAGGCTATGAGCTGACGCTTTTGGCAAATCACATTCAGATTAAGCGATGCAACATCTTGAATCCAGCAACGCTGTTGCCGACTACTCAGGAGTCGAGTGATTCAGAGCCCCATGATTGTTGTTTTAGAACTGAGGAAGAGACAAAAGGTCGGATTGATTTAAAAGACACTCCGTTGCCAGATCCAGACGGCACTTTATATGTCGATGGGTCTTGTTTTAAGTTACGGAATGGTGATGTGACAGCCGCGTATGCAGTTACGACTTTGAGTACGATTGTTGAGACTGCAAGAGTGAGTCAGAAATCTGCCCAAGCTGCAGAATTAATTGCATTAACAAGAGCGTGTGTTTCAGCTGAGGGAAAGAGAGTGAATGTGTTTACTGATAGCCAATACGCCTTCGGCGTTGCACACAACTTTGGACGTCTCTGGAGAGAAAGAGGTTTTCTCACGTCCCATGGGACTAAGATCCAACATGGACAGTTAGTCAGTGATCTGTTGGAATCCCTGACTCTACCGAATGAAGTTGCAATTGTGAAATGCAGTGCACATCGAAAGATTACGGATGATGTTGGCCGTGGAAATGCGTTTGCTGATGAGGTCGCTAAAGAAACGGCCAAGAACATGACGAGCCGAATGTACGTTGCAACGTCTGCAAGATGGATTGCTGAATCAGGAATGTGTGAGAATACGATTGAAAGTGTGAAGGCAATCCAGAATGAAGCAACTGAAAACGAGAAGAATGAATGGAAGGAGAAAACGGGTAAAATGGATTCAAGTGGATGTTGGGTTGATTTGTCTGAGCAGCAACGTTGGATGTTACCTGATGCGTATGTACTTGCAGTAGTCACGATGGCGCATGGAGCGGCGCACATCAGTTCGAAAGGGATCTGTAAAATGTTAGCTCCAGTATGGAAGAACGACGGAATTACTAAGTGTGCAGAAAGAGTGGTGAAAAATTGCATGATATGCCTGATGCATAATCCTGGCAAGGGAACCCCAACCCCAACTGGCCATTTTGCTCCCCCTTCTTGTCCCTTTGAAGTAATTCAGTTAGATTTTATCCACATGGACAGGTGTAACAATCTTAAATATGTCCTAGTGGTAGTCTGTGCCTTCTCAAGATGGATTGAGGCATATCCGTTAAAGGATAACACTGCTATGTCCACTGCTAAAATCCTCCTCAAAGAATACTTCCCCAGATATGGTATGCCACGGATTGTTTGGTCGGACAATGGAAGTGAGTTTGTAGGGAAAGTTATGAAGAGTGTGTGTACGGGTTTGGGTATTTCCCAAAAATTTTACGGTGCGAATCACCCACAGTCAGCGGGCTTGGTTGAAGGGTACAATGGCACCCTGAAGCTGAAACTTGCTAAAATTCAAGCTTCCACTGGTCTCTCTTGGCCAGACGCACTGCCTTTAGCTTTACTGTCCACCAGAGCGACTGTACACTCTCGAGTAGGGCTTAGCCCATATGAGATTGTGTTCGGCCGCTCTGCTAATGTTTGGGGAGTCCCTAGGCCAAAGGAATTCAAACAGATTGAATACCCAATGTTGATTGATTACCTTCATGATCTGACTGCTAAATTGAGCCTTATTCATCAACAGGTATTCGAATCCTTGCCTAAACTGCCGGAGAGCCCAGGCCACACGTTGAAACCAGGCGACCAAGTTGTAGTTCGGAACTTTGAACGTACTCGGAACCTCCAGCCAAGATTCGTGGGTCCGTTCCAGGTACTCCTCACAACAAGAACTGCTGTACGTCTTGCTGGAAGAAAAAATTGGGTGCACGCTAGCCATACGAAGCGTGTCCCTCTCCCACTCCCCTATGACAACTGGGTTAGACAGGGAATTGGTGTATCCAAGACAGAACCTGTTCCTAGGCACATCCCTTTCAGTGATGCAGAGTACATAACGGACCACCCACGAACTGAAACACAGAACTTTGATACCTCAGCAGGAACCGTTCCTTTGAATCTTGAACCGAGTATTGCACAAAGTGAACATTTGTCACCTGTGGAGTCGAACATTTCCGCACCTATAGACCAGCTATTTCAAGATCAGACAAGACCCGGAAAGTACAGATATAATCTACGTTCACATGTTACGAACTAATGACATTGCATAATTACCTTTCTGTTTGAAAACTGTTTTGATCTTATTGCATTCCATTCAGTCAGGAAGTTTGCTCAAATTTTTATCTTTTTATTTTTTGTTTCTCTCACCTTACCATCTGGGTTACCGTAGGGTCGTAACGTGTGCCTTGTTTTAATTTGCAGGGAATCAGACACAAGGTCGGTTTCTTCTGTCTATCCTGGGAACTCCCAGGGTAAACAGAGGCAAGTTTTTAACAGGTACAAACCATCCGTTGCGAACGGTTGTAGAAGATGGAGCTTCCTGAACTACGACGGGTTAACATCATAAATGTGCACAAGACAAAACTATATGACATATTATACAGTAAATGTTTTCTAATGCAATGTACTCTGACACTTCTAATTGTTTTAATAACTTTGGTAGGCGGAATTATTTTTGGTATTCAGTTGATCTTTACACCTGTTACATCTACAGTATCTCCCCATGCTCCTGTTTCTCCGACTGTTGTTTCTCTTCATTCTTTCCATCCTTTTCCTGCCCACGAGCAAGCTTGACGCTCTGAGTTTATAAATAACACTTTCATTCAGCTCTTGCACCAACATCAACTAGTGGTTAACACAACAAACTGCTGTGTGTGTGGCTTGATACCACATACCATGGACAAGGGCATCCCTTATCTGGTTCTGCCTTTTAGTTATAATGGATCATTCTGGGCATTTCAGACCATGTTCGCTTATGCCCTAGAGACCTATCCTCCACGACCTCCGCGTTCCACTCGGTATAACTCTGCTAATAGAGCCTTGGTAAAAGGAATCACTGACATGGTTAGAGATGTCAATAATACTCCGTTCATTCCCAAGGATGAATTGCGAGTTTACATGGGTTGGAATGTTACGGAATATGGCATTACTCTGGGTGAGAACAAACGTAAGAGCTCAACTCCGATCTGGGTCGTACCCCACCAAGGTCAAGTCTGTTTGCAAGGAAATGGGAGGAATCCGAAAGCTCGACTAGGGAAAAGTGACTGTATCGAAACATATGTTTTCCCATCACAGTCTTCCCCTGCATTCTTAGCTGCTAAGGGTACCTATTTTGTTTGCCAAGACAGAGCATACACATGGCTGCCTGCTGACTTCTCAGGCTCATGTTACATCGCTCAACTGTTACCTCCGACATACACTGCTGCGCCGGACTATCACAAAACTAGAATTGTGAGAGGTGTTTTCAGTAAAGAAGATACTGCTGGCCAAGAGGCAGGAGACTTTTTCAAGGGTTTCCTCCCATTCTGGGGGCCTATGGCCAACAGTAGAAACTTACGTCAACTAACACGAGTAGTTGAATCCACTATCACCGAAACTGCGGGTGCCCTTAGTAACCTGACAGCTGAGCTTCAAGCGGATCGCCTCATGATGTTACAGAACCGTATGGTTCTTGATGTGTTACTTGCAGATCGAGGTGGAGTATGTAAGATGATCCAATCAAGTTGCTGTGTTTTTATTCCAGATAATGCGCCAACAGTATACAAGGCCATCTCTAAGTTACATAAGATTTCTGACTCTATTCATGTAGAGGAAGGTGACTGGTCATTAATGGGATGGTTCTGGAGCCTGTTGTCTGCGTGGGGATGGAAGGTTCTGATAGTCACTGGTGTTGCGTTAGTATTTTTATTTTCGTGCTGTCTCATTGTTCAGTGTGGTCCTGCCTTATGTAATCTCTGCATTTCTACATGCGTAAGAAGACCACCTGTTTTTAGAGATACGCCACGGGATAGAGTAATGCTTCAACAACACATCAGTGACCTTATGAACATAGAAATGGACTCTGACATAGAGTGAGTTATTGCCTATGTAAGGGCAAAAGGACGGTCTGAGGTTCTGTAGCGATCCGAACCCGTGAATTCGGTATCGTAGTACTGACACCATTTTGGTACCAATGAACCGCAAATGATCCATTAAATGCATGACAGTGTTTTCGCTGCGCAACTAGCATGAATTCACTGAAAAATAGGGCATTCTGTTGTTAAGTCATGGCATCCATTTTAGATACGGCATCCATTTTGTTTCTTGCCCTCACATAGTCAATGAACGGACGATGACCCCGGCAGAGTCACCTTGTTAAAGACACGTAAGCTCGAGCCCGAGAAAGGCTGACGCTGCATGACTAGGCAGAATCAAGCTGCCTCCCTTGCCTGAGGCCAGTCCTGCTATACTGGTTCTCGTGTCCGTTGTCCTGACTGAAAGGCCGAAGACGGTAGCCATGCCCGTTTATGATCCATAAACACCTCTTATCCTACTTTTCAATCCTTTGCACCTGGCTCTACTCCTTTCCTTCTGGGCTTTTACAATGGGGAGGTTACGATTTTTATGATGGGGAGGATCGGGCAAAGAATGGAAAACTGTCGAGCGGACCTGATCTAATACCGAAAACCTACGACTAATTATTGTTTGATGTCTATTTATTGTTTGTTTGGGATACCGGGTTGGGCATGAGAAATATTCGTGTAATGTTGCCTAAAGACATTTTTCGTGTATTTAAAGAGCAACCCACTTAATGCAATTTGAACAGTCTCGTAGATTCTGCCTCTGTGTGGTTCCTATGATTTCTGTGTCCCTGCAGTAAATAAACTGTGGTCTTTGACGCCACCATCGAGAAGCCCGTGTCTCTGTTTATTTGTGCACCGGGACAGGAGGAACTCAGGGGTCTTCGGGTGTTGTTTCCCTGACACCTCTGGACTCTTAAAAGTCCAGAACCTCAGAGTGATGCTACATGTTATATGCTCCATGGTGAGAAGACATGTATGCATGGTACCACAACATGCACAGAAGCAGTGCCCACACTTTCCCAACCTGTACCACCACCAAAACGCCTTGCAGCAATCCTTACCCAAACTGACATTTCCACATGTCCGTGCATGGAACACTGATTCAGCACACGTTGCAATCCTCATGAGGAATAGCAGGAGGACAAAGATGACACGAGCAGACAACAGGCGCAAAAACCTGGGAATGACAGACACACAAGAAGTCACCTAAAACAAATCTCACCGCACACATGGTCAGTTACGAAACATGAACAATGTTGGACACATGCAAATTTCAAAGAAAGTCTCTCTGCAAAACTGTGTGGCATGACATCATCACTCGAGTGACACATCAGTACACACATCAAAGTCACTTTGCATTCAGTCAGCTGGACACACACATTGCAACACATGCCATCTTATGCTACAAGCTTGCACACTCATACCCAGTGACTCACCATTATGAGAAGAAGTTGCGTATGAGCTGACTCCGGATATCATCCAACTCCTCCTCATCACTTGCCTCGTGACCAAGCCCTGGATCCTCCACGGGTGGGTGTTGCTCCTCATCAGGATCAAGGATGAGTGGCACTGCCTTCTCAACGGCCATGTTGTGCAGCATGCAGCACACAATGAAGATTTTGCACACCTTCTCCGGTGAATATGGGAGGGACCTGCCTGTCTTGTCAAGGCACCGGAATCGGCTCTTCAGGAGGCCAAACGTCCTCTCAATCACTCGCCTGGTCTGCCCGTGTGCATTGTTGTCTTGTGATCTGCAGCTGTTCTTGGGTTGCGGAGAGGTGTCATTAGCCATGACATGTTGGGATATCCAGAGTTCCCTACATGGAAACATCATGTAAGTAAGTGGGCCAGGAGATGCCGTGAGAGCCAAAGATACCGCAACACACAGGACCAACAGAGTATACCCACCAACAAGACATGCTCGTTCGTTGTGCAGCCGCAGCATCTTTTGTGGCACCCTGCTATGCCTCATGATGTAGGCATCGTGTGCTGATCCTGGAAAACGTGCACAGACATGGGAAATCAGCATGTTAGCAAGACACACCACAAGGGCATTTATTGAGTGGTAATGTTTACGGTTGCGATAGGCTTGCTCCTGTGCCTGTGGTGGTACCAAAGCCACATGTGTCCCATCAATGGACCCAATGACATGAGGCATCCCTCCCAGGGCATAGAAATCACCCTTGACATCTGTCAACTCCCCAGGAGTAGGAAATTGGATGAATTCATCAAGGTGCTCCAACATGGCTGCCAAAACATCACGCAGGACATGGCTGAACATTGTCTGTGACATCCCACCAACATCAGCTATGGTCAATTGAAATGTACCTGTGGCAAAAAAATGTAGGGCTGCCATCACCTTCATCTTTGGAATCAGCGCAGTAGGATACCTGTGTCGCGGTTGGAGGTGTGGTGCCAGCCTATCGGTCAAGTCCTCAATCAACTGTTGAGTGAATCTGTAACGTCAGATGTAGGCACGTTCCCTCATGGCAGCCAAGTCTGGCATTTTTCTTGGGACAGGCGGTGCCGTGCAAGACATTGTTAGGAATCATGAAGGTTGAGAGTCTGCCAACAAAGTGGGACACTGCTGTCAGTGATGTGTTGTCATGGCACTATCATCATGGTCCAAAGTTTGGGATGCGTCCATACCACCATGTAGGTGTGGTCATCTGATAATGATGTACACCCCCCATATCTCTGTCCACTGCTGGGAGTCCTGCGCACCCACCCCCATATGTCTGGACACTGCTGGTATTCATCTGCACATACCCCTCATATTGCAGGCCACTGCTGGGAGTCCTGTGCACCCACCCCCATATGTCTGGACACTGCTGGTATTCATCTGCACACACCCCCATATGTCTCTGTCCACTGCTGGGAGTCCTGTGCACCCACCCCCATATGTCTGGACACTGCTGGTATTTATCTGCACCCACCCCTATATGTGTGGCCACTGCTGGGAATCCTGTGCACCCACCCCCATATGTCTGGACACTGCTGGTATTCATCTGCACACACCCCCATATGTCTCTGTACACTGCTGGGAGTCCTGTGCACCCACCCCCATGTCTCTGTCCACTGCTGGGACTCCTGTACACTCACCCCCATATGTCTCTGTCCACTGCTGGGAGTCCTGTGCACCCACCCCCATATGTCTGGACACTGCTGGTATTCATCTGCACACACCCCTCATATTGCAGGCCACTGCTGGGTGTCCTATGCACCCACCCCCATATGTCTGGACACTGCTGATATTCATCTGCACACACCCCTCATATTGCAGTCCACTGCTGGGAGTCCTGTGCACCCACCCCCATATGTCTGGACACTGCTGGTATTCATCTGCACACCCCTATATGTCTCTGTCCACTGCTGGGAGTCCTGTGCACCCACCCCCATATGTCTCTGTCCACTGCTGGGAGTCCTGTGCATCCACCCCCATATGTCTGGACACTGCTGGTATTCATCTGCACCCACCCCCATGTCACCGTCTGCTGCTGGGAGTCCTGTGGACCCACCCCCATATGTCTGGACACTGCTGGTATTTATCTGCACCCACCCCTATATGTGTGACCACTGCTGGGAATCCTCTGCACCCACCCACCCACCCCCTTGGAGCAGTACACTGCTGGGCTGGACCTACACACACACCAATATGAAGGTAACATGCAGGGCCAGTCCGTAAGCCCACATTCATGGCATGTGTACGCCTTGTATCCCAAATGTACTGGTGCCGTAGGGGTACGTGTGAAACGCACCGTACCCAGGCATTCATTGCGTGTGTACGGTCCATATGACTGTTCTACTGGTGCCGTAGGGGTACGTGTGGAACGCACCGTACCCACGCATTCATTGCGTGTGTACGGTCCGTATGACTGTTCTACTGGTGCCATTGGGGTATGTGTGGAACGCACCGTACCCACGCATTCATTGCGTGTGTACTGTCCGTATCACTGTTCGACTGGTGCCGTAGGGGTACGCGTGGAACGCACCATACCCACGCACTCATTGCGTGTGTACGGTCCGTATCACTGTTCTACTGGTGCTGTAGGGGTACGTGTGGAACGCACCATACCCACGCATTCATTGCGTGTGTACGGTCCGTATGACTGTTCTACTGGTGCCATAGGGGTACGTGTGGAACGCACCGTACCCACGCATTTATTGCGTGTGTACGGTCCGTATCACTGTTCTACTGGTGCCATAGGGGTACGTATGGAATGCACCGTACCCACGCATTTATTGCGTGGGTACGGTCCGTATGACTGTTCTACTGGTGCCGTAGGGATACATGTGAAATGCACCGTACCCATGCATTCATTGCGTGTGTACGGTCCGTATCACTGTTCTACTGGTGCCAGGGGTATGTGTGCAACGCACCGTACACGTCCACTTACATTGTTGGGGTACGCAGGGGTTGCTGGCCACGCCCCCCCAAGTGACCAGACCCTGGTGGTAATGTATGTACTCCATATTATAGGTTTTGCTTTGGGTATGGGGTATGTTTCCTGCCTCTCACCCCCCCCGGCCCCTGGGTGTTGTTCTCACCTTCTGCGGCGTGTGCGTTGGGTCCGGTGCACCAGGTCGTAGGCTAGGAGGACCGGCATGACACGTACGATGGGGTTCATGGCATGGACGTCGCGCACCGGGGCTCCGTTGCGTAGCGGTTCGCATCGGACTCTGCTTTCCCGGCTGTGTTTGGCTCCCGTAAATAAAGAGCCGTACGGAGTGACGTAGGGACGAATCGTACTTGCTGGGCCGGAAACCGCTGCTTGAATGCGTCCGGACGTCGCGTACAAGCTGTTCCGGATCAGAATCGTTGTTTTTTTTGACCCGTACGGTGTTTTGTACGAGACGTATGGAAAAAGGCTTTCTGTACGAATCGTACTTCCTAGGTTGTAAGGACAGTTTATCGGGTACGAGTCGTACGGAGAAACCGCTCCGTACAACCATTTGTACAGCCTTTTCCCAGGATTGGAATCGGCCCCGTAATGGGAGATGTAATATTAGAGGTCATAAGCAGTGCATAGCAGGGGCTCAACTTATAGTCAGTTCATAGATCCATAACTGAGATTTTTCACAGGTTTGTTGCTTAAATATATTAGTTTTTAGCCCATTTTAACACCTAACCAAAACATAACTTTACCCTTTGGTTTTGTTAGTGAATTTCAGTTTTTTTAATGAAAGGAAGATCATATTACCATAGCTAACATTAGTACTTCTTTAACTTTTTTCTTTTCCTGTCACATTCTGCTTTTTTTTTATCATATTCAGCCAACACCTCAACTGCACACAATCTTTGACAGTTGGGGGACCTTGCCCAGGCCTACCCTTCATGGGTGCCCAACCCACAGCAGCCTGCCCTCTATGGGAATCTTGCAGCCCCTGCCAGCTTGCCCTAAAAAGTCAGTTAGTTTCACCTGCATCCCTCCTGCCCGCATGCCTCTGCCCCCTCCTGCTTTTCCCATGTAGTCAGTTTGCAGCCCCTGCCCATGCTGGCTTGCCCTTCGTGGTCAGCTTGCTGCTCCTACTCCCTCCCTCCTGCCCTATGTTGTGTGTGTTTGCCCCCTACCTCCTGCCACCCATGGTCCATTGTGTTGCTCCTGTCCATACTCTGTGTTTTACGACTGCGTGCGCCTGAACCTCCCACCTACTGTCAGTGCTCAGCTTGCTGCCCCTGCCTTGTCAGTTCAGGCTGGACTATTCCCACAAGGAACAAGGTCAAGACTGATTTTCATATGGCTGGGTCCAAACTGGGGTGGTGTGGTGAGCAAAAGAATGATGGATTAAACCCAGATCCTTGTGTCTGGGGGTGAATGTTTGCATTGTACAGCATTCTGTCCATCAATTGTTTATTTTGCCCCTGCCAATGCAGCCTTCCATTTCTCTGCCCTAATCAGCATGCCTTCTCTGCCCCTCCTTTTGAGTGCCCCTGCCCCGTCCTGCCCTTCCTCCGTTGTCAGTTGTACTACCCCTACCCATGCTGGGCTGCCCCGACTGGCCAGCTTGCTGCCCCTGCTACCTCCCTTCTGTCCTCCATGACCAGCTTGCTGCCACTGCCTACATCAGCTTGCTATCTGTGGGTGGGTTGCTGACCCTGCCCCGGGCCCCTCCTGTCTGCCTTCTGTTCTTAATCTATGTGCCCTGCCTCCTCCTGCCAGTCCTCTGTGGTCCATTGTGCATACTCTGTCCATGTCAGCCTGCCTTTGGTGGTCAAGCTTGCTGCCTTTCCCCCACCCTCTTTTTTGCCATATGTGTGATCCTGTGCTGTCTGTTAAAATAACCCATTTTAACAGGTAAAAACCTTTCTTTTAAATATTAGTAAGTTATTTAAAACTAGGACATATTGAAAATTAATGTGACCATGTCCCTACAGAGACATGGCCCTAAAAGCTATTTTCACTGTCCTGTGCTATGTAGAAAAGCAAAGTACAGATTAAAATATTAATACTGTATTTCTGTAAATGGGCCAGCTATAAAAATAATTAAGTAACTATTTATTTAAGATATATTAAGGAAAAGTAACTTTTAAAATGTTATCTTTTCCCTGCTTGAAACTCTTGGAGGCTATGTTTCATAAACTCTCCAGCAACTCTCAGCCTGCACTCAGTCCAGCAGAGGTGTGAAATTCCTCCTGGGAGCACACAATAGGCTGATCTGAGAGGATTCCTCTGAGCTCAAAAGAATATGCAGGGTGGGGGCTGTGAGTATTTTATTGACAACATAGTGTCACATTTTCCCTGACAGGTCTATTGACATATATATTACGCATTGGTGCCCTTGAAAGGGAGAGAACAGGATTCCAGAACAATTCTTGTGTAGCCCCTGTCTGGATAATGAAGGACCCAGCTTTTGTCCAACCAGACTTCTGTCTCTGTGGTTGTTGTGGGTACAGAGCCTGCTTCAAACTGGATTTTAGTGTTGTTGTGTGAGGATGCTAGCATTACCATTCCACACTCATCATTTACATCCCTAGCCTCAGAGTCCACGTTCAGTGTGACTGAAGACCTTTGCCCTAACACATTGAATTTTGGGCCAGTTTGAGGTAAAGCAAACAGTAAAATAGTAAAAATGTAAGTAGGGCAGGGCCTGGGATCGATTACTCTATTGATCTGAGAGGTACTAAGAGTGCCTTAGGATGTTCCATCCACAGGCTGGTGAACCGTACAAAGCTGGACTCACTGAGCCTTCCTCAGAACACTACTGGACTAACAAAAGGATATCTGGTAGACTGAATGTGCTGCACTTAGAATCTGGGAACTGTAAGAAGGACCTGAGGAGGTTGACCCGCATTTCACTTGAAATCCAAGGACAGACAGATCTCCAAGAATCATGAGGCTCATCCTCTGGGTGGCTCCAGGAATATAAAGAGGATATCCTTGTGAAGAATCCCAGCTGACCAGTGGCAACAGGACCTGGAATGGCCTTTCATGTTTCTCTCTTTCTGACAACCTATGATTGTGGGGGAGGGGGATTGGGGAGAGGATGTGCTTGGAAGTGTACTTCTGAGGTTATTTTGGCACCAGAAGAAGTTTGGAAACTTTTTCAAATCTTTTTGCTCCATTGCTTCAAGAAGACCTATGGCTAAAAGTATTTGGCAGGCAGTTGCATGGTATTTCATTGAAGTTCAGGTTGTCCTGCATATAGAAGAGTATTTACTCAGAAAAGCAACAAAGTCCCTTTTCATTTTGGGACTAAGGAACTTGTTTAGACGTCCCTACTTCTAGGCCCTAGCAGGACCAATCTACTTGTTGTACCTGACCAGGGACTCATCGCGGTCAGCCTCAAATCGCACCTAGGCACTAGTCCACTGCAACCATAGACCGCAATTGGGGCTTTGCACATCTTGGTGCTATTTCTCTTAAATTCTCCCTTTCCCGTGTTGGATTTTTGTTGTTTTGCTGTCATTTTGCCTATTAAAATGTTCTCTCTTTTATAAATTAGAGAGTGACTTTTTTGTGTTGTGTGTTTGACTTTTTAACTGCCTTGGTACTTCTAAATGCTCTAACCATTTTCTCTAGGTAAAGACTATCGTCTCTGTGCCACAGCTACCAGGGGTTGAGCTCAGGTTTAAATTACTAACACACTTGAATGGACCTAAATAGTTAGTAACTGTATTAATTGTGTTGGAATACCACCTACCCCAATGAATAATTTACTTTCTCACAAGCACTGAGTTTCTTTCCCAGATGCTGAAATACAATGAAAAGCATTACGATAAACAGCATAGCCAGTCCATGGAACTCGCAAAATAGACTGGGATTATGTTCACATCTTACTTGAGTAAGCTCAGACATGATTTCAACTAATGTAAATTTGAGCCTGACTTGTGCCAGATTACTTCATTTATTAAAGGCTCCGCTAAAAATAACTTCAAAGCATGGCCAAAATATTTGGGAAAAACTCAGCTCCACATCTTCAATGCAGAGAGTTTGCTTTGTACAAATGGCTGAGATGTCTTTTTGTTATCCATTTCAGTGACCCCTGACGAAGGGCCCTTGTGGCCCGAAATGCATTGGGTGAAAAGTAATAAACATCTTTTGAGCCAACTTGCCTTTAATGATTCTTTTGAACGTGTCGCTGTTGAAGGCCCGGAGGGCATGCAGGAGATATGTGAAAATGCAAAATGAATCATGTTGGAATCACGCTGTTTTCGTTGGCATGTTAGAAGCATGGATGAATTATGGACAAAGGTTTTGGATTACCGATTGGTTTACCTTGAATAAGATGAGTACCATTTAAAAAGGAAAAGAAAAGTAGTTGTTGATAAGGATACATTCCTGTTCTCGCAGTGCGACAGATGGGTGCACACCCGCGTTACTCTTCGGATATTCTTTGATAAAATCTGCGATTGTTGGGACAGATCGCAGCCTGCTCGCACGCATTCACTATAAGTAATTTTTCAACCAAGTTCGATAAATTATCACTACAAAGGGAATGTAAATGTAGTTGAGCTTATATAGTGCACAGCTACCTGCTGTGGGTTTCCCGGCGCTTGCTTAGGGAACCTGTCCTGGTATTCCCCTGTGAGATAGGAGGGTATCCACAAGGTGAAAGTCAGGCATCCCCCCATGAGGGGCTGTTGTGGAGATTAAGCAAGCTATTGCCTAGAGTTGCAGAGTGTGAACCTGTGAGTTGAGGAGGCACCAGGGCGAGAATTATCGAGTCCGTGGAATTTTTAGCCCAAGACCCGCCAAGGTGTGGAATTGAACCCTGGTCCAGGGCTGATCTCAGTTTCCGGGTCTGCCGCCTCTAACCCCTGAGCCACACTTCTCCACAGTGAAGGAGTGCATTCTCTCTATTTCACATTTTGAAATACAATAAAAAGCATTACGATAAACAGCATAGCCAGTCCATGGAGCTCGCAAAATAGACTGGGATTATGTTCACTTCTTACTTGAGTAAGCTCAGACATGATTTCAACTAATGTAAATTTGAGCCTGACTTGTGCCAGATTACTTCATTTATTAAAGGCTCCGCTAAAAATAACTTCAAAGCATGGCCAAAATATTTGGGAAAAACTCAGCTCCACATCTTCAAAGCAGAGCTTGAGATGTTGGCCCTTATCCACTGTATTTGTGTAAATTGAACTCTGTATTAAATATATCATATTTCTTCAGAACATGAGACACTTCCTGTTTTGACACCACCTAAATTCGCACTTAGTACTCTAAAATCCTCTTTTCTCGAACTGAAAAAGCTCCAACAAATAAAATGACTACGAGAAATGCAAACCAAGTCGCACCTTCCTCAAATCGCCTAACCTTGATTATCATTAACTATTTTAGATGCAAAAAGACCTCCTTTTCACTGACCTTTTAATTAGAATGAGTGCATTCCGACATCTCTACTATGGAAAAAAACAGGAAAAACACAAAACGAACTGATGACTTGCTGCTACTTATAAAGAAACCACCCACAGAAATACAAACTGGCAAAATGCCCCACAGAGAATCTTTTTGGCAGAAGAGATTTCTGAAACACTGGAACAGAAAGTAACACATTTGTAGATTTGAAAAGCTGCCTCCAAAATCAGTTTTGCTAACTAGTATTTGAAGTGCGAGAAACAAGACTTTATCTACTTGCATTTGTGAATTATGGTGGGAAACATATATACAACAATTAACCAGAATCACTAACAATTGTTGAAACAAACATAACAATGACAATAGGTCTTGTTCTATTAAACAAGCATTGCCAAAGCCGATAGTTCTAACTAGTAACTGAAAATGTAATCCAAACCAATCAGCTTTGCTTATGATTGTTAATATTGCAGAGTACTCTGCATCTGCCAAAATCATCAGATTCAGATGAACAGAAAAAAACAAAAAGCCCACAGCCAAAAGTTTCCTTCTCATGCCCTTAGAAAAGCTGCAATGTGCACTTTCCCTTTTGCAGGCAACGCTGTTACTAGAGTTTCCTCAAACCAAGCAAGTCCTTGCTGTAACAGACTGCAGTACCGTAGGTAATTACTATAGCTCCCTGGATTCAGACACAAACCTTCTCTGTCGCAGGCTCCTGGAGCAACACACAAATATTTTCCTGTGTCAGGTTGCAGACAGTAACTCTGATCACGCCAGTACCGTATGTTTAAACTAAAGTCAGAACACCTTTTTTACCTTTCTGAAGCATGGTGCAGTACCTTAGGCCTTTACCGTAGGACCTGGGAATAAAACACAAATCCTTTACTGTCGCAGACTAGAGCACCTTAGGCCATTAATGGAGGCCCCTCCCTTGAGTCAATAGCGGCTTTATTTCTATACAAGGTAACAGCGCCTTAGGTCATTACTAGAGGTCCTGGAATCAGAAACGAATCTTTTTCTGAAGGAGAGCGGAGTGCAGCGCCAGATTGTTACTAGAGGTCTTTGTAGTCTGACATATGGTCTTGCTCAGTGGTCGAAGTGGGGGAAAAAAAGTAGGGGAACTGTGGGCGGAGAATAAGAGGGCGGGAATAACCCAAGGATTGGATCAGTGGGCGGAGCCAGAGATGTGGCCAGAGTGCGCAAACAACCCAATTTTCAGTATTTGTTTGGCATTTCACTGCCCAGTTTAATCAACCAATGGATACACATGATTATTTAAGGATATAATGAGTTATTGACATTAAAACACATTCACAAAGTGGGATATGCTTCTAATCACAGAATGTCCCAAATACGATAAAATGTGGAAGCACAAGCCATTTGTCACCGAGCCATGGAGTTTGTCATCAGCACTTCTCCTTTTTTCCACAACAGCAGTTCCAACATGAATGGAAAAATATCCTAGGTTGCAAATATTTTCTATATAAATATGGCTCTGCCATATTTGCCTCCTAATGCAAGATCTGCTGCATGATCTGACCATTTAAACTAATAAATTGTTTATAGCTCAAACGTATCAAACGTTAATAAAAAATGTGACTTGTTTTGTTGCGGAGTGGATGGCTTATTGCAAAGGTTGACTGATCACCTTTCTCACTGTTGCATTTGTATGTTACACTGGTACTAATAAGGCAAAATCTTTCCAAAGACTGTTAGGATGTGTACACATGTCAAAATAATGAAATATCAGAAAATATACTGCATTACGCTGCAGCCTTTTTTATAATGCATAATTTAGTCAACACTGCGGCATAATTTTGTCCTCCTTTGCTGCATATTTAATTCCAGTGGCCCCACAGCAAGCAGCACATGATAAAAGTGCATGTGAATGAAGCAGAGAGACTGTGAAGTTGCGAACTTAGTTTGGTGTGCGTGCAAATTCTGCATTGCCAATCTCTGGTGAGTTACAACTACTACTTCTGAAACAAGGCCACCTCTGACCCTCAAGTCCCCATAACCACACTCTCTCTCAGATGCATTTAATTTGATTTACAGCGCCACTCATACCAGTGCATTGCAGCGGGTTCTTCCAGCGGCTCCTTCCAACAGGCTTTAATCTGTTTAATTCCCAAAGAAGATAAGGACCACTCGTTATGCAAAAATTACAGACCAATTTCCCTGGTCAATACGGATTATAAAATTCTGGCTAAAATCTTGGCATTGCGCATGGATCCCCTTTTACCCGATCTCATTAGCCCTGAACAATCAGGCTTTGTCAAGGGCCGTCTCTCATCTGACAATTCCCTTGTTTTTCTTAATATACTTAGCAAAGCTTCCTCTCTGTCGCTTCCCTTCGCGGCTATTTCTTGAGACGCGGAGAAAGCCTTTGACAGGATTGGATGGGATTTTATGTTTCAGGCCTTGCGCTGGATCGTCTTTTCTTACAAATTCATCTCTATTATTTCTTTACTCTATTCTAAACCCCAGGCTTCCATTTTTGTCAACGGGATGACCTCGGATTATTTCTCGTTACGCAGGGGAGTGCGACAAGGCTGTCCTCTATCCCCCCTACTTTTTGTTTTAGCCTTGGAACCCTTTCTTAACAAAATTCGTCTGGACAACAGTATTTCTGGTTTTAAATTTGGTTCGCGTCAGGTTAAACTCTCGGTCTATGCTCCAACAATTTTTGAAAACCGAGCAATAGGGTTCAAAGTAAAGTCCAAATAATGGTGCTAGTGCACATCAAAAGAAATCTCAAATAAGTTCCAGTTGTTCAAGTCTTGTCTTTATTTCTTGACAGAGCTTCTTCGGTGCAAGCCCCCTGCCAGCCAACACGTGTTTCGTCCTGACTATATTAGGTCATAGACTTCATCAGGGCTGCAGGCAAAAAAATATAATAACCAAAATCCATAAGTGTATATTACTAATCAGAAAAACATTCATACATCTATACTGACATCATAAGCTATAATAATATTATTACAATTAATTGTGCCAGTTAACCTAATAGATACAAATGATGGTCGGAGCAAAACATGTGATGTGTATATTCACCGAAAAGTAAAGGTTGTATTCTGTGATTATAGGAAAGGAAGTGAAACGCCAGAAGGGGAATAATTATATTAGGAAAGAACCTAATAAAGAGCCAATAGATGTGAATATCAAAAGTAAAGTAAGATCAATAAGCTGTATAGACCTTAAGAGAACGACAACTACTATCCTAGCCACTAGTGTCCTAAGTAGAGGCAAAAGAAAGAGAAATATTTGATAAACACCTAATTATAGGTGACCCGCCAGTAAAGTTAGGTCAATACCAGGTGTATCCTTGTTAACTTAATTAATGCTGCAAGATTCAAACAAATAATATATTAAACTCACCAATACTTGGTATGATCAAGGGCTTTTTCTAATAAATCCAGAAGCCTAATGCTGCGTCCACTTGCTATAAATGAACAAGAGATTATCGACATAAGTAGTATTCAGTCAAAAGTAAAGTCCTATGTTAAGCGCCAGTAGTAAATATATCAAAGAGCGTACCAGTAAATCTCAGGCGGTAGGCTTATTGCAAATTCTTCAAGTGTAACGATCTGTAGTATTCCGCGCTATTAATCAGTCATGTACCCTAAAGTAGGAAAAGAAAACCGAACTTTAACTCACTTATCCGCTAATGCCAGGGACACTAGTTCGAAAAAGGCTATCAGCAATAATCTATAGGCAAAGTTAATCTCGCCAGCAAACGGCCAAGAGAAAACCTAATATTGGTGTAATGCCGCTAATAAGATAAGTTAACCCGTAAAGTAATGGCAAAACAATTAAATGAGCCCTATAAGCTCCTATGCCATATCCATCCCAAGTTAACACTTCAAACGGTAGATGTATCATAAATAATCTCATCGTACTAGAACTACGCTTACCTCATCGTGTTCAGAACGGTCCTATATCTCGACCTCATATAATCATCTCGGCGTCAGCAACGAGCGCCATCTTGAGATGGGAATAAATAGTCCAATTAGATAACGGACTATGTAGTGCAACTCTCATGTTTCCGATGAGCGCCATATTGGAACGGTAAACGAACAGCGTAGATCATAATAGTAAATTAAACTGAATATGGCCCAGCTAAATTGAACAATATATTATAAAGGAAAGGTTGTCAATACCTAATTTCTTCTCATAGCAGTTGCTGGCTACCAGTACATGGAAATTAGCGCACCATATTAGATTGGGATCATCGCGTCAACATAAAAGTCTCTACGTGACGCGCCATCTTAAAGGGAACTGAGACGTCTGTAATGTTTGTGTAGAGTGTTCACTAGCAAAATTAGTACTTGACAAATTATAAAGCTAAACCCACATATCTAAAGAGTTTATCTCAACTAGGGTAATTTAAGAGTGTTATCATGTGCTTCCTCTTTTAGCCTCTCAATGTATTTACTGGAGAACTGTATTATCTTGTTCCATAACAGTATATACAAAGTACTGTGTTGACCATTACTGTATGCCTTGCCTCACAGTGAATCTGCTATGGTGGGGTTAAATCTGGTTCTGGTTTCTGGTAACTCGTTTTTTCCTTTCCTTTTCTTTTTCTTTTCTTCGGAGTCAACAAAATACTCAATAGATAATTAATAATTAATATATCGCATATCTACCGATTGCTTAACACTCTTAAATTACCCTAGTTGAGATAAACTCTTTAGATATGTGGGTTTAGCTTTATAATTTGTCAAGTACTAATTTTGCTAGTGAACACTCTACACAAACATTACAGACGTCTCAGTTCCCTTTAAGATGGCGCGTCATAAAGATGCTACCTGTAAAATTGCTTTGTGAATTGTAAAAAAAACATAAACTTGCACAAAAGTGTAAGTTTACCTTAGTGAATCAGGCACTTTTATCTGCTCGAAGGATCAGAAAGACTGTTGGGGTTTTAGGGGTGGGTGTAAGGACTGACAACTGTATGAGCCAGCATCCACCTAATTTCTGTTAAAAATATAAAAATTCATAAGGCCGATTCACAAAGGTAAACTTACATTTCTGTGCAAGTGTGAGATTTTCTGCAATTTGCAAAGCAATTTTATGTGTAGTATCTTTATGACTGCGGACTCTTCAAACTCCTGGCAAACACTTTGCACATAAAAGGACAGGCAGTCATAAAGATAGACCAGGCCTATGTTTTTATGTGCGTAGTTATCTGCCCAAGTCTGCAGTCTCCAGAGTCACTAAGTTACTATTAAATCGTAGTTTGTGAGTAACAAAAAAAAAATTACACAAAAGTGTATGTTTACTTTTGTGAACCAGATCCTCAATTTCCCCATCACCAGAATAGTCTAATGAATGCTATGGTATATTACTTTGTCTAAATCATCCATCAAAGCAAAACTTCACAGATAAACACATCATCTATTTCTATTTTTTTATTTGCTGTTAGTTTTTTTCAACAATTTCAACAATTTGGTATTATTATTATTTTTTTGTACATTTCTTTCTTTGGGAAAACGATGCATGTACTACAGAAGAGGTCACTTGCTGAACTGAGGTTCATTCATGGGTATCACACCTATTTCCACCGCAAGCTACAAGTAGAAAGAAGCAACAAAAGAGGAACAATTGACCACCACTTACAAAATGGTAAAAAATGTTGTAAAAAATATTTTTTTTACAACTATGCCTGTTCCTGAAAGCTGCAAAAAGTGTGATCTTAGCAAAACAAACCTTTAGAGAGAGTCATTTTTTAGTAAAATACATACTTTCTTGCATGGCACATGTTCTCATTTTTCCAGACATCTAAACTTGCTACATTTTGGTAATTTCCTGATTAACTCCAGGTGAATCAACAAACATTGGGTACTCCAACAAGTTCCAGCTTATGGGAAATAAAGTATGCAAATTTGGCCAGAATACCTTGTGTGAAAAAAAAAACGTATGAAGGCTTAAGTAAGAATTATCCCAAACATCTAAACAAGTACTCAGCACAAGGTTTGTGGGACTCTAACATGGGGTGGGCTGGACGCCTCTGGTCTTAAGGGGCTAACAGATCTCCATAAGCTTTAAAATGGCAGGACTGTTGCTATGAACGAAACATTCTAATAACCCTTGAAAACAATCTCCTTAGACATTATTAGAATTCTTCTTGCTTTTAGATTCCCTTCCTTTTGATTTTGGGGACCTCAAGCTTATGGATGAAGCCAGCTACCTGTTAGGGTAAAGTTGCACTTCTCGCCACCCCACCAGATCTAAAACGTTTGGTGAAATTAAAGACCATGGTTATAAGTTACTTATGTCGCTTCTCAGCAAAAGACATCAGTTGATAATGATGCCATAGGAGATGATACCAATTAATCCATAACTCCTACACACCAGACTGCAAGGTTCCACATAACTTCGTATTGTCCTCTATATTGTTTTAAATGTAGAAGACTTCCCTTAATAATGTATTAAAATCACTGACTCAATGCACAAATGTATAGCAATGATGCACACATTTCTTTACAAATTGATTGTATTGGAACACTGCATTAAGTGCACCTCATTTGCCTGATGGACATACTGGTCATAACTTGCTATAATTGACTTTGAAGTATCCAACTGCTCAATGATGTCACAACAGATCTTAAAAAATAAGTGTGCATCATCAAAAAATTAATATTCTAGAATTCTTGTTGCTTGTAAATGTTAGCAATGTACGACTGATTAATGAAAGCAGACTGGATGGGCACTTCAACTTAGCATGGCAAAAGTGATTATCTTGTGACGAAATAGAAAGGGTATGTTATTCTGATAACTGTACTCAAAATCACTGAGTTATTTTAGTTGACAAGTTCACCATGAGACCGCAAATTCAAAACCATGAAAAAATTAATTTCGAGAAATATGCTACTTCCGGACTTTCAGAACTTGGAACAGGCGTTGACATGGAACTCATTTGTAAGAAAATGAAGATAGCACAGAGTTTTCTGTGTAGATTTAATCTAAGGTCACGTTTAATTCCTATTAATAGACACCCTTAGTATTGGCAAATATGGGACTGATAGAAGAAGGTCGCTCTAGTTTCCATTTAAGTACTCCCCTGACTCTCAGCAGCAAATGCGCTCTCAATATAACCTGCCTTGATTCCTGTTCCATATCATTTTTTGTGATGTACCCCCAGATTTATGCCTTGACTGCTTTGTTGGCTGTAACCAGTGTTAAAGTGCCTGTGCCCTCTCTTTCAACCTAATGAAATTGGCATACCCCCAAGTAGCATATTTAACTTACCTAGAGGTCCCTAATATATGGTACAAACTGTACCCTGGGCCTGTAAATTAAATGTCACAAGTAGACTGCAGCACCAATTGTGCCATCCACTGCAGTGTCAGTGCAAACATGACTGCAGGCCTACCATTTGTATCCTAGCTGTAAAGTTTTAAAACTACAAATTTGATCTGTCAAAATAATAATAAGGAAGGAACCATGGTATTTAAAAGTAGGACATATAAAGATTTAATGTTAAACATGTCCTTAGACTGCAAATGTCCTAAAGACAAATTTCAATGTAGCAGGGTTGGCAGTTGCATAAGAAAACACTGGGTTACAATATTAAGGAAAATAATGTTATCTCTGGCTCGGAAACACTTACAAAGGCTTTTCTTGGATGTTTTAAAATATTTATTACAAGCCCAATTCACTGGCAGAACCTGATTTATAATAAATATTTTGAAAAAGGTACTTTCAGAAAGTTACCTTTTCCCTGCCTAAAACCTCTGGAATGCCATTTACATGAGCCCCAACTGTGACCTGGCAGCTGAGTATCCCCCTCAGTGAGTTGTGAAATGTGCTCCCAGAGCAAGGACACAGGGCCTAGGGAGTGGGGAGGTGATGCTGTTTTCTTGACAGGACGGCCAATGGGCTATGCCTGGCTACTTGATTTGATGAACTTCAAAGAGGCCTACCCTGTCTCAGCCAATTGTTACCTAACACCTTGGCAGAGACTTCCTTTCTTCCCCCAGCCAGGTACCAATCCCAATGGGAGAAGATATATCCCCAGAAATGGCTGTACAAGGGAAAGAAATGATCTGCCACTGGTTTTAGATAGAGAGGGGCACAGTGTGATTGTTTGCAGTAGGGTACACAAGAACTGATGCAAAAGTGGGTAGAGTCACATCTAGGAATATTTACCCAATTGGTTTGGGAGTGGCCAGGAATTTCCCCCACCTGCAGGATGATGTCAAACATAAAGTAGCATCCCCAGAATATATTCTGGACCAGTGGAAAAACACAAGTGGACTTGACAGCTGTCTGTGAAACTGGACCTGCTCTCCATCTTGTACAAAGGATAAAGAAGTGGGATGCAAGGTTACCAAGGCGGACCTACTTTTCAGGCCACAGGGACACAACAAGCTACAATAGGCCTTTCCTGCAGCTGCCAAACTTACTAGATCCAACTGGACCTGCCCTGGACCCTGCTGCTAGCCTCTGCTGGAGTGAGTCTTGACCCAAAGTGCTGTCCCCAAATTTCTGGACCCTTGGCTGGTGTCAAAGTGTGCAAACAAATCCAGAATCCTGGGTCTTAGAAACATTTGGGCTCCAAATACCCGCAGAGGGCTGAGACCAAAACGCAAAGCTGATCCGGCGAAGGTGAGTTGATGCTGGGCCAAAGACTCAGGTTGCTCCCACTCCAAGCATTTATGCAGCAGTAAATCCAATTCATTGGGACCACACAGAGAAGATATCCAGCCTCATGAAGCCCTCTTCAGCTACAGCCTTGACACACTGGAAGAATCGAAGCTTCAAAAAGGGTCTAAGTCCGAAGGTTGAAATCTTCAAAAAGGGAAGGCTCCAAAAGTATTTGGCTGGTGAGGGGTCTTTCACGGGACATGAAACAGTAGGGAGCGTGGAGTTCAACAAAAAACTCCAGCACCACCGTGTAGCAGTGTTTACTGTTGCTGCGGCATCCACCCCTACTTTTTGCTCCTTTATCTGTTGGGCATTGCTTGGTTTGGCCGATTAGTATTTTGCTCCACAAGGCCACCCCAGGGAGAATTCCTATGTGCACATTTTCAATCTATGTGGTTGCTGCCTAGTCTAGTGCTCCGTTTACACCTCAACTTTGCCCCGAGCATGTACATTTCTAAACTTATCTGTCACTGATGCATCAGGTGTTGCAGCCCTTCAGTTCACGAGTTGTGAAACTGAAACACTGTGAATGTGGACTCTTTGTACATTCTCAGAGAATCTCTTATTCCAATAATGTGGTGGACAATGGACATCATAAAATGCAGTGACAAGCGCCAGTAAGTTAAGCCATATAGAGCTGGCCACCCGGAGCAGTGCATATCTTACCCAATCCTCTTCCCTGCCTGCCTTTGTGCACCACCCCTCTCTGCTTTCTGGAATGGGCGGAGTGGGCTGCACCAGGTGTCCATCTTCACACACAAAATCCTTCCTGAGCTGTGCACTCACTGAGCTGGCAGTTCTCAGGATCTGCCGCTGTGCCTGTGGGATCCCTGGTGATACCGTGACCTAATGGCATGCCCCGCAGCAGATCTCCCCTCCTGGCCCAAAGAGGAGGGGATGGATTAAGGACTGGCAAATGGTGAAGCTACCCTGCTCTGGGTGTCTGGGCTACAGTCAAGGTAAGTGGGACTCCAGGCCATTCAAATATATATTTGTGCTGTTGCTGATGCATATTTGTTCAGGTACGTGGAGTGGGCCAGTCTAACTCCATGTACAGCTTTTTTTCCTATAATTCAAGCTTACCACAGCACCACTGGCACTTAGCGCCTGAGGGGACATGCGCAAACTGTATCTGGTTGCCTTAACTTGCCTACTCCGCACATGCACGGAACTCAGCAGAATTAAGCAGAGTTTGCTGGAAGCTCAGCTGAATTATGCGGAGTGCAACCACTAGTCAACAGCTTCTCCGAAATCTCATCCAGTGGCTATCCAACACTGTGGCCCCTCTTCGTTCACAGCCTGCTGCCATGGACCGCTGAGGATTTTTGACTTTAATCTCTGAGGCTAAGGGCCTGGTTTATATGTTGGCAGTAAGCTTACTCCATCTCCACAGTGATGAAATAGCCTTACCACCATCAAATTGGCCTACCGGCCCGATTAAAATATGGGTGGACCAGTGGTTTGTCTACGGGGGTGACTACTCCACCACCAAACCTCTCTGATGGACCAACGGAGTAAGGACCATTGAAGAAATGGTACATTGTATCAGTGTCACCCCATCCGCATCCTGCTGTTGATAGAAAGCGTTCCCCATTAGTATGTGGGGCAGCAAAAGATGAACTGTCACATCACCACTTTTGCATTTCAGGAAAGTGTTGCAAGATGTAAGATATGCCCTTCTATGTGTTTCATACTAAAAAAAGATATGGTTTAGCACATGTTTAGGGTAGAGGACCACAAAGAATCAATGAGCAGATATGTCTGCAGGGATTCCATCAGAGCACACCTAACTAAATCATGTGGCAGAAAGTTGGTGGAAAAGGGAGAGTTTGGCAAAAAGATGACTTCAGTCCATTTTGAATTTTTTTCTACATATGATAAGTCATAGTATATGGGAGGGTTTTTTTCATAGTTTATGGCCACTAACACAGAATCTGTGCCCCTCTCGTAATGCACATAGGCTTGGTGACAACCAAGACCACAATCAGAAGGCCAACATTTCTGGTGGCAGAAAGCTAGGGAAAAGGAGAGTTTGGTAGAAAGATGACTTCAATACATGCTGACGGAGTCCTGCACCAAACAGCGAAATATATTGGCAGGAACCGCCGGGGCAGCAGTTCCTGACAATGCACTAAAAATGACCGCCTGCTTGGCTGTCATTTATAAATTTGGCAGGCAGTCGCTCACCAATGGGATGGAGAAATGTACTCTGTTCCCTTAGCAGAAAGACAGGCTGTCCACCAAATAATTAATCAGGGCCTAAGTCCGGAGGAGCCTGTTTTTTGTATCCAACCCACACTCCATTATGGTTGGCCTTAACTTGCCCGGTCAAACACAACCACATGACTGCTGGTTGGCTCGTTATTCTTTTTGGTGCTGTTTTCACATTTAAAATTCAAATATTCAGCTCTCCGAATTTCCTTTTTGTATTTTTGTCTTTTGGGTGTAATTTTATTTATTAAAATGAATTCTATTTTTCTAAGTTGATTTGGGATTTTTCTTTTGCTGTGTTTTGACTTTAATACTGTTTTGGTACTGCATCAACTACACTCACTACCTTTACATTTTGTTTGTCTGCTCTTTGATATAGATACCAGGGGATTGAGCTCAGATTTATTTAGTGACTTTAGTGGTTCACCCTCACAAAGGTTTTGATTATTTCTTGAGGTGTATACTCACCCCACTGATCTAATACCGCAATTTCTTACAAAAGACATATAATGACAAAGTAGAAAATAATCACAATGCCACTAGAGGAGTATCTGGAGAACCGATACGCAGGGACAATGTATGTTAATGTTAATGTTAATATGTTAATGTTAATAGTGCTTATAAAGCGCGAACAATCATCCTAGGTAGGATATCATGGTGCTATAGTGTCAGTGGTGAGTGAAAGGCAGATAACAGGATCATTATTTTAATCAGGCTTGGGGAAGAGAAATGTTTTCAATTGCTTCCTGAAGGACAGGTAGCTGTCCGCTAATCTAAGATTCACAGGCAGCTCGTTCCAACTGGTCGCCGCCATGTGGGAGAAGGCTCGCCCGCCCATCCTTGCTGTTTTCACACGTGTGGTTCTTGCTCTTGCTGTTGTTTGGGAGCGTAGATTCCTAGATGGGGCATAGAATTTGATTTTGTTTTTTAAAATACGTGGGCCTATATTGTGCAGTGCTCTATGCGTTATGCACAGTAGCTTAAAGATAGCTCTTTGTTTCATTGGCAGCCAGTGCAGTTCTCTCATACAGCTCTTGGCTGGGTCGTATTTTCTTTTGTTGGAGATTGCCTTTGCTGCAGCGTTCTGTACGACCTGTAGTTTGGAAAAGAGATAGTCAGTCATTCCCACAAACAAGGAGTTTCCATAGTCCAGCCTACTCATTAGTAGAGACTGGACCAAGATCTTTCTGCACTCAGTAGGAATCCATGGAAAGACTCTTCTGAGCATTTTCAGTAGTGCAAAGCCTTTACCACAGATTATTGATACATGGGTTTTCATACTTAAAGTGTTGTCTAGTGTCACACCTAGATTCTTAGCCGTCAATGTCGGGCTAGGGGGGGTGCCCAATGTTGTGGGCCACCAGCTGCTGTCCCATAGCTGTGTATGTCTGCCGAGCAACAGTATTTCGGATTTATCTGCATTTAGCTTAAGACAGTGACTATGCATCCAATTGGCTAGTTCCGTGAGGCAATTTAGTAACATATCTTTTGGGTCATCCTCCTCGTCCAGTGTGATCATCAGTTGGGTGTCGTCTGCATAGGAACAGATATCGACACCCCATTTTCGGCCTATTTCGGCCAGTGAAGAGACAAACACATTGAACAGAGTCGGGCTCTGTGGGACCCCATACTTGATGTTCCGGGGAGGGTATGAAAAGTCACCCATCCGTACTGATTGTGTCCTATCTTGCATAAAAGACTGTAGCCACCCTAGGGCATTTTCCCGGATTCCTTTTGCTGCAAGAATTTCCAGTAACCGATTGTGTGGTACGGTATCAAATGCCGCCGAGAGGTCCAATAATATCAGGGCGACCGTTTTCCCCCGATCTACCTGGGTTCTGATGTTATCCATCACTGCCAGGAGTGTTGTCTCGGTACTGTTATTGGTCCGGAACCCTGTTTGAGATATATCTAGTAGATCATTGGCTTCTAGGAAGTTGGACAACTGCCTGTTGACTAGTTTTTCTAATACCTTAGATAAATAGGGTAGTTGTGATATAGGCCGATAGTTTGCCGGGTTGTTAACATCAGAACCCGCTTTTTTTAATAAAGGGGTGACTATGGCGTTTTTCCAGATTTTGGGAAATTCAGCGGAGTTTAGAGAAAGGTTAAATGCTTTTGTTACGGCCGGGCATATTATTGGAGTTAGTTGCGAGAAAATATGATGTGGACATGGATCCAATGAAGAGCCTGATTTTACTTCTAACATAACTTTGCCCACCTCCTCCTCTGAGAAGGTGCCGAACCTGGGACAGTTAGCCTGAATTGAGAATGGTACATGAGGTTCGGTGTGTTCCAGTTCGATATTGGAGAAAGAGGCATAAATTGTGTCTATTTTCTCACAGAAGTATTCATTTATTTTGTTGCAGCTTTCTTGCGAAGGAGTGAGATCGAGTGAGAGACTCGCAGGGCCACATAGTTCTTTGACTATTTTAAATAGTTCTTTTGAAGAGTTTTTATTTTCTGTTATTCTACGTGAGAAATATTCTTTCTTCGCTTTCCTAATGGCTTTGTTATAAAGTGTAAGTTCTTTTTTGTATGTGGCTCTAGTTTCTTGGGTTTTGTTGAGTCTCCATTTATGTTCATATAATGTGCATTTCCTTTTCATTAACTTTAGTTCTGGTCCGTACCATCTCTCTGATATTGTGGATCTACATTGGTGTTTGGAGTGTGATACTGAACAATGTTCCAGTGCACTCCTGATGTTGTTCTGGAGTAGTTCTATTTCGTCGTTCGTGTTAGTGGTTCCTGTGTTTACATGTGTGAAACATTGCTGGAATTTTTCTACAGAATTCTTTTTCCAGCTCCTTGTTTTTACTGTTGCCAAGGCCGGTGATTTGAAGTGTAAATAGGTTGATGGAGAACACAATCATAAAATGGTCTGTCCATGTCATTGGTTTTATCTCATTGATGTCAATGGTTCCTATATTAGAGAACATCAGATCTAATGTGTGTCCTGCAATGTGTGTAGGCTGATCAATTCTCTGACTCAGCTGTAGGATTTCCATATCCTCCAGTAGCTGTTTAGTAAGGGTTCCACTGTGTACAACTACCTGATGCACAAATATGTCCTAATGGTTGCCTTAAGTTATATTGAGAAACATATTGAATGATACACTAACTCAAGAAATGTTGGCCTTCTGATCTGTGGTCTTGGTTATCACTAAGCCTATGACATTACCAGAGGGGCACAGATTCTGGGTTAGTGGCCCTAACCTATGAAACACCCACTCCCTACGCTATGACATATCAAATGCTGAAGAAAAATCTAAATGTACTGAAGTCATCTTTCTGCCAAACTCTCTCTTCCCCCAACTTACTGAGTCATGATTTAGTTGGGTGTGCTCTGCTGAAATCTTCGCAGACATATCTGCTCTTAAACTCTTTGCGGTCCTTTACCTTGCACGTGCCCAAGATCATATCTTTTTTCGTAAGAAACACATGGAAAGGCAAATCTTACATCACACAACACTTTCCTGAAGTGCGAAAGTGTAGACGCCACACTTCCTCTTTTGCTGGCCCACATATCAAAAGCAGGATGTGGTGATACTGATACAACGTGACACACGCTGCAAAACTGCACATTTCTGAAATTTAACAAAGAGCATAGTGCAAAATGGGCCGACAGAGAGCAATGAAGAAAGGGATATGTGCTGCATTGTGAATTAAAAAAAAAAAATCTGTCTGTGATATACAGAGAAAAGGAGAGAGAGAAATAGAAGGAGAGAGTGCGAAAGAGAAAGAGAGAGAGCGAGAGAAGCAATGGGAGAGGGGTCTGTAATTCTATGTGGACTATAACTATCCCACGGAGAAGATAGAGTGTGAAGAAGTAAAACGCTGACAAGAACAGAATTAGGTTGTGTACATGAAAATCAAATGAAAAAAAAAACAACAGATCACAGGTCAAGAATTATGGTTCATACAAAAACTTTATTGTCAAAAAAAAATCACTACAGTTATCTTAAAAGTATTGGGGCACTTCCACAGCACAAAACGAAAAAAAACATTTGTTATCCACTTAGGTCCACATGCTAGAAGCATAATGCAATATGAAAATAACGTAAATAAATAAAAGAAATCTAAACTACCTGTAGCTCAGGGGAATGCATATGACATGTAATAGATATTTTATATGCATTTGAATTCCACAAATTAAAGAGCCTGAAATGATTGCTGTAAAACTTCTAATCAAAATGAATAACTCTTAGGACAAATCTAGTTTTGATCTGAGATCACTGCAGAATTGTGGCTCATTCTAAAGCAAGGTTTTCAAATTCCGAAATTGCGGTCTATCGGAGGTGTATCCTCAACATGCCATTCATTACACAGTCACGTTTTGCGTTATCCGAAGAGCAGTTTGTCCTGCTTATTTATATCTCACAAACTATAAATGAATTGGAGATGTATTGGCAATGGAGAAAATTCTGGCTTTACAATAGTACCTCTCCCTTATTTATCTGAAAAAAACAAGTGAAAACTCTGCTCAGGATATAGAGGCCAGATGTACTATGCTTTTTATCAGTCGCAAATGGGACGATTCGCAGAATCGGACCATTTGCAACCAGGAAAAAGTATTTTCCTATGTACCAAACCCTATTTTACGATTTGGTAACCTTTTACCGAATCGCAAAATCAGTTGGCGATTCGGTATCAAGAAGGGGCTTGTTAAGGACATCCCTTCCTAATAGTAACTCACAGTAGTAAGTGTGAATGTTTAGCGATCGAAATGCGTTCGCAAAACATTTGCATTATACCGCCTACTTCAAGTAGGTGGTAACCCAATCGTGAATGGTTGTAAAGGCGTTTTCTAACAGCAGGCGGTGGGCCTACGGACCACAGCCTACACCAAAAAAATCAAAAGAAAGAGATTATTTTCATTTTTCTTTTTGAAAGACATCCCGTTTTCAAAAAAATAAAATGTTGCTTTATTTAAAAGCAGTCACAGACATAGGGCACATCCCTGTGATTTTAGCGATTCCCAATGGGCCGACTTACCTCATGAATATTAATGAAGTAGGTCAATTTGGGACTCACCGGCAATCGCAAATAGTCTAAAACACACTGTACCAGTGGCAACTGGCATTTCCCAAGGGTGGTGCGGCGGGGGACACAAAACAAAATAGAAAATAAAGGACACTTACCTTTTCCACGAGCATGGTGTCCTCTTTGATCCTTCTTTCCTTGAGGCAGGCAGCAGGCAGGCTCCTGACTCCCAAGCCAATCCAGGCATTGCTCTTATGCCGCATGAGAGCAGCACTAGAATTGGCGTGAGCAGCCTCTATCAGCGCTCACAAGAGTACTGGAGGCTTTTACTTTCTCTGACCCATCTGTCTTAAGATAGCTAGGTTAGAGGGGTTTAAAATGTGCATGCCTGGCTGGCCATCGCAAGACGGCCAGTCAAAGAGACATGCACATTTTAAACTTGAGAGCACAAAGCTTCCTGCTGCCACTCAGCAGCGATGGCCCCGCCCCATCCTGATGCTCAGTTCAGGATGGGTCAGTTGCTGAAAAATAAAATGGTAATAAACAAACTTTATTACCATTTTATTTTTCAGGTCTGGCCTGGGGGTTTTGCTTGTGGGGAGATGCTCCTGGACTCAAACGGAGGAGACGCCCTTGCACTGTAGTACATAGTTGTTTGCGATTACCTAATAGCGAATCACAAAAGTAGCTATTAGGCAATTGCAAACACAAACCTATGTTCATCTGGCTCATAGGTATTTAAATTAGGTATTAAGCATAAGACTAGGATTACGGTTCACCCTATCCTATTAGGCACAAGAACAGACGGAGCAGAATAACCCACAAAGTGGCATATCTTATCCTCTACAGATGCCCATTAGGTTATCCACTCTATTCATGCTAGGAGCTATAGGACCAGATGTACTAAACTTTCCAGCAGTCACAAACCCCTGCAATTTGCTAAATTAGTGGGTTTGTGACGACTACAATTATTTTTCCAATGTACTAATTCATTTTTCCTAATTGCAGAAGTAGCTGTGATTCATTAAATAGGTTTAAAAATTGTTTACGGAATTGCTACTTGAAACGGGTGATTTGAGGGCACCCCTTCCAAAGAGCGATTTGTTACTGTATGTATCAATGGTTTGCAACCGCAATGTCAGGTTCAAACCAATCAGAAGTTACAAACACCTCAAAGGAGGTGGTATAGCAATCACAAAATAGGAAGCAAGTCCTTTGGGATCCCTTTCCCTTTGTGAATGTTAAAAAACTGTTTGTTGGGAGTAGGCAGCAGTTCATGGAACCACTGCCAACTCTAAAACAAACATTTTCAAAAATAGAAACTTTTCTTTTTAAACACTGCTCTGTTTCAGCCACTTTAAAATTTGTATTTAAAGGTGATCACAGACAAGATGGTGTGCTGACACTTGTATGCCACCATCACTGTGATGGCCAGCAACTGGTGTTTGCGAATCAATATTCACTTTGTAGCATTGTTTGTGGCCCACTCTGAATCAGAATTTTATGGACTGATCTATTGGTATGCAGGTCAATTTCTAAATCTTTTTACTGGTTGCAAAAATACTGGTTACAAATTGCAACCAGTCCCTTGTACATCAGGCCCATAATCTCCAAAATTCTGCCAGCAATGGTCTCAATTCTCTTTTTAAAAGTGTGTTAAATTGCCACTAGTCATCTGCAAAATGGCATCAGGCCACACGTGAATTCTCACACCACTAATGTATTCCACTGCAAATGGTTGTTGATCCAGGACCGCAGGCTTCTCCAACCAAGGCCCGTGGGCTACGTACAGCCCTCTACAAGATTTTATCCAGCCCGCAGCAACTTTAGCATCAATAGGCTAAAAATGTTACTTCTCTGTTGTTTCCCAAAGGCTTGGATTCCGATGATCAAAGGGAAATATATATTCAATTTCTTTGACTGCCTGTAGGTGGCAGCAGAGGCTCTTGATTCATCTATAACAAGGGTACTCATAGTACGGCCCGCGGGCCGCTGGCGGCCCGCCCAGCCTTCATTGGCGGCCCGCGGACCTTGTTGCTGTACGAGTCCTTCCTGATACGAAACAGGGAAGATGGCCGCAGGAGCATACCTAGTGAATATGTATGCAATACGTGTTCGCAACGTTTGCTCCTGCGACCATCTTCCCTGCTTACGCTTGCCTCTGATTGGCCAGAGCCTCTGTGACGTCACACCCGGCACGAAGCACAGTCCCTTTAAAAGTCAGCTGTAACTAGCGCTTGTACAACTGACTTTTAAAGGACCTGTTAAGAAGCTTCCTGTGTCCGTGGTGACGACGTCGACGTCCTCGCAGCCCTGGGGAATCTTCACAGCAGCCGGAAAACCTTCAGCGTCACTTTAACTACAGGTAAGTGTAACGGTGGCACTATGGGTCATGTAACGTAACGTTTGCTTTTGTAACATGCCCATTAGTAATTTTCTCCTCATGTATCCATACATGCCCGGTGCTACCTCGAATGCCCAAAGCCCAATTCAGATTTGTCTTAAACACCCAACTTGCTTTCAAAACCCAGGACAAGTTTCAATACTGAATGCTATCTTCATAAAATAACGGTGTTCCCAGCGCATACCTCATCTTTATAAAAACCCAATTCCGTCATCAAAAACCCAGTGCTGACCCCCATTCAAAGGCCCAAGATGTCTTTAAGATCCAGCACTGCTTCCAGTGTGTGTCGCTGTCATCAATACCCAACGCCCTGTCTCAGTAACCCTACCGTTAATACACAACTTTGCCTGCAAAATGCCAAATTTGGATTCAAAGCAAACATTGTTTTCAGCAACCCATATCAACGCTTTCTTCAATACTCAATAATACCTCTAAATATGGCACTACCCACAATACACATTATGCACTGAGTGTGGCTCCAGTTCTGCAGTAGTTGCCTACAGGACACCGTTCAATCTCCCTACTCATGGCCACTGTTTATGACTCCATGTTGCATGTATCATTTATGGCCATGCCCTCATCTCCACAGTGTATGAGCGGGCCAGAGGCACAGCTCTATCACTCCCAGGCCTAGCTCTGGTGCACGGCTCCATCTCTCACGCATCATTTTTGGGCATGCCCTCGTCACCTCAGTGTATGACCGGAGGGCACAACACCATCACTCCCGTGCATAGCTCTGGTCCACGGCTCAATGACTCACGCATCATTTATGGTTGCAGCTCCGTCTCCCATGTGAAGAATAAGAGCACAGGGTGATGCATTCTCACCCGTGTTCCGCTGGAAGTCACAGTTCTAGCATTTCCTGTGCATGCTTCTAGAAATGGCTCCATCACCCCAGGACATCATTAAAGTGCATTGCTCCATCATACCTTGTGCTTCAGTTCAAGGGAAAGTACTATCATCTACTGCACGTTTTTTTCCTTACCTTTCAGAAGCATTGAGCGCAGTGGCAGGCAGAGAGAGGGTGATGCAAGTGTTGTGCAGTGGCCTGGCAGGTTACTGGCAGTGCATACAACCCCACCCCCCGTGTGCATTGTTATGCTTAAAGTGAAAATGTATATACACCAGATCAAACATGCATATTTTAGCGCAATGCTCCAACTGACCAGATTTTTTGTGTGAATCCTAGTGAGTTCAAATGACAATTGTCTTGGATATATTTTCTTTGCTGCCTTTTTTAAATGAAACACTGTTTGGACTCGGACTTCCCTAAACATCGCAATACATTTTTAATATGTGATGCATTGTGGCAGCAGAAACTGCTTCCATGAAAAGAGACAGGAGGGTGCAGGATCAGACTCCAGACAGCGACCCTTGATGCCAGAGTAAATGAGCATTTGCAATGCAAAAGGGCGCGCATTTACGCGAGTTTGAGCTATTGACATTGCAAATGACAATGCCTTTCATTTTTGTTTTCATTTTTAAAACACAAAAAAGGCATTGTCATTTACAATGCCAATAGCTTAAACTCGCGTAAATGCGAGACCTATTGCATTGCAAATGCTTGTTTTCCTTACCTTTCAGAAGCATTGAGCGCAGTGGCAGGCAGAGAGAGGGTGATGCAAGTGTTGTGCAGTGGCCTGGCAGGTTACTGGCAGTGCATACAACCCCACCCCCCGTGTGCATTGTTATGCTTAAAGTGAAAATGTATATACACCAGATCAAACATGCATATTTTAGCGCAATGCTCCAACTGACCAGATTTTTAGTGTGAATCCTAGTGAGTTCAAATGACAATTGTCTTGGATATTTTTTCTTTGCTGCCTTTTTTAAATGAAACACTGTTTGGACTCGGACTTCCCTAAACGTCGCAATACATTTTTAATACGTGATGCATCGTGGCAGCAGAAACTGCTTCCATGAAAAGAGACAGGAGGGTGCGGGATCAGACTCTAGACAGAGACCCTTGATGCCAGAGTAAACAAGCATTTGCAATGCAAAAGGTCGTGCATTTACGCGAGTTTGAGCTATTGACATTGCAAATGACAATGCCTTTCATTTTTGTTTTCATTTTACGATTTGGTAACCTTTTACCGAATCGCAAAATCAGTTGGCGATTCGGTATCAAGAAGGGGCTTGTTAAGGACATCCCTTCCTAATAGTAACTCACAGTAGTAAGTGTGAATGTTTAGCGATCGAAATGCGTTCGCAAAACATTTGCATTATACCGCCTACTTCAAGTAGGTGGTAACCCAATCGTGAATGGTTGTAAAGGCGTTTTCTAACAGCAGGCGGTGGGCCTACGGACCACAGCCTACACCAAAAAAATCAAAAGAAAGAGATTATTTTCATTTTTCTTTTTGAAAGACATCCCGTTTTCAAAAAAATAAAATGTTGCTTTATTTAAAAGCAGTCACAGACATAGGGCACATCCCTGTGATTTTAGCGATTCCCAATGGGCCGACTTACCTCATGAATATTAATGAAGTAGGTCAATTTGGGACTCACCGGCAATCGCAAATAGTCTAAAACACACTGTACCAGTGGCAACTGGCATTTCCCAAGGGTGGTGCGGCGGGGGACACAAAACAAAATAGAAAATAAAGGACACTTACCTTTTCCACGAGCATGGTGTCCTCTTTGATCCTTCTTTCCTTGAGGCAGGCAGCAGGCAGGCTCCTGACTCCCAAGCCAATCCAGGCATTGCTCTTATGCCGCATGAGAGCAGCACTAGAATTGGCGTGAGCAGCCTCTATCAGCGCTCACAAGAGTACTGGAGGCTTTTACTTTCTCTGACCCATCTGTCTTAAGATAGCTAGGTTAGAGGGGTTTAAAATGTGCATGCCTGGCTGGCCATCGCAAGACGGCCGGTCAAAGAGACATGCACATTTTAAACTTGAGAGCACAAAGCTTCCTGCTGCCACTCAGCAGCGATGGCCCCGCCCCATCCTGATGCTCAGTTCAGGATGGGTCAGTTGCTGAAAAATAAAATGGTAATAAACAAACTTTATTACCATTTTATTTTTCAGGTCTGGCCTGGGGGTTTTGCTTGTGGGGAGATGCTCCTGGACTCAAACGGAGGAGACGCCCTTGCACTGTAGTACATAGTTGTTTGCGATTACCTAATAGCGAATCACAAAAGTAGCTATTAGGCAATTGCAAACACAAACCTATGTTCATCTGGCTCATAGGTATTTAAATTAGGTATTAAGCATAAGACTAGGATTACGGTTCACCCTATCCTATTAGGTACAAGAACAGACGGAGCAGAATAACCCACAAAGTGGCATATCTTATCCTCTACAGATGCCCATTAGGTTATCCACTCTATTCATGCTAGGAGCTATAGGACCAGATGTACTAAACTTTCCAGCAGTCACAAACCCCTGCAATTTGCTAAATTAGTGGGTTTGTGACGACTACAATTATTTTTCCAATGTACTAATTCATTTTTCCTAATTGCAGAAGTAGCTGTGATTCATTAAATAGGTTTAAAAATTGTTTACGGAATTGCTACTTGAAACGGGTGATTTGAGGGCACCCCTTCCAAAGAGCGATTTGTTACTGTATGTATCAATGGTTTGCAACCGCAATGTCAGGTTCAAACCAATCAGAAGTTACAAACACCTCAAAGGAGGTGGTATAGCAATCACAAAATAGGAAGCAAGTCCTTTGGGATCCCTTTCCCTTTGTGAATGTTAAAAAACTGTTTGTTGGGAGTAGGCAGCAGTTCATGGAACCACTGCCAACTCTAAAACAAACATTTTCAAAAATAGAAACTTTTCTTTTTAAACACTGCTCTGTTTCAGCCACTTTAAAATTTGTATTTAAAGGTGATCACAGACAAGATGGTGTGCTGACACTTGTATGCCACCATCACTGTGATGGCCAGCAACTGGTGTTTGCGAATCAATATTCACTTTGTAGCATTGTTTGTGGCCCACTCTGAATCAGAATTTTATGGACTGATCTATTGGTATGCAGGTCAATTTCTAAATCTTTTTACTGGTTGCAAAAATACTGGTTACAAATTGCAACCAGTCCCTTGTACATCAGGCCCATAATCTCCAAAATTCTGCCAGCAATGGTCTCAATTCTCTTTTTAAAAGTGTGTTAAATTGCCACTAGTCATCTGCAAAATGGCATCAGGCCACACGTGAATTCTCACACCACTAATGTATTCCACTGCAAATGGTTGTTGATCCAGGACCGCAGGCTTCTCCAACCAAGGCCCGTGGGCTACGTACAGCCCTCTACAAGATTTTATCCAGCCCGCAGCAACTTTAGCATCAATAGGCTAAAAATGTTACTTCTCTGTTGTTTCCCAAAGGCTTGGATTCCGATGATCAAAGGGAAATATATATTCAATTTCTTTGACTGCCTGTAGGTGGCAGCAGAGGCTCTTGATTCATCTATAACAAGGGTACTCATAGTACGGCCCGCGGGCCGCTGGCGGCCCGCCCAGCCTTCATTGGCGGCCCGCGGACCTTGTTGCTGTACGAGTCCTTCCTGATACGAAACAGGGAAGATGGCCGCAGGAGCATACCTAGTGAATATGTATGCAATACGTGTTCGCAACGTTTGCTCCTGCGACCATCTTCCCTGCTTACGCTTGCCTCTGATTGGCCAGAGCCTCTGTGACGTCACACCCGGCACGAAGCACAGTCCCTTTAAAAGTCAGCTGTAACTAGCGCTTGTACAACTGACTTTTAAAGGACCTGTTAAGAAGCTTCCTGTGTCCGTGGTGACGACGTCGACGTCCTCGCAGCCCTGGGGAATCTTCACAGCAGCCGGAAAACCTTCAGCGTCACTTTAACTACAGGTAAGTGTAACGGTGGCACTATGGGTCATGTAACGTAACGTTTCCTTTTGTAACATGCCCATTAGTAATTTTCTCCTCATGTATCCATACATGCCCGGTGCTACCTCGAATGCCCAAAGCCCAATTCAGATTTGTCTTAAACACCCAACTTGCTTTCAAAACCCAGGACAAGTTTCAATACTGAATGCTATCTTCATAAAATAACGGTGTTCCCAGCGCATACCTCATCTTTATAAAAACCCAATTCCGTCATCAAAAACCCAGTGCTGACCCCCATTCAAAGGCCCAAGATGCCTTTAAGATCCAGCACTGCTTCCAGTGTGTGTCGCTGTCATCAATACCCAACGCCCTGTCTCAGTAACCCTACCGTTAATACACAACTTTGCCTGCAAAATGCCAAATTTGGATTCAAAGCAAACATTGTTTTCAGCAACCCATATCAACGCTTTCTTCAATACTCAATAATACCTCTAAATATGGCACTACCCACAATACACATTATGCACTGAGTGTTGCACTACTCACGGCTCCAGTTCTGCAGTAGTTGCCTACAGGACACCGTTCAATCTCCCTACTCATGGCCACTGTTTATGACTCCATGTTGCATGTATCATTTATGGCCATGCCCTCATCTCCACAGTGTATGAGCGGGCCAGAGGCACAGCTCTATCACTCCCAGGCCTAGCTCTGGTGCACGGCTCCATCTCTCACGCATCATTTTTGGGCATGCCCTCGTCACCTCAGTGTATGACCGGAGGGCACAACACCATCACTCCCGTGCATAGCTCTGGTCCACGGCTCAATGACTCACGCATCATTTATGGTTGCAGCTCCGTCTCCCATGTGAAGAATAAGAGCACAGGGTGATGCATTCTCACCCGTGTTCCGCTGGAAGTCACAGTTCTAGCATTTCCTGTGCATGCTTCTAGAAATGGCTCCATCACCCCAGGACATCATTAAAGTGCATTGCTCCATCATACCTTGTGCTTCAGTTCAAGGGAAAGTACTATCATCTACTGCACGTTTTTTTCCTTACCTTTCAGAAGCATTGAGCGCAGTGGCAGGCAGAGAGAGGGTGATGCAAGTGTTGTGCAGTGGCCTGGCAGGTTACTGGCAGTGCATACAACCCCACCCCCCGTGTGCATTGTTATGCTTAAAGTGAAAATGTATATACACCAGATCAAACATGCATATTTTAGCGCAATGCTCCAACTGACCAGATTTTTTGTGTGAATCCTAGTGAGTTCAAATGACAATTGTCTTGGATATATTTTCTTTGCTGCCTTTTTTAAATGAAACACTGTTTGGACTCGGACTTCCCTAAACATCGCAATACATTTTTAATATGTGATGCATTGTGGCAGCAGAAACTGCTTCCATGAAAAGAGACAGGAGGGTGCAGGATCAGACTCCAGACAGCGACCCTTGATGCCAGAGTAAATGAGCATTTGCAATGCAAAAGGGCGCGCATTTACGCGAGTTTGAGCTATTGACATTGCAAATGACAATGCCTTTCATTTTTGTTTTCATTTTTAAAACACAAAAAAGGCATTGTCATTTACAATGCCAATAGCTTAAACTCGCGTAAATGCGAGACCTATTGCATTGCAAATGCTTGTTATCCTTACCTTTCAGAAGCATTGAGCGCAGTGGCAGGCAGAGAGAGGGTGATGCAAGTGTTGTGCAGTGGCTTGGCAGGTTGCTGGCAGTGCATACAACCCCACCCCCCGGGTGGCAGCCCGGGCTGAAACAGCTTCCAGGCACACACACAGCCGCCACTGAGTACTTCACAGGTCTTTAAAAAGACCATTCGCTTGTTAATGAGGCTTTGTTTTGCTTTTTCACCTCTTGCCTTTTACTCAGCTCAGTTATTTTACTGACTTTGCCCACTGGCCCAATCTTCCGGTTATTCCCAACCTCTGATTCTCCGCCCGCTCTACTAACCCCCCACCTGAAACCTGGCCCCTCCCCAGCCCCCCTCTACAGGCTTGACCATTGTATCTGAGCCTTTCAGATTCCTTTAGTTTGACAGCTGCTGCACACCAAATAGCGCTATCCAGATTAGCTCCTTCCATATGTGTTTCTACTCTGTATCCTTGTACTGTGTGCAGGCCGGGTCTGGTAGCGCAGTGGACTAATGCGTTCGAAGCAGGGGCTTGTGTTCTACCTCATGGTCACAGGTTCAAATCCAGGCGGGTCGTGCCTTTCATCCATCTGAGGTCGATAAAATGAGTTGGGTAGCAACAAACATCTGTTATTCAGCGCCAAGAAACCTATGGATGAACTTGTGCTTGTATATACGTGTGTGCGCATGCCATTTATTTCAAATCCCTATTGAGTGACACATTTCATGCATAAACCAATGTTTAAACAAAACATTACTTTGCTGTTGCTCACAGATCTATTGCGAAAAGTGGTGTTGGTCCATCGGTTGTGACGTGGTGTCTGTCCAGCGGTCGTGTTGCGTGTCGGTCGGTCCATCGGTCGTGTCGGTTCATCGGTCCATTGGTCGTGGGGCGGTGTCGGTCATCTGGTGGAAATTCAGATTCCTGGTCCTTGTTACTTGTTGCATAGTAACAAACTAGCTGGAGATCTCCGCAATGGCCTACAGTCCAGTTTCCAAGCCTTGCAAACGACCCAGATCGATACAGAGCGAACGCAGGACCTTCCAGGAAGCATGGGAAGAAGAGTACTTGTTTGTAGAATGTCCAAAAGAAAAAGCCACCTGTTTGCTTTGCAAAGAGAAAGTAAATGTTCTTAAGAGGTATAACCTGGAACGGCACTACAAAACACGGCACTCTGGATACACTGCGAACTTCCCACTGAACTCAAACCTGCGTTCTGCAAAAGTGGCATTGTTGAAGCAAGGTCTTCTTTCCCAGCAGAAGATCTTCCTTTGCCAGATGAAGGAATCTGAGGCTGTAACAGAAGCGTCTTTCAAAATATGCTACTAGCTTGCCAAACACAAAAAACCATTCTCAGATACAGAGCTGATGAAGCAATGTTTCCTATCAGCAGCCGAAATTTTATTTGACAACTACAGTAATAAAAGCAGCATTTTAAAGGAAATCAGTGCATTGCAGCTATCGGATTCCACGTGTGCACGCAGAATAGAGGCAATGGGACAAAACATCCAGGAGCAGGTGATCAAAGCAGTGAGAGAGTCACCGTTCTTCAGCATTGCCATTGGATGAGTCCACAGACATAGGCAATGTGGCCCAGTTATTAGTTTGGGTGAGGTATCTGGACCAATCGCTTCATCCCAAAGAAGAGTTCCTGTGCCTTCTACCACTGCTAGGACACACAAGAGGAGAAGATGTACTGGACAGCATGTGCAACTACTTTAAAACAAATGACATACCACTGAACACTCTTGTCAGCATAACAACGGATGGGGCTCCTGCCATGGTAGGCCATGACAGAGGCTTTGTATCTATGCTTAAAAAGAAGCTCATAGGACAGACTGTGATAGACTACCACTGCATTATTCACCAGGAAGTGTTGTGTGCAAAATTAAAGCATGGAGAACTGAATAATGTCCTAAAAGGTGCAGTGAAAATTGTTAATTTTATCCGTGCTAAAGCTCTGAACCATAGATTTTTTTAAAGCAATGCTGCAGGAATCTGAAGTGGAATATACCGACATCTTGATGCACACTGACGTGCGTTGGCTAAGCAAAGGGAAGGTTCTGGAGCGGTTCATCGCATTGCTTCCTGAAATTGAACTCTTTGTGAACAGTAGAGGCCAATCGTTCCCAGAACTAACGGATGTGAAATGGCTTGTTATGATCCATTGTCTTTCAGATCTTTTCACACATTTTAATGCTCTCAATTTGACCCTGCAAGGTAAACAACAGCTTGTGTGCTCCCTCATGAATGGTATTTATGCTTTTGAAAGTAAGCTTGTGCTGTTCAAAGCACAACTGGATGATAGTGACTTCACCCACTTTCCAAAACTGTGGGCTGTGATGCAGAGGTTTCCAGATGCACAAGAAATTCTTGCAAACCTTCACCTTGGTGCATGTATTGAGGAAATTTCTGGGGAGATCAAACGGCGATTTTCGCAATTCAGAGCCCTCACCCCTCTGTTCAGGCTGGTTGAAAACCCCTAGATGGTGAGTGCACGAAATCTTGATGTTGTTACCCTTATTGGCATGGAAAGGGCTCAAGCAGAACTAGAGCTCATTGACATGCAGCACAATTCAGCCCTCGAAGCATCTTTTTTGGGGCAAGCACCGGAAGAATTTTGGAAAATTGTGCCCCCTGACAAGTTTCCTCTTCTTTTTACAGTGTCCCAGAAGGGTACTATGTATGTTTGGGTCAACATATGCTTGCGAATGTTCATTTTCCACAATGGGGCTGTTGAAGAGCAAACTCAGAAATAAGCTCACAGACATACATTTGCAGCAGCTCTTAAGGCTTGCAGTTTCCAACTTGGTACCAGATTACAGAAAACTAATTGGTGACATGAAATGTAAAATAAGTTCGTAGTGTTTGTCTTTAACATACCTATTTTTGGGACTCTGAAGCCTTCGCTGCACTGGGCATGTGCTGAATATCCGGTTTCTGCAAATTGCCATGCAATCCCACTTAAGATTGCTATTGTCTGCTAATAAAAAAAATATTATAAACATGTGCTGCATGTAGTTACATCTGCTTTGGAAATACAGCATTGTCTAGTAATGTTTTGAAACGGGAGAGATTTTCCCCCCTCTAGCCACGCCCCCAAGGACTCCGCCCCCCCAATGACCCCACCCCCAATGACCCCGCCCCCACCGGTGCGGCCCTCGGCCACAACCCACATTTTAAATTCGGCCCAAGAGAGAAAGTTTGTGTGTATCCATGATCTATAATATTTAAAAGTAATTAAAAAACGAATATCCTGCTTTTCTTATCTACAGTTAAGTAACTGATTATTTTGGCAGAGCATTTGCTAATGTTTGACATTTGTACTCATTGCATATCTTTTTTCCGTTGAAGCACAGCATAGTCGCATTTCTCTTTTGTTCTGAATCATTATCATGCTGATTACAAAAAAGTAAACCTTTTATTAATTTATAAAACTGTTTTTTTTGGGGGGCGCAAATATTTGTAAAATATACGATGTGGCCCTCGTTCCGAAAAGTTTGGAGACCATACACCAGGTGTCCTCCTTCATATCTGTGGATGAGCACATTTCTCCAAAATGAGGCCCTATCTTGGGCCTCAGATAAAAGAAAACAGTAATAAAACACAGAAAAAACTGGATGGAATCTTATTTGTCATAATGAGAAATTGTATCCTGCTCCTGCCTTTAGAATATGACAGGGCCAATTATCAAGATGAAACATAGATTTGATGAATCCAGCTTCCTAACCACCCACTGCAAAGTATTTGTGCGGATACATGAGAAAAAACATGATCCCAGTTTTGCATACTCAAAATAAGATGGATTAACAAACTGGCATCTCACCCTCCAAATACCGGTTTTGAATTTGAAACTTGGACATCGAGCATGGTGTGTACAAAACGTTCAAGCACTATTTAAAGTTTAGATCATTGCGAATCTGCAGAAATGATTCTATGGAGCAGATCAACAGTCTCTCTCTTCGACAAGAAGCAGTTTTAGCTGTCTGCCGCAACTGATAGTATGAGAAGGAAGAAAGTGTAGAGAGGAGCTTTAGATCAGCCTTCTGTAGCTGTTGGTTGTTTGAGTCAACCCCTGCCAGATATTGCTTGTGGAAAGTGTCATTTATGTTTTGGTTTAGCCCAAAGGAATAATTCTCTGCACTGCTCCAGGCATTTCATTGTTGTCTATTTATGAGGTCATACCATCGGCCACTGGAGTGCGTCCACTGCAGTGAATGTATTGTGACGTGTTCTTGCACTGAAATGGAAGCCTATGATAGCCAACAAGTCCACTGGTAATGTCACCCTTTATGATCTCTGCTCATCAAATAATCATCACCACGTGCTGTACATATCAGTTAGAGCACTTGTGCTTCTACACGTTGACGTCTTTCTGTAGTTCAAAGTAGAACACTTGCAAACATGAAACTATGTCAGCTAAAAATAATTGTGCAGAGCTGGGCGGGTCCTGCTGCATACAAGTATGGCATTTCAAATCCTGGATTGATAGGTGGATACGGTCTGCTGCCTTATGTCTTTTATTTTTACACTTCCATGTCTCCAATCTGATTGCGTCCTGGCTGCAGGAATACTGAGGGCCCAATTCACAGAACTAATCTGAGACAAAATCCTAAACTTACTACTTTTGGTATTCACAGAAGGCAATTAGTAGTAGTAAAGTTAGAATTTTGTCTTAAGTCTGTCTTAAGTTTGTCTTAAGTTTGTCTTAAGTCGGTCTTGAGTCGGTCTTGAGTCGGTCTTAAGTCTGCCTTAAGTCTGTCTTAAAGTTGTCTTGAGTAAAACGTAAGACAAAATCCTAACTTTACGACTACTAAATGTCTTCTGTGAATACCAAAAGTAGTAAGTTTAGGATTTTATCTCAGATTAGTCCTGTGAATCAGGCCCACTGAGCCACTGGAGAAGGTGGGCATGTCAGTCAGATAGGCAGGGATGTTGGTCATGATGGCGTTATACATAATGCAGCTGGTTTTTGGAAATAGTGTGGTGGGATGACGTGGCCATATTCTTCTGACTCTGTGGACTTGTGCTGTGTTGTAAGGTTGCCCTTGATGGAGGCTACCGTGGGATATGGGAGGCAGTGGAGCGAGGTGCTGCCAATATCAAGATGCAAGGGAACAAGAGCTTGCTCGATTTCCAGCTCCGATGTTGCTTTTAGTCATGAACAGTTTTTATTATGGTTTATAGAGCGAATTTAGAGGGCCTTGGTGGTGGTAAAAGCACGAGCTTTGAATCAGTCTATCATAACATTTGTAAGTCAGGCCAGGGCTTATTGCTGCGAGTTATTCTTGGCAAATAACAAGAATTCAGTTTTGGTGAAGTTGAGCTTCAGGTAGCTGCAGGTCACCTGGCTCTGGAAGAGGTCCAGGCTGTGTTTTGAGGCATTGAATGTCTTGAGTAGAAGGGACATTCAAGCATGGTTGTGTGTTGATGAATTAGTGAATATTGCAGCTGTCATCTGTGAGCAATCAGTGCCACTAGGAGCTATATATCGAATGCTGAGAGAAATGTAAAATGTACTGAAGCACATCTTTCTGCCAACAACTCTCTTCTCCACCACCTTTCTGCCAAATGTTTTGTTTGGGTGCATTAAGCAGCACACATGAAAGTGAGAGAACATGAAAGTGAGAGAATTGCATTTAAGATTGTTTATGTGCAGGAAGGGATGTAAAGCCACGCTGCATGGCGTTTCATAGCCTTATAAATATGTGCCCCTTTCCATGCAGAAAACTGCATGAAAGGTGCGTTCCATGGGTGGTACTAGGGGTGTTCTCAGCAACATCCATGGCTTTTTGACACTGCCCCAGACTTACAAGAAATTGTAAGTCTGAGGCAGCGCCAAAAACTTACGCCTCCCCAGGGAAGGCGTAAGGGAGGCACAACAAGGAGAAATATCTTTATTTTTTTGAGGTTGAGCCTGAGCCAGCGTGCATGTGCTGCTCTGCGAGACATTTTGTAGTGGAGTATGAGGGAGAAGCCCCGCCCACGCTCCACCCCTATTTGTCATTGGCTTATGTCATTGTCTTTCGTAAGCACTGGCTTCTGATTCGTTGATAGGCTTGTTAGTCCCTCCTTGGTAGCGCCTTGCCTACACTTGTTACCGCCCATGGCGACTGGCCCCTTTACTTCGGGTGTTACACAGGACCTGTTGTTTACACTTCTAAGCACTACTTTCATTAATGAGATTCTCTTACTGCAGGCCAGGCATGGCACCCGGCATTATCTTCCCACCCCCCCACTCACCCCATCGCTGTTCAATCTATGTCCATTGCCTCGTTTCTGTCCTTCCCAACCAGACCGAAAGCCCGCCTCATCCACGAGACAGTCTGCTTGCCGCTACCCGTGCTTATTTATGTTTTTGCTCCCCCGCCGCCTCCGTTCTGGCCTGGAGGGCGGTGCCCGTGGGCCGCAGCGTTAGAAAGGTGATGGCCGACTTGATGCAGCTTGAGATTCAAGGAGAACGAGTCCCGGATGGCCCCCCCCCCCAACACACTGATAGATCCATAATGAGGTCCAACAGCTGGTGTACTTCACCACTCGCTCCTGACAATCGCAGCTCCCAGGGCCTTGCTGACAGCTCTAAAACCCAACCAACTGATTGCAAAATCTGAGCACACAGATGGGGTATCGACCAGACCCTGATTTACTGACCCCTGTTCATCAATGTTTTATTTTTTTAGCTGAAGCTTCTGTATCGGAAAGGTTTTTCATCCGGCTCAGCTTTGTAGACGTTTAACAAAGTGGGGCAGGGTTGCAACTTTTCATGTGACCGGGGTACTCTGAGAGGTATGCGCACAGGTTTAAGAACCACTACCTTTATATTTACTAATCACGTTTGTGAAAAGGGTACCTACGCAAGAAGCTGTGTTTGGAGCTTTGACTATCGTGTTGTGTGACTTTGCAGTATTAATTGCATCACAACAGCTGCTCAAATCTCACTGAAAATCACAAAACACTAATAAGCGCATTAAATTGTCACTAACGTTCTTCCCTGCATATTAATGGGCGATTATATGCCAGATGCTTTATTATAACCCACAGGAAAGAACAGAATGAGAACAATCACGTAGACGACACCTATTGGCTTTGACAATATTTTTTTTTTAATGGGTAACCGTTCCGCCACGCGATAAACCATATTTCGGGAGAAGGTGAACCGATGGGAGCCCGGCCAGAGCCGCCCTCCCCTTGCCAGCTCCACATGCCAATTCTTTACCCATCTACATGGAAGCCTTTCCACGGGAGCAGGCTTCAGTGCCTTTAGGGCTTCTGTGTGCATGTTTTGGGAAGAGATGCAGCGAGTACAAGGGGCACATTCAGAAGAACGCCTTTCACTCGCTCTGCTCTTTGTACTCAGGCGTTATCAAGAAGAAATCCCGGGGGGGCGTGGCTTGGACGCCGCGGAAAATGGCCGCTGCTTGTCGGAGCTCCATGAGGGAGTAGCGCGTTGGGATCTCCCCAGGGCATCATTTCCTCATTTCGGGAGTTTTTTACGGCCACATCATGCTTGTGACACTCGCCTGCCTCGCCTGGGGCATTGCTGACTTCTGGTGCTGACGGACTCTGCTGGTTTTTGCTTTCTGCCTCCTCTCGCGGCTCTCTGATTGCCGCGGCCGCCATTTTGAATGCTCCGGTTTCCCGCGATGGAGTTTCTCCTCATACCCGGCTCCTCATGTGACCAGCGGTGAGCTGTTTTGGCCTCAATTCCTGCAAGCTCTTTGTTTCCTGCCTCCTCTTGATGCCGTTATGTATCATCTCGCTCACAATTATATTTTGAGGCATTAATTGTTTTAATTACACCGTTTCAGTTTCATTGGACTATTTTGCCTGCTCAACTCATTTTAATTTATTAATCTTTGTGGCTTTTTGTATTTCTTGGACTATATGGCAATGCCTCGCGCTAACCGTGGCAGCGCCCAGCAGGTTAAAAATGCGTCAATGGCAGATTCTAATCCTTTCAGTGTGCTACAAGATACCATGGAGGATCCTAATTCTGACTCTGTAAGTTCTAAGCTTTTGTCTTCTGCTCCTTCTTGCGCCAGTGCTAAAGCAGTCTCGAAAATTCCTTCTGCCTCGCCCTCAACCTCTGGTAAGAGAACAAAGGTAACTCCTCCTTCTCCTCCAACTACTTCACCTACAATCTCAATGGAACTCTTGTTGGAAGAGATACGCTCTCTTAAACCTTATATGACAGAGACTAATGTTCGTCTCCAACATCTTGAAGATAACTGGTCAAACACGGAGAAGAGGGTGGATGATCTTGAGATTCATGTCGGATCTATTCAAGCTATCACAGATCATATTCCTGACATGCGTAGGGAAATCTTGCATCTGACGCAACAGGTGGAGAATTTGGAAAACCGAAACAGGCGTAATAACCTACGCATTTATGGCCTTTTGGAGGGCCATGAGAATCCTGACCCCTTGCTATTTTTTCGCTCTTTCCTACCAAAGCTTCTCGGTTTTCCTGAGTCACCCCCTCTCAACATCCAGCGAGCTCACCGCTTGGGTCATAGTCCGGGTCCTTCTACTGCTGCCTCTCATGTGAAGCCTAGGGGTGTCATTTTATATTTTTTGGAATATACCGACTTGCTCAAGGTCCTTCAGGCTGCCAAGCAGAAAGGAAAGATTCTTTGGAATGGCTCTACTTTGTTTTTTGCCCAAGATTACTCTAAAGCCACAGCGGATCGCCGGAAGAAATTTTTGGATATGAGGCCTGCACTCCGTGCGTTGAATGCTCGTTATGGTTTATTTCATCTGTGCCTGTTCATGGTGACCTATCAAAACAAAACTACTAACTATGACGATACTGCACTTCTCCAACATTTTTTGAATACTTGTAGAGATGAATCCATGGACATGTCCAGATCGTGATTTTTCTACTTGTATTAGCATTGTTGTGATTTTTTGCCTCAAGTCCACCTTTTTTGCATTTCCTCTTTGTTTAGTCTAGTGACTTTGTTGGTTAACATGGTTTCTTTTCCATTTTCTTGTAGATGCATTATTCAATCCCTTCCTCCTTCCTCCTTCGTTCTCCCTGGAGGTCGTTATTCCTCGTGCTCTCGTCAGTCCTGGAGTTGTCCGTCTTGGTATGCTGCCTTTTCCTATATGGCTTCACCCCCCCCATCCTCAATGTTTATTTGTGGTATGTCTTTATGACTTATTATACTGGTTTTTATTATTATGTCTTTTTATTCTTTGTTTTTCCTCTCAAATATTAGCGTTCGTTTGTACTGTTTCTCCTCTTATTGATTCTTTCTCATTCTTCTCTATTTCTCTTTCTTTTTTCTTCTTTTCTTACTGTTACATTATGCATACTGCTGCTGTTGTTTTTCTGTTTTTTGTTCTAGTCCTCTCTGTTACTTCTTTTTCTCCTCCTATGTTGCTAGTTCTCTTCTCTTCTCACTTTCAGGTTTGTCTCTGGTATTTCTTTCTTTTCTTATTTTTAACTCTCGCATTTTTCACTTTATTTCTTCCTGCTTACAATCTCTCTTTTTACATTTACTTTCCTATTTCATACTTCTTTGCCATAATTTATCAATGCTCCTCTTGTGATAATGTTGTTATTTTTCTTCATTTTTACTGTGATGATCTTTTGGATATTCATCTATTTAATTGTCTCTTGCATAAAGTTTTTTGTTATGAGTTATATTTTTAGATGTCGCTAAATATATTTACTTGGAATGTTAGAGGTTTGGGTTCTCCCATTAAGTGGCAACGAGTTTTATCTCATTTAGCAGGCTTGAAGGGAGATATTGTATTATTACAAGAAATTAATTTAAAAGAAGTTGAAATTACCAAATTACGCCGTAATTGGGTAGGTCATGTATTTGCATCTCCTGGTTCGGGGAAACGTAATGGTGTTGCAATACTCTGTCATAAGCGGTTAATTATCAAAGTTATAAATCAAGCCACTGATTCTGAGGGTAGGTGGGTCATGGTATCTTTGTTGATTGATAAAATCCCTTTAACTGTTTTTAATTTGTATGCTCCTTCTACACAAGATAAATTATTTTGGCCCCAGATTTTAGCCTTGTTGATGCAACCCTCTGATGATTATCTCATTTTAGGAGGAGATTGCAATATGGTTCTGGACCCTCTTTTAGATCGACGGTCCCATTCACGTTTCTCTCCCTCTTCCATGCACACTCAATTCACATCTACCATATCCCAACGCTCTCTTGTTGATTCTTGGAGACTATGCCATCCTACACTTCGAGAATACACATATTACTCACCAGCTCATTCTTCACAGTCCCGGATTGACTACATTTTTGTTTCTAAACCCTTGGTCCAACACATTACCCATTCTGACATAGGCTCTATTTTAATTTCTGATCATGCTCCAGTTTCCTTGTGCCTTGACTTACTTCCCCCCGTAAAAGGTACTAGGAGATGGAGGTTTAATAATTCTCTCCTATTAGATCCCAAATTTACCCCAGCCTTCCTTGAATTTTCATCCCTATCTTTTACTGAAAATGAGTCTCCTCTGATATCCCCTCAGGTATTATGGGACACTTTTAAAGCTGCTTCTAGAGATTTCATTATTTCATTTGTTTCCCATAAAAGGCGTATTGCATCCCACTCCTTACAATTAATTAAAACGCAAATTAAGCAATTGGAACATTGTTATTATTTAACTAAATCTCAGTCTATCTTAGATAAACTTCTCATGGCCAAAATATCTTTTAATAAGATCTCCACGGAATCTGCAAATCTAATCCTACTTAAATCCAGTGTCAAATATTATAGTGCGCAAAATAAGGCAGGCAATCTTCTTGCTAAGTATCTTAAAGTTAAGAGAGAACGCACAAAAATTGACTCTATTGTCTCCTCATCTAATCTCACTCTTCATAAAGATGAAGATATTCTGGCAGAGTTCTCTAATTTTTATCAAACTCTCTATACTCCGTAGTCTCCTCCTTTGTTAACGGATATTGATCATTATTTATCCTCCATTCCTTCTCCTTCCTTTCCAGACGTTGACTTCACATCATTAGAAGCGGATATAGACCCTAAGGATATCCTAGAGTCCATTCGGATACTTAAGAAAGGCAAGGCTCCTGGGCCAGATGGCTTTACAATAGAATTCTATTTACAGTTTGCTAATTTGCTTGTTCCCAAACTCCATCACCTATTTTTATTTTTTATATCATCCAAAAAATCTGAATGGTCCTTTCAAGAGGCCTTAATTTGCCTTCTCCCTAAGGATAATAAAGACCATACTTTATGTAAAAATTATAGGCCCATCTCTCTAATCAATCTGGATTATAAGATTTTTGCAAACATTCTTGCGCTTCGTCTTGACAAAATTTTACCTAACATAATTGGTAAAGAACAATGTGGTTTCATTAAAGGTCGTCATCTTTCTGACAACACCCGTCTCTTTTTTAATGTATTGAGTAAGTCCCATTCCTATCAACATTCTTTAGCTGCTGTTGCGTTAGATGCTGAAAAAGCATTTGATAGGGTTAATTGGCAATTTATGTTCGCAGTTCTTGTTTGGTTTGGTTTTGGCCAGAAATTTCTTGCTTACATCTCTTTACTGTATTCTTTTCCTAGATCTTTTATTTTAGCTAATGGTCTTGTTTCCTCTTCATTTCCTCTCTTCAGAGGTGTTCGACAAGGATGTCCTCTTTCTCCTCTTCTTTTTATTTTGGCTTTAGAGCCTTTCTTGATAAAAATTCGAATGAATAAGAATATCACTGGTTTTCCATATGGGGACAAATATTTGAAACTTTCTGCCTATGCAGACGATATTCTTTTATTCATTTCCAGTCCACAATCTTCTATTCCATCCTTTTTATCGGAAGTATCTGACTTTGCGAAAGTCTCAGGTTACAAACTTAACGTTGATAAATGTGAAATTCTCCCTCTGAATAAATTTTGTTTTCACGCAGACTTTTTGGCTTCTTCTTTTCATTGGAGTCCGGTTAAGATTAAATATCTGGGTTTGTGGTTCACTTCCTCTATTAAAGATACTGTAGCACTTAATATTAAAAATCTACAAACAACAATACAAGATTCTACAACTCGTTGGCATCCCTTGTTTTTATCCTGGTGGGGTAGGCTGGACGCTATTAAAATGATGTTGGTTCCCATTATTTTGTTTTATCTTTCTAATCATCCAGTTAATATCCCTAAATCTTGTTATAAGAATATATATTCTACGTTGTCTAAATTCTTATGGCAACATAAGAAGGCTAGGATGTCTTTTGCAAAACTTAAGTGTCCTAAGCAGTTGGGTGGAGTTAATTTTCCGGATTTTGCTTCTTATCATTCCTCTTTTTTCCTTAAACATTCTGTTCCCTTGCTATCTGAACAGATATCTGATACCATCTCAAAACCTTTGTGGGTTGAGATTGAATCATCTTATTTTCATCCTTTCACTTTTGAAGAATTTGTGTCATTGTCCCATATTCCTAATAAATTTTCTCTCCCTATTCTTAAAAATTCTTGGAAAACATTTTCTCCTTTTTTCCTGGGAGGTTTAGATGACCGCTCGCGTTTCTTACAATCCCCTTGTGGTACAACCCTCTTATTAAACTTCGTAACAGGATGCTTTTTTGGAAAGATTGGAATGCTCTTGGTATTAATTGGACGCATCAATTGTTTGATGAAGGCACTTGTATTTCCTTCTCTACCCTTCAATCTCGCTTTTCTTTGCATATATCATTTGAATCCCAATATAATTTATTGAGCGCGGTTTTACAAAACAGTTATGATGCTCTTTCTGTTTCAATCACTCACACTAACTCTCCTCCTCTTTCTCTTCCTTGTTTACTTGCTTCTTCCTCCGCTTCTCAGATATATACAAAATTAAGAGATACCTCTAGTACTCGAGATAAATCTAAAACAGAAACAGATTGGGAATCAGATGTAGAAGACACTTTTTCTGTCTCATTGTGGCAGAAAATCTGGACCAAGATAAGGAAATCCTCTAGAGCAGCAAATACAACTCAAACGTTATTTTTTATATATAATAGACTTTTGATTACTCCTGCCAAATTGCATACAATTGATCCTTCCATTCCCTCTTCTTGCTGGTCTTGTTCAGCGTCACCGGCAGATCTTAAGCATATGCTATTTACTTGTCCAAGGATTAATAAATTTTGGACCGATGTGTGGACTCAGATCAATAAGATTTTTTCCACTTCTTTCCCTCTTACATTTTCACATATCTTCTTAGGCAGTCTCTCAGACATATGGTCCTCTTCCACCACTAATACATCTATTATTGATTTACTTATTGCTGTAGCGTTTCAGCAAATCACTAAATCTTGGAAGGATACCTCAAATGTTTCCTTTCAGGCTTGGTGGTATGGAGTTTGTTATCACCACAGACTAGACAGAGCCTATGTTTATCCCATTACACTTGCCATTAAGCGTGATTTATTATGGCTTCCCGTTACAGATTTCTTAAACGTATCTGCTAGATACTTACCATTACATACTCCGTGTACAGAAGAAGTTCCCAAACCTCCATGACAACATTCCTGATGGTTTCATGTACATATTTTTATTGCTTGTCTTATGGCTATTTTGTATACATCTTTATTAGAGGAGTTTTTGTACTTTTAATCCATTTTCTTTGTTTCTTTTTATATACTTTTCTATGACAATGATTGCATTTTTTACTACAACTGTTTTTTGCTTTATTTGATGATGCTTTCTTCCCCTCTCCCTTCTACCTCTTTCCCCTATCCTTTCTTTCTCTCTCTTAGTTATGAAGTCTTATTTTCTACTTGAAATGAGTTCAATCGCTATGCTCTATTGTTACTCTGTTGTAAATTAACTTCAATACATTTTTCTTTAAACTTAAAAAGAAGAAAGTCTGACTGCTGAAGCCTGGAGCTGCGTTACTTCTGTGTATGCTGTGTGCTGTATACTTCCTGAATCTGTCTCCGTTGAACACACTCTAATAAGGGTGAACTCCGATAACACAGTGAGTTATACAGCGACGGCTCCGGACTTTCTGGCTGAAACCTCCTGGGATAGAGGTGGCTTCGCCGGCTTCGGTGGCTTACCCCCTGCCATGACAGACTTTCAGCCGCCTGGTACCTTTCGCATGTACATTCAGATCGCTTGATATCGTTTTTCAGGAGGAACACAACTCTACAAAGTTAATAAAATGCATTTAAAAACACCATTCCAGCACCATAGGCAGGGACGGATGGGGCGAATGACCGAGGAAGGTGTAAGAGACACTCCTTTTCACTTTCCTTCCTGGCTGAGGCTGCAGTCCAACGTGTGATGCATTTGATAATTAACCTTGATTGAATGTGAGTTACATTGAATTACATTTGCAGTGTACTGGTTTAATGAAAGTGATTGCCGAAGAGAAAGGAACACACACACACACACACATACCTCGTGTCTAAACTAGTCTCTGCCCCCACAGCCCTGTGATCTCTTTTTAGGAGGTTACCTCTCTGAGTTTATCTTCACACTGATCAGTCCCTTGAGGTGTCCCTCTCTACTTCATCTCATTAGACTTGCTTTACATTTGGCGCCAGTCCACAATCTGTCATACAAATATTATGGCTGCTGCAATTTATGCCACACTCTAATGTCTTTATTTACATTTAGCAACATCTTAGGATAATGTAATCTTGTGCCTTACTAATGACCTTGTTCGACTGTACAGCGCTATAGAACCTTTGGATAATGCCTGATGCTATATAAAAATGCACAAATAAATACATTGCACTATATAATAATGCCTTACAAAATAGGGTGCTTGACAAACGGGCACATCCCAGAAGATTGGAGCAAAAGAAGGCAAAGTCCAGACTAGCGCCCTGAGACCGCTTGGCTTGTACAAGTGACTTAAAAAAAGTGAAATCATTCGTAAGATTCCTATCTGTGTGTGGAAGGCAGTGAGTGTGTGGGTGCTTAAGAACAGCAAACTGTAATATTTGACTTTATACCTATATTTTTATAAACTACTGTTCTTTTTTTTTATTATTGCTGCCGGAATCTAAATCGACTTATGCTGTTTGACGAGGCTATGCTTTATAAATTGCATAAAACCTGAGCTCTCTTTAACAGATGTGCGTTTCTCCACATGTGTATCAGTAGGTGCCACTGGCGATGCACTGAGATCTGCTCGGTCAGACCCCCATCTGTGTGCTCCGCGTGTGTCAGTTTTTGACTCTATTAAGTGCACTTGTGTATTTCTTCTGGTTCCGAATCAGTGCTGTGTTCTTTAAGTGCGTGCGTCTCAGTAGCTTTACATGTCTGCGTCCGTGCGTCAGAGTGTGCATTTTGCATCTGGACATATGCAGGAGCCTCCTTACTAACTGGTGCATTCCCCGTCGCAACGCCCCTTTCGCCATTCTTATAGTGAGTCACTCCCATTGCGAGACCGAATGGCTATGCCAATACTTATTCCTCTTTCTATGTGTGCTACATTCTGCAGCACACATAGAAAGATGAAAAAGCCTCTTGTGATTGTTTTTGTACAGGAAGGTTTCCCTTTCTGCACAAAAATAATCATCCCCTCAATGCAGGCACACTTGCACAATGGTGCAAAGGTGCCTGCGTAGGCGCACAGCTGCCCATTGTGCTCTGGCACAGTGGAAAGGACAGGAATGCGCCGTATCAAATAGATATGGTGCATTCTTGCCCTTTTCTCTTGCACCAGGGCAGCGCAGCAGCAAGGCCTGCTCTGCTGCTCTATGGCAAGAAACCCATAAATGAGGCCCTAAGTGACCATCGTCTTCTTCATCTGGATACCTCTAGTCTCTAAAGTCCTTCAACTGATGGCTTAAGGTCTAAATGCAAAAATAATTTCTTCTTTCAGTGAGTTTTTGCAAGTTAACAAATTGTTTGGCATACATCAATTTTCCTTGTCTACCATTTTGCATTTCGCAGGGGCTATTCAAAGTAAATCTGATAGTCACTCAAGTCTGAGTCCTTTATTTCGGTTGCTGAACCTTCTTTGTCTCTTGAATTCTGGTCGCTCACTGTGAATGCCACTAAGCCCTACCTGTTGTAAGTCTTCTTGTTCTTCTAGCTCTCTTTCGTGTCTTATAGTCTCTGGTCTTCTTGAGCTTGTCAGCACTCTACTTTTTGCATTTTAATGTTTAGCTATTTATCTTTGTGATGCACTCCCTCCTTGGCGGAACTTGTCACTTCTGATTCATGGAGCACAGTTTCACTTTCGGAATCTGGATGTACACCTGCTGCATTTCCTGCATCGTCTTCAACTGGCTGTGCACAGATTCCTGTTTACTATTCCCACTCCAGTAATTGCAAGAGTAGAGAAAGTGTTGGATAGCGGGGAGGTAAAAATATATATTCCCACTCCAGCAAGTGTAACAGTACGGAAAGTGTTGGATAGTGGGTGAGTAAAAATTAATATTCCCACCCCAGCTAATGAAACAGTAGGGAAAGTGTTGGATAGCGGGGGTTAAAATTACTATTCCCACTCCAGTGAGTGCAACAGTAGGGAAAGTATTGGAAAGCGGGTGACTAAAAATGACTATTCCTACTCCAGCGAGTGCAACAGTAGGGAAAGTGTTGGATAGCGGGTGGGAATAATTTACCATTCCCACTCCAACAAGTGTAACAGTAGGGAAAGTGTTGGATAGCATAGGGGAATAATTTACTATTCCCACTCCAGCAAATACAACAGTAGGGAAAGTGTTGGATAGCAGAGGGGAATCATTTATTATTCCCACTCCTGCAAAATTATTAATATAAATTACCAAATAATTAATATAAATTACCAAATAATTAATTTTTCAAAAATAGTTTACCTCCCACCATATTCCCCTATAAATGACACCACGAATATTGTTAAATGTTACACAATTAACATAATGAATTAACAATTAATTAATTAACTAATACCAATTAACAAGCAATTTAATAACCATCAAAAATAAATTCATTCACACAATTAACACTTTCAAATAATGTTATATAAATATTAATTATAAAAATTAATAAAAAATGTATCATAATTAAATTGTTTCCAACCCTACTCCCCTATCAACCCACAACCCACTCCTAAAAGAATTAGGAGTGGTCCTACTCACGTGAGTGTCTTATCCAGATGCGGGGGTCGTCTTGCAATCCTAAGCAGTTCCCTAACTTGTATGGGACGCAAGACTTTGTGTGCGAGGCGTGTGGCTTCTGCTTTGAGTTGGGTGTGGGTTCTGGCACTAAAACATCTAACTCCCCTGTCATTTCGGCGGCGCTACTCAATGCGCGCTCTCTGAAAAAGCACCACGCAGAAGTGTTTGAGCTCCTAGACGATAAAGCTCTGGACTTTCTATTTCTCACAGAGACGTGGCTTGACAATTCCTCCGACCCTATTGTCACATTGGCCATTCCCTCGGGGTATAAAATCAGCAGATTAGATCGTACTACAGGGAGAGGTGGGGGTTTGGCTGTTATTTTCAAAGAGACGTGGGCGTTGGATAAGTGCTCGCTCAGCACGTGGGAGGGCTGTGAAGTTCTGGACTTTAACCTCCGCTGTTCGGCCCACCTTTCTCTGGGTGGGTCCCTGATTTACCGTCCTCCGGGAGTAGCCCATGCTTTCCTCCAGGCCTGTGTGGAGGCGGTCTCCATGAGAGCTCTATAGTTCTCCCACTATGTGATTCTTGGCGACATCAATATTCATTTCGATCAAAATAATTTAAAAGACACACGCGATTTTCTTGACATTTGCCATTCTGCGCAGCTCTCTCAATGGGTCGATCAGGCTACTCATATTGGGGGACATATTCTTGATCCTATCTTTTCCAACTTCCCTATCTCAGTCAAAGCTCCACTCCCTGTCCCCTGGTCGGATCATTTTCTAATCCCCTTCTCATGGGTGGTGACCCCGCCCGGTGTCAGTCCAATGGTCAGTCACAAACCAGCATTCAAGAAGGTTGACCCCCTTCTCTTTGCTAAGGCGCTGGCGGCAAATAGGCCACCTCTGTCACAAGACCTTGACCAGTGTCTTGATGCCTTTTCTAACTGGCTTTTGGGCTCCTGGGCGGCCATTGCCATACCCACCTCGGCTAGACAGTCTAGAGCTTCCCCCTCTAAACCCTGGTTTACGGAGGATCTGCGTCTCCTCAAGCAGGGTTGTAAGAAATTGGAGCGCGCCTGGCGTCTTAGTAATTATTGTCCGCTAGCGAAGAAGCAACTCAGGCTAGGTCAAAAGACTTATTATAAAGCGATCTCTTCTGCTAAAAGGGCTTTCTTCGCCAGTCGGATCGATCAAGCCAAGAACAACTCGAAATACATTTTTTCCATCGTCCAAAGCTTTCTGTCCCCTGTGGCGCAGAGCTGCATCCTACCTGCAACTACCGCTTGGTGCGAGACGCTCTCTACTTTCTTTCGAGACAAGATTTTACGGATACAAAACAGCTTCTCTGCCTCGCTGGTTTCTACTGGGCCTATGGCTCCTTCTGTCTCCTCTCTCTCTGCTCCAGTGATTCTGCCTACTATTCATTCCTTGTCCAATTTCTCCCCGGTGGATCTCCCGGGCACTCTGAGAATTCTTCAGGGTCTGAAGTCCGGTTCTCCGGACGATCCTTGCTCTGCAAGACTCCTGGCTTCGGTAGCAGAAACAGTCAATGAGGAAGTGAATTTTATTATTAATCTATCCTTGCAAGAGGGCAGGGTTCCTAGTTGTTGGAAGCAGGCCAAAATCCTCCCTCTACTGAAGAAATCGACTCTCGATCCTTCAGTGCCGGGAAACTACAGACCCATTTCTCTTCTCCCTAGTCTGTCTAAAGTTTGTGAGAAGATAGTGAACAGACAGTTGTCTGAGTTTGTCGAAAGTGCGAATCTCCTTCATCCTGCACAATCGGGTTTCCGGCCTTCCTTCAGTACGGAAGGTGCTCTTCTGGAAATCTCTGAAGCAATTCGGGACTGTCTAGATGCCGGCGGGAAGGCTGCCCTTGTGCTGCTCGACCTGACGGCAGCCTTTGATACTGTCCCCCATTCTTTGTTGCTGGACAGACTCTCGAAGATTGGTGTGTTGGGCCCGGTCTGGGACTGGATCAAATCTTTTTTGGATGGCCGCTACCAGCAAGTCTGGTTACCCCCGGCGGCTTCAACACCACTTTTAGTTGGTACAGGTGTTCCCCAGTGTTCGTCCCTTAGCCCCCTCCTGTTCAATATCTATCTTACTCCTCTGGTCTTTTTAGCAGAGGGGTTGGGGGCCAAGGTCATTGCATATGGCGACGATACGCAACTTCTGTTCACCTGGGACAAACAGGGGTCCTCAGTGGCCCGTGTACAGAGGTGTCTCTCCTCGGTCTTTGATTGGATGGCGTCGGCTCATTTAAAATGCAATGAGGACAAATCCGAGGTGCTGATGTTTGGTGACTTCCCCTCTGGATTCAGGGAGGCTATTTGGCCACCTGAGTTCCCACCACCTGTTTCTAACAGCCAGACCGTTAAGAACCTGGGCATTTTTTTCGACAGTAACCTTTCCTTTTCTAGCCAGGTTACTCGTTTGACAGGTTGTTGTTTCGGTCTTCTGAAAATTTTGAGAAGATTCCTTCCGTTGCTGCCTCAAGCGGCTAGGGAATCTGTGGTTCGGGCTCTTATTTTGTCCCGCTTGGACTATGCCAATGCCCGCTATGCCGGGCTCCCAGCCTATGCTCTCAATAAGCTTCAAGTTACCCAGAATGCGGCTGTCCGCCTGCTGGGGGGGCTGGGTCCCAGACAGAGTGTTCAGGGTTACCGTCTCTCCCTCCACTGGCTTCCGGTCAGAGCCCGGATTGTTTTTAAATCTCTTACCCTTGCACATCGCGCCCTGCACAGTCGGGGGCCAGGATACCTTCAGAAAAGGTTCTCGTTCTACGTGCCGGAGCGTAACTTGAGGTCTTCCTCCCTCAGGCTTATGAAGGTGCCGCGTTTCCAGCGCCATAGACTAGGTGGCGCCTCCCTGGTTTTGTTTGCGGCACGGGCCTGGAATGAGCTCCCCCTTTCTCTCCGATTGGTTGAAGACTCTGGGGCTTTTAAAAAACTACTAAAAACGTACCTCTTCTCGTAGGGTCGAGTTTTTATTTTTGTCATCCCTGAATCGCGCCGGGACACTCTTCGAGTATCTGTGCGCGTAATAAAAGTAAATAACATAACATAACATAACATAACACATTTACCAATTAATTATCAATAATTAATATCAATTAATAACTAATTAATAACATTCGTAACACAATTAACAATATAAAATATTAATTGCATACATATTAATTATTAAAAATAGTAATTAATTATTCATAATTAAATTACTTCCCACCCTACTCCCCTATCAACCCACCCCTAAAACAATGACACAATTAACATATTTACCAATTAATTAATAATAATATCTAATTAATAACTAATTAATAACGTTTTAACACAATTAACGATATAAAATAATAATTACATATATATTGATTAATAATAAAAAAATATATAATTAAATTACTTCCCACCCTACTCCCTTATCAATCCACAACGCGCTCCTAAAACAATGACACAATTAACATATTTAGCAATTCATTATTAATTATTAATAAACAGTTAATAATTAATTGAGCAAAGAAATAATTAACACAATTAACAATTTAAATGATTAAATACAAAAATAGTAATTAATACAAGTATTATTTAATTAATTTCAATTAAATTACTTCCGACCTTATTTCCCTATAAACCCACAACCCGCTACGGAACTATAACGCAATTTATTTATTTGTTTAAATCAATAACTTCTAAAAAATTAATAATAAATATATTATAATTAAATTACTTCCCACCCTATTCCCCTATGAAACCACAACCCGCTACGGAACTAAAATATGCAAAAATTAATTAACATAATTAAATTATTTCTAAAAAATTCTAACATACATTGAAAACTAATCTATACTTTTAACACATATACTAACATACAGAACACTAAAAAAATGTCGATATTATAAACAACGATATTTTTACTAACGATATTACTAATTTCGATATTCAGTAAAACGATATTTCTGACCTGCATGTCGATATTCTTGTTGACAATATTCTTGCAGGTCGATATTCTATCATATCGAGATTTAAACATCTATATTTTGGTATATAGATATTTAAAACTCAATATTATGACTGCATACCTCTGGAGTCAGGGAGGCACTTCTAATTAAGAATGGATCTGTGATATAAGTGTGTTAAAAACCAATGTGGCATCCTAAAACAGTTTATTCGCTAGACATGACACTTGGTCATTAAAATCAATTGTGGAGATAACGAGAATTAGTACCCCATCACCACTGTTACCATCAACATATTTCTGCCTTGTGGCTCAATTGAGTCCATGACTTTCATCAGGACGGGCATACTGAATCCTAATGAGGCAATTTGCTTTGCCTCCAAACCAGAGTGATCTGTGTCTATCTCTTAACTAATCTTGCTTTCCAGTATCTCTGGATAGACAAGAATATCTTTACTATTCCATATTCTACTTTTAGGGAATGCATCACAATGCTTGTACATTTGAAAGCATGCAAAACTTGCATGCTTCGTGGTTTTGTGGCACTTCACACATGAGGTAAAACCATGGCATTATTCCAGTTGTGAGACCAGCTCACGATCTTACCCCAATGATGGGTTTTCTACACCCCATGGAAGAAGAGCACAGGGCCCCTGTAGTCACACTCTACAGCGTAATGAAAAGGAGTGGTAAAGCTTTTAGTGTGTGCCTCTAGTTCTCTACCCAAGGTATCTCCCGGGAGAGTGTGTTTATATGTTCATAATGGCTAAAGAAAAGGTCTCTTTTCCCTGATAAGAAGAGCCATGAAAATTCCATCTGTTTCTGCAGCTACACTGGTGAATATTACAGATGGCTCAGCTCTCAACTGTTACAGTAAGGGCAACCACATATGGAGCATTCTATCTCTCATCAGGTTAGGCCTGCCGACTCCTGTTGTGAGACTGAAACTTTGCAATGATGTGAACCCTGGCGATTGGGTTCTCATGAAGAAGCATGTGTGCTAGTCTCGAAGCCCACTGGGGAGGACCTTATCAGCTAATCCTTGTGACTAGCATTGCTGTGAAATGAGCAGGCCTACTGAGCTGAACGCATGCATCACACCTGAAGAGAGTGAGCCAAGCAGAAGAAGAAGTGGGGGCAACACTCCCTGATTTTCTGATTCCAGCTTGATTCGAAGTTTCTGAGGTGTCAGAGAAAGAAGAAGAAGAAGACGTTCTAACTAAGAGTAGGCAAACCGATTTGCCTGAAAAAAGTCCGGAGTGAGTCTGAGGGATGCACCAGGGTCTCTAGCCCAAGGAAAGACGCAGAGACCAAGACTTGCTATCCAACACTCTCCCTACTGTTGCACTCAGTGGAGTGGGAATAGTAAATTATTCCCCTCAGCTATCCAACACTCTCCCTACTGTTGCACTTGCTGGAGTGAGAATAGTAATTTTTCCCCCACCGCGATCCAACACTTTTCCTACTGTTGCACTCTCTGGAGTGGGAATAGTAATGTTATCCTATAAGCTATCCAACATTTTATTTACTGTTATAGTTAATGTAGTGTAAAATACTTTTTACAAATATTTATTAATTTAAATATTTGTATTTATTATATATATATATTATTTTTATATTTATATGACAGGTTTATGTATATATATGCTGGGACCCTAAGGGAGGTGGCGTATACTCCGGTGGAGCGTGCCGGTACTAAATATCAAATTGAAACAAAATTAATGTCAATACGCTCTCAGGAAGGAGGCAGCACACAGGGAAAATTTTTCCAAATCTTTACTCTACACAACGCGTTTCGGCAACAGCCTTGGTCACGTGTAGTGGTGCAAAACATTACAGACCTTAATAAAGTTGTTACACGATCCTCTATGTAGCATAAACATAAACATAGGACACAGTTTACTGGTGTAACTATGGCTTCCATTTTGAAATGGTGCAGATAAGAATAACGTGCCTGTTCCACTGCAATAAAACATAAAAGTAAATTAGCAATTGCCACATATGCGTTTTGCAATATTACATTCTAATCAAAATTATGTTCTATGGAATATAAACAATCAGTGATACGGTATTGCCTCCAGTGGAACACAATCGCGGCCATCTTTGAAAATTAATGCATGATGACAAAGCATACATTATCCATATTTACACAAAATCAATGTCTCTTTGTCTCTGCTGTATTGCGATTAAAATGAGACTGTATGAAAATCAATCATGAAATGCATATGTTCGCAAAAAATGTATATTCACCAAATTCTGCGCTAAATATGGGTGTCGTAATTAAAACAGTAATGGGCATCCAAGACAGGTAAGTACCTGATGCTAAAAACCTTAGTGGTCAATAGGCCAGAATACCTATCCTAATTAAAATGTGTTGATCCCAATTTTGAGCGATATATCTCTAAACGGATGTACTGGAACGTGAGTATGTATATTTGCACAACAATAATGTGTATTATACTATCATAATTTCACAGTCTCTGTTGTTTGCATAAGACGGGCCACTGCCCCTCGATGGTTAATAATCACACCGTTTTTCATGACATATCCTAAACAAAAGAGAAGCAAATGACACATTTCAACATAAAATTATATGACAGAGTTCTAGGTAGCAGCATAACCGAGAGACCATCTATTACGTACAGACGTAACAAAAATATACGTGATTTGGTAGTCAGGAACGACATCACCAACTATACCAACAACACTGGCCACGGCCTCATTGGCTTCTATCCTTGTGGCCACTGTAAGGCTTGTAGACACAGCAAATATAGGGGTTCTCTTAGTTACAATAGCATAAATAAAAAAATTACTCAATTTTTGACATGGGCACTAATCACGTCATCTATGCCATTGAATGCACATGCAAGCTCTGGTACATTGGGAGCACTATTTGCTCAGCCAAAAAGCGAATCCTAGAACATGTAAGAGCTATCACTAATCACGACCAAAAATACCCGGTAGCTCGAAATTTTGACGAAAAACATGCATCAAATGTTGCTGATCTGAGTTTTTTGATTTTGGAACATGTCCCTAGAAGCCCTAGAGGTGGAGATAGGGTCCTCAATCTCCGAAAACGTGAATCCCGTTACATAATAGATTTTCAAACTAAGAGTCCAGGAGGTCTAAACATCGATGAGGAATTAGCAATCCACCTCAGAGTAGGGTCATCAGTGGGTATCTTTGGAGATAACGATTGTTCCAGGGCTGTTTGTATGGATTATAAACAATGTAGAGTATTAATGTGAAGTGCTGGGGGGCGTGGCTTGGGAGCCAAGGAAGATGGCCGCTGGATCGCGGAGCTCCGTACCAACGTGAAGACCGGAGTTCCCACCAGGCACCTTTCTCTGCTTTTGGGACGATGCTAACGCTGGCAAGATGACATGAAGCATAGCGCTTCCATTTGAACTCATTTTCGACCTCCAGGGTGAGCTGCTTCACACTCTTTTAGCGCGCTTTCATTCGCGCTTGTTTTTGCGGCCGCCATTTTGTTTTTTACCGCAACGCAGCAAATAGAATGTTATCTCCTCAGTTTTGGCTCATGAAGATGGCTTTTTTGCTTTCTACTTGTTCATTGTCGTCCTTTTTGTCTTTTTGAAGACTCCTTTTTTGCTTTCTACAAACAACCTGTGCAACATACTTTTCTGAGTGATTTTTGCCTCATCTCCTCCCTTTTTTTCATTGACTTTCGTTGTTCCTAACTGAATTTTTGTCCTTACTTCATAGACTTGCGTGCCCTTATTTTCTCCACACGTTTTACATTTTACTGTGTGTGGTTTACCATGGCAAAAGCTCGTGCACTTCGTACTGGTACTACTCTGGGTGACAACGTTACGATGAGTGATCCTAATCCTTTCAGTTTACTACAGGACAGTACGGAAGACCCTGAAACTACGCAGTTCACTACCACTACTATACAGGCCACCTTACCTCGTGGTAATTCTAAGCAAATACCTAAAAATTCATCCACTACTTCTACCAAGCGTGTCAAAAAAGACCCACCGTCTCCAACAGGTTCTACAGCGACTTTATCTATGGAGCTACTTCTTCAAGAAATTCGCGCGCTTAAACCTCATATGGAGGAGACCAACATTCGTCTCCAGAATCTTGAAGATAAATGGTTTCAAATGGAGCAACAGTCCTTACTGCTTTCTCAACGCGTTGATTCCATTCAAACTGTCACTTCTCAAATCCCTCCTTTGCAGTTAGAGGTCGCTCATCTCAAGACTCAGATTGAAAATTTGGAGAACCGTAATAGGCGCAATAATCTACGCATTTACGGCCTTGTGGAAGGAATTGAAGGCTCGGATGCGCTTTCTTTCTTTCAATCATTTCTACCAACTCTATTGGATCTTCCTGAATCTCCAAAATTGAACATTCAGAGAGCTCACCGACTAGGACAAAATCCTAAGTTTGCCTCTTCTACTTCCAAGCCACGTGGTGTTATTCTATATTTCTTAGAATATACGGACTTACTTAAAGTTCTTCATGCAGCCAAAAGTAAAAGGAGAGTGTCTTGGCAAGGTAATAATTTATTTTTTGCTCAAGACTATGCGAAAGCAACTGCAGACCGGCGGAAAAAATTTCTGGACATGAGACCTGCGCTACGGAATCTCAATGCTCGCTATGGCCTGTTTCACCCATGTCTTATGAAAGTAACTTTTAACAACAAAACTACTTCCTACGAAGACCCAGCACGTCTACAAGTCTTTTTTGACTCTTGTACTGAAGACAACATGGAAATTCCTCGTACTTCGAAGACCTGAGGCTACCTATAACTTATAACCTATAACTTATAGCTAAGCAAATGCTTTAACTATTTTAAGAATTGTTGTTGTTCTATTCTAAATTTGTTCTTCTGCTTTCTCTCATTGTATGTGATTATACGTTTCATGTATCCTTTGTAATTGGTCTTCCTTTCCCCTTTATATTTAGAAGCAGCAATATATCGTCTGTCACTTCGTGATCCTGTCTTCATTGCCTGGATGATGGTGTCTCCGTCTTCCATTCTGTACCGGAGTTTCCCGCCCTTGGTGTGCTGTTTTCCTCATGTGCTTCCACCATCCCCATTTGTCTATGTCTTTTCGTGGTATGTGCTTTAATTATTTTTTCATCTTAGTTTTCTCTATCTCTATCTCCTTTGTCTTCTCCCCTTTCTCTTTCGTTTTTACCTTCGTTTTCTTACCCTATTTCCTGTGCTGGAATATCTGTTATTTTTCTCATACTTTGTATTTTTTACCTCAACCTTGCTTCTTTTCCTACTTCTTATATTTTTCTCTTTATTTTTCCTACATCTCTGTAATAACCTATAACCTTTTCTATCATTTTTCCTTTTCACACTATATTCTAGTTCCGGACTATTCAGTTACTATTTTCTATCTTTACTTCTCTCTTTCGTGTTATACTTTCTTTTTTACTCGCTTAATCCTGTTTATCCTTTCTCAACAATTTTCCATGATAATTCCTTCTTTTATTCGCTTAACGTGCATTGTACAGTTATTAAACAATACATGTGAATGTTTTTATGGTAATTTTGGAGTTACTATTTATATTTAGATGACGCTAAATATTGTATCGTGGAACGTTAAAGGCTTGGGTTCTCCTATTAAACGCCAAAGGGTTTTATCTCATATTGCTAACTTAAAAGGAGATATTGCATTATTACAAGAAACTCATGTAGCTGAAGGTGAATTATCTAAATTACGTCGTCAGTGGGTAGGCCATGTTTATGCTTCACCTGGTTCAGGGAAACGTAATGGTGTAACTATACTATGTCACAAACGTTTAGATATTCAACTTGTGAAGCAGGAGAATGACTCTGATGGTAGATGGGTGGTTATATCATTACTGATTAACAAAATTCCTTTAGCCATATTTAATATCTATGCTCCCACAACTCTAGACAGGTCGTTTTGGCCTCATCTTTGTTCTTTAATGCAATATACTCATGACTACTTGATTTTGGGTGGCGACTGTAATATGATTTTAGACCCCTTTTTAGACAGACGATCTAAATCTCGATTTTCTCCTTCTTCCATTCACAACCAATTCACTTCTACTATTCAACAAAGATCTCTGGTAGACTCCTGGAGACTTTGTCACCCTACACTTCAAGAGTACACGTATTTTACCCCAGCACACTCTTCCCAATCCCGTATTGATTACATTTTTATTTCCAAACCTCTCACACAGCATATTTCCCATTCTGATATAGGATCCATTTTAATTTCGGATCATGCTCCAGTGTCTTTGAGTTTATATTTACTCCCTCCCAACAAAGGCACTAAGCGTTGGAGATTTAATAACTCTCTACTATTAGATCCCAAATTTTCATCATCATTTCTTGAATTTGCAACCTTATTTTTTGCTTAAAATGACACTCCCCATCTATCCCCCCAACTTATTTGGGACACTTTTAAAGCTGCCTCAAGAGACTTCATTATTTCATTCATGGCCCGTAAACGACGAACATCTATGCAATCTATCCAAATGCTTAATTCACAAATCAAGAAATTGGAACACTCTTATTATCTAACAGAGAATCAATCTACGCTTACTGATCTTATTAAAGCCAAACTCTCCTTTAACAAACTCTCTACTGAATTTGCAAACCTAATTCTTTTAAAGTCCAGTGCTAAATATTATAACGCTCAGAATTAATCTGGCAATCTCCTTGCCAATTATTTTAAGGTTAAAAAGGAACGCACAAAGATTGAATCTATTGTCACTTCTAACAACACTACTGTTCATATCGATAACGACATTCTCTCAGAATTCGTTAATTTCTATCAAACACTCTATACCCCTGAGTTTTCGCCTTCTCTGTCTGACATTTCTCATTATTTATCTACTATTCCCTCCCCGTCTCCCTCGGATGTTGATTTTTCCTCTTTGGATTCAGATATACTCCCCAATGACATTCTTAAAGCTATTCACTCGCTCAAAAAGGGCAAAGCTCCTGGGCCAGATGGCTTTACCATGGAATTCTACGTGCATTTTGCTACCTTCCTCGTCCCTAAATTACACCAACTGTTTTTATTTTTCATTTCTTCTCAAAAATCTAAAGGCTCTTTTCAAGAGGCTCTAATATGTCTTCTCCCTAAGGAGAACAAAGATCTTACTCTCTGTAAAAATTATAGACCCATTTCTTTGATTAATTTGGACTATAAAATTTTTGCAAAGATTCTAGCTCTTCGCCTAGATAATATCTTGCCACGGTTAATTGGCAGGGAACAATCTGGTTTTATTAAAGGTCGTTATTTATCAGACAATACCTGTCTCTTTTTTAATGTCCTTAGTAAGTCCCATTCTCTAGCAGCTTCTTTAGCAGCTATTGCATTAGACGCTGAAAAAGCCTTCGACAGAGTCAACTGGCAGTTTATTTTTTCCACACTCCGTTGGTTTGGTTTTGGTCCCAAATTTATTTCATATATCTCACTATTATATTCTTTTCCTAGATCGTTTATTTTAGCTAATGGCCTTATATCTTCTTCCTTCCCTCTCCATAGAGGAGTTCGACAGGGTTGTCCCCTTTCTCCACTTTTATTTATGTTAGCGCTAGAACCCTTTTTAACAAAAATCCGTTTGAACTCTAACATTACAGGCTCCCCTTATGCAGACAACAATTTAAAACTCTCAGCGTATGCTGATGACATTCTTTTATTAATTTCGAATCCTCAATCATCCATTCCAACTTTTCTATCAGAGGTCTCTGCTTTTGCTCTAGTTTCGGGATACAAACTCAACATTGACAAATGTGAAATTCTCCCTTTAAACAAATATTGTTTTCATGCTGATTTTCTAGACTCTTCTTTTCATTGGAACCCTTCTAAAATTAAATATTTGGGTCTATGGTTCACTCCTTCTCTTAAAGATACTGTGGCATTAAACTTAAAAAATTTACAGCTCACTTTAAGTAACTCTACGTCAAGATGGCATCCTTTATTTTTATCTTGGTGGGGCAGACTCGATTCGATTAAAATGATGTTAGTTCCGATAATCCTGTTTTTCTTATCTAACATTCCTATTAATATTCCTAAATCTTGTTTCAAAAACATTTATGGCATCTTATCAAAATTTTTATGGCAGAATAAACACCCTTGGATGTCTCTCTCCAAACTCAAGCAACCTAAACATATGGGTGGGGTTAACTTCCCTGACTTTTCTTCTTATCACACATCCTTTTTTCTCAAACACTCTTCGTTTCTACTCTCTACAGATCTGAACACTTTTAATTCCCGTCCCTTGTGGGTGGAGTTGGAGTCTTCCTTTTTCCATCCATTTTCCTTTGAGGAATTTTTATCCTTAACTCACATCCCATTGAGGATGTCCCTCCCCATTCTTAAAAATACTCGCAACATTTTTCACCCTCTTTTGTTTGGAGGTCTTGATGACCGTACCCGCTTTCTAAACTCCCCAATTTGGTATAAGAAGCATATCAAAATTAAGAATAGGACTCTTTTTTGGAAGGACTGGCTAGCACTTGACCTTAAATGGACTCATCAACTGTTTCAAGCAGATGCTTGTGTTCCCTTCTCTGTACTTCGCACTCGTTTTTCTCTTCCCTCTTCCTATTTGTCGCAATATCGATTACTGACTTCTACCGCTCTAAAGTCTTTCAATAATTTATACCCAATTCCTATCCGTACAACAGCTTCTCCTCTTACACTTTCTTCTCTACGCACCCCCTCCTCGGCATCCACTATATATAAAAAATTAAGATCTACATCTCTCTCCCGTACTAAATCTAACACGGAATGTAGCTGGGAAGTGGATTTGGGTTTAACTTTTTCCATTTTAACGTGGGAAAAGATTTGGAATAAAATAAGGAAGTCATCAAGAGCAGCTAATATCACACAAACTTTATTTTTTATTTACAATAGACTCCTAATCACCCCGGCCAAATTACATCGCATAGACCCTACTGTTTCCTCTACTTGCTGGTCATGTCCTGCCCCTAATGCAGATCTTCACCACATGCTCTTCACTTGTCCATCTGTTCACACTTTTTGGATCAAAGTCTGGCAACAAATTAACAAAATTTTTCACACACATATCCCTTTCTCTCATGTTCATATTTTTCTAGGTAGTATCTCAGAGATATGGTCTTCTTTCAGCTCTTCCACTTCTATTGTGGACTTACTTTTGGCCGTTGCATTTCAACAAATTACAAAATCTTGGAAAAATGCCTCTAACATTTCTTTTCAAGCCTGGTGGTACGGCGTCTGCTACAACCATAGATTAGATCGAGCTTATGTTTACCCAATTGCTTTGGCTATTAAACGTGATTTGTTGTGGTTACCAGTCACTAATTTCCTAAATATTTCTGCTTGTGCTATACCTTTACATACTCCTTGTAATGAAGAAGTATCCAAGCCTCCGTGAAATTAATAGAAAAGTTTTAGTCTTTTTAATGTTAATACTTTATTATACAATGTACGTTTTTATTTATGCTATTTCCATCGTTCACCGAAATGTTTACATGCTGTATTTTAGTTAAGATACCAGTGTTTATCATATGATCTCCCCCTCTTTCCTGCCTCTCCCTTCTTTTCTTTCTTTCTTTCTTTCCCTTCCTTTCTTTCACCTTTTTGTTTTATACTCAATTTTGGATTATATCACATTATACGATGTATTTCGAATTGTTATATTTCCTTTTTATAACCAATAAACTTCTCTTTAAACTTAAAAAACAATTAATGTGAAGTGCTTTTTACTTTTTACTCTGTTCACTTTGCATAAGAATCATGCAACTTGGTGCATCGTTATTAGCTGCTGAAAAGTTATACATTAATTTTTGATGTATGTTTTGATGTATTGTATGATGGAATTAATTGGTATCAATTGGTTTTAATTCGTTATTTTTTGTCTCTTTTTTATGTCACTCTTTCTCTCTCTTGCTCTTCCTGTGTTTTTACAGAAGAAAAGGAAAGGGTCCGTTAGATACACATTCATCAATATGGACAAATCTGCATAATGCCCGATTCTCTGTTTCCTTGATTTGATCATCTTAATGTTGATTTATCTATTCCTGTAACTTATACATTTTCGGTAATTTAGTTGATTAAAATAGTAGTAGTACACGGTCAGGGATAGGATTGGGCATATACATAACTATTGTGACATATGATTTTATACTCAAGTAATGTCCTTTGCTTCTCTTTTGCTTAGGATATGTCATGAAAAACGGTGTGATTATTAACCATCGAGGGGCAGTGGCCTGTCTTATGCAAACAACAGAGACTGTGTGATTGTGATAGTATAATACACAATATTGTTGTGCAAATATACATACTCACGTTTCAGTACATCCGTTTAGAGATATATCGCTCAAAATTGGGATCAACACATGTTAATTAGGATAGGTATTCTGGCCTATTGACCACTAAGGTTTTTAGCATCAGGTACTTACCTGTCTTGGATGCCCATTACTGTTTTAATTACGACACCCATATTTAGCGCAGAATTTGGTGAATATACATTTTTTGCGAACATATGGATTTCATGATTGATTTTCATACAGTCTCATTTTAATCGCAATACAGCAGAGACAAAGAGACATTGATTTTGTGTAAATATGGATAATGTATGCTTTGTCATCATGCATTTAATTTTCAAAGATGGCCGCGATTGTGTTCCACTGGAGGCAATACTGTATCACTGATTGTTTATATTCCATAGAACATAACGCATATGTGGCAATTGCTAATTTACTTTTATGTTTTATTGCAGTGGAACAGGCACGTTATTCTTATCTGCACCATTTCAAAATGGAAGCCATAGTTACACCAGCAAACTGTGCCCTATGTTTATGTTTATGCCACATAGAGGATCGTGTCACAACTTTATTAAGGTCTGTAATGTTTTGCACCACTACACGTGACCAAGGCTGTTGCCGAAACGCGTTGTGTAGAGTAAAGATTTGGAAAACTTTTCCCTGTGTGCTGCCTCCTTCCTGAGAGTGTATTGACATTAATTTTGTTTCGATTTGATATATATATATATATATATGAATTTATAATTTGTATTATGTTTCTAACATTTTATAATTAAAAAAAAAATTATTTATTAATATTGTGAAGTTACTATATATATTTTTTAATATTATATATTTGTTATTTATCATTTATAACATTTAAATAAAATTCTAGCTGTTTTTATTAATTATATTTAGTTAATTTTACATTATTTTTAAGACATTTTAAAAAAACTATATTTTATACAACGATATTTTGGTTTCGATATTTTTGTACTTACCTTTTTTAAGGATAGGATGTCGATATTCAGTCCATCGATATTCTAGACTCGATAATCTTGTAGGTCGATATTTGGATTTGGTCTATCGATATTCTGTCAGTGATCCGACTCCAGGTGTAGACCCGCTCTCCATCAAAAGGAGGTTTTGGAGATGGAGGGTTGTTCTATGATGAAGCATGACACCTGGTGGTGTGTGAGGACAATCCGTTACATTTTTTTGTATGCCCAATACTTGTACTGAGTAGGGTTGGGAGGGATACATCACATATCTCTATAAATTGCAAGATTTTCGGGGAGCTTATTTTGTGTACATATTCTGTGCCAACATAGACAGCCTTAACTCATCACACTTGTGACAGTGCACAGCTAATTCTTTATTGTAGTTTGGCATTCCTGAGCTGTAGGATGGCTTTCATCGTCAAATTGTACTGGGTCATTGATATCATTGTACATGAGCCCCTGTAGGGCCTTCACCACTAGGGAAAAGTTGGGAATCCACTGGCAACAGTAACACACCATTGCCAAAAACATTATCACCTCTATGTGTGTGGAAGGGTGCTTTGTTTTTAGGACTGTGGGATATTGTCTTGCTCCTTTCTCAATGTGGTGCCCTGTATAATGGACTTCCTTCTGGCAGTACTGCAATTTGTCTGGAGAAACCTTGTGCTCATTCTCACCAAGATGGTTGATCAGGGCGTTTGCGTCTTGTCTGCAAGTCTATTTGGCCACAGATGCGACAAGAGGATCATCGATATTCTGCATCAGTAACAAACTGCAAGGCAACTGTAAGATCTCTATATTATTCTTCAGTACCTAATTAAAATATGTGGGGCTTATTAGTATACTTTTGAAGAGCTCAACAACACACAAGGATGTTATTTTGAAATCTGAATGTGAAAAGGTATTAGCTGTCCTCATGTAGTAGGATGGAAAATAAAGATTTACACAAATCAATGAGCGTAAACCTCTCAGCATCAGGAGGAATTTGGAAAGGGATGACAGCAGGATTCAGTACCACTGGACAGCATGGAACAACATTTTGATTTATCTTCTGCAGTTCCTGAACTATCCTCTATTTTGTGTTTGGTTTTTGAAGTGCCATTATCGGAGAGTTACATGAACTCGGAATGACCTCTTTTTGAACGCCCTCTTTGAACATGCTTCCAATGATAGGCAGCATCTCAGCTACGGCTTTTGGTGAGAGCTTGTGTTGAGGCTTCATTGAAAGACGGTCTCTTGCCTCAATGTGATTTTAAGGAGGTTTGTATTTTTGATTAACCCAATTTATTTTCCTGTGTAATTCCATGTTTCTTGCTTCACTATCTCTTTCAAATAAAGGAGCAAATCCTCCTTTGTGAAGACAGGGTACAGCCTGTGTACTGCTTCTTGGGACTTGATTTTGCATTCTGCATCATCTGCCTGAGTCTCCACCTCCACATCTTCTGGCATGCACTAGATCACACAATCTCATTTACATTATACATCTCTTTCCAGTAGGTTCACAGGACTTGAATCACATATCACAAATGTGTAATTGTCTCTGGTTGAACCTATTCTCACTGGAACTGTGGATGAGAATATTTGTATACACTAATGACTGGTAATGCCTATGATTGGATCTCTTTTCCTGAGAGGGTTAGGTTTGGGAACTCAACTGCCCTAACAGTCAAGTGGGTAGCTCCAGGATCGATAAAGAACGATATGGGGTGGCTATTCACCTCACCTTCTATATATGGAGCAAATGAGACTCTCAAACATCAACCTCAAAAACACAATCGTCAGTCATGAATGGATTCTGCTAATCTCTGGGATGGTCTTGGAGTTTAACCCTTCATTCTGTATTTATGGTTGTACCATGGGGACTTGGGGCATGCTTGACCTCATGTGTCTCTGATTCTGAATGTTTTACATGGAGACTTCAATACCGAGATTTCTGTTGGCATTGCCACATTTTGTGGTAAGACATTCTGTATTTCAGCATCAAATTGCACACTGTCAGGATTCAATCTGCATTCTCTCTTCCAGCGACTGACCTTTTTGCAGATGTGGCGGGTCAATCTTCTTCAAAGCACTAATATTCACAATACCAACACTTACCCTGTGTGACTACTTACCCTTCTTGCGTGTACTAAATAGCTACTCTTTGCATGCTTGCACTTGAACCATGTGCCAGACTGAGACCTGAATCCACTATCACTGAAGCTCTCTATATGATTGTTTGTGCTATCATATACCTCTCTTAGTTTCGTCTGCTTTACATCTTGAGCATCAAAACATATTTTGTATACTAGTGGATCTCATCAAGTGACTTTATTTGCCAACAAATCATATTCTGTTGTAGCTGAGCACTAATTTCTGGGCTCAAACCAAGAACAAAAGTCAAGCGGAATCCACTCAAATTCTCAGCAATCAGGTCTTCAATTCCACTATGTTCCCTATAAACTTACATCAGCCTCTTCAAGAAAGAATGCACTGACTCATTCAGTTCTTGCATCATCCTCAAAATCTTTAGCCAATTTACTTCCTTCTCAAATGCTTTTGTTTTCAAATGTGCAATCAAAGCATCATATTTCGCCTTAAACAAGGGAGAAGGGGCATTTCTTGCTATCAATAGCAAAGCCATTCTCCTGGGTAGGCCAATCTAAAGCTATCTTACACTCTGTCCACAAATGTCTGGGAACCACTATCTCAAAGAACATGTATAAATCCTGTCATACAACCTTTGAGTAGTCACAATTCGATCCACCTGGGTGTACCACTTGTCTGGGTTCTCTCCCAATTTTAGATGACTGTTTGAGAAATGGAAAAGACCCACTCAAGTCCATGGGACATGCTCATAAGCCTCTCAAAGTACCTCTCAAAGGGCACTCTCTTGCTTCTTTACTAGTGGTACTGCCACTTATCTCCACTTCTGTCTCACTTTTGGCATTCTGGCATTCTTTTGCCGGAATTCTGGCATTCTTTTGCAACTTCTTCTGTTGTGACAAATTAAACCCAAATTCCTTAGCTAATCCTCCACCCTTGCACATGCCTCACACACAATTCTAGCAGCTTCCTTGCTCATATACACCAATTCACTGATGCTATAGTGTTTTAGGAAATCTATGCCAATATTTCCCTTATCCTCAAGCTCAATTTTCAACTGTACATCATAAATCTTTTGGTGGACATTCCCTTTAGGCTGAAGGTGTTGAGACACAATTGCTCTATCTATGCCAAGTGCACTAGCGGATTATCTCTTTGGAGTTCCTAGTGCAGAGTGAACACCTACACTTGCTGTAGTCTGTGGAGCGCCTGCAATTGCTTGTGCTGGGGAGCGCTCATAATTACTTGCATCGGGGTAATACTTGTGCTTTGCAAGGTCTGTGGAGTACCTGGGCTGCTGGCTTCAGGGTAGCACTTTGGACTGCTGGTGTTTGGGGAACACAGATATTGACACATATTAGGGATGCACTTGCTTCTAAGGGAGGACCAGTCACTGACCCTGCAGGCTCTTTGTTGGGGTTTTCTTGTGGGCTGAACTAAATTGTAAAGGGCGGTCTTAACAAAATATCATCCAGAAATTCCTCATCCTCATCACACTTAGTTTTTGCACCATTTTTATCTAGGGAGGGGATTTCTCTTGTTCTGAGGTTTCACTGATAATCACAGGGTAAGCACCTACTGCATCCATCATATCTTCACACCAGATATTTTGCCTCTCATTACATTGCGTCTACAACCAATTGCTAATTTTGCTTTGTGTCTGAATCTTATATCTCTTGCGTTCTTTCATATTTGCCACCCATTCCCAGATGTTTAAAATTTCAAATTGTTTAGGTCTGAATTAGGGTTTCATCTTTTGTTATTTTCCTAAGATTCTCAAGGCTTCTTATATTGAAAATACTGTGTAAGGGTGAATTGCAAATCCTCATGTTTTTCAGTGTAATTATTTAATTGGTTGAGCCATATATACTTATACATCACTTTCTGTGCTGCCATCTCTCTGGCAGGCAAGCCTTCGGGTGGCAACTTCTTTTCTTGCAAATAGACTTTGCGGGTTTGATACAAATATTCCCTAGGTTTTCATGCTTGTATGTAAACACTAGAGTCAACCAATCCACATGAAAACTTCCATAACAATGAACAAATTACATTTGGCCAAAACAACCTCTCAGACAATCTCAGCAAACCATTTAAAATGTCAACCAATAGCAGAGTGGCTCTTGACACTAACAGACTTATCCCAGTATGCAGGGCTTTAAGGGGGATAAAAAAACTGGGGGGTATCTCAAAGGGGCGTGGTCAATGTAATTAAGGGCGTGGCTTAAAAACGTAAGCTAAAAATCTTTGCTTAGCACAGTGTGCCGCCCGACTTGTATTTTGCTGTTCCTGTCATTGTGTCCAGATATATGATGCAACAAGTCACATCATACCTACAACAAGTCAGGACTACTGGCTTTGTCACGGTTGCTAGTTGCATAAGATAAATTAGCAGCAACTATGGCTTGTATATAATATTGAAAACACTTCCACTTAATGCCCTGGTGACACCACGACAATGTTGCTGCTCCTGAGTTTCAAAAAGAGAAGGGAAATCCAGAGAGAAATGACTCTCTTTCAAGGATTTCCCTTCCCCTGCAACGCTCACCACGCGCACATCGATGTGCCTGCTGTCACTGCAGTCGGGAAACAAAAACGAACAGCCTGTGCCAGGGTACAAAACAGAGCCCGATTGAGACCAGTTTCGAGGCTCCCTTAAAAAAACTGCCAGTGCTCAGACCCGGTGAGACCGGGCCCCCTTAAAGCCCTGCCAGTATGATACCTGATGATGCAACAGCACAGTGTACAGAGGATTTTCAATAACAAAAACTCAAAAGAACAACTATTGTCTGCTTCACTTTAATGGAAAAGGAAATCACGGTACAAAGATGCAGACTGCTTTTAACGGCACCTCCATTTTCAAAGCAGCAAACTCTTGATCTGTAAAGCATACGTTGACTACACCTGTGCTTCAAAGAATTAACAAACACCGGTCCAGGTTAGTGCGCACACTAACAATAGTTTGATGTTACATCCCTTTCCTGATGTGTCTGTAGCGGTTGACAGTAAACACTTCATCTTTTTGCAGACAATTCAATAAATCAACTAGATTTCTGGATCTTGGACTTCATGGAGTCCAACACCTTAAACCACCACTTTCTATCACAATCGCTTTAAACATAGCAAAATCACACAGCACACCCCTTCATTGACACATCTCAGATGGTGCCTTCAGGAGTCAAGAAGAAACTTCAAAATATCAACAAATGTGGTCCCTACAAGTCCACTATTCTAAGCTACATAGTATGTAGATTCAAATGTAAAGCAAATCATGACACCACACTCTTTCTTGAACTACAAGCACCAGTATGAACTACTTTAGGTTAAGTTCCTTCCCATTCTAGTACACCTGCAATGCATTTCCCTATTGAGTCTCACCAAAACTGCTTCAGGAACCCCTGGACAACTTCAATTACTCCACACATCTGTCAGAAATTGGGAATGCAGATCAGATCAGGGATCAATTTTAATATTGGTGGGAGAATAGCTGAAACATGATGATACAGTCATCCCAGTCTCTAAATCCAATTTCACGAATCAGGTCTAATCGGAACCATATAGGTCCAGTTGGAACCATCTTCCACTACCAGAATTTGACATTATGGTTCATCTCGTTCTCTTGTGTGACGGATGGAGAAGTGTTACTCCCTTAACGGATTTTGGATGCCTTACTGGACTAGTTTCTCATTAAAGCATTCTAAATGATAATTACAATTTAGACACATGGAACCCATGAGGCCCTAAAAGAACAACAGGCAGGGAACATTTAACCTTAAAGGTTTATTTCCACATTATAAGCCATACAAAAATCGAGCAATGTTGCCAAAATCAACTACTCAATAATCAGCCTGTAAAGATCAGTTAGGAGGATAGAATCAAACAAAGTACACATAGGTCAGGAAAATATAAAGTATAACATGGAAGAGCAATCCAGCTAGGGTTCACCTGCTCAAATCAGTAAGAATGGGGTTCATAATACATCTAAAAATGGCATACTTTTATAGCATTCTGAACAAACATTTTCATACATTCAATGAAGTTGTACACGACTCCCACAGAGTGAACCATCCAGAATGTATTAAAATTAAATAGTTGAAAGAAAATACATTTTGAAAGTCTCTCATAATTCTACAACATGACACGTCTCACGGATGCCATCTATACTAGAAAAAATATTGAATCATTTTGAGTGATTCTGGGAGCTCAGTGAACATTAGTCACAATTATACTGAGAAAGCTTTTTAACATTCTTGAAAGGTCGTTGTTATGCCCTGTGAAAATTCATTCCAAGATTTTTCTACAGAGACGTGAAAATGCAAGATTATCCACGTGGTATACCACATTTGTAACAAATGGCACAAATAAAATGAAGTATGAGGGCTAGAATGACTATGCTAGCTAAAAAATGAGTTACATTAGTGAATATGCATTTAAGTTTCTAAACACAAAGTTAACAATAGACTGTCAGTGAGAGCATCAAGAAGTAATTTGCAGCAGTTAGGGATAATGGACAATGTGTTTTACTTCCGTTGGGTGAATTATCAGCCTTTAGCCCATCTAGCCCACATGTTGTGGGACGTTGCAAACTATTAATTGCTGTTTGGGTCTGTGTGTGTGTGTGTAAGGGTATGTGTTTTGGCAGACACTATGGGGAGTGACTGGTCCTATGCAGTTTACGTAAAGTCAGACCGAGCCCGAGAAACCATTTGTGTGAGGACCCGTCCCAATAGGGTTTTAGGCATTTTTAATGGGCATTTTTACAATGTTAATAAGTAGAAAGGTATACCCTATATAATGTTAGGTCCTAGAGGAGGGGGAGACGCCAACATGGTGAACGGAGATGTTTGAGAAGTGTTGACAGCAGGAAATATCAAGCCATATGCTTAGGATGGCCAGGTATCCGCATTGGACGTTAAACCTATGATGCCTTGTGCTAGCTGCCAAAGTATACAAAGGTGAAAGAACAGGACTACTGCCTGTCTTTTGGGATAGAAACAGTTGTGCATTTGCATAGTTGGTAACATGCACAGAGTCACCTTTGCTGGTTGACCAAATGCGTGTCCATATATTCGTGAGATAAATAAATTGACCCAGATTAACCCCACCCAAGACAATTGTTTGAAAAGTCAATGAATTACAATTGGTCCTGATGTGGGTGGTTTTATTTATGTCCCACCGAAACGTGCGTTGACCTACTTTTCACAGACGGGATTCCAGTTTGAGATACAAAAACAAAGAAGAAACTGCTGTGACGTACCAGCACATCGTAGTCAAATAGTTACTGGTCTAATTTACTGGATCCCTCATATGTCTTTGAATAGTGATCTGTATTATTTGTTGGTGTAGTATGTATGACAGTATGGATGAGGCATGTGATATGTATGAATGCATGTTTGATGAGTGAGTGTGGGGTTACTCTTATCCTTATACTTAGGCTAATGTCATGTTGTAATTGTTTCTTTTTCATGTGTCTGATTATTTGTTGATATTGAAATTGTTTTGTCTATTTAACCATGCTAGAGTAATTGAGATACCAAGCTGTTCATGAAACTAAGTACATGAAACGTATTGAGAAAGTATTACAACAGGACTACTCTGTATGTGTGTTTGTTTTCATGCTTTGTGCTAATTTATAATAATACATTTTTTGAAAAAGAGAAAAACTAAAAAAAACATTTTACAAATGATAAATATGGTTTTATGAAATATTCCGGTCGAGTGAATACTTTAGGGACATGTCTTATGCATGAGCCTGAGTGGCCAGCCATTGAAGTGATATAGGTCAGCTTACAGGTTTTTGAAGTTTTTTGCATTTGTACAATGTTAGCACATAAACATTTAATTGTGTTCTCTGAACAACATATCAGGGTATCCTTCAGCTTATCTGCAGTTCTTCTGTGTGTTTGAATAACACAAGATCGTTTGCGTCATTAATTCAGAGACATTTCATATTGCTGAAAACGATTTTAGTTTTAGAGATCTAATTGATATATTTGAGTATGTTTACATTATATTTTGAAAAGTTTGGTATATATCTGATGGTCTGTGAATATCCACCTTGCAGCCATAAGGTGGTTCCCTACAGTTGTTGTAGATAAAACAGCAGAGTTATAGAAACTCCAGTTCCATCCTAACTATAAAAGACTTATTTTTGCATAAAACATGCACTGTATGCCTTATCTGATAATATACATGAATATTTTCAAAGTATATTTTTTGAAGTGCTCTCTGGCATAGCTATTGGCACCATTCTTTTAAATGGTACAGCGGATGGATGACCTTTTTGAATAACTATGCTACCTATTACTGTTAAAATTATAGATATTGTGCTGGATTTTTTATACCATTCAATCACTTAGTAATGCACATAACTTTCAATGAAGCCAAATAGTTCATTTTGCAACATGGATTCTGTAATTAACCATAGCCCTGATCACGAATGTTTGTGTTGCTATGTCAAAATGCGGAAATAGTGCCATGAATAGCACCAATAACCCTAGATGCTATATCTTGGGATGGATTTAGTAACATTTTGTGTCATAGTAGAAGCCCTTTTTTGGTGCAACCACGATGCAAAATGTATTTTTGGATTTACTAAGCCATGCAAATCTTAATTTCCATAGCTTCTCATGGGACTTTAGTCAAAAAGTAACTTAATGTAGTGCCTTGCGCTACACTGCGTTACCCAACATTGGTACGGTGTTGCATGGGTGGAGCATGGCCATTCACATGCATCAAGGCATATAGTTTAACGCAGACCCGGATTTATTAAAGTGTTACTTTCTCTTTGAATGTGTGCTGCAGAGAGGAATACACCTCTAAGAAAGGTTTTTGTGCAGTAAGGTATCCCTTTTAGCCCAAAACTATCATGACCACAACACAGGCACTGTAGTACTATTTTGACCGGGTGCTGGCATTGGAGCTAAGATGACACAAGTGCGGCAGCGCAAGGGCAGAGCAGACGTGTATCATATCTTAGTAAATATGGTGTACTTCTGCTCTCCCTTTCTGAAGCAGCACAGTGCAGAGCTGCGGGGAAACTTTAGCAAATCCGAGCCCTCATTTTCAAAGGCTTTATTAACTATTCCAAGCCGTCTACCCGCACTAGGACACCCTTTCCATGTATGTTGTATAATGCAGCACAGGTAGGTCAGAGCAGGACTGTGGCTTCCGACATGATGGACGCATGTGCACTTTACAGTAATGCCATGCTTTCCGCCTCCTGGGGCTGACAAGATCAGCCTCTCAGCCCTCAATGCCAACCCTCACTAATTACTCTCATGTCGAATTATCAGTCAAGTGAGGTATAACACAGCAAGCGCAATACATTAGCTCACATAATCCATTAGGAAGTCAATTAAAAACAATCCAGCTGTAGTCATTTAGAATGTAGAATACCTAATTACATATACCTGAGTGCTGATCTTAAAAAGCAGTTATCTGGCACACAAATGTAATCATGTAAAGAAGATCAGCAGACTCATTGCCAGGCACGAAATGACTGATGTTTAAAAAGCAAATGTACAGGGAATGGAACAACTAAATAATAACTAATGTCAAAACACTTAAAAATCAAATGAACAGTGACGGCGTGAAAATTCAATACAGATAAAAATGTCATCTAGCTAAAACATACAAAGGAGAATAAAATAATTAGAAAAACAACGTCCGTATAAACCATTCCTATAATTAACTTATTGAAAGCGGAATGATATGCAGCTATAGAATAGACAAATATGAAAAAGCTGGAAGCAAATCAAAAGTCGAGCATATTTGCAGAAGAGGTTGATAAGGACACTTGCAACAAAAATAGGTGAATGCCTTGTTCCGCAAACCCACAGATGACCCACAGATTCCTGCCTCATTTATGTGTGGAAAGCACCTGGTTTCCTGTATTGGCTCTTCAATGGTTTTGCTGCTTGAAACTTTTAGCCTAAAGCTAACCCACGGTGGGGATATCGGCTTTAACATGACGTAAGGCCAGGGCCGGTGCTGGGCATGGGCAGTGTGGGCAGCTGCCCAGGGCCTCGCGCCTGTTCAAAACTACGGGACTCCACACCACAGCGCTGCCTTTATAAAGGCATCAGTGTAACGAGCTGCAAGTGGGCAGTCCCCTCCTTGGGGTCTTGCAGCCGTGGTGTAGCGATGTGAGGCACAAGGGAGCCCCCCCCCCCCCACACTCTCCTGGGCACTATAGTCATGGGCTGAAAGGGTAAATGATCGCCAAAACTCCCCTGTCAGCTGCAATAAAAATATTTTAATGGCCCTTCATTTTCTGCCAGACTTGCTTTGCTGGCACCCCTGCCTCGACTGCAGTGGTCCGTGCAGGTAAGTGCGGTGGGGCGGGGCAGGGTGATGTCGACAGACGACGGAATGCCCCGGTTACTTAACGGTAATCTTCATTACTCCGAGTCCTAGTCTTCCTCGCCACAGTAATCACCAATGAGCCTTCGGCTCCCACAGAAACTCCAAGTATAAATTTTACATTCTAGTCTCCCTCTCCCTCCAATATGGCCCCTGACCACACAGCCAATCCCATAAAGGGACACAGAAAGCACCTGAACGACCTGAGAAACCAAGCCGTAGACATGAAGCCAAGAAGAGGGCCGGGAGGGAAAGGGAAACTATACTGTGGCGAGGAAGACAAGGACTCGGAGTAATGAATATTACCGGTAAGTAACCGGGGCATTACCTCCTCGTCCGTCTTCCTCGCCACAGTAATCACCAATGAGCCAATACCAAAGCATATCAGCTTCATGTAAGAACAGAGTCCACCAGCAAAAGTCAGCAGCAAAGCAAAACTTTATTACAAAAACAGGAAAGAGACACAGAGAACCTCCAACCTACGGGACCCCGGAACCCAGCACAGAAGAGGCAAAGGCAACCGAAGCACCCCCCCCAATCTGAAGATGGTAGTGCGACATGAAGGTATGAGGGGAAGACCAAGTGGCAGCACGGCAAATATCCTCCATGGACACCCCCTTGAAAGCGGCCCAGGAGACAGCAACCGAACGAGTGGAACGCCCCTGAACAGGAAGAGAAGGAACCAAGGAAGAAGAACCGTAAGCCAACAGAATAACGTCCTTAATCCAATGACGGAGAGTGGAGAGGGAAGGACGCAAACCCCTACGGGACAAACCAAAATTCACAAACAAATTGTCCACCTTGCAAAAAGAAGAAGTCTGATCTAGGTAAATCAACAAGGCGCGCCGAACATCCAGAAGATGCAGCAACGACTCATCCTCAGAAGAGGGATCAGGACAAAGAACCGGAAGAATCACCTCAGCAGAACGGTGAAAAAACGAATTCACTTTCGGAACAAAAGTGGGGTGAGGACGCAATACAACACGATCCTCCAGAACACATAAAAAAGGAGCAGACCTCAGGAAGGCACCCAACTCCCCAATCCTCCTGGCAGAAGCAACAGCCACCAGAAAGATGACCTTAAGAGTTAAGAACTTCAGGTCAACCGACTCCAAAGGTTCAAAAGGAACCGACTGCAGCGCACGCAGAACCAGGGTAAGATCCCAAGGAGGAGAAGACAGAACAGGACGGCGACGCTGAAAGGCCAGAGACTTCAACAGCCTAGACACCAACGGCGACACAGAAACCAAAGGAAGTGCATGAAACGCCCGAATGGCAGCCCACTGTGCACGAAGAGTAGAGATGGCTAACCCCAAATCAAAACCCTCATGCAAAAAATCAAGAATGCGGGCAGGATCCAAATCAGACAGAGAAAGACCGCGCCTAACGCACCATGCAGCAAAGTTGTCCCAGTGTTTGGCATAGGAACGCAAAGTAGACGGACGCCGGGATCGCTGAATAACATCAGCAACTACCGCCGAACACCCACCCCGAATCAGGGAGTCCCTTTCAAGAGCCAGGCCCGGAGACCCAAGGACTGGAACACCGGAAGAGGAAGTGGAGGCCCCATCAGAGGAAAGGGATCGAAGGGCAACAGCCACCCCGAGCCCACGGCCAACTCCAACAAGAGGGGAAACCATGGGCGGCAACGCCAACCTGGTACAATCAGAAGAACAATTACATGCCCCCAGTATGCAAATAAAAATAGAGCCGGAAGCCCGCGCCCCTTAACGCACCAAAATCGCCACCGAAGACCGTTCTGGATGCTGACACAGCTCCCAGACAATCGCAGAGGAAGTGCCACAAACACAGGGCTAAAAGTAAGTAAACAGCGCATCGTGATGGAAGCGCGTAGAACAGAGCGCCGACCGCAGAAGTCCGCTGAAGCAGGATGTGCGGTCGGCAGAAACACAAAACCTGCCTCGTAAGTCCACTAAAGCAGGACAAAGAGGCGCAGCCATAGAGACGAGGCGGGACACCATACGACCCGACCGCCGCCACGCCGGCTTCGCATAAAGCCGAAACCGGAGAGGCACGTTGGAAAGGGGGACACAATCAGATAACAACAAACAATTACATGCCCCCCCCAAACAAACGATCACAGGGCCCCCGAGTCCACTAAAGCAGGACTGCCGCCCCACACTCACCTGACTAGCAGGAATCACAGCACTCGGAGCAGTGCAGAAACAAAAAAACAGGTCGTTCAGGGGCTTTCTGTGTCCCTTTATGGGATTGGCTGTGTGGTCAGGGGCCATATTGGAGGGAGAGGGAGACTAGAACGTAAAATTTATACTTGGAGTTTCTGTGGGAGCCAAAGGCTCATTGGTGATTACTGTGGCGAGGAAGACGGACGAGGAGGTAATAGGATTTATTAAATTTTCCCTGTTCTGTTGTATGTTGACTCCCCCTCCCAGCCTCCCCACCGTGCTTACCTGCATGGACTGCCGCTGTCCCTCGGCCTAATCGCTGCATCTTCATGATACCAGTGATTCCACCGCACTTGAAGGTGCATTATCTGTGAACATGTCCCTGCACCTGCATGAAGTGAAAGTAGAGTATCCCAACAAACGATTGACCTTGCATCACAATGGGCACTGCTCACCAGGTATGAAGGGAAACGGAGAGAAGAGCAGGGAATGGAGGGAGGGAATGTTCTTAACAATTCTCTTTTATTGTTTTTTCGTACAAGCAGAAGTTAGGCAGAATTAAACAAACGTGCTCTAGCTGAGCATAAGTGAGCAGAGTCTTTTTTTTATTTGTGCAATTTATGAGAAATTAAGGAATAATAAATGATTGAGGCAGTAACAAAGCAAGCAGAGATGGACTTGACTCCAACATAAAATTTCAGAGATCCAGACACTAAATCACAATTGGTGTCTGGGAAAGGACTATAAGAAGGGGAGGTAGAGACCACAACAATTTGTTATCTGCCAAGCAGCCAGACAGGCTGTTTTAGGTTGGAAGCTCAGCAAGACTTGTGCCTGTTACCAGGAGAAGGGGACATGGCCTGCTAGTCTCCCTCCTGGGAGAGGGGACATCCCCCAGGGAAACCAAGACCACCAGCACCTGACTGATTGGCAAGACTAGTGCGCCCTGTGAGGAAGAGGAGAATATTGAAGGGAGTAAAGTCCAGTGGGGAATCCTGCTAAGAAGGCTCCCGGTGTGAGGAGACTGTTGTGCTTGGAAAGGCAACCCCCATATGACAGGAGAGAGTCGCTGTGAACTTAGCTGTAAATCAAGAGCCATGCAGGGAGTGTGAAAACCGTACCAAATCATTGTGGTGACTCCGTATTCCAGGATGGGCCACCATGAAAGTATTTGTTACAGAGAAAGCCCAAAGACCTGTGCGGGCCTTAGCTGTAGCTCTATGCCAAGAGGGGTCACAGTGGTATGAGTGTCTATGAGGCAAAACGAAGACTGACGTCTTGCCAGGTGGTACTGCAGCAAACCTTTATGCCAAGAGGATTCAGCCAGTACCAGGTCCTGTGAAGTATGAATCATCACCCAGAAAACTGAAACTTTGACCTGCGGATCGGAAACTGAGAACTGCCCCTAAACTGACCGGTGGACTCTGGAGAACCTCAAGAGGGCATTGCTCTATCACTGAGACCCGGTCAGGAGGAAGGGGATCCCCTCCTGTGTGGGGATGTGCTGAACTTACTGCAGCAACGGAAGCCAGGGGCACCTCTGATTGCTGTTGGAGCTGGCAGCACAACTCTGGAAAAAACAGTGCCTTCTAGGTGCTGCCCCACATCCCGTTTGCAGACCATCTCGGACAAGCAGGACTGGAGCATGGCAAGTGGCAACAGTCGGGGTGCCCACTGAAATCTGCCTTCCTGCTTCAGGAGTAAGACTTAATAAGGGCCTGTTGGGCCTTGGAGGACACACTGCTAAAGGCACTCTGGCAACATAGACACTATTGACAGTTTCCTAAGAGTAGGAGTGGCCTCTTGAGTAAGGCCTACATGGGAACACCCCAATGATGCGCTCACCAGTGAATGAAGAATAACCCTGACCACATTACGATGAAATTGGTGTAATTTCCAGTTAAACTGTAGAGCCTCGACCTCAAGGGGATTGTGTCACAGCATATGAATGTCATATTTCTTCTTTGAATGTATAGAGTTAGAAATAGATGGGAAACCAGCATTTACAACGTTGTTGTTACAATGCAGTGCTTTTACAACATGGTCGTTACAATGACCGCATTTTTAGTACGCAATACCTTTACAGCGCAAGTCATTAGAACGACTTGCTGTAGGGGGCACTAAGGTATTGGCTATGAAATCCAACACCTTCGCTGCTATTGCACAAACTAGAGTAGGAATAGTAAATAATACTATTTCTAAGTCCAGCGCGCCCCCTACAGCAAGTCGTTGTAATGACTTGCGAAGTAAAGGTATTGAGTACTAATAATGCGGCCGTTGTAATGAACGTGTTGTAATAGTACGCAATTTAATAGCATGCGTTGTAACATGCTGTATTCGGAATAAATACTTCTTTTGAATATAAAAACAAGTATTTGATTGGACATTGATTTATTGACATTGCTGAATGCACTTTGAGTATTAATCATGTTCACTAACCAGTATCAACACTACCCCCCTCCCCGAGAGCCTTTTACTGTTCGTCCACAGCTACCATTGAGAGTCACGTGAAGAAAGAGCCATAGTAGGTCTAGCCCCAGGCCCTCAGGAATAAAAGGCCTCAAACACCACAGTTAGGCCAAGTAGCCTGTGAGTGCCCCATGGCCCTCTGAAATGCAGAAACCTATAATTTTAAGATTTGTGTGTGCGTGTGCTTTTTGGTGATTTTTGAGAATGCTCAAAAAAGTTAGAATTCTATGCAATTCATAGGTGAAAATCTATGATGAGTACATTTCTGACTTTCTACAAACCATTTGCATAACGGGACCAGCTATTTGTTTCAGCCAATAAATCATTGTTTTCCTCAGCACATATATGCATAACCATAACCATACTATTTACTTGGACTGATAGGATAAACATAGAACACTTGCCACTGAAAAGTGTCTAGGCTATGATTTTCTTTACAGTGGAGTCATTCTGGTATATGCTAAGGTTGCAATAGGTATATTTAATGCATACTTCAGGCTACATTCAAATATTGGCTTTACGAACCCAAACATCGGGAGCTGAAGCCATGATCACAGAATCAAATATTCGGATTCAAGAACCTCTGGGGTTTTGATACCAGTGAGGTCTGGAGTCATACGTTACATTAAATAATTCAAATGCTGTAGATAAAAACATATATATAGACCAAAAGTTAAAATGAACAAGGAAACAACCAAAATTGTAGCCAACAAGTTGTTGTATGGGGGCGTGTGTGTTTACGAGTGTGTGTGTGTAGCCATGTCTTCTGATGACCAGTCTCTTTAGTGTTATTAGGTATTTTTTAGGAGTCTTTAAAATATAAGCGCAGAAACATTTAACTTGGTTCTCTGAACAATAAACCTCAGTGTTGGAAAACTAAATAGGTTCTTCATTGAAGTGCACCACTGGTCCTAATGACAGATGTGTAAGAATTGTCGGAATCCATCAATTTAACTACAACTCTACTGTGTTTTTGAATAACAAAAGTGTCACTAATTAAGAGACATTTTATGCTACTAAGAACATTTTTCCTTTCAGAGATTTAAATGATACTTTCACTTTCGAGTGTTGTACATCATATTTTGAAAAGCTTGAGATACATCTGCTCTTCTGCCAATGTCCACCTCGCTGTCATAAGATGATTCATTAATGTTGTTACAAATACAATAGCAGTTTCATAGGAAGGGCAATCTACTTTCTTTTTATCTATCCTCACTTTAAACATCTTTTTGATAAACCAATTTTTATTGATTTGACAAAAGACACTAGCAATTCTTCACGACACCATGAAATCACAGGAGTGTAATCAGCGTTCTGAGTGAGCCATTTTACAGAGACAGATGGACACAAGGCAATATATCTTTGAACTTTCCCAGCGAAACTAATCCATTCCACCAACCACTTCCCCCAGACCCTCCGATATTTCTTAGGACAACCGCGTGCCTCATACATAGTTTTTTCTTGCATAGCACACCAGTCGACCCCAGTCCGCCAGCGTCCAACGCTTGGGGGGCGGGCACTTCCAGGAGGCCGCTATGTCTCTTTTAGCCACCACCATTGCAAAAAATAATTTTTCATTCCTGGACCCAGCCAGCCCATCAGTGATGCCCAGAATCGTGTGTTTTGGATCGTGCAGGACTTCCCACCCCAGTATTTCAGTAAGTTCCTCTTCAATGTCGCCTCAGAACTGCGTCAAGCGTGGGCAGGCCCATACCATATGAAAGAAGTCGGCTGGCTCATTGCTGCACCTAATGCGTGCGGGGGACGGGCTAAATCCTGCTCGGTGAAGGCGCACAGGGGTCAGGTAGGCTGCGTGTAAATGGTAAAGCTCTACCATACGCTGCTTGGCAGAAGCGGTGACCGTCCTGGGGGCCGCAAGGGCCACGCCAGTCCTCCTCCTCCAGAGTGCCCTCCCATTCCTCCCACTGATTATGCAGCCGGTCTAGGGATGTCGGGGTGTTATTGATCAGTGTACGGTAGATGTGGGAGATGCCACCTTTCCCCAGGTCCCCAAGCATAATCTGCGCCTCCGGCGGGCTATGGTCAGAAAGTCGTGTGCCGGTCGTGAGGTGTGTGCGAAGAGCATGTTGCAATTGCAGGTATTTATCAAACTGTGAGGGAGTGTCTGGTTCAAAGATCCTCAAAGGAACGCATGTGATCACCCACCCACACGTCTCCCAAGTGCAAAATACCTATAAGGTCCCAAGATCGGAAACCCTGCAGCCCATTAACTTCCCTGAGCCAATTACCCTGCCACAGGGGTGTGCACTGAGTCAGTTTATGTGTCCACTTAGTGTGTCGTAGAGCGGCCTGCCAAGCCAGCAGCGCAGAAAGCGTCACTTCTGGTAGTCGGGATGGAATAGGGTCCCCATACAGCATAGACTTGACCCACGCCAGACCCAGCACGCCTAACTCCAGCCTGTATGCTGGATTGGACCAGCCCCCAGTCGTGAACCACTCGCATATAGATAGTAGGCGTGTGGCTAGATAGTACAAGTATAAGGGGGTCATCCCCAGGCCCCAATCAAAGAAAGGGTTCCTACAGACGTTCAGAGCCAGGCGGACCCTCCCTTTCCCCCAAAGGAACTTAGAGGCCATGCTATCCAACTCTCGAAATCAGGCCCTCGGGAAGCAGAGGTGAGTGTTCTGAAGAACGTAAAGGAACCTGGAGAGAATCATCATTTTAAAAAGAGCGACTCTCCCCATGGGGTTCAGGGGCAGTGTTTGCCACCTCTGGAGGACCGCCTTGGCCTTCTTCACTAGGGGAGTAACAATGAGGGCTCAGCTGAGCTCGGGGAGTAGAGTCACCCATACCCCCAGGTATATGAATGATTGGCGGCAGCGCGGCATATTGGACTGCCAATCAAAGCATTCTCTAGACAAGTGGAGAGGGACCAGGACCAACTTGTCGGGGTTCAGCCGGAGGCCAGAGGCCTGTTCAAAGGAATGTCAGATACGGAGACAATGTGGGCCTGATCGGGCGAGATCAGCTACGTAAATGAGCACATCGTCTGCATAAAGGGCGATCTTGTCAGTCTCTGTGTTTGGCCAGTCCCAATCCTGCACATGCTCGCTCGATCGTATCAGGGCTTCCAAGGGCTCCATCACCAGAGAAAAGAGCAGGGGGGAAAGGGAACATCCCTGCCTTGTTCCCCTACGGACCGAGAAGAGCTCCGACAGGACGCCATTCACCAGGACACGTGCCCTAGGACGGGCGTACAGAACACGGACCAGACCCCGAAAGCGGGAAGCAAAGCCCATCGCATCAAGAAACGCCTCTAGGTCCACCGAGTCGAAGGCTTTCTCAAAGTCTACAAGGAGGATCGCTAGGTAGGGGGTAAGTTAGTGACGGTGAGCCAGAGCTAGTTGTAGCCGCTGGAGACAGTGCCAGGAACCGCGTGAGGGCATGAACCCACATTGGTCGGGGTGAACCAACGCGCACAAGTGGGGTTTGAGCCGCTGGGTGAGGACCCTGGCAAACAATTGTAGTTCCGTGTTGATAAGGGAGATGGGACGGTAATCTGTACATCGTGGCGAGGGTGGCTGGGACGTAGGAAGAACCACTACAGTGGCCAAATCCGTCTCGGAGGGAAGGAACCCTTTTCAGCTGCCTCATGGAATAAATATTAGGGGTGGGCGGAATTTGTGAAAGCGACTTTCGCAAATTATCGCGAAAATGTTTAAAATCTCCGCAAACACGTGGAAATATCGCAAAGATGCGGAAGTTTTTTTCCCGCCCGTTCGCGGTATTTTCTGCGTGTTCGCGGCTCGCCAACTTACCCATGCGGTTGCTTGCGGGTGCGGCCATCTTGTTTTCACTCTTCTCGCGGTGCATGATCGCGAGAAGAAAGACGTGATCGCGCGACGCATGACGTTACTGCGGACGCGAACTGTCGCGAGACAGCGCAAATGGCTACCAACAATCCAACATCTCGTGGAGAACGCGACCGGATCTGGAAAACTTGCCGGCGAACGCGGGGATTCAGGTAAGGCAATCGCGCGCGCGTGAGAATGTATTATTTTACAGCGCAAGCAAGAACCAAATTATCGCTAAGCTGCGGAATGCGGAAATTTTTACATTTTCGCGCTCTCCGCGGAACGCAAAAATGTCAAATTATCGCAATTTCCACGAGCGGAACGGAAATTTAGCCCAGGCCTAATAAACATGCCAGGTGATGAACGAGAGTGTCGTGATATAGAGCATAATATTCTTGAGAGAGGCCATTGGGGCCCGGCGTCTTGCGAGAGGAGGTAAGGGTGATCGCCTCCCCAATTTCTTCTTGGGTGATAGGGCAGTCTAGATCTTCCTGAACAACGGAGGTCAGGCGAGGAAGGCATTAGTTCCCAATCCCCAATAAGCTGGAGAGGAAGAGAGTTGGAGTTTTAGCTACATAGAGTTGGTGATAGTAGGAGGCAAAGGCACGGGCCATCTCCGTTGGAGAGCGGCACACCGAACCATCCCGAGCTATGATTTCGGGGATAATGCGATTTGCCCTGGGGTAGGTGGTTAGCCTGTGAGGAATAGAGCCATTTTTGTCACCCTAACCGTACACCCTGGCAACGGATGAGCGCCAGAGGAGCTTAGCCGCATGCATTGAAAGTTGCGGAAGCTCCGTACGAATATGGGCAAGAAGCTTCACTTCGGAGGCGTCCGAGGTCTGAGCGGATGATCGTTCAAGGCGGAACACCTGTGCCTCTCTCCAGGTAATCTGCTCTAGGTGTGCCTGCCGCTTGCGCTTGGGCTGGCCCTTATAGACCCCTCTAATCGTGGCCTTGCTGGACTGCCAAAAGGGTGCCTAGTGAAGACACCGATCCCTCATTAGTCTGAAAGAAGTGCTTGTGTTCCTGTCCCACCACCTTCCGGATGTCCTTGTCCTGAAGGAACCAAGCATTTAATCTCTACGTCTGACGCAGTGAAGCAGGAGGGGAGCCCACATTAAGCATCACCCGGGAATGATCAGAGATACCATGGGGAAGGATGGAAACATCTTGATACAATCAGTCTCGGGGACAAAAATCGCATCAATACGTGCCTGCATGTGGTGAGCTGCTGAGGTGTGTGTGAATTGTTTGGAGTGTGGATGCCAGATGCGCCACGCGTCGCAGAGACGCAATGATTCATACCAGTTCATCAACTGTCTTGCTTGCGCAAGTCTACTCTGGGAAGGGGGGCCCATCGTGTCCAAGTCAGGAGAAAAAACTCCATTAAAGTCGCCCCTGAGGAAAGTGGAGCCCAAGGGCAAAGAAGTCAGGAGGTCGGCAGAGTTTGTTAGGGTCTTTGTTAACATCGATGGAGGAGAGTGGAGGGGGCCACGAAAGTGCCCTGGGCATCATGGATTACTCGCATGGTCACAAAAGGAAGGGAACATTTCATCAGGATCGCCACCCGACGGGAACCTCGGCTGAAGCCTGAGCGCCAAACCCTGTTGTACCCGTATCGCGCTAAGAAGGGGCAATGATTACCCATCAGATGCGTCTCTTGTAGCAATAGGACCTCCCCTCCCAGCTGCTGCATGTATCTCAAGACAGCCATGCGCTTAAGGTGGTCTAGAAGGCCATTGACGTTCCAGGACATTACGCACAGAGAAGCCCTTACCAAAGTCGCATCAGGCATAGTGGTAGATGGTTTCAGTTGCGGGGGGATGATCCACAGGGTGGGGCTTGGCCTTGAGCTGTGTCCCCAGAGGGCTTGGTCTGATACCCAGAGAGGAGTCGTTGTGTCCCACAGGATGTGTAGCAGGGCATCATGTGAGTGCTGGTGCAACAAACCAAAGGAACAACAAAACACAAAGAATAAAACTCTGGTCAACACCCTAACCCAACCCCCACCCTATACTTCAGGAACGGAAGCATTTGTCGCCCTTACAGTGGAAAACTAATAAAGGACCAAACTAAAACGCTTTGGAATGGGGAAGCGTGGAGGACCCCTCCTCATGACAGGATTTACATAATCGAGTCCGTCAGGAATAGAAACAGTGATGCGCCAATGTGCCGTCTTCAAGCAGGGTCCCTGAGAAGCACTGGGCTACATGAAAGATCCGTGTCCGGGAGATCCAGCAGCGAGGGCCGAGAAGAGGCACCCCCAGGGTCTATGCGGCCGGAGGAACCAGACCATACCACATCCAGGTGTTCTCCAGGAGGCGGCGCCGGATGCTGAGAGGAGCCCAATGGGGAATCTGAGTGGGCTCCCATCTGGCCACGGCACCTACGGGAGCGGTTGCGATGATGCCGGGGGGCGGGGGTCTCCAGGCGGGCAGACCCGCCCTCCGCACCACCAGGCTATAACTTCCAGTCACTGGTTCGCAAGGGACGCTCCTCCATAGTTCAAGTCCAGTCCTCTTCAGGAGTGTCAAAAAATAGGGTCTTGTTGGAGAACACCACTCGCAGACGTGCCGGGAAAAGGAGCCTATATTGTATATTAAGGGTACGGAGCTTTTGCTTGACTTCGCCGAATGAGCAGCGCTGACCCTGAACCTCACAAGTATAGTCCGTGAAGATCATGATCGTGTGGTTGTCATATCGGAGATGCTGCTGTTTGTGGGCATCAGTCAGGATAGAGTTGCGGTCCTCAAAGTTGAGAAACCGCATTATGACCGGTCTGGGGACCGCACCCGTTGGTGGCTTAGGAGCAAGGAAGTGGTGAGCCCGCTCAATCGCAAACCACGGGGAGAGGGAGCCCCCAGGGATCCACGACCGCAGCCACTTCTCCATGAAGTCAGCAGTACGGCCTTGTTCTACTCCCTCCGAAAAGCCCGCCAGGCAAAGGTTGTTGCAGCGGGACTTGCTTTCTGAGTCTTCAGCCCGCTGGTGCAATTCCTGGGTATGTGATTGGAGACGAGCAACCTGCCCCTTTAGTTGTTGGATGTCGTCTTCCACAGTAGAAATTCAAGATTCTGCCTCTTTGATTCGGGCCGTGGGGTTTCGGAGGTCTTGTCAGATGAGGATCATGTCCACCAGGACTTCGACTATCTTGCCCTCCACGGAAGATTGTGAGGCATGGATCGCTTGGAGGATGCTGGACAGGTCCGCGGCCGGTGGAGGCCCCCGTCCACGGCTCCCCCGGTTGCCCCAGTCTCCATGGTGGTGAAGCAGTCCATTTTAGTCTGGGTGGCCGGGGTCTTGGCAGGCCTGTCCTGGCCCATGATGCCGTCTGACAGGGCATGGGCCCCGGGGGTCTTCACAGAAGGTGTTGTAGCAAGTGGGCGGTGAATGATCCTGGAATGCGCAAGAGTGATGAGGCAATGGGGGGGGGAGAGGAGGCTCTCTCGCGGCCCTCTGCCGCTCGATATCCGCGGCCGGTTCCCCCCCCTAGGCAGGACCGCACCCCGCTGGCAAGGGCACCAACGTTCAGTCTCAAGGCAGCAGCAAAGCCCCCCGGCTCAGGGCCTGCAAACCACACCGGGCGTCTCCTGTACGGGGTGGAAGTCAGGGGTCCGGCGGAGGAAACGTGCCTCTAGCCTTCACGCCTCTGCAGGAAAGAGCCCACAGTCCCAAACAGGCTCCGCACACACAGGCCAGGAGGGTGGCGGCGGGGGAGGTATCACTCAGTTCCTCATGCCGCTCGATAGCTGTGGCCGAATATCCTCCCCAAGCACCAACACCTCGGGAAGTGGAACAGTCGGGGTCGGTTATGCAGGTCAGGTTCATAGGGCTTACCCCACCAGGGGACCCAGAGACCGTTACGGGCCAGGTAAAGGCAAGTGCAGGTCGGGGGGAGGCAGAGAGACCTCACCAGGAGCCCCTCGCCGCTCGGTAAATGTTGCCGGTACCACCCCTCTAGGCCCCTCCAGCCAGGATGCCGGAGACACTCCCAGTATGTTACTGCCAGACAACACTAGGGCCCAGGAGGCCAGTCCAAAGGGTACGGGGCACAGGAGACAAGGGGGTTACAGCAGGGCCCAGTCCCACTCTCCAGCTGGTTGGCTGCGCGCGCAGGGGGGCCCCCTCAGCTGACAATGGACCCCCCTGCTGCTGGAACTCACCAGCTCACAGGTCTTCCAGTCGCTGAGCCTCCTGGCCCACAGACCGCACCACATCAGCCAGGATCTGGCCACCAGCACTCTCCAACCCCAGCCCTCCAAAATGGCGGGCGAAATTGCAGGAGCGCCGCTGGGGAGCCGGGCGCGGCCGCAGGGTTCCCCCACAAGCGCAGGCAGAAGACCAGCCCCGCTCCAGATGCTCCATTTCAAACCCCAGCTCCTGCCGCCGCCCATACAGGATCAAGGCTGGGTGAGGGAGGGAGGACGACACAGGCAGCGCTCAGGAGGAGGCAGCTCACCACCAGATACCCCGGTCCCAGGGAGGGCTGCCCCTTATGCTCAGGTGCCTGGACAGAAGATGAGATGGCACAGTTCAGAGGCGGTGGACGCCGCTGCTCAGAGAGGGATGGCAACCATCTTGAGTGCGCATCCCAGCAGCCAGCTGGGTGCATTGTTGTGATGTTGCACGTGGTTCTTCACACCCAGGGACTCAGTCAAAGATGCAGCACTGGAGCGGCGAGTATTTCAGCGCCGGATGACCATCAGGACGGGCGGATTAGAGACGGACGGCGGAGGGGTCCGGGAGCACTCTCAAGGTGCGTCCACCATCTTGGCCTGGTAAGCCACGCCCCATCTAATAATATACATAAATATTTCCAAAGTATATTTTGAAATTTCCCTGGTGTGCCTACCTGCAGCATTCTTCTAAATTACACATCGGATGAACTGCTTTGATTAACTGTGCTACATATTGCTGCGAAGATGAAAGATGTTGCACTGGTGTTTTACAATAAGCTATCCGTTATTAATGCAAATCATTTTCATAGAAGCTAACCAGTCTATTTTGGATCATGGATTCTGGCAGCAAACATAGCCCTGATTACAAATGTTTATGTTGCTATCGAAAAGCAATGAAATAGTGCCACAAACAGCACCAATAACCCTAGATGCTATGCCTCGGGCCAGATTAACGAAAGGTTTGTATCATGGGTGCATCGTACATTGTGCAGCACACATAAAAAGAGGAATATGCCTATAAGGACAGTCTTTGTGCAGGAAAGTACCCCTTTTTGCATATAAACTATCCTGGCCACAACATAGGCACCTGAGGGTGCCTGCATGACGCTAGGCAGCCAAAAGTGCAACAGCACAAGGAGAAAGCAAAAGTGCAAAATATCTTAGTAAATGTGACCCATTTCTGCTCTCTCATTGACACAATGCAGTGCAGTGACTTCCCGAACTGCACTGCGTGAAAGTTTAGTAAATCTGCGTGCGTCTATCCAAGGGCTCTATTCACTAAGCCAAGATGTCTGCCTGCACTCAGAATGAGACCGTTGTATAAGGTGGCACCAGGGCCGGACTGGCTGTAGCGGGCACCAGGCAATCCCCCGGTGCGCCGCACGGGTGGGGGCCGGTTATGGGCCCCTGGGCGCCGTTTTTGTTACAGGGCCGTTTTTGCAGCATAGCTGCAATATCGGCCCTGTAGCAAAATCGGCCTAAAATTGGCCCTGGCAAAGAGCTCGGCGGCACCCCCAACTGGGGAGGGGTGGGGGGGCGGCCGAGCACTTTGCCAGGGCCGGTTTTGGTTCCCAGTCCGGCCCTGGGTGGCACCAGTCAGTCGAAGCAGGACTGAGGCATCAGCTATGCCGCACGTCTGTGCTCTTTAAAGTAATGCAAACCTTCCCATCCTTCTGGGCTCACAAAATCAGCATCTCAGAGTGCAAACCCTCATCCCCGATTATCCTCATGTCAAATTATCAGTCAAGAGATATATAACACACAGTAAGCACATTACATTAGCTCACGTGTATTACATTTGGAAGTTCATTATGCACAATCTAGCTATAATCAGTTCGAATGCAGAACACTCAATTAGATGTTGGTACATGAGCGCTGATGTTGAAATGCAGTTATCCTGTACACAAATGTGATCATGTTAAGAACTCAGTTAAGCTGACTCATTGACAGGCATGAAATGCTTGATGTCTGAGTAGTAAATGTGAAGGGAATGGAACAATTAAATAAAGAACTCATTTCAAGCCTCTTAGATAATCAAATGAACAGTGTCTTGACATAAATATTCAATACAAATGCACATGTAATCTAGCTAAAGCATAAAAGTGGAACTAATACAACTGAAATCATTCCTATAACTCACTTGTTAAAAGCAGAATGATATGCAGATAAAGAGCAAATGTGGAAAAGCTGGAAAAAAACAAGGGTCGAGCGAAAGTGCAGATATGTTCGAGGAAACTACTTGGGCCTCAGGATTATTGTTTTTTGCAATTTTCTTTTTTTTAAACACCCCCCTGCTTTCAGAATTTAGGGCCTGATTATGATGGCAGTCGGACAAGCGTCCGACCGCCTTCCTGTTGGGAACGGTACCAGCCGACAAGGAGTCGGTGGTCCTGCCAGACAAATTACGATTCGACCACAGTGGAGGTGGTCGGAAACATGTCTCTTAGCATAGAGGCTTGTGCTGCAGCCTGAAAAAGGGCTGCAGCACAAACCTCACTGCAAAGAGGCATGTTTGTAAACATTCCTGCACCTTGTGATAGGCAATATGCGGTGCCTGCCACATGGTGCAGGGATGTTCACGGTGCCCCCCAGAACCCATAGTTGCGGACCAAGGGGTAAGGGGGCCCGGTATGGGCCCCCAAAGTAACTTTCCACCTGCCTTTTAATGGCAGGCGGACCGCCATGAAATGGCAGGCCTAAAGGGACATTGTAATACCTATGGCGGTGCCTAAGCAGGCACCGCCACTATTGTAGGGATTGCAGTCCTCTCGACGGTCCGATGCGAACAGGACAGTCCATCTGCCAGATGCTTCCACCTAACGCATCCTAATGCTGCGGGCGGTCCTGCAGGGGCCGATGGCAGTGGGACCGCCACCGATGGCCTGACAGTGGCTGTCCACCCGCCATTGTAATCAAGCCCCAATTATAGGAAATGTAAGAAAATGCTTAATGGGTGACCAAGGCCTGGCACTGCAATTGTATTTAAAGGGCTTCCGCCTCATCTCAGAGCAGAGAAAATGAAACCACAAAGCAGCAGAGAACACTTAATTTGCGGGCTGGCAGCTGCCTCTACAGTAGAGGCGGGATCTACAACCTGAGCAGTCTGGTGGTCTGTGCCCCTCATGCGCTCGAGCATTCAAGAGTCTGGGGGACCCATTAGTTGTTGTCATTGTTCCTATTCTGCAGGTCTGAAAATGGTCTGACTTGTTTATGGCTACTGGGGAGTCCCTACTTTTCAGCATCAATATTAGCGGATAAATGCTGCACAGTGAGATTTATCACTGGGTCCCTTTTTGTAAGTTTTCACTGGAATCCCACAAGTATATCTTTTTTACTGCACTTCTCTAGAGTATTCATCAAACAGCAGCAGGGCCTGCAGTGGATCGTGAGGTAATTCATGGCTCCTAAGGGTTTGAAGGCATGTGGTGAAATATAACAAACCTTACTATAATGATCTTGGAAATGCCACCTGTTAAATGCTTTATGAATGGTGATTGATGTACCAATTCTCTTCTAGCAGAAACTCCAGGTAGATACTAATGAAAGTTATTCCGGTGGTGCAACAAGTGTGTGTGTATCTGGGTTGTGTGCCACCTGGGCACTTTGGTATTAAAGACGGGCCACAGACTCTTAAGCAAACCCATCTGTAATTAAGACTGCACAGGCACTAAATATGTGCTAGCAAGATCTCAAGGAAACGTTTGATTTAATTTGTCCCATGCCATATTACAGATGCGGGAGCAGATGCCATCAGGAGGTGCACTGAGGTGGTGCACAGTCAGTTCACCCCCCCCCAACAGTGCTCCCCACAGGTGTCAGTCTCTCACTGGTTAGGATGCTTATCAAAAATCAAAATCTGACTTTTGGCACTATTATAGCCTACCTTGCGATTATCTGAACAACGTCTTAATCAATTATAGGTGATTGAATACCTTGGAGATGTCAAAGTAAGCAGAGGGGAGGGGCACAGCATGCGGGTCTAATGTCTGGCTGCAGGGCACAACATTGATATCAGGTGGTAATCTCCTAAATTAATAAGGGTTCCTTTCTTTAAGTTGCTCTGAAAGTCCTCCTCGCCCATCAATTGGTATTGAGACTTCTGTGGCATACCATTGAAAAATTGGGTTAATACAGGCAATTACCATTGTGAGTATTTTTTAAAATGTTTCTGAAAAACTACTTGTGCCCTTAGAAGCAGAAAATGTTGTGTTGGCATTGTGTTCTATCAATTGCTTCATAGGGCCATTGTTCTGGTCCTGACAGTGAATTCCCGTTGCATTTATATAAGGTGCCCGTATGCACAAACTAAAGATCATCAAAAGTCCTGGGGGTCGTTTCTGTTATGTTATGTTATGTTATTTTATGTTATGTTATATGTGGTAGATTTGTAGAGCACATTTGACCCTGGAGGGTATCCTGGTGCTGAGCAAGTGTGAGTTTAGACACACCTAGGACCCTACATGAATAGCCTGGTCTTCAGCTTCCTGCAGAATTCCGGAAGTGAGGGTGGAGGAGGTTCTTCTATGTAGGGGCAGGTAGTTCCAAGTTTAAGGATTTCCAGTTAAACCAAGAGAAAGTATATTCGGGAAGTGATTTTGATTAGCACATTTTACAGCTTTAAACATTGCTGTCAAATTTTCATATGAACGTTCTGCTTTAATATATAATTAATGGTCTAATTTAGCATTTGCCGGACAGGTTACTCCATCAGAAATGTGACGAATATGCCATCCGTCGTATTACAAATACATTATATGAAATGGCACGTGAAATACAGCGTACAGGATATCCATCATGTTTGTGATGGAGTAACCCATCTGACAAACTATAAATCAGACCGTAAGTTCTTTAACCCCTTGCATGCGTCGGACACACGGTAGCCATGCAACACAAAAGTGCTCATGTGCGTTGGACGGCTCCTGCACATCTGACGACATGTCATAGGAAATCAGAAAAGTGCGGGCTCCAGAGGGATTTCCTTTCAATGAAAACACCCTCGGGAGCTGGGTAAGAGCTTCCCTAGCTCTCGAGGGTGTTCTGATACTTTCTTCGAAATGATGATCCGCACACATGCAGCGCTGGAGTCATTTTGGAGAAACCGAACTGAAACTCAGTTTCAGTTTCACTGCCTCTGTGCTCAAGGGGGTATCTCAGCCCCCTGAGCACCGAGGTAGGCGGGATAGGTATCATTGGAAAGGGGAGAATCTCCCCTTTCCAATAGTACCCACAGTGGAACCCTGCTTGGGGATCGCCTCAGGAGAGCAATCCCCAAGCAGGGATCCATCCACTTGGCACCAGGGAGGGGGTAGCGCCCCTTGGGGAAGGTCTTTTGCACCCCCCATATTTTTGGGCCATATCAGTCTTTCTGCCTCCCCCAAGAGGCAGATGGGGGCAATAGCCCTCGATCAGCCCCCCAGGGGGCAGAAAGCACACTAGGCACCAGAGATTTTTTATTTTATGTCTATAGGGGTGGGGGCTGCCCAAAATGGGCATGCCAATGCCCCCACCCCCAAAAAATGTTGACAGTCTTTCTGCCCCCCTCGGTGGGTCAAAAAGCACACTAGGCACCAGGGATTTTTTTAATGCATAAAGGGGTGTGGGCAGCCTATACTGGGCATGCCAATGCCCCCACCTACCCCCAAAATTCCACAGTCTTTCTGCCCCCCCCTGGGATGCAGAAGGGACAATAGCCCCTGATCTGCCCCCCTGGGGGGCAGAAAGCACACTAGACACCAGGGATTTTTATACGTATAAAGAGGTGGGTGCTGCCCAAAAAGGGAATGCCAATGCCCCCCCAAATTCCAGTCTTTCTGCCCCACCCAGGAAGCAGATGGGGGCAATGGACCCCGATGTGCCCCCCGGGGAGCAGAATGCACACTAGGCACCAGGGATTTTTTGTTGTTTATGTATGTTGGGGTGGAGGCTGTCCAAAATGGGCATGTCAATGGCCCCACCACCCCCAAAAAAATTCCAGTCTTTCTTCTACCCCAGCAGGCTGATGGAGCAATAGCCCCTGATTTCCCCCGGGGGGGGGGGCAGAAAGCTCACTAGGCACCAGGGGTTGAGTTTTTTTATACATAGGGGTGGGGGTACCCCAGAGTGGGCATGTTAATGCCCCCACCCTGCAAAAATTGCCACCGTCTTTCTGCCCCCCCGGAGGCAGATGGAGGCAATAGCGCCTTATCTGCCCTCAGGGGGTCAGAATGCCCACTAGGCACCAGGGATTATGTTTTTATTATATGTAGGGGTGGGTGCTGCCTTGAATGGGCATGCCAAAGCCTCACCCCCTTAAAAAAACTAGCCACAGTCTTTCTGCCTTCCCCGGGTGGCAGATGGGGGTAATAGTCCCTGATACGGCCCCACGGAGGCAGAAAGCCCACTAGGCACCAGTGATTCTGTTGGTTTTTGTTATATGTAGGGGTGGGGGCTGCAGAGAATGGGCATGCTAATGCCCCCACCCCCACCTCCAAAAGTCTTTCTGCTCCCCCGGAAGGCAGATCAGGGCAATAGCCCCTAGGCACCAGGGATATATTTATGGGCATGTTGGGGAGAAGACCCATAGGCAAGGGTCACTCCCCTTTTTTTAGGCACACATTTTAACTGTTTCAGTGATATTTTTAGTCTGATCTGCCAGCTGGTGTGCGTGAAGTGGCACTTGGCTGGCGGTGTATGTGGACTGGTGCTTGGCTGAGTGTGTGCATGGATGGTGCTTGGCTGCAGGACCAGACTGGCCATAGCGGGCGAAGGGCATTTCTCCGGTGGGCCAGAGGGGTGGGGGATGTTTTTCTGGCCGTGGGGGCTGGTATGTTGGGGGCTGGCATGGTCACTGTGGTCTTGTATTGCAGCAGTGCTGCAATATCGCCCCCCAGCAACAAAAGCAGGAGCAGTGCTTTTTACTTGCATGCCCCCCTCCCAGGGCCGGTCGAGCAGCAATCTGCCAGGGCTGGTTACTGTTCTGGACTGGAACCTGCTCCTCCCCTCCTCCCCAGCACCTTGAGACCCTTACAGGTGAGTAGTAGTGCTTAAAAAACATGTGATTTGATTTGATTTGATTAGATTTGACTGTTCCCAGTCCGGCCCTGATTGGCTTGCTCTGTGCGGGGATGGAGCTTGGCTGGTGGAGTGCGTGGGTGGCACTTGGCTGGCCATGTGCATGAATAGTGCACAGCATTCTCCTTGGTCTTCTGATAAAATTATACCTCACTTGTGTGGTTGTACAACGCAGAATCGCCTAAAAACCTATTCTAAAAATAATATAGAGATTAGAGTTTGCTATGCTACTGCCTCAATCCCTATGTTTTTGGCCCTTCCCAGTCGCAGGTCCTTGACCCACCCACACAAGTGGGGTAACATTTTACTCACGAGACTAAGGGTAACACTGAGTGCTAGGACATTTGTGCCAGCACGGTGGTCTCAGACAGAAAAGTGAGGAAAATGTGATTTTTTTCAGCTAAATTTTGAGGTTTGCAGGGGATTCTGGGAAGGAGAACATTGGGGGATCCACGCAAGACACACATCCCTGGACTCCCCCGAGTGTCACGTTTTCAGAAATGTGTGGGTTCGGTAGGTTTCCCTAGATGGCCGTCGAGCCCAGGGCCAAAAACCCAGGTGCCACCCCTTGCAAAACCAGGTTATTTTGTGATTAGTAATTTTGATGTTTCCACAGTACATTTTCGCCCCTTGCCTGCCGCGGGTACTTGGCCAACCCACACAAGTGATGTACCATTTGTATCTGGAGGCCGTTGGGAATGTGGGGTGGGTGGACGTTTTTGTATCGACGCAGATTCCAGAAGTTTACATCACAGAAATGTGAGGAAAATGTGTTATTTTTTACAAAGTTTGAGGTTTGCAAGGGATTCTGAGTAACAGAACCTGGTGAGAGTCACACAAGTCACCCAATCCTGGATTCCCCTGGGTGAACTAGATTTTAAAAATGTATAGGTTTGCTAGGTTTCCCTCGGTGCCAGCTGAGCTAGGGTTCAAAATCTACAGCTAGGCATATTGCAAAAAAGGGGCAGTTATCACGGGAAAAATGTAATGTGTACATGTTGCATTTTGTGCCGTTTCCTGTTGCGGGAACAAGGCCTACCCACACAAGTGAGGTACCATTTTTACCTTGAAGCTTTGGGGAATGTGGGGTGGGTGGTAGTTTGTGGATCCAACCAGATTCCAGAACATTCCATCACAGAAATGTGGGGGAAATGTGTTTTATTTACAGAGTTTGAGGTTTGTAAGCGATTCTGGGTAACAAAACCTGATGAGAGCCACACAAGTCTCCCCATCCTGGATTCCCCTAGGTATCTAGTTTTAAAAAATGTATAGGTTTGCTAGGTTTCCCTAGGTGCCGGCTGAGTTACGGTTCAAAATCCACAGCTAGACACATTGCAAAAAAAGGGTCAGTTTCACTGTAAAAATGTGATTTGTTCATATTGAGTTTTGGGCCGTTTCCTGTCGCCAGCACGTTACCTCATCTTGGATTTCATTACAAGACCGGAGGCTACCATTATGCATTACCTTTTAATTGCCACACCTGCAACACAACAATAACACAATCCAGAACTGGAATTTGAACAATCCATAAATATCCCTGCAATAGAATGTCCTTCCACTTTTAAATGCTGCTCCTGTTCAGATAAGTACCATTTATATGTGTGCTCTTATGGAATGATGAGTTGTTTAATTTGTGGTTGAGTGGTAGTGATTTAACAAGCTTCTAATTTATGGAAGCAGTATGAGAGTGTGGTGCTTAAAGATATAGATTCTTTAGTGGAGGTCATTTAGGGACAAGCAGCTCTGTGGGAGTAATACAAGTTGATTATTTAATTTTAGGTTTAGGGCCAGGCATGTACAGCTCAAGTTTGCGGGTGAATCAGTTCTCAATTTTAAAGGTATTTTATGTTTAAAATCTTTTAATTGTTGCAGTAAATATCTAGTAAATTCTCTTATCTGGCTCGGTCTCAACATTCCAGCTCGTCAGAATTAACGCAACTTTTATCATATAACAAAAAGAAGGGAGAAAAACACAAGAGAAACAAAACACCCCACCACCCCCTCCCATCTCTCCTCCCTTCAGGTGCCTGTCTGGCTTTCTGCCTCGATGGATTATGGACCTTTATGACTCCCTGGATCTATGAACATGTGTAGCTGGTGGCTTCTGTTAGAAGTAATAACCTAAGATATCGGGGACAGGTAGGTTCAGGAAATTCTTGTGAAAGAAGTGTGAGTAATGGGTGCCAAATCTCCCAGAAGGTGTTCCCTTCTGCCTTTGCCACTGATAAAAGGCGTTCCATACCCAGTAGGCCCCAAATCCGGTGAAGCCAGCTATTTTTATTCAGGGCTTCGTCCATACCACACAATGCCAATATAGCATGGTGTGCTGCTCGGAGTGCTAGGGTAATCTGCTTGCCTCGTCTTGACCTGAGTTGGTAAGTAAGTGGATTGGGGAGGCCCAAGGCCGTACAAGCAGGGAACCTAGGAAGTTGGGTAGAGAAGTGTGTATCTATTTAATCCAGAATTTCCTCCCTAAAGTGTGCCAGAGAACAGTTGTTTATCTGAAGTCCTGCTGAGGAGCCATTTCTCGAAGATGGTTAAATGTCTTTGTGCTGCCTCTCTAATGCCTTGCTGCATGACCCAGTGTCTGATCTGTGTGTAATGGAATCTTTCCTCTTCTGAAACTGTGCCATCTGCTCTCAGGGAGTCGAATGGTATAGGACCCTCAAACAAGCTGCCTATCGATCTGCAATCCGGTTTTAGACAGGACTCAAATGTTTTGTGGTTTAGCCAGGGAGTGAAGGCTGGATTCCCTACTATAGGGGTCAGAGGAGATGGGTAGAATGTTGGGCCCTTATTTGTCCCCACTAGATCCCAAACCCTAAGAGTAGGGGCAGTGATAGCTGAGAGATACAAGCTGGGGGCACGACAAGCCTTATCCAGAAAGGGGATCTTCCACCGTGGGGAGGCTCCATAAATAGCCACGTTTTTTCCAACTCTGGCCAGGACCATTCAACTAGGAATCGGAGCTGGACTGCCTGAAAGTAGGTAGCTATGGATGGGCTCCCCAGGCCGCCCCCCATGGGTCTCTAACACTGATCTCTCTTCTCATTCGGGGTCTTTTATTTGCCCGTGCGAAAGAGTGAAATGCTCTTTGTAATTCCTGAAGCGCCCCCGACTGATGCCAGAGAGGCAAAGACAGGAATATATACAGTATTATCAGCAAAAACTGACATCTTCAAAGCTGCGATCCACCTCATCCATGCATACAGATGCCATCTAGCATGGTCCGCTTTCGTTTTGCTTACAAGGTCTTTATAATTAATTTCTTGCATAGTTGGTGCTAAGCGAATACCCGTGTATGTTATGGTTGGTTGCTATGCAATTGAATGACTTTGCGTCCCCGGGGAGACCGACAAACTCAATGCTTGTGATTTGGATATATTGATGTGGAACCCTGCGATTTGACCGAGCTGCTCTATTTCTGCTCAAAAGAAGGGAAGGGGCACCCTCGGGTCATCTAGGGAGGCTATGACATTGTCTGCGCATAGTGTAATACAATGGTCTTCACCTCCAAAACGGATGCATTGCACCCTGGGGTTATCTCGAACTCATTGGGCAAAGGGTCCATATATCAAACAAAAAGTAACGGGGAAAGAGGGCACCCCTGCCTTGTTCTCCTCCGAATTGGAAAGCTACTTGTGGTCTTACCATTCATCTGTACCGATGCTCTTGGTAGCTCATAACCACTCAGCACCCATGCACAGAACCGATCCTCCAATCTGAAGTGGCACAATACTGCTCTTAAATATGGCAAGTGCACTCTATCAAAAGCCTTCTCAGCATCAATTGTTAGAAGCATCAGTTCCTGTTGGGACCAGGCACTATTAAGTGGAGGAGACATTTGGTATTGTCGGAGCATTGCTTGTTGGGAACAAAACTTGATTGATCTGGTGCAATTAATCCTGGCAACAAGGGGCTCAGGCCGGCTGCTAATATGCCAGTAAATAGTTTTGCGTTCAAATTGAGGAGGGAGATGGGACTGTAAGACCCTCACAGTGCACTATCCTTGGCTGATATTGGTATCACGGTAATGGAGGCCTAAAGCATTGATGGGGGGAGTGTATTCGCATTGACAATTACGTTAAAAACTTTAGTAAGCAAAGGGGCCAATGCAGAGCAATATGTCTTGTAAAATATAGCTGAGAACCCGTCTGGCCTGGGGACTTCTTGGGTTTCAATTTTGATATAGTGATTATGACTTCTTCAATTTGAATGGGGCGATCGAGCATAGTAGCTAGCTCGGTTGTAAAAAGCTATTTTTAACTCTGGGAGCACTAGAGTACCATGTTCTGCAGTATCGTTGGAGCTGTGTGAAGCGCCTTCTTGGAAAAGGAGCGCCTGAGTCATGTGAGCGGTGTATGGCAAAGCGATCTGAGTTAGAAGGAGCGCAAGCCTACCTTGCAGGAGTGTTGCTCGCTCTGGTATCGTGGATGTGCGTGAGCTCACCGTAATATCACGTGAGTTGGCGGCCATCTTTAGTTGGTCAGCTTTAATCCTGATAGAATGATGTTTGCGGAAGCATGCATTTACGCAATTTCACCATTGACAGTTATCGGGGCATCAGATGTTCAGTGAAGATTGTTTAGAGGAGTGAGACCTCGGATTAGAAAGAGCACTGACCCTGCTCCTCCTATCTGTATAGCAGTGGCCAAGTTCCTAGGGTGGGCTTGGGGTCTACGATCTAAAGCATTGAGACACGATGGCAACCTGTAGAAATTGATCGTATTAGAGCAAAATTTAATCAAATATTTATTTTTATGATGGAAACACATACATAGGTTTTTTATATACGTGTTATTTTACTCTGTGAATATTTGTATATGGTTTTAACTCGATTTTAGCTTATTGATGGTTGAAATATTGGATTTAATGCTTGTCTTAAATATTTTTAGGTAATTTATATGTTATTTGTGTGATGTTTGTTTGTGCTTTTATGACTCAACTGTCGAATAAAGCTTGATTGATTGATTGATTGATTGAAAGAGCATGAATTTAATGTTTTTTTTAAAGGATCGGTGGAAAGTTAAAACTCTTTGGGCAGAATTTGGATCATAAGAGCAGTTATTTTAAGGACAGGAGTCTACAGAGAATAGCAATATGGGACAAGCGATAACGGAAAGTAGAATGTGTGAAGATAGCATTAGGAAAATAATACAGAAAGAGGTTATGGCCTCTGTGAAAGATGTAGTGGATTTTGTTATGGATCAGAAAATAAAGGATTTGGGTTCTGGTGAGGAATATTGGTCTTTATCAGATGAAGAGAATGTGGAAAATGTTATAGTTGGAAAAAGAAAGAAAAATAGTAAACATTTAGATAATAATAATAAAAGAAAGAAAGATGGATTTAATTCCATGACTCAGTGTGGTGTCCTTCGCGGCATGCAGAGCAGAGGTGTCCTTGGCGGCACACAAGATTCATGTGATGATGAATTTATTAATTTAGAAACTGCCGCTGCTCATGGTTTGGACCAAGTGTACGATGAGTACGTTTTGGATTTAAGTCAGGATGATGATTTAAATAAGGACTTAAGGAATAATGTGGGGGATTTTGGAAAAGTAACAATTAAGAACCCACTAGGAGAGGACATGTTTAGCCCATATGATATACGTCATCCGAGGACTGCCAATTCGTGGTCTCAGGACCATGTGGGAGGATTTATAAAATAATTGATAGAAAGCCGTTAGATAAGGAAGTGAGAAGTGTCCTTAGGGCAGAATGTTTAGACCAGTGATTGAAGGTAAGGTGTGCAATACCCCAAATTTGGACCCTGACTTGATAACTTTTCTGTGTAAGATGGGTAGAGATCCACGGAAAGGTTTGGAGCAATCTTTGAAACAGTGCCAAGATTGTCCCTTAGATGGCATAGGTCCATTAGCTAAAATGTTGGATATGGCAGAGGAGGCATATTTGAACGAGGAACAAGTGGATGTGGATCTTTTAAGAGTCTGGGGCCAGAGGGCTAGCATTTTATTGGGAAACACTAATGTGGGTCTTTTAGCAGAACGCAGAAAGACGATACTGATGAAAATAAATCCCAACTTAAGGGAAATGGCAAATAAAGAAGTCATTGATGGGGCAAATGGATTGCTTTTCGGAGAAGGCCTAATGAAGAGTTTAGGGAAATATGTTGCAACATTTACTGCACTGGATAAAGCGCAGAATAGCATAAGGAAGGTGTTTGGGAGTGTTTTTGGTGGGGCCAGCAGACGAGGAACATATGCTGGCCATGGGATGCAAAGGTCCCAATATAACATTACATACAGAGGTTCAAGTAGAGGTTTTCAGGGAATAGTAGGCTTTTTTCCGCAAAGAGGAAGATCGTTGCGATCCAGGAGTTTCAGAGAAAGAGAGCACTCTTCATCCGGATTTATAGGTGAGTACGGAGATTTCTTTTGTTTGTTCCCAAATAAGAGTAGGGGAATAAGAGTAGGGGGACGTATGGTGAAGGATTCTGGAAGAATTTAAAAAAATAACAGGTGATCCTTTGGTGTTAGAAACGGTTCTGGGATTCAGAATAGACTTTGTAGAGTTACTAATACAGAGAGAAGAATCAAAAAGACTGAATTTGACACAAACACAATCATTGGTGATCGATGGAGAGGTGGAAGCAATGTTGCAGAAAGAAGCAATAAAAGAGTAGAGAATCAGTCCAAGGGGTTTGTAAGCACAATTTGTGTAGTGGAAAAAAAGGATAAAGGTTGGAGACCGGTGATAAATTTGATCTAAAAATAGATTTTTGGTCTACAGGCATTTCAAGATGGCGGGGATCCATCTCTTGAGGGATATGATTTTAGAACAAGATTGGTTAGTGAAACTAGATGTGAAATATGCTTATTTTATTACTTTCCTATACCTATGAAAGAGGTAAGTCAGAAGTTCTTACAATTCAGATGGGGAGACCAACTTTACCAGTTTTTGTGTCTCCCTTTTGGTTTAGCATCTGCCCCATGGTGCTTTACAAAGTTGATAGGGGCAATTGTAGCTCATCTGAGAGAAAGGGGATTTCATTTGATTATATATCAAGGCAACATTTTACTGATGTCTCAAAATGTTCAAGGATTGACAGATCAATTGAAGGTGATGAGGAGTCTCTTAATGAGTTTGGGTTCTTTAATAAACATGGAGAAATCGGTTATGATCTATTCTCAGAGGTTGCAGTTTTTGGGATTTGAAGTGGACACAGTGAAGACTATGCTTTTATTACCTATGAAAAAGATAAAGTGGCTAAAGAAGGAGGTGTTGTATGTGTTGAGGAAGGACAGATTAACTTTAAGTGATCTAGCAAGACTTGTGGGCCTTTTTCCGTCATCAATACAAGCGATTTTTCCAGGGCCATTGCATAATCGTGCATTACAAAGAGTGAAGGCGAACTCTTAAAGGCGGGGTTATGGTATGGAGACAAAGAAGATTTGGATCAGAAGGCGAGAGAGGAGTTGTTTTGGCGGTTGCAGAATCTAGAGGAATGGAACGGACAAGCGATTTTCGGTTGCTGTCCGGATTTTGTGTTAGAAACGGATGCCAATCTTTTTGGTTGGGGAGCTCAGATGGGCACGCAGGAGAAAGGTGGAACTTGGTCAGGCTTTGAGAGGATACAACACATGAACTGTTTGAAATTTACAGCAGGTGGGTTTGTTTTGCTTTCAAGGATTTACTCCAGGGCCAAACGGTGTTGCTGAGGATGGACAATGTGTGAGCTGTAGCGTACATAAATTGACTAGGAGGGAGCAAATCGCAAAATATATCAGACATAATGAAAAAGTTGTGGTATTTTTGTTTAGACAACAGAATAAGTTTAAGAGCAGAGTATCTGCCAGGGAGCTTGAATTCTTTTGCGGATTGAATTTCAAGACATTTAAAAGATTAGAGAAATTTGGAAGTTAGAGAGTTCAGTTTTCGTGAAAAAAAGATCACTGTTGGGGTCCGTTGGAAGTAGATTTGATTGCAAGCAGATTATACTTTCAAATCAACAGATACTTCAGTTGGATGCCAGATCCAGGGGCAGTACCAATAGATGCATTTCAACAGGATTGGTTGAAGGTGAGGAAGGAGAAATGTCTTATAGTTCTGGTGACTCCTTTTTGTGTTTCACAGGATTGGTTTCCGACAGCCATGGAATTGGCACGCGAGGTTCCTATGTTAATAAAAGCAGGAGAAGGCATACAGAGGGATGGAAATGGAGGGGAGCATCCATTGATTCTGAACAAGTCCTTGCACCTTCTTGTTTGGAGAGTTTAAGGTATTGTGGAGTTTTCAAGGGACTTTTGCATGGGGCTGCTGCGCTCCTTGAGGACCCCTGGGCTCCAGGAACCAGGCGTAAGTACAAGGGAATTTGGGGAATATGGGTATGTTAATGCGTGGAAAGGAGTTTGGATCCTGCGGAGGCACCTGTAGTGGAAGTTGTGAATTTCTAAGTGGAGCAATTTGAGAAATCTATTGAACATTAAGCTGGTCTGCGGTTTCTGCAGGTCATGCTCATGTAGGAGGAAGATCATTAGAGAGTAATGTATTGGTGTGCAAAATTATAAAAAGTATGAGGCTTAGGATGCCCCCATGAACCAGGTATGATGTTTTATGGGATGTGAATTTGAGAATGAAGTTATTTCAGGATTGGCCAAATAATAGGTATTTGAGTTTGAAAAACCTTACTCAGAAATAGGCAAGATGGTTATGTTTGGTTTTGTGTAGAAGAGTTTAGTATTTAAAGAGCCTGGAGGTAAGTAATAGATTATAACATCCTGATGGGGTCTGTTTTGAGATTTGTAAAAGAACAAAAACTATGTCTTCTTCAATTTTTTATCCAAAGTATGATGAGAGTAGGAAATGGTGTGTGGTGGATTGCGTGCGTTAATATGAAAGCAGAGTGCAAGAGAATACGTGTGATGGTGAATTTCAATTTCTGATTTTGTATGTGAAGCCATTCAAAGCTGTAAGCGCTACTATGATTGCAAGGTGGGTTAAGGAGTTTATGGGTCTCTCTGGTGTGAATGTGGATAAATTTAAAGCTCATTCTTTGAGGGGCCATGGCAAGTAAGGCATGCTGGTCAGGTGGTACTTTAGAGAGTATTATCAAACCGGCTGATTGGTCTACTGTGAGCACGTGTGCACAACATTATTTTAAGCCAATTGAACATATGTCTAGAGTGGTGTTGCGTGGCTTTCAACATGCAAAATGGTAGCCTCCGGTCTTGTAATGAAATGACGATTCTCAGATTACCAAGAATAGAGATTAAAAATTTCTTTAAAGACACTGAGGCTACCATTATACCGCCTAACTCTCCCGTGAATAAAAAAAATAAGAACTTATAAATCAGTATGGAGGGTAGGAGGATTTTATTAGAAAGAAGTAGGAAATTATGTTACAAGGAGTATGTAAAGTATATTTGTTTTGATTTAAGTTAATGTGTTGTTATGTAGGGGAAAAAGATGAAGAATGGACTGTAGCCTCACCGTTTTGCGTTTAAAAGATGAAGGACATTCTATTGCAGGGACAAGGATTGTTAAAACTCTAGTTCTGGATTGTTGTGTTATTGTTGTGTTGCAGGAGTGGCAATTAAAAGGTAATGCATAATGTTAGCCTCTGTGTCTTTAATGTAATCCTGATTCTCTATTCATTGTAATCTGAGAATCGTCATTCCCCTGGGTCTCTACTTATCAGAAATACATAGGTTTGCTAGGTTTCCCTCGGGGCTGAGGTAGGGTTTAAAATCCACAGCTAGGCACATTGCAAAAAAAGGGTCAGTTATCTGTGGAAAAATGTGATGTGTCCATGTAGCGTTTTGGGCTGTTTCCTGTCATTGGCACTAGGCCTACCCACACATGTGAGGTAGTATTTTTACCAGGAGACTTAGGGGGACACAGAATTGTAGAACAACTGGTATTACATATTGAATTCTGATGCATTTCTACCTTCCAAATGAAAGACAATGTGTAAAAAAGAAGTCACTTTGAAAGATTTCCTATAATCCACTTGCTAGTATGGGTACCCAGAATTTCGGAGATGTGCAAATAATTACTGCTTCGACACTCTATATTTTGTTCCTATTTTGGAAATACATAGGTGTCCTTGACACCTATTTTTCACTCTATATATATTTTACCAAATTAATTGCTATATACCCCGTACACAATTTAACGCCATTGCAAGGTGCAGCTCAGTTATTGGCTCTGGGTGCCTCAGGTTCTTGGTGACCCTACAAGTCCTATATATCACCACAACCAGAAGGGTCCTGTGGACGTTACAGTATATTGCTTTAAAAAATATGCCATAGTTAGAAGAGGTTACAGGTTTTTTTCAACTCAATTTTAATATTTTTTTATTTCAACCATTAGTTTCTATAGTAAAACCTTGAAGGATCTACACAAATGACCCCTTGCTAAGTTCAAAATGTTGTCTACTTTTCTGAAATGTATAGCTGTCCAGGATCCATTATTGCTTTCACACCCATTTCTACCACTAACTGGAAGGCGATTGATAGCACAAAAAATTGTAAAAATAGGCTATGTCCCAGTAAAATATCAAAACTGTGTAGAAAATTTTAGTTTTCTGACAAAAGTCTGCCTGACCCTGAAAGCTGGGAAGATGGTGATTTCAGCACCATAAACCCTTTGTTGATTTCATTTGCAGGAAAAAAATTGAACGCTTTTTCTGCAGCTCTATTTCCCCATTTTTCAAACAAAAAATGTTTTGCATAATTTAGATTATTTCTGGGTCCCCTCCAGTGGAATCCACAACCCCTGGGTACCTTTAAAATCCTCAGCATGTTGAAAGAAAAGGACGCAAATTTGGCATGGATACCTTATGTGGACAAAAAGTTACAAACTACCTCAAATAGCCTAAAAAAGGCTTAGCACGGGGGTGGGGGGGAAGCCTAGCAGCAAAAGAGTTAAAACATTTCTTCTGCTTCCATAGATACCCTATTGCCAGCTAATAATTGCCCTAGATAGACACACTCAGCTCAAAGTTTGCTACTTAACCAAATATTATTCTGATGTATATTATTCTGGTGATCCAGAGAAATGAGACCAAGGACGGTACTATAGAATGCCTTTATTGCGTTTTCATAAACTATGGATCTCTCAGATACATTAATTGATTACCCGTCATAATGACATTATTAACATAGAATCAGCCTCCAGGAACATTACTGTTGGATTTAGGCTACCTATGGAGTACTTTCATTTTAGTACATGGACTGTGAAGTAATGGCAGCCCAGTGTGATTTTGTATATATGTTCAATGCTCATCACGTCGTGAGTATTGCCATCCAGCTGTAAAGCATGTCTAGCGCTAGCAGTCTGCCATGGCCGCGACCTTTGTGTAGGGCATGATGAAGCTTCTGAACTGAAAGAAAAGGTCAGCTGCTCAAGACCGGCACTTTCCTCATGCGCACCAGCCTCTAAGGTGCCTCTGCGTGTGAGATATTTCAAATCAACTCCAGCCATCAGTAAAACCGTAAAAATGCCCCAACCTGTTGAAGATGACTCACCCATCACCAACGAGACTTCTCTCTCTTCTGCTGCTCTGGGAAGGGTCCTTCTGCTGCATTAGGAGAGCCCCGCCCCACTGCCCAGGAACGCGTTGCGTTGCTTTGCGTGCTCAGTGGCCACTACAGGTGAAAATGTGGTACGGCAAAGATATTCTATTTTGGAAGCATGTCACCGACAATGCAGGATGTTCAGGTCATGGAAGACATCTTCAGGCCTTACCAAGGCTGTGTTTGCTTTACTCGTCACACTTGAAAATCATCATGGATACCACCATAGAAATCATCATGGAATGGGCTTACGCAGCAATTTTTGTTTATATGGCGCATGGGCATATGCAACAGTTTATTTTCTTTTTATTATTATAGTGTTTTACTATTTTCATTATTTAAAATTAAAATTGTAATGGATGCAGCGACAAAGGTTGTAAAGGGGAGAGTGCGGTGGTAGAAGGAGTACCCGCATCACGTGACTGAGGCTTGACCTCACAGTGGGGAAGCGACTGATGGTATCCTGAAGGCGTCCCCCCTCCATGGCCAGGATGAGAATGAGTGGGGTACAATAGTGAACGGTGTCCGGTGGTAGCAATGTCCACTGAGAGGTGAAAGAGAGGGCCATCTTAGGAGAGCAGAAGTGAATCACATGATACGATTGATGGTGTCAAGGAATGCACTATTTCTGCGCCTAGCATCATTTATTCTGTCCCTGACGCTTGCTTTATGCAAAGTGGGTCGCGGTTACATGCGATCCTTTCTGTACAGTTATTGAAAAAAAGGTTTATAAAGCAATTGTTGAAACACAAGTTAAGCGATGATTCTATTAAGAAAAGCATTGCTATTGTACGGCATTATTATATTTGCACCACCGGCAGCATAATGCTCTAGGTATGTGTTCGGGGAAAGGCCGCGCGGGTGGGGGGGGGGAGGGGGGGGGGGGGGGTTCACGGCAAAGAAAGGGCTTTTTGTTTCTGGTACATTGTATATGTCGGTAGTTAATGTGATGCCTTAGCAGCAGCTATTTAGAGGCATCACGAGAATAACCAGAAGGGAGGCTGGCACGCTGGGGAAGGGGTTAGCTGTCCTCAAGTAAAAGGGCATCACACGGAAGTCTAAACAGAACACCTGCTTCGGAGGGTCTGAGTTGCCCTCCCTCACACTCTGGTCCTTCAGTGCACTTTCGGGAAAAAAAGATTGCCATTCAGGGGCTAGTTATTTTCCCGGAGTTTTACAGCGAGAACTCGACCCAAATGTATCGGGGATCAGAGCGCTTTACATGAGCACCAGTTGCGTTGCACAAGGGCACATTCACGTTTTTGTTCGGCACACGGAAATTAAGTGATTTGCCCAGGATCACAAGCTGTTGCGCGTTATTGCCAAGCCTCAAACACGGTTACCCAGATTTGTGACCGACCGCCCTAACGTAAGAGGCTGGAATTTGAACCTTGCTGTTTCCTCACTCCCCTGCACTGTGTTCTGGTTGCCTCGTGCTAGCTGCTGCAATCTATGCATCTGCGAGAGAGGCACGTGCAGTGTCCAGCTGAAAAATGTATGCAGTTCCTCAGTATACAACACCGTCTCTCACTATAGCAGACAGGTCAAGCAACACTATTATCAATAGTCATTCATTGTACGTTATTTCAATAACGCCCACCATTCCAGAGTTCTTGAGGGGGTCTTCTGTCCTCCACCATTTTTGGGAAAGATGCATGTGAACCCTGGCAGGATGGTAGGGGAGTAGTTGCCACAATTTGAATGCACTTACATCAGTTTTACGACTGACAAGAACCGCCTGGCTGTGCTGGACTACTCTTCTAACAAAGTGCTTGAACTAAGGATCTATCAACGCAGGGAATTGATGGCAGATTCGGCAATAACGACGGCAACGACCATGAATACCGACAAACTCGATATACAGATATCAGCTCTACAAACATTGGCATCATACACAATGGCAACTGACGCTAAACTGGAAACACTGAACACCCTGATGACAAGAGCTCAAAATACCGCAGAAGAGGGAGCACAGTACAGTAGCTGCAGCCTGGTGGTAAAAAACTGTCAGAACTACCCAATGTCATGAAAGACATGATAGTGGAATTGAAAAAAATAAGTCTTCTCCCTGGGAAAAAAAGAATCTACATTAAATGCCGGGCACTCTCAACAAGGAAAGAACGATAACACCTAAGGCAGGTTATAACCATCTACTCGATTAGAATTGACCCACCCTTTGCTCCAGGAGTCAGCCGGCAAGCATGCACAGAAGAAGGGCTGAAATACCATGCAGCGCTTCAAAATAACTTAACTGCAAACTTCACGGAAAGTGGTCCAGCAGATCTAGCACACACTCCTAAAATAAAAATAAAACTTACCTTAATTGCAGCTCTCCGAGAGGGAAGCCTCAGAGGTCAGCCAATGATGGAAGGCAGTAGTCCCAGTCCTCAGAGGTCCCAGGAGGGTTGGGACTGCTGCCTTCCCTCATTGGTCGACCTTCAGTCAACAAATGAGGGAAGACAGCAGTCCCAACCTCATCACAAAGTGGAATGGGGTCAGTGAGACAGCTGACCCCATCCCACTCCACTCTGTGATGAGGTGTCAATGATGGACACTCAGCCTTGGGCACTTCAGTTCTTAAAATTGAAGCGCCCAGGTCTGAAGCAATCAGTGACGCTCCCCCTCGTCAATAGGGGGAGGGCCTCCAGGAACATTTGCGAGGCTGCGGAGGTCATTCTCACAGGGCTGTGAAATCCTCAGCCTGGCAAAGTTCAGCTCAGGCAGCCAGGAGCCTGCACATTTAGCACATGCCTGACCTGAAAAAAGAGTGTCTGTCAGGCTGACCTTTCTTCAGTCTGACAGACACTCTTCTTGCCTGGTAAAAGGTGGGGGTGTGACCCCTCAGCCCACACATACGGGCTGCTGCTGCCATACGCCCATCGCTTCAGACCCCTACTGGAGGGTCTTTTATGGTCAAGCACAGAATAAAATAATTCTCTTAAACATTCAAAACATGCAGTGGCAAAGCAAAAAGGTCTCACCAATGCTTGTTTTTTTTACTGCTCTGAGGTGGTTATCTACCATCTTAGAATAAACAAAAGAATTCCACAAGGGTGCCACCATGTATACAGGTGCATGCACAGCAGCTATCTTGGAATGATTTCTTTAAAGTAAAAGGTAATGAGGAAAATGTTGTACTCCTATTGAGTGCTGCAATTGAAATAGAAATATAACCCCCTGCTCCTCAGCAGTGGATGGTTACATGTCAATCAATCAGAACAATGGTGACATTTTTTTTCGCCAAGGGTGGGAAAAATACAGAATAAGAAGAAAAGCCATTGAATAAGAATCAGGGAACTAGGTCTACCACGACAGACAGCTAAAGCTTGCAGAGTATGGAGACCTAACAAGCTCTGCAGTATATACAGGGACATTCTCAAGTACGAAAAGGAATCTTTGGTGTATGATTATTTTGGTTACTTCACTGCAGTAAATGCAAATGGACAGTAAGATTTTTTTTCTTTGTATTGTTAAACAATTTGTTATGATTTTCTCTTCGAAGGCTTTGGGCACGTTTTATTCTGTGCTCAAGTGAAAAACACAAGTTATGGTTGTGTTGAGTTTGGGTGTAAATCTGTGAGTCTCCTTTAGTGATACATGTATTACAGGCCCAGACTGGTAGTACCAGGTACCGGGCATTTCCCCAGGAGGCTGGAATGGTGGGGGCAGGTTTTGTTACTTTGGACAGATTTTGTCACTGGGGGACGATTTGTAGTAGTGTTGCAAAATCGCCCTCCATTAACAAAATCAGCAGGCCACCCATCACTCGCTTTCCAACCTTCCCACAAATGGATGCATGACATTGCAAAAAAAGCCTTTACCATGCATGCCTTTACCACACATCCTTTACTACACAATGCCTTTACTACACATTGCATTTACCACACACGTCTTTACCTCACACATGCCTTTACTGCGCATGCCTTTAAAATGAAATGGTAAGTATTTACCAGATAAGTGAATATCTATTACCTAGCGGCTGGTGCCACTAGTTAGTTATAGTTAGGTCTGGTTTTCAATAGAGAAATAATTTTTTGGTTTGCTATTACTTTAGCTCAGTTTGAAGAATCTTCACAAAACTTTTTCAAACAAATGTTTATCCCCTTAGCTCCTTCCTTGAAAGTTTCTTTATGATCCGTCAAGCCAGGGCTGAGAAAAAAGTGGGGTTTCGAAACGAAAAATACCCATGCATTTTCCATAGACTTCTTTAGACAAGGCTACAGCAAAAACTGCTTGAGAGAAGCTGGCCTAGTATATGATGTCCACTAATGTAAGTGGGCACCTTGCACCAGTCCAGACAACCCTTACGGTGATTTACGAGCCCTCAGACAACCTTGAAAGGTTATCCAAGTAGTAGCTGTGGAGAACAGCCTTCAGACTAAGAGGCCCATTAGCATGGCGGGCGGATCACCACCACCCGACCGGCGGAGGTGATCAGTTTGCCAAAACACCCCGCCGGGTGGCCTTTTACCCCCTGCCACATTAGCATGGCGGGGGTACCGCGGCGGATGGAAAGACCCCCCGCCGCTTTTCCGCCGGTAGGCAATCATCACGATTGCCTACCGGGTGGAAAAGGCCTGCAATATGGTGGGCACCGCCATCTATATTATGATGTTGGTGGTTTAATGCCTTTCCATGGCAGAGAATCCGACATGGAAAGGCATGCGGTGTTTACTTTGGGGACCCATTGTGGGCCCGGGGGGGGGGTGGGGGTGGGGGATGCACTTGGGGGGTACATTGGCATACACAAGGTGGCAGGCACCACACAGTGCCTGTCACGTTGTGCATGCCAATCCACAACATGCATTAAATACATTGTGGCGAGTGCTGCTCACAGCACCGCCCGCCACAATGTTGTATATGCGGGATGCGACCACCACGGTGGCGGTCGCATCCTAATTGGCGGTGCGGGACCACCACACCAATGGCGGCCAGTCCCAGCACCGCTAGGGTGACGGGCGGACTGTAGTCCGCCCGCCATCCTAATGGACCCCTTAGTCTTGAAGGAGTGCAAAGCAGCTTGTTTTACCAGAACGCAATCTAATAGTATAGATTAAATGAAAAGGAACCACACAAACTATTTTTAAAAATATGTTTTTTATATAACACTATTTAGTACATTACAGTATCTCCCACACGGAGATAGACACAAAGCACACAATACTCACACCAAGAAATTCACAGTAAATAGAACTCATAAACAGTGGGCCCGGGGGGGGAGGGTGGGGGGTAAACCATATACTAAAAAAATGGTATAAGAACCACGACTTGAGTCAGGACAATGTTGAGCGGACGTAGAATTGCTGGGGACCCACAGAAGCACCCAAGGTAAGTAGACTGGGACCCCATGGAGAGCGTGTGCAGTGTGTGAAAATGACCGCGTGCTCTGTACAAGTCTATGTGCAAGTTGCGGTTGGATTTTTAAAGATTAGGGACCCTTCCCAGTAGACCCGGAAGAAACCCAGTGGAAGACAGAAGGTTGGTGAGCCACCCTATCTGTGGATACCATGGTACCTTAGTTACCTATCCCAGGGAAGCTGGGTAAATAAGTGTGAAGTGGCATCAGGAACCGCCGTCGAACCCAATGGAGGACTTCAGGAAAGTGCAGCTGCTGGAAGAGGAGTAAGTGTCTGGAGGAATTCAAATGTGGATTCTTGAAGAGGAGTACCTGAAAGCAGAGGGGACACAGTCTATGTCTCTCAGGGCTGACCATGAGACTTGGAAGACGGATGTCTTCCGATGTTGTGCTTCAGGAAAGACGACGGTGACCTTGACTGTGCAGCTGCGAGGACCAGGCGACACTGAGGACAACCAGGACCCGGATACAAGTTGTCCCATGAAGGATGGCAAGTGCTGAGGGATCGGTGTCTGGCGGAAGCACGAACAAGCCTTGGCAAATGCAACCCACGAGGAAGTCAAGAAGGTGCACGGTTGGAACCAGCAAGGTCCAGGACACTCACCACAAGCAGGGGAGTCAGGGCAGGCCCCGAGTAATCAGGGGAACCCAGGGAAAACAAAGGTGACCCTCAAATGGACGCACAGGCCGGAGGCACAGGAGTCACTAGAAGACCTCAAGCAGCTCACCAAAAGATGCAGGCCACAATGCACATGATGCGGTGTGGCCAAAGATTCTGATTGCTGGTGGTGCTTGAGGTTGGGGCTACCTGGAGCCCGAAGATCTTCTTGCAAAGATGTCAGCAAGACTTTGCAACTGCAAAGGGGATGCTGTACCCAGGGGTTCAGTTATTGCAACCCCCACAAGGACGACTGGCCTCAAACTTGGTAAGAGGTTAGAGCAGGCCTCAGGAGCTGAGGAAAACCACCACCTGTGTTGCAGAGCCCACGGAGTACGGAGGAGTTGTGGTGCATGCCAATGCAGGGGAGTGACTCCTTCACTACAAGGGAGATTACTTCGGTTGGCCTTGATGCTTCACAGGCCTTGGAAGTTTCCTGTTTGATGCACAGGCACAGACGATATAGCAGACTGGAAGGGAGACAAAGTGTGGCCTAAACAAACTCCAGCGAAGTCCAGTGTGCCCAGACAGTAGAAGTGCAGTGGTTTCAGTTCTGAATCTTACCCCACGACGCATCTAGGGACATGCACCCAGGTAAGCCCTACAGTACCCTAAGGACAGGGGCGGCTGGTGACATTTGAAATTAGTGGGGCGTAAAGGATTGGGATGAGTGGCTGTTGGTGTGCTCGCTCAGCGAGCAAGCCCGACCATCATAAGGTAGAACCCCCCCCCAATTTTTTGGGGTAAAAATAGTGTGCAAATGGTGCATTGTCGAGGATATTTGAGATACCAAGAAGGCTAATAAAGATATTGTGAAAGTGCGGTTATGGCAACAATAAAGAGATTTCGTACAATGACGCAGGTAGCTACTTATTCAGTATCCATTTAAGTTACTATCTGTGAAAATTAAAGCAGCCCAGCTATTCGCAAATGTGTGCCCTGCGGCCCGTAGCAAATATCTGTTGCAAAGTAAACAGGTGTCTGCAGTAGGCGTGGAGCCCATTCAGCTACCTTGCAGCACACGATGGACTCTGTAAAATCTCACCAAATCACAAGGAGTTTCAGCAGGGCATTCACAACCACCGGGTACAGTAAAGCAGAACCCAAGAATTGGCATTTTAATTTAAAAGCGCCACCACAGGGAGTACACAAATTCCACGGTCAAGCAGAGTGCTTGTGAAGTTCGCAAATTAAACTGCATGTAACCTTCCCAAATGACATTACGTAAGAATGAATACTTTTGCGTTCCTGTGACAAGAAAATACATTTACACAAAAGCCTCATGATGGGTTCATTCTGTCTGTAGATTTCGCCCGCATGTGAGATTTCCAAACAACATTTCACAAGAATGAATATTTTTGCGTTCCGGCTGACAAGGAAAATGCATTTACACATAAACCTAATGGTGGGTTCATTATGGCTCTCGATTTCGCCTGCATGGGTCGATAATGTAGCCCAAGCCAAATGGTAGTTACTGTCCATAGTAAACTGTGTGTAACATTTCGCAAATAACATTTGGCAAGAGTGACTGTTTATGCGCTCTGGTGATACAAAAATACATTTACACATAAACTACACGAGGAGTTCATTATGGCTGCAGATAGAACCCACATGCGTCATACAACACTGAAGTAACATGAGGAATAGTTAAATTAGGCAGGCATTCATAACGGATCCTTCACATATACAATTATTGGCAGGCAAACAAAACACAAGCATTTGGTTAAACACCGATTGGTAAGCTTCCACGTACATTATGTAGTGCTGACATCGGCACTGTGCATACCGTCTGTATGCTTCATCGGAAAACCTTAGAGCTCTTAAGAAACTAAATGGATAGTTGGCCGTTGGTCAGATTAACCAAGGACTTAATCATGGCCTCTACGGATCGCAAGCAACCACTGTTTCCAGGGTACATTACTAGACTCCTCCAATCTGATTTCCTAGTGTGAAAATTGTGTCACTTTTTCCAGCAAAGCGCTCTCTGATCTCGAACGAGCGGTGATGGGATCACACACTGAAGACTACCCTTTATAGTTAACACGAACTGCCACGGAACGGATAGTACAAGTTAGCTCCGATTCACATCACAAAACAATGTGAGAGAATTACCTTTGCTATTCTAATGCCACTTTACAGCAGCACAAATAAATCCAAACGTGACGTAAGACTGTTCTTTGGGATTAACTGGACAGAGTGACGTAACAAGGTATTCTAAGATACTCTCCCTCTATTTCCGCCCTCTTTGCCTAGTTGTGTCCATGCTTTAAAAGCTCCTTGATTCATACAACTCCCCTTTCTTTCCCTCCTTGCTCCTAGGGCTCCCTCCAATCTCACTCTTTCCACCATTGTGTCCATGTGCCTCCTCTGCCCAAGGTTGAACTGGAACAGACAATAGGTTCAGGCACCACAATAAAAGTGTGTAGGAAGCTGGCTCTATATATACTATCCCAAAGTGAAGTATAGTGTGCACAGAATACAGTGGAACCCCAAAGGTAGGCAGAGGTAAAAGTAGATAGCACTTTACTCTCTATTTGTGTTACTGTGAGCGAGCAGTAAGGCTTTATCAGAGGGTAGTGTTAAGCATTTGTTGTACACACTCAATCAGCAAATGATTGCACACACTCAAAGACTGAACTTCAGACCGATTAATTTTGTATAAAAATATTCTTTTAGTTATTTTATTTCCTAGAACGAAGCAAGCATGGCACAGGTAAGTGATTTATACTTTGCAGTCATAATACAGTTTGAATTACAGTTGTATATATACTTTGGTTTGGTTGCAGTAGAATTACTGGTAATACAATACTTAGAATTATTGTTTATATACTTTGTAATGACTTTTCAATAGCCGGTCATGTAAATTACTTTGCAGATCACTTTTCTTACACAGTGTAGTATGCCTGGATACTACACTGGGACATTTCCTGTAAACAGGTAAGTAAAAGTGTTTTGGTTATTTGGATACAGTTTTAGAGACTTTTATAGATTTTTCAACTCCACACAGAAACTTTTTCATTGAAAACCGTCTATGTTATCCCATGGGAGAAAATAGTGTTATCGGTTCAGAGGTAAGTATTTAGTTGTGGGAGTTGGGTTTCTGGGGTTAGACTCATGGGTTCCCCGGGTCGAGGATGCACCCTCAGCGGTACTAGGGCGGCCGGGTGCAGAGTGCTGAGGCCCAATGTTATCCAAAGGGGGAAGGGGACCTCTTGGTGACTGCTTACGAGCAGGCCACAAGGTTGTGGGAGCAAAGCTCCTGGATTTTAGCTCAGGTCAAATGGGGGTTCAAGTTAGTACCAAAGGTACATCCTCAGCAGCATTAGGGTGGCCGGGTGCAGGGTGCCCTGTTACTTTCAACGGGGATTCTCCGGTTTGCAAACACACTGCAGGCTCAGGGACGAAGGAGTTCTGGGTGAGACCACCACTTTGAGAGGTAAGTTGGAATGCTGGGGGTTGGCTAGACACCATTGGCTGGGCCACCCAAGGCCGTGGGGCGTCTGGTGCAGGGGTGTCTTTTAGGGTCGAATCTTCTTACCAGCTCCTAATTGCGGTTGGGGGGACCCTCCAAATTGAGGCTGCAGGCGTTGGCTGGAGGCTTGAGGCAGGTCAGGGATTTCTGGATCTCTGGTCAGGATCGCCGGGGAGACCTCCTTGTGGAGTTGGGCCACTCAAATTCGGGCCCTGGGCAATGGGTGCAACATAGTGCAGACTCGTGGATTTTGCCAGATCTGGAGTCTGTGGGTGAACAAATCCGGTGTTCAAGGGAGAGAACGTCTTTTCTTTGGAAGGCAGGGCAGGTCCTCTGGGTTCTTAAGGTTGCTGGCTGCAGGACACACCGGAGTTTCGCTTCTGCAGGTACAAGGTGTGGTCAGGCCGGTGGGTCTGGGGCCAAGTTAGTGGGAGTCTTCTTAGATTCGGCACGGCTGTTTGGTCCTTCTTCATTTGGTTGTTTCTTGTCTGAGGAGGCAAGGTTCGGGTGTGCCCCTAAATGCTAGATTTATGGGTGTTACAGGTTAGTAAAGGTTGGGACCAATGAGTCCCTTCGTTGCGGTGGGTACACCCCTATTATGCCACCCACCAGTGGGAGGGGTTCACATGCCTCACTCTGGTTGACTGGGTCCCATCATCCGCAAGATGTCGGGGACTGAGAGTTGTGCTTCACCTCACCTCCCCCACCTGCAGGGTAGGGTTGGCAAAGGTGGGCACACCTCTCTTCCTCACTTGGTTTTCCCGCCGATTCTCCCGCCCAAAGTGGGGGTTAAAACCGGTGGGGGCCAGTTCCTGAAGGCAGCAACAGGCCTGGGGAAGCTCACAAAGGCGGCAAGCCTTTGAGGCTTCCCCTTCATGGACCCTGCATATCCTGGGGGAGGAGGCTTGGCACCTCGACCCAGGATGTGCATTGTTTCAGGCTCCCGAGGGCAGCAGGCTCTCGACACAGGGGTCCAGAAACGTCTGTTGGTGGCAGCTGGTGAGCAGCCACTCAGCCTGGACACTAGTGTAAGGTCGTTTTTCAAGGGGCATCTCTAAGAGGCCTTCTATGTGCATTTTTCATTAAATCCCACACTGACATCAGTGTGGGTTTAATGTGTTGAGAAGTTTGATACCAAACTTCTCAGTTTTCAGTAAAGCCATTATGGTACAGTGGAGTTCATAATAACAAACTCCCAACACCATATTCACTTAATGGCAGTACTGTTCTTACAATGTCTAAGAATTGGCTTAGACACTGTAGTGGTACAGGGCTCATGCACTGCACCTCTACCCTCACCACTGGTATATTGCACCCAGCTAGAGGGGTGGCTGATCGATGCCAGGGCAGTTGGTTGTAGGCATGGCCCAGATGTGTGCCATGTCAGCTCTTCCCTTTGTTCTGCACCAAAACACGTAGCCTGCAAAGGCAGTGTGTGAGTGTAAAGGTACAGGGCCTCTAAGGGTGACACAATAAGTGCTGCAGTCTTTAAAGGCCTTCCCTGGCCACAGTGCCCTGGGTACCTGTGGTACCATTTACCAGGGGCTGACCTGTGGCCAGAGAGTGCCAATTGGGTTTTGTCTTCAATGCAGTTTTAGGGAAAGAACATAGGCCCTGGGTACCTGATTGGCAGGAGCACAGGGCACACTCAAAGTACATCAGCAGTGCAGCAAAAAGTGGGGGCAACCATGTAGAAAAAGGGGACTTTCTAACAAAGTGGTCCTAATAGTGAATAAGATACCTGACAAATTAACCCATCTTTACAACTGGAGGCAGTTTAGAACTATAAAGACAGGCAAGTGTTTTGAAAAATATGGAAGACTGAATGGATATGAGCTTGGTGCAGGCAATGTTTGTTTCAATGTGAGGGGAATCAACAGTGAAATCCATCCCAGCAGACATTAAAACAGGCTGACAAACAGTCAGAAAAATGGCCCACACTGACCTGTCAGAACAGCACTTCGACCACTGCCAGACTGAAACTATAGGCTAGTCCGCCCCTGCCTCCACCTCACCTTCTTCATCTTTTTACCAATGCCTTTTCTTAAGTGAAATTGATTGGCTTTGCCATGCTTGTTCTGTTTATCTTAATGCATACCTGAACTGCCCCTAACACTTTCTAAGTGTACGTTTTCACACTTAGCCAGATGTGCCAAAAGTAGACTTCCTTCTTTTCTGGGACTCACAATAGTAACAGATCTTCCTCTCACGCAAGACTTGGTGAGAGCAGAAACGCTTCACAGGAACTGTGAAATCGGATGTGTGCTACAACCACATGTACTGTGCTATCAACCTTTACCACGTAACTTGCAAAAACTGATGGACATACGTTCTGACTAGTATTATGCGACCCTTTAATAAGTCGTCTGTTTTCCTCAACACTAACTGTGCAGGAAGTGGACAGTCATGAAAGAGAGTTACTTGAGATCATTTTCACTTCAGAATAGAGTATGAAAGTTAGGATCCTGTGATAAAAACCATTACACAAGCCCTAGTTTTCATGCGTACTGCTGCCCTCATTAGAAACACAAAGAACCTGTAGATCTCATTAAATTACATTTGCCGGTTCCTTTACTGAGTTAGCAGTATTAATATTTTCATCTCACTTTGGTTTTCTACGTAGGGCAGATAGGCCTGCCACTGTGAAAATAGCGTGTTCGGGCTTGTCACTGTAGGGACATCGTAATATTGATTTTCTACATGTCCTGGTTTTAAAACCCATGCACCCTGCCTTGTGGGCTACAAGGCTTACATATGGGTAACTAACTAATGTCAAAAATGGAGGATTTTATCTATCAACAAGGGTTATTTTAATAGATTGCACTGGAGTGTTTACACAACAGCCATTAGCCTACACAGGGTAGGACTGTAAAAACACTTGCACTGCCACTATAGTGGATGGCGCAGTTGGTGATGTAGTCCACCAGTGGTATTTACCGTCCAGGCCCTAGGCGAACATTTTACACCATAAGCTATGGACTTACAAGCAAGTAAAATGTGCCATTCAGGAATAAGCCAATGTAACCATGGCTAAAGAAGAGCACAATTGCTTTTCTCCTCGTTAGCAGGGTAAAGTTCACAAAGGTCTAAAACAAAATAGGGTCCAGTAAATGGTAGAAAATCTGGACCAAACAGAAAAGGCAGATGTCCCACCATATATTATAAACATTAGGCTGACTGGTTTGGTTTACAAACAGTATATCCTGGTACGTATATATATTTATGGAAGCTTGTGATCCTCATCTCTTGAAATAATCGTCATATAGTTTTTAAGAAAACTTTTCTTTTTTTTTAAACGCATACTGTAATCGATTTTACCCTTGTTTAAAAATAACTATGCTGCAGCAACTCTATGATTAAGACAAGCATTATTCCACCAAGAAGAACAAGGTAGTTTTGATGATGTTCCCAAGAAGACGTCAGATAATTTCTAGCTTTTTCTCCAACATTTTGTGACTTGTACATAGCTGTGAGAAAGTGGATTATTAGTTGTGGTGGATGGTAGTTCACCACAAGTAATAATGCCACTATTCCTGTTAAAGGTTTCAGTAATTTGAACCTGAGCTCAAACCCTGGTTCAGTGATACGCAGACCAAACATTTGACTTAAGAAAATGAGTAAAGCATTTAGAAGTACCAAAAATGTTCAAATGTCAAAACCACAACACAATAAAAATTGCATTCCAATTAATGAATAATAGAGAATATTTTGTTGAACAAAATTACACCAAAATGACAAAAAAATATTAAGGGGAACCAGAAATATGATGTTTTAAATAAGAACAACACCAGAAAGCGCCATGGCTCAACTGTGGGACACTGGTTGTGCTAGAATGAGACAAGAATAAGGTTTCAGACCTAATGCAATGGAGTGTGGTTTGGATGCAGAGACCAGGTTCCTCCTAGTGAGAAGTTTTACCTTGTGACTTAGGCCCTGATGAAGACCTTGTTGGTCCGACAGCCAGGTGGAGGTTGGGAGACCTCCACCAAGCCAAGGGCATCCTGACCACTGCATTTGGAGCTTACCGCTGGGCTGGCGGTGTGCTGTGGCAGTCTTGTGGCAGCTGTATGCTTCGGATCACAGAGATAGCTTGAAGGCAATGCCGCCGCAGTGCATCGCCTGCACTGTCGGGTACGCACTGTTACCATGATCCATGTCATGCATTGCACAGAGTGTACACAAGACAGTGCAAGCATAGGGGGGCACAACATGTGCCCCCAGCCACAATCCCCAATGGGCCAAAATGCCTGGTGGCCCAGTTTTGGACCCCTTCCCTGCCTTCGCACTGATATTTTCATTGTGGGGTCCCTGCCATGAAATAGTTGGCGAAAAAGCAGGTTGTAATTGCCATGGGAGTGCTGGCATTGGCACTGCCTCCATAGGCCAATGCTGTTTCGACCGCCACCACCAGCGGATCCAAGATCCTTGCAGTTGCGGCTGTCTTGTGGCAATTTCACTTCCCTGCTCATATTTGGGTGGTAGGACCACCGAGGAGGCAGCAGTTGGACCGCCAAAGTGCAAACTCTTAATCAGGCCCTTAGTCTCTAAAATGGAAGTCATAAATCTCAGCAGGGCCAGGCAGCACACTGAGGCCAAGATGGCTTCCACGAAACCAGATAGCTGTCGAGCAAAGTACTGGTAAAGCCATTGACTTTTGCATGGATGTCATTTAGGGGTTACTGCTGCAACCGTTGGCTTGCTCGATGCGACCACAGACAATGCCTTTGTGGCTCCTAGCCTGAAACATTACGAATTCAGTGGCAAGAACGGAAGGAAAACAGGGCTCACAAAATCCCTGTTTAGTTTTTGTTGCTTGTCCAAAACGAAGACGTTTTAATTCCATTGTTTATATCCATAGAGTCTCTAGAATAGATTTTTAGAGGACAGAAAGGGGTCACAAACAAAACTGGAGGGGCCACCTACACCGTGCAATTGTGAGTATTGTGCGCACAAGTGCATTATATATATACTGATTTATAGATTCATAAATTATTGTAAAAGGTTTCTAATGCAGATACAAGATAAAAATCTATTTTTGTACCATATATATATATGTATGCACATATATATATATATATTCACTGAAAAAAACATAGGTTTCAGGGGCGTTATAGTTAGCTGGACTTTTCACTCGTACAAAACCATTGAAATTCCCCCATTATAGTTAGTTCAGCTAACTATAACTCGCGCGCCCGCAATGCACTGCTGATGACGTCACATATTACATCACTGATGACATGGTCAGTGACATCACTGATGACATCTCAAATTACATCACTGATGACATCACTGATGACATCATCCAGTGAATGTGTGTTTTTCTGAAAATTACATATGTTTTATATATGTATATCTCAAGGTCGATGGAAGAATAAATGAGTATATAAGTGTCTAAATGGATGATTTGTTTTTGAAAAATTGATTGTATAACTGACTGAATAAGTGTATCTTAGTGAATACATGGCTTAGTGAGTAATGTTTAAATATGTAAATATCTGTATCAGTCTCTCACTTTGTGTATGAGTGGCTGCATGGGTTGGGAAGTAGCTACATGAGTGTTTATAAAGGTTATTAGTTGTTTTTTTGAGTATCAGTATGAGTGTCTGAGTGTCTGTATGGTTCGGTGGGGGGTATTACATAGTGCATAGGTGCATGAATGAGTGACTCACTGTTTGTATGTGTTGAAGACAGCATGTGTGGAGGACTGTATGGGTGGATGAGTGTGTGCATGGGTGTGTTAGTGAGTGAATGACTGTCTCAATAGTGTCTTTATGAGTAACTACATATGTTTTAAACTAGTATATGTGACTATTGGTGTATATAAGTGAGTATATGTGAGAGTGAGAGATTGAAAGAGTTCCTGTATGAATAATTATGTGTTTCTATAAGTGATTGTTGAAAAGACTAAGTATGTGTAAGTTTCTGGAGAAGTAAGTGTGGTGGTATGTGTATAACTGTATATGCAAGTAAATGTATGTTTGATTATTTATTAGCATGAGTGACTATGTGTGTGAGTAATTCTATGGATGAGTGGCATTGTGTAACAGGATGTATAGGTGTATGAGTACATATGATGAGTGAGTACATGTATGAGTGACTGTATAGGACTGTTGGTGAATGAGTGGATGTATATGTGGATCTAAGAATTACTCAATAGGTTGTTGTTACTGATATTGGTATGTCCATTGTTTTGAAAATTTTAGTTTCTATTTTTGAATGTGTGTATCAAAGGTTATATTAGGGGGAGAGGAGGTCTGCCTCTCAATCACAAGGATGATGTCATCAGTGATGTTATTTGAGATGTCATCAGTGATGTCATGAGTGATGTCACTGACCATGTCATGAGTGATGTAATATGTGATGTCATCAGCAGTGCATTGCGGGCGCGCGAGTTATAGTTAGCTGAACTAACTATAACGGGGGAATTTCAATGGTTTTGTACGAGTGAAAAGTCCAGCTAACTATAACGCCCCTGAAACCTATGGTTTTTTAGTGAATTTCTAAGGTTTTTTAAATGCTAATTCCTAACTATAACGTGCCTGAAACCTATGGTTTTTTCAGTGAATTTCAAAGGTTTTTTAAATGCTAATTTCTAACTATGCCTACAGAGATAGGACATGTGAAGAAAGAAGAAAAAACGCACAGAAAGAAAAAAAAGAAATGCAGAAAGAAGCAACAGAAGTCCTCAAAGACGAAGAAAAGTGCAGGAAGAAGGATAACGTGCAGAAATAACAAACAGAAGAGCAGAAAGAAGCCTTGTTGCAAAATCATCCTGTACCCTCAACTTTTTCAGTCGGATACTGGTGGTAACTGAGTCTGACTAACCAGTCCTAGAGCCAGTGCTATGTTAAAAGACACTCAGAATACAATGAAAACACCTACATACACTAGGGAACACTATGCGTTGGGGTCCCCCTGTGATCAGCATGACCTCCTCTGTAAGCCCCTAGTATATAATAGGGCAGGGGATTAAAACTACCTCTTAAAATGCGCCACAGGGCGTGTTTGCACACGTCACCACAGGCCCCATCACCTCACTTCCCCACTGTATAAACACGCCCTGTGGCCGTTTTAAGTTGGGAGATTAAGTCCCCTTGAATCCTGAGGGTCCCTAGGGTCCAACTAGACCACTAGATACCTCCAGTAAGCGCCACAGAGCTGCTTTGCAGAGAGATGTAAAAAGGGGCACGGCCTAGACCACCTCTCTGCAACGCAGCGCAATGGCGCTTACTGGAAGCACCTGGTGAGCTAGTTGGCCCCCAGGGTCCCTCAGGATTGAAGGGGAATTATTTCCCCAACTTAAAACGCACCACAGGGCTTGTTTGCACACGTTAACTCAGGACCCGTCCCCTCCCTTCACCACTGTGTAAACACGCCCTGTGGCCGTTTTTAGTTGGGAGATTAAGTCCCCTTGAATTCTGAGGGTCCCTAGGGTCCAACTAGACCACTAGGTACCTCCAGTAAGCGCCACAGAGCTGCGTTGCAGAGAGATGTAAAAAGGGGCACGGCCTAGACCACCTCTCTGCAACGCAGCGCAGTGGCGCTTACTGGAAGCACCTGGTGGGCTAGTTGGCCCCCAGGGTCCCTCAGGATTGAAGGGGAATTATTTCCCCAACTTAAAACGCGCCACAGGGCTTGTTTGCACACGTTAACTCAGGACCCGTCCTCTCCCTTCACCACTGTGTAAACACGCCCTGTGGCCGTTTTTAGTTGGGAGATTAAGTTCATTTGAATCCTGAGGGTCCCGAAGGGTCCATCTAGCCCACTAGGTACCTCCAGTAAGCGCCACAGAGCTGCGTTGCAGAAAGGTGTAAAAAGTGGCACGGCCTGGACCACCTCTATGCAACGCAGCTCAGTGGCACTTACTGGAAGCACCTGGTGGGCTAGTTAGCCCTCCAGGGGCCCTCAGGATTGAAGGGGAATTATTTCCCCAACTTAAAACGCGCCATAGGGTGTGTTTGCACACTTCACCTCAGGCCCCGTCCCCTCCCTTCCCCACTGTGTAAACACGCCCTGTGGCCGTTTTTTAAGTTGGAAGATTAAGTCCCCTTGAATCCTGAGGATCCCTAGGGGCAAAATAGCCCACTAGGTACGTCCAGTAAGCGCCATTGCAGACAGGTGTAAAAAGAGGCACGGCCTGCACCACCTCTCTGCAACGCAGAGCAGTGGCGCTTACTGGAAGCACCTGGTGGGCTAGTTGGCCCCCAGGGTCCCTCAGGATTGAAAGGGAATTATTTCCCCAACTTAAAACGCGCCACAGGGCGTGTTTGCACACGTCACCTCAGGCCCCGCCCCCCCCCTTCACCACTGTGTAAATGCACCCTGTGGCCGTTCTAAGTTGAGAGATTAAGTCCCCTTGAATCCTAAGGGTCCCTAGGGTCAAACTAGCCCACTAGGTACCTCCAGTAAGTGCCACAGAGCTGCGTTGCCTAGAGGTGTAAAAAGGGGCATGGCCTCAGAACACCTGTCTGCAACACAGCTCCCTGGTGCATACTGGAGATACCTGTTGGGCTAGTTGGCCCTCAGGGACCCTCAGTAGTGAAGGGGAATTAATTCCCCAACTCACAACTGGCCAGGGGGCGCGTTTGCAGAGTGCTGCAAGGAGGGGGCATGGACTCCGGCGCGATGCCGGTCTTTTATTTATTTAATTTTTTTAAGAAGGAGGGCTGTGTGGCCCCCCCTTCTTTTTCTAATTTACTGGCCCTGGGGACCCCATCCCCCAGGGCCTGCACCCTAATCTTTTTTGTTGACAAAAATTAATTTGGCCCTCCCAGGGCCTTAATCGGGCCGGGGACCCCAACCCCTGGGTCATGGCCTTTTTTTTTTTATATGCTTTAGGAGGGGAGCTGCGTTGCCCCTCTCCTCAGGCCACTTATGGCCTCGGTGACCCGATCCCCCGGGGCCGGCCTTTGTTTTTTATTATTTAAAAAATATATATATTTATAGAAACGTGACGATTTGCGTGATATTCATTAAAAGGCGACTATGCATAGAATGAATCCACATGGAATGTATTTACACCGCTAGTGAAGCTCTGACGTGTCTGACGCCCTACCGTGCCTAATCCCGGCGCCCCCGCCGGTGGGTACTCTCCAGGTAGACACCCTTGTTGTTTATTTATACAAACATGGGTAGCTATTGACGGGCACATTTAATATACACGCACACCATGCCATTCAAAGGGGATTCGACAAAAATTCGACCAAACTATGCAAGAAACCCCCTCACGGTTAATAAAACACACGTCCACCGCCGGATGTGTAATACTTTTTATTTTACTCTCTGGAAAGGAGACGAACCTCACTTGAGAGTCACAGCGTGCTCCTGGCTGAGCCCAATGCTGTGTTACACCCACCAGTGCCCGCCGAGTGCCTCACACCTCTGTGTTGTATTCCACCAGCTAGTGCGTATGCTATGACACTCTCTAGCCCCTGTGCACTGTAACACCACCCCGTGAATATGTCATGCCACACTTGCCTTCGCACGGGTTATATTGCCCCATCTAACGTGCCTTCCTCGATGCCTATGATATAACGCACAGCGCTATGCCATACATAATACAATCTGGGATCCATATCTTTGTCACAGTGCATAAGCAACGTTACACTCCCCAGCACATATTTTATATTACAATTTTAGAGACTAGTTAGGTTACACAACACTGCCCTGTGCATATTACACTCCAAGGCGCATATCGCATAGCATGCACTAGTGCCTGTGCTATCTCGCGCTCTCCAATGAATCTGTCATTGCGCACAATGTATTGCATATTATATTTCACGCCCCGGTTCATCTTATATCACACTTTTTGGTGCATAGTTTATACCATATACTATATCTAGTTTTCAATTTCAATCGTGCTCTCAGGACTATGTTCTATATAACACTGCGTCCACCTACCCTTTTCACGGGCATTACATTTTGCGATGGGGGTGGAGGGTCAGGGGGTGTTTCTGCCAAGTGAGCCCGGAGTCACAGTCACAAACGTCCTCTTCTTCCTGAATAAAAGTGAGAATATGCTGCATACTTGTTCATATTTTAAGTAGTTCGCACAGACACACATTTTAAAAACAATAAAGTTCCTAATACCCACCTTCTCTGAACAGTTAGCTTGCTGCCCCATCCACCTCCTCCCTATCCTCTGTTGTGTGAATCCATGGACTAGCTTCCTCCCTCCTGCCATGCATGGTCTGATGTGCTGCCACTGCCCTCCATTTAGCATGATGTACCAGTCCACTCCTCCTGCCCTTCATTGCCCAATTCTATGGCCCATCATTGACCTCCTGCTTAGCCTCTGTGCTTAGCTTGCTGCCCCTACTCTCTTTCCCCCTGCCCTCCGATGTCTTTGTGCATGCCCCTGCTCCATCCTTTTTGCCCACCATGTTCCATGGACCTGCCACTCCTATCTACTCTGAGTGTTCTGTTGAGCTGCCACTCCCCTCCCACCTGCCTAGCATTGTCAGGTGACTGTAACCTGTCCCTGCCACCTCCACCCTGCCTGTCCACATGCCATGCCCCTATCCCCTTCCTCCTGTCCTCCATGGTCCATTTTACTGCCACATCCTTCTGCCCTCCCTGGTCTGTTGTGCTGCAACTGCTCCTCTTGCCTGCCCCGCGCGGTCTGTTGTGAGGCCCCTTCCCCTGAACTCTCTTGTCTGTGCCCAGGTCCTGACCCTCCCTTCTATCCTCCATGGTCCTTTGTGCATGCCCTTGCACCTTCCTTCTTCCCCATCATAGCCATTGTGCTGCCACTAACCCTCCTGCTTGCCATGCATGGTCTTCTGTGCTGCCATGGCCCTTCCCACCTTCCCTGTGTGGTCAGCTAGCTGCCCCTGACCCCCTCCCACCTTCCCTCCATGGTCTGTGTGTATGCCATCATAGTCTCATTGTTGCTCTCCATGGTGTGTCTTTTTTCTAGTGCCCAACCTGCCTGACCTCCATGGTCATCTTGCTGCTCCTGCCCTGCCCCCTTGCCCCCAGCCCTCTGTTTCCATGTGCAGATCCCTATTCCCTCCCTCCTGGCTTGTCTGTTCCATTGTAATGCCCCTGACCTGTCCCTCCTGCCCTTTACGGTCAGCTAGCTACCATTGCCTCTTTCCCCTCTGTTCTCTGTTGTCCATGTGCATGGTCCTGTCCCCTCCCTATTGCTTTCTATGGATTGTTGTGCTGCAGTCCCGTCCCACATGCGCTGTGTGGTGTATTGTGCTGCTGCAAACCCTGATGCCTGCCCTGTAGGGTCTGTTTGGTGCACCTCTCCATGTCCCTCCTGTCCTCTGTTATCCGAGTCCATGTCCCTACCCCAATTCCTCCTGCCTACCATGATCCAATGTACCATACGTGCGAACATTTTGAACTTGGTAAGAGGGAGATTTTGGAAAAAAACTGGGGTATTGATTTTCCCCTTTGAGTTACATTGAAAAAGAGGAGATTGTAGACAGGAGACAGATCAAATAAAGCCCATTTGAGCTTAAAAACATTGGACATTTCCTGGCTGAAACAGGTCTGTTGGCATGTATGGTTGTACTACAACTGCCTCTTCCTTCTGCCCACAACGGTCTATTATATTGCCACAGCCTCTCTTGCCAGTCCTGTATTGTTGGTTTGTAGCCCCTGCCCCCCTTTCCACTGCCCTCCATAGTCTGTTGTGCTGCCACTGCCCTTCCTGCCTGCCCAGTGTGGTCAAATTGTTGCATCTGCACTCTCCTAAATGCCTTCAATTTTCAGAGTCCATGCCGCTGGCCTCTGCCTCTCAACAGTATCCCAATGAACCACTAGATTACTAACATTCTATATTTATTACAAAAGTGTGGAACGCCTGACGTCATCTTGATGTAATCAAAACTGTAATACCTAGAGTATTTCCTTTAGAAATAACATATATGAGAGGGTCTTATTTGCATCAAAATTATGGTTAGTGCTCTAAAAAACTAAAATGAGGACATATTTTCTGAGTTTTCAAATAGCGACAAAGAACTTTTAAATTATTTGTAATCTTTATGTTTTTTTATCCAGTTGACCACTTGATTAAATGTTGCACCTAGGGGAGAGGATGTGGTGTTACTTCCAGAGCTGCAGACTTTGCAACTGGGGAACCAGGTTGGAGTTTCTGCTTCAGCTCAACATTCTGTGATTCTGGTCAAATCACTTAATCTCCCCATGTCTACAACCAAAATGAATTTGATCTTGTGTGATGTAACCAATGCTCATGTAAAGCACTCCAATACCTGGCAAGTCTGCACTATATAAAACTGCAAATACACAAAAAATAAGTGTTTTGCACACTTCTGTCATTGGGCTACATATGGGCTAAATCTGGGTGATATTTGTGCTGCATTTGGGCTCTTTTGTCTCTGGTGGCTATCTTGGGAGATTTATTTGTTATGAAGTTTCCTAATTTCCTCATTTACTGCAGTCTCCTCAGTAGGAAATGCTTTCAGTTTTTAACTTTGATTCCATCAAGAAGGTATTCAGATATGTCACACATTTGCCATAAATTCTGAATGTTCGCACTCTAGTTGCTCATTAAATCACTGTAGTAAAGCTACTGCTCACCACGGAAGTCTGCTGCTGGTATTAAAAGTGCATGTTTCAGACTGCATATCAGAATTTTTTAATGAAATAGAAGAGGATTTGAGAAGTCACTCAAAATGTGCCCTAATTTTTCTTTCTTCAGCACTAATCATAATTTCTATGGCAAAATGAACCCCCTCATTGTGTTCCTTTTTAAATTAAATGTTTTAAGTGTTACCAGTTTATTCCAATCAAGATGGCTTCAGGTGTGCCATACTTTTGACATAAGTTAGACAGTAAGCGCTCTAGTTGTTCTTAAGAACAATCTGGGACATTCTGCCATTGGGCTATACTTGGGCTACATCTGGGTGATATTTGGGCTACATTTGGGCTCTTTTGTCTCTGGTGGCCATCTTGGGAGATTTATTTGTTATGAAGTTTCCTAATTTCCTGCAGTATCCTCAGTAGGAAATACTTTCAGATTTTTACTTTGGTTCCATCAAGAAGGCATTCAGATGTGTCACACATTTGCCATAAATTCTGAATGTTAGCACTCTAGTTGCTCATTAGATCACTGTAGTAAAGCTACTGCTCACCAGGGAAGTCTGCTGCTGGTATTCAAAGTGCATGTTTCAGTCTGCATGTCAGAATTTTTTTATGAAATAGAAGAGGATTTGAGAAGTCAAAATGTGCCCTAATTTTTCTTTCTGAAGCACTAATCATAATTTCTATGTCAAAATGAACCCCCTCATTTTGTTCCTTTGTAAATTAAATGTTTTAAGTGTTACCACTTTATTCCAATCAAGATGGCTTCAGGTGTGCCATACTTTTGTCATAAGTAAGACTGTTAGCGCCCTAGTTGTTCGTTAGAACACTCTGGGACATTCTGTCATTGGGCTATACTTGGGCTACATCTGGGTGATATTTGGGCTACATTTGGGCTCTTTTGTCTCTAGTTGCCATTTTGGGAGACTTATTTGTTATGATGTTTCCTCCTTTCCTCATTTACTACAGTCTCCTCTGTAGGAAATACTTTCAGTTTTATACTCTGATTCCATCAAGAAAGCATTCAGATGTGTCACACATGTGCCATAAATTCAGAATGTTAGCACTCTAGTTGCTTATTAGATCACTGTAGTAAAGCTACTGGTCACCAGGGAAGTCTGCTTCTGGTATTGAAAGTGCATGTTTCAGTCTGCATGTCAGAATGTTTTAATGAAATGGAAGAGGATTTGAGAAGTAACTCAAAATGTGCCCTAATTTTTCTTTCTGCAGCACTAATCATACTTTCTATGGCAAAATGAACCCCCTCATTTTGTTCCTTTTTAAATTAAATGTTTTAAGAGTTACCACTTTATTCCAACCAAGATGCCTTCAGGTGTGCCGTATGTTTGTCATAAGTAGGACTGTTAGCGCTCTAGTTGTTCTTTAGAACACTCTGGGATGCTGCAGTAGAACACAAAGGAATCAACTGACAGTCTCTGCCCTTGTTGGATGTACATGTTTTACTGAGAATGTCAGACTTCATTCTCACAAGACTGAGAAAGATAATGTGAATTTACAGAAAATATGCTCTCAGTTTAGCGTATAGATCACCTTCCAAACCTCTGTGGGAAAAGCATGAGAAAATAGTTTTCTCTCAAGCATGATTCATGATATCACAGCAGAAGGCTTTTTCACATGGTGAAATCACCTTAGAACACACCACAATTCCTAAAATGAGTATGGTACCATCAACAAATGATTTATAATGTAACTAAAGTCTTAAAACCTTCTATTAACTACAATGCTTTTTAATGAGGTGCTATCATGTATATTGGTCCCAAGATGGCTGCCAACACTTCTTGGATGAAGTGCTGACAGCCAATCAGATCTCACGATGAGATGTGTGGTTAGGCTCTGCCCAGATATATATGTGATTTTACTTTTGATATTCTCAGGAACTACTGAACAGATTGACACCATTTAAGCAAAAGGCACATGCCTGACCTGAGGACTACCTCTTTGCCAAATTTCAAGTAATTCCGCTCAGCCGTTCGGGCTGTACCTTCGACTAAAGGTCCTATGGGAAAATGCATGGGGAAAACACGTTTTTCGACCCCCCATTTTTTCTCAGCCCCCGCTTGACGAATCACCCCGAGACTTTCAGGGTAGGAGCTGAGCGGTGCACCCCATTAGTTTTGAAAATTTCACGAAAATAAGTCAACCGGCGCCAAAGTTATTCAAAATAGATTTTTCAGATTTCCTATGGGAACTCAGTCCTAACTATAACTATCTACTGGCGATCGCCAGTAGATAATATATATATATATATATTCACTTAAAAAACCATAGGTTTCACACATGTTATAGTTAGGCGGATATTTCACTCTTAAAAAAACAATGAAATTCCCCCGTTATAGTTAGTTCAGATAACTATAACTCGCGCGCTCGCAATCCACTGCTCATGACGTCACATATTACATCACTCATGACATGGTCAGTGGCATCACTCATGACATCACTGATGACATCATCCTTGTGATAGAGTGGCGGTCGCGCGAGTTATAGTTATCTGAACTAACTATAATGGGGGAATTTCATTGGTTTTTTACGAGTGAAATATCCACCTAACTATAACATGTGTGAAACCTATGGTTTTTTAAGTGAATTTGCAAGGTTTTTTAAATGCTAATTCCCAACTATAACGTGTGTGAAACCTATGGTTTTTTCAGTGAATTTGTATGGTTTTTTAAATGCTAATTTATTTATGTATTATTGTTTTTTTACATTTATATTACAATAAACTACGTATCAAATTTTTTTTTTGGGGGGGGTTTCTCACCGTGCACGCACCCCCACGATTTAAAAAAAAACAAACATTTTTTTTTGCCTTTGGGGTCCTTCAGGGACCCCCTGACAAAGGCTAGGGGGTCAGGAACTCTCTACCCTGCCCCCTTTTCACGTTCGCCACCTTCCTTTTTCACTCTCGCACTGAAAACAAACAAAATGGCAGCCGACACTTCCTGATTTCGACCGATTCGAACGTTGACTAACATGTAACCACCAATCAGAATTACGCTTGCGCACGTTATGCTTTTAAATGCTATTTTCTCAGGAAATACTGAACAGATTTACACTAGACCTGCAAAAGGCACTTCCTTGACCTTATGGCTACCTCTCTGCCAAATTTCAAGTAATTCTGTTCAGCCGTTCAGGCTGTTGCTGTGTCTAAAGGTCCTATGGAAAAATGCATGGGGAAAACGCGTTTTGGGACCACCCTTTTTTCTCGGCCCCCGCTTGACGAATCACCCCGAGACTTTCAGAGTAGGAGCTGAACGGAGTGCCCCATTAGTTTTGAAAATTTCGCGAGGATTCGTCAACCGGCGCCAAAGTTATTCAAAATAGAATTTTGAGATTTCCTATGGAAACACGGTCCTAACTATAACTATCTACTGGCAACCGCCAGTAGATAATATATATATATATATATATATATATATGCAAATTCACTGAAAAAACCATAGGTTTCACACATGTTATAGTTAGCGGAAATTTTACTGATAAAAAACCAGTGAAATTCCCCCGTTATAGTTAGTACAGGCAACTATAACTCACGCGACCGCAATCCTCTGCTGATGCTAATACTGTATTTAGACACTTATTTGCCCATGTCTTCTTCCATACATTTTTAGCTATACATATATTACAAATATTTTTTTTTCATAAAGACACATATGTCATCAGCAGAAGATTGCGGTCGCGTGAGTTATAGTTGCCTGCACTAACTATAACGGGGGAATTTCACTGGTTTTTTATCAGTAAAATTTCCGCTAACTATAACATGTGTGAAACCTATGGTTTTTTCAGTGAATTTGCAAGGTTTTTTAAATGCTAATTCCTAACTATAACGTGTGTGAAACCTATGGTTTTTTCAGTGAATTTGTACGTTTTTTTAAATGCTAAGTTACTTGACGCCATTCGTGGCGTGCGCGCCCACTTAACGCAGTTCGTTCCGTGCGCGCACGGTGCGCTTCGCGCACCGTGCGCGCACAGTAAGCACGCGGTGCTTACTGTGCTTACGGTGCTTATAAGCCATGCACAAATGGTGCCCTTCGGGCACCATTTGCACACGGGGTGGAGAGAGTGTGGATAATTTTTTCTTTTATTATTTTTGTTAAAAATATTGTGGTTTTTCACACCTCTGATAAGCCATGCACAATTGGTGGCCTGCAGTCAACAAAAGCACAGGGGGTGGGGAGAGTGTGGATAGTGTTTTTTTTTTAACATTTTTTACCGTACGCGTACGGTAAGCGTAATCGGCGAAATTAGCGAAAAAATAAAAATGGCATTTTTGGCCTTCGGGGGTCTTGGGGGACTCCCTCATCATGGCTATGTGTGTGTGAGCTGTCAAAACAGCTCCTTTACATGTGTATTGGTTTTATTTAACAACCTAACTCTCAGTGCGAGAGAGAAAATGGCGGCCGCCGCTTCCTGGTTTCGGCCGATTCGAATGTTTACTAAGATCTAAGAGCCAATCAGAATCGCGCTCGCGCACGCAACCGTACGCGTATGGTAAGCTTACGGTAAGCGTACCGTAGGAGCGGAGCGTAGCGCCCCACCTATTTTGAGAAATTCGCGAGGATTCGTCGACCGGCGCCAAAGTTATTCAAAATAGAATGTTGCGGATTTCCTATGGAAAAGGGGTCCTAACTATAACTACCTACTGGCGACCGCCAGTAGGTAATATATATATAGCTTCTCCCCGTAAATGACACAGCAAGCTTAATTTAACAGACATTATCTGATTTTGGGGCCCAATGGAGGGCTTTTAATATATTTCCTGAAAACAATCACGACTTTCGGACCCACTGGAGGGTGTAATCATGCAGAATGGACTTCAAAGACCAGCTTGCTTTGTAAACAGTATGGGAGGCACACCTGAAGCCAATCAAAAGGTTTAAAACGCGCAGGGGATTTGCAGTCAGGGGCATGTGATTTCTGGACGTCAGTGATGGCCTCTGAGGAAAGAGGTGATGTACTCTGAAACGCGTAAGGCCACAGGATCACAATACGGAATCGGAAGCTGTCTGTTTTTGAAAATAAAGGATGTCTCCTTCTTGCTGTGGTGTGCGGCCTCAATTTGCTGGTGCAAATCTGTGGACATATATATATATATATATATTTACACACACACGCAAACACACACACACATAAGTATGTATGCATAGTTAATACCTACTGGTGGTCACCAGTAGCTAGTTATAGTTAGGACGTAGTTTTATTGGAAAAGCATTTTTTGATTTGCCAATAACTATGGCGCCATTTGATGAATTGTCTTAAAGTTTGCAGTGGGAGTCGAGTTGGATCCGTGAATCTGCCGAAAATTTTTAAAAAAACAGAAGCACGGTGTCCCGCGCTTCATTTAATTAGGCCCCAGGTAGGCCAGGTTCTGGGACCAATGTCAAGTAATAATGTGGGGGTTGTGTAGGTCCCCATTGCCCCGGGGGCTCGCCACCTCCCCGGGGCTAATACTAGGCTTGGCCGGTAAATTCGCGGAATTGCCCAAAATTATGCGTTCCTCGGCTTTGAGGAATTTTTTGCTTGTTCGTTTTCTCAAAATGCGTGTTCAAGAGATATTTCCCCCCGAGCACGCAAACAGCATGCGCGAACAGGAAAAGAGCATTGCGAACAAGCAATTCCGCGTGATCGCGAAATTTCTGCGTGGTCGCTGAGATTTTTTTACCATTTCGCGGAGCTTTGCATAGCGCGACTACGCAAATTCTGCCAACCCCTAGCTAATACTATAAAGTGTGGGGAAACATGCCCCCCTGCTGCCCCGGTGACCGCCACCTCCCCGGGCTAGAATACAACATGCCTGGCCAAAATCGGCCTTGGGAGGGGGCCATGCGGCCCGCCTCCCTTTTTATTTTAATAATAAAAAATGGGTCAGGCCCCGGGGGATGGGGTCCCCGAGGCCCAAAAGGATCAAGGGAAGTAGTGCCACACAGCCCCCCTTCTTAAAATATCAAATTAAACAGAAGCCGGCAACTCACCGGAGACCCCGCTCCCTTTCTCCACTACTCTGCAAATGTACCTCTTGGCAAGCTCTTGCTTGGGGGATGAAGACCCTTTGCTGCTGAGGGTTCTTAGGGGCCAACTAGCCCAACTGTTACCTCCAGTAAGCCCCACTGATTGCTGAGAGGTGGACAGAGGCCACGCCCCTTCTTCCACCACTCTGTAAAAGCGCCTCTTGTCAGTTTCAATTAATAAATTACCATCTGCCTATATTATATTTAATATCATTCTAAATAATTACTTTAAAAGATGCTATTTACCTCCTATTAAACTAACCGATAATGAGCAGAGTTTGTTTTGACTTACAGCCTAATTTAGATCTTGGTGGCACTCCAGCGGCTGTTTCAAGTACTCCACCGAGTTGATGGAGTCTCTCCCATTGTATTTAGATGTGTGCTGGTTCTGCTGGCTGAGTCGCCATCAAGTCAGTGCTATTCCACCGAGTCTATTTAGATGTCTCCATTGTGCTGCTGTTGCCCTAGTGGCGGTTTGCTGATGAAGCGACCCCTGGTGGAGTGGAGACTAGCAAGTACAACTTATATTCATGTCAATACACATATACATTGTGTTTGTCTCAAAAGCATATGTAGATAATGTTTTATGCCCCTTGTTGTTATATATTGCATGCCACATAAACAACATACACACACTATTGAATGCACACCTACAGGCACCACAAACACAACACCCACAACATCCAACATTTTTTTTTTAAAGTATCAATACAGGTGTATTTATTTTACCTCGATAAGTTGGAAAATGAACACTACTGCATTACACATTCAATATTGTATGTAAGAACAATGTGAAAATAGATGATGCTACAGCAATTGTCAAACACATGATTCACAGTAAGACATTTGTAAAAGTTGCTAACCTTAGAACCCTGCGAGAACAGAGCCGTTTAGCGTTGTGGTGGAGTCGGAGCTCCAAAGAAGGGACCTGGACGATGGGGTTCAAGATGGAAATGGAAGAGGAAAACAATAAAACAGTTGAATTCTTACCCAATTTCCTATGATTCCACCAACTCAAAGTAGCCACATTTTCCTCAATGGAAAGCCAAATCATGATTAGCTTGGTGGTCATCTTGGCTTGATTCCCGCCGACAGCCGCTTCTTCTTATGACGCCGGTAAGAATTCTTGGCAGAGTCTGCAGGACTCTGGCAGTCTTTTATCCACTGATTCTCCAAAATCTAAATAGAGTAGGCGAACCGCCAAGTAGGTGGACTGCCAAGTAGGTTGGTGGTGAGTCAGTGTGATGGCAAGACCATTACCTCCAAGATCTAAATCAGGCCCAAAGTGACTTAAAATTAGTTTTGGGAGAACACACTCCCAAATCAACATTTTTTTGTTGAAGTTTTAGGAAAATGACGATTGTTGCCTGGCCGTCCTCATTTTGTGCTTGATCTTATTGCAGCTTTTTGGGTCTGTGCGCACTGAGACACTGCTGTTCAGTGCCCAGTGCAGGTGCTCTGACCCATGAAACATGTCAAAATTGGCTACACTCCTAATTAGCATTTTTAACTTACATATATGCCCATAGTATATGGTGCTTGGTATATCCAGGGCATGTAATTTAAATGTCTCTAGTGGAATGTAGCACATAATACGTCTCCACTACAGTAACAATATAAAACATGACTGTAGGCCTGCCACCAGTAACCTGGCACTACAGGGTTATACTACAAATTTGACCTATCAAAATAACCCCTTTTGACTGGCATCTTTTTCAATATTTATACGTGATCCATAAGTAAGCCTTAAATGCCCATAAGGTAAGGTGCATGATAATTAAAAGTTAGGCGTGTAAAAGGTTAATGATAAAAATGTCCTTACAATTACAATGCCCTAAACGCTATTTTCACTGTAGCAGACCTAGCTGTTTCATAGGGAAGCACTGGGATGTGCTAATAAAGTTAATAAAGGTATCTGTACCTAGGAACCGAATAAAAAGTAGATTTTTTGACTTTTAAAAGTATTTATTACAAATTGAATTCATTGGTAAAGTCGGATTTGTAACAAATATTTTGCACACTGTACTTTTAAAAAGTACGCTTTTACCTGTCTAAAGGCTCTAGAAGCCCATTTGCATGCCACTGAGGAGCTGAATAGCTTCTTGATTAGGTGTGAATTGGCTCCCAGAGCTTAGACAAAGAGCTTGGGTGTGAGGAGGTGTCCTGTCCTGTTCCCCTGACAGGATGACCATCAGGCGACTGCCCAGAAACTTAGTTAACTTCAAAAGGGCCTGCCCTGTCACAGGCAGATGTAGCTCACAGCGGGGCCTGCCCCCCTCTATTGTCCCTCTAGCCAGCCAGCCACCAAACTCAGTGGAAGAGGAGCTGCCCCCAGACCTGGGACTACGTCAAAAAGCTGTGCCTCACCAGGTGAGGTGTAACAAGGAGAAATATCTTTATTTCTCCTTGTTTTTTCCTCTTTCTAAGTGCAGCACATATTGAACAAGGAATATGCCTCTCTGAATTGTTTTTGAGGAAGGTGTCCTTTCCTGCACACAAATAATCCTGCCTTAAAATGCAGGCACCGTTGCACCATGACACAAGGGTGACTAAGTTGGTGCTAGGGTGCCAAAAGTACGCCAGTGCTAGGAAAGATAGGAATGCACCGTGTAATTGTAAATGCAGTGCATTGCTACCCTTTACCTTTCTCACAGCACAACACATCAAGGTGGCTTGCTGCGTTGTGCTGCGTGAAAGAATGATAAATCTACCCCTAAATGTTCCTCTTTCAGTAACTGAATCATTTAAACAATTTTGATATCATACCCGGATTTCCAAAATATGGCTCTATTTTTAATCTGAGAGTAATTGATTTGGGAGTAGTTGATGAATTTTTGACTCAATGGTAATATTAATCTAAACCCAATTATCTTGCGATTAGCCTCACATTTTCTCCTTCACACAGAACGTGGCTGAACAGTTAACTATGCAGCACTTTGTCTGGTCAAATCATGGGTTAAATAGATTAAAACACTTTTAATGTATTGACAACATGAAGTTTGGTTCATGTATTTGATAGAGATTTTCCCAAACATGTTTGCACTCAGTTCTCAAATTGCTTGTGTTCTGCATGTGCATGGAGAGAATACAGAGAAGGATGAGCGGCCCAGAATTCCTGCTGTACAGTGGAGGGATATGAAAGGGAGCTAACTGTCCCCATGGTGGGGAAGCTCATGAAGGAACTGAGGCCCTTTCATTGTGATCTTCAAAAACAATTTGGGGGCGTGGTGCTTCCCCTCCTTCGTATAAAAGACCCCTCCTTAGCTAAAGGGTGCTAACGTTCTGAGCAGCTATCACTTCCATTAGCACTCAGCATACTGGGCTCAGCAAGTTATCCCAAGGAGTCCACGCATACTCTGGCACTCCAAGGATGAACACTCTCATCATACCCGGCAAGAGTGCAAAAAACTAGAAGCGGCTCCTCCGCCACATCCCCCCCACCTGCCAGCGGCCACAAATTTGAAAACTAAAAGTATAATAAACCCTAGTTTATTATTGTTTTATTTTTTCTCTTCAAGCGGAGGCTTGAAGGTGGGGCCAGGATGATGACAGGATGGAGGGGGGGTGTTGGGTTCAGTGAACTTGACGGTCTGGAAGGTCGTCTCAGGTAAACCTGGGCGTAGTTTGCGTAGTAGTGCTACGCGTAGCTATGCGAAGTGCATTTTGCACTTCACACACTACGCGTAGCTATGCGAACTGCATAGTGCGGTAGGGAAAGGCTGTTCGCACAGATTGCACAGTGCCGTATGCTTGTCCGCACTGTGCAATCATTGCAAGCGCCATCTTGCACAGTGCAAGCGTCATTTTCTGCCGCTCGAGTAGATTTGTACTCGAGGGGCTGCTTTCTCAATGCGGACTGGTAGTTTTTCATTTCGAGCGGTCGCGAGCATACGCGACCACTCGCAATGCCTGACCTCCCCGCATTGAGAATCTCTCTGGGAGGTTTGTTTTCCACTCTCGCGATCGGCAACTTGTTGTTGCTGATCGCGAATGAGGAAAAGGTCTCGCCGGGATGTTGATTTTGCTCGCTCATGGTCGCCAACTTCACGTTGAGGACTGCAAGCTAGCAAAAAATGCCCACTACGCTACGCGTTTTTGCACTGTGCTATGTGCAATTCGCATAGTGCGTAGTAGCGCAAACTACACACGCTCCGCAAGCTTAGCGTAGTACTATGCCCAGACTTAGTCTCAGGCCAGCCAAACAGTCATGCGCACTGAAGCTTTCTCCAAACCCAGCTGCATTGTCGAGTTGGAGAGGGCAGGCACAGGCTTAAAGTCTCACTGGGAGCGCAAATTATAGCCGCACAGGCCAATCCATGAAAGCAGCATCAGGACTGACCATGGTGCACTTTGGGGCCCTGTGCCTGCAGAAGAGAGGGCGCGATGCTGCGATGCAGCTGGTAAGTGTTTTTTTATTTTATTTTATTTTTGTCTCTCTGACTGTCCCCCTTTCCCCCGCCACTCTGTAAACACACTGGCTGCTACTGCTAGAAAGCACAATGACCTTTCAGCTTGAGCGACATCTGAAGGTGTTTTATAGACTGGGTGACCTGAGGTATGGATTAAGGTCAGAAACCATGCGCAGTGGTGGCCTTAACTGATGTTAAGCAACAGAAACCAATGACTGATTCAGAAACATTGGCCCTTAGCAGCACTATACCTCTTCGCCATGTAGAACGAAATGGTAGTGAGATTTACCAGGAGTTTCAAACGGTGCTTGTTCCTGGATCCGACCCCTCGCGATAAGAATATGAAAGGTCTAACTTGACATTTTTAGCCTCCAAAAACTGCTACCTAGCGTAGGGTTCCTTGGAAGTCACTGTAGTCTTCAGTAATATTTAGCATTCATTTAAAATCTCTGCACAAGTGTGGTGTGTGCTGTAGCATTCCAGGCTGAATCCCATAACATGCTCTTGTTTGTCTTTATCCACAGGGAGCCCTGTCACTGTAATGTATGCAGGACCGGACTGGGAACAGCAACCAGCCCTTGCTGATTGCTGCTTGACTGGCCCTGGGAGCGGGGTGGGGGGGGGGGGGGTGGTAGTAAAGAGCACAGCTCCTGCTTTAGTTACAGTTGGGCAATATTGCAGCACTGCTACAAAACCAGCCCTCAAGGCCAAAAAAACGGCCCCCATCTCTCCGGCCCACCTTGGAAATGCCCGGTAACCTCTACGGCCAGTCCGGCCCTGAATGCATGGCAGTATATTGTTTAACTGATTCATGAGACATGCTTGGCTCCCGAAGTGCAGTCTGGTGTGTTGCTTAGTGGCTACCCTGTGTAACAAACATCTAAGAGACTGTCCGTTTATAATTAGAGGTTGTGGGAACTGTTAGCTGTTGCCCGTGAGGCCCGGAAGGCTCTGGTCATATCACAGCGGGCTTGGTGCATTGCTTAGGCATGCTAGCGATGCCGAAGTATTTACAATGAATTGCCTTACTCTTCGTCAGTCGTCTGGACATCCTGGACATCAAAGGATTCCAGTGTAAGACGTTGGCTTGGGGATAGTGTCACACGGGATCCAAGAAAAAAGACGAAGTCATGACTCTAGCTGCCCTTCCATCGCTCTGTGACAACCCCTCAGTGTCACAGTGGGCTGCAGAGATCATGATCCGGATCATAAAACATTTATATTGGTGCTATTTCATGTCTTTAGTGCTAAGTTAAGACAGGGTTTGGTGTAAGCATCTTTTACTGCCATATTTTAAAACCAGGGCACTGTAGGTGGTAATGTGTGAATAGATTTTTTCTGCATATTTGTTGCATGGCATTTTGTTGTGTTTGGTGCTGCCTTATTGCAAGGTGATTCTGCTGTGCTGCAGTTGAATTGCTTTCGATCTTTTGTTGCATGCTCTTTCATCAATAGTACTTATACACGGCATTCCACAATTACCTGCTTCAACCCTGCCCATTGTCATTAGTTCTAATCCTATTTCTTAAAAAGTCAGGTAATCAAATCAAAAAGAGTTTTTGTCAGTAGAGCAAGTTGAAAATGTAAGGAAAATTTACACACAAATGCGATTACAGCCCAATTAAGAGATTTAAATGAAAATAATGCCAGCCAAATGTTATGTTACAGAACATGAAATTATAAAGGTGCAGAATAACCCTCATTCTTGCTACCCATATGCCCTGGGTGCGTGCCACCTTAGTAAACTCAGCACTCCTTATCTGGCTTTCTCTTCTCTTCTGGTGTTCGGCTGTTCTTGTCACCGACCAGTTTTGACATATTTACCAAGCTTATATTTTCAAACCTTGAATAGGTGGCACGCTTAGTTGTACCTCTTTGGGATTCAAATCTGTCACCTGCAGCTTCCTTACATATATCGGAAGCAGGCACATTAACCCACCCCACTATCTCCGTGGGTTGTGTAATCCTGAAGGACTATTCACACAATCTCGGCAGCAGCTGTTCTTCCCTTTAAGCTATTTTAAGATTGGAACCTGTTATCTTTCGAGGGGACATATTCAACTCACTGAGCTATATTACCCAGTTAAACTATATTTACGTAGAGCACACAGAAGCTTCCTGCTACAATAGTTTCTAATGGGTTCTCTGAGCCCCGAAGTATACACTGGTTGAATATTTAGGTTGTGGGCCCGCTGATGAAGTTACAGTACGTGTAGAACTCACTCAGTGTGAATTACCTTGCTGAGGGTTACAACATACGCCATTTTTGCTTACTCCGGGGCACTCATCTGCAGACCTGCAAACTCACACGGTGCCGCAGTGTGTTACACAATTTCGGCTCTCTTTACAAAGTCACCCGGTGAGGAGCCAAAATAACACGGTGACAGGCAAGAGGAGCTGGAAACCACTGGAAGTGTGGATTTCCAGCCCTTTTAGGAGACTGTAGGCAGCCGAAGTCCGAACAAAGGTGTTAACTCACCCCAGGACATCGGCTGCTGCCCCAGAAACCTTCGTTTTCTAGTTTTATTGGAGGAGAAATGAGATAGATGGGGGCCAACGGGCCCCAAACGGGTCCCACATGCAGTTTTCAGCATGAAGCCCCGCCCCCTACAAGGCCACACACCCTTCTCTCAAGGCAGATTTTATTTTCACGTTGACAGGACTGCATCAGCGATTTAAGCCTGGAGCCCTGTAAGTACATTTTCCACAGGGCTGTGAGCACCTTGGTTCTGAGATGCAAGTGTTTTTTGAGATCAGTGAAAATATCAGTACATGGGTGCGAGTGCACTCTATAACGAAGTGCACGGCCTTTGTTATCTATGTATAATCATGTGTGGGGTGCAGGGGCCAGGGGTAGAAGATCATTGTTAGAGATGGGTGAATAGTTCACCACTGGTATACAGGAAATTGAGTTGGAGATGCACTGGGGCACTCATTACTAGTTCCCCAGAGCGGTATCCTGGATTGGGGGCATATGGCTCGAGGTAACTACAAGTTTTCAGGTGTCTCTGGGCTTTGAATTATTGGTTCTTCAAGGTTGGGTCCCAGGAATTCGAGGCTTGGAGTACCCAGACCCGGACACCTCTGAGGAGCTGCGAGGGATCTGGGCAGCTACTGTGCCTGGCCACTACTCACCCTCATACTTCAGTATGAGGGTGCAGAAAAAGCTGCCCCTGAGTTAAGTTAGAGAATGTATGTCCTGCTACCACCCATGACTCCCTCCAAAGCCCTCTTTCTGGGCCAAGGGAAAAAAAAGACCCTTTATCATTTACCACCTGCTCCAAGCAGATGGATATGTTTGCCACTTTGGGCCCCATTAGTTCCCCTAGAAGGCGAAACAAGCTGTTAGAAATGGGGATCTCTAGTTGGTAGCGGCTGGTGCCGATGTCCAAATAGGGACCCTTCTTCCTAGGTCAGAGTAAGGGGCTACACTCTTTGATAACCCCTGCTCAACCCTGTGGTAACGTAGCACAAGCAGACAGGCCTATCTCAGAGGCAGTGTGTGAAGCATTTACGACCATACACAACAACGCAGTGAAGACACTACAAAGGGACACCACACAAATAACTATAGAAAAATAAGTATCTTTATGTAGGCTTAACACAAGGCTCAAAACGTGATCAAGAAACCACAATGCACATAATTACAGGTTCACTTCAAAAGCAATAGAGGCACTCAAAAAGCATGTGGAACGAACTTAGTTCGAGGCCGGGGTCCACGCGACCCGGTGATGCACAATGTACCTGAGATTTAAAGGGGCACAGCACGCAGCCTCACAAGGAAGCCGTGGAGATGACAGGCGGACTCGCAGCGCTCGCAGCGGCCATAGCTCCCCGCTGTAGAGGTCCGTGGCGTGCACTCACGATAATCCTGGGACGGGTCTTAAAGGCAGGCCCCCAGCGGCACCCGCAGGTGATAACAAGATCCTCGAAGTGGTGAATAGTGCGGGAACTCAGCGGCACAGCTTCTCAGCTGCAGCGGCCTGTGAGAAGTTGGCCTGATGTATGATGTCACTAGTTCTAGTGTACACCTTATATCAGTCCAAACAACCCTTATGGTGATTGGTTGTAAAGTCAACCTTATAGACCAGCTATCCTAGTGGTAGCATGGACAAGAGCAGTCTTAGGCTAAACTCTGAATGGCATGTGAAGCCAGCTGTGATACCATATTTAATCCCTTGAATACCAAATGAAAGGACACCACAACAGATATATATCAAAATAAAGTGTATTTATTCTAGACAAACCCTCAGCACTCTTTATGAGATTAGAGGTAAGTACAACACAGTCTTATTTAAGCATACATTAAGTCACACAGGTAAGTAATACAGTTAGGCCCAAGGGGCCACGCAAACCATATACTAAGTAAGTGGTATAAGGACCACTGTCACGGAAATAGGATAGGCCTAGGCCTAGGGAATCGCTGGGGCTACACTATACTACCAAAGGTTAGGAAGTGGGAGGCCCACGGGATCCAGGTGCAGAGTGGAAACACTCACGCGTAATGCGTACAATCGATAGAAATAGTACAGTTTTGAATTAAATAGATTTAGGACACTTCCGGAGTAGCTAGGAAGTCGAGACTGGAAAACTAGACACTAGGATAGTCACTACCCTGATGAGCACCGGAGTACCCAAGTTACCTAGCCCACAGGCTGCGGGTGCATAGGGGTGAAGTTGCGTCGGGTTTCGTCGTCGACTCCTATGGATGCCTGAAGAAAGATGCTGACAGGCAGTCAGTGAAGAGTGTCCGGTGGATCCCAAGGCTGGGATCAGGAAGAAAGGATACCTGCAAGCAGAGGGGACAGAGTCAAGGTCACTAGCCAGTGACCACGTGAAACCAGGAAGGAACCAGGCGATGTCGTGAAGATTGCAGGTGAAGGTGAAGCTTGTCGCTGCAGCAACGAGGACCAGGGAACGTCGAGGACGACCAGGACCAGGAGGCGAGCTGTCCCACGAAGGCTCTTGCTGTCGGCGGCGTCGAAGTTGGACTAGGACTCATCAAGCCTTGGCAAGCGGAACCCACGAAGAACGGAGGACTTGCTTCTGGTGCAGACCAGGAAGGTCTGGGGTGCTTCTCTTTTTCAAAGAAGCGGGAGCCAGTCTGGAGGAGCCAAACCAGCGCTGAAGATTGCAGGGTGCGTCGTCTCAAAGGCCACTAGCCAGCGGGCAAGCAACCGGACAGACGCGGCAAGCAGGAAAATGCAGAAGGGCCCCACGCAGGACTCGTGGAGTGTGGGGGGCTGGTCTTCGGTGCAGATGGTGCTTGGGGTTGGGGCTTCTCAATCCCCGGTGCACAACTTCGAGGGTGCCTCAGAAGCTGCGCTTGAAGATACTAGCCACTTTTCCCAGGTAGCCGGTCCCACGTCTCTCGTCGCCTCCACGGATCTCAGCACGGCTGTGGATGTGGATCAGGGTCGGAGAAGTCTGGAAGTCAAGGCTCTGAGCGGGCTCTGCAGTCGGTCCCTCGTAGAACTTTAGCAAAGCAAAGGGTAGTCTCTTGATGGTGCCTGTTTGCACAGGGTAGCCACTCCTTGGCCACAAGGGAGATTCTTCAGTCTTCTTCTTTCATCGAATGTCGAAGGTCCAGAGTTTCTGTTCAAGTTGCAGGTTCAGGATAATCTAAAGTCTTGAGGCCCAACTCCCACTCTTATACTAATCTGGGGGGCTGGGATACCTGCTAGGTCACGCCTTATGGGTGGGACCTGGGAGGGGGGTGGTTACACCCCCTTCCCTTTGTCCAGTTTCGCGCCAGGACTGGGGCTGGAGTGCCCCAGCACCGGTTTGAACTGGACTATGCACGGGACACCTTGTGTGCCCCAGGCATGTCTCATTCTATTCATCCCTCCCTGCCCCAATACACTAAGGCCTGTCTGGGGTGGTGCTAGCACCTCCCAAGGCAGGAAACCTATTGTCCAAGCCTCCCTTGCCGGGATCACTCCCAGCAGCAGGAGGTCAGACTCGTGTCTGTGGCAGCAGCATCCATTTTGTGATGCTGGGGCTCTGGTTAACTTTAACCGGGTAAGTAGGTTACAACATGTCTTCTCCCTCTAGAAGGGGGGGATAATATCCTCATCCCCAGAAATGGGATGGGGATATTATTCCAAAGTGTTAGACACCTTACACGACATGTTTTGATAAAGCCAAACCATAGTTACCATAACCGTTTAAGATTATAAGGCACTTTAAGAGTATATGGTAGGCTATATCACAGAACAGCTATAAGGACATGGTTCCAAAAGCTGCAGACAGGCTCAGCTCATGCTAGAGCACCATCTCACATGTTACCAAGCACTCTGCCTCCAGGATTGTTAAGGCCTGCCATAGGAGTGGCTGATAGGTACACATGTGTCTATATGTAAGTTAGGTATAGGAATACTATACCTAAGCAAGGGGTGATTACACGACCTTGCCCCAACTGAGTGATCAGCCAGTTGTGTCATAATGGAAGGCCAGGCCAGGGGTGGCATAATACATGCTGCAGCCCCTGGTAAGCCTAGGGTACACCTATGCCCTGGGTACCTAAGGTACACTGTACAGGGGCCAATAAGGTGATCCTATCCAATTGGGTTATGCACCTAAAGTACATAGTATTAATTTAGAGAGAGAACAGCAGGGCTGTGGGTCTGATTAGCAGGCCCACAGCCACATCTAAGTCGAAAACCAGTAAAGCAAAAGCAAAAAGTGGGGGTGAACATAGAAAGCAGACCCTACTCTCCTACACGGCCCACAACAGCGATAGCAATGATTCTTGTAGGACGGCAAATGCGGGCACTCAGCGGCACAGCTCCTCAGCTGCAGCGGCCCACAATAACGATAGCGATGATTGTCGTAGGACGGCCAAGGCGGGCTCTCAGCGGCAACAGCTCCTCAGCTGCGGCGGCCCACAATAGCGATCACGATGACTTTGGTAACACAGGCAGATGCTGGCTCTCAGCGGCAACAGCTACTCAGCTGTGGCGGCCCACAATAGCGATCACGATGACTTTGGTAACACAGGCAAATGCGGGATCTCAGCGGCAACAGCTCCTCAGCTGCGGCGGCCCACAATAGCGATCACGATGACTTTGGTATCACAGGCAAGTGCGGCACTCAGCGGCAACAGCTTCTCAGCTGCGGCAGCCCACAGTAGCGATGCGATGACTTTCAGCTCGAGTTCCCCGCAGTAGAACCAGAGGCACTGGAATTCTCAACAGAGGCCTCACCTGCGAGTACAATCCCTCTCAAAAAAGAATCCGGACGGCTGATGGGTAAAGTCTAATGTCCCTGAGACTTCAGCAGGAGGCAAGCTCAAATCAGGCCCTTGGGTAGTTGCTTCAGGAAGATGGATAAAAGTTTCAAAGTCCTTTCCCTCTCGTTACACGGACAGAGGTTCGTCTTGACATCCAGAAGTAACACACCATGTAGGGGTTTTAGCACACATCTTTATACCCCAAAAGTCTTTGTTCTCAAAAAGTCACAAATCACTGAATCCAACCAGAACCAGTTTGGTGTTGTCCTGGAGCACTTTATTTACGAGGCTACATCCTGCCTTTCAGCGAGAGGGGGTCTGCCATCAGAAGCACAGTGGGAGGTGGAGCCATCATTCACCTTGCCAGATCAAAGGGTCACCCCTCCCCATACTCCAACTGCAGATCTCTCTATTTAATCCAGGTCGGTCTCAGCCTGCCCTGATCTTCCAAAACCAGACAGCCAATACACATAACAGCAGAGCACACGGGAAGTTTTAAGCAAGAAAATACCTACTTCCCAAAAGTGGTAGTTTTAAACACAGAATATAGAAATATTCGTCACTAAAAGATGCCCTTTCATATTTGGAGCCCAGGAATACTAATTTCGACTTTCCTATCATGTTCCTTGGGTCAATTAGGATTATACCAATTCATACAGTCAATTTACAATAGGAAGCATTTGCGCTGTGGCACTGAATGGCAGTGGAACAGCACCCAGAGCATGTAACACCGGCAAATAGAGAGGAGACAAAAGCGAAAAATGGAAGGGAGACCCACGCCAATGGTACCAGGTCTAACACAAGCATTGGCATAGCCAATACGTCTCGCCTTTGGGACCTTATAAGCATTTAGCCATGCAATACTTGATGTTGTTGCACCAAGGATATTGTGCTGGATAACTAAACACTTATAAGGTCCCAAAGGCGAGACCTATTGGCTATGTCAGTGCTTGTTTTTATCTGGAAAGATTAGCACAGTAATCCTAATTACAGCAAAAACACCTCAGATCTAACTTGCTGCATAAGAACAAAAATGTGTATGTGTCTGTGGAGTAGAGAACCCCCACTTACCCAGCGTAAGTGGTGAGGTCTGGACCTGGGTGCCAGGGGCAGGAAAATCTGGTACCACTAAAACATTAACTAATTGTTTATGGGAGTCTTCTGTCTGCAGCTCTGCAGACAAAAAGCTCATAAATAACACTGTTAGGAAATACCGTGACAGAGGTGTGGAAGGTGGGCTTAAATGTACAGGGAAGGAAACAAAAATTAAAACTAAAATAAAATGACATGCAGACAACAGGGGAAAGTACAGAGGGGTGAACAAATTAAAAAAAAGTGAGAGAGAAAGATAAGCAAAAAGTAAGGGTAAGGCAAAAGAAGGGTAGGTGAGAGCAAAAATGAAAGAACTGGAGGGTGAAAGGAAGAATAGAATGATAAAATGAGGAAGAAAAAGTAAAATGTAGCATAAACGGGTGAATGGATAGGGTGAAAAGCTGGATAGATGGGTATGCGAATATATATCGATGGGTGGATGCTTGGAAGGATGAATATAGATGTTTGAATGGGTGGAATGTTGGATGGGTGGATGGAAAGGTGATGGGATGGCCAGATGAATGGATGACTAGATGGAAAGGTGAAAGGGCGGATGGATAGATAGATGTATTGACACCGTGAAAGGCTGAAGGGAAGTCTCTTAATAAGGGTAGGTTTGTTTGCTTCACGTGCGCAGTGCGCTTAGAGGTATAGCTCAAGTGGGGTGTATTTTATTTTTCTAGCTACTTCCCTTTGTAAGTGCGATGTGATTAACACCAGGATAGCCACTGGTGAACAGCAGAGGACTGCATGAAAATGCACGGTTCTTTAAGGAGTTTGCAAACACATTTTGGCATATATTGACGACAGACACTAAATGTTTAAATAAAAAAATAAAAAACTCAGGCTCATAGAAAGATGGAGCATAAAGCGCTAGTGCTTACAAGGCCAGATTTGTGTGTACTGCTTATGATTAGGCAAATACGTAACAATTTTGAAAAAAATAAAACAGACATTTTATATTAGACAAAGTAGCAATGCTTTCATAGTGAGCAAGCAGAAGCCAGATTGTGTGATTCCAGAAAAAGGGTAACATTTTCGGAGCAGGTTGTAAACATATTACCGCAACAACCACTGAATGTGAACAAGATGTGACATCAGCACACTGCGCAACAACATTGTTGTTAGTCAGCTGTCATGTGCAATGTTCATAAAAATGACAGGCCGTCCTCCTTTAGAATGTGCGCCATGACAGCTTATTCAGAACATAGTAAAAACTGTACTGCGTGGTTCCCAGACAAGGTGCTGTGATACAATCTGTTAGCCAATTTCAAGCATTTTGTGAAAAATGTTGACAGTAGAACAGTGTGAGACTCCTTCCAGTCGGGGTTGGAGTCAATATTTAAAGTGGATGCCTGAGGTTTCATGAGTCACTGGATGTGCACACCAGGGTCAGTAGTTACACGTTGATGCACAAATTAGCAAATATGCCCTCCATTACTACTCACACGGATATGTGAATAGGACAACCCCATGCTTTATAAATGCTTTGTGATGTCTGGTAACAACCTTTCATCCACTTTGTATGCCAGATAAAGTCTGCATCGAGCTGTTGAACGGTTACTAGCCCGTGCTATGAAACGGGGAAAAACATTTTTTTAAAGGAGCGTATTCTGTGCCTTTCGCCTCACTAATTTAGACATCCATTAAGTTAGGCCGATTTTATAATTGTTCTATTAGGTCAGCTTTGGAAAGTGAAAGCACGCATGAATGAACCTCCGCTATGTGTTCAAAGAAAGCCAGATAAATATAAAGCAAGCCCAGGAGTGGTGCATGCGTGCGTGCACGTGCGGTCTTCACTTTTTAGGCACTGCACTCGTGCTTGTGGTGCGCCCCTGCTCGCTCCTGCAAGGTGGATGCCGCCACAAGCACGAGTGCAGTGCTTGAGAATGAGCAGAGCGACGGCTAAAGGCCCTCCTAAGCAGCGCATGCACGCTGCGTAGGCGAGTCCTAAAAACATATAGAAGTGGTTGGTGTATTGCCGGGTCCTCATGCTTTTCTTCATTCTTGGGACAAACACTTGTATTCCTCATAATCCTGAGGGATATATTGGCTAACCCTGGGCATAGGACTACGCTATGCTCGCGTAGTTTGCGTAGTTTGCGCAACTACGCGCTACGCGAATTGCATGTAGCACATTGGAAAATCGCGCAGCGTAGCGTAGCAGGCATTTTTTGCTTGCTCACGGCCCTCAACATCAAGTTGGCGACCGCGAGCGAGCAAAATAACATCAAGGCGAGACTTTTTCCTCGTTCCCGATCAGCAACATCAAGTTGCCGATCGCGAGCGTGGAAAATAAACCTCCCGGAGAGATTCTCAACGCGGGGAGGTCAGATTTCTCATTGCGAGTGGTCGCTTATGCTCGCGACCGCTCACGATGAGAAACGACCAGTCCGTGTTGAGAAAGCTGCCGCTCGAGTACAAATCTACTTGAGTGGCAGGAAATGACCGCTTGCACTGTGAAAGATGCCGTTTGCAATGATTGCACAGTGCAGACAAGCATCCGGCACTGTGCAATCAGTGCGAACAGCATTTTGCACAGTGCACTACGCAGTTTACGTCGCTACGCGTAGCTTGCGTAGTGCAAAGTGCATTTCGCGTAGCTACGTGTAGCGCTACTACGCCCAGGCTTATTATTGGCCAGTATAGTAAAATCCAACCCTGATATTTCTCTGAAGAGTTAATGGAGATCTTAGGCCCCATAAGAACTCAGGGGATGCATGATTACTAGGATACAATTACATTCTGGAGGTTCAGGAATGAGGTACTTACAAGACTCTTTAGATAGCTCATGTTTTGGGGAAAGATGCCCACTAAATATCAAATTAACAATACTGATGGGACACAATATTGAAACAAAAATGTTGAGGGGTAAGTTAGTCTAGATATATGTACATATGCGGTACATATATCTTCAAGGTACGTAGATGTGGCGTTAGGAATAGTAAATCTGTACTTCCTCGTGTGCACTTACCTTTCGATATTTTGCACCGCTATACTCTGCCCTCAATATTAATAAGTAAGGATAGTGTTGGTGTCAATATTCAGTGTACAATCCTTGGAGAACACTACTGGATGCATCAAAAGACAGAAGTTCATTAAAAAAGGATTGCAGATTTCGCAATCCTGGTATCACTCTGATCTGAGTATAACGCATAAGAGGTACATTTGGAGTCATTTGTGAACGTTCAAGTAATATATATCAGTCCACTGAGCAAGCCATACCAGATGGGTTTATCGGTAATGCTGAGAGCACAGTAAACATCTCAGTACTTGGATGCCAGTGCGCACAGCAGGCCACCTCAGGGCAGCATTGTAACATGGCGACTGTTTCATTACTTGAACACATGCATTACGAAGGGCAGCACAGATGTGCTTTGAAAGAGCTCTGTGGTCTGGATGTATGCAGTGCATGAAGCCTCTCGGTGTCTCCGCACTAATATATTGAATGGTGCTTAACAGGGGTGGCTCCTCCATGTGGGCGTCGGAGCGTCGCCTCACTGCTTTCTCGAGAAGCAGAAAGGTAAAATGGTACAAATACAATTTTACATTTCTGCTTCTTGCACTGTGAGAAAGCAGAAGAAGGGTATGCCACGTTGGGGGCGGGGGCGGATGGGCCGGTGGTTTCATGCCGGTGCACCTCGGGACAGAGTGCTGTATGAGAGCTCCGTGGTTTATGGCAGGCCAGGACTGAGAGAATTCTCAGAGCTATTAGGCTGTTTCAGTGCTAAATTAGCCTTCTGTTCTGCAAACCATTGTGCGAATTCTACAAGCAGACACGTTAACATAATAACATGTTTTATGAAGGCAATCAAGTATACAGGAAAATACATTGCTCATATTTCAACTTTCATAAAGTCTTTGGCCCAGATGCCCTGTTACAGG